>NW_027122708.1:0-2428940 GCF_030686945.1 Centruroides vittatus | reverse complement strand
CTATTATAATTGAATTTATTAAGATGTAGGTTTACTCTTATGCATTCAAAATATATAAATTTAATGTGAAAATTTATTGTGAGTTTGTTTATTTTATCAGCATGTGTAATTCTAATATAATAATCAAATTTTTTTTAATTCTAAAAAATTATTTCATTTTGTATATTTCAAGTTATGTTTTTTTTAATTTGTAATTGAATTACAGTAATTATACATTTATTGTATTGTTATAACTTATTACTCTAAAATATAGTATGATTTCCCGCAGGAGTAAATAGGATATACGATATAAATATCTTGAAGTATTTCTTTAAATGAAATAAACCAGGAAATGGATTTTAATAGTGAAACTATTATTTAATCAATTCCTAATTAAGAAGCTATTCCTTACTCTGTCGTCTTCACTTGAAGTGAAGAGAGAGAGCATTATATTGTAATAATTATTGCAAATCAGACACTGTCATTCATTTTAATTGTGTAATGGTGTTATGCTTATACATTTAGTTCTGATTTTATATAGAACTAGCTGACCCGGCCACGCGTTGTTGTGGCTCAAAATGTATCTATTATAAATGTATAACACTTCCCCCGTGGGGGAAATTTCAAAAAATCCCTTCTTAGTGTACATTCTCTTGACGTACCCTATTAAAACGCAATCAAAAACGCATCTAAAATAGTATAATAAAAGCCGAGTTCTTCACAGTAAGCCTGAATCCCGTCACTTTTCCCGCTGGGGAATATCGAAAAATCCCTTTTTAGTGTATATTCTGTTGACGTCTCCTATTAAAACGCAATTAAAAACGCAAAAAACCGCATGTAAACTAGTATAATAGAAGCCGAGTTCTTCACGGTAAGCCGTAATCCCGTCCATCTCCCCCCACTGGGGGGAATTTCGACATGTATATTATATAAAAACACGTGCGTATTCGAATGCAACGTTGTGTCAAAATTTCAAAGGAATCGGTAGGAACAAACGAACGTTATATTTTATTTATATAGATAGATAGAAAATGATCTGCTTCAGTCCATTCTCACAGAAAAGCATAATGCCTCACAGAAAAGCAAACTTAGGTTGTCGGAAGTTAGCGCCATCTGTTGGACATAAAAGCCTTAATCCATATATAAATATATTTTTGAAAGGGGAGAAATGGTGTAGGGGTATGAAAAATAGATAGTAGCCGATTCTCAGACCTACTGAATATGCATATAAAATTTGGTAAAAATTGGTAAAGCCGTTTCGGAGGAGTAAGGTAACTAACATTGTGACATGAGAATTTTATATATAAGATAATTTAGTTTTTATTTTACAAAAAAATAAAAACTTACAGAATAACTTTATTTTACAAAAATTTGTTTATGAATTTTATAATTTTTTTTAATATTAATATCAGAAATTTTAAATATGAATATTTTTCAAATGTTGTCTGTTTACTGAATTTTGATTAATA
Organism: Centruroides vittatus; assembly: GCF_030686945.1. Lineage (NCBI taxonomy): Eukaryota > Metazoa > Arthropoda > Arachnida > Scorpiones > Buthidae > Centruroides > Centruroides vittatus. The sequence continues at coordinate 2,427,492 of NW_027122708.1, read as the reverse complement.
AATTTTCTAATTTGTAATCAGTGTCAGTATCACTAAATGAATTCATTGCCAGTATATTAGTTGGCTTTATAAAAATTCAAAATAAATTGACTACAACTGTATTTATTATTGTAGATTATATTAAGGTGTTAATTCAACAAAAATTGTCTTCAAGTATAATGATCATTGCAGAGCATAACAATTATCTCATTTAGAGTGACATTTATCTGGTTTAGTTTAAGATTTAAAAAAAAATATACTAAATATAAACATCTTACATTTGATAGTTATATATTAAAACCAGACAATTTCCAGATTACATTGGGCAATATTATTACTACTATTATTAATTTAATGCTAAGTAACTTGGCACTAGAGGCAGGTGTTAATGCCATTTCTTGCTAAATTTAATAATTATAATTAAATTAATATTTTAATAATTAATTCAGAAGGTTCTGGAAGCACAGCAAGTAAGAGTTACAAGTTCAAGTTCTGCTTTGAATTGATTCTTTTCTTCCAGAAACTTCTAAATTAATCATTAAAATATTAATTTAATTGTAATTATTAAATTTTAGCGGAAGATGGCACTTGATGCCTGCCTCTCTAGTGCTACATTACTTAGCATTTAATTAATAATAATAATAGTAATATAGCCTGATATAATTCGGCTATTGTTTGGCTTTAAAATACACTAAAAGCTGTTCAAATGGAAACCTGCCAAAATAGAAAAAATAATTCGTTACAGTGCGATTCCAGTTTACACAAGTTTTACTGAGTTGAATTGGAAATTATAATAAATAGATATTTTTTGTTTCAATTATTATAAGCTAAATGAAATACTAAAATAGTTTTGTGACATTTTTAAAAAGTTCAATTAAATAAAATTTATACAATAAATTTCATAAATTAAATATGATGATGATTTTAAAACATATATTAAATTAATTCATGTGTAGTTTGATTTGTATTACTTGTTAAATGTGTGTATTGTTTCTTTAAAATTCATAAATGTGACTGAAAAGACAAATTTAATCTATCTATAGTAATGTGATATTTGATTTTATAATTTTAATAAACAGATTGGAAAATAAGATTTTAAAACATTTATTTTAAAAAACTGGTCTTTATTTACTCATGAATAAGAAATGTTACATTTGTAATAAAATACTAATTGAAAAAACTTTTTTTAAAAGATGGTTGGAAGACAATGGGATCATATTAGTGATCATGCTCGAGATCTTGTTAAAAAGATGCTTCTTGTTGATCCTGCTGAAAGAATTACTATCGAGGAAGCACTTGAACATCCTTGGTTAAGGGTAATTATAATTTATAATTAATACAAGTTATGAATATTAGAGAAATGATGATAGAATTTACTTTACTTAATTATGGAAAGTTTTTTTATAAGTTTTACATAATTTATTCTGTATTTTTTTTTAAAATTTTTATAGTAAACTTTTGTATTTATTTATTTATTTTTTTTTTTTTTTTTTTTTTTTTTACATAATCTTAGAATTAATAGTTTGATAAGTCATTTAACATGTTGACTGCCAACTACAAATTATCACATAGTTGGCAATTAAACAACAGATACCCTCTATGAGATAACTTGTATAATGTTTTCTGTCATGTTTTGCCAGATATGACTATTTTCATAGTAAGTAGTTATTATAACTGATTAGTGAGCATTGGGAATGAGAACGACACATTGATTGAACATTATAGAACAAACTATAAAGAAGTTTAAAATGTGATAAGAGTTTACTGTTTTGATTGCCAGATACAAATATTTTTATAGTAAATATATTATTAAAGTGGCTAATTTGTGTCTGGAATATGAATGGCAAATTAATTTGGTATCATAAAAGGAAAAGTATTGAAAAAATATTAGAAACCATCAAAAAATAAACATATTTATTCATATTACCCAAATTAAGAAATATAACATTGTGACATGATTATTTATCAGTTGTGAGATATCAAAAATTTTTTCAGTTAGTTTTTATTGTATTATAATAATTTATTCATGAAATTTATTAAGAAAATTCTGTTTATTTTGCTTTTCTTGCTATGATAGTCAGTCAATCAGTTACCCAACTTTATGTATTTTACAATAATTAATTATTAATAGATCATTGCTTTTTTTTTATTGAACAATATTGTTTTATTAAGTTTCCATTCATCTATATTTTTGCTAAATTTAATTTTATTGTGTTATTTAGTTATTAAAAAACCATTTATAAAATTTGTGTTTATAGTGAATTTTTTGATATTCAGATATATAGTTTTAATATTGATGATGATAATGGTGGTGGTGATATCTGAGATGTAAAAAGAAAATTGTGTAAAAAAAAAAAATAAAAGATTATGACAATTTAGATGACAAATTTTTTCCTTAGAAGTTTTTCTTTGGTAAAAAGATGAGCTTTGAAGTGACACCCAGAAGATTTTTACCTGTATTATTATTTTCTACATTTTGAAATAAAGTGCCATGCTTATCTTCACTAAAGAAAACTAAGAAAAGAAAAAAATTTGATTGTCATCTAAATTGTCATAATCTACTTGAAGCAATTTTTTTTACATCTCAGATGTTTCTGTTTGGATTTTAATTGCTTTTGGTTAATAAATGTGTTATTGCATCAAGCAGGGCATTGAGAGATGTTGCCAAGCCTGGGGAAAAATATACATGGTCCCAAGTAAATAAATTATTTGAAAATTGATTTTGAGTTTAATTTTTTTATGGATATATTTATCTTTTTTACAAAATAAAGAACAATAATAAACAACCACTTTACCAGAAATCTGGAACTGTACATGTAGAGAATCACACCTAAATGCAAAATTTCCAGCAAAGAAACAGCCAAATTTAATATTTGAATGTTTTTGGCCACTACTTTATTGGCTCTCTTCAGGAAATTAAAATGGGAAAACCATTCTATTTATAGAATGTAGTTGTGTTCTAATTTTAAAAGTTTCAAAAAGGTTTGAATAAAGGCTGTGGCATATCGTATGTGATCTATATTTTAGGAGTCTAAATAGTATTTCCATGCATTTGGTACATGAATGGCATCCGTGTTGATGCAGGTTTCACTTCTGTCCACCCTGTAGATCTCTATGGCTTCCAATGCTCTAATGTTTTGTTGGTCGAAGACCCTGGGTATTAGGGTAGCCTTGTTTCAACAGGGGAAAATTTCCAGATGTACAGATCACTGCAAGCCAGGTTAAGAGGTCACAAATATGATGTACAAAAATGGAAACATTAATACAGCTCTGGCACGTTACACCAGTGTTCCAGGGATTTCCCCCTGTTGGGACCAGACTACCCTAATGCTCAGGGTCTTCGACTGACAAAACATTAGAGCATTGGAAGCCATAGAGATCTAAGGGCGGACAGAAGTGGAGCCTGCATCAACACGGATGCCATTCATGTACCAAATGCATGGAAATACTACTTACACTCCTGAAATATAGATCACATACGATATGTCTCAGCCTTTATTCGAACCTTTTTGAAACTTTTAAAATTAGAACGTGGCTGCATTCTACGAATAGAATGGTTTTTTCCGTTTTATGTTTCCTGAAGAGGGCCGATAAAGTAGTGGCTGAAAACATTTGAATATTGAATTTGGGTGTTTCTTTGCTGGAAATTTTGCATTCTGGTGTGATTCTCTATAAAGAACAATAATAGTTATTGCTAAGCATGTAAAAAAACAAATTGTGAGATGATGTCCAGATCCCTGTGAATTTTACTTCATCCACCCTCTCATTGGTCCTAGTGTCAAGATCTAAGATAGAATGTATAAGACCTTAAGGTGATGTACAGTTTGTTGGCACTCAGTGACAGCTGCTGAGTGACTGCTTTCAATATTCAGTTTAGTGAAATCATTATAGAGAGTTTTAATTTGCATAAGTTTGAGCTTTTGTTGTTCTGGATAACATTTTGAATACAAATCATTTGTTTCAATCAAACTTTATACTTAATAAGCATAAAATTAAGGAGTAAAAGTAAAATTGCTTTTTGGGGAACTTTGACATATTGGCCTGGAAGTTTTGAGAACATCTGCTGATAATGAGAGAGATTTAAGTTTAAAATTTGAGCTTTCTACACCCAGTAGTTTTTTCTCTAGGAGCATCTGTAGTGTTAGATGAAGAAGAAAATACAACTTTTTTAGTGACTTTTGCACTTTATGATTGCTTATATTTCAGCAACCCATTTATAGAAAAACTTGAAAATTTTGCACACTACCTAAGAAAACAGTTATCTTTCAAACAAGATATTCAGAATTACTTTAGGTGTTTGGGGCAGAGAAATTGACCCTGAAAATTGGCAACTGTGATTTCTGTATACATAGTATAGTCAGTTAGTGACTTTTTATAAAGTGTAGAGTCATGACAGTGACTCTACACATTATAATGATAACTATGATTCTTGATTTTACATAACATTTTTTCAAGTATAACCTCTTAAATATGGAAATGATTTCTTGGTTTATCATTGACAATGTTCAAAAGCATAAATACAGTATAATCTTTAAATTGGGATTGTAACAATCCCAATTTAAAGATTATACTGTATTTATGCTTTTGAACATTGTCAATGATTATTAAAATTTGATAATTATACCAAAAATGTGTTAATTAAATTAATCAGATTTTAACCAAGGATTAATGAATTTGATTTATATGTTGGCATATATTACTTATTAATAACATTAATAATGAATTTTAATTAAATTTATGTCTGATAAAACATTGTCCTAGAATGCAATTTGAATTCATAATTTTCATGTAAGAATTCATAATGTGAATGCATTGCAAATTATCATTCAGATTCCAAATAGAAGGTTCTACAGATATGATATATGGTAGTTTGATATAATACGATTATTATAGCTTAAGCATGTTTTAAAATTAATGTGTGTTCAGAAAGTAAATGGTTAAAACAATTTTTAATTTATTGTAATCAATAATTATAGTAATTTATTAATACTTACAGGAAAGAGAGATTTGTGCTCCTAAAACTCATTTAAATGAAGCTGTAGAAGAAATGAGAAAATTTAATACAAGACGAAAATTAAAGGTATGAAGTCTAAAAATTTTAAAAATTTATTTATATATATATGTTACTGGCAAAACCTGATTTTACGCCAAACTAGTTTTGCCTAGGCCAAACTAGTTTGGCGTAAGCATGTCAGGCCAAACTAGTTTAGAATTATTATTCAAGTATATTAATGGTTAAATATAAAATTAAAAGGCAATCAATTAGATGAACAATATTTATTCAAACATAGTCTATTTAATTATAAAAAAAACGGGGTTAATGTTACCCTAGGTATTGAAGGTGGTGGTTTGTCTCCAAGCCCAGCAATCAGAAGACATGGAACTGTGGGGATGTGCATTCTAACCTAACCTATTCTTATAAATTACCAAAATTATTAAGTAGACTATGTTTGAATAAATATTATTCATCTAATTGATTGCCTTTTTTATTTTAACCATTAATATACTTGAATAATAATTCTAAACTTGTTTCGCCTGACACGCTTACGCCAAACTAGTTTGGCATAAAATCGGGTTTTGCTGGTAACATATATAGATTTTTCATGCAAATTAAAATATAAAGATGTTTCTTCAATTTAAAAAAAAAAATTATTATTCAACAATTAAATTTTCTGAATGTAACTAATATTTGTTAATCAGTGATTTTGATGGTTTGATATTTGGTAAGTGAAATACTAGTTGATGAAATACGTAAATATACTTCAATACATGGTTTAAATCTAAAATATAGTTTTCGTTAATGAGATAGAAGAGTAAGTCAAGTATTTTTTATTCAAAGTTATGTACTATATTTTAAGATAGTAATGAAAATAGGTTGGTTAGGAAGTCTTTACTTTTTATTTTTTAGAAATTTAGTAAAATTTAATAACAGCTTTTATTATTGAAAATGTTTAGAAGTAATAAAAATTATTTGATATAAATTATTAATTTAATATAAAATTTTATAATTAACATTTTTATTGATGTGACTGTAGTAAATACTCAATAATATTTGTTAGTGACAAAAATAAATGTACAAATGATTTCAAAATCCTTAAGAAATAAAAACTACTTTACTTTACCAATAAATTTTTATATTCAATAATTTAATTTAAAAATAATTCTGTATTTTTCATTATTGTAAATATGGTAATGCCTGAAAATGTAAACTATAAACTCATTGGATAGTATAAAAAGTCCATAATGAAAAATATCACATTTGATAGTCTCAAAATACCAATTCTGTGACCTTTCATGTAATTTAATTATAGATGACATAAGTTTATGGAATGAAGATTATTCCAAAAATGTTACATTGAGTGATCTTTGGTGTGTTTGATAGTACCACTTTATATAAAATTTATAAATAATTTATTGAAAAATAGTTAAGTACTGCAAAATCAGGTTTTTAAAGATGGGTGTTCAAAATGTTTGTGGAATTTTTCATTATAGCCTAGAATATCTAGAATAGAGATAATCTAGAAAAAGCTTGAAAAAATTAAATGTGAAATTATTTTAAGTTTAAAATTATTCTGTTATCTTCTGTCATAACCTTTTTTTGTGTGTCTAAAGCTATTCAATTAGTACACAGTTAAGTTTTCCTAATTACAAATATGCCTAAGCTAGGACAATTTAAGGAGGGTAAGGTTATAAAAATGTCCTTCAAAACTTCTTGTTAAGGTTACCAACAACTTTTATTTATAAAAAATGTTTTAGGCTTACTTTGAGTCTCTTCAGTTTTACATGTAGAATAGATTTTGATTTGACAAATCAATTTATATACATATATCAACATCCCAATAACCTGTTGTATATTAATAAACAAACAACCAACCAACAGCCAAAATAATTGGGCAGAAATCCTACAAATATTATAATTAGAAATTAACTGATAAGAACAATTAGAGGTAGACATTAGGTGCTATCTCTTGACTAAAGTAGAACTATAATTTAATTTTAAAATTTAATTAATCCCATTTCATTAATATTTATCATTTTCCAGGGTGCTGTTCTTGCTGCTGTTTCAAGTCCAAAATGGACTGGATTTTATAATGATCCTTCTTTAGATGGTACTGCAGACTTCAATATAGATGATGATGTTACTTCGACAGGTGGGTAGACTTATATTTGTCTAACTAATTAATTACAAAAATAAATGTGGAAGTCACATAAAATAGTTAAAATTTTCAGTAACTTAAGAACATTTTAAAGTAATAAAATACAAAATTTTAAAATTTATTGAATTTTAATTTAGTAAAATATATATATAAAGAATATTTTTTATCATTGTTTATACCTATATTACTTACACAGTACTGTATTTGCCTTTATTATTCTATGAAAGCATCTTCATTTCTTCCTCAGGCATTATTAGAGCTTTGGCTACTTATCATATTAACCAGATTATAATTTTTTTTTCTTTATAAATAATAATATGGCATTGTTATGAAAAACAGTACATGATTCTGTTAATCATAGATTTTAAAAATGAGAGAAGTACATTTTTGTTTGTTTGTAATATGTTTATTTTATTATTAATGCTGAGATGAAATTATAAAACTTTACAATTTGAATACATATATGTTTAGATTTCACATTGAATTTGTGTAGAAATAATAATATAAGCAATTTGGTAATTAAATTTCAGGATTGAGTTTATTATATGCATATAAAAGTATAAAGTTAATGATTAATCTGACTGATTTCTCAATCCATGCAACCCAACATGGATAATTTATATTTGAAAATCTATGTTCTGAATTCAGTGGATTTATTTTCAACTTACATAGTCTTGAAACTTGTCAGTCTTGGAATTTGATAAGTAACATAGTAAACTTTGTATTTTTTCTCATTCTAAATACAATTGTGTATTTTTGATTACATAGAAAACATTTTTATTTAATTTGGAACTTCCTGTATTGGATTGTTTAAACCAAATAGTCCTAATTATTTTATTGTTAGTGTTTAATCTATTATTATTTTCAATCATAGTTATTTTAGTTTTTTACATTTCTTTTTCTGTTATGTCCATGTTCTATAAATGAAGTGTTTGCCATAAACAGTTAAAAAAACTTAACATTATCTTGGATTATATCTGAACTTACTTTATTTTCTCTGTAAACTTTACAAGTTTGAGAATTTCAATACAGCACTTCTAACATCTAAGGTTTTCAATGATGATGATGAATAAAGTCGTCATCATTGAAAACTTTTGGATTTACTTACTTACAAATCTTTGGATGTTAGAAGTGCTGTATTAAAATTCTCAAACTTTACAAGTTTGAGAATTTCAGAAAGAAAAGAATGAATTTCAGAACCTCTTATCTACATCTGAAATTTCTGTTGTTATAAACAATGAAGACTATATAGATGAATTACAGTCTTTTTAAGATCCTTTTTAATTCCAGTCAGGAATTGGTAGCTGACAACTTGAAGACAAAATGCTAAAAATCTTCTTTTTAAAAAAGTAGTGATTTTATACACTATTAAAAAAAAAAAAGGTCTAAAAAGTTGTAATTATCAGTACTGCTAAGATTGATGCTAGAGTCCTTTGATGGAAATTGGGTAACTAAAGAAAATTATTATTATTAAAGAAAATTGTGTGTATTGTTTTTGATGTAGTATCATTGTCCAGTCTTTTTTTAAACAAAGATTTTTAGTATTTTACCTTTGTTATTTAACTATCAATTCCTGATTGGAACTAAAAGGATTTTAAAGATTCAACTCATCTGTACAGTCTTCATTCTTAAAAATGTAAATAATTCTAGTTTGTTTGGAACTTTGTCTTTTCACATTTTTGGAACTATATTAAACTAAAATTTAAATAAATAAGTTGTCTTTTATCCATCAAGCAAATATAACTTTTTCACACTATTCTGTTATCTGAAGCTTTGATTCTGCATGATGACAGTTTGTTTTGTAAATATGGTCTTCATTTTACATATGCTACAGCTAAAGCCTGTAAATTAGATAAGCTAGGTAGCCACCTAATGCAAACTATCCAAGTCATTTGGTTAAAATAAGTAACAACTCATTTTGAACTTAATCCACGTAAATCATACTTTAAGTTTTGCAAGTGAATAAACCTGACAATAAACATAACTAACCTGATAATTACTTAAAATATCAAACAGCTGGATTTCTTTATTGGGTTATTATGACTAAATAATTATAAGTAATTTGGCAGGAGGTGGGTGGTTAGGCCATTGTCTCTTCTTAAATTTAATAATTATAAATAAATTTTATAATATTTTGGAAAAAGAGTTGCCCATTGCTATTAGGTATATAAATACTTAGTAATTATTTAGCCTTAATAGCCTGATAAAGGAATCTAGCTGTTCTTTTGTATTTAAATATTATATTATCCAAAAATGAGTGGATGAAGAAAGAAAAACTTAAAATTTCAAGTTTTAGTTCATTCTGAGTCACTGAATATAGATGTAGACAGGTGCATTTTGTTTTTAGCTACTATTTGGATAATGGAACAGGGCAGTGTTGCCAATTCTGGCAATTGCTATATATCAAGTCAGTATTGATGTGGCAACAATGATTTTCTTTTGTGCCTATGATAAAGTTTTTAAAAAATCTGGCTGCAGTTAACATGACATCCAATAGATAGGTTTAAAAAAAGTAGCTTTGAATCATTGAATGAATGTTTTACATAATTTAAAACGAATACACAGTAATTAATCTTTAGTTTTGCTAAATATCAACTTGATATCTTGCAAGTTTAACAAAATTGAGCCAGTTAAAGTCACAGGCATCAGAAAACATAGACTGCTGTGTCATCCCTGTCAATGAACATAGACCACTGCATGTTTAATATTTTGTTGCATCACCTTTTGCAGCCAAAATACCTTCTATAAGTTTAGGCATGCTGTTGACTAGGTGTTCACATTTATCTGCCATTATGGAATTTCAGATAGTTAGGATGGAAGCTTTTAGTCCTTCAACTGTCCAACGGCATGTTTTTTGCATTCGTCTCTTCATAATGTTCCATACATTCTCAATTGGTGAAAGATCTAAGCTGTTGGATGGCTAAGGAAGAACTGTGTTCTTTTCTGCAAGCCACTATTGTATTTTTCTGCTTGTATGATGTGTGGCTCCATCCTGCAGGAAAATGCAGGTTCTATTTGGATATAGCTTTGCTATGGATGAAAGTAAACACTGTTGTAGAATGTTAATGTATTGCTCTGAAGCAAGTGTTCCATCAACAAATGTCAACCTGACCCATACCACTGGTGCCCATGCACCCTCAACCATGGTGCTGGCAGGAAACTTCACTGAGTGGTTTAACAATGAGGGATCATTAGCTTCATTGGCAGATCGAATGACACGTTTGTTTTTGTCTGTTGCTGATAATTCAAATTTTAATTCATCAGATCACAGAATTTCATGCCACTTTTGTTGAGACCAGGAAAGATGTTCATTGGCTCACTGTACTCATTTCTTCTTTTGATGTGCCATTACAAAGGTTTTCACATGCTGCATAGAACCAGAAATGCATTTTTTGCAGTCTCCTGCATGTTGTTGAAACAGATACATTTTTTCAGTTATGTCATTCCATATTGTAGTTACATGCAATGCTGTGGTACGGCAGTTGAGTTTGAAAACAATTGTAAAAAACATCGTAAACTTTTCAAGTTATTTGCTGATGTCCAGCAGCTTTGTTAGGAATGACCATGGTTAGTGTATTGAACAATAATCTGGTGCACTGTTGTCTTGCTTAGCATTAGCTATTTATTAATAGCTCTCTGACATGCCATGAAAGCATTCCTTTAGCTTCCTTTAGATGATATTCATGATAGCATTTCTTAAATCTTCTGAAACAGCTTTTCCTCTTGCCATTGTAGACAAAATGCAAAGGTTCATAAACAAAACTAAGAAAGCACTTTATATTATTCACATGGTCACTGCAGGCTAAAATGAGGCTAAAATAATCAGTTGTTTCAGAAATACTGCAATTGTAACATTATTTATATGCAAATTATTGGTTGGTCTATGTTCATTGATGGGGATGATGCAGCACTCTATTTTCTGATACCTGTGACTCAACTTTAACTGGCTCAATTTTGCTAAATATCAACTTGCAAGATATCAAGTTGATATTTAGCAAAAATAAAGATTAATTACTATGTATTTGTTTTAAATTATGTAAAACATTCATTCAATGATTCAAAGCTACTTTTTTTAAAACTTATCTATTGGATGTTATGTTAACTGCAGCCTGGTCTAAGTTCAGTGGTGACTACTGTATAATCGTAGTTGTTGATGTAATGCTGACAGTTTCATAGTTTTCAAATAAAAACTTGTTAGTTTTTTACGTGACATAACTTGTTTGTTTTTTTTAAATGTGCCCTCTACAGAGGGATGTATAACCTCATTTAAACCGCATATTGATTTTTACCATATGGAAATATCTGATTTTCAGGTCTCCCCCAGATAGACTGGCATGCCAGTCATTCCATGAAAATGCAGTACTATATTGCATATATTTTATCAATATCTTGTACTAGTTATTGATAAAACTGTGTTTTAAAAAAATTTCTTAAATAGAAATCTAAAAATTAGAATGTTTAGTTGATAATTGAATGTTTAATTATATAATAATAATAATAATAATAAAAGTTCCTGAACACAGACGCACACACTGATACACTTCTTTAATTTCTGTCTTGGTTACTATGCCTTGACTTTGGTCCAGCATAGTACGCAGCCACCGGTGTTAACCGAGTATATCTAACTTAACCCAACATTATAATAATAATAATAATAATAATAATAATATAATAATAATAATAATAATAATAATAATAATAATACAGAGAAATTTATAAGTGAGTAGTATATTCTGTTTCACAAAGGAGCGGTGTCAATGGTCCTGGACAGTTTAGATGATATTCATTGTCTCACAGATGGTTCTGAACATGATAGAGATTTCCTGTTAGCTGTTCTAGAAGACACTCACCTGCATGCCTTATTAGATGTAAGTAATTTCTTTATTTAACTGAATAAACTATATTTATTCTAGTAAACAGCACCCTTTATCAGTAAGTGACCTCTAATAAACAGTGCATCAGCAAATTGAAAAATGTTAGACAGCATGCTGTTTTTTATAATAAATAGGATAAATACTTTTGAATAATAATTTGGTACAGTAGAAGTTTGTTAATCAAGTACCTATGGTACCATAGTGATTCCAGATTATCAAAAATGCTAGATTACTGGAAATTTTTGTATTTTTGCAGAATTCAATAAGTTACAGGCAATGAATGTTGCAGACATTGCTGCACATTTTGTATCCATTTATTCTGCCATATGCATAAGATTTATTGCACATGCTCTTTAATTAATTTGAAAATGATACAGTACATGACTATACTGGGTTAAGATTGAATAACTTGCAAAAACATCAGTGAACATATTTATTGCATAAAATCTGCTTGTTTGGCAGTTGTGGTGTAAACATGTATTATGCACAGGGAAGAACCATTAAATGCATCCAATTTGATGTAAACAAGATGATGAAAGAAAATGGGTAATTTTTTTTATTACATTACTCTTTTTTAATGATTGATCTTCCAACATGTAACAATATGCACAGTTGCATCTTCAGTTTTGTTTCAGTTTCTATCAGAGGTCTTTAGCATACAGTGTGTTCAAATAAATTTTGATTTATGGAATCTTAGTATGGAAGATTATTAATGGACAATTCCAAATTGGTTACTTTTCAGATTACTGGAACATCTGATGCCAGATTGCTGAACATTTCAGTTTATCAAATGCTAATAAAGTTTTAAATGTTAAAAATAAAAGCTATTGATGGCAAGAGTCTGTTTAATGTATTATTTATCATGTACAGTACTAGATCAACAAACTTCTATTGTAGTAATTAATATTTTAAATAAAAGTGATTTAATGTGTGTATATATTATGAAAATAGCGTATGGAATATTTAAATTAAAAACACAGATCATAATCATTTTAGAATTCAAAATGATGATCAAGAATATAGTTGAGTGCTAGAGTAAAAATACTCAAAATTATTTTGTTTTCTAAATATGTAATAGTATAATAATAGTAATAATAATGTTTACTTCTCACAAACTATATTTTTAATCTTTTTTAGAAATACTATATAAAATATGAGTAATCGTTTTATATTTTACATTATGTATAAATTTATACATAATGTAAAATGATTACAAAATGTATAAATATTTAAATTTTTGAAGCACTCAATTAGCACTTACTTAATCACAAATTCGTTCAATACTAATTATGTATTTTGCTCATTATTTGTTTGACTGTCTGCTAACTTTTATTTGATATTTAAGCTATCAAAATATGTAATTGTTTAAAAAAATAATCAAGCACTCAATTTAAAAATTGAGTGCTTGATTATTAAATTAGGACACAATTAGCACTTAATTTACAATTTGGTTCCAATTCATTCTGCTAACTTTTGTCTGCCAGCTTAAAAGGAGTGTTTATTTATATATCTTCAACTAAGATTGTAATAGTGATTTTATACATAAGAAAATACTTGAAATTTTTATAGTAAATAAATATATCATAAGAGAAAAATATCTTTTGAATAATTTGTGTATTTGAAAATTATGTATTGATTAATTTGTAAAGAAACAGTATTAAAATTATTTAATTTTTTGAAGAAATTTAATGATAGAATGAGAGAACAAAAAATATTTAATAGAACAGAAACTTTTCTTTAAAACATCCTTACATTTTAAAACATTTTTTGGAAGTCAGTATAAATGTATTTTGAATTAGTATGCTTGTTTTTTAGATCCAAAATAATTTGATATGATAATTTGAATTTAAAATTTTGTACATAACTATCCAACGAGAATACTGTTAACTAAGTTCAAAATAAATGAAACAAAGTTTATATAATGAAGTGTAAAAAATAAAGTGAAACTGAATTGAATTTTTACATTCGGTTCTGTTTTCAAGTAGTAATTCTTTCTTTGAAGAAAGAAATTTTATCATGGGGTTGAAAACTTACTATACTGTTTCCTTGGAAGTGTATGTTTAATGAGTTTAATTTACCAAATATATCACTCAAGTATGTTACAGCTTTAATTTTAATTCATTATTCACAAAATTAGTATATTTCTACAGTTTGTCTCATGATTTTTTTTTTATAGCTTCATTTTTAATGAAAAATGAAAACAATTTCAGAATTAAACTGAGAGGCTGATCAGAAATTTCCACCACTAACCGTAAATCAGTGTACTGTACATGTAACATGTGTAAGGAAACTATTTTATCATTGAAGCTGGTAATGTGTAGGTAGACATTGAAGGCTCGACAAGTGGTATCCTAGATGATTATTTCGAAAACAAATAATGCAACATATTTTGAACATTTTTCCAATGTATCATATATTAAGGTGCTTATGTACTAGATCAGGGGTGGCCAACTTTTGTGTACATAAGATCTACTTTTTATCGTAAAAATGTCTCTCGATCGACTTGTTGTCGTAGGCATAGTCTGAGTGGCGAGGGGGGTATGAAATACATACTATGTTTATACACCGTGCTTCAGTACGAGGTGCACTCCCGCGAGCTATGGGTAAATAAAGAAAATATATGTTCAAAACTATTTTTTATTTTTTAAATCATTTATTAAGTTTTAAGATATAGGCTCATAAAGAAAATAAATTTCCAGACCCAACTTTTGATATTTGCAGTTAAGAGTTCATTCTGTACAGGCGGCATCTAAAAAAATCGATTTTTCGACACTTTCAAGATAGATTTTTATTAACTTAAAATATAACTTAATTTTTTTTATCAATTACAATGTATAAATTGTGGTACTATTTGTTCGTAAACTTGAAAAAGTTGTTATAAAACTGCACAGTACGGCTGATAATTTGATTATAAGATTTTACTTTCGCAATTTTTTTTTTTTTTTTTTGGGGGCGAGGAAAATTTATCATGGAAGAATGATATAAGACTTTTAGACTTATTTTTTGCTAATCTATCAATAGCTCGGGGGAGTGCTCTTTGTACTGAAACACCCTGTATATCTACCTACGTAAAAAACAACGTAATTATTTAACGGGCCAAAATACTCACGTCCGGGGGAATTAAAACAACATGAGTAATTATTAACAATATTTATTAATTCAAATTAGCTACTGATGAAGACAGATTTAGAATTTATTTTATTACGTTACATTAATGGGAGGACTGAGTTTGCACGTCTCTTACCAAGGAAACATAATTAGGTGTATATCCTGACAAAGATAATAATAATGATTCTTCAGTATGGGAATCAGTCCGGACAGAATGTTTAGTCTTCGTTAACTTTAAGTATGAAAATGCCAATTCACACAGGTATGTAGTTCCGAAACAGGAATAAATATATTTGCTACATTTGGTGATTCTGGGATATTTTTCTCAATTGACGTATTTCCAAAAATCCAAAAATATAGAGGTCTGTTGCCGAAAACGCTTACTTATCAAGTAAATAGATAGGTAAGAAAAGCCATAATTTAATTTAAAACATAAAGAACAAGTACTTACATTTTAAACAAATGAAAAATTGAAACTCAACGTTGTCACCGTGGATAAACAATATTGATTAATTATAATAATATTGTTAATACTAAAGAAAAGAAGCTACCGCATGACAGTATCAAATATTCAAGCTAAATGGCTGTGTTTTCTACGAGTCCAGTCATAACTGCATGCATATTGTTGCTTTTGCGCGTTACGTTCACGCGTTGCATTCAGTTACAAGTGTAACACATTAAGTCAAGACATCGCGAGCGATCGACCAAAATTGGCATTGCGATCGACCAAAATTGGCATCGCGATCGACTTGTTGGCCACCCCTGTACTAGATGATGTCATCATCCCACCTCTCTTTTTGTAATTGACATAGAACATCAATGTCAATTACAAAAAGAGAGAAGGTGGGATGGTTTCCAAGTTGTAGGTAATGACATGTATAATTGAAATGTATAATGTGACAAAAGTGTATAATTCCAGCTTTTTTTTCCTTTGGTTCAAAATACTAAACTGAACTCTGAAATAGGTCATTAAGAATTGTTACCTGTGTACACCATTGCGTAAGAAAAATGCGATGTTGGAGGAACTGAATGTGATATTCTTAGTCATATAGATCAAATGATCCAATTGAATGGAAAATACCAATTATATGTATCTCTTGATTAGAAAACACTTTTAAAACATTGTTCTATGTAATTCAAGTTAAAAAAATATTTATTTGAATTAATTTTTTGGTACCTTGTTAGTAATTTTTTTTTGTATTTTTCTATTACAGATAATGTAATGATTCTAATTTATTTTTTTGATGTGTTTTTATCATCCAATATGAAAATTTATTTAAGATAATAAAAATAGATAATTTCTTTAAAATAAAAAATAGTTTCCATTAAAAATTAATTTTATAAACAAATATTAAAACAAAAGAATACACTGCAAAGAAAAATTCTAAAACATCCAGGACAAAATATATTTATATAAAATACATTATAAAGATACAAAATATTAGACTCATATGAATAAGTTATTCTTATCATTTTTGTCATCCTCTTTCACCATGATCTCTTTCATCATGTTATCAATTTGTTTATTCTAAAAATTTTCTTGTGATAAGAAAATTTATAGAATAAGCAAATTTTTTAATTGAATTTTAAAAAGTGTTAATAGAATTGAAGGAAATATTCAGGTAAGTTAGTGAATATTTTCACTTGGAATAAATTCTAACTTTATTTATTTTTACTATTTTCTTTATAATCAATATAATCAATTTATTAAATACAGTACTAATTTCTCAGACACATTATATATCATACATAGTTCTAACACATTATTTATGATATATATGATAATTTATTGAACTTTAATTATGAACTTTAAAAATATGAAATTTCTTTTTTTTTTTTTTTTTTTTTTTTTTTTTTCAATTTTTGTAGTTTGATTCATTACCTCAATATTTGATAGTTGATGTATGTTACAATTAACAATTATTGTAAAAATAATTTTATAATTAATGATGATAGGAGTCAATAATAGTGTTGAAAAAAGAGTAAGTGAACTCCCTCTTCAAATTTGTTATATAAATTCCAACCATATGAATTATTTTACTTGTTTTTCACTATCCATTCTCATTAGTGCAAGATACTTAAATTGTCTAAAAGTAACTTACCTACTTTTATATAAAAAGTAACTGTAGTGAGACTAAGATGGTGGTGAATGATTCAGACTAGAATATGAAATTATCAAGGTAATGTGTGCTTGCCATTCAAAGTGCAGAAAATCTAGATTATTTTCTTGTAGCTTGTTACTATTTTTTAAATCATGAAAGTTTTAAATTTAGGTGATTATATTAATTGCAGTTTTTCAGTGAGAAATTTTGTTTTTTAGTGTAATTAAATATCAGATATTAATTTTCAAATATTTTGTTGTCTTAATTTCAAAGTTCCTCCTCCTCTTCTCCTGAAACCATAAGCATTGTAACTGCCTTTGTTTGGAAGTATTCTACAGTTCAGTGATTTTATAAAAAGTAATTGAACAGCATCATATGTTGGCTGAGTAAACTGAAAAAATGATCAAAATACTACTATAAACAGTCGCATTCCGTTGATGATGATTAATAAAATCTCACTAATACGTAAAATACATTTATAATTTTAAAAATTAATTGAAAATTTTAATTTATTTTAACTGAATATAAGTTTTTTTTTTCATTTAGGCTGTTGTTGGTTGATGTTAAGTTGTCCTAAAACAGCTTAGTTATTTAAAATCCTTTGGCAGTATTTCGTTGGTGCCAAACAATTACTTTCCATGAATCACTAAACGTAGCAATTATAATAACCCCACAAGTCAGGTTTTATCTATTACAGAAGTTTAGTGAAGCCTTTTTCATATACTCAGCAGTTTTATTGTTGAGAGTTTATTTGTAAACTGAAACTTTGATAATTTTGTTGCTGTTTAAAGAAAAAGTTCTCAATATTACAGTCGATGCAATACCAACTAGTAAGAATTTGTAAACACTTCGTGAAAGTGAAATTTCTCCATTATGATAACTGTCGTCTGCATTTAGTTCTGTTCTATAGATTTTTTTTTCCGTGATAAAAACGTTTCTTTGATGTTTTGAGCATGTTTATAGTTTAGATGTGATCTTAGGCTTTTCTCAACTTTTTAATATTTCTTTTTAAAGAAATGTCGATTTGAATTTTGTTTCCTACAACAGATGTTCATTAGAGGCTTAGCCCTGTAAGAGTTCCCGCAAACCATTCCAGAAACTGAGTTTTAGAAGACATTTGATAAGTGACATGTTCTTTGGGATCTCTGCAATCGAAAAATTATTTTGAAAAATATTTGTCCGAATATATTTAATGTATTATTTTCGGTTTTTACTTTCCCGGCTGTTGTATTAAATTTTGCAGGGAAGTTTGTTTATTAGGGGATCGAAGCTATTAAATTTTGGTGATTAAAGGTCGAGGGGTGGGAGATAGAAGGATCGTATGTATTTCCAGTAGGATCGGACTTAATGACGATTTTACTCGTTATTAGCATTTACAATTTTTTTTATAAAACCCGTCCCTACCCTGAAAATTAAGCTTTTTGCCATTTTATAATAGTTGAAAATATGATATTAAAAAACTCGTAACAGATGGCGTCACCAAATGTTGCCTGGAAAGTTAAGCAACTCGTTGCTGGATTTTTATGGGCTAGTCTTTATGAAGTTAAAATAATACGTAGAATATTAAAGTATAATTTAAGCACATGCTTTCTGGCATTTTAAGATTTGGATTTTAAATTTAAAAATATTTGAAAATAATTTTAAGCATAGATATTTGAAAACATTGATTACTATAAGTTAGATTAGTAGTTGTGCTTTTACTATTTCTAACTACTAGATTTCTGCAATTAAACTTTTTATATTATTATACGATCAAAATAATTGAAAAATGTGAAGAGAAGACAAGATTTTCTTCAGGTTCACATAAATTCTAGATGTACGATAGAGTAAATCATCCGTTAGACTTCTATCACAGATTTATGTGACTGATGAGAAAAATTTGCTGTGTTGGTAGGATCGTTTCCGGATTTGTGCTCAACAACAATCATTGTGACTATTATAACAAACTGTTGCTATCACGAAAATAGATTAGAAAGGAAAAATAGTTTTATATATGAAATGTTCAGCAAAAAATATTTTCGTCTTAAAATTTAAAAAGTAATTGAACAGAACAATAAAATCAGAACCTTGACTAGCTTCTATTGATCCTATTTTTATCGCTCGGTGTTATCACCACCTTTTCAACACGTCTCGTCAATACGGATTTAGTTTGACTGTTGTTTAGTTTGTACGGGATATATTTTTCTTTTTGATCGAAGTATTCGAATAATGCTATTTTATAATTACATTCGAAGGGAGAGATTTCTGAAGAAATGAAATTTAAAAACCGTTTCGTAATCAACGAAATTATGTAACTAAAGATAAATGAAAGTCACAAATAGTAAAAATTTAAAACTTCTTGTCTATTTAATCGATGAAATTTTGCAGACGAATAAGATGTATACAGCGCTTGCTCCGGTGGGAGGCGTTAGTACGATATTGTAGCGCGGGAAAAATGTAATACGCTCTTGTCGATGATGGAGGAGAAAAACCGCTCTTGTAATTTTGTCTTTTCTCCTCGATTCAGCAAATACACTTCTGTTTTCTTAGCTTCTGTCTCTGTAACCGCCGCTTGGGTCAATCTAGGCATTTGGCTTGTACGAAATTTACCTTTCGTAAGTAAAAAATTAAAACTTTTTAATATATTATTGTAATAGATTTACTGATAACTTCCACTGAATATATTTTTATTTTAAAAAAAACAATAAGCTATTAATGCCAATGTTTTAACTCTGTCATTAGCAAGAATACTGGAAATAATATATATATATATATATAATCCATTATTATTGAAATATAAAACTTTGTTGAATAATTATTTGAATCTAAAACTTCTGATTTTAACTTTTAACCATTTTTGAATTATGTATCGCTAAATGTAGACATTTAATGGAAATGCAGTTTTATATATATTTACAGTTTAGTTTTACAATTACAGTATGTAATTTGCGAGTGTTTCTTGTAGATTGTAAGAAATCATTAACAACTGGCAATAAAATATATATATATATATATATTTATTTATTTATTTATCATCTCAAATTATCATTATAATTTATTTACAATATTGAAATTAAGCTCTCTATAAATTTAATTTGTTGCTGTTTTGAAGGATAAGGTATGATTTAAATTAGATCAACAGCATTTCTTTTTCTTAACTACAGTATATAGATATATAATTTTTCAGATCATAAATTAATAGCAAGTAATTTATCTGTTTCTAGAGATCAGTTTTGTGTAGTAAGTTTTTTTTTAAAGTTTAAGATTATAGAATTTTTCTCATAATGTTTACTGCGTATTTTAGATTTTGTTGTTTTATTTATCATTAATTTTATTCTTAAATATATATTAAAATTTATATCTGAATTATTTTTAAATTGTACAAATAATAGTCGATAGCCTTATTGTAGCAGAAAAATGTTATTAAATTAATATTTTATGCATTTCTTTCATTGTTCATAAACATCCTTAAGCAAAATGTAACCTACAGGTTACACGCAGTTCTCGATCACAAGCCATTTATCCTCCAGGTTATTAGCGAGGTTGAGGCCAAAGTTTTAAACGCGAAAACGTGTACGTCGGACTCTTCCCTGTCAGAATCAGTTGACACGTAATCGTAAGTCATATCATCAGATGAAGCACCGCTGGATTAGCATTCTTCTCTTCAGATTCGTAATTTCATATATTCTTAGCTTCTGCTTTTTTAGGATGATACCCGATGGTCTAGGAATAGGAGGAGAGACTTGTTGGCAATCGCAGGAAGTGAATCAAGAACTTCCTTGACAATCGTGTCAGGTGGATTTTCTTCTGGTACAGGCAGATGCATTCATTCAGGAAAGATGTCCCTGTTGAATGGAACTAATCCATTTTATTTTATTTTTTTATTTTCAAAACCATAGTGCGAAATAATGTTAGTAACAAGTAATTCAGTTGTTTGGTGCTGTGTACTGGCAAGCTGCTACTGTAGACAATGCACTATCTACTGAAAAATTACGAACAAATATTTAAAATAATCGTATTCCTCCAACCACAGAATTCAGTCTCCTGATCATTTTTCCCCAACTGCAACTCAACACGTAAATATAACCTCATTAGCTGAGATTTTGAGCATTCAAATGAAATGTCATCAGAAACACTTTCCTTAGTCCTGCATTAATTACCGTATTTTACGGACTATAAGACGCACCTTAATTTTTAAGCAATTTTTTTAAAAAAAATACCTATAAGACGTACGGAGTATAAGACGCACCTGAATTTTGGAGACAATTTTTCGAAGAAAAAAGTGCATCTTATAGCCCGTAAAATACGGTAGGTGCTATCCTTTTTTATATTTTATGGTTTTAACTCATGATAATTAACAACTAAATTAATAATGAGAATATTTGTCGAAAATTGACCGCTCCTCTCACATAGACGCTGTTTGGAATGAACGCAATTTTTAACTAAATGGAATTAGAAAGATGTTGACAACTACGTATAAAATCAGAGACGACAAATATTCCGCCAAGTTCAGAAGTTTCAACCTAATTGCGAGCGATCAAATTCCCTTATGTCCCCTTAACAAATATCCGGTTTGAAAATATTCATACATCAGGTCTCATTATACACAAAAAGAAAAAGACGACAAAATCAGTTTTGGAGATATTATTAATCGATTCAAGTTTTCACTAGTCGGAAATCATTTGGCATACTATTTCTTTATGGAAAACGTCTTAATTTAGATTGCGCTGATGAATTTACTATCTGTAGGATTTACGAAAACATGTTAAAATGATCCGATGATTTTCAAAATATAGTGAAATCTTGCTTTGTGGCCACCCCCGAAATTTCCCTGTAAAACTGCATACATTTTAATATAAATCAAACTCAATCTTACTTGTTAGTGGCTGCTGGCCACCTCGCTTTAGTGGCCAAGATAGGAGTGTCTTATAATGATATTTATCCCTGTTTACATTGTTTACATGGCCGACAGAATAGGAAAATCTAACGTTTCTAAACTCAACGTATCTAAAACACTTTAACGGAATTGAACTTTATTACTATAGTTTTGGAACAGTTTGCCAAGTTCTCCCCCATAGATGATGATCAAATAAAACGAGCAATTATTTATTGCGATATCGTTACAATGTCGGGCTGAAATTTTTAATCATATTTTTATATTTATGTTCTCCACATCAAATTAGTAGTGTCTTCTCCCTGTACAGTACATCACACTTTCCTGCGGGAAATAGTCGTGTCGGTCATCTATTAACTCCTGTCAGCAGAAAAGATTTGAATTGAAATAACATAATTTCCGATTTAGATCAGAAGTTCCTATATGGTGAAAGCATTTTGAGTAATGTTGCGACTGACTGACCGTTTCACATTTCCTGATGATAGTGCCAGTATCAAAATCTCAAGAAAATATTCCTATCTGTTTCAAAAGAAAAAGCATATTTCTCTATTACTTTTCTGTTAAAAGTTATGTCATTCAGTTATTAGATAGTTTATTACTATGTAAATTATTTACATTCTTCTGGTATTGGATATAATTTAGATTTTTATATAAGGTGCTTGCTTTTAGTAGTATACGAGTATTTCATACGAGAAAGATTTTGTATTCTGTTTACAAGTAATCTGTAATCAATACATTAGAAAATGAAAACGTCAATAGAAAAAACATCACATGTTAAAAAAAATAACAGATTTAACTTTCGGATTTGAATTCGGTAGATACAGATATTAATAAATTTATTTTATTTAAATATGAAAAAACTGTATATTCACATTCTCTGTGAAAGTTAATTTACTGATAGAAAAAAGTGTAATGTCTTAGATTATACAGTGTGATAGATGTTCCTGTTTAATCATTAACGCTATATAGCACAACATAAGTTTTAAAAACAACTATAATAAATTATTAATATATATATATTGATACTTCATAAATTTACAATATAGAACGTATTCACTTTATCTTTTATTATTTATTTTTAAATTTTCTTAAAGAAAATTTTGAAGGTTGTTTTTACTTTAGGTTTTTTTTTCTTTTTTAAAATCCAGAATTATAAATAAGCCTAAAGTAATTCATTTTTAATGTTATTGCATGAGAAAATTTTCGAACAAAAATGTATTATCAGTTCGTTGTTATTACTGCGTTCTTTAGTTTCGTAATGCATAATATCCATTATACATTTTGTTACGCATAGCGTCGCTGTTAATATAAATGAATATTTAAATTGTGGATTGAATTATAAAAAAGATTTACAATTTATACAATGTTGTGAAACTTAATAATTAAAAATTGTTTTCCTTTTTGATTTAATAAACTCTGTTAAAATGAATATATTAGTCTTACAATCCGTGTGGAGATTATACAGGAATGTTGAACTCCGTTGAAGATCGATTTTTGTAATTTGTGTTTAATCTGTGAATTCTTTCTCAGCTTCCACATTTTTTCTGTTTTTCTTTTTTAATTTCTTTATTATCAATGAAAGATAAATCGCAGAAACGAATCGAAAATCATAACAAAGAGAAACGGAAAGAAAACGAACGAAGAACGACCACGAATTATTTAGTGATGACTCATACTTCGAATTTAATTCATTCTAAGAGGTCGTTCGATGTCCGAATCAGTTTTTCCTATTAGAAATAATTTGAAGCGAATTAATCCATTCTCAGATCCTAAACATCACCAATTTCGATAAATTTAAAACAGCACATACACGCAATTTAAGGTAAAAATGATAAATTAAATCCCCTAATAATAAATTAAAACAAGTAAACAATAAATAAGATACATGACTAATGTATAATAAAACGAAATTTGCATTTACTGATCGCTCCCTGTCGACTTTAGCATCTTAAACATGGCCACCCGATCAGTCCCGGTTTATCGCATCGCGATAAGTTCCTTTTTTTGTTTTTGTTTTTTTTTTAAATCTCAATCGTCGATATTACAACCTTCCTCTCATACTTTGTTACTTTCATACACTTCTAGGATGCCATGTTTAATAAATATCGGGTTGAACCGAAAGTTTTTGCGTATTTTTAACACCTGTCCCATTTCTTCCTGCAATTTTCTTCGTAGAATACGAAGAAAATTGTAGTACCTCGTACTTCGAACAACTGTGTTTTAAATGTTCATTTTCTTAATTTTCCAACATTACTGTTATGTGCACTCGATGTAAGTACACTACTAATAAATTAATAGATTAATTAGATTCGTATTTGCCCGAATCCAAGCTTTCAAATTGCTGAAACAATTTTTAATAATTTTCATTCGTCACAAGTTCACTACAATTTCTCATCTTCGTGTACTTGTCACTAGAGGTGCCTCTACGTTAGTACTATTTCAAAAATTATTTTCAAATTAATTATACTCGAGTCACGATACACTAAGATTCGTTATTAAGAAGTTAATTAAAATAATTAACTGTTTTATTTGTGTTCAGCGATTACCGATAACTTTTTACTAAAAAATAAGAGAGTTTTTTTTTAATTTTCATTAACTAACGTTTTCTATCGTCCTATCAGTATTTGAATGTTAATCTGATAGGTATTAACATTCTTGTTGGAAAGTGTGTTATATATAATTTTACAGTGTATAAATAGTATTTTATTACTTTAATTCTACCACTTAGACAAATAGTTACAATTATTACCTTTGTCTCGTTTCAAACATTATTTTAATAAAATTTTCTGTCTCCCTGTCGTTCGAATTTTACACTATCAATGTTTTTTGGTTTGAGTATTTTTCTGTTTATGGAATGTTTTTAAAATGCAGTCTTAGTCATTTGGAACAATTGTCTTTTATAATTCTTTAATATCTATATAGATAAGCTATATAAAGAGTACAGAAATATTATAATGAATGAGTGTTTAAAATGATTAAACGATTGTGAAATTTTTGCAAAAACCCATCAAAAATTATTAGAATGAGAAGAGTGTTAGAAAGAAGAGAATCACAGAAATTCGAAATAAATTTTTATATTGAAATTTGGGAAGAATATATCCATATTGAAATTTTATATCGTGGAATAATGTGTGTATGCATATTCTGATTAATGGCTGTCAGATGTGATTAATTTTATATTTTAGTATGACATTAAAAAATTATTGTGAATTTAAATGATTTTTTAAACGTATATACGTCTGTGTCGAAGGGAGTCTAGAAAGATTGTATGACGGAAGCGCATCACATTTTACTGAAGTCTACTTATGTCACACACAGCCAATCAGTCAGTTGCACGTGATCTATATTCTGCCAATCATACAAGTGTTCTCATTCCAGCAAACGGGAATGACCGCAGTTATTTCTGTCTCGTTTGGAAGATACAATCGACGATTTCAAACACTTACAACACATTTTGATTTAAAAGTTTATCGTAATCTGCATATATTTTGATGGTAGTTATATTAAAATGCTTTCTTAATTACTTTCGTGTTTATAGTTATTTGAAATGAAAATTATTCCCATTCAGAACAATAACAACGGCGGAGCATCTGGTTCCATTACAGTGCGGTTCTATTTTACCCTTTAAAATTTACTTTCTTAGACGTATTTACATCAAAAATTATGTGGAAGGATACACTGGAAAGATTGCGTGACGGAAGTCGCGTCATAAATAAAATTAACTCCACTTGAACGCTTAATAACATGGGGCCTGCATGTTGTAGCGTAATAAATCCTATATGTAAAACGAAGTAATTTCAGAATTTCTGATTTATTTTATTCTCATTGATATAGTTGTACAAATACTTTATAATAAAATGTTATACAGGTACTCCCTCCCCACTTAACGACCGAGTTCTGTTCCTACAACTAGGTCGTGTAGCGAGTTGGTCGATAAACCAGGAGCTTAATCGTCTATTTATTTTGGATAAAGAAAAGATCTAGAGGAAACTCCAATTTGATAACTTTGTTTTAATTTGTACCTCTTACATATTACGGAACATAAAAATACAATCTACAAAAATTATAACTAATTTTTTGGCACATTTTTAATTCATAAAAAGGTAAGCACTTACAACCTGGGTATTGTTTTACTTTCTTTGTATATGTAGGACTTTACGGGCAATTTTTTTTTCAAAAAAGAACCGCTTTCATCCACGTTGAAGATCTGTTTCAGGCGGTAACTTTCTCTATAATTTCATAAAATTGGTCAACAAATCTTTCCGCTGCCGTACGTCCATGCTTGTCTCCTCATTGCTGATACTGTGATTATGCAGGATGAATCTCTGACGAAACCTCTGAAACCATTCATGGCTAGTCGTATGTTTCCGTCGATTCTTCGCTTTCACGTGTCTTCAGTTTTAAGTCTTCAGTCATTCTTATATCAATTGCAAGTTGACAACAAAGAAAACATTGTAAGTACAGTAAGAAATTAATTTCAAATTGGGTATAAAACAAAATTTAATTCCAGAATTTGTCAATTAAATAGTTTTAGTATCAATAAGAAAGTATGCCAAAGAAGAGAATTGAATCTCGAAGAAAGAGTGCAGATTGTACATGAGCGTAAGAATGGCGATTCTTTTGCTGCTATTGCAAAAAGGCATCAAATATCACGAGATGTCAGAAAAATAATGGTCAAATATTTAAATAACAATAGAGGGAGAAATTTATCATGAGGACACTGCAATAATGCCACAACATCAAGAGAAGAAGCAATTATTTACCGTGAGGCTACCAAAAAAACTTTTATAACAACTAAAGAAATAAAATAACAGCTTACTCTTGAAGCCAGTGCTTTAACTAATAAGAGAAGATTAAATAAAAAGGGTCCACGGAAGAGTGGCTTGTAGAAGACCAATGATTCCAGCAGTGAATCAGAAAAAAGACTAGCTTTTGCCAAAAAAAAATTGTGGACAAGCCTTTAGAGTTTTGGAAGCATGTTATTTAGAGTGTTGCAGGATGCTAAACGACGAAAATTTGTTTGGAGAAAGAAAAATCAAACATTCGATGAAAATAAAACTGTGGGAACAATAAAACACTCACCTTACATAATGGTTTGGGGGTGTTTTTTCAGGGTTCGGAATGGGTAATATTGTTTAAGTTCACGATCGCATGAAAGCAGTAGATTACAGATACTTGAAGACAATTTAGTGGCATCAGCAAGAAAAATGGGGATTGAAAATAAATTTGTCTTTTAACAAGACAATGATCCGAAATATACAGCATTGCTTCTCAGAAAATATTTTAATGAAAATGATACCAAAGTTCTTGAATGGCCATCGCAGTCACCAGACATAAATTTAAATTTAATAGAACATCTGTGGGACGAATTAGACCGCTGTATTCCTCTTAGCCATAGCAAATCTTTATCACTGTACAAAGAAAATTATTTAAGGTTTGGTCATAAATTGGGCAGGATATCATTGATAAATTAATTAATAGTGTGCAAAGTCGACTTCTTCATGTAATTGAAGCCAAAGGTGGTCCAACAAAGTTCTGATTTGACTCTTTCTGAATGTTTTATTTCGTGTCAACTTTGAAATGCGTTTGCCATACAACACAAATTTACAATTTGTAAAACATACATACAAAAACTCTTGAAGAAAGCATTATGTATTTAATAAAAAAATAAGTCTGGAAAGTAAAATTAAGGTTAATTCAATTTTTACGTATTGATAAGATGATGATAGCCTGTTTTTTGAGTTTATGTCAACTTTGAAATAATCTTGACTGTACGTTTGGCGCAAAACTGATGTCCAACCCACAAGTGGGTACTGCCAGATCATAATCTTCCATAGATACGGCGTTTAGGAGAAATATTGACACCTTAAAATGGGAAAACTATGTGACTTACTTGAACTATCAGGGAGTTACTTTAACTATAACCTGCAATCAAACCAACACTGGAAGCAACTGATGTATGAAAATCCATATATCATATGTTTATGTATAGTAAAGGAAATATATAGAAAAACAATACTAACTTATATAAGTTAGTATTGTTTTGTTATTACTATGTATACTTTGTTATTGCTTCGTTTCTTAAGATGGATTTTAACTTATATAAGCATCACAATCTATAAAACTATTGTTATTTGAAGCTAAACGTACAGGCATATTTACATCAATGTCTTGGAACTGTAATTCTCCTGTTACTTTTTAAATAAATTCTCTACTATAAATTATTCTTGTCTACTGTAATACCGTGATTATCCATGCGTTTTAGTTATGTATATTAAGGGCAGGAAAAATGAAAGCAATAGAATTGTTATTATAATAAATTTAAAAATGTATTTAAATTGAGGATTTTTATGCATGTATGAATGTTATATACAGTGAATCGAAATGTGTATAGTTTATTAACGTATTTTGTTTATATTTTCAAAATATATTTCTTTTTATCTGAATTCATACAAGATTAAGTGCTGCTTCTGTAAACATAACACCAGAAAAACTATTAAATCTGTGAAATATAAAATCGAAAATATTTCAAAGATATAAAAATCAACTTTTTATGAAATTTTCTTCACTTTTTAATGAATATTTTAATGTATTAGAATGTTTCCGATATCTAAGTTTATTAATTTTATAAAGTAGTTTTTGGAAATGTCTTTCAGATATAGAATAAAATTCATATTTTAAAGAATAGAAATTATTTTTCCTTGGGGTATAGCATATTAAAGAATGACTGTAAATAGAATTGGAAAGTAATCAAGATGCCGAGCTGGCAGTTTGGATGAAGTGCGGGAATGCTGACATCATCAGAAATTGTTCTTTGTAATTTCTTTTCTTTGTAATAGTTGCCTGAAGTGTGAATCTAACTAAAATTGTGTACACGTCATTATTCATGACATTGAATCATTTACCATACTATCATATTATTAATTTTTAATTAGCTACTTTAATTATAAAATTATAATTTTGATTGTGCTAGGTGTACTAATTGTTGTTTGAATGAAAAAAGTTCAAATGCGTTTTAAATTTTACGAACTTTGTAAATTAATATTGCTATTAGAAAAAGCTTAAATTTTGTGCAAAAATTGCGTAAAAATTAAATTCAATGATCATGTCACCATCATAAATTGTTTTTTTTAAAACTATAACTTTAATTAATATATATTAAATTTTACGTTGATATAAAAAATTAAAATATTGTTTGAAATAAAAGTTAATAATATATCTTTTGTTAAATTAGTAATTATTATTTTTAATAGTTTACCTTCAAAAGGTTAGCGTTTCCTTGATTACTGTTTTTAATCTTTTAAGCTGTGTATAGGCTATAATTATGTATGCTCCGCGCGCACATTTCTTTATATAAATTTATATATCGGCATGGGCGTCCGCAAAAGTTTTTCTAGGGAGCAAAGCTTGGAGACAAATAATTACAACAATAAATTTTTATTTAATTTTTTGGGTTTTTTCATGTGTAGATTATAGAATACAGTATTGCATAATACAAAAAAACAAAGTATGCCTTAATCACTTTTACGAATGTAATTTGTGGAATTTTTTACTCAATTTCGGAACGGCGAGTGCTCCGTTTGGCTTTCTCTGCGGACGCCCATGCTGGCAGAAAACAATTAATTTACCCCATAAAGTTTGCGTTGGTTTGCTACTTAATTATATATTTATTTTTCGACCACTGAAAGGGACATTTCCACTGAATAGTGTTTCTGCGCAAACGAGAGCACACTCTTATTCAAACACGTTTTGCTTTTAAGAGCATACCTTGCATATAACACTATGCTGTGTCAATGATCAAATCATATAAAATGAAAAGGGTTATAGTCAGATATATTGGTTTAGGGTTCATCTAACAAACCCCTAATGTGCCAGATGATTTCTCCTGATGCCACTTTGGGCATACGTGTCTTTAAGTTCGCTACTCCTTGTTTAGGGTAATCTACGTAATTTCTAACCTCTTTTGGAGTAATTCCGAAGAGCTTTTGACAATATGGGTAGCGCAGAAATACCGTAACTTATTTATCACTTTATGATTTTATGTATATTGGCTTGTGTCATTAAAAATACAAAAAGTCCAATGGGACTCTTAGTGGAAATATCGCACAGGGGCCCACTTATATGTAGTTACGTCACTATTTTAACGTGACCTTTCGTGTAGACGGCTTAAATGGTATCAAGTACGAAAGCACTTAAGTAAAATTTTAAATAAGTACTATTATCTGTATTGATGCACTTTTGGAATTCCTGACAAACTCCCAGACGTTTGGCAAGCTTTCTCCAAATTGCTACATGATAGAGCTGCTACCAACAACAAAGTTATGCCGAGACTATACAACATAGTAGCTTTATTTTGCATTAAGCGTCTCAGAATTGTATTTCAACTGGTGATATCTCTGTTTATTGAAACAGTTTATTTTGAAACGAATAGGAGAAAAGGTTGTCTGTCTGTCTGTCTGCGAAGAATTCCTAAATTCAGCTTTATTTGAGCAAACTGAACACATTCGATCATCCTAAAAATTGTTACTAGATTTTTCATCTTTTACACAGGTTTAAGATAGACAAACTCAGCAAACAAACAGATCAATATTTACTGATTTCAACTGCAAATATTGTTGTGCTACTTCCAGAAAGTATTGTACTTATTCGAAGTTACTTTCTTGTCATTTACGTTTGCAAATGAATTATTAGTACCAATGATTGCATTCTTAATAATGAAATTTAAAAAATTCTTTCAGAGCGTTCACATTACATTTTCCACGTTAAACATGGAAATTAAAGTTATAACGATATGAATTTAATGCTAAACATGTGAAAAGTTACAAAAATTTAGTCGAAAGAAGGAATTTTACAGCTGTTTCACTTGAATTATTCACCTAAATGAATTCATCATTAGAAAAAGTTAAAAATATAACGTGATGAAAAATCATCCACTCATATTCAGGGCCGACGAGAGGAAGGGGACGGCAGGGTTGCGAAGTTCTGGGACTTAGATAGGGACCTGGGCTAAAATCTGTATAATAAAATTTAATTTAAAATCAAGAAAATCAATTTATGTAATTTTAGGATCATAAAGCGAGGAAACAAAGAAATGTGATAAACCCAGGAAGCTATGAGAGAAGGGATAGAAAGGCCCAAGAAGCCATAGCATAGTTTCAAAATCTTTGTTTCCTCTTCATGACCTCGCTTATATTTACGAACACTTTTTTTCAGAAAATTTTGACTTGGACATAAAAGTTTATCAATAATGAATACATATTAACAAATATTCAAACTAATGAAAAGGAGAATTCAATTATTTAAAATTTTATTTTGAGAAATATTGCCAATTTTTATCGCACAAATAAGTGATTTTTGCCAAAATTAAACAGAAGGCTGGGGTTTAATCAGAGCAAATAAAAATAACCACCCAGCCATATATTGACTCATTGTAATTTCGTTTTTTTATTTTTTATTTTCTTCTCACTTCGTACGTATTCTTCTTCTGGTTTCAATGATGTTTCTTGTCTATCCTCATCCATTCTGTTTCTTTTACCTGTTCGTTTTACTTCTAAATTGTCCAATTCTTCCTTTTCTTCTTGGTATCTCTCTTTGTCTTTGTTGGCTATTTCTTCGTATATTTTTTCCTCCTCTTTATTAAGACATGTAGACTTCTCCGAAAAGGAATCTTTATGGAAAAAAATAAATTGCGGACTCTTTTTGGGCAGAAGTTTTTGTTCTTGTTGGGAAACTTGAGGAGGACTGGACATGCCTGGAGGAAGTATGTTGTTTTCTCTGCCATATCTTGCCGATTCTTCTTTACTTCGATTTATACGGTATAACGATTTTTTCTCTCTTGATCTAGAGTTTTCCGTTTTTGTCCAAATTTCTTTGCCTCTTCGGATAGCTTTATTTTTGTTTTCAGTTCTGAAATCGGGATGATTATCGCGGAAGTTATAAAAAAATGCCGAAGTCTTCGGATAATTTTTCTGCTTTTTAATTTCCTTCAGCTGTTTCGAAGAAGTTTTACTGGTTTTGCATACTTCGGATCGTTTGCTTTTGAAACTGTGTTTTGCAGATGGATGTTTAGCTGAAGGACGTCTTGCGGGTTGTGTTCTGGAAGTTTTGCTTCTAACATTTCTTTTGCAGGTTCCTTTTCTGATCCTTTGCATTTTTATTCTTAACTTTCGGTGCTTACCACTCAATTTTTGTTTTTAATTTTACTAATTGTTGCTTCCAATAATAGACAACAATTCTGTTAAACAATAATGACAACAGTTTTGTTATCGAAAATTTAATTGTTTTAAAGGCTTACTCTTATACTTCGCATTAATTATTTTAAAACTCTCTCTGCTCTAAGTATTAAGAGTATTTTGTTTTATGCATTTATGGATTCCTCTAGATCTAAAATGGGGGTGGCAGGTGAAGAGGACAGAGCTGAGAAATTTGGATCAAACTACCTTTATAGATCCAACATGTACTTGAATCCGGACTCGTCCTCTGTTAGTTAAACATGCATTTCATTAATTATTGTACATGAGTGTGTAAGATAGAAGTTCATCATTTTAATACCTTTAAAATTATATAAATGTTCAGAAAATTACAGTGGATATTTTTAATTATATCTATTTTCTACAAAATGTTACAAATAAAGTGAACCAGTCTCATAACTTGGGAATGGCTAAGGGTTATGTAAAATAAAAATGTAAGGAAAGACAAGCAAGTAAATAGGTGCAATTGTCGATAGTACGCATGTTTACAGCTCCGCCCTGTAGTAGATGTGCTCAAATTACCCTTCAGAAATTACGATGTGTGTTAGCAGACATCTGAAGCCGCGTTACAAGGTGTCTTCAAGAGGGTGGACAATACTTTTAATACAAAAAACTAGTATAACGTGATAGGTAAGTATGTAATAAAACTGTTCTCAATAATTCTTTGCTGAAGTATTTTTTTTTATCGTGTTTTTGAAAATTATGACAGAACTGATTGTTTTTGTTGCCGTTAATAATGCAAGTCCCTACGTTCACAAGCATATATTTACCATTGTCATCTACAGTAATGGCCAACTGCAGCCACGCGCATTTGTTGTGGTCAGTTTGGTTAACTTTAACAGCATAGAGCTGTAAACACGCGTGCTAACGTTAAGTTTTGCGTATTTACGTGCTGCCTGCCTGCCTGCCTTTTCTGACTTGCATGTTTATGTTAACAAGCGCCATTGTCGAGTTAAATTTCTCAAAAGTTTCCTAAGAGTAAACGTTGTTTAGACCTTCGTGTATATTTTTTTCCCACCATTTTTGGCACCGCGTACCATATGTTCTCTGACACACACTGACTAACTTTGAACATGTATACTCTTGCACCTTGTTTGGGCATAATTAGTCCGATCCTCCTACTTTTTAATTTGTCCCAAGTTATGGGACTGGCTCACTTTATTTGCAACATCCTGTATATATAAAATACTTAGCTTAAAATTGTCATGAACGATTTCCCGTTACGGAAATAATAAAAATGCGGCACAGGGAATCGATGAATCGTTATGAATAGTCTATATTGGGAGTAAGAGGTCGATGGTCTCAGCTTCCTAGTTTTTTTTTTATTATTATAAAATTGAATTGGTCAAATTGGAAAAACTGAACATTGACAATAAATAGAAAGATAGAATATTAAAATAGTTGTAATTATGGGCATCCGCAGAAAATTTTTCCCGGGAGAGCAAAGCTTGGAGACAATAAGTTTTAATTTAATTTAATGTTTTGGGTTTTCACAAGTTTATAGAATATATTATTACATCAGTATACAAAATGACAAAGCATCCCGTGGGCGAGGGTGTAAGGTTACATATTTTTACGATTACAATTTTTGAAATTTTTTATTCGCTCTTGGGGGGCAAGTGTCCCGTCTGCCCCCTCTGCGGACACTCGTGTGCCTGTTTGTATAAACGTTGTATAACATGCGTACGCTGAAAAGTCGTGGAAAATTTTGTCTTCTTTTACAAAATGCATGTGTTTTGATATTTTGGCTATTTGGAGATAGGGGTCTTATTCGAAATAATTCTTCGAACAGAATGTATATATGATGATATTGAAATTCCAAGAAAATTGTTTTTGTAGTAGTTTTTCTGGATACTTTCTTTACAAAGAAATTTATACTTTTTCAGAGATTTTGTAATAAATATAGTGTGTCCGTAAATGTTTTTTGATTTTGAAAATTTATTTTTCAGTGAGTCTGCAAAATACACGAAGCTAACACGAGCTGAAAGAGCAACTCAAAACGTTTATTATATACACAACACAGAATCTACTCAAATTAAACGCCAGCACCAGAGTGGCTCGAATGACGTCATACTGATATTCAACCTCTCTCCATACATTGCATTGCAAGTCAGGATTAACTTTCACAGAGGAATCATATATTCGTTGCTTTAAGTTTTCAATCGTTGTCAGCAGCAGAGGGACATAGTCAGAATCGAAAAAGAAATCCGGGAGGTTACTCGAAAGAGCTTCCACACTTGATTCAACTTTGGAGTAGATGTTGAGGGAAGTACGACCTCACGTCGTTGTGAAGTGAAGTGAGCCCATCTTGCTGGAACATCATGTTCTGAATGTCCTTCCAGTTGAGGCTACGCAATGTGCGGGAAGGGTTTGAATATCGGTATGATGTCATTCGAACCATTCGTATTGTTCATTTGAACTTGACTAGATTGTGTGTGTGTGTTTGTATGGTTTCTAAATAAACTTTGTGAGTTGATCTTTCAGCTCGTGTTTGCTTCATCTATATACAGGGTGATTCAAAAGTCAGAGAAATTTTAAAAAATTAATAACTCAAAATCTATTTACTGAGATGATGCGGTTTCACAGAAATTCTTAGAAAGAAATGGGATTTTCTTTGGTACTAAAATTTTTATTACAAAAAAGTAGTTACATTTCTTGCCATAGATGGCGCTTGATAAGATTACATAATTTGTGTAGTTGTTACTAGAGCTTACACTAAGGACATGTCTATTTTTTATTCTTATTTTAACAAATTTACAAATGCTTCAGCGGCAGACTCGCTGAGTAATAATTTTCAAAATCAGAAAGAACACTTAAGGATACCCCGTACTTTGTGAAATAATACATTTCCACTATTTTAAGCTTTTTAAATGTACGAAGGTTCGCAAATAACGCAGAAATAGATGTAAATAGCAAAGTTTTTTTTAACGCATAAATCCAATTACAAATTCAGTTATAAGCAACTAAATGTATGTATATTATATATATGTATATAAACATAAATATATGTAGTGTGAGAAATGAAGTCCTAAAATTGTCGAGAAAAACAGTTGTAAATCACTGCCTCCAAAAGGGAGTGCCGAATGTACGGGTGAAAGATTACCCCTTTTTTTCTGAGCGCATCTTAGTTGTTCTTTGTGTTAAAGTGGTACGGCCAAGATTACGAGATATACAGTATATATATATATATATATATATATATATACTGTATATCTCGAGATATATATATATCTCGTAATACAGTATATATATCTCGAGATATATATATATACTGTATTACGAGATATATATATTCTCGTAATCTTTCCCACTGTATAATCCAAGACATTGATTACAGATTATACAACAAGTTGCAAACAATACAAAATCTTTTTATGAAATATAATGCAAAAAGCAAGCACCTTATATAAAAATTTAAATTATATTAAACACAAAAAGAATATAAATAATTTACGTAGTAATAAACTATCCAATAACTGAATGACGTAACTTTTAATCGTAATTTCTGAAAAGTGAAATTAATACATGCCAACTAAATGTCTTCATTCGAAATTTTGACTAAATTAACTTTTTCTGTATGATTCTTAGTCTATTCCAGCGGTCGCCAACCAGTGGTCCTCGAGAAAATTTTGGTGGTCCATGAATAAATTTGGACAT
Source organism: Centruroides vittatus (assembly GCF_030686945.1). NCBI lineage: Eukaryota > Metazoa > Arthropoda > Arachnida > Scorpiones > Buthidae > Centruroides > Centruroides vittatus. Next base: position 2,391,492 of record NW_027122708.1, on the reverse strand, counting down.
TGATCAACTCAAGGTTACGCGAAGTATTATGAAAAAACGGAAAGTGCTTGGTTGCTTTTTCTCATTCATTGAAGGGTTTTTTTTTTCGAATCTAAAACCAAACACGAAATGTCTGTTATCAATAAGTAATAATGTCAATAAATCAATAATCAACAATGAATAACGTGAGTGCGATTGTAGTCCTTCGTGGAAAAGAGCCAAGAATCCATAAACTTATTTCAAACAAGCAGCAACAAACTTTACATTAATGTGTTATAATAAAACAAGTGAATTTCATATTAATAAAATAAAATGGAGCTTTTATGATCATTGTTCTATATGTTTGTATCGTTTAAAAAAGTTTGATAGTGGACTGCGGGATTTAAAGTTGTGAGTTTAGTGGACCGCTAATCTATTCGAACGGTCTACGTATCTTTATCCAATTAAGAAATCATTTTAGTCGGTGATCAGTTCCATTATTCCGATTTTTGTTTTTTTGTTAAATAGGGAATACGGATGATATCCAGTGGGACAATCTAGTTGGTCGGTGGAAGTTCCAATTATATTGGATTTGGTTCCTGATTGGATTAATAAATTGAATTTGGAGGAAACATTGCCAAACATTGACCGAAATAAACTTATTTATGAGCCTTTACGCATTCGACTCGGAGATTGATTCCACGAGTACTAGTGTTCGCTTCGGACCTAGGTAATACGAATACTCTCGATTGGCTTAAAGCTTTCTGGTTGACATGTTTTTCCTTCAAAAACGTGGCGGATTTAACGTATAGGCCTATAAGTTTAACAAAAAAGATAGAAAACTTTAATATATACGGCGTTGTTATGGGTTGTATAGATTGAAATTTTCTGGTTTTGAATTACTATTAAAATATTCGCCTGAAAATTTTCATTGTCTTAAATTTTAAACGTATTTTCTTGTGTTCATCTTATTTCATTTCATGATTAGTATTTCTCTTTTGATTACATTCTTAAATTGCTAGGCTAAATCAAAGCAAATTTAATACTTTTAAATAAAGTAATGAAAAAGGAAAAGTTCAAAAATTTTTCATGATGGAAACAAACTTTTATAAAAACTGTCTCACAGCTATCATGAAGGTCACGAATAATTTAAATCGAATATTTGAACCCAAATTTTTGGGATTTGAAGAAAGTTTAGCCACACATTAACATCTTACCGATTATCTTTCGTTGGTATATTAATAATACATTATCATCAAAAGTTTCTGAATTCTCGTTGGTTGTTCCCTAATATTGAATACTTTATTTAGACGAAGAAACGAATTATTTGTTAAAAAGTTTTATTTAATATTGGAAACAAATAATCGTTTCTAGAAACTCTTTTATAGAAACTTCATAGCAAGCCTGATAACTGGTGACTGAAAATTAATGACCCTCGAATGTACCATAATTTAAATGGATAAGATTGAGAAATCGTATAGTGCCAAAACTACGACCCTGTGGCCAAATCTGGCCCGCAAACATGTTAGATTTCCTTTTTGTATAAGTGATGTGTCAATTTCTATAATTATATTTGGAATATAAAAAAAATTGTGACTCGCCTATTCGCCTTATGCTCAATTTGGCCCGCCAATCAAAAAGTTAAGGCACCACTAAGTAGTCCACAATTTGCTGCTATCTCGCGGAAATATAGAATCTGGTATTTTATCTTCATTTTTTTGAAAAATAACAAAATTGATTTTGTTACATTAATTAATGTAACAATTTAATAGCGCAATGAACAAGTAATAAATACTTGCATTGAATTATGTAAGTCAAATATATGAATTATCATTTAAATCTAGAAAAATTTGTGACGATTTTTTTTTTTAAACTAAAATTAGAATATAAAATGGTTTTTACTCGTCGCCACGACTATAGGAACACTAAATAATTTTAGTTTCGATTTGTCTGTCTATTTAAACTTCAAGAGATCGAGATTACTCGTATTGCCTTTTCTTCCTGAAAAACAGTAATTAATAGAAGACTGAATCAAGAATTCGAATAATTTATAATGTCGCTAAACAACAAAACAAAAAAGGAGGGGCGTGTAGGGTGTGTTTCATTGATAACATTGGTATGATTTCAATTGCTTCTTTTGTGTTCCCATTTTTAGCAATAAAATTTTATTGGCGTGATCAGAGAGAGGTTTGAATATTATACGAAAAATAAATACTTTTTATTGTATTTGATATGATAGACTTGTCAAAGTTTTATGTCAGCATTTTTACACGATCATACATATAAGATTTTTATTTATGATAGATGTCAGGACAAATACGCTTTATTTGAAATGAAAAATGTAAAAAAAAAAAAAATAAATAAACTAAACTGTTTCGTTCTGTACCCTGTTTATTCACGATTAATATTAGTTTTAAATTCTATTTATTGAATTTTAATTATATAATAGTTTCGTAATTACAATTATTATTCAAAAAGTTTTTAAATTTTAAATTATATAGAAAAATTATTATGTAATATTTTAAATAAATAATAATTATTGGTTTTTCTTTCTGCCTTTCTTTTTTTTGTTTTTGTTTTATTGACTTTAATGTGAAATATATTCCATATATTCTAATTCTTTCACTTTAAAATCTAGAGAGTGTTAACGTAGTTTATCTTCCATTTATATAAATCTTGAGATAAAATTTTCTGAAAATACCTTAGGAAATTAAAAATGCTTGATGTTGTTTTTAGTAATGAATGTTTCTATCATTAACAATAAATATATAATTGCCGTTAATTATGTTTTATTGCAATCAACAAATTGTATTCCTACTAACCATTCTAGAATGGGATGTATTCTGTTAATCAGTTAAATATTTATTAATATATCTACACTTGTTTTTTCCCCCTCTTTTTTATAATATAACGAGAAGGAATGAATAATTACTATAAAATATGATCACTAGCAATCAAGTAATTCTGGAAAAAAGTATACTGTTTGTATATATACATTATATTATTTTATATTATATAGTAATTATTTATTCCTTCACATTTTATTCTACCAAAAAAGAACATGTATATAATAATGAATACTTAACTGATTAACAGAATACATCTATTATTGAAATATTCAAATTTTCAATATACTATTTATCATTTTGGTCAAAAGTAACAAATTTTAAATGATTAAAACTAGTCTTTAAATCGACAGAATTGATTTTTCTGTATATTAAAAATTTAATGAAACTTAATTTTTAATATAAATGAATGGATTACGCGAAACATTTCGTTATTGTATAGTTTTCCTTTTATAAATTTTGTTTTCTAATTTAATTTACATTAATAACATTTAAATTTAATTATATCTTAACTTTATTGTATTCTTGATTTTATATAATTTCAGTTTAGATTTTTTATTAAAATTTTGTAAACTAGTTTGCAGACACGAATAATATATATGCAAATAAACCCTTTTTGCCATTTGTTTAGCTGTTCAAAGAAGTTAAAAAAGCTTAATGGAGATATGCTTGCAAAATTTGTTTGTCCAGCAGTATCAAAGATGTCATACATGACTCATGATATCATTAACACTAATATAAATAAATGAAAATTATGTAAATTATTCCATTCCAAATACTAAACTTTTTTTTTAAAAAAATTTTAAAATGTGTTAATTTTTTTTCGCTTCTGTTAATGCAATTATAGAACCCGTTCGTTAATTTATCCACATACTGTAAATCTCAATCTAATATACTGTATTTTTTAAAAATAGTAACCAAACTTTGTTTCCTCGCCAAATGGTACTTTGATTTCTTGTTTAACTTTTATCGACGTATTGTACCTCGTATGTAACTTGTTGAGGGGATGCAACGCGAGAATACAAGTGAGACTGTTATCGGAAAGATGTAAACGAAGCGAACTTGTAAGCGATCGATGCGTTACCGTAGACCTGTTCTTTTGGTTTTTGTTTTTTTAGTAATCTACTGTTCGAAAGTTGCGGCTGCGATAAATAATAATAAGTCTCCGGTGATCTGAAAATTGTCCATAAATAAATACTTAAAATAATTCCATAACGAATTCCGTTAATAAAAATGTAAATTCTTATAAAAAGTTTTAAAAGCAATTTTAATGTTTTAAATATTTATTTAAGTGCTTATTTATGAATAATTTTTTCATCAGTAGAGAAATTTGTAAAAATATTCAACAATGAATAGCTTAGAAAGCTCGAAACAGAGAATATTGTGTAAAATTGTAGAAAAATTTTTTTCTGCTTTTGAAAAGCTTAAAACATTTTTGTATTGTAAAGATTGATAGCTTTTCGGTCATCGATTTTTAGTTATTTATTTGTAAATTTATAACTGATATTTTCGTTAAATAGTGTATTTGTTAAACAGTAAAATGGTTACGTTGATTATAGGCTACATGGAAAAAATTTTCATTATGTCACGCGACTTCTTTTAATTATTGCCAGTGCCTCAATATTTAAATATCAAGTGGTCCGTTGGGTTTTCTCGATGTAAAACTACGATTATCGTCGCTAAATATGATATAAAATGTATTTTTTTAAAACTATTTCAGGTGTTATATTCTACACTTCTCTCCCATTTTTATCTTGTCCCGTCCCATGAAACTTTAAAACGCTGCAAACAGGTGATTTCAACATTTCAGCATATATTCGAACGTTATTATTTTTACTGTACTGTACTTCAGGATCAGTTCCACATTAATGCATGGCCGTACCTTCTCAGAAACTTCCTCTTATTGCTTATTTACTAATATTTTTATCTTATCTATAACTGTATCAGTGTAGTAAAAGTAAAATTTTTGTCTGTAAGATGATCTTGAAATAGTTTGAAGGGTGGTATTGAAGAAAGTAATATTGCAAAAAGAAAGAAAAAAATGCTCATGAATTTATTTCAAGTGCCAATAAGCTCGTATTTATTACTATAATGTAACTGTTATAATGTATTCAGTCTGCCGCTGCAGTGTGTGCTAATTTCTATTTTGCGTGAGAGCACAGGGAAGTGCTTTTAGTTTCATCCGTCAAATGGAAATAAAAGTATAGACGAGGGGAGAAAAACGAATTCGTTTTATGTAATATAGATTTCATGGTAAATATTTAATTGAAAGCCCAAAATACTGTATATGCCTACACAATAAATTATTATGATACATCCACTCCCATAAAATTTTATTTTATAATTTTTATCCACAATCTTGTTCCTAGAAAATCACAATAGAACAATTTACTAAATTATATAAAGATATCTCTTTTGTAAATTAGTTTGTCGTCAAAATAAAATATTCCCTCCATTGCAAAAGACTTGTGTTTTGTGCTCTTTTAAACAGATTCTCCGATATCACCACTACTGGCAAAATTCCAACATAGATGCTGGTAAATATTCTGAAATTTTATTTAATTAATATTGAAACTAAAACACGACAATAACAGTAAATTTTTCTAAAATACTATTTAATTTACAGATAAGAAGTACAAATGAAATTAATGGGAAATTTTTGTAAAATATTTAATTTATAATCAATTTTACTGTTTATTTTGACTAAGTCTGTATTGTTAATTAAGAAAAATAAATGACTAAATTAACGATGTTGTTTGTTACAATATTATTTAACAATAAAAGTAAAATTGAAAAATGTTTACAATTAATAAACTTAATTTATTGTAAACATTATTTAAATTATTTGATAAATAGTATTTGTAGAAACAAGTGACAATGTTTATAATAAAGCCGTATTTACATATATATAAGCCAAACAAGCTACTGTTGCCTTGCGTTATGCGTAGTCTCGCATCATCATCAAAAAATGTCTTTAATATTGTCTTATGTAAATATAAATTATACATTTTATATAAAATTAATTTTACGTAGCATGTATATTTTGAAAGATTTAAAACACCGAAACACAGTTACATTTGAAATAACCGAAATCAGACAAAGTGATTAAAAGTATGGCTTACTGAACTTTTTAATGAAATTTATTTATTCTGAAATTAAAAAGAACGTTATAGAGAACTTTATATTAAATTTTATTGATTTATCTAACTGATATAAGAATATAAACTAATTTAAAATAGTGATGGAAATAAATTGATATTTTATATAAAATTTTCTGTGACGTTGTTTTTTGTGTGTAAATAAATTAGTGTAAGTTTTATTTTTAATAATAATCCATTTATTTTGTATTTGTTGTTACCAAATTTTTTTGTGTATGTATCTGACGAAGTAGGCAAAATTACTTAAAACGGTCCTGTTAAGGAAGAAATTTATCTTTAATACTTTTAACGAATAGTTTGTGATTTTATTAATTAATTAAAAATATTGTTCTTAATTATTTAAGAATGTTGTTTAAATTATTAATATAGATTTATATTTCTTAAATGCTATTTAGATAATAAATTTTATTTATAATTTCAGCTGAGATGGAAGCAATAATCCATTATTTTTTCTTTTATTCATTATTATTAAGTTATATACAGTGGTTACCACTTATTGTGGTAATTTACTAGTTAATGTAATCAGCCATTTAAAGTAATCAAAACCTGTTTTTTTCAAACCAGTTCTACGTTTCCTGTGTAAAATTTTGCAAGTTGTTTTGATCAGGTTGTCTCTTGTTATCAGATTAAACTAGGGCATTTATAATTGACAAATTAGGATTAGTTCAAGATAACTTCACGAAAACATCAGTTATTTCTTTCTTAAAATATTATACAATTGCTATTTTTTAAATGTGGCACTGATTATAGATTTATTAAAAAGTGTTCTATGCCAGTTGGCGTATCACCAGTTGAGAACTGCTGTTTTATGACTGTTACTCCTGAAGATGATATTTTTAGAATATTGAAAACTTTTTGACAAGACTATGTCTTGTTTATAAAATCGTACTGCCTGCTGTCTTATCAGCTTAGAGGTATGAAGGAGAACATGTCAGGAGTTGAAATTTGGCACAGAGTATTAGGTGCCCAAATCATGCGCGCATAAAAAATACCAGACTTGTAGGTAGTCAGGGGACCGAGAATCGAAACACAATAAAATACAAAATGGCCACACACTACAAACAGGCAGTAGTGCGAGATTTGCGCATGCGTTGCTCGTTGGTAAGTTGGAAATACGAATATTGTGAAATCGAATTTTGACAAACACGTGCGTTAGGAAGTTCGAAAAGCGAATGTTGCTAAATCGAATTTTGACAAACAAATCTTTGAAAAAAAAACCCATTTACCTGTCCCGTGTTATTCCCCACGTATTTCTGGTCTCCATGTGCTAACCCTGACCGATTGACCGGAGATTCTCGTTTCATCAGCGAAACTTTTTGAAACTAGATGGCGCGTCGTTATAATTTTACATTAAAACTAACTTCCGAAATAGAATTATTTTTTCTTTTTACATTTATTAATATATAGATATTTTGTTTGTGCAAAATAAAATAATTGCGAACTATACAATAGTCACCGTTATTTTTTTCAAAAACGGGAAATTTTCGCATTGACAAAAATTCAACCTGGGGCGTCATGCAACGGAGAGAAATTTCGGTTAATTTTAATGAAAATGCATCGTGGAAGACCTCGTGGTTGTGGCTGTGGCCGGCGAAGTTTGAATGATGGCGCTCAAAACCAGCGATATCAAAGATTATTGGAGAATGAGAACGAGACCGCCGTGAGCGTCGAAGTGATCCCTTAGTAATGAGTCTCCGAGACATAGTCTTGTCCTAAATACGTTGCCGTTTTACTTGTTATTTATTTAAAGTTGAAGTTACCACTGTAATACTGTATTTATTTTTATTTATTAAATAACACTATAATCTGATTTCCTTTAATTCTATGTACTGTACTTTTATGATTATAGCTTAATATGCTGTTATATTGATACTGTAGAATGAGGGTGGCCAATTTTTGTTGCTGCGATCGACTTTCATTATATTAAAACTAGTCGCGATCTACTGTTAGGCAAAAATGACGTCACAACGTAACGTAGTTTATAGTAACATCTGTACTAACTGTGACCTACTACCGTATTAGCCCGAATATAACGCGATATTTTTCGACCATTTATTTTCCGTTAAAAAATCGACTCGCGCTAAATTCGGGGTTTAAGTAATGGAATGTAATATAAACAAGGACATTTTCCTACAGAGATTAAAACGCGACTGAACGTCAGACCTAGCTCAACCGACCACTTCAAAACAACCATGTGATCTAGTTAGTAGGCCTGCGCTTTTGTTTGCATAGCGCTACTATAGTAAGGCTATGTCTCCGCTTGTTCGAAGTTCATTAGTCACGTGATTTTTCGACCTCCTTTTAGTCACGGGGGCTCTCACAGACGCCATTTTTTATCTTAAAATTGTGAAATTTTTGGCTTTGCTCGAAAAATTATTATTACATCTTTCTTTTCTTTATTTTCTCTACTTTTAAACAATGTAAAATATTTCTATATTGACAAAAATGCTTTATTTGTGTCGAATTTAATGTAATTTGATACGTAAAACGCAAAAAATAAACATATCAAATTTCAACTCACTGTAATTTATCTCATGTTTCACCGATTGCCATCGGGTTTGTTTGTAAATGGGGAAGAAATATGACTCATTCAAGTTAAGTCAGTAGAAATTTCGTACTACTGCGAGAAAATTTGTCAATAGACCCGCTTTACCCCCTAACGCGAAAGTCAATAAACGCTAATTGTTTTATAACCCTATTTTCAAATGCTTTTTTCTGAGTTGTAAATCGACCAATTGACTAAGTTTTTATTTTGTTTTACTCAGAAAAATGTTGTGTTTAAGATTTAACAGATATTTTCTTTACATTTTTTCACTTGAATTTTATTTTTAATTTTTTATGTGATATAGTCGTGTGTTAGGCTTAACTCGATCATTGACATGAATGTAACCTGTGTTATTAGCTATAAATACCTAAATAAATGCTTATCTAATTGAAATTTACTTTCTTTGAATTCTTTTATGAGTATTATTTTTTTTTTCTAAATATCTTTATGAAAATTTTGGAGTCGCGTTAAATTCGGGGTCGCGTTATATTCGGGCTAATACGGTATTTTATATACAGTATAAGCAAGTATTCGTTTTTTCTCTTATTCGTGAATGAATATCGAAAGCAATTTAATAGGATTTTTAAATTCAAGAAAATATAAGCGTTACGGAATTGTGAATAACGAATACAGCGGCGATCGATCGATCGAAAATTTCTTTCAGACTGACTTGTCGATCGCGATCGACTGGTTGACCATCCCTACTGTAAACACACGCACTTGTAAGGTGGCTACTTTACAAGATGGTGGAAGCTGCCTGATATTGTTATCAGCAGCTTATCATCATCAAAACAGAGATTATAATAAGCGGTGACCACTGAATAGATATAAAAGAAACATAAACAATAAGTATAGGTATTCTTTTATAATTTATGTAAATATTTCATTATTTTTGTGCTACATATTATCTCGTTAATGGTTTCTGTAAGTTTTTCATCGAATCTAATCAAGAGATATCAACACGTGTTTAGACTTTCGCTCCTAGTTTTCTGTTTCTGAATTTTTTTTCATTGTATAAATAGTATAATCGTATCCTACTTCTTACTTCTGTGGAAGTGTGTCATAAAACGACATACTTCCGCGACCCCAAAAAACATAAAAGTAAAACAAATTTGTCATTGGAGGACTTTCGCGTAAACGTTGCAGTAGGAAATGAATTAAAACATGTTTTTTCTCCCGTCCACATGAAAAGTTAATCAAAAATAGAAGGCTTTTAAATAAAATTGGCAATTAATTACTGAGAATATCAAATTGTTAAATATAAGAAGACTTAGAATTTTTCAATCGAATAATTTGAAAATGAATAGTGAACAGGTTAGTATTTCCTTTTATAGGTATTGAAAGTAGTAATAAATTTTAAAATAGAAAAATTCAGAAAATACTATTTTAGTATAACAATAAGGAAACAATTCGAAAATTACTATTATAGTAATTAAATTGTAAAGCTTATCGAAATTTAAAAATTAGAAAAAAATTCTAGGACTTGTATTTGAATATAATAAAATTGCATATAGATTATTATAAAATTATATATACAATATTTAATTTTTTAAAAGTAAAGATATCAGTTAATTTTAAATGAAAATATATTCTTTAACTGTTTATTTTGTTATATTTATTATTACAGTTGTGTATCTATCTATTTTAATAATAATTTTAAAAACAACTTTTCAAGTAAATTATTTTAAAATATAAAAATAATTTTTTAATTAAAAAAAAGAGAACAATAATGAACCTATTTTTAAGTTATAGAAATTAAATTGCGAAAAATTAATAAAAAAATATTTAATTTTTAAAATATTTTTTGTCGTTTTATGATTAAGATTAGAATTAAAATTGAAGACAGTCTAATTTTATTTAAGATCACCATTTATTCCGGAATACAACTCTTGACGACCGACGTTTCTTTGTAGGCTACTTTGGCCGCCAAAATTTAAAAATATATATTTTTAAATTAATAAATAGCAAACATTTAATATATACAAATTATACTATAAAATTTTAAATGATGATCAGAAGACAGTTTTTAAATGTTATACTCAAAAAACAAAACCGAAGAAAAGAGTGGATATAAAATTTAACAATTAATTAATGAAGTAAAGAAAAAGAACGAACTGCCAAAAAATAGATTCTTCTTGAAGAGTGACAATTTAAAATTTTTATAGTTGAAGAAAAATAAAATAAAAAACATCCAGTATCCGATAAAAATATAAAACTGTTTCGTTTTGAAAATAAAAACATATCGAATAGATTTTTGTATATTAATAATTATTATTAATGTCAACTGAAAGTCAAATTATCAGTAAATGTCATATTTGAATAATCTAATATAAGCATCATAATAATCATTTATACTTGAATAAATACTTCAGTTTAATCTGAATTGATTAGGTTAATTTTCCTAATAGTAAATTATATATAACTTACAGGCCTATATATATAATCATTATTTATTTGTCTTAAGTTTAATTTTTAAAGAAAACTTACGAATGCAATTAAGATAATTTGCTATATTATTTTTTTACACTAAGTTCGTTTAAATACACGGAATTTCTAAGTACTGCACTGGTGTTATTAGATATGGAAACTGTTGACACTAACCTTAATCTGTGAACATTTTTTGTGTTTTATTTATTGTTGTGATCGAAGATTCGTTCGAAATATATAACGAAATATTCTTATATAAATCACAACTACTTACCAAAAATTTTTGTTTTTTTTGAAACTACTTTATAAATACATTATATACGTTGTTTACTTGAAGTTAATCACGTTTAACTTTTTAATTTGTAAGTGTTTACTTTGTTTTATAAAGTAGATCAGTATTTCTTCGTTGATCATCATTTTTTTCAAACTCACTTGTTCAAATTGGCTATCGGATTAGATGTATTTACAGACGTACTTGTTTTATTGGTTCTAGGTTAGTGACGTTTATCTCACTATCAGTATCGTATCGGATGGTGGATATCTGAAGTTTATATCGCTAGCACAGTTAAAATAATTTGATAGTTGAACGATCGAGTACGTTGTCGGACAAAATGCTGCTGCTAGAGCAACGTTGTACTGGACTAATCCAAACCGTGGAGTGTGAATCAAACTATAAAACCAACATTTTTTCAAACTTAAATAATGTATAGACTTATTTTGAAAGAATAATCTTTTTTGTTTTAAACTTACTGTCTTGCCATAAATTTCCATACTTTGTTCCGTTGTCAAACGGAAGTTAAGCTGTGTAAATATTTTTAATACATTTTCTAATAAATTATTTGATTAATTTATATAATAGTTTTTGAATTACATTTTACTTCGGTTTTTTACCGAATAAAAAAAGTTATTATGTTTGGAACTTTGGTTCCTAGAATAGTTTTAGAAAATCGTGTTATTGGATTAGGATTAATTTTTTGAGAAAATTCACAATGAATTCATTTTGACACGCTGTGGTTTATAATTTTATTCTGAGAGATTGAATACAGGACTTATTTTAATCTTTATTAGTTTACTAAATTCAAATTTAATGTTAAAGTAATCATTTCAGAAACTATTAATTCTAATTATGTTAGATATACTCTACTGTACTTTAATTATACTTCTATATTTTCATTGCTTTCATACATATATGTAATTTAAGATGTAATTAAAAATTGACAACATATTGAACTCGATTCCAATTCAATAATAATCAAATTCAAACAATAATATCCATTTCAAAACAATATCAGAAATAAATTTTAGAAATTTATCAAGCGAAAAAATCCATCATTTTATGGGAAAAAGTTGTTATATTTTTTCAACAACTTATACTGTAATCTGCCTCGTGTTCTATCTATTTTATCAAAAATGAAACCGAGAAAATTTTTTTTTTCTTTGCAAAGGCTTATCAGTTATAATGCAATACAAAGTAGATTAAGTTCTGATTGTCTCAACATATCAAATTCCATCCATTATCAGTTGATAATAGATCTAGCTCTCGGGTACATTTTAATCGAGGTAGGATATTATGGGATCGTAAATTAATATGAATTAGAACGAATTAATATGAAAACTAATAAATAAATAATTGTTTTCTATGTTATTAAAAATGTTAAATATTCAGAAATAAATTTATAAAATGAAATAGTGCATTCGAATCTTACTTTAAAAATCTAGAAAGTTTATATTATAAAAGATAAGCTTTTTAAAAAAATGTGTTACTTAACCATATTTTAATGAAAATAATAATAATAATAATAATGAAAAAATATAATACTTTCATATCAAAAAATATAAAAAATGTTTATATACCGTATGTAATATATAATCTTTCTTAATAGAAGAGCATATGAAAACAGTTATTTTAACTATATGATGTATTAGATAATATTTCCTGTAATTTCTCAGATAAGAATTAGAGTAGATAATTTTTAAAATAACGAGTTTACTTAACTTTTAATAATAAAAATTTTGTAGGTTTTGAAGTATGATTAATATTTGATTTCTCTTATCATTTATATTTAAATTTATATAAATCTAATTTATTAGTTTATGTCGATTGACATAGTTATACAGAGAGATGCATTATCAACTGGCATTTCATACAATTTAAGTTGATTAAATATAAATTAATTGATAGATCTCTCAGTAAAGTTTTTTTTTGCAATTTCATTTGATATAATCCCTTCTTCTAGATTATATTTTTAATGCCACAATCATCAAATTGAAAAAAAAATTCTTGGTATAACAGATTACGAAAAAACCAACTTATTTTGGAATTTTTTTTTCTCCTGATACTTTTTACTAATTTTCGATTATATCATTATAATCTATTTCGTTTGTTATCATTTGTCAAATGTTTTAAATTATATTTTGATCTATATTACTTTGTTTACATAAGTTCAAGTGATGAGAGAGAGTATTTACACAGAATAAGCTCGAAATACCATTTCATTTTATTAATAAACATTTATGATATTAAGGTTTAATGATTCTGGAAGCCTGTTTAGAAGGCATCAATATTTTAGATATTCAAGAAATTTTATTTGAAATCAGTTGTTTCTGCGTTAATCTATTCCCCATCGATCCCATTCCAATTATCTACTCCATTATCTAGATTAAAAATAGTTTTTTCTATTGCAAACAGTCTGACTAAACAAATTTAAAAAGTTACAGTTTAATAATCATTAAATTTAGATTATTAAATTTTTATCATTAGATTTTAAATGTACAACTTAAAAAACCAGAAAAGAAATTTTTGAAGATACAGTTTAATTATTTTCTCGTATAGTTTTGAATAGTTTCTGTATATATGTGTTTTATTCTCGACTAGTTCATTTATAAAATGCGGTGTCGTCGTAGTAAGGAATTCTGCTGTCGTGACAAATCCTGATTCCATCCCGATCTTGGACTTTCATGACTTTTCATGAGTAGATGGGATTGAGATTTGCTCGCTGATCGATCTATTGCGGTTCAAATCCACTTCTATATTTGACCAAACTACGGCAATAATATTGCTTCTATGTGCTATAGATCCTTTAAAAATATATTTCAATCTTATTTTGCAATGTATTATGATACTCTCTAATAACCTTCTCCAATTGTTAATTCTAACTGAATATAGTTTAAGATTTCGAATAGTTTTTCCAGTAATTTTTGTATTATTTGGATAGTATAAATTTTATTATTTTAATTAAATGAGACAATATAAAAGCATTTCGTTGTAAAAAAGAAGAGAGAAAGAAAGAAGGGAGGATTAATATTTTCTCATTTTCTATTGCATTTTTATTATTGTTGTTTATTGGAATACAAAACCATAGTTTTATATCAATCCTGTTATAAATTATAAATATTCGAACTTATTAAAAACATTATACTGTATCTAGTTTTTAATTGAAACTTTATTTAATTTAAAACGTTTGATTCATTTTATATTTAATATATTGTTTTGTACAATCCTGGAGTACTGTACATATCAAAGCTTACATATTTAAATTTATATCCTCAAGTATCAGTTTCTTTAACGTAATGCTTAAAATTCAATTAATCAATATTAATTAAAATTTATTTATAAGATTATATAAGATTTTTACGTAAAAAGAGCTGAAAAACTAACAATTATAAAAATTCAATTTAATTTGATTATCTTTCTTGTTTCTGATTATTACACTAAATTTGTTTTAAGAATGAATTTCTTCTTAGTGGTATAAAATAATGATTAAGCGAGCTATTATCGAAGATTTTTAAAAATTTATTTATCTTTTTATTTACTTTAAATCTATATTATATGTTCTTTTATATCATGTACGGAGTAACTGTGTCTGTTATTCAGTAAATAATACAAAGACTGAGCTGCATAAATTGTTAAATCGAAGAGATACGACTTTACAAAATATTATTATTATTATTTTAAATGAAATATTATGATTAAACGAATTATTTGTTTTGATAATAGGCTTTGTTTAATCGTCTTTTTATAATATTATTTTATCGCGCCGCTACTATTAAAATAAGCTCGCTTTATGTAAATTAATAGAAAAGTTAAATATGATCCGAAAACTTTTAATAAATTATTCATATTTTCATATCGTCAATTGAATTCATTTTTATCCGATAAATCAATAAATCAGTCAAATTGTAATAGTCTAATTTAAAACTCATGGATACGTAAATGGAAGAAATTTCTCTTTCGTGCTGAAAATAAAATTGATAGTTTCATTGGTGACCGCTGATATCACTTTCGGCGTTCCGACTATGCAACCAGTGATTGAATTTCGTCGATCCCATTCCCCGATTTTTTTCTTTTTGGAGTCTGTTTGGGCTATCGATCTATATCATCGATCGAATCGGTTCTTTAGCTTTCAGCTCCCTAGGTAAAAATCTAACTTTGATATAATTTAATTCTTTAAGATTCGACGAAAATTAAAATGATACCGTATTAACTTTTCATAGTTTCTAAAATTAAGTTATTTCCATATGAAAGTGATAGAAAACTGAAGTAGTCTATTTTAAATATAATCACCGAACATTGATGGTTGATTCCGAGTTCGCGCCTGATCAATGCGGCTGGCCACGTGGAGAATTCCGGTTTTTCTTCTTCACGTGTATAACACTTTTATGGGAAAATGGCCCCCATTTAAGTCCTCTCTGGAGGCACCCTCTTAGTAGATCTTCCGTGTGTTGCGTTTCCTTTTCTCATCAATCCTATTTCAAATATATTTTGATTATTTTATTTACATTTCTAGAAAGTTATTAAACTTAAGACTTACTTTCAAAGCATTCTTTAGACAATATGCTGTAGACAGTGCCGTAACTAGGGCGGTGTCCAGGCACAGGGCGTAGACCCTAGTGGGGCGCAGAAATGACCTGGACCAAGTATTGGGTCATAGTTTTGGGGCGTAGTTACAGAAGCTCGCACCAGGCGCATAAAAGGCTAGTTACGGCGCTGGCTGTAGACTACCAATTTTTTAAATAAATGATTCCAAGTTCTATAAAGAGCACTAGCATTTCATGATATTTCCATCCTGTATTTGTTATACTTTTCCCCCTAAAATAAGTATATTTATTCAAACTTTATATTTAATGTTACAATATTACAATATACAATGTTACAATATACTACAATATTATGGTATATATAATTTATTGAAGGCATAGTTACAATATATTTGTTTTCGCAGAAGTGCTAGAATTTAACTCTGATTAATGATAAAGATTTTTAAAGAAAGTTTAAAGATAATGTAGAATTTAAGAACAGCTATAATTTAAAAAAATGCAAGATACCATTTACTAAACTAAGATAACAATATTTAAGCAAAAATATATTTTTTACATTTCACGTGTTTTCATGAATTTATTTGCTGCTCGAATTATTGCGATAAATTTTCTTTCGTAAAATAATTAAGATTGGCCATTTTATCGTAAAATAATTAAACGCATCATGCGATTAATTACTTGATAAACTGCTTTGCTAATATTTAATTCAATAAATTACCGTTCAATGCCGTTATAGATGTCATTAAATAATTATAACAATTGTTATAATTACCGTTATAATAATCGTTATGATGATAAACTATCATTATCATTAATACGTGTACAGAACACTTACATAATTGAGTTTGCTTATAACCGAGAGTTTGATCAGAAGGAAATCTCCGTGATAAATCTATCCGACTATATCTAAAAGCCCATATTTAATTTATGATTATTATAACGGAAAGTACAACTTTATTCTTCTAGAGTACAGAAATCATAAAGAATACTTTAGAGAATTTTTTCGAGAGCTTAAAAAGCGGCACTGATTTAGCATCAATAGTAAATAACAGCAGCTGCCTATCAATAACACAGTACTTAGGATAGAGCTCTTTTGGTCGTGGATTATTTGGTTTATTATTTGAAAGCATTTGGTTCTCGTCTTTTTAAGTTTAATAAATGATAAACTTTACAAATGTGTGTGTTCAATAAAATTATTTTTTAAAAATTATATACATTATTATAAGTAAATCGGGCATTAAAGCACGTTTATTAAAAACTAAAATTATTATTATAGACAACGTATAATAATATCACGATTGAATTTTTTTTCTTTTCGAGAGATTATAAGAAATATTTAATGAAACAGCAAATGGATTTCGCATAACATTTTTTAAAAATATAAATGTATGTTTTTCGTTATATTTCTAGTTAAATTTTACGAATATTGTTATAACAAAATTAATTCGAAAACGGTATACGAAAATAATTTTAGCGGCTTGTAGAATAGTGCTACTTACTTAAACTGTGATCCGGGGATCGGTGTTGGTCCACGAACAGTCCGTTACTGGGCCGCGATGAAGTTTTACTTAACGTAAAATTTCATAATTTTATATGTTAATAGAACAATTTAAAAAAGTCTTTTTAAAACATTTTATTTTATTACCTTTGTTTTTCTTTATTATTTAAACACACACACATATATATATAAACTGCATTTGAACACGGTCTCTCCGTTTTATAATTATTTTTAAATTCCTACTATTAGTTCACACTCTCCCTATATATATATATATATATATATATATATATATATATATTGTTCAAATTTTAAATCGTTAATAAAATACTTTTTATTCATCCACTCAAGTTCAAATACATTTTTTAAAACTTGTAGTGGATGACACTTGATGTTAATACAGTTTTTTCAAATATTAATTCATTAATTAAATTTAATTAATTAATTTAGTTTTATATGGGAGAAAAAAATTTCTCTTATATAAGATATTTAGCATATGTATATACATATTTATATTAATTGTAATTATTTAATAAAAAGTAACTAGAATAAAATTTTTCTTTGTTGACCTAAGTAGGAATTGACTTAAAAAATTTTTTTTTATATTACTTCTTTATTTAATTTCACAAAAATACTGACCCGCGAACACACTAGTTTTAAAAGCACTGTTCTAGAACTTCCTTTTCTCACAATGTGTAATTTGTATTCCGTGGTATGTGAAAACAACTCAACATTTTTCTTTACGTATTGTGTTTGGATTATTTTTAAATGATAAAAATTGTATTAGATTTACAGTATTTTAGTTTGAATTTTTCCAGACTAACTTTTTTTTCGTCATAGAAATATACGGCTTATTATATGTATTCGTTAGTTTGGAAACAAAATTTTTATGCAGTAATAATTTGAAATTATTAAAATTTTCTGAAATTAATAAGATAATTCAAGAACTTATTTTGTTTTAAAACATTTCTCTCTCCTAAAAATTTCCTGTTGTACGATGTGTTCTGTGTATTAAGTATTATGATTCGAAGTAGTTCTATACAAATGAAATTTTAACAAGTAACCGATATCATTTCTTAATTATTTGTTTAATAAAATTTGTCACTATCCATTATTAAACATTGTTTTGTATTTTATGTATTATTAAATACAGAATAATGTTTGAATAGGTAAAATACGAACTCGATCATAATTATTTAATTTTAAAAATTATACGGTAATTATTTCTATTTTAAATTTTGATCCGATTTTGATTGTGGTTTTCTTAAATAATTAAATTTTCAGTATCAGTCAAATTGATAGATTCTCAAAATACTAAATATTTAAAAAGTGTATTCACTTTATTTGCTACTATACAGAAATGAATTTTCGAACCACTACCTTTTTAATTATACTGATATTCGTTAAATTGAATAGTTTTTAATAACATAGAGTGAAGTTTTTATTTAAATATTTTAAAAATTTCTATTCATATATCAATGGTTATTATCTATTTGCTGGCTTATTTATTTATATGTTACTGTTATGTTACTATACATATATAAAATTTTTATGTTGGGCTTAGTTATGTTTATGTTGGATGTAATAATAAATATATATTATTAAGCTATATTGGTCTTATTCACTGACTCACTGACATGAAATGTGTTTGAGTAGAAGCAGAGTTCTTACAGAATAACAAAATGATAGTCGAAAGAATATGTCAAGCACTGTACGTTACTAGAAAAATCCAAAATCTTTAAAAAATCATGTTTTTCGGCGTTAGAGCGTGCCAAAGTTCGATCATCAACGCTTATTTTCATATTTTCATTTTTACTAGATTACGTATTGTATTACACATCAGATTATTACGTAAATAATTTGTATAAAAGTCTTTTGCGCGAAAGGGTAGATGTAGATTGAAAGTGAAATATATATCATTGCGATAGAACCAGATTTTAATTTTACTAAAAGTAACGCTTTTTTCATACTGTTATGTAGGTTCCAGCGACTTTGTTTTTACTTCTAGATGATTATAACGTTCAGTAACTGTCTTCAAAGCTGTTTTAATATAAATTTTATCTAGAGCGATTAATATGTCTGTATACATAATGTTTAATATATATAGACAGCAATTTGGCAATTTTTATAAATGAACTGCAGTGATAAAACCAAAACTACAAATATCTGAGAGAAAACAGTTTTCTCTCAGATATGCTGTTCTTTTTTACTTTATATTGTCAATTCGATGTTTGCGAGCTAAGATCTTATCCTTAAGATACCAGGGAGCACCTATTATATGATATCTTACTATGTTATTCGGATTCGAATCAGATCCGAACTTTCGTGATTTTTGATGATGAGTTTGGGAGTTCGGCTGTAACGTCTTTCCTTATTTTCTTTATGATTGAAATTTTATTCATTCTGCGTGCCTAGTGTGAAGTCAAGCGAGTGGCAACGAAGACACGTCACGTGTTGCGAATTCGTTTAGGAAATGGTTTTGAGGATCGGGATATCTGGTTAGTTGATTTGTTTGGCTTTTATTAATTCAAGGGTCATTTTGGTCATGCTGCGCCTTGCAGGAGGTCAATTCTTAACTACTTTCGATAGCATTAAAGTTTTGGTATCCAATGGAAACAGGATGCTTGCGTTTTGTACATTCAAACGTAGTAGTATGTAAGCGTATAAGAGACTAGCATAGAATATATTTATAATGTTATGAATTCGAATGGGCATCTTAAGCCTCCCGTTCTCGCTGTATGCGAAACTTCGGTTTTAACGAAAGCTGTTAAAACTTGGTTTCCCAGATTCGTTCGTAATAGGCAAAACTTCAAGTTGATTTATATATATATACTGGTATTATTGTGTGGTATCTTTTGTCATTAAATACAGTTCAGTATACAATAATTTACAGGAAACAAATCTAATGTCTAAAAAAACGTGATCAGTTTCAAATTTCAATTTTATAAATAAATAAATAATATATAATGTAAATTGACAGTTGAACAAAATTACATTAAACTGTTTTTTGAATTTTTTTTACATTTATGTAAACGAATTCTTTTTAGATATGAAAACTGCTTCAGAGAAATAAAAAACATTTGTCATATAAAAACATTAAATATTATATTTATTAATAAGGTTGTAGTTATAAAAATATAGGTACACATTTGTTATATTAACTTATTCTTTTTCTTCTCCCTGCAATTGTTGCTTAGAATATTATAAATTCGAAAATATATCTTTCGTAAAGAAACTAAATGTATATACATATAAAGATTTAAAATACTTTCAGGAAAACGTTTCATGTATATTTTATGTTCTTTCTCTAGGAAAAATTGTTTTTTCTATAGTCGACCGATATTTTCAGTATTGGATGTTAATCCAATACTGAAAATTTTGAAAAATCTCATTCAATAGATCGATACTGAAAGATATTATTATTATTTTAATGATTTACAGTACCAGTTTATTTGAATCGCATGTTTTTAATATAAAAAGTCTTACAAATAGTACAAAAACAAAATAAGCGACATTGATCGGAAGATACAGACATTTATTCTTTGTTATACAGATTTCATTTGAAATTTATATATATATCTAATGGTCCGATAAGAAAGATCTAAAAATTTCTGAAATCAGCTGTCAAATAAAAATGTATTAATGTTATATTTATGTGACAAAATCAATTCTAAAAATTTCTCTCTTGATGATGACTATTACTGTTATACTAATTGTAATATGAAATGAAATCAATAATTATATTTAAATATTTGCAATATGATTATTTATAATTTAATTGCTTAGCTGAAAACTTATATTTTTATTTCGTTATTAATTTTAAGGAAGACAAATTACTCAATTAGTTAAGAATTTTGCCAATTTCTTTAACGTTTATTTTTGCATGTCTAGCAAAGTATCATTTTTATATCTTGCATTTATAATTAATTTACAATTTTAAGCAATTATTGCCTTAGATATACTTTTATATAGAAACGCAATTTTCTTTAGTTTACGTTAAAAAAAAAAAAACAAAACAGATACGAATAATCATACAGTATTTCTATTTAAAACCTGTATAAGACAATTTAGTTTTGCTATTAAAACGCTATAAAATATAAAAAAATTTTAATATTTTACTTTTTATAAAATTTATAATTTAATATTTTATGGAACTTAGGATTTAAAGTATGCGTTAAAATATTTTGAAAGATTATAACAAATTTAAAGATAAAAAATGTCATATTTTATGTAGATTCTAATCATAATATTTTTAACTTAATATTACAGATTCTAAAAAATTCATAATGTATCTTAAAAAGATGTCAAATAAGTGCCAACTAAGTATTTTTGTATATATTATTTATTTTAACATTTTTCTTAATCTCTAAAAATTCAACGCTCACGCTCACATACGTGTATATACAGCATAGACAGTGTATAACACTCATTTGGTATAATTTTTTAATGTTGGATGTAATGAGGTATTGGATTTAAATAATTTAAATCAATCCTATCATAGAATTTAACCTTTTAGTAATTATTTATAAACAAGTGATTTTCAATTAAGTTAAACTTTTATGATATTATATTATATAGGCCTAATATATAATAATAGGTTATATTATTATTATTATCATCTGCTTATATTGTATTCAAATAAATCCTTTCCAAGTCACATGGGACAAACCATATAAACATAGTATATACAGTAGATTACGACAATTGATCATTGGTTGCATGATTTTAGCATCATATTATTCGATTAACGTTATATTATCAGATTTCGTAGAAAATGTGCTAAGTTCCGTAGATAGGATGTATCTGCAACGATAGAAGTATCGTTAAATTATTTTATTGATAAGATATGAATTAATAGATAGTCAATCTGATTTTATAAAAGTCATATGGGGTAAACGGTACAGTTATTGGCCACTTAAGGAAATTTTTATTTAAAAATACTATGATAATAGAAAAGTTAAATTTGGAAATATTATACTTACCGATGAATTCGTTTTTATAGTCTTTTTTTATTGCCAAGATCTAGAAGTTACAAACGCCAATCGTTTAATCCAAAATATGCCCTGTTTTACGAAAATGCAAAATTGTATAGTTATTGACCACACACAACGATAGAAAAACCTGCGGGAATTTTTTGCTACTCAGTCACAAATCTTTATTAATAGTTCTTTCGTATCATGCCCAATTCCGCAGGCACTGCTGGGTAACAACGTTTTGACGGCAGAAAGTTGTATTTATACTGCCATACGATATTTCCAGACTAACTTTTGTAGAACGCTTACTAAACAGGTTTAAATTCGAATAGGCACTGACATTTACCCTATGAAATTTTCTTAAATTTGACTAAGTTTGGAATAATTTTTCTCTTGCATTAAAATCCAACATCTGATAAAGTATTACCTCCCCCCTAATATTTCCGTGCACAGTACTTTATAGGGTTTCTCAAACGGGATCCCGGTCGTTTTTTTAACCCGGGAAATTTTTCTTATTCCGGGAAATTCCGCAAATTTTTTAAAAATTCACTTTTTTCTTATTTTATGTTAAGGTTGAGGAAATTTTGCAAATAGAAAGTATCATTAACTCATAAACTGTCAG
Organism: Centruroides vittatus; assembly: GCF_030686945.1. Lineage (NCBI taxonomy): Eukaryota > Metazoa > Arthropoda > Arachnida > Scorpiones > Buthidae > Centruroides > Centruroides vittatus. The sequence continues at coordinate 2,368,647 of NW_027122708.1, read as the reverse complement.
AATACATTTGTATTAATTTTAAACCTACTTATTAGTTTTTTTTAACTTTTGTTCGTTATGGCAGGTCACAAATGGTCAATAATCAATACGTAGCTTATTTGTGGCAGAACTCTCAAAATTCTTTACCAGTAATATCTGGAATAAGTGTGCTTATGCTGTCTTAATTTTTAACCGTGCTTAGTAACTTCAATAACTGCGTAACGCCAAGTTGTGCAAATTGCGCAAGGATACAAACGAGTACGAAGTCTGCAAGTATGAAGTTTTTCTTCATAACCTGATTATTAAAGACAAACGAACTGCCGAATTATTGGGCTACGATCTTTCTATTAATGCTACCGAGGTAGACAAATCAAGAATACTAGAGAACAAAAGAAGTACTACAATCTCGAAAACGAACTAGAAATCTTTCAGGATACAGATGAAAAAACATAATATTTGTCTTCTCTTAATTGCATTAAACACGATTCCAATCACATCAATTGAATCGGTAAAGGCATTCTCGGTAGCAAGACTTTTCATTACTAAAATAAGAATCAGATTGAGTGATCGGAGTATTGACCATCTTTGCTTTTTAAAATCTTATAAAAATTTACAATATTTTGTATTATATTTTATTTAAAAAATCAAAAGTTACCTTCTAAGTTAGAAGTTTGATATATGTTCATTTTTTTTAAATTTTCAACTCGATTCAAAGGCATTTTTGTCGTTGCTGTATGCAGTTTCCAGCAAAATTTAATAAATTTTTTCTATTTGTGAAAATTTCTACGTAATTCAAAGGTAATTTTTAATACATATCTTATATAGCATTATTAATATGATTTTGGAGGATGCAAAACGTATTAAATTACTTTAAAAAACGAAAAATACTTAAATCATTTGATTTCAGGACATTTTGTATATCTTAAAAATAATTAATTTTGTTCCGGGATATCCCGGGAAACAGTTCACTTTTATCCCGGGATTCCGGGACAAGCAAAAGACCGGGAAATGAGAAACCCTAGTACTTTACATTGGACTCCATTATCCGAAACAATAAGGGGGGGGGGAACTTTTAGCAATTGTACTGTACTGTACATGCCACAGAGACAACTCTCCTTGTAACTAGAAATCACTAAGTCGTATGTCGATTGTAACGCCGCGAAACTAGGTCATATACGTAACATTGCGTTAGACTTTGAGTAATTGGGCATCAGTTTTCAAATTGCAGATTATACACTCCCATTGTCGTTCGTTTGTCTGTTCTTCGTTAATCTCGAGGACGGAGTTTGATAGACGAAATTCGAGACCAAATCTGGAAAGCTTAGGACCGAAGGCCCCAATTAACTATATAGGAACTTCAGGTTTGGACCGGAAGTCACGTGATTTTAAAAAAATACGATTAAAAATTTCAGCTCGGCATTGTAAGACGTCACTATAAATAATTGCTAGTTTGATTTACTTTCAAATATAGTAATTAAAATATTTATTTAATAGTAGTTTGGATAAGAATAAACGAGGAATTTATAAAGTAATACAGTATATTTATGGCATAGCAATTGGAAACTTGTATTGTTCTACTTTCTTCAACGTGCAGGGTACTAAGCGTGAGAAGGTATCTGTGACAATACTGTATGTTGGTGTGCAATAAAAGATTTTTCGTGTAACTTTAAATGGACACTGTCTAATAATGTACCCAAAGCATAAAAACAAATGAGTTTTTGGATTATCTGAAATTTGGTTTAACCGAAAGACCCTAGTCCCATCAAGTTCGGATAATCGAGATTCCACTGTGTTTATTTTCTAATACTTCATTTTCTAACTCTCTCAAACATCCCAATCATAGATTTGAATGCTTAAAATCAAGAAGAGTTACAAAATCAAAAGTCAATTTAATAGTAATAATTTTCGGAATAGTCTTAAATTGATTTCAAATAGTATTGCTGAAAATATTCCAAAAACAGATATTTCTAGAAAATTCTATACAGCAAAGTATAGACGCGTAATCTAAAGCTGTCTATAAAATTTGAACAAGATCCAAATTGATAAATCAGTGGAGTATTTTCGAATGGGCAAATAATTAGCCACAAGTACGATAATTGAAGTCTTTATTACTTAGTTCCTAATTGAAATTTTGTTAGTTGTATCATTTTTTTTTTTTTTTTTAAGGAAAGGGAAAAACTATAATAAGCACATTATCGTTTTCGTAGCCTATGTTTTACCAATATTCTAGAGTACTATAGGTAAACGGTTACTTTATTTAATGAACGTACGATGACTTATTGAACGTACTTGATGACTGCTTATATTATAGAAAGTATAATTTTATTTTTTATATTATTATTTATAATTATTTCTTTCGTAACGTTTTTATAGAAACATTTGAAAGTAAGTGTCATAATTTAAGAAAATTGTTTGGAAAATTAATATAAATTGCAAATTTGCGATTTTGAAAATTTCGTATTTTCATTTTTTTAGATTAAATACGCTGAAGGAAATGAAATTTTACACACATCGAATTGAGTAAATATCATTATTTAGATGAATATCGATATTTTGATTCGGAATCGAAAAATAAATAATCTGCCGGATTATATTTAAACTTTATGTACTGTTTTAGAATAGAGGTTTATACTTTATTTAGAATATCAAATTTTTTGCTAATGAAATTTAATATTAAAGCAGTAATTTTGATTCTGTGGTGAAGCAGCAGAAATTATAATCAAAATGTTTTTTAGGAAACAACCGTCTAGCGTTGTAATTTATTTACAACGCGATGAAAACGTTATTCGAAATTTGGCAGGACAGTGTTAAATCGATTTTCCTCTATCAATTGAAATCATCGCTATCGTTTTTAACATAGGTCTATATTTAATTATATAAATTGTATTGTGTTATCTATACATTAGTCTCTCTATCGACTATATTGCGTAGGACAATAATAGAAACGATGACAATTTCCGAATAATATATGATTATTAATTATAGCTTAAAACTCTTGTCAACTTCGAGTTGTTTACATTATTCAGGCTAAGTGCCAACTCAATTGGAACTTACTGTCTTCTGTATTTTTGTTTTTTATTTTAAATAAAGAGACGTATAGATATTTTTAAAATATTAGCATAATTTAAATTATTTAAGATTTTTTAAAGAATATGCTAATTCCAGTTATGTAAAATCTGACACTTTTTAGGATAGCAACTTTTATACATTACATTAATTTATCAGTTTTGACACAACGATCGTAATTGATGTAAATTAATGCTTTACGTCGACGATATGAATGGTTTTTCAGTCTGCTATTGATGTTACCAAATTTATGACGAAATTTTGACATCTAACATTTAAGCCATTGAACTATCTGAAGACATGAATTATTTTTTGTTATATTCAATCGCAATAAAATATATTTTATTTAGTTGTTAAATTTTAACATTACTACGAAAAGAATCACGAATACATTTTATTTATAATGAATTTTCCAAGTGTTAATAAACTTTGGCTTTAATGACTGGTTTAAAATGTTCATGTTGTATATTATTCAATTACTCCGATCGAAATACTAGAATAGTGATTCCTAAAGTGGGCGATATCGCCTCCTCGATAGTGGTAGAAGACTGGGGTGTTGGGAAAACAATATATGTAAGAAATATATGCACTAAAATAGTTGATAGTTGGAAAAGTTTGGGGAAACAATTTACTAGAGCATTGAAATATTTTTAAGATAATTTTACAACGATGGTAATGTTCTTCACGAATGAAAGATATTCTCTTTTTTACTTTAATTATCTGGATAATAAATATATCAGTCACACGTTTTCTGTAACTAATTTTTATAATGTTGAGTTATGTACAACTTATACTGTATAATTATTGAGTGGAATCAATAAATTTCGCTCCATGTTTATTTAGTTTATATAGATATGTACTGTACAATTCAGTGTTATGTAGAATAAAAATTAAAAATGATTATGTAATTCAAAATTATAATTTTATATCTTATAACGTGTATTTTCTTTTATAAAAACGATTACTGATAATAACGTAAAAATATACTTCGCAGTATAAAAAGGACGCAACTAAAATCAGAACTTTAAGAATAATTGATATTAATAATTAGATTTTATCATCTAAATTTAGAGGAATTTACAAAGGCTGGGTGCATGGGCACACTCAATTTTTGCTTGGCAATAAGCGACCAGAATGAATGAAAATGAAGAGTGATGTACAATTGATAGCATGCATTTTAAAATGGTTCTTGTTTGCATTATTGTTATATAAGTTTGTACGTTTATTTGTTCTTTTGAGAACTTTTGGCTATACGAGTTTAATTGGTGGTTGTTTTCATTTTTTACGCTGCAAATTTGAAAATCATTAAGATCTTTTACAAAATATTAATTAGTAACGTAGTAAACTACATTACTAATTAATCTGTAATTAATCTGTATTTTTCGTAAATAAGTAATATACAAATTTCCATTTTTTTCCGTAATTTTTTTTCGTCTTAAAGTAGTTTAATTCTATATGTTTAGATTGATTTTAAATTTATTTAATTTTAGAGTAATTTCTCGCTTTCTATGATAAATATTATAAGTATTATTTGATTAGCAGAGAGTTAATAAATTAAATTTAAACATGGTTGAAAGTTGTCAAGAATTTTTTCTTCATTCTTTTAAAATTTGACGTAATGAAATTTAATATAATAAATCATACACAAGAGTAATGAAATATTTATATATTTTTTGCATATTTAATCGCCAAAAAATGTCTTTATTTTAACTTTTATTATAAATAACAAATTTCTACTCCTATTTTTCATTTTTTCCTCTCATTATCATTTATCTTCTACTAATTATTATATTTTACGCGTTTAAAAAAATATTGTTCTTAATTTCAAATCAAAAATTATTTTCTTTATGTTTATCATCGGAGTTTTATGACAGATTTCATGACAATGAAGAATTGATTTAATTAAAAATTAATTAAAAAATATAGTTAACTTTTGAAAGTTACTTTTAATCAATACATGTTTGTATTTTTCCTTTCCTTTTCACTAGAATAAAAACAACAACATTAACTTAGTGCCTATAAACTGTTTTAAATGATAAATATCGACGCAAAGCAACTTGAGTGCATTTTCAGCATTCTTTCTCATTGGTTTGACGTTAACGGGCCAAATTAGACGATACATTCATCTCAATAGGATTGTACTGTTTGTTTTTTTCTTTCTTTCCTCTTTTTAAGGAACCAGTACTTCAAATTTATTACAGGTATATTTAAAAATTAAAATTTAGTATTTGTCAACTGTGTTTATACAGTATTTTTAAACTACGCCTACTCTCTGTGATGCTTTGTTGACTTCAGGTTAAATCAATTCTTCATCGTTTAATATAGATTGCTGTCGTGGTGTCTTATTGCGGATTAGAGTTACTATAGACGAGTTCTAGTATAAACCAAGATTCGCATGAGTAACTTTTTTGGTCGGTGAAAAAGTTTTTATTCATATTTAATCACCGCACGAGCATTTCTTTCAAGTGGAAACGTAGTCGTTTACCAATAGAAGAATAATAAACAAAACGATTATTTCATGCATATATTCGTGCTTTATAGAATTGGCCTCAGGCCAGAATGACTATATAAGAGATTTTAGAGTTTTAGTGTTTGTATGAAAGACGCCGTCTATTGGCTGGCTATTCTCCGCCTCTTTCTGTCTTGTGTGGAGTGAGTCTTGTGTATAGACGATACGTGATCGAAACTGTTATCGGGACATGTTTCGCCGCTATGTATTTCTTATACAGCATGATGAAGCAGTGGAACGTTTTTGATAAACAGACAATTAGAAAAGCTAAGGTTGGTTGTGTTTTTTCTTTCATTAAGCTTCGTGTCAGAACTAAATGCTATTGGATTATGAGGTGTGACGTCAGAATCAGATGCTTCTTATGTAAACAATTAATGCAGTATGAATGTTTAATGTGCCTTCACAAAGGATATATTTTTAAATGTACGAATTTATTTCTATAAGAATGTCGTTTTTGAAAAACGAATTTAGACACAAGTAAATCGCCCGGTTCTACGCATAAATTTGAAGTTATCGGATTAGTTACGATGAGTTAAATAATCCAATTAAAATATTTTAAAATTTAAAAAATAAATTGTTTTAAAATTCCGTAAATATTATTATTTAAAAATATTGATTATAAATATTTTCGTATTTTTAAAAATATACTCAATAAAATTAATTCGTGATTATTGAATGAATTATTATTAAATTTCATTTATTATGAAGGAAAACAATTTTTTGTGAAGAAAAAGAATAGTCTTCATAAACAATAATAAAATTCTCATTAATTTAATAATTATTTAATTATCTAAAAATGAATTTCTAGAATTCAAATTATTAACTAAATTTGTTTATAACAACAACAGCATACAGTATTTAACTATAAATTCTATTTGTTATTATTAGAAACAATTTTAGTAATTCAAATTCTATAGAATTTTCTACAGAAGTTTTTGAAATTCCTGTTAATTTAATATACAGATGGAGTTGAATATCTGCTAACTTTAGATGTTGAATATAATATGTTGAATTTATTTTATATTATAGATTTGTAAGAACTTAACTGAATTTTGTATAGAAATGAAATTTTCTAGAAATTTAAATACTAAAATAAAGTTGAAGTTGATTTATAGCAATAACAGATAGAATTTATAGTTAACAGCATTCAGCATTCTTATTAATTCTAATTTAATTAATTTTTTCATGTAAAATGTTTTTTGTATCACATATTTATTTCTGACATATGAAGCAAAAATGTCAAGAAAAAACATGTTTTCTATTGTAATAAATGAAGTTATTTACTAAAATGTTATGAAAACAATTTATTTTATATTTTTTAATTTATATTAATTTATGAATTGTGTATAAAATGTAAACAAATATCTTCTGTTTATTTATTTATATATTTGAGGAAATGAATTATATATATTCAAGATTGTAATGAAATATTTATAATAATATTTAAAATCATTTTCTTTAATTAAATTGTTTTAAAATGTCAATTTAAAGAGATTTTAAATTAATCAAAAATTTTAATTTGTAGTTTACATGTAATTAAATAAGATTTACTAAATACTTTTGTAAAGGTTTGCTTTTATAATTAATATGAAATATTTAATACACAGTTATAAAGTTTATTTATTTTAATATTTCAGCTAAATTTTATATATATAAATTTATATAAAAAATTGGTATAATTATTTTATTATAACATATTAATATTAAAAGTATATATTTTTTATTTATAATTACTAGATAATACAATATTGATATAATTTGTTTTTCTTTATTCAGCTTTATGATAGGATAAACACTCGTTCCTATAGTCCTGTAAAGTGCCCTCCATCTGATGCTTTGACTAGAGCAAAAGAAGTAAGAATCTATCATTGTTAAATTACAAATGAGCACATTTATTTTATGTTTATTTTTATTTCTATAACCCTCAAACATATCGTAATTAATAACTGCTTAATTCTAATTAATTTTTGTAAATAGAATAATATACAGTATAATAAATTATATGTTATTTAATTGTTAATACAGCTATGATATTATAGAATCATAAAACAAAAAAAATATAGCATTCAAAATAATCTGTTAAACTGTAATGGCATCATTAAAAAAATAATAATAATAATTACTGTACAGTAAGACCCCGTTTAACGTGCAGGATGTGTTCCTAGATGACAAAGAGCTAAGTGAAACAGCGTTAAACGAGGTCATTTTAATATAGAGTAAATAGGGAAAGGGGAACACGTGACCAAAAATAAACAAATTTTACTCTAATTTTTAGTTTTTATATTAATTTGCATAACAATGTATGTTAAATAACACACAAACATATTCATACAGAAATGTAAAGTTCATTTTTTGTGATGAAGGTCCTGGCTTTCCTGAAATTCTTGTTTTTTGTGATAAAGTTGTGCAGTTTCATTTGTTGCTTTTTTTCTTTCCTTAAGTAAATGTTGGTAGCAGAAGATCGCATCCAAAATGTCTCGTTTTGCTTTTTCACTCCTTTCAAAATCTGGATCATTTGCTACAATTTGATTAATAATTTTGGTTATCGTTATCAGATTTTTACTAAGGAAATCTGTAGAGAAATTCTTTGGGTTCTTTGTTTTCAGAATCACTATTTTCCAGTTCTACACGAATTCTTCGTTCTGCTAGTTCTTGAAGGTTGTCATTGGTAAGGTTCTCACCAGAAACCTGCAGTAACTTCTCAATATCCTGCTTGTCTACATCCCCTAGTTTTGCTGTACCAATTAGGTTGACAATTTGGTCAACCTAACGATACAGCGATAGGCTCTTCTTGTTGAGAATTCTTGGATACTTTCAGCCATAACGTCTTCCATTTATCAGTTAATTCTTGCCAAGCGAAGTCGACATTTCCTATGGCATCCATGATGTTATATTTTCTCCAAAATTGCACAAAACAAACATAGATTTAAGGAAAGTACAGCAATATGATGAATTATTACCTTTTGCTGATTGGTTCGTGTCATATTATATATGAAACAACAAAATGTCGCAATGATTTGAATTAGCGTAAATTTTGAGCATTTTTTAAGGCTTCGAGCAGACCGCATTATATCAAAACAGTGTTAATTGAAGTAGCATTAAGCAGGGTCTTACTGTATTACCTAAATTTAATTTTGTAAATGTTACTTTTGGCAACCTTTCCAATTGAGAAGAATATTAGAAATGAAACAGCTAAATATTTGTGATAATTGAGATAAAACATTTTAATTGTATACTACATGTATAAGCTTAAATCCACTGTTTGCTAATAGATGGCGTGAGCGAGCGTATTAAGCTACCATGGAGACGCCATACTTGTTTTTTTTTTTGATGATTTTGACATCTGTCAACATTAATCAGTGCACATCATTAGCAATTTCATATAAACATACATTTTTCCTTTGGTAATCATGTCTAGTTTTGTGCTAGAAAAAGAGTATATGCAGCAAGCTCTGCTTTTCTGCTTCAATTTGAAGAAATTGGCTGCCAAAGCACATCGAATGCTTGTGGAGGCGTATGGCAACAGTGCTTTATTGGAAACCAAGTGCAGAGATTGGTTTCATCAGTTCAAAGACGGCAATTTTGACCTTAGCGACAAGAAGTGTGAAAATTGGCCCAGGAAGGTTGAGGACCATCAATTGCAGGCTCTTTTGGATGAGGATGATACCCAGTTGCAAAAAATGCTTGCTGAGCAATTGGGTGTTACTCAACCAGCCATTTCCATGAGTCTATGTGCTGTGGGAAAGATTCAAAAGATCGGAAAATGGGTGCCGCATGAATTGAATGATAGGCAGATGGAACGATGCCAAAACACATGTGAAATCTTGCTTGCCAGACAAAAAAGAAAGTCATTTCTGCATTGGATTGTAACAGGCGATGAAAAGTGGATATATTTTGAGAATCCTAAACGCAAGAAATCATGGGTTGATCCAGGCAAACCATCAACATCTTCCCCAAGACCAAATCACTTAGGATGGGATCAGCACGGTATCGACTACTATGAGCTATTGAAACCTGGTGAAACTGTCAATGCCCACCGTTACCACCAACAACTGATCAAATTGCACTGTGCTCCGCGTGAAAAAAGGCCAGATTATCAGCAAAGACATGACAAGCTGATTTTCCTCCACGACAACACATTATTGCACGCATTGGTCCGAAACTACTTGGAGACACTCAACTGGGAGGTGCTATCCCATCCCGCTTATTCACCAGACCTGGCCCCTTCTGACTATCACCTGTTTTTATCGATGGGCCATGCACTCGCTGAGCGGCACTTCAATTCTTATGAAGACATCCAAAAATGGTTTGATGAGTGGTTTGCCATGAAAGAGAAGGAATTTTTTTGATGTGGTATCCACACATTGCCCAAGAGATGGAAAAAATGTGTCACTAGTGAGGAAAAGTACTTTGAATAAATTTGTTTTTGTTTTCTATGAAAAAAAAAGTGTTTTTCTGACTAAAAAACAGCAAATTTAAGCTTATATACTTAGTATATAAAAGACTGTTACAGTTATACTTAATATTTACATATAAAATTTGAAAATGCAGCAATAAACTTAAAATTTATTGATAAAAGTAATTTTTTTTTTTTCCATTTATAGAATAAGACTTTCTAGTCTAAATAGAATACATATTTAAAAACTGTATCTCCTTAATTCTAAATCACTTTTTTTAAACCCATTTTTAAAGTAGAGATGTTTCTTAGAATAAATGACATCTTACAATGTCAGTCCAAAACAATAAATCAGAAGTCTTCATAAGCGGAATGATGTGTAATGAACTAGTAAATGTTTCTAACTAAACTGCTCAGTAGTCACATCAGTTTAAATGTATTTTAATTTGGTGGTAATTGCACTTCTAATTTAAACTAATTTTTAACGTTTAAATGCTTTTAAAATGACATTACGATGCAGCATCTAAAACAAAGTCTATTGTATATACAGAAGACCATGGAAATAAAGCTGTCAACTATTACCTATTTAATAGTATTTTTATTGTTTTTTTTATATAACTTGGCATTTAACAAAAGTTAATAAAATTGATTATTTAAGCTTTTTTTTTAATAGAATAAAATATCTTAATTTTTGATTTCAAATTTATGGTGGATTTAAGAATTGGGGAAATACAATATATATTTTTAAAAATCTATATTATATTTAGATTGAGGAAGCCTTTAATCATTCAAATGACAAAAGTATTTTTTATAAGTAACTTAATGTAAAATTTTTTAGATTATTAATTTAAAAATTTTAATTTATATTTTATGATCTTTCACAATAAAGCTATTACCAGTGTTTTTAGATTAAACAAAACAGCAGAAAACTCTTTTATCAGAAATAAAGTTTAGTAATTTTGAAACCGTGCCATTATTTGTTCTGTCTTCTAACACTATATAGTATAACTACCCGACCACTTAGCATTTTTCATCTTTAATTTTGTATTCAGTTTTGTTGATATGTACAGAAGTAAAGTTATTTTAAAATTTACATTTGAGAAATGTTTCTCAATAAAGTAACAGACAATTTTTGCTCTCATACCTTGAAAGTTAATTTGATTTGTAATAAAAATATACATTAGTCAATTTTTTAAAACAAAATTTGAGTTTGGGCAGTTATTTTGAAATTTGATTATAATGTTATGTAGTTGAAATCAGATTCCATAAAATATTATGTTGATATAATTGTTTATATTTTATGGAGAAATGTTATGGTTTAATAAAATGTTTATTTATGAATAAGGATTAGATTTGTGTGCAAATGCATGTTGTTTTTCCTTAAATGCTATAATGTTGAAACCTCAATACAGTAGAGCGTCGATAAGTGGAACCAATTGGGGACTGGGGTCCTTCCAGTTAATGATTTGTTCCAGTTTCCGACTTTGTACGAAAAAATACATTAACCTGTCCGATGTTCAAATTTTTCTCCGTTGCGTGTCGCTTCGTGTTGAATTTTCGTCGATTTTAAGCCTAATGAAAATTTTTATAATAATCATCGAGGCTATCGTATCGTTAAAAATTATTTCTGCATTTTGTACAAACAAAATAAATATATTAAAGAATATAAAAAACATGAAAATTATACTTTAGAAGTAAATTTAGTATCAAAAACATTTGATTCAGCACGACACAGTCCGACTGAAAATCGTTCCACTTTCCGGCCATTCCACTTACCGACGTTCCACTTATCGACGCTCTACTGTATAAACACAATTGAGGCCAAGTACATCAAATTAAGATTGTGTATATTTTATATACATTTTTATACATATACATCCTACACTGTAGATAGGGGCCACCAAACTTTTTTCACAGTGGGCCAGATAACTGAGAGAGTGACAAGTGCGGGCCGCATAATCATTTTGTTCAATACAGCACACTTGAATACACACACAAAAAAAAAAAGAAAACCAACATATTTATTTACCAATATACAAACATGATCGCTGCAGCAAGCTTGTAATCGCTTTTATTATAAACTTCATTGCAGGTACAGTACTTACACAAAAAGTGCTCCAATATCCAAAGTCGCAAAACGTTGTCAAATTTTTTATTTCACTGATTTTTCTAAAAATTATATTGCTGTTAAATGCAAAAATCAGATTTGACCAATTTTGGCATTTTTACTTACACTTATTTTAATTTTTTCTACCTAGTAAGTTCATCTACAATCTATGATATTTCCATATAAAAATTATACTTTAGCTCATTTGTGGCACAGTGAAGCAGCGGGCCAGATGAACTGATCTCGCGGATTGAATCTGGCCCACAGGCCGTAGTTTGGTGACCCCTGCTTTAGATGATAAATGAAGTCTTAAGAGTTGTGTCTGTGAGGAACTTTGCCAAATTGCTGAAGCTTAAATATTACACCATGAGAGTTAAAATTATCAATATTTATTCAAAAACATATTTAACAAGTCAAAATATACATATAAAGTAAGAATGGTTTCACATATTACAATGGTTTATTTAGTAGCATTATCTACATCAAAAATAGGACATACTAGAGTAAAATTCTATGATTTTCAAGATATTTTTCCAATTACCTGAAATTTAAAAAAAAAAAAAAAAAATTATTTAAGATTTTAGGAGAAACCCTACTCTCTTTATTGCATTTCCTGATAAAGCTATTTTATTATACTACTAAAGATCACTTTATATGTTTTCTGCTTTCCAAGGAAATATTTTTGCCACTTTGATGTTTGTAAATGCTGCTTTTATGTAAATTAAAATATTTTCACATACATTGCAGAATTGTAGCTGAATGTATAAAAGTTCTAATATTAGATGTTGATGATATCTATAGTATATTTGCCAAACATCTATATATCTTTATATATAACATCTATATATGTGATGACATCTATACATCAAATTTTACAATGTTTACTGTTTGTAGCGGTTGTCATAAATTTTTTTTATAAAACCACTTAAAGTAGATATACCAGGCAGTGTGCCTAATATGTATTTGATAAAAAATCGATGTTTCAAATGCAATATTGCATTTTGATCATTAAACATTTGATTAATTTTGAATTATGTCAGTATTTGAAATGCTTGAATGCCTACAATCATTATGATCATTATATGATTATATAGCATTTTAAAAAATATTTAATATTGATAAAGTTTATATATTATATATAACATAACCTAATTTATTTAGTATAATATTTTAATAAACTTTAAAAAATAAAATATATTTTGGAAATTAGATTTCATTTATAGACATTTTGTTATGAAAGCAGATATTGGAAGAGATTGGTAAATTGCAATGAAAGCTTAAAGATACAATATTTCTTTGTTTCACATAGTTTGTTGCACATAACTAAATCTTCATTTAACTATAAGCACAATGTTACTACTAATTTCCTGTTTAGTTTGAAAATAGATTACATTCTGACAAAATCTTAATGTAATGTCTACTACTTATTAAGATCATATACATAACACCTTTTAATATCCAGCAAAATTGTTTTTATTTTATATGAAGTTTCTGGTCTAGTTAATAGGCAATCTTCAGGTTAAAGTTCTAAATTATTATGATAGCTATAATTTAATTTTAAATATATCTAAATTAATTAACTATTGTGTTCTATCACCTATAACAGAAATCCCATCATGTACGAATTACTATTTAACGATAAGGTCAAAGTAGAGAGATTTTGTGCACCAGGCATATATTGCATCCTGATTAGAGATGATATTGGTTTGTTTCAAAAGTTCATAGTGATTTTTAAGAAAAATAAAAGAAACTGTTTTAAAACTAAAAATATATTTTTATTCTATTAAGTATGTGCCGTTGTTTTTAATGACATGTTGCCATCTACGGGAAGTTTCATGATACCCATCTCATAGAACTTTCCAGTTTTTCCCATGAAAACTGATTCATGTGGTTTTTGCAAGCTTCCAAAGTATCAAAGTTTTTGTCATGAAGGGAATTCTGCAGAGAATGGAACAAATGGTAGTCCAGTGGGGCAAGGGGTATGGGGGGGGTAAAACATCCCAACTTAGTTCCAATAATTTTTGGCGTGTTTGTAAAGACATGTGCAATCTGGCATTATCTTGATGAAGCACAATGCCTTTTCCATTGGCCAGTTCTAGACGTTTTTCTTTAATTGCCATGTTCAGTTTATCCAATTGGGAACAATACTTGTCAGAATCAATTGTTTAATTCTGTGGAAACAGCTTGTAGTACAGGATTCCTTTCCAATCCCACTAGATGGTGAGCATGACCTTCTTTGAATGAAGACCGGCCTTTGGAGTTTTTAATGGTGGTTCATTTTTCTTACCCTATGATTGTTTTCAGCTGATGTTGTTATAAACAATCCACTTTTCATCACCTGTCACTAAACACTTCAGAAAAGGGTCATTTTCATTTCGTTTTTTAAGAGAATCACAAGTGGAGATGTGATCCAGTAAGTTCTTTTCCGTTAAGTTGTGAGGCATCCAAATGTCATAATGATTCATGTATCTCAGCTTCTTTAGATGTTGAAATACAGTACTGTTTGATGACTTCACTGTCTGCAATATCTCGGGTTGTGTAATGAGGGTTTTCATCCAATAATGTTTTGATCTGGTCTTCTTTAATAACGGGAGATCTTCCTGAGTGGGGAGCATCTTCAAGATTGAAATTATACATTTTAATTTAGCAAACCACTTTCCAGCAGTTGATTCTGCTACAGCATTCCCACTATAAACATCACACATTTCTTTTGCTGTTTGTACAGCATTTTTTCCATTACGATAAAAAGAAAAAAAAAACAGGTGTCGAAAATGCACATTGTTTGCATCCATTTTCGCAATGAGACAAATTAAACAATATTTGAATAATCTTAACAGTTTTTTTTTGTAACGGGTGCATCTCAAGGTCATTTTTCATGACATTTTCATTGGTTTGTACAATTCTAGCCATTTTTGCATCAGTCAGTATCCAGGGTTGTGGAGTTGTGTAAAAATCTACTGACTCTGACTCCAACAAGGAGCACACTTCTTATCAAAATAGGCCTGGGAATTCTGATGTCATCACATGACCTCAGAATAAAAGATTTAATAAATATAGAGTTCTAATAAAATAGAAACTTTTTATTCTAAAGCTAAAAGACTCCTCTAAGTAATGACATAGTCAATATATAAATATGTATTTGATGATTTTTACTTTCCTGGATATATAACAGAGGGAAAGTGAAGCAATCAGTCAAAAAATGACCCCTTCCAAATTTTTACATTTTTGGACTCTGGACACCTTGAAATGTTGAGATATGCAAAAGATTCAGTTTTTTTCCTGTAGATATGGATGTTAGACTGTGTGTGTGTGGGGCACGATTTTGTTTACCCTGTTTGAAGCCTAATAACTTTTGTGGTTTTTAAATGCAAGTCAGATGGTTTAATGCAGGAGTTATTAAGCTTCAAAGTGGTTGAACTAAATTGTGCCCCCATACACATTCTAACATCTCAGGCTAGAACATCTTTCATGGGTTCTACTGTACTAATATAAAATGATAAAAAGCTTAATTTTGAGGTTAGAGACAAATTTTTGTGAACATTAATAACAAGTAAAATAATCATTAAATCTGACCACTCTGGAGATATGACACATGACTTCTCCTATGTCTCCGTCCTGTCTACCTTTAATTAAGAATCAAAATTTAATAATATTAATGCCCATTTATACACAAGCTACTATACTACAAGCTACATTTTTTAAACTTTATGCATTCTGAGATATTGTTTAATATCTCAGAACAGAGAATAAAGAAATTAAACAAATTAGATGCCCACACACACACATGCGCGCGCGCGCGTGCAAGTTCCCTTTTTATCTGACATTTTTTGGGTTCAGGAGGTTTCCAAATGTGTAGATTTGCAAAAAAACTCAGTGGGTCAAATTTGACATGATTCCAATGTTTCTGTTTTATATACATAACAAATTGGGAAGTAAAAAGGAGTCAGAGTTGGCGGATTTTTGATGACTCCAACTAAAACACTAAAACGCCATGACTCCAACTCCACAGTTTTGTCAATGTTTCAACTGTCGGCTATTAAAAATCGCTATAAACTTTTCAAACAACCCAATAGATAAAGCAGGATTTAAGATACATAGGTGCATGAACTATTCATTAGCTGTAGATGAAAAGTACACAGTAAACCAGTCAATTCTTAGCTGCTTTTGTCTTGGAACTGGGACTCCTCTTGGGGGACTAAAATTTATCCTAAGACTTCCCAAGAGTTTTAGCCCCTCTTATTCCAGCTTTGACTGCTGCAACATCAAATATAACTTCTTAATTAAGCAAGAGATTGAATTTTCTGATTGCTTCTGTCATCTCTAATTATATCATTAAACAATGAACAACTGTTTTATAAGCTATTGCTACAATCCATACATTGTTAAGAAATTTTACATAGACAATAACATAAGTGTACTAATGACTGACAAAACAAAACAATTTGTTATATATAACAAAAATGAAGTCACCGAAAAGGTTAACAAGTTTCAGCAACAAACGATCTGCATTCTATCGCCCACTGATTCCTCAGATAGTTTAATACAAAAAAACTAAGAAGCTTATTATAGCCCAAGCAGCTGACATTCTTGACTTGCATATTAAGGCTCCCTGCCAACACTCTTTGACCTAGGTTGGTTTAAAGGTCCATAAAACCTGTTGGCTGTTGAGGCCTCTGATAAATAAAAGAACTCACCTAATGTAGAAAAGGTCATGTCAAAGTTCTTATGGAATGCCTTGGATGATTACCTTTTAACTTGCACATCATCTAAAGATGCAGAAACCAGGATAGCTACTAGCTTTAAAGGGCAGTCTTAACCAACAAACACTTTTATAAAGTAAGTATTGTTTCCCTGTTTCCATTAGTGTCCAAATTTGAGGTAACTATGCTTGCTAAATGTTATTAAATAAAGATTACCCGCTGTGCATCTTCTTATGGGTTAGGGATGTGACTGAAATTATTGCTATTAATAATTGTTTAATTACAAAATCTACTTACAACAGCAAGGCCTCTCAATGGGTTTCCCTTTGTTATCTGTGTTGGAAGAGTTGCTTAAGAGACAGTTATAACATAGGACATTCCATTTTCCCATCAATATACTTTATCCCATACTTTATTTTGTATTTTAATGATATGCTTATAGCATGGAAAAGGCTCATTAGTTGATTTTAATAATTTTGTTTGTGTGCTAAATATTTATTTCTAAATATGTAACTATCAAATTCAGTGTAGATATTGAGGTGCCTAATAACACCATTTTTTTTTTTTTTTTTTTTTTGTGGACTTTCTTATTTTTCATAGAGACCAAGGGATAGAATATATTTGTAGAGTACAGTCAAACCTGTTTTTATGCGGTCTTTTTTTGTGCGATTTTTTTAATGCGATTTTTTATTTGTGCGGTATAGTTGGCGACTAGTCTCATGCAATTTGTCATGTCTCACGTTGACTTATTATAGCTAAATAAACTTATTATAGTAATATTATTGCATGAATATGCGAAAAATGAAATAATTTATTTTTTAAGTCAACAAAACACCACCTGGACAAAAATATGTAAAACAGACGATAGACGAGACGATGCAGTCAAGTGCTGACATCTGTTGTCAATAAATTCTATTTCGTACGGTTTTGAGTTATTTTCTATGTGAGACTTTTTTTATGCGGTCCCTATTGACCGCATAAAAAAATATTTTTTTAATTGTGTTGCGAAAACTATTTTTTATAGCCACTCGTGAAGTTTCGTGCGATTTTTTTTTTTTTTTTTTTTAATGCTTTTTTTTTATGCGTTTTTTTTTATGCGGTCCCTATCCACCGCATAAAAACAGGTTTGACTGTATAATGGGTAGAGACCAAGTGGCATATTTCATAAGTTTATATAGATACTATCCCTTGTAATTCATATCAACCCCTAATCTGTAAGTTTACAGCCATCAGCTTTTTTAACACACACAGAGCATACTTTTTAACTTTTACATCAAACCTAGAACACAGAGTTAAACATCATCTGATTAGCAGTAATAGCATCAGCGAATTCTGAGTCTAACTTGTAAGTTCAGATACATATACAGTAAGGTCCACAAATTCTTGTTTCCTTCTATTATTCTATACAATAGATTATCTTATAAATTTTGTGCATCCTCCATCCCTTATATATTGCAACTTTCTTTAAAACTTGTGCTCTTTAGGAAGCATAAGTTTCTAGAGTTTATTGGGCTGCAATTTGAAAAAATTGTAGACCTATAAATTCCCACCATCATCCATTTGATCTTCCATCTGTCTTTTCTGAATCTTGAGAATGGAGTTAGATAGATGAAAGATGAGACCAGATATGGAAAGCTTAGAGGTATGAGGCCTCGATTAACTATATATGAACTTCTGATGCAAACTAGAAGTTGTTATTTCAATTCAAAACTTTTCCTCTGAAAGCAGTTAATAGATGACTGGCATGACTCCATTTACTAATGCAAAAGTATGACGTACAGAGGCAAACCACTACAGTACTAATTTGAGGTGGAGATCATATATTTTAAATGAAATAAATTTAAAATATGATTAAAAATTGCAGCCTGGCATTGTGACAATGTCACAATAAATAACTGCTTGTAGTATTCCAATCTCTCATCCAGACAAATAGAACTTTCCCATTCCAGACATCCTGATGTAATGACAAATTCTATTTGTCACTATTTGTCAAAAATCTTTTTATCATTACATTGGGGCATCTTTGAGATGAATTTTAAAAAACATCCAGCAATGAATTGCTTAACTTTCCTGGTATGCCATTTAAAAGTGCATTTGTGTGGCACCATCTGTCATAACAGATGGTGCCACACACATTTTATTTTATTATTAAAAACTTTTTATATTTATTATAAAATAGCAAAAAGTTCATTTTGAGGGTACAGATGAGTTTTATAAAAAAAAAAAAAAAAACTGTAAATACTAATAATGAGTAATATTGTCATTAAGTCTGACCCTACGTGAGATATGACGTAATCTCCTTTATTTCCCCACCTCTTGACTTTAACCGGCAAAATTTAATAGCATCAATCCCTCTAATACACAAACTTCACTGCAAAATTTTAGAAATTTTCGACAAAAAGCATAAGAGTTAAGTTTCAAAAAGAGTGAACAAAATCATGCTCCTCACATACAGACATACGTACATATGGGAATAAAAGCTCAAATTTTTTACATTTCTCGATGTTTCAAAGTTGCGAGTCCAAAAATGTAAAAATCTGGGTGGGTCAGATTTTGACCAATTGCCATACTTTCCTACTGTTATACAGTCCTTCCATCAATAATAGAACATACAGTGATTATCTAGAAACTCTCTATTATTTTCATGTAACTTTGATGAAATTTTCTAGTACATTTGATAGCAAAATACCAACAATTATTGCTTAAGTTTGTTAATAAAGAAAAGAGTTAGATATGATTATCAAAAATAGGATGTCCAACATTAATAGATCATGTACTGATTGGAATTAATTACAAAGATAGTAATGATTGGAATCCATGAAATTTGCAAAAAATATGATTAACAAGTGAAAAGAAAGGTTTAGTAAATTGCATACCTTATTATTAAAAATGGGGCAAGAGAAGGACCTAACCGTAGAGAAGGAGATCAAAATTGATGTATTTCACCAAGAAGGAAGTAAAGTAACTTGGATTGATAAAAATTTGGGAAAACCTTATGCAAAAATCCCAAAGTATTCTAATAATAAGGAGCAATGAACAGGAAAATGAAACAGTGGGCTTAAGAGTTCGACAACACCTAGAGAATGATGTGCAATTGTTTAATGTGCACTGCAAGGAAACACCTTTGTTCAAAAAATCAAAAATGAATTGAAACTGAGCTGCAGTACATCAACAGTACACAATGTTTTGAGATTAACAGACAATATTTCTTTCATCAAATTAAAGATATGCAACCAGCTCAAGGAGAATAATCAAAGTTGTTTGTGTTTCTCCTTGTTTGTCAGAAACAACTTTGTCAGAAACAACTTTGAAAGAGAAGGATGACAAAAAATAATTTTTTCAGATGAGAAAAAGTGGAATCTTGACAGAGCTGATAGTTTTAAGTATTATTGGGCAGACAAAAGACAAAATCAAAAGCAATACTCAGAGAGTAGCTGGTGGTGGTACACTCATAATTTGGGGATGTATTGTGTAGAATGGAAAGACAGATCTAATATTTATTGAAGGTCAAAACAACTCTCCAAAAATGGCAGTGTAATCAGCTACTAATTTTAATTTAAAGATATAAGTCAAGATGTTCTATTAATGTTGGAAATTCTATTTTTGCTAATAGTATCTAGCTCTTTTGTTTGTTAATCATTTTTTTCCAAACTTTTGCAATAATTGTTGATATCTTATTATAAAATGTACTAGAAAATTTCATCAAAGTTACATGAAAATAATAGTTTCCAGGCAGTCCACTGTATGTCTATTAATTAAAGTGGATGATTTTAACACGAAATTCTGTGGTTAATTTATCTTTTTAATATATGTAATGGTGTTTGCTATAGTGAAGTGGTGTTAGCAACTTTGTTCATTTGTCATTCATTAATTTTTGTAATCCATTGATTATAAATTTGACAGTGTGTCATTTTGACTATAAATTATTACATCTGTAATTCTGTCTGCACTGTAAGATAAAGGGTTAATATCTCTATAAGAACTAACAGATTGATCTGCAGTTGGTAAATTCAATATTCAGAAAATCACAAGGGACTGTTGTATTGCATAATAGTTTTATAAATATTTTTACATACTTTTATTAAGATATTAAATATAGCTTTTATAAAAATCTTTTCTTGTAAATTTTTAGATCATGGAGAGTCTTCAAGATTGTCCTCCAGATTTGGCTCCCGAGATAGAAGAATTAAAAACTATATTGTGTGAACCTCATTTTCGAGTATGTTCATATATTTTTTGTATTCTTAAAAAGATAAATAAAACCATTAGTGATAAGCATAAATTTCACTCGAGAACAGATCATACAAGGAACATACCATAATTGATTATTTTAACTTTATTATACAAAGAATTTTGAACTTCTTGCCACTCACTCTTCAGTCCTTTATTACATATCTTTGACTATTTCTTAAAATTATGTTAGTGACAACTGAATGAATCAGCTTTGTATTCATAGGCTGTTAAATAAAATAAAATTAACATAATGCTATGATGAAATATATTTTTGATATCTTTTTTTATAAATAAGCTTTTTCTTTATTTTTATCAGTTTTATTTAGTTTTGTAATTATTCAATCTTATAATATAATTGAGATGAATTGATGATAATAACAATAAGCACACAGCCCAAATAGTTAGGAGTTGAAAGTTGAAATTTGATACACAGTTAGGGTACTTCATGAGAATGCACACTAAGAAAGGGATTTTTTGGAAATCCCTTCCTGTGGGGGAGAGGCTTAAGCATTACCCTAAAGAACTCTGCTCTACTGTACTATTTTAGATGTGGTTTTTTGTGGGAAATCGAACATTTTTATACCTATCTAAAAATTCTCTAATTAGTCTCAGAAGAGGGGGGGGGGCCTAATTCTTGCATCAGGTGAAAATGGGTAAAATCGGCTATAATCTAATAATCTTAATCTTTGCTTTGGTATTGTTACTTTTTGCCTGAGCAACGTTGGGCTCATCTTCTAGTTTTACATAATTATATAATAATATTCAATGACAATTTGAAAATGAATGAATAATGATTTTTAATTTACATATAATCATACTTATACTAATTATTTTTTTACAATTGTTATCTTATTAACAAAAGTTCTAGTGAAACAAGTAAATATATTAAATATTTTATATTTGAAAAGTGTCATGTAAAGAATTACATAAAATGTATGGAAAAGACCAATTACACACGAAACAAAAAAATAAACTTAACATTAATAAATAAATATTAACTGTGTATATGAAATATATTCTATCACCAATAAAAATGCAATTACTTATTGACCTTATTTTCATCAAATTTGAAAAATTAAAGAACTAGTATTTTATTATTTACATATTTGTATCTGATATATATTCCAAAAAAATTAATGAGAAATTAATTTTTCTTTTTTGTTTCTATATTGTCTACTTGGACTTTGTTTATAAATAGGACTTATTATACTGGTGTAGTTTCTGATTAACAAAATATCTTTATTTTCACCTGATATTTTTAAGATATTTTGTTTTGACTTTTGACTAAGATCCCCTCTCTTTGCTAATCAGAAACTAGTATAATAAGTTCTGTTTATAAACAGGGTCCAAGTAGTCAATATTTTTATTTTTTGTTTCTATATTAAGGACATAGAGGTAAAAAGAATTAAGAAATGAATGTTGTTTAAATGTTTTAATTAATTGATTTTTACCGCATTCCTGCAATTTATTTACAGTCCGTGGGTGATAAATGAAAACATCACTATTTTTGTCAGTTTATGTAATAGAAATAAGTTTGGTATATCATTCATGAGTGTTAAACTGGGTTTAGCATTTATTTCTGGTTAAGTATTTCCAAGAAATGGGGAGACTAGAAATTAACCTGAAATTTAGTAGCCTAGATCAGTTGTTCCCAAACTGTGTTCCATGTTCCAAGGGATCTGCAAGGAAAAGGTTTGGAAAATATTGATTTAGAGGATTACTTCCAAATGAGATGATTTGAGTGTGTTTGAAATGTTTCTGCCCTAATCAGGTTATATTATGGGAGACACATGAAATTCAATAAAAATATGTGGTAGGCTTGCTGTTCAAAGAAATAATATCTAAATGAAATTTCCAACAACAAGTAACAAATTTACTGGTCAAATGTTTTCAGCCACAATTTTTCAGCCTCATCAGGAATTAATACAGAAAACAAAAAACAGTTTTATCATTCGAACATTGCCACGTTCTAATTTCTAAACATTCAAAAAGATATTCGATTGAGACAGTGACACACCATATACATCATAAATAAAATAAGCAATTTTTTACGAGGTATGTTACAAATGAAACTATTAATATTATTAAATTCTGTGGCAATCTTAAATAATATTTCCAGGCTTGTGGTACTGGAATATAATCTGAGTTGACACAATTTCCATTCTTGTCAGCTATATAAATTTCTAATGCTGCTAACGATCATATGTTGTGTCAGTGAAAGACCCTATGTAAAAGGGTAGCCTCATCCCAACATGGGGAAACCGCCAGTTCGGGGGCATAACAGGCAAGAGCAGTGTTAAAATTCTCCATTGCTACATCATATTTATGGTTGTGTAATCTGGCTTGGAGGGATCTGTAAGTGGATTCGACGTATGTCAGTTGCCTGTTAAACCGTGCATCCTGTAATGGGATACGGTACACACCCGGTGCTTTGGCGACCTTTGTGCTATCTTTTGCATTAGACAAAAAGGGGAAAATGTTGGGTTTCCTCCTATAAGTTAAGCATGTGGAAGGATAAAGCAAGTTAAGCATTAATATTTACACTAATTTTTTGATTTTATCGAAACAATAACCAAAATATTGAAATTTTATTGTTTTTAAATTAGGCTTTACTTCAAGCACATGATGTAGTAGCACATGAAGTTTATGGTGAAGATGCCATTCGAGTAACACCACCACCCATTTTACCCTTTTTGAACGGTAATCAAGAAGGTGAAAGCATTGGTGAAACTGAAATGGAAAATGTAACTAGAGTTCGGCTTGTTCAATTTCAGAAAAATACTGATGAACCAATGGTAAGTAAAATAAATTATCTGAAATTAGGTTTAACAGATTCTTAATATTATATATATATATTTTTTTTAATATTTATATATTCTGTATATTATATGATGTTTCTTATTTTGTATTTTATATAAAAATTATTATGACCTTTTATGAAAATAATAAAAAACTATTAGCTTAAAAGGTTTATTTTCATTAGTGTGCTGTAATCATTTTTTTTTTTTGCTTGTGTTTACAATCTTTTGTAAACAGGTTTGTAAACAAACCTTATTGATTTAATTTCTTCAGAAGAATATAGATTTTACTATTTTAAAATTTAACTAAAATGTAGACAAATGTTTTTACAATTTATTCAAAAGGATATCAGTTTCAATTTTTTGAAATGTACAAATGTTTAATATTTTTAGTTATACTTTCAAAATCAATGTATACTTGTATTAATAATTTAAATAAAAGTTAGCCATTATAAAAATTTTCTGAAACTCCATAAGCTCATATTTAGAATTTAAATAGAACAAAATTTAACAAGAAAGCAAATTTAAATTAATTTGTACATTGATTACATTACATTAATTAACAATTCTTGATAATTAATAATTTTAACTAGATTTTATTAGTGCTAAGTTATCACAGTGGTTAGGTTTTACTTAGTAGTGAGTTACTGTAAGTTTATTTTTTAATTTTTATTGTTAAATTTTGCATAACTTCTTATATTTATTAAAATATTTTGTTTAATAATATTTACAAATTTTTCACTGTAAGTTATCTAGATTTTCATGTATATATTATATATATTTTTCTTCTTCTTCTTTCTTAAAACTATCATTAACCTTTTTATAATGAATCTCTATATATCAAAGTGACAAAAAGCTGGTCTTTTATATTTTATAATACATATATGGATTTTACTGTCTATATAATAAAAAACTTTAAGGAATATTAATGAATAATACACAATGAAAGTATGTTGTTTATATTGAATCAAATAGATTTGTTACTCTATTATTTAATATTTTAAAAATTTAAGTTATTGATCATAAACTGTACAATCTGTAACCTGTTTTTTAACTACTACTGTTGGATAAACTTATCACTGAGGATTAGAAGCAAATTTCTGTTTTCAAATTTATGGGTGAGCCTTTTTTCCTTCCAGACATATGAACATATCTTAGTTGAATTAATAACAATTACAAAGATCTCTTATTTTAGTTGTTAAACAGGATTGTTAATCATACTAGACTGTGTATTTTCTTTCTGATTTCAGTTAACTTAGTTTTATAGTGGCTTAAATAACATATTCTCATTGATTAAGTTTTTTGCATTCAGTTTAGAATTTTCTTTTGACATAAAACATTTTGCTGGTATTATTATTTGCATAATTAGTAGTTGGAACAGATAATAAGCTTTGAACTTATACATAAATTAAGAATTAAACAAAAAGCAGATTGTATTAAAAGTTTTTAATAATGTTTATTTTGTTGTTGATGAAATTATTATTATGATATAATGTGAATGGACTAGACAATGTTTTGTTGTACTGCTTAATTTTATTTTTAACACTTGATGTGTCATCTGTAAATAAAAATGTAAACAAATATAATGCTGGTTAAGATTAAGCTAAAAGTAAGCTTTAGATCTGACAAATAGCTTCCTTTGATTATGAGACTACCGATACATTCTGCATTGCACAAATAGTTGTCATTCAAAATACATCTTATCAAAATGATCACTAAATTAATAATATGTGATGAGACTACAGATCTTGAACAACTAAGTTTTTTTTATGATGACACTTAATATTTTCATTACTATTAATGCAAACTTTTCTCTCATTGTTTATGAATTACTAAAAAATTCACTTCTTAAAGTTTCTTTACATAGATTGCAGCATTGAGTATTGGTAGTTATCATTAATATTTGAGTTTTGGCTCCATGGAGGATTTATCACACACTATTGTGACAAAGTGACATCGTGTTAGTAGTAGTAAACATAGATTGTATGACATGACACCCTGTAAGATACTTTAATTATGAAGTAATTAATTCATTAAACAACAACTATTTCTAATGATAATTATACTGTATACAAAATAGAATGTATTATTTAAACTCCTGTAACCCACAATTTGTAACAAGCACGGCTGAAAAGTGACAGACAGACTATCTGAAATGCATACCATCGTTATAATAAACCAGTGTTCTCCCATTCTGTGTGATTTCTCTGGCAGCATCAATAATGTGCGATAAATCCACCATAGAGCTAAAATTTAGTGCTCACATATTCATTTACAGGTATCCCTTGTATAACGTGGTAGTTATGTTCCGAAAAAGTGTCATTTAGTAAAAGTGTTCTATTCTTTTTTTGTTACTAAGAGAAATATGTTTATTAAAGCAATTGATAATTTATTTCCAATCAGTAATTAACTAACAATTACAAATAAGAGTACTGTATCACTTGTTAATATTACTTTTAGTTAAACAAGGGCATTTTCTTTTTACAAAGTAGCATCATCATCTCACCTTTTTTGTTGATCTTGATCAGAAGTATCAGCAACATTTTTATATCTTTTATTTTTATCATAAAGAATTTTTATGGATTACGAAATAAAAATATGTTGTTAATCGAAAATTTGTTCTAGTAGGTTGCATTTGTTCAGTTGAGTATCAAGTAACTTTTTCCAGAATTTGTGTTTGAGTACTGAGATACCACTGTATTTCATTTTTACAAATGAAGTAATCATTTGTAGGTAAGTAATACCTACAATTAAAAAAGTTTAATAACACTTACCTAAAACATGTTTAAATAAACTTTACTGAATTCAGAGATTAATCTAAAAAAAGAAAACACAGTGGCAGTGTTAAAGGCTGTCTGAAGAAAGTCTGAAAGCAACGACAACGACACTTGGTTGATACGAAAGTTAGTGCAATTTTTTTTTTCTTGACCGATCAGTTCTTATTTATTACTTTAATGAAAACTGATAGAACAAGAAAGAAAACATTCATGAAAAGCACAAAATAATTTGAAAATTTTTAAAATCTGTTGGCAAATTTGAGATGATGTGCATGCTTACTTGAATAAAAAAATTATTGAATAATGAAGTTTACATTTAAAAATTAATTTAGTACAGAGGATTTTCAAAACCATGTTAGAGCAAAACTGGATGTTGTTGTATAGGGGATATCCCCCATTTTTGAACCATGTTAGAGTGAAACCGTGTTGTAGAAGTACCGTGTTGTACAAGGGATACCTGTAACATAAGGACAAAAATCAAGTCACTAATCAGTAATATCCTGTTTAGTTATGTAGTATCAATTGCTTTCAATCTTTCCTGTATATTATAAAGGTAGTGTAATAAAAACCATTGAAGTTGAATGAAACAAACTGTGTAAAAGGTAGATTAATAGCACCTCAATGAGACCTCAATTAAAGAGAGATTGAATTTCTGTTAGCATCAGATTAGTATATTGTCATAGATTATTAAAAAAAAACACACTGAATTATATAAGTGAATATAAGTTATTTCTGGAAAACTTACTCAGAAGATTTGTATTTACCACACAACTATGAGGCTTGGCACTAATGTTATGGAGTTTTTTGTTCAGTGATAATGCTAGAAATATTATTTAATTAATATAACTAATATAAATATGTAACTGTTCATTGAAAACAACAAAAGTATAAATTTGATTTTGCAAAAAACCAGTAATAAGTACAGTACATTAAGTTTGGCAGATATAATTTATGCTTACACCACATTTGCATGAACTGGGTCAGGGCCATGGCTAGAGCATTTGGCACCATAGAAAAACTTAAATATGGTGTCTTTTGGATAAGCCTTTCATTAGTCTGTTACAAATTAAAAAATCATAAACACTTTTTATTAATATAATACATACATTAGAGAGTCGTTAATCTGAATCAATTGGGGACTGTGGTTGTTCGGATTAGTGATTTGTTCGGATAACCGATTATGTATGAAAAAATATATTAACCTGTCCAATGTTCAAATTTTTCTCCATTGCATGTCGCTTCGTGTTAAATTTTCATCGATTTTAAGCCTAACGAAAATTTTTATAATAATAATCAAGGCTATTGTATTGTAAAAAATTATTTTTTTATTTTGTACAAACAAAATAAATATATTGAAGAATATAAAAACATGAAAATTATACTTTAGAAGTAAATCTAGTATTAAAAACGTTCGATTCAGCACGACACAGTCCGACTGAAAATCATTTGGATAACCGGCGATTCGGATAACCGGGGTTCGGACGAACGACTCTCTACTGTACTTTATTTCATAATGTAATTTTACATATTCATATGTGACAGTTTTCTATAAATTTATTAGTTTACCCAAATAACAATTTTGGAATTTTCTCATCATCCCAGTGCCCTGGCACATGCCCTCACTGCTGGTCTGCCAGTCTTTCTATGGCTTGAACTAGGCAAATGCAATGGGTATATAGACAAGGTCCCAGGACAAAGGGGTCCTAAAATGACATATCAAAAAGTAGTCAGTATTATATTTTCATTTTCATATTTTAAATGTTGCTGCTGTGAAGGCTGTTTCCATAATATTTTTGATTAAACTTGAAAATTAGCTGACCATTTCTATCATATTTGTTTTTCCCCAAAAAGAGGGGGGGACAAAAATAAAATCTTGCAAAGGGTGCACAAAAAGCTAGTTATGGCATTGATTAAACCTATTAAACCTAAATGATTTAACTTACAGTTGAGTATGTATAATGATACAATATTTTTTACAGTACATAAACACATCAGGTCAATCATAAAATTATGTCCAGTCAAGTCTCAAGTATGAGAGTTGTAGAAACTAAACACAGTGATCAGCATGGTTATTAATCATTGTTATGCAAAACACACTCAAAAACTGGTACCATTGATTAAAAACATTTCACACCTCTTATACTTACTCCAGTGCACAAAATTTAATGAACACACAAGTGTTTTCAGACACTTTAAGAGGCCTTTATCAGGCGAGAGTAATTTTTACACATCAAAAAAGTTCAAAATATTTTTTTTTTATTGTTATGCTACATTATTTCAAGAATTAATACATATATGTATTAGTTTTTACTTAAGCATTTCAATTACACCATCTATCTTTGTATTAGTCAATAATTGGAGATTTAAATTTCAGTCAAGCATGTTTTTTAAAATGTTTTTAATTCAAATAAATGAATTTAAATTTATGAAAATTTTAATATATGATAGTTCAGATTGTTAAATTATTTAATTAGCTTAACTATAATCTAGTGATATTTAGTAATTTTTGATAAAAAACTAATCCATCTTTAATTTTCTAGCATTCAATCCTTTTAAAGAGTTATCATCAGGTTCAGGAATGCTTCTGATAAATTTGTTTGATAACTGTTGAATAATACATTTATATAATATTAATAATAATGTTCACTGAACCTGAAGATGATCCTTTAAATGGATTTAAATTGAAAGTACTTGTTTGAAACTCAATGAATTCTAAAAAAGTTTAAAAGTGGATTAGTTATTTATTGTAAATATTTCAGTTAATTTGATTACTTAGTAATTTTTGAAAATTAATTCATTAATTAATGCTGATCAGTTAGATTTTTCATGTTTGTATTCTTTCTCAATTTTGTACTTGAAATCAGGAAAAGTATAGTGGGTGATCAGTTAACCAACATAATCTGTTCCAAGACTTTGTTTGCTATCTGAATTGTTCGTTAACCGATTATCGATTTACCATAGGTTTTTATGGGAATTTGATTAATTCATTCTGGAGACTCCGGAAAATAAAAAATATATACTTTCTTACTACGTTTATTTATATGTAATAATGAAAATACATATATACACAACTATACCTCTTACTGTAGACTGGATGAAACTTAATTCTTTCTTCCACGAAAAACCTTGACAATCGAGTGTTTTTATACAACTGCTAATGTTTTCAACCCCTTCGGGGTCTTCATCAGGCACAGCACAAAGGTAGTTTCAAATGCCCGTGAATGGAACCAAGAAACCAAAGCGAGTTCTATTCCAATTTTTGAAATCAAAGAAATTTGTATCTTCCAATTTCTTTGATTTCAAAAATTGGAATAGAACTCGCTTTGGTTTCTTGGTTCCATTCACGGGCATTTGAAACTACCTTTGTGCTGTGCCTGATGAAGACCCCGAAGGGGTTGAAAACATTAGCAGTTGTATAAAAACACTCGATTGTCAAGGTTTTTCATATATACACAGTCTTGCATTTGTATTAGTCATATTTTTTTTTTTGTTTGTGGGGGTTATAGAATCTGTCTATAGTCGATTGCTTTTCTCTCTTCAGGATTTTTCAGAAGTAATTAATAGCATTGTAATTGTAAAGATCCCTAAGCCTATTAATCTCAACCTGGTTTGGATGCCATTCTAAGACCGTTGTTCTGACATCCTCTCACTTCAAGAGATCTTTAATAGCAGATATCGGCATTAATCCTCTTTTTCAGAAGAAAACATATCTCACTGAGTTTCTTGACGTTCTTCAACAGTTCTTGGCATTCTTCTGTCATCAGATCAGTTTCAGGTTCCATTATGAGCTCTTCAATGTTCTTTATTTCTCAAATGTGATTTTTGTTACTCCTTAGGCTGCTTGAGTCTTTTTGATAATACAGTATCTTTCTTAGATAAGATTGAACTGCGGCCGACTGTAGGTTTGTTCAAGCCATACTGCCCACTCTCTCTCTCTGCCTTTGCTCTTATACTCTCACCTTTTGAAAATAAAAACTCATGCAAAACTTAACAAATGCCCACCCGACAGTCTCACGAATACTATAAAAGAATTGTTTCTATCAGAAAAATAAAAGGCTGGAATTACAAGGGAGAGTTTGAAAGTTTGGAGGAATACTATCCGATCAGTATATACCAGGTTGAGCATCGATGTCGACATCTTTTGTGCTCCAATAAGTTTCGAATTGTTGCCTGAAGACAAGGAATACCAATCGATATTTGTTATTTTACGTTGCTTCCTCTTGTGTTTGTTATCCGATCATGTGTTCGTTGTCCAAACATAAAAATCTTTCGTGAAAGTGTTCGTTATCCAATTTGTTAATTAACCGAACACCCACTATATAACTTTTAATATCTTTTTAATTTCTTT
This sequence comes from Centruroides vittatus, assembly GCF_030686945.1. Taxonomy (NCBI): domain Eukaryota; kingdom Metazoa; phylum Arthropoda; class Arachnida; order Scorpiones; family Buthidae; genus Centruroides; species Centruroides vittatus. The sequence goes on along the minus strand of NW_027122708.1, from coordinate 2,337,734 downwards.
CTAATTATATGAAATTATGAAAAACTAATGTGTAACCAGTGACTTAATGCATTAAAATAAACAGAGGTTATGAAAAAGTATTGAAAAGAAAATCTATTAAGAAACAATTTATAATACAAAAATTATATATCATCAAAATTATTTTGTAGTTTTTTTTATATAGTATATCATTTTCAAAACTGAATTGAAATTAGTTATATTTTGGTTTTTGTTGAAATGTAACCAATTGTTAAATACGTACAAAAATATTTAGAAATGAGATTCTACAGTTAAATATTTATTAAAAATTTTTAAAATCCTTGATAGTTAAATTTTTTAATAATATATTTTCTTTTTAAAAAGGGTATAACACTTAAATTGGATGAAACTGGAAGGTGTATAGTTGCCCGCATTATGCATGGTGGCATGATACATAGACAAGGTATTTATATTAGTATAAAAATATTCTTTTTTTAAATTTTAAGTGTTATCAATATTTTAAGAATAATGCTCTTTAACATTAATTTAAATATTGTGAGTTTACCATCAGACTCCCTTTTTTCTGTAGTAGTAGCTAATATTGATATTAAATCAAAAAATTTTATATTAAATAATATATGTATGTAATCTTTAATGTTTATTGTTATTTTGATTAATAGATTTTTTTCTTCATTTCTATGAAAGTTTTCTTGTCTCCTCTTAATATTATAGCAATGCATTTTTCTAATAGTATGTTAAAATTGAACAAATGAAGAAAAATCATTGAATACAAATAACATCACAACACCCAAAAAATCAGCAAAAAAGTACTAAAATTTACTTTCATGCATTTATCAGGTAACTCTTGCCTAGCGAATATTGCCTATGGCATCCATAATGTGTTATTTTTTCTGGAATCGCACCAAACAAACATAGATTTTAAGATTATGACGAATTGCCATCTTTTGCTGATAGGTTCATGTTTGGGAATAATCAATAAAATGTCGCGATAATTTGAATCAGCATGATTTTGAGCTTTTTTTTTAGGCTTCGAGCAGACCACGTTATATTGAATCAGCATTAATCGAGGCAGTGTTAAGCGGGGTCTTAGTGTGTGTGTGTGTGTGTGTACACACACACATACACATTAAGACCCCTCTTATATAGCCTATATATATAAATGTTTGCGAGTGATATGATTGTGATTACTACAGTAAAAAGTTATTAATGGCATTATTTTCAGATATTTGATGAAAACCAAAACCATGACTTTATTTTAATCTTTTATTTAATACTATAAATAATGAAAATGTTAATTTGGTTTTAGAACACAATAATAGCTTAAAAATATTTATTTAAATTCCTAATTTTGTAAAGATGTAATTTATAAACTTATTCTGATACGTAAAAACATGTTATGAAATTTACAAAAATTGCATTTTCATTGATTTATAAAAATAAATAATAAAAACGTTTTATTGATAATTTATTTTGATGCCGATTTTTATTTGATATCAGACTATTGTCATAGCATTAATTGCCATATTGTCAAAAACCTGTATTGTGTATAATATAAACTGTTGATGCATTTTTATTATAATAATTTTTACCTAACTTTAAGTTTTTATTTAATCTAATTATTTATTTATTTTTTCCAATCAAACTGTAATGATTTAAAGAAATACTAATGAACTTATAATTAAATTTTGAATGAATTTGTGTAATTTCATAAGTCATCGATTAAATAACTGAAATAAATTACATCAATTATTTTATTACTAATAAAATCTTTAGTTTGCAAATATAAAATAATAAAATATTTTTTAATTCTAAATTAATTTTAATTTTTAGCTACTCTTCATGTTGGAGATGAAATTAGAGAAATTAATGGAACTAGTGTAGCTAATCAATCTGTTGAAAGTTTACAAAAAATGTTGGTATGTAAAAGTTTATTTTCTTTCATAAAATATTAGATAATAAATTTCTATAAATCAAATATTAATGTTTACAGTATCAAAGTTTTTAAATTGTAAAATTTAATGAATATTTAATTTAAATTTAAGTATTTAATAAGCCATAAAATATATTTAAAAAATGTATTTAAAAGAAATTAAAAACAGGATTGTTTTTTATCTAAAATTATATACCAATATTATCATCACACACATTTTTGTCAAGTGTTCAGAAATTATTAGGATAATTTTTATGACTGTTGTGTTATTTTCTGTTTTTAAAATAATTTTCCAGAATTTTACATTATTACTATATTAGCTTGGATAAAAATTAAAATATCTCAGATTAAGTAATTATAAAGTTTATCATCCAGTTAGTATTCAACCTGTGAAGAACATGCCCACTACATACTACATCACAAATTGACAGAGTTGCAATTAAAATGAGAAAAAATCATAAATACTGTAGAAAGAACTATTTGGAATACAACTGTCCAGAAAAATTATGTTTTAATAAAATTTTGTAAAAATATATAATTTGTAATGATTACAAAATGTGTGTTTATAGTTATAGAAAAATTAACAATTTATTCTATATAATAAATAAACTTGTGAGCACTATCTTGGCCTTTCTTTATTACTAGACCAAAACAAATTGACTCATAAGAAACAATGTAAAACGGATTAATCTGTTCCAAACTCCCAAAACAAATTTTTTTTAAATCTGTATTTCATGCATAAAAATGCCTACAAATGCAGCATAATATAATATTATCTATATCTATTAAAAAAGAATATATATGTATATATAAAAAGCAAAATGTTTTTATCACTGCTAACCAAAACTGAAAGTTATGCTTTATAAAGAAGTGCTGTAAATAGAGGTTCAACTCTGCCTGCATGAAATATAACCAAATAAAACAAGACCAACAAGTTCTTTATCCACACTTTTGAAATATTTTTAAATTTTAATTTGAATTAATTAATTAATTTTGATTTTATTTTTATTTTAGTTTCAGTGTAAAAACTAGAGTTTTAATTATTATTTTATTATTTTTAGTTTTAATTAACTGGCTACTTAGTATTAATAAATATTAAATTAAATACAGTGTGTGATCGGTTAATGAACATAATATGTTCAAAGACAATGTTTGCTAACCGAATCATTCATTAACCAATTATCGATTTATCATAGATTTTTATGGGAATTTAATGAATTCATTCTGAAATCCCAAAAATAAATAATAAAATTATAATTTCTTACTACATTTATTTATATGTAATAACAAACTGAAAGCAATCTCTCCATTTTTTCGTGGGTGGCACATCTTTGTTTCTCAGATGTGGTTTTTGTTACTCCTTTATCTGCTTGAGTCTTTTTGATTATATCTTTCTTATCTAAGATTGTGCCTACTGTAGACCTGTTGAAGCCATACTACATAGCAACATCAGACATCTTTTGCCCACTCTCTACCTTGGCTATTATTTCTTGCTTAGTTTCTATGATGAACACAGTTCTTGACACTCCACTCTTTTTTAGGCTCCATAATATCAGTTTTTTAAAATAAAAAGTTCAGAAAAGCCACTTACAAAAACAAGTTCATTGCCCAAACTGTTTATTAATTAATCACCCACTGTATTAATATTGTAATATATAATATTATATTAATAAATTTTTGTTATTTAAGTTAAGCACCTTTAAACACAGATTTGTGGATGTCATTTATATTTTCAGAATGTCAATTAACATGGTTTTTATTAATTAATTTGATTTAAATTCAATTGTGATGCATAATGATAAATGGAAGTAGTATTTTACCTGCTTGCACATTGAAATCTAATTTGAATAACAATGTCTTCGATGTTCATGTTGTGGCATCTAATGACGTCAGGCAATCTTGACACCACTGACTTTTGAATCAGTAATCCTGTCATTGATTGGTTGGGCCATTGACTTTCTTTAACATAGGAAGTACAGTACAGGGAGTTGACCATCTGTGGCCAGATCTTGCTGAGTAGCTTGTTTGGAAACTGAGTTATTGTACAGCAACCAGAGCAAATATGGTGTTCAAAATTTTGTTTGTAACCTGAGGTTTGAGTGTATAGTTAAATCTGTTTAATTCAAAGTTGATGAATTTATTGTTATTTCATGGAATCATATTTAATTTGTGTGTAAAAAAAAAATTTAATTTAAATTTTTGAGCCACAAATCTGGATAATTTGAAGTTAATATAGCTTAATTTTGAAAATGAAACTTGAAAAGACAAACATGTAGTCTACTGGCTTACAGAACATATGTCTTTTATAGATTCTCTAAAATGTACGTTTTGTAAATATCTATAAATTTTTGTCAATTAATTTACTGATAAGGTAAATCTTCTAATCATACATGAAATAAATGATGTTTCTGAAGCTATTGGATATACTTGTTTCTGAGAAAAAAGAAAATTAGGTTCATTTTTGTGTCTGATTTTTCCAAGTGCCAAAAAATGGTCTCTTTTATAGAAGATTTGCAACAGAAATGTTAGCCACCAAAAGTAAGATTTTCGTTAATACTGTGTTCAGTTTTATTTTATGTAGTTGTTACAATGAAAATTTCCAATATGGACATGAGTATTTCAAGCTATCTAATCAGTTTCTTTGTTTGCAAAGTAGTAATAAGAGGATATACTTTTTCCTCTCAATCTTTGATATCTATAAGTTAGACAAACCATAGTTAAGTCTATATTTTTTAATATTTGAATGACCTGGTTGTTTGTGTGTATTGGTATTAAAATTTGACTATGCACTGATATGATAATATATGCCATTTTTATAAATTTAAAAAAAAAATGAAAATTATAATATAGAAAGGTATGTATAATGTAATCACCATTAAATATTAACAAAAACTTTTTGAATATTACATACATTTTACAAAGGTAATTTTTCCACTGCAACATTTGCAAACAAAATTTTCCAAAATCATTAAAAAAAACCAACTATCTAAATAAATACAATAAAATTTCAGAAAATATTATAAAAATTTGATTTTTTTTAAACTTTGTTTGAACCATGGATACCATACAGATTAAAAAAAATCACAAAAATTACCACATTACCACAGTGGTTGCTGAAAAGATCATATATGCTCTTTGTGTGTGAATGTATATTATTTTTAGACCATAGACATTGGACAAAAACGAACCTCATTTTCATTTTTTTTTTCAGAAACAAATATATCTAATAGCTTTTGAAACATTATTTGTTTTGTGTAAGTGTTGAAAGGTTTTCCTTATGAATAATTGTACCTTTAAATCCAGAAAAAAAGTTTGCTTCTAATAAGCATTCTTCTTCAGATTAATTGATCATCATCATATTCAAAATCAAAAGGCAGACTATATGCGAGTATGGGAATGATAGGGAGGCTAGGTTGTTTACATGACTTTGATGGACATTCTCCAGTTTTATCATACAAAGGTTGCTTTTACAGATTATAATAGTATTAAAAATTGATGCAATATTAAAATTAATCAAATTAATAGATCAGTGATTATAATTATAAATCCAATAGTATCAATCAATTAGTTGGATTTGCTAAATTGTAATATACTATCTGGAGATAGAACATAAAATCTAGTTTACATCGATTTTGCAGAAAACTAGTTTAATTTTCAAAATTAAATAGATAAATTTTTCAGATTTTCCTGGTATTCAAATTAAAATGATTCAGTTGTACTATCAAAGATTTTTGTTATTAATAGACATTATAACAAAATATTCCAATTGTTAACATTTTGTAAAATGTAACACTTGTTAATTCTCAAACTTAAGAATTCATTATCATCATTAGATATAATACTAATTTAATACAGAAGCCCTTCATTATATTGTCCATTCAAATATAGCATATTATTTTTTCCTTCAAAATATAAAAGTGCTTTAGCTAATAATGGATAGATACATCAGTTATTTTGTGCTATCTGATATATTGCTCATTTGGTTTGTCTCCCTACTTGCATGATATAATGAGGAGTTGCTGTATTACAATTATAGCTTAATACACATTTATTAAAGTTATGATATAAAGTTCTTTTATATCTATATTTTAAAAGCTTGAATAATTAAAGTAAACATCCTTAATTGTTCTACAAAGTTGTATGTAGAAGAGAATTGATAAATGAGAGTGATTAATAGCAATGAAAGAGAAGAGTATTAATTCATATGCTATTCTGTCCTTATCATACAATTTATTATATAAGTGTCTACTGGGACATATCGTAATTAGTAGGACTTATTATACTGGTGTGCGGGTTCTGCAAATTGAGGAAATGTATTCAGAAAAAACAATCTGTATTGTTCATCTGTTTCACCTGTACACACACTGTGTGTGTTTCAAACCCTCCCTCATCAGCAGGTTTACATTAACGAGGTGCTAAAACAAGATTTTATAAAATTTAAAAGAATATTCTAAAAACTTTTTCTTTCAACAATAATACAATTAAAATGACTTAGAGTTTTGGTGGTTAATTACATAGAGATTTAACTAAATCAGTAGGAAATTTCTTATCATATTCAAAACAACAAACCTGTATATAATAAACATAAATTTAAAACATTTAAGTATTTAAAAAATGGTGATTAAAACATTTTTTTAAAATTTACATATTCTTCATTTTGTATGTATCCAGAGTCTTGTATTTATAGTTTGTATTATCAGATTGAAAGATTTATAATTATATGCAGTTATATTGTCATATATTTTTATTAAGGATTTTGTCAGTGAAAATGAGCAATGTTTGAAATTGTTCTATTTTGAATTTTTTTCATTTATTTTGAGGCAATTCTGAAACTATTCTTAAAATATTTTATATGCTTCTAAGATACTTATTTGATGTTTTAACTGTATTTTGAATGTTGTTTTTTTTATTCTTTTTAACACCAATAGGTAATATTTATATTTATATTACTAATTTACTATTTATAATACTATTAAATGTTCATTAAATAAGCTAAATTACTATATAAGTGTTTAGGTCATTTTCTGTGTATAGAATATAAAATATATTCAAAAAGTTTTACTATTAATACAATAAACACTTCCTATCACACATTAGGCTAAATAATATACAGTAGACATAAATATGAATACTTTTTTCACTATTATAAATTCCAAAAGTTACTATCTCTGTACACATATATAATGTGACTAATGTTCAAATTATACTAATAATAATAAGCCAGATAAACTTATCATGTGGCTATAAGAAAATTGATAAGTTAGAGAATTATAATGAAATACCAACAATTGCCTTAAAAATCAGGCTATAAATTGGCTAATTAAATGATTGATATAAAGTAATTTGTTACTAGAGGTAGATGTTAGGCACCATCTCTTATCTAAGAGAATTATGTTTAAAAGTAGGCAGCTATATCTTCATCCTACAACAATATTAATTATTAATATCAGAAATTACATTAAAATAATTAAGTAACGTAGTGACCCAAAGTGAGTTTGAGTCAATCTTTTTTAAAAGAAAAGATTGACTCAAACTCACTTTGGGTCACTAAGATAGTAACCTAGATGCTATCATTAGGCTAAATTCTTTAGCTTAATTGATTTCCTTAACATATCTTTGTTTTCTTTATGTAGTAATAATAAGTATACAGTAATATATGTTAATTATTATTATTTATATTATCAAGTTTTAATTATTATAATTAACTTTGAAATTTATATTTGTATTAGAGAGAAGCAAGAGGGAGTGTCACATTTAAGATTGTACCAAGTTTCCGAAGCGCACCTCCGCCTTGTGAGGTAAAATTTATATATGCTAATGAAATGCCTCTGAATTTAAAAGCATTTTCAGACAGCTCCTTTTTATGAACAAAATATGATATTTTATTTTGATCTGAAAGTGTGTGTGTAATATTTAATGGTTGTGATATACACATGATTATAGGAATATCTAAATTAAATTGCTTATTTTTATATTTTTGTATCAGAAACAGATTAACATCTTATTAAAGTCTATTGTCAACTAGCTGTTACTGATTTAAGAGGAACGTTTTTTTATTGAAAATGTGAAATTATTTTTGATAAACTGAAATAGAATAATATACACATATGTTAAATAACAATAAATTTTTATTATTATTTATTGTGTTATTTTTTATTTTTATATTATTTTAAATTTCATTTATTACTTATATCAATATATTATTGAAGTAGTTTATCAATTAAAGTTTTTTAACGAAATTGTATTCATTAAATGAACATAATTTCTCAGTTTTCTTGATATTCTGACATTATTTTAAAATATAAGAACATTATCATAATTTAAATAATTTTTTTCTATATATTCTGGTTGATTTTATACAGTATTTCTTATTTATATTTAAAATTATAATGAATTCACAACATGACTAGTGACTAAATTTTTATGATTGTAAATGTTGTCTTTTTTTTAATTTTTGAAAAAAACAAAATATAGTAAAAAATTGGAAAAAAAAGAAAAAGAAATAATAGAATTTAAAAGAGAAGAAAGTTGAAAATGAAATAATATTGAAATAACATATGCATCAGTTAAGACTGAATTGATTAAGAGTATGTATCTCTAAGTCAGTTTATTTAGAAGAACCAAAACAGGAATGAATAAATATATTTATATACATATATATGTATAATGTACCTGTACATTATACATTCACTACAAGTTTAAGGTTTAAATTTGTAAATGTAATTGATATTAATTTTTTTTAAAGTTATAGAGCAAGATAAGTTCATTAAAGTTTGGTAATCTCTGTTGATAGTAAAAAGATCTTGAAAAACATTTTACAAGAAAATTATGTATTTTAAATAAAAACATCTGTAATAAAGTAAGTTTAAAATTACTGGCTTTATAATATTATGATATAATTGAGCCAAGAAGGACTGTTAAATTGACTTTAAGTTGGACCAAAATAATCCTCTAGCATCAATTATACCCATTAGAGGTGCACACTTAACATGAAGAGATGCAAGTGCTGAGCCAATTGCACCAACTCCATCAAAAGCCTTTTCATGCATCACACTACTACAAAAGGGCTATTTTCTTTAAAATGGCATCATTTCTGTGCCAATTTTCTACTATACTTTTTATAATTGTTGTACTATTTAGTTCATGCTTTTTTTAAATCCTTCTTTTTTCCAGTAATGAAGAAACACCTGCTTATTAGAACAGGCATGTAAAAAGTAGACCTGGTCTTTGACGTTGTCTCATCAGGTTTAATGTTCGATTAACCATTATAGTTTACAGTACATAACATTTGGGAATTCCAAGATAATACTGTACATGAATTTTTAAATGACTTGGGAATTTTCAAATTTTAAGTTTTCTAACAAACTAAAAGAAACTTGCAATTTGGCATGTTATAATGGTATGAAAATTGTTTTTTAAACTACATTGTAAAATATGCAGGATTCAATGTTTAAATTTAGTCAGATAAATAAATATAAATTCACTAATTTATCCTTTTAAACATGATAGAAAATTAATTTCATAAATTCTCAAATTTTATTTTTTAATTATATAATACTAACTACTATAAGTATTAATTTTTCAAACCTGTTTTATCTTTTACCCCATGATTTCAATATAGGTGATAATGAGCTAATTTAACAATGAAAACAAAACTTAAAAATAAAAAACATTAAATTGGTAATTTAATAGTGTGATTTATAATTTTTAAAATTAATTTTTCTTATTACAGTTATCAAATTATCATCATAAATATAATACTTTATTTGTCTGACTATTAGCTAATGTTTCATCACAGTTTTAAAGGAGCATAAAAATTACTCTCATTTTATACTTGACTCACATTCAAGCTCTATTAAAGTTTTTTTTAATTCTGTACAACATTATTGAAATCAAACTGACACTAAAATTTGGTGCATTGCACAGTGGAATCCAACTATGAAAAAGTTGGCCAAAATTTGAATTTTTGGAACACCATTGATCCACAAGTAATTTAGAACACTGTTTGGAACACTATGATAACAAATTTATTCATCACCGCTATTTATAATTGGTAGTTGATGTTACATATTTCTTCAAAATTATCAAAATGTGAGAGATTACCTTAGACCTTTGGCATAATTTAGATTGAAGTTTGTTTCTATTGTAAAATTTTGCACCCAAACAATGTAATTAATAGTAATTATTTGACAGAGACTTGATTCCTGTATGTAAGCAGATTATTACTTTAAATAGACTGGCTTTTGAAACTTATTTCAAAATATTTAAATTTTCACTTTAGAAGCTGTATGTTTTATTGTTATTAACTTTTTATACTTATTTTTGTCAGATTTCCCAATAGTCCCAGTAGAAATTTATATCAGACTCAAATCCCAGTCTATTTAAATTTTAATTTCAACAATTACATCTGGTGAAAAGATATGGTTTTAATTTTTATATTACTTTTATTCACTGAATATATTGCATGGCAGTGTTTCCGCAATTTTTATAATAAATTACATAGATAAAAAGTCATCGCAGATTTGATATATTGAATAGTTTGATGCTCTAATGATTTTTAAGAATCATGATTCAAGAAACTTCTTGCCTTCACTGAATCCAAGAAGTATTTCAAGATAAAACTATCTTGACAAAAGCATTATTTTTAAAAAATGCTTATAACTTATTTATTGGATTTTTAAAATTATTTTAAAAAGATGATTCCCTTAGTCATATTTTATATGATGAATTAGTTACTTTAGTCAAAAGGATTAGGGTTTTTTTTTATCAATAAGTGCTTTCTTTTTCAGAGAAAATAAATATAGAACTAAAACAAATTGATTTAGAGAAAACTTAAATTTGGAAAGGAAAGTAGAAATTGGTCTTGAAAATGAAATGAAATCTTGGAATGAATCTGAAAAGAAACATTTCATTTTAAGTGCTTATTATTTCTATATCACATGTGCCAAATATTTGATGAATGTATTGCCATTTGAAAACCGTGTACTTGTTTAGATCTATATGATTGCATCAAAACAAAATAAAATACTAAAATGTTTAAAATTAAGGAGGCTTTTGTATTTTAATTATGATGAAACTTATTTCATTTTATCATCTGATTACATCTCAAAAGAAATTTGAATAAAGTTCTGAAATTTTTTATTTTTATTTTTTAGGTGCATATATAATTTATCAATACTATTATTACAGTAAACACATTTAAACAACCATGAAAATGTGGTCTTTAAATTCAAACTTCTTACTTTAAAATCAGTTTTAGCACTTGCATCTCTGGACATGTAATAGGGTTGGCCAGCATGGACAATGAATGGTCAATAACATACCTTACCCATGAGAATTGGGTCTGGATTGGATTATAACCACTATCCATCATGACAATAGTTTGATATCTCACTACATTGTCCTCTATTAAAATAAAAAATTCATATTGATATGATGATTGTTGTTTATCTCATTAATAATAGTGGTATCTCCTAGACATTGTTGTACTATAGCATCATAAGCAAATAAAAAGTAAAACATATTATATAAATTGCTTTTTGCATTTAATTTTAAGTAATTACCGTATTTTACAAACTATAAGACGCTACGGACTATAAGACGCACCTGAATTTTGGAGGCAATTTTTCGAAGAAAAAAGGGCGTCTTATAGTCCGTAAAATACGGTAATGGAATATTGATAGTAATATATTTAAAATGTATTAAATTGTAAATATATTCCAAAAAGATTCTACATAATCATATCAATAGATTAGACAACTTTCATGAAATACTGTGATATTTTTCAATACTAATCTAAGTAACACACTTATACAAACATTGACAATAGCAAAAATTAATAATAATTGTTTTAAAATTATTGAAATTTAATTTTAGTTTCAGTATTATTTATTGAACATGAACATTACTCCGTTATAAAGGATTTTTATCTTTTATATTTAAGAAATAACATGACAATAAAAAAGAAACTAGACAAATAGTTTTAGTTAGGAGTTCTATAGAAAAAAGTTGATGAATTGTATTTGAACAATTCTTGAGTTGTGACTTGTTTTCTACAAAGCTTACAAAATTTTTATAAATTTATTATTGTAATTTTTAGTAACTCTGATATTATATGTAACATTTCAATATATGGTAGTGTTCGCTTACAACAAACCTGTACAGATCATCAGAACTGGTTCATTATAACCGATGTTCATTACATTCAATAAGAAATAAAACAGTCTAATTTTGTAAAACTAAATTTTAATGTCTTAAAAATAAAATGTAATTAATTTATTACATAGGAAGTTGCCCATTAAAACATCAATATAAATGCACATGGTTACTTAAAAAACTGTTATTTTTGTTTGTAGATTTTTGCTAGTTGCATAGCTTTTCAGCATTCAAATTATCATGTTTGAAATTCATGAGTATTTTGTCTTTTTTCTTTCAAATGGTAACAACTGTCGATTTAGTTATATTTATTTCTTTACATAATTTGCTTTTCTTTACATTGCTCTTCAACCTTTTAATTATTTCATATTTAATTTGTAATGTAAATGACATATGTTTGTTTACATTAATTAGTGCTTAGAGTCATCATATTTTATGAAGATGTATGCACAGTACTTTGTAATTCTGATGTAACCAACAGCAAGAGTCTATATAACTCAAGATTGTGTGCAGTTCATTATTCTTTATAACCAATGTCAGTGAACAGAATTTTTCTAACCAATAACAGTGTAAATTTTAAATTTTATAATGGTTTGGTTTTGAAATTCAAATTTGAAATACTGTATTTACAGTTGAAATTTTTTAGTCAATGAAAAGCATACTTTTAACTTCCAAACATTAAATGGGCAAAAAATCAAACAAAATACCTTTGAAAATTATTTAATCATTAATAAAAAATGAGAAATAACATTTAAAATTTAAATTATAGCACTAAGAAATGAAAATTTTTGACAGTATAAATGTCTTAAGTTCATTGTTAATGTTTCAGTAGACGAACTTCAGAAAATACCTTGGTGAAGTAAGAAAACTAGTAGAGAGAGTATAAAAACTTAAATTTGTCATGAAAAATTAGGCAAGTAAATGTGTGCATTGAAGTTAGTTAATTAAAAGCAAAATTCCCAAATTAAGCAACATTCATCATATTAGGTCATGACCCCTTACCTTTTGTTTAATCATGTCACTTCCATTACATTATGGGAAAAAGTTATTTAAAAAGTCCTAGTAATAACTTGAAGAGTATTCTTCGTATGCATAATCCATTATAAGCGATAACTCATTTTTTTAAAATCCAAATATTGTTTGTTATATACGGATTCATTATAGCTGGGTAAAAAATAACATTGCTCTCATGGGTGTTTCATTTGTACTTTTAAAATTCATTCATTATAGTTGAGAGTTCATTATAAGTGAACACTACTGTATATCATTTAGCTTCATTAATTAAAAAATTGTGATTATTTTAGATATGACAAAATTTTTAGAAGAATTGTTTTTCATTTTAAAAATGTTTTAATAAGAATGAAAAATCTCTCAAGTGTCGGCATCCATTGTGTGTCTGTTCTTCCTTAATCTTGAGAATGGAATTAGATAGCTGAAAGTCATGACCAGATGTGGAAAGCTGAGGGGAAGGACGCCTCAAATAACTATATAAGAACTTCTGGTATGTACTGGAAGTCGCATTATTTCAATTCTAAAATTTTCTCCAGAGGGATCTAGATAATGACTGGGTAACTCTATTGCTGACAGGAAAAGTTTGATATACAGAGACAAGACACTACTAAAATCAAGAGTATATATTTTAAATTAAATAAATTTACAAATATGATTAAAAATTTCAGACCAGCATTGTGACACTATCACAATAAATAATTGCTTGTTCTACTATAGTTTGAATTCAAATTGGTTGGAAAAATTGAAATAATCAAATATATATTTATGTATCTCACTTTTGTATGGTTCTGTGAGGTAGGTTTAACAGTCAAAATATCTCATCTTTCAATAACCAAAGGAATGAGAACCATATGGTTACCATCAACCTACTTAGTTCAAAAAAAATTACTGGTATTTAACAAGTCAATTATTTTTACAAAAATTGAGTAAAATAAACTAAATTATGTTTTCTGTATCATTCTGAAAGTAGTTTTGATTTTGTCACAGATCATTTCACCATTGGCTACAGATACCAATTTTAGGAATGAATTTATCAAACTTAAAAATGTCTGATTCAATCTTTTTGTTTTGAAATTGTTATTTTGTGCAATTAGAAGCTAAAATTTAACTAAAGAGTGAATTAAGTATATTTGATGACTTATGGGTCATATATGCAGTTCCTGGATGGGATAATTGGCTGAATCCTGCATTAAAGCAGAGTGTACAGGACTGATATAGAAATTTATTTTATTTTTACAAAACTCAAGCATGAATTACTTTAGTTTTTATTAATATGCCAAAAGAGCATGGATTAATCTATTTTATCTTTTAACTTCATCTCTGGCTGCCTCTAATTCAATGAAAGTATCATTTTGTTTGTTTATTGTGTCGAATCAAACTTAATATAAATTGCCAAATTATTTCTCAAGCTTTGTTGAAGGTAATTTTTAATTAGTTAGTTATTCAAATTTTTGTCCTGAAGAGAGGAGCTTAAACCATATTCTTGTTTGTAATATTTCTGGAATAGCTGATTTGTGTATCAAATACAATGGACAATTAAATAATTATATAGTCGGTTCACAATTATTTCGCTTAATGTGGCAGCCTGATAACTGATTGAAGATAAGGCACTTCTTGTACAGTCAAGCATATCAGTACATCCCATATATTATTTATTTTTCAGCTGTAATTTTTACAATACATGAAATAATGATTTAACATAAAATTTTCAGCAAAAATTAAACTGGTAAGATGCCTGGAAATATCATGACATGTTGTCATAAAACTTAGTTATTCTGTGAGTAACATTTGCAATTGTATTTTTTTACACAATAACATTATTTAATAATACTGAACTGTAATAAAAGTACAAAATAATTATAAAAGTATAATTATTTTGTACCTTTTGTTTTATATATATATATATATATATATATATAAAACTTTATGACACCGTTTTTGTATGTTTGAAAATCAGTAAAATTTAATTTTTCATTAATCATTGAGCCAGGAGATATCTGCATAAGATAACCATAGTATTAATAAGATGCTTTTGTTAGGATTTAAAGTTAACTTAATTTTTGATAAATATTTTTTAACAAGTCATTATAGTATAAAAAATTAGATTTAAGAAAATTTGTACCCTAGTGTTTTGTTTTAAATTTAACAGAGAGAAAAGAAAGAAAGAAATTTTACTATATTTAGAGCTGTATTTCACATTATTACTTCATTATGAAATAATCCTGTTTCATCTACAAGAACACCACTCATTCATAATAAAGGATTATAAAATTATATTTTTAAAAAATGTCATAAAGTTTAATTGCTTTCAATATGTTTGTTTTTGTATGTGGAGCACAATTTTGTTCATACACTTTGAAGCTTAATAATTCTTATGCTTTTTGTCAAAAATTTCTGAAATTTTGCAGGGAGGTTTGTTTATTGGGGAGATTGATGCTATTAAATTTTGGTAATTAAAGGTCGAAGGGGTGGGGATATATAGGGGTTTGTGTGTCATATCTTGAGTGGGGTCAGACTTAATAAAGATTAATAAGTTTAATAATTAATTATTAAAAACTTTTTATGTAAAATATCATAACAGATGGTGCCACACACAGGTTTAAATGTTGCTGGGAAAGTTAAACAACTCATGGTTGGATATTTTTAATTATCATGAAATATTTTACATTAATATAACTAATAATTTCAGATTTTATAATATATGTTTATCAAGAATATTTCATTATATATATTTAAAACAACAATTCATTAATTTTATATTGACCATAACATATAATTTAATTATATCATCATTTCAAAATAAGCAAAATATTTCCAGATTTTGTAACACAAATTTTAAAAATTTAACATTAATATTTGAAATCTTGTATTTTAAGATATTCAATGTTTAGTTTTTTTTATTTCTTTTTATTATAAAACTTGCTAATATACTTAAGCATTAATAAAACACTGGGATGAATAATTTCTATTGTATTATATTTATTTATAGTTTTACGAATTTTACTTTTACAACTTGGTTAAATCTAATAAAACTTTAACTACTAAATATTATGTTATATTAAGATGGAAATCTTTACATAGAATATTCAAAAAAGTTTAAATTAAAAAATTACAAAATAAACTAAATAAAAAAGAAGAAACACAAAGAAAGAATCTGTTAATTCTACAACAAACACATTATTGTCTGCAACTTCTTTAATAAAATAATAAAAGATTATTACACTACAAAAAATCCTTGATTTTGAGTAAGTTTTATATCTAAGTTCAAATCAGAAGATAAATTTAGATTTATATTCAGGATGGTGAAATTACAAGAAAATTATCTACTATGCCAACTAATTTTTATTATTACTGGGACTGAATTTTATTATTAATGGACAAAAATAAATAAATAAAAATATATTGTTTAAAATATTTATAAATATCAGGTCAGTTCATAACTTCATGGCATATTTTTATCTACAGAAAAAGCAGCAAAAAATTTTAATTAAATTTTATTTCAATCTATAATGTATTCACCATTATTTTGTACAATTTCTTGCCATCTTGATGGCAGCTTTTTAATTCCGTCTTCGTAAAATGATTTTGGTTTTGAATCAGAATATTCAGAAATAGCCTTTTTTACATTGTTCTCATCCTCAAAAGTTTTCCCTTTTAAAAAATTTTGCAAACTGCGAAAAAGATGATAATCACTGGGAGCAATATCTGGCGAATATGGTGGATGAGGTAAAATTTCCCAGTTGTAGCTTTTAAGTTTCTGTACAGTTACTTTTGCAGCGTGTGGTCTGGCATTGTTATGCTGCAAGAGAACCTGCTTTCTGTTCACTAATGATGGTCAATTTTTTTTCAATTTTTCATTTAAACGCTCTAATTGCTCACAATACATTTGAGCTGTAATTGTTTGATTAGGTTCTAACAGCTCAAAGTGAATTACACTTGACATATCCCACCAAACAGACAAAAGAATTTTTTTTGGATGCAACCCACCTTTTGCAGTCGGTTTTGGCTGCTTGTCACGATCCATCCATTGTGTTTTTCTCGTCACATTATTATAGAGCAGGGATGGGCAACCCGCGGCCCTCGGGCCGCATGCGGTCCGCAGTAATATTTTTTGCGGCCCGCATGGCATAAAATATGAATAAATATATCAATTTCCCAGCTTAATGATATATTCAGCAAAAATTCAAATGTTATTTTCTACAACTTATATTTGTGAAAAGTTTTTTCGCAATGAATTTAGTAAAAATTAAAACAAGAAACCGGCTAACAGACACATCGAAACTAATTTAAAACTAGCGGTGACTAATATTTAACCAAATATTTCCGATATATTACGTTTAAATCGGTGCCAGAAGCTATATTAAGTATACATATGCTAATTTATAATTATATATGAATAAAGAATTGTGATTTACCGACAGTTCCCTCCTCTTTTCTCTTGTGTGCGGCCTGCGTCAGTTCAAAAGTTTTGAAATGCGGACCCTTACGTAGAAAAAGGTTGCCCATCCCTGTTATAGAGGATCCATTTTTTGTCTCCAGTAACCAGCGTACCAAGAAAAGGTTCTAAAGCAATGCGGGATAAAAGAGATGTGCAAATGTTTACATGTTGTTGTCGGTTAGCTATTGACAGTTCATGTGGTATTCATTTTCCTAGCTTTGAAACTTTTCCGATTTGTTGTAGGTGTCTATGAACAGTTCCATAGGATGAATTTAAACGTTCCACAATTTCATCAACTATTAAAGATGATGAAACTAGTGCAGAGAGAGCATCATCATCAAAGTCAACGGGTCTTCCAGTACGAGCCTTATCTTCCACACTAAAATCATTGTTTCTGTATCTTTCAAACCACTTCTGCGCAGTCCTTGCACTAATTACAATTTGATTATGTACAGTATTTATGTTTTTGGCTGCATTTGTAGCGTTCTCATCACTTAAAAATAAAAAGTATAAAACATGTCTTTTATATTTATCGGTTACTTCTATTTTAACGAAAATAAAAAACTGAAATGTTCACAATTCTGAACAGTATTATATGAATGAGATCCAATTTAACACTTCAGTGTAAAAATTATCACATTAGACTGACATTTTTAACAGCAAAACAAGATTTTTCTCAAGGTCATAAAAATGGGCATGGACTTATGGACTGACCTGATATATGTATGTTCTGTTTCATTTTGATAGTATAAAAATTAGTTACTGTACCATTTAACATCATATAGATTTTATATCACTTTTATATTAAGTTTTTTTTTATTATTATAAAGGTAATGTTATAAATATAATATATTATATATTAGAATGTTAAAATTACTCTTCTTTATACAATATTTGCTTTATTTTATTTTTTGTCTATTTATTTATTATATTTGACTTTTTATGAATGAGTTAAATTTTTCATGCTTCAGAGCTAATTATTATGAACATTCTATTAGTGTATGTTTTTTTAACATTTACTAAGTGGCAAAACATTTGTAATATATGGAATACTTATAATTTAAAAACTAAAATAACTCTTTGATATACAGTTATATTTAATAAAATTAAAAGAAAATTGCAGTGAAAATCTTTAAAAAAAGTTTGAAATGTAATTTACCAGAGAACTTTCAGATAAAAGAAAACAAAGTTTTCATTCTATGAAAGTAGACAAAACTAGTAATATTTTTTTAATACTTTTCTCATTTCTTTATTAAATTCCATACTAGGTAATCAATTATGGATAGCTAGCTTCATTGACCAATTTGAAAAACAGCAAAAACAAAAGTAATTGGTTTAATACAAATCATAATAAACTTGTCATAATATTAATTTGAAGCTTTTTATTGTGCTTAATCATTCAGTCTTAATTTATGAATTATTTTTTTTGTTTTAAAATATTAAATGTATATATATTTTAGGCTCAAAGAACGAAAACGCTCATTTAGCAAAAAACAAAAAAAAAAACACCCACAACATGTTGTAGTCTCTTTAAATCATCCACAAGTGCCACAACATGTTGTGGCACTTGTAAAAACAGCCATAACACGTTGTGACTAACTGAAAAAGACCACAAAGCGAAGTTCACATCATGGCTTTCATGATATTTGACCACTACGCATTGCGGTGATTAAGAAAAGCCATAATGCATTCTGAATTTTAGCTGATTTAACCACGATACAACAGACAGGTTGTAACTTGCAAACATCTACAGAGTTTGTGTTGTGTTAATTCTTGCTCAGCATCCATGTTTACATCTGGAAGTAAGCAAGTGTTTATAATGTGTCACTGTAGAAGATACTGTATTGATAAAAAATGCAAATGCCACTCAAAGAACATAAAATGCAACTCAAAATGTCATGGTAATTCTTGTAAAAATAAATAACTCTGCAACATTCTTGATTCTCAAAAAATTACTGATTGATTAATAACAGTTCCTGACAAAGTAATTATTTTTAGTAAATTAGTTGTTTGAAAATGTTGGCATCTCAAGCATTGCAACAGATTTTCATGAATGATTAAATGATGTTGAAAAGTAACCAAGTTACATTTCTATTTGTGGTGAATAATTTTGTTACCTACTTATATAAGATGATTGAAGATAAATAAATCATGATAAGAAATTAAAACTTTCTTTTTCATTATCGCCTTGTTCTTAGTTAATGTTTAGAACTTGTTGTGGCATTTAACCATAATAAATTTATCACACAGAGGTTTTTAACTAGCAGCTGATTTTTATGTCATCGGGTTGAGTACATCAAGCACCTAGTAGTACATGTAGTTTGACCTTTAGCACTTTTAAGAAAAACAAAACAAAACCAAATGTGTATTTTTCTCCATATATTTTATTTCTTTGAAATTTTTTTTAAGTATGAAAATTAAATTTCTAGGAAAACTTACAGAATTAATGTTGTTCAGCATTAAAAATTGTAAATAAAAATGCTTTGAGGCTAAAACCCATATTTTAAAGTTACAAACCACTGTGCCTCATATCACCCTTTATCATGGTTGCATCAGCTAACATTCAGAACACATTATGGCTTTTCTTAATCACTGCAACACCGTGGTCAAATATCATGAAAGCCACGATGTGAATTTTGCTTTGTGGTCTTTTTGAGTTAGTCACAGCACATTGTGGCTATTTTTACAAGTGTCACAACACGAATATCGTGTTGTGGATGATTTAAAAAGACCACAATGCATTGTGGACTTTTTTTTTCACTCAATGAGTGTTTTCGTTCTTTGAGCCTAACACACACACATATATATGTTTCTAAAATGTTCTATGATCTAAAACGTTTCAGCTATATATATATATATATATATATATATATATATCAATTATCAATACATATACAAACATATATCTATGCAATTACAGTAGAGCATCGATTATCCGACTTAATTGGGGACTGGGGTTGGTCGGATAACCGAAAAGTATGAAAAAATACAATATTAGTATAGTGTATTAGGCCTGGTTTAAATACTAGCCTCCCTTTCATGGTCGAGCCAGTGCTGCCAGCTAAAACATGCAAAAATTTAACAAAAATAATATTAAAGTAGCCAAGACATAACCAAATATTGTAGCGCCACATCACTAGCAGACATTTGAATTTGCTGACTAGAACGCGGTCGGTTTACCGATAAGTCGGTTAATTGGGGGTTGGATAATTGATGCTTTACTGTATAACTCATGCTGAACATTGATGAAATTTTTTTATATCTGAATAATTGAAATGCTGTAGTTGCAGATGCTTGCACTTTTGGAATATTTGAAACATCCAAACGTGTCTGTCTGTTTTTAGCTGACTTTTTAAACATTGTATTTATCATATTTAAATTTAGATTCCAGTTTCTTTTTTTTTTAAGATAGATTGTTAATGTTAACTTTGTGATGTAATACAATTTTTTTTTGTGTAATTTTGTGTACTATCTGTTTTGTTTTAATATCTTTTGAAAAGTAACCTTCTTATTTGCTTCTTGATTTTTTTATTTTATAAACTAGAGACATTATTTTGTACATTTGACTATTTTTGTCTTTTGTTCTAATCTTCTATAATTGTAAATAGTTATAGAAGATTAAATGCATACAACTACTGATACTAAAACCTTAATATCTTCAGTAAGATTTGTATCTGTTGAAATGTACTGAAATTCTTTGTACAGTAAAGCATGTAAAATAATAAAATTACCAGGATAATGAGTATACACTTAAAAATTCACAAAAATTGATTTAGAAAAGACAATATATTAAAAAATGTTTTCAATTTTTTAATTTTTAACATCACAGGAACATAACTGTCTTATGATTAGCTTTTTGTGATTTGCAAAAACAGGAAAAAAGTGTGAATACATTTTTAATTATTCTTTTCTAAACTTTTTGTGAATTTTTTAAGTCTGTGTTAAGGCAGCTCCACATTCAGTTTTTGCCAAATGCTGAGCAGATTAATAGCTGGTCAGTACCAAGTAGTGTGGATGATTGACTTGTGACTAATATTTGGTATGTATCATTTCTCACTCCTTGTCAATATGTTGTGATGAATCAAAGGGGATGAATAGGCAATTATTTCACAATTGACAAATACCAAATGCATGGTGCTGCTTTTTAAATAATTTTTTTGAAATGTGTAATTTAGCAAAATAAATTTAAAATGCATCCATCATACATATATAACTTTAAACAATATTTAAAAAACATGAATTTATAATTGTAATTTGAATAAATATCATTAACTATGAACAATCACTATTGTAATTTGGCTGAACAAACAAATCAACATTTAAATTGAAATAATTTATTGTATTTAAAATCCATAATTAAAATTAAATTTGCATATTTATAAAATTAGATTTATGAAAAAATATTTAATCTACTTAACCCCTACATCAGGGGTGTCAAACTCAAACTCTTTAAGTGCCAATTTTTTTGTCTTGAGTTTGACAGTGAGCGATATTAAAAATAAAATGCAAATGTAATACTAAGTATAAGTAAGAAATATATAAAAAAAGATTTTATTAAAGAAAAATGTTATAATTTTTTCTAAGTAGAGACATATTAAACTGAAATATTATTTTGAAGATCCAAAAATTTGACTTATTTTATGCTCCTCGATGTTTGGTGTCATGATTTTCAAAATGGACAGCTGTTTATCTGTAAGTCTTGAACGGTATTTAGATTTATTAATCTTTATTGTTGAAAACATCTGATCACACACACAAGAATTTCCAAACCTGCATAAAATGCAGGCAGCATGGTTCCTTAAGTTTGGATATCTATTTTGATTTTTGAAGTACTTTGTATAAAATGCCAAAATGTCAACTTCATTGAACTTGCTTTTAAAAGCAGTATCACAGTGCAAATCTATTAATTCCATTTGCAAGTAAGTCAGTTCTTTACCAACATCAAATGTAAATAGATCATTAAAAAGAGAAAAGTTGTACATATTGAGCTAGCGAAAATCTGAAAAACAACTATCAGAAATAAGATCAAGCAAACAGTTAGAGAAATATGCTAATTTATCTGCATTGTATATGCCAGACATGGGCAAATGTGGCTCCAAGAGTCGCATGCAGCTCTTTTTGAGTTACATGCGGCTCTTGCTGAAAGTGTTAATTTCTCTTTTTTATTATTATTTTTACAATTTTATTTATATAATTTTGTGAAAATATGTTTATTAAAAAAATTCAATATTTGTTTTATATTATATTTATATTATATAATAAAATTGCATGCCTTACCATACTATCTGCCATGACAGTACAGAACTGCGACTCCCATGCATATGGCAAAACCTACATTTCGGCTCCCACTGAACTCTTGCTTGCCCACCCTTGATATATGCCAAATCCCACAAATACTAGGGAAATGATCTAGTTAAAAATAAACAAATAGCATTATTGAGTTGATGTCGTTGAATGTAGGGATTAAAGAATTAATCTAAATTTTTATAAAATTGTAAAATAAAATAATCAACCATTCCAACTTCAGCAAAAATTCTTTAATCCTAGAACGTTTTCAAATGCATTAAGCGTCCATCTTCAGTTACATCTTTAAATTAAATATTATAAAATTGTAAAATACAAAAAATAAAAATTTAATGGTATAATTTGTCATTTAAAATTTTTTATTGATTACAATTTTAATTAATTTTTAATAGCAGTAATGTTCAAAAACCAAATCGGGTTAACAATTCACAAATGTTTATATTGACAGAACAAAAATACACAAAATGAATACACAGTAACACTCGATGACACCAAATAAAAGTTACAACCGACAATAATTCCGTCACAGGTCCATCGGAAGAGCACCTTACGACTTCCGGTTACAAATGTAACAATTGTAGAACACTCCAGTCCTATGCCACAGCAAGTACGTTACAGTCCAACGTGAGTCCACACTTAACGGGATTCGAACAGGAACCTTTGCCTTCAGCTTTCGAAAGGGAACCTCTTTCCCACCGAAAGTTACTCCTTTTATACTGGTCAGAGTCCATGGCCGTCCTCCAATCAGCTCTATGAAGTCTTCGGCTCACCAGCCCAACGTATGATCTCGTTGACCAATAGTAGCTCTTTAATTCAAACCCAACAGCCGTTATTCTAACCATCGTTCTAACGGACTCCTCTCCAACGGCTATCAATTTGAATTTACAAAAATACGTTACAACACAAAAGGCAGGAATCGCCCGTCTCGCGATTCCGACCACGACAATAGTTATTTTATTAGTTTTGTTAGTACAGTGGTGTTTCATATAACGTACTTAATTCGTTCCAGGTTCACGTTCGTTAAGTGAAACGTTTGTTATACGAAACGCATTTTCCCATAGAAATACATGTTAAAACATTTAATTCGTTCCGCAGCATAAAATAATTGTACTGTATCATAAAAAAATGAACATGGGGTGCGTTCTTTTATTCCTTTGCGTAACTCTGCGCGAGCGACATCCATTTAAAAATTCCTGTGGAACGCGTTCCTAAATTCCGGTGGGAGTGCACGCTGTCGAACGGCAAAAACGGCCGCTTGTAGCAGTAGTTTACGGTGGAAAGCAACATGGCGTCCTCCATGGCTCAGATAGTTTCGTTTCCGGGTCCATTATGTGGTTTTATGAATGAGAATTTAGAAATTGTGAAAGCGTGAGTCAGCGCATGCAGTGATGTAAGTGTTTTTACGAATTTTTTTTTGAGGCTATTTTGAATGCTCTTTCAACAAATAATCCATTTAATGGTTAAATTTTACAATTGGAACCCTTCTTTTGCCTTTTAAAGCTCATATTTTAGAATTATAGATTCCTCACCATACTATCACCATACTATCGATAGTGCGGGCACAGCCATCTTTCTTTCTTTCATCGTCGTTCCTAAATGCCTACAAACAGCAGCGCACTCCCATAGTAGCGGAGACGCAGAGCGACCGCTATTAAAAAACGCACCCATGGAACAGTCACCAACTATGCCGGAAAGTCCGTTGTTCGCAGCCAGTTCGTTGCTGGAGTCACGTAACAGCCAAACAGAAAGTCCGTTGTTTGCAGTGTCCGTTATTCGAGGCGTACGTTATACGAGGCACCACTGTATTTAGTAAATTTGATTATTTTTTTTTACTGATGAGTTTCTTACTGATGAATAAATAATCCATTTAATGATGTTATAATAAGTAAAATAATTTTATTTTTTAAGTCCTGTTGTTTTATGGTAATATTTATTTTGAGGAAAATATATATAACTTAATCAAATGAACAGCCAAATTCTTACTGGGGCTAATAAATTAATAAGATATTAAGCAGTTTGGCTAGAGGCATGAAATGGTGGCTTAAATTCTTATCTCTAGACAAATTGCTTAATATCTTATTACAGTAAGACCCTGCTTAACACTGCCTCGATTAATGCTGATTTGATATAATGCGGTCTGCTCAAAGTCTAAAAAAAGCTCAAACTTTACACTGATTCAAATTATCGTGCATATATATAATACAATTATTCCCAAACACAAACCAATCGGCAAAAGATGGCAATTTGTTGTAGTGCTGTACTTTCCTTAAATCTATATTTGTTTTGTGCAATTTTGGAAAAAATATAACATCATGGATGCCATAGGCAATATCGATTTCACTTGGCAAGAATTAACTGATAAATGCATGAACGAAGTTTGGAAGAATTTATGGCTGAAGGTATCTAAAAATTCTCAATAAGAAGATCCTATCACTATTGTTAGGTTGATAATTTGTAATTGATATAGGAGGACTAAGAGATGTAGATGAGCAGGATATTGAGGAGTTCCTGCAGGTTTCTGGTGAGAGCCTTACCAACAATGATCTTCAAGAACTAGCAGAACAAAGAATTCATGTAGAACTGGAAAATAGTAATTTTGAAAACAAAGAACCCAAAGAATTTTTCTACAGATTTCCTTAGTAAAAGTTTGGTAATGATAACCGAAATCGTTGATCAAATTGTAACAAATGATCCAGATTTTGTAAGGAGTGCAAAAGCAAGTTGAGGCATTTTGGATGTGATCTCTTGCTACCAACATTTACTTAAAGAAAGAAAAAGCAACAAATGAAACTACACAACTTCATTGCAAAAAACAAGAATTTCAGAAGAGCCAGGATCATCACAAAAAATGAACTTTACATTTCTATGTTCATATGTTTGTGTATTATAAGGGTGGATCAAATGAAAACAGAACAGTAGCCATTATTTATTTTCAAATGTAATCACCAAAATTACACAAGCACTTCTCCCACTATTGCATCAAGCAGTAAATACCTTGTTCATAGAAAGAGTTTGGCTGAGAGATTGAACTAGTTTCGAACAGTGTCCATGACTTTGCTGTCCGATTGAAAATGTCAACCCCGCAATGCTTGTTTTTAGCGGACCAAAGATGTGAAAGTCACATGGTGAAAGGTTGGGGCTGTATGATGGGTGTTCCAACACACTCCACCGAAACTTCACAAGCATGCTCAGTGTGCGAGTGGCCGTATATGGCCACGCATTGTCGTGGAGCAAAAGCACTCCAAGGGCGACATTCCTGGCCGCTTGGTTTTGATTGCTGCATGCAAATGTTCCAGGGTACCATGTTGCTCTTCTTTAGTTGCAAACATGACACAGACTGATTGCCTGCCGGACGACACTCCTGGCTGATCGCCAGCTCATACTATGTGGTTGCGCATGCTTACCAAGGGTGAGTCCATTCCTCAATAGGGTTTCTTCTCTTTCACCTCCCGCTCTATATCTACACACAGTTTTGTTACACTTACATACACATACACCGAATTATGATCACTGTTCCATTTTCATTTGATCTATCCATATATTTAACATATATTATTATGCAAATTAATATAAAAATAATTTAAAATTAAAGTAAAATCTGTTTATTTTTGGTCGCGTGTCCCCCCTTTCCTATTTACTCTATGTTAAAATGACCTCATTTAATGCTGTTTCGTTTAGCGCTTTGTCATCTAGGAACGTATCCCCCATTTTAAGCAGGGTCTTACTGTATTTTGTTTGCCTTATTGTAGCCCAATAAGAATTAGTTGTTTGTTTGATTAAATGTAGTTTATTGGGTTGTTTGTATATCTTATTAAATATGTATAACATCTAAAGAACTGCATGAAACTTGGTATCATAATTCAAAATTCTAAAAATAAACTGCTAAGTTAAAGAAACCAAGGTATTAGAAAATTTATTAGAAAAGAAACATTCTCTAATTCAAAACATTTGAAATAATTTTTTAAAAATTATATTTAAGTTCTATTTGGGGAGCTTATGCCAGACTAAATTAGTTTACATTTCTTTTTTAATAACTATTTTGGTTTTCTAGAAGTTTACTTTTGTAATGTTCTTACTAATGTTCTTGCAAAAAATTAGCCTAATATACAACTACTAATACATAATACCATTTATGAAGTCATCAACACTACTATAGTATACTGTTCAATTTGCTGCTTGCTTATTTTTTTTATCATTGTCTCATTCTCTGTTAGAATTACAGGTGCTCCCCTACTTACAAACTTTCAGACTTATGAACAATTCAACCATATATCAAAATTTAAATTTTGTGTGGATTCTGAGGATCTTGCCATTTGTGGGGTGGTGTTGAAGTCAGTCTTTGGCCAGTAAAAAAATAATAAGTAATTAATGTGGGCTTATTTCTATTGTGTATTGTCATTTTTTATTTTTAATAATTAGTTTTTCTGAAGAGTTAATCTTCTTAAGCAGGACAAAGTAGAACTTTGTTATATAAATATGGTCTCTGGATAGTAAGTTGTATTATAATTATCAATTATAATACAACAGTATTAATCAATGAGATATGAAATATTAGAGTAGAAATGATTCATGATGTATCTTTTTGTAAATGACTTTTAATTAATTTTCATCTATTAGAATTTAAACAGAAATAATTGCTGCATTATTTTTATTGTTATAATATTCCTAATTTTCTGGAATTGAAAGTATTGATATCATTAGATTTACATATTTATAATTTTTTTTTCCTGTAATAAATATAAAAGAATTTAAATGCTTCTATTTTTTGACAAGAAAGAAAAGGAATTTAAAAAATTGCAGACTTCTGAATGTTTTCTAAGTAAATCAGGCACAAAATGCCTACTACTTTTTAGTTTAAAGCATATTATTAGAGCAGTTTGTGATGGAACTATATTCATTTCAATACTAAAGGCTTTGTCCCTGATTACCTTCAACAGTCCACTACCCAATATTTCACATTATTTCATAACACTATGTCTACGCTGTAATTTTATAATTTTTTTTATGTATAAAATATTAGCTGTGACTCCCCACCAAGTAAAAAAATCACCGACTGACTATATACAAGTACAGTAGAGCATCGATTATCCGACTTAATTGGGGACTGGGGTTGGTCGGATAACCGAAAAGTATGAAAAAATACATTATTAGTATAGTGTATTAGGCCTGGTTTAAATACTAGCCTCCCTTTCATGAACAGCCAGTGCTGCCAGCTAAAACATGCAAAAATTTAACAAAAATAATATTAAAGTAGCCAAGACATAACCAAATATTGTAGCGCCACATCACTAGCAGACATTTGAATTTGCCGACTAGAATGCGGTCGGTTAATCGGGGGTCGGATAATCGATGCTCTGCTGTATACAGGAATCAGAGTTGTTGATTTTCAGGGGTTGATTTCTCTACCTCTCAAACAAATACCTGAAGTAATTTCAAATATCTTGTTTTGAAAAAAAGGTTGTTTTCAAAAAAGGTTGAAATTGTTTTCGTAGGTAGTATGCAAAATTTCAAGATTTTCCGTAAAGCTGTTGCCAAAATATAAGCAATTGAAAAGTGCAAAAGTTACCAAAAAAGCTGTATTTTCTTCTTCTTCTTCTCCTCTTACTTTTTCTTTATCTGGCACTGCAGATGCTCATAGAGAAAAACTACCGGGTCTAGAGAGCTCAAATTTTAAACTCAAGATTTTCTTGTTATTAGTGAGGTGCTCATGAAAGTTCCAGGTTGATAGATCAAACTTTGCAGGGGTTTCCCATAAAGCTAATTTAGTTCTACGTTAATTGTATGCTTATAAAGATAACGTTGCATGGAAACAAATGAATTTTATTCAAAATGTTACTTGGAATTACAAAAGCTCAAATTTAGCCAAATTAAAACTTTTTATAACAATTTTTCTAAACAATGTATTGAAAGCATTGGTCAGCAGCACGTTTGATTGGCAGTGCATTGGTCAGCAACACATTCAGTGGATGGTCACTGAATGCCAATTGATCTTATGTCTTGATGTCATAATACAATTATTAAACAAAAACATCTTAGATGTAAAAAAATTTCGCCAATTAAAAATTTATGACATTTTAGATGACGATCAAAATTTTTCTTTGCTAAAGATAAGCTTGTTGCTTGTTAGCAGTATCCACAAGATTTTTACTTTTATTTACTTTACATTTCATCTTTAAGCACCAAGCTTATATTTACCAAAGAAAAACTCCTAAGAAAAATTTTGCCAAGTCAAAATTTGACATCTCAGATGTTTTTGTTTGGATATACAGTACCTATTAAATAACTAAAAACAATAGCTTAAAATTTTAATAAAGAATAATCAATAATAAAACATAATTGCTATAATTTAAAATAAAGCAAATTAATAAAATAAAAATTTTAAAAAATAAGCTAGTGGTGCTTAAGTTTAATTCATTGCACAGATTTTCATGGCATTCTGTGAATACTGAGTCAAACTTTAGCATGTCATAGGTCCTAAAATATGTTATTTTACAGATTTCACATTTTTCTGTTAATGTACTCAGTCTTTTTTGACTGATATTTCATTTTCTCTAAGAAATATACTTCTCAAACATTCATGTCAAAAAGTGACTGAATCATTCAGTCAGTGGATGAGACCAATTTAGCTTAATTATATTACATATTGGGCTGTAAAAGTTAAATATATTTGATAAAGTTACTATTGACTATTTACAATGATAACTTAATATATCTGACAGATAAATTAAGATAATAATCGAAAAGTATATCATTGCAAAAACATGAGCATGAAGTAATCAGTCATTCATTTAAATCTTTGTCTTTTGATAAGTTGATTATAATCTTTCTTTAAATGTTATATTAATACTATTAAAGTCACATTTTTTATTTTTAATATTATATCAATTCTAAGATGCACTTTTTAAACTCATGTTTACTTGTCTGAATAGGATAGAGGCATATCTTACATTAGTGGTAAAAAAACAACTAGCAGCAGTAATGATGACCATCATGTACTCTTAATAAACATTTCAAAGTAATGGGCTTTTAATTAATTTAAAATATATTCAAGATGACATTATGATGCAGAATTAAAACAAATAATTATATATATATATTCTGACGGGGTGTACTGAATAATTATTTGTTTAAATGTTGCATCATATCATAAGATCATAGAAAGAGTTGCCAAACATTACCTGTTTCATGGAATTTATATTGTTCATTAATTAACAAAACTCAATGAAATTGATTATTTAAAATATGTATCATTTCATAAAAGCTTAAAATTTGATTTCAAATTAATGGTGCTTCTTAGAATTGAGGAAATACAATGTATAACAACATTGTACTGATGTATTTAAGTATGAAATAAAATATTAAATATGTGGAAATCTTTATCTTAAAAAAAAAAATTAAAATTTTTACTGTTTAACATAAAGTTTGCACCAAAACAAATGTTTTCATCTAATTTCATTATCCATCATAAAGTTCCATTCTAGTACAACGAACTTTAATATTCTAAACTGGCTATGAGTAAATTTAGGACATCTAAGCACTTAAAAGTTCAACACACAGCACAATATAGCTGAGTAATACTGAAAATAGGTTTTTAAAAAGCCTCAACATTAATCAAACTGTTTCAAAGAATAATGTGTTGCAGGTTATATACATACACTTAGTGTAAATAGTAATTTGTTTTATGTATTCATCTATAGAATTTTTGTTATCTAGCTTATTTTTAAAAATAAAAATAAGGACAAAAAAACACTCAAAACAAGTAAAACGGCAAGGGCATTTTTGGGACAAGACTATGTCTTGGAGACTCAGGGCTCAACTATGCACTAAGGAAAAGAGAAAAATAAACACTAACTAATGAGGAAAAGCCAACACCAGTACTCGGGGGCAGGTTTCGTTGCTGCCATGGTTATGACTGGTTGTGTTGTTATGGGCCTGTTCTTGGCTACAGTAAGCAGGAAGATATTTGTACTCGAATTGTCCTGATGTTGCTCTCATCATTTCTCTGGATGGCAAAATGACGAGAGCATGAGAATACATGCATAATGTGTGTCACAATGTTTGGATTTCAAAATTTCCAATGAGTAATGCATGTGCTCATCTTGCACTAGCACCTGTTTGTAGAAACAGTGTTGCCATTTTGTATTTTAGTTTGACTCTGTTCTCAGACCCCTGACTACCTACAAGTCTGGTTTTTTTTTAATGTATGCATGATTTGGGCACCAAATACTCTGTGCCAAATTGCAACTCCTGACATGTACTCCTTCATACCTCTAAGGTGTCCAGCCATTAACAGCAGTTCAATTTTGTAGACAAGACATATATATAATTTTTTGATGAGACTATTTTATTGTATGCATTTCAAAATCATTTTCACATTATAATGTTATTTCAAATTACTCTGTAGGAAAACTTCTTTGCTGTCTCCTAAAATTATTTTAAATGAGAGAAACTTCTTTCTACATCTAGGATGTGATTTGTGCATACTTGAATGCAATAATTTCATTTAGAGAATATTCATGGTCTGCTGTACATGTATAGAATTTCTGCAATAGTACTTTTTGTTAGCCAATCTGGATTCCTTTTCATAATTTTTTTTTTCATATTTTGCTGTAATTGTTACATTAACTATGCCAGGAGCTTTGAGGAGACTATTATTAGTTTCATAGATGATATCAATAGCTCTCACCAGCAGTAGTCCTTTGCTCTCCAATATGATTTCGGATATCTCCAAAATTATTTCAGACGTATGCCAAGTCTGCTTTAATAATTGAGCATCAAGACATCGCAACTTTGCATCCCCAATTGCTGCTGCAGCAATTTGATTTTCATGAAGCTGCAGCAATTGCTGCTGCAGCTTCATGAAAATCAAATATTTGAATTACCTGAATATGAAGTAAACAAAATCAGCAATTAAGTTAATTTAATAAAAGTATCTTCTCTCATCAGCTTTATCCATTGCTTCAATGTGGTTTACATAACAGAATGCAGCTTTCAACCATGTACTCCAACAGATCAAAACTGGCTATGGTGGCAGAGGAACATTTAGAATAGTTTATCTAAACACTTATTTTTGAAAGGCATTTCAGAAAACACTTTTTTCACTGAGTTATCACTGCATTGATTGCTGGAAAGCAAATTCTTATATTTTTGAACAATTAATTGTGATCTTGAGCAACACATATAATAGGGAACACTTTTTGGATGAACAGCTTTAAGAATTTTTCCTGCCTTCAACATATAAGAGACACTGTTTGTGATGAAAAGAAGAAACTTGTCATTCACGTTTTTTGCATGTCATAATAACTGGATGAAAAAAAGGAAGTATTGTATTCACTATAGAAAATAGCCACAGAAAAAGCATTTAAAGGATAAATATATAATGGAGTTACCATAATTTTCATAAGGTATAATTAAATGTACTGTACAAAAAGCATCATGGACAGCTCTTGCAATTGTTGAACTGTTAGTTGCTTCAATTTCTTTGGAAAGCATCAAATGTGGTATAGCAGGAGCTTCAGGATTAAGTTTTCCTACTATTATGTTAACAATGAATCTCCTGCAATGATCTGGCATTTCATCCACAGAGAGCCAAAAACAAAATTTACCTAAATCACATCTTATATTCTCTAGCATGTAGAGTAACAGTGATGATGGTAGTTACTATCAAAAAGTTTAATTCACAAAGTAACTGTGAGAAAATGACATACTTCTTAGTATGTCTATTCTAAGTAATGCTTTTATAGAGTAGATTCACTGGAACATTATAATTGATGTTTTATAAATTTCTTTTTTTCTTGCAAATAAAATAATAATTTTTATATTTTTTAAAAGTATATGATTGATTACAAAATTTTCTTAATACATTGACTGATGCTAAGATTATTCAATATGTTTGATTAAATATTTTTAATGGTTTTTTATATATAAAGATTATTTTCTTGTCCCTTTTCAAAATTTTAAAATAGTTCATTATGTTATTAAAAAAATTAAATATATTAAATAATAGTAGTAATAAATTTTTAAATGAGCTGAAACTATATACATATATAATTGTTTTGAACAAAAGTGATGAATAAAGTATTTGGGACAGTTAAGTTTATATAAGGTAAGCCTTTGATTTAATGGACTTTGGATTTAACAGAATTTCTGTCCTAAAAGAAAAATTTAGAACTTTTTTGTGAATAATCATGCTAAAAGAATAGATCAATAAGTCAGCATTACTGATGGGAATACTACATTTATTACAGATACCATATTTATTCTAATAAACAGCACCCTTTTTGAGCTTTCAACTGTGCTATTTATTAGTGTATGTTTATTATTTCTATTTTTTGTGAATTGGATATGACTATTAATTAACGGAGGGAATCCAGTAACTTTTTTACTTATTATTTAAACAACAATGCAACACTCACACTTTATTTTAATATAAGGTAAAAGTGACAATGCTGATCAGGAAGTGCAGTTTTTCAGTTTACAGTAGACAATACATTTACTATTAGAGGGCACTGTCTATTAATTTTTTCAGCTTGCAGTTTTGCTATGTATTAGAATAAATATGGTATTATAGTGGCATGTATAAATTACTCAATGTACATTAAAATAATAATTTGTTCATATTTATACATTATAATGATATTTTAATACATTGTAAATTTATTACTAATGTACTGTACAGTACATTTAATACTATGGCATTTCAGCAATTTGGCAACCCTTTATCCAATTTGTTCATTAAATCAAAGGCCTACTGTATATGTACATATTTTTAATAAAAATTATCATAATCTGTCTTCAATAACATTAATAAATTATAAAATTAGAATATAAATGAGTAATTATCAAAAGATTTGATGTTTCATTGAATTTTTTACTTTCCAATGCTGCTAGTATTTCAGGATAAATCCTCCACCTGTTCTTGTAAGTAACTGTTCTTTAAATAAATTTGTTATAACTTGAGTTTTTATACAAATTATATTTTATATATTAATTAGAAATATTAATCATCTGTTAATTAGTATTACTTCTAGTAAATTAATTATACTGGTTTTGAATTTAAATGAGAAACATTCCGATAAAAAGGAAATGTTATCTGCATTTTTATTTACTTAAACATTTCTTTTTTAATGGGGATTAATATTAAGGAAGTTTATTGAATTAGAAATAATTCTGCAAGTTTAGATTACTGTAATAATGTAAATGTTATCTTTCATACATAAATGATATAATTATAGTATGTAAATAAGTTTTTATGATTTTTTAGAAAATACAAAAGTCAGTGCAGAATATTGAACTAGCATGTTGGCATTATGTTCCATTTTAAGTTTAGAATTTTAATAAAATGTTATAAATTACTTAACTTATAACATTTTATTATTAAATAGTTCCTTACATTAATTAAAAGTAATACTAGTTTGTGAAAATTATAATAAAAGTCAATTATTAATTTCTGTTAGTTATAAACAGAATAGGCTTATAATTGCAAAAGAACTATTAAAATAATATAAAACTATCATTTCTAAACTGTAGTAATAAAGTTTTTAGTTGTTTGAAATAATAATAATATATAACATATTTTAAATCTTTTTAGAATGGTAAATTTTTAATAAATAGTGTAATGAATGCAAATTAAAAATTTAAATTTTTATTTTTAATATTTTAAATATTATTCAAGTAGTGATATGTAATTTCTCTAAATAGTTTTTATTTTTGATTAAACTCACTATTAATTAATTGATTAATTGAACTATATTTATCAAATACAAAACAAATATAAGAACACATATCAATAATATCTACTGAATTTTAAAATCATGGAAAAGCTTTTTTATTTTTTTTACATAATTTTGAAATGTAACCAAATTTGGTATGGTGACATTTCCAGACATGCAGAAGACATTTTCAAAAAAAAAAAAAAGTATTTGGTACTACTATTTTTTACTCACCACTAGAATGATTTTGACACTGCAAGCAACATTTTATTTGTACAAGGTACCTATGCTATACAGAGGTTTTAGCAATGAAGGAGAAACTGCTCAATATGTTTCCCGTTCTGAAGACAAAACCTAAAGACAAGGAAGATTGTGTTTACTGGCTGGCCTTAATTGATTTTCTAGGATTTTTCTCACATGCAGTGTGATACAGTCTTTCATGGTTACCAAATTTTCAACATTCCTTGATAAAACACCTTTTTAGTGTCTCCATAACCAAAATTCACATAGATTAATTTAAGATCCAAAATGCCAAAAGAAATACAGTGATGAGTTTTGGTGTTTTTTTACTTTCTTGAATGTTATAGAATATAACATAGGGAAAATATGGTGATCAGTCAAGTTCTGACTCACTCAGTTTTTTTGCATTTCTCAATTTTTTAACACTCCAGTAACCCAAAAATGTAAAAATGCCCTTACGAAATGTCCAGGGTGGGGAAATAGATGGTGGTCATATGTCATGTCTTGAGTATGGTCAGACTGGATAAAAATTTTATTTGTTAGATTTTCTTAAAATCTTATCTCTATTTTCAAAATCAAACCTTTTTCCTTTTTATTATAATTAATAATATAAAAATTATTATTTAAGAAATCTGTTAACAGATGGTGCCACACACAATTTTAACTTTGTGCTGATGTGCCTTAATGTTTTTTTAAATTTAAATATTTTTTAAAAAAAAGGTATTTATCATAATTCAACAAAATTACTCCTTTCAAGTTTGTTTTTGTTGTTTAAATTTAATATAATTGAAAAGTATCTTCCTGGTTCCTTTAAGTTTTTATTTGCGTGCTGGGAAAGTTGCCACCTTTTTTTTTATAATGGAAATGTCTTTCACATCCTGAAATGCCACCATACAAAATTTGGTTGCATTTAGACTATTAAATACTTCTCTAGACAGTGTTAAATAAGAGTAGTTAATTATGATCATATTGTATTTTAGATAATCCAAATGCTCAATTTTGTGCTGCTTTGTCATTATGCTAGGTTATGTTTTTAGTAGGTTTAAACTGAAAATATAAAGTAAAATTTTTAAATGTTATTTGTGTTATTTTTCTTTTTAATAAAATCAATTAAGAAAATTTTGTGAAATTTAATGACTCTCCTGATAATGACATATTTTAATGCTTTCCATATTCTTTGTATAAGGAAGAGAGGTCAGCAATGTGTTTCATAATTTCATAATAGGATCTTTTTAATAAGAGTTCTTAAATTCTTGTTATATATTCATTATTATTGGTGCAAGAATGTACTTATGATATGAGTCATAGTATTTTAACTAGCTCAATATTCCAGTAGGGACTGTCCCTAGCTGTGTTCAAAAATTTTTTATAATTGTTTACTTATTATATGTATGTTAAAAACATCAAAAAATTATATAAAATATAATATATTTTTAGAAGTGTATAATAAACAATAAAAACAAATAATAAAATCTAAGTAAGAAAACTTAGATACAGCAAACTTCTACGACACTCACGAGATGGTCAGTGTAGTAGTTTAGACTGTTCCAAGGCGTCACTGGCATTGAACATGTTAATAGCATAAATCATATAGCTGAAGCATGTTGATGTTGTTTGAATTCTTTTTTCTTTCTAAAATTGCATTTATTATTATTTTGCATGATCCAAGCCTGAATACTATATTCCATTAGTCATGTAATTAAAATCAGATCAATGAATTAAATTATATTACAGTGGAACCTCGCTTAATGAGCATAATTCGTTCCAGAATCTTACTCATAATACAAAACACTCGTTAAGTGAAATAATTTTTCCCATATAAATTAATGTAAAATATGATAATGCATTCCATGCCGAAAAAAATACTCAAATATTTTACATATAACATTTATTTAAAAAACAATTATACAATATACATTGTTAAGGAGCATCTTTTTCTTCATCTTTTCTTCTAGCACGGAATGAACCAACCTGGAATGCGAATTCAATTTGCAGAAAACAAAAAGAATCACAGATAATATATCTGATAAACATGCCAAATTCTTGGGCTATGTAAAGGCTATAATTAAATATTAGAAATTAAATAATTATAAATAATTAATTTTTAATTTAGATATTTCTAAAATTTAAGTTGGAATTGGTCATTAAATTTAATACAAGATGCCAGCATAACTGTCTACCTCTAGTCAAATTAATTAATTTCTAATATTTAATTATAGCCTTTACATAGCCCAAGAATTTGGCATATCGTTTGGCCTGTTTATTATATAACGAGCTATGGTTGTTGATGTTTATAAGTAATATGTGTGAACACGAGTTTGGAAAAGTGTGATCACAAGCAACACTAAGATGCAAACGAATGAGTGCTAAATACAGACTAATAGAGCATGCGCACAATCTGGGACTTTCCCTCTCCTGTTCACTTGTTAAGTGAGTCATTTTTTAACAATTTGTTTTGCTCGTTATGTGAAACACTCATTATGCGAGGTGCTTGTTAAGCAAGGTTCCACTGTATTCTGTTTGTTATTCTAAAACCAGTTTTTCTGTATAAAGCAATGGTATCAGCTTTGTTTTAACTTAAAATGATCACAATCTGGTTCTTTCTTTGCACAATTTATTTTTAAGCTTCCCATCATCTAGATCATTTCCAAATAAAATTGAAAATGGATAAGGAGAAAGAGAAAATTGCTGTCAGAAAACAGTATCATATTTTAATGTGAACAAAAATGTCTTGCTTTTGAATAGCAGTGTCATTTTTGCTTATTTCTGTGGTTTCAATCTATTTAAAATTTTTTGGCTTGTATTGTTTTATGGAAAATAATAATTTTTTCATAAATTAGCAGGAACATATTTAAAAAGTGATTGTTTTTTTTTTAATGTTGATAATTATGATATTGTTTTCTAAATTTTAAATAATAATTTTTCAATTACTTTTTATAAACTGAAAGATTGTCAGAAGCATATTGAATGACAGTATTGTTGAAATTCAAATTATAATTTCATGCATTATCATACATTATTTAGAAGATTAATTTTAAAGTCATAAATTTATACTTAAGTGTTGCAGAGCTTCAAAAAATTGTAAACTAAACACTCTAAGTGTTCATATAAAATTAAGCCTGAATTACACTGATAATCAAATGATAGTTAGATTAACTATTGGGCTAGAACTTGGCCTAATTAATTACATAGATATTATATAATTTGAACTAAAGGGAGACACTTATACTGCTTTCTTATATTAAATTTAATAATTAGCGAAATAAATTAATATTTAAGAAAAACTGAAAGATTGATTAAAAATAAAATTTTACATGGCATATATTTATTATATGACATGCTGCAATAGGTATGTCATAGGCATACTAAGAGCTTCATGCAAATCATTCATATCAAAAGGCAATGAACAATAAAATATGATGGTAAAAGAAATGTTGTATTAGTAAAAGTACTAATATATCACATCATTTTAATGAATTCTTGATGATGTAGTTAAATTCTGCTAAATTAAATTCATTGTTTTAGAAATAAACAGAAAATAAACAACTAAAAAGTTATTTTTTTATGTACCGTACAGTACATATAAGTTTACAATGACATTCATATTTATAATTAATCAAGCTTGATTCAATCTTTAAAGTTCAGATGTTATTTAAGTAAATAAAAAAATTAGTAGATAAATATAAAAATTGAAAACTGTTTGTTGTATAAACAGAAAAATAATGATTTTAAAAAAGATTGTTCAGCTTTTTATTTTAGACTACATGGTTATTTCTAATACAAATGCTATAAATCTCCAGAAGCCAGTTTTCTACAAATTATGTACAGTACATAGGTTATCAGTGATTATTGTATATGTATGCAATAGTGTATTCAGAAGTACTCAAAGGGTGCTTGCTTAAAAATTAAAAATATTTGAATAATTAATAAGTACCTTTTATTAACGTATGCACAATGATTGTATTGCAGATGGTTGGATAAACTATATTTTCCATTATAAATATTTTAAAACAATAGTGTTTGAAGTTCACACAAATAAATTTTTATTTTTTAATAGGGAGGCTTAAACCCCTGTAGTGGTCTCCTTATATCTGCTACTGTGTTTGTGTTTGTGTGTGCCAGAAATGTTTGAAGGATTCATTTCTTAGATTATTATTTAAATTTTCTTCTTTTATTGAATCATCCATTTATACTTTTTGAAGAAAACAGAGTTATTTACAGAGCTATGATTAAAGATCTTTTTAAGTTTTCTTGATTTAAAATGTAATGCACTGCTTTATTGCACTATTCACTTCATATGCCCTATTTTCATCCTGATGGTCTGGGATTAATAATATGTAAATATGATATGTAAAAAATAATGTGAAACAGAATAGGAAATAGACCATATGTATAATATATTTGTTTGTATATTTACAATACATTGTATTGTAAACTAAAAGGCAGATTTCATAGAAAACTAATGAACAACTATGGAAAGTATTCTATTTTACAAAAATTAAATGTCATCTAAAAATTTAATAAAGAAAATTGAAGCAATTTGTAATATCTAAATGTTTTCATATGTAAAATTATATATTTATTGCATAAATAAAATATTGAAATAGATTTACTAGTTACATATATACATTTCTTAAAATTAAATATGAAATATATTGGGAAAGTTATCAATTTACATAATTTATCTGAATAAAATAGTTTTATTTATGATTAGTTATGGTGACTTTTTATTTTAGTAGAAAATGCTTTTTTATTATTGATTTCTTGAAAAATGCCTTTAATAGACTAGATTTATTATTTTATTTGGAGCTAATGCATACAGTTATTCTCAAATGTTTTCATATCAAAAGATTCATTTGTTTATTTTATTATCTTTAACATAACATTTTAAGTCAGAAGTTTGAAAAACAATAAATATTTTACTTCTTTTCTCATAATTACAGAATTGAAGTGATGCTAAATGTTTTTTAAAACTGTTATAAGTTAAATTGAACAACATATAAAGACTAAATCACCAAACAAAATCTGAAAATATTTGAGAATCACTGCGCATTCTCTTCTAAAAAGCATCACTTATTGTTTTTATCTATTACTTAATATATTTCATATTGAATTTTAATTTAAAAGTTATATATGTATTTAAAATGAAAAAGCTTTTGTATTAATACATTCATGCAGATGCTCATATATTTGTTTTGTCTTCAAGCTTAATCATTGTTTTGAGAATAATTAAAAAATAGCAGTTAATGGACTTGCCTAACTACTTGAGTTTATAGAAAAATCAATCTCTCTCAATAATAGTCATAAATTATTAAAGATTAAAATTAAAAAAACAATTTGGACATGTAATCTGTCCAGGAATATTCTGAGGTTTGCCCTTTAGATTTTGCTGATTAAAACAGTCAATAAACAAGAAAATAATTAAAACAATAAAATTACTTGATAGTATCTCATGATTATCATGATAGAAAGCAAAGCAAAAGGCATATAATCATGTCTAGAATATTTAGAAGAATGATTTTAATTTCATAAACATTTTCAAGAATACATTCATACTGTTCTAAAACTTATTCAACAAATTTTTCTTTATTTGAATGCTGTGCAAAAAAAAATAAAATAAAATTTTTGTTAGTGAAACTTAAACTTACAAAAAATCAATTTCAGCACTTAAATTAACTTGAATGCTTTTTGAGTTTAAATAAAAGTAAATAAATATAAGGTATTCAATTATATTTAGCCAATTGGAATATGCTTTTAAAACCTCAAACTTAGTCTTCTGAAAACTTTTTTTTCATAAAATTAATTTTGTCTGTCAGATATACTGTTCAAATTCATATACAGTAAGTCGTCTACTTACGAACTTAATCCATTCGTAGCGGTCGTTCGCAATTCGAAAAGTTTGTAACTCGAAAAGACGCTGTTTGGTGCAAGAACTTAAATACAATGTTGTTTTTACAATTATGTAATGTTTAGGCTACTTGAATAATGTTGAATTAAGATTGTTAAAGGGAAGTATAAATTCA
This sequence comes from Centruroides vittatus, assembly GCF_030686945.1. Lineage (NCBI taxonomy): Eukaryota > Metazoa > Arthropoda > Arachnida > Scorpiones > Buthidae > Centruroides > Centruroides vittatus. The sequence goes on along the minus strand of NW_027122708.1, from coordinate 2,296,943 downwards.
AATTAATCACATGTACATTATTTATTAAAATTACTCATTTGAAACAACTACAAATGTACATATGCATGTACTGTAAATGTTTTTAACGTAAAACTTCAAAAATAAACTTGACTGTACATAAAAAATAACCAACTGCACTTTAATAGTAAACAAATGACACTATGCGCGATTGACACATGACTACAGTCCAAACTCAACTAAGAGCCTCTCACCTACCTCTCACGCTCATGTTAACCTGCCATCTGTCAGCTTTGTTCGTAACTTCGAAAGTTCGTAAGTAGAGGACTGCCTGTACATTCCTTGAGAATTAGTTTGTGCAATTAAAATAATATTTGCACTTTCTAATTAGGTAAATCTGTGAATCTAAATTTTGTCACATCTTTCTATTGTTTATAAAGTTCTTCCTTTTATTTGTATTAGAAGCTCTTCTATAATTATTAGTGAAAAACTCTTGTTTTTTCTATAAATTTCAAGCAGAACTCAATCAGCAGTTGCTTTCATAAATAGTTGTGCAGAAAGAATAGAACCTTGATTTGTGGATTTAGTAAAAAATACAGATATGATTTTTTTTTAACAGTGGTGGCTTATGATAAGCACTGCAGAATTGCAACACCCCAAAAGAAAAATAAAATCAGAAAATAATTCCTCAATTTTTATTTCATTGTAATTCTATATATTATTACCCAATTAAAATTAATTTCTTTACCAGCAGTACTGATCAAATAATACAGTAAAACCTCATTTAGCAATTAGGATGCGTTCCTAGATGACAAAGAACTAAATAAAACAGCATTAAACAAGGTCATTTAACCCATAGTAAATAGGAAAAGGAGGGACACACAACCAAAAATAAACAAATTTTACTTTAATTTTAAGTTATTTTTATATTAATTTTCATAATAATATATGTTACATGACACAAACATGCACACAAATATGAAGTTCATTTTTGTGATAAAGGTCCTGGCTCTTCTGAAATTCTTGTTTTTTGCAATGAAGTCGTCTAGTGTCATTTGTCGTTTTCTTTTTCTCTTGTTAAGCAAATGTTGATAGCTGGAGATTGCATCCAAAATGCCCTGTCTTGCTTTTGCACTCCTTTCAAAATCTAGAACATTTGTTACAATTTGATCAACGATTTAGTTATCTTTACCAAACTTTTACTAAGGAAATCTGTAGAGAAATTCCTTGGGTTCTTCATTTTCAGAATTTCTATTTTCCAGTTCTACATGAATTCTCCCAGTTCTTGAAGGTCATCGTTGGTAAGCTCTCACCAGAAACCTTCAACAACTCCTCAATATCCTGCCCATCTATATCTCCTAGTCCTGTTAACAATTTTGTCAACCTAATCAGTACAGCAGGATTAGGAGATATAGAAGCTCTTCTCATTGAGAATCCTTGGATACCTCTGATTATACCTTCTTGTTCATGCATTTATCAGTTAATTCTTGACAAATGAGGTCGATATTGCCTATGGCCTCCATAATGTTATATTTTTTCTAAACTTTCACAATTGATTCTTTATTTTCACCATCTGTTTTATCAATGTTTTATTAAGTTGTTGAAATATGTGATGAAGATAATAAGCCTTAAAATTTGATATGACTCCGTGATCCATCAGCTGAATTAATGACATAGTATTGGGTGATAAGAAAACTACTTCAACCGGAATGTTTAAGTGTTTAAGTCATACAAGTTGGTGAGATGGCTTGGAACATTATTCATCAGTAATACAGCCTTTGGTTCAATTTTTTTAAATTCACAGGAATGTTTTATGGATGGACAAAAATATATGGTAAACAAATTTTCAAAAATGTCTCTAGTGATCCAAGATTTCTTATTAAATTCCCAAATCACAGGTAAACTAGATTTTAAAATTCCTTTTGTGGCTCTTGGCATTTTGGAATGATACACAAGCAGTGGTTTTAATTTAAAATCACCATTGGCATTACCACCCAGAAGAAGAGTGAAATGGTCTTTTGCTGCTTTGAATCCTGGTGCTCACTTTTCTTCACATGATATAAATGTGCACTTTGGCATTCTCTTCCAGAAAAGTTTTGTCTTGTCAACATTAAAAAATTAGTTTTGAAGAATAATTCCCTCTTTCAATTATGGCTTTTAAAGTTGCTGGAAAAGCTGAAGCAGCTGCAGTATTTGCACTCGCTGCTCCTCTGGTGATTTGAATGTTGTGGAGGTTGCTTCTTTTTTAAATTTATCAAACCAACCTCTGCTAGCTGCAGTTTTTACTCATATCACCTTTTTGATTTTGAATATGATTAAAAATACTTATGGTTATTTTCATGATTATTTCCTGACTTAGTGACATGTTATGCTTGATTTCATCATCAATCCAAATCAAAGGTGTTTCTCCATTTCCTCTGAAACATTGCTTCTAGATTGGGTAATCTTTCTTGCAAAAGACGTGTGGTTGTGGTTGCCGACAACTTAATTTTGTCCTTGTTTTTTTAAAATGGTTCATATAGTAGAAGTAGACAAATTTAAAGCAGTTCCAATGTCAACTTGATGATCACCATTTTCCTATCACTTCAGCACCTTCATGTTAATGTCAAGGAAAATGCTTTTTCTTGTTATTTTTGTTTTAACCATATTATCTTTACACCCACTCATTTTGAATAATATAGAAAATTACAATAAATTACAAATATATTAATGAAATTGAACTAAATTGAATATATATTAAAATTTGGTTAATGTTACCTATGGTAGCGAACATGGCGGCTTGTCTCTGAAACAGTGGGGATGCACGTTCTAACCTAACCTAGCCTATTCTAATAAATTACCCCTATTCTAATAATTTGGTTGGCAATAATTATGGTAATTTATTAGAATAGGTTAGGTTAGAACATGCGTCCCCACTGTTTCAGAGATGAGCCGCCATGTTCGCTACCATAGGTAACATTAACCTAAAATTTTTATAGGGACTAATTTTTAGTGAACAAATAGAATTTTTATTGATTTTCTTATACATTAATGTCAATGATTACAGCACATAAATTAATAACATTTTATGCAGCACTCCAAATTGTATTGATATCATGAACACTGTTTCATTGCTAGTGAACACAATGTATGAAAACAAACACAGATTAGGGGAAGTACAGTGTTATGATGAATTTCTACCTTTTGCTAATTGGTTTGTGTTTGAGAATAATCATATTATATCAATGAAATTCCATGATAATTTGAATCAGTGTAAATTTTGAGTGTTCTTAGGCTATGAGCAGACTGCATTATATTGAATCAGTGTTAATTGAGAAAGCGCTAAACGAGGTTTTACTCTATATGAAATAAAAATTATTCTATTGGGGCAGTTTCATGCTATGCACCCTCTTGTGGTGGTACTGTTAAACAGTGCAGTGCTGTCTCTTGCATTTGGCTTCTGCATCTCACAACTTTAACACTGATAAACAGTTTGCTTTATTATTATTCTATATTTGGTGGCAAGAGCATATTTATGTTCATTTCATATCATGAAATATTTGAAACAGCACTGAATTGTTTAGCAGTTCTGTTGAAAACAGTATAGCCACATGACAGAAATTAGTTACTGAGTTAGAACAGAAGTGCAGAGTACTTTGTGGTCAGTAAGTGTTAACATGGGGGAAAAATTGAATCTTGAATTAATTTATTTTAATTAAATTTAAAAAATATATTTTATGAATGCAATATATTATATATTGCTATTGCACATATAAATTGCTTGTTATGTAATGTAATAGTAGTTATTCAGCATCCCCACATTAGAAGTCATGAGCCACCATAGCATTTTTGTAAGCTCAGTTAGTTCTCAAAAAGTATAACATGAAGTTGCATAATGGTTTTGAAAGATAAATTATATTTTATATAAAAGAAGTTTACAACAGACTAAACTTGATTTTTAATTTTAAAAGTCTCTTCTATATCATAAAATATGACAAACACACAAAAAAAGTTTTTAATTTTTATTTTGAAATTATACAAATATTAAAGGTAAAAAAACTTCAAATATTTATGCTACAACCAGAATAAGCACATATTAAAAAACCTGTGGCAATCTAATTTACCAATAAGCTGGAACAGCTGACAATTGACATTAATAGAAACAAACACCATATATACTGTACTTACTCCATCAGAGAGCATTTAATGGAATTACAAATATTTTTTATCTGAGGAAAGCCTCTTAATGCTGCCAAAAACATTTTGTAATTTCATTAAATACTATCTGCTGGAGTAAGTATTATCGTGTTTGTTTGTGTTAGTGTCAAACTATTGCAATTTTGACTTTCAGCTTTTAACCATTATTAAATTAAATTGATTTTTTAAAAATGAATAACGAACCTACTGGAACTGGTATAATAAAGAGAAAACAACAACTTTCTTAAATTCCAGCAAAAGTTTAACTATATAAAAACGTTTTCAACTGATTTCATCAGTCTTCTTCAGTTACTCGAACAAAAAAAACAAAAAGAACGAACCAAATTCAAATTTACAAAATCACGAGAATGGAAAGAATTCTCGTGATTGCGCAGACTATGCAAAAACGATGTACCGATAAACGGTAAAAAATGCAAATTCTTGACAAAAAAAATGCAGATTCTTGACAAACTATATATTTTTTTCTTTTAGTTCATCTTTTAAACTATTTTAACACTTTTGTTGCTGCCATTGAAGGGAAAAGATGCACTGAATATGCCAATTGTTTCTTTCCGTAATGTATGATACTATTATACACAAGTTCAGAATTTAAAAAATTTCATTTCAAGCAATAGTTATGGAATTAGTAATACAACATAACATACTCTGTCTTATGACATTAAAACCAACATTTTATTCAAAATTGCAAGTACTTTTGACAGTTTGATATGTAGACAATATCTTAATCATTTGGAAGGCTTGGAGGAAGAACTATTAATATTTATAGAAATGCTGTTCTTGTCTACTCTTTCATTTCATTCACCATGAAATATGAGATTGATGCTAAAATATTGTTCTTGGATCTGATTATACACAGATTCTCAGATGGATTTATGACAGATTCTCAGATGTTATCTGTGTTCCATAAATTTAATGCCCTGTCCCATATAATTCCATCAACAGCCTTCCAACCCCAGTACGTAAATTCCACCATAACGGCTCTCATATGCAGGGCATTTCTCTTCCCCTGTAGTCAGGCAGCAGCTGATGATAAATTGCAATTAATGTCAGTTGCAGTACATAAGATGGGTTATATACCTGCAAAATTCAAATACCTGGTTAACTGAGTAAAAAGAGCACTCTTTCTGCTATCCTCTCTGAACGCAAAAAGGATATTACCTATACAGGGTGTTCGGAAATTCCCATTACAAACTTCTAGGACTTGTAGAGGGGAGTGAGTACATAATATTTTGATTAGGAACCCATGTCCAGAAACATACAGTTTCTGTTCTACAACGGTTTCAATTCAGATGTTTAACTCTTCCGCTTCTGCTTGAGGAATTTGAATTAGCCGTGACGCAGTGCAATTACTAGGAAATTTAATTATTCTACACGTCATCCTGTCTATCCTATTGCATACCATGACAAGAAACTCTGAGACTTTTCTCTTTCCCTCAGCAGAAGTGGAAGAGTTAAACATCTGAATTGAAACCGTCGTTGAATGGAAACGGTACGTTTCTGGACATGGGTTCCTAATCAAAATATTATGTACTCACTCCCCTCTATAAGTTGTAGAAATTTGTAATGGGAATTTCCGAACACCCTGTATACAGTCTGCAATACTATATTTGGAGTTGCTGTTGTTAGCTTTCACATGTACATTCAGAAAATTGTCCCACTAGTTCTTCAACATACCTTACATAGGCTTTTATGCAATGACAGAGATAAAGTCAAGTTGCTGGAAAAATCGGGGATATACATTATACCTTTACATCATCATCTCTTGGAAGCAACAATTATATTGGTGCTACTGTTAGAATGCTTCAGACACACATCCAAGAACATCAGGAAGACATGAAATAATAGATATACTACAGAACTGGCCAAAAGGGTCCTGGACAAAGATTATGAACTCTTCTGGTCCCATGTATTAGTTCTTAAATAATTCCAGGATAGAAGAACATTATTCTTGTGGAAGGCATGTTATATTTCCTTCCTCCTACCATGTAACATCATCACCCTCAATATTTCCAAGCCATTAATCATGTTATATAATCAATTAAAATCATAAAACTATGGATTATTATTGTGTTTCATTTTTTATCATTAACTTTATTTTTAATAGTTTCTAATCTTTATTTTCATATTTCTTACATTTCATAGACATGAAGCTGGAAAGTTTTTAAAAAGTTTTGCCTGTTGTTATGTTTATATTTTGTTTAAATATGAAAAATCTTGTTCAATTTGAGTCTAATTGAATCAGCCAGAAGAGGATAAGTTGTAAACTGTCAAAAGTACTTGCAGTTATGAATAAAATGTTGGTTTTAATGCAATAAGACAGAGTATGTTACATCATAACATTAGACTAGATTGTTATTTGGTATGGGGTGCAATTATTTTTCTTATTTTATGGAATTATATATGATGACACAAAAGTGAGTCACTGGCACCTATTTAAGGAAAAATCATTATAATTAAATTTGAAGTCCTGGGTATGAAACCAAGCAATAAAATATAATTTCTACAATGTTTCTTACAGGCATTTACTTTAATAAAAATTTCTTACACTTCCAAGTAGTAGTAAATAAAATCTGAAAAATAGTGTGCATGCAATTTACCAAGAACTTCTAGCATTTAGATGATGCAAAATTACATCAGTTGGCAGTGAAAGTGTTGAGTGATGGTTGAATGCTGCAAAATAATTTTTAAAAATGTTAAATTGTTTTTAATGCAAGAATTTGTTGAGATTTCACCTTTTTTTTACAAAAAAATTTGTCACTATGGAACATTAATATTTTTTTAATAAACAATTTTTAGCTTTTATTTAAACTCACAAAGTCACTCATTTAATTAGTATTTTGCATTTAATTTGTCTAAATTTCAACATATATATTTTTTTTCAAAGCATTTTTATTAATTACAATATATTCGATGTTTGATTTATTTTTGTGTTAATGGATTCAGGCTATCATTTGCATATTATCAGTCATAAACCAATCGTAAATAAATTATTTATAGCAAAATTTTTGAAAATAACAACTTTTTATTGCATGAAATAACTACTATCAAATACTTCTAAGATTTTATTTTGGCAAATGTGTTTATTAATTTTTGAAATAAAAAGTTTAATTGTCAAAGATACAAAGATGTTTCATCTGTTGTATCTTATAACTTAATCTCATGCTTTATTAATAATTATTTACATCAAAATCTGCAACAATTGACAGTTGTGTCAAGTACAGATATTTATTAAATTAATACTGGATATGATTGATAGCAGTTTAATTTTGAATGAGATACTACATCTTTTATATGAAACAACAACAATAATAATAAATAAAAATTTATTTCCAAATTAACAGGTAAATTCTCAATGCAGAAGTGATGTAAAAGTAATATAGTTGAAACATACAATATTACACCAATGTAAATTTTCAAAAAATGCTTTATCTTAAACAGTTAATAATCTCATTTTGAAATATAATTTTGTTGAAACTTTCCAGATATGAAGTAACAACTGCTTAAATAGAAAAATGATCCTAGATTTTTCTCCTTGTTTGAGGTAAAAGAATCATCTTTTGTGATATATATTTGCCAGACATCGTGTATACTTTTTTTTATAATAATTGTAACTTTTGATTTTCTATGTTTAATATTTTATTATGTTTTACTTTTAATGTTTCTATGTTTATTTTTGTTTAAAAAATTCAAATTATTCTTTTCTATACTGTAAATTATGTGTTTAATTCAGAAGTATTTTTCTATTTAAAGAATTTATTCCCATCATGAAAATATTGAAAAATAATTATGTATTTGTATCAGTGAATGTTAATTTATTAATTGTTTATTGTTTTGTAATTACTGTCAAATTAACATGTAAATTAAAAATCACGACTTTATAATTGCTATGTTAATATTTTTCAAGATTTTTGTTAATTCTCAGTTCTTACTGATATTAAATCATTTTGTAATTTTCTGAACTGTGATAAATTATAGTAAACGTCTATAATAGATCTGATAGTGATGTACTGTTTTTCCCTTTCTTTCTTTCTCTCTCTCTCTTTCTCTTTCTCTCTCTCTCTCTCTGTTTTTATTTATTTATTTATGTTTTTTAAATGGTTCAGAAAAATTATATAATTTTAGAAAATTATTATTGTAGTTGGACTTAAATTCAATTAATTATTCATATTTTAGTAATATATTACAAAATTTTGCTTAAAGTTTTTTATTTTAAAACATGTGTACATTTATTTTTAAAGAATAGAAAAAATGAATTAGCAATTTATTTAAAAATAAAAATCAATAACTTTGGCATTTATGTACTAATATAATACATAATTGTGAATTAATTATAGAATATTTCAAAATACTGATACTTTTAGTATAAACTATGGAATATTTTTTACTATATTTAATAACAATTGTAAAAAGAGAAATATTTTATTTCTGTACCAGAAAAATGAATCACTGTTTTTTATAAATAATTAACTTAATATCCTTTCTGTTTTATGAAATTCTGTGAAAAAACTAAAATTATTTGTTCTAATGTGCAATGATAAGTGCAAATTAATTGTCAACAGTTTTCATTCTGATAAAATTACAAAAAAAATTTTTGAATTTTTAATAGAAAAATCTGTATAATTCCTAAATATCAAATAAGAAAAAATATAGTTGACATAATAACATAAATAATTGATGTTAAAAAAAAATTATTTAACAAAATCAATGTGCTAATTATAATTCAAATAAAATGTTTGTCAAAGGAGTTCAAAATTCCTATTAAAAAAATCACATATACAAATAGCTAGTTTTTGAAATGAGAAAAGTTAGTATAAAAGAATTGAGTTTAAAATTATACTATCCAATTTGAATATAAAAAGTGTGTGTCAGAAATTCTAGATAAAAACTAAATTTAAAATAAAAATTTTGAACGAATAAGAAGTTTATTAATATAATCATTCTAGATGACTATTTGTTCTAAAATTGACGTGATGTTTTATGTTCATCATTTGTATGGTAAATGTAGATATGGGGCCGTCCATAAATTACATAAGGTATTTTGGGGTGGGTGGGGGTCAAGGATTTCTTACAATTTTTCTTACTCGAGTAGGAGGTAATTGTTTTCATCTTATGTAATATTCTTATTTTTATTTTTTGATCTTGTTGAGTTTTGAATTTGGCTTTAATTGGGTGGTTTCTGTTAAGAACACTCGTACTAATGCCATTTCATGTGACGTGATAGAATAATAAATGTAAAAATGCAAAAAATAAACTTAGATGATGTTTACCAAAGATTCCTCAAGTCATAAAAAAGCACATGCTGACAAGAAAAGTGATAACGTTCAAAAAGATGCATATCTTGTATGGACCGAAGTACTATTTTTATGTAAAGTAAAGTAGTGAACTTTTTCGTATCAGTGCCATATTGAGCATTGTATATTAAGTTGCTTTTTATACTTTTTTACTTTCTTATCAATAAAATATTATGAACTTGATATATATATATATATATATATATATATAATTATTATTATTTTTATGAAACAGAATCATTATAACCTAGTCAATCAAAAGAAAGAGTCTGAAATCATTGCAAAAATAATAACTAATTCAGCCCCTAACCAAGATGATAATACTCCTCTTCCTACTGCAAAAAGCATCAATGTTAAGTCTACTGTTGAAAATAGTATATCTTTGCCAAAAGCTCATAAAAAAAACCATACAAAGCTCCAGCTCAAGATGATGATGCTGAAAAAGTTACAAGTTTAAAAAATAAATTGAACATTCAGCTTTTAGCTTGACATGCCTATCTAGGAGGAGACATGTCACTAAATGATATTATAAAAACCAAAAATGAATTAGGTATAGCCAAACAGAATTTGACTAAAAAAAAAAAATGCCAATTACCAGCAAAAATTCAGAGCTGCTCGAAAAAGCAAACTGAAATTGATATGTGAATCTAATGTGGCTGCAGCTTCAACTTAAAAAAAAAAAAAAAAAACTGGGAGACTGTGCATCGAGGAGGAGCAGCCGGTTTTGTTACAAACTAGTACGGAAATAGCTTCTTTCGGAAGTGCAACACATGATTGTCATTGCACAGATGAAATAAGAGCATGTAAAACTCTCGATGAGTTGCATACAAAGCTTTTGGAAGAAGGTTTTAATTTATCCAGAAGCGCTACATATTTGTGATTTCTTCCGCAAAATTCTAATACCATCAAAGGAATAAGATGTGTAATAACCACTCCCGTGAAATTATGCTGAGCTCAAAATGATAGCCATAAAGTTCATCCTGATAGTCGGTTTTGTACAGCCTCGATACATGCTTTAGAAATGCTAGCTTCTGCTCTTAGACCGAAACAAGTTTCATTTATTTCACAAGATGATAAGGCACAGGTGCCTATCGGTCTAAAAGCAGCACAGAAACAATCACCTATCTTAATGCTTGTAGAGTTCAGAGTAAAGCTTCCTGATCATGATTTTATTGTATCAGAAAGACACAAACTGATCCCATTAGTTTAAGCAGGTATAGTGATTAGCGAGGTTGAGGCCAAAGTTTTAAACGTGAAAACGTGTATGTCGGACGTTCAGTGCCGATTTCCTGTAAGCCTAGAAGTTTGACAATGGTGTTTGAAATGTCAAGCATTATTCCACTGACTTTCCAAACACCATTGTCAAACTTCTAGGCTTACAGGAAAGCGGCACTGAACGTCCGACGTATACGTTTTCATGTTGAAAACTTTGGCCTCAACCTCGCTATTAATAGACCACAAGGACTGGGAGATCCTGAAGCAGTGAGTTACTCAAGGCCAACTTACATTGCCATAAGTGGAAAACATGATAAATCGACTGCTGCTAGCCATGCCACAGATTTTGAGTGCCTATTGGAGCTGAAAGAATTTGACAATATAATGAAAATTAACGATCAAATAAAGCCAGTAGATGAATGGATGTCTGAAGAACATGTTGAGAGTACAGAATCTCTTGAATTAAAAAACAATGAAGTTTCTGAATCATACTCTTTGCCCTGCGATTGAATCGCTTAAAAATTGGCTGAAAAATCCATGGATAAGTGAAAATTGAAATTAATATAAAAATGAATATTATGATATTGATTAATGATGATGATGATAAAAATATTGTTAATAATTAAAAACTGAAGTTCTTAAAATAAATTGTTCATTCGAATTTATTAAATTTTTATATTTTTAATTTGTTCACGTAAAGTCTTTTATAAATAATAGTACATATTAATTAACTAATTAACAATTATATATTTTGGACCTATGGTTTTTAGGGTTTCATAAAAAAAAATTTTTTTTGTTAAAATCTTTCTATAAAATCATGCCTAAATGTTACGTAAGATAGGGATGGGTGGGGGTCTAGAATGGCCAAAATCGCCTTTACGTAATTTATGGACGACCCCTATTACAGCAATGGAATTTTTATGTTTTTCTTAAAAAGAAAATAAAAATTTATGTAATTGAGAAATGATATAACATAAATTAAAAATATGAGGAAATAATTATATATTATTTTTCCATATTTTGCTTAATGTATGGAAATAAAATAAATATATAACAAAAAAAGTTATTTCATATATAATTCATTTTAGCATTATTAGATTTTAAAATTTATTTGTTGGTAGTTAGCAAGAAAACATATTTAAAGAAGTCTTGGTTATCAAATACAATACAAAACATTTAAAATATATTTAACTTGTTGAATAAATAAACTACTTTCCATATCAATGATAAAACATCAGCAATTAAAGTAAAGTTAATAAATGAATTATTTATCATAAATAAAACCTTGGTAATTAGGTTAACATTACATATTAATATAGCAATTATTCATACTCTTGCTTTTATATAAATACTCAACTATGAGATTGTATAGTTCTTAAACTTTTTCTTGTGGTTATGAGCAATACTGAAAATTTAAATATCAAATTAAATATATATCAAAGTCAAAATATCTATTTGAGTTTGCAAGAGGTAACTGGAAATTTTTTCACATAACACATTTTATTTCAAGAATTTTGTGTGCATACGTGTACAGATGCATTTGGTATTTTTCATATACCAATTGCCTGTATTTATATATGTTAAATATGGTGTTTGTGTAAAAGTTTTTTAAATATATGACAAGTAGAATATAGTTGTTAAAAATATGCATCAGCTTATTATTAACCTGTTTAATATTGTTTAAATCATACCAGTCTGTAGAAAAAGAAAAATAAAATCTTTAAATTGGTGATGTTCAATAAACTTATTTATTTAATTAATTTTTTCATAATTTCATAATTTTTCTGTTCAAAAGTCTTTTTTTTTTTCTAATAGTAATAGAAAAAAAAATATTTTTAATACTTTCAATTATTCAGAAATGTAGTTTACTATACTGAAATCATTTAAATTAAAAATTAGAGAAGGTATTAAAATAATTTAACAAACTTCTAATATAGCAATAAAAGTTCTAAGTTCTGAAATCATTTCTCTAATATAAATGTTTAAGAATAAGAGATTTAAATAAAAATCTGTTTTGTAATTCTATAAATGTTAAGAAGTTTATTTTAGCTTTTTTTTTAGTATATTTAATGAATTTATAGGCTTTTAATTAACAATACAATAATTATCTATAGGCCTACTATTGCTTTTTTCATGATTTAAATTAGTACTGATTACAAAAAAACTACATAGTTTTTTTATAAACTGTCTTAAGTACATTTTTACTACATTCTATTATATTCTTTAACAGTGATGGCCATGAAGTCTTAATTAATATGGCCCTCAAAGCTTTGGCAACGTAATTTTATTTTCTGTTTTCTTCAACCTTGATTAACCTGATATTCATGACAAAGAATCTCCAAACTAAATTTGTCAAGGAAAATGTTGAGGATAAATTACTATTTTGCTTATCATTAGCATATACAGCTGAACCTGTCTATCTCAAAAACATTTATTTCAAACCTCTTTATCTCAAATAATTTTCTTCCAAAGCACCTAATATTTTAAATTATGGTCTGAAGTGTCAGCTCAAATTCAAAGCTCAGTGACTACATTTTGATACAATAAATTGTAGTTGAGAAGTATGTCTTGAATAGAGTACTGTACATAGTTGCAATTAATGCTGCTGTTCTCTGATTGGCTATGAGTTTGTCCAGTCAAAGTAAGTCAGCCATCAGAAACTATTGACAAACTATTTCTGTCAAGGTAAGTCAAAAATGTTTTATTTATACCTAATACAGGTATGTACTGTACTGTACTTGCTATTGTATTAATAAAACACTGTACCTCCAATCAAACCTATTACTGTGTACTGTGTAGGAACCTCTACATCTCAAAACCTGTCTAATTTTTTTCTCATTCCCGTGATATTCAATATAGTCAGGTATTATTGTATTATTTTATTACCTAGCATTCCAATGATTATGGAGTGTGTTGGTAAGAAAAAAATGCATCCTTCTGGAAGTCTATGAATTTCACTTGTTGCTTCCAGAAAAGTTACATTAAAGTTTAACATAAGTTCAGCAGCATTTTTCAGCCACCTTTAGGTTTGAAGTATAGAACAAAACCAAAGCAGTTACAAATTAGAATATCATATATGCAATTTCAAATGAACACATCAAAATTCAAATTAAAAATTCAGTTAGGACTAATAAAAACAAGACAAAGTTAACATTTAAGTAAGAATATAGGTTGTAATAAAAGATTGAATTATTACAATTATTATTGTTATATATATATATATATATATATATATGGCAATAATATAGAGAATAGCAACACATCAGAATTATTTACTGATGCATATTATAAAACTGTCTTACAGTTTTATGAAATTTAAATACAAGAAAAATAATTTAAACTTGTTAAAATATAAAATACAATGGAAGCTCAATTATATGAACTTGATAGACCAGGGGTCTTTCAGATAAACAAAATTCCAGATAACTCAGAAACTCATTTATTGTTGTGTGTTTGTTACAAAATCAAGCACTGTGCAATTAATTCCTTAATTAATCTTTTATTAAAGTAGACATCAACATATAGTATTGTCATAACTACTTCCTCATTGTTAGCTTCCTGCATGTTAAAGAAATCAAAACAACAGAAGGTTGTTTATCAGAACACATTCAAAATGAGAATACAGGATAGTGTTGCCAATGGCTATGTCATAAATATATTTTATAAATTCCTCATTTAACTTCATTATCCAAACTACTATTAAATAAATATTGTAATGCAATTATTGTATTTGAAGGTACATAGATTAAACTCAATACCAACAAAACTGTGGAGTGCAAAATACACATTTAAAGTAATCAACACACTTCATGTCAGTACTGATGCATTCATTTGGAGTTATACATTGGACATATGCGCACACACTATGTGCATGCATGCACCCAAACACTACACTCCACATACACACACACCTAGAACAGCTTCCAAAGTGAAACACAAACAACAGTAACAAAATACAACAAACACTACCCTAAGTCATCTGACTCTTCCTCATAAAGAAGGCAGATGAGGTTTCACAGATATAGTAAATCTCATTACAAACAAATACAGACACTGGAAGAGTTTTTCTACAGGAAACATCACAATTACACAAAGCTCTAATTCTTTCAGATAAAAATAGTTCTGCATTAAACCTATGCAACACTGACCTGGTCTAACAGGGTATGAGGTATATTTGGTAAATAAAGGTACTGTACAAGGTCAGTAGAAATCCAAGATAAATCATTTTCTTACAGTTGGCTGCACTGCCACATTGTTAGGGTCTGCATCATGTGATAGAAGTCATCTGACTTTAATTATATCATCATTATGCTTGCAGTGTGTGTGTTTAAAATGGCCACATCAATTCATATTCTTGCCAAGTGCAAGGTTTGTTCAGTGATTTGATTTCTTTGAATGAAGGGAGAAATTGCCACTGAAATTTTTCAGCAACTCATTTCTGTTTATGGCAAAGATGTATGAACAGGCAAAATATTACAAAATGGTGTTGTAAATTTAAAGTGGGAAGAAGTGATGTTCATGATGAAAAAAGAAGTGGAAGATCATTCGTTATCACTGGTCTTCTTATAAAGACTGAAGAAAAAATTTGTAACTTGACAGGCATTTAACAGTCCATAAATTTCATGAACAATGTTCAGAAGTGTCAAGAACTGTTTTTTTTTATGAAGCAGTTACAGAAACATTAAGCTATTGGCAACTCTGCACACATCAGGTGTTGAAAATGCTAAAAGATGACCACAAGAAAAATTGAATTGCTGCAGCATTCCTTGTGCATTACAAGGATAAAGGTGAAGACTTTCTGGACTGCACAGTGACAGGAGATCAAATGTGAGTATTTCAGCATACTCCTGAGAATAAACAGCAAGCAATGCAATGATGCCATACACATTTCCTATCAGCAAAAAAATTTAAAACATCAACATCAATGCAAAAAATCATGGCAACTGTCTTCTGAGATAGGAAGGGGCCACTTCTTGTCAACTTTCTGCCTCAAGGAGACAATAAATACTGCTGCTTACTGTAAGACTAAAAAAGTTATGTTGGCATTACAAAACAAACAATGAGGAATGCTAATGCAAGAAGTCTGCTTACTGCATAAATACAACTGTCTGCAGACATTCAAATGGGAAGTTTTGGAACATCCATCACACAGCACAGATCTTGTATCAAGTGATTATCACTTGTTTCTGAAGTTGAAGGAACATCCTCTGTGGAAAGAAGTTTGATGATGACAACAAGGTTCAACATATGGTGATGATATGGATACAGCCTTTTGCCTTGCAAAGGTAGAGTACTGAAAATCAACAAGGACTTTTGATAGCAAGCATTTCAATATGTGTGATTACACAGTCATGTTGTTAAAAGGCAGGCGATTTCTATGACATCTGTATCAAGAAACTCATTTCCAGGTTAACCAAATGCATGGAGGTCTATGGTGACTATGTTAAAAAATAAACAAACATATATTTTAAAGGTATGATTAATCAATCTAAAAATAAAATGATTTAGAAATATTTTCTGTGCTTTGTTGTATCTTTACAAATATGCCTTGTCTACAAGCAACACAGATACCATCTGATATTCTTGGACTCAGGAGGCACTCTGATGATCTCATCCAAGAGCATGTTGATGGAACTGTGTCAAACTATTGTCTGATTCATGGATGCCTCTTTAGAGAGATGAAAGGGATTATGATTGCCATTATATGACCAGGTCATAAATATAAGAGACTACAGAAAGCACATTTTAAAAGACATAGCATTTGTTGGAAATGCCACATAATGCACAAAATACTATACAAGTTGTATCAGGTTGCAAACTTTTAATACAAACTGACTATTTACATTGATGTAAACAAATAGAAAATACAATATATCAAATGCTTGCATGCAAAAATAAACTATAAATGCCCACCTCAGACAGCTATAGAAAACAACAATATAAAATATACTATGACTGAGCTATAATTGCAGACAAAATAAAAGGTTAATAAAAGGACCAATCCAACCTACCACCTTGAAAAGGTGCTCGCCAAGCTACTAACTGGGCTCCTGCCTCCTTTCCCCTGGGTTACATCTTCCTCCCTTGAGGCTAAAGCATCGATATCTTTGGTCTTGGGTAACTTATCCCATAATAAGTATAGTTTCTACAAGATGGATGTTGTTGCTCTCTACCCCTCGGTTCCTCAGTTTGAGGCTGTTATGCTTGCTAATATTCTTCTTGTCAAGGAATGCTTTACAGCACAGCAAGACTTAGAGATACACGAGGCTTTACTTTTTATTACTGAAAACAATTATTTTTGGTTTAATGGGAAAAGTATACCTGCAGAAACAAGGGGTCCCCATGGGCTCACTGCTTTCCACTGTATTAGCGGAGTTGCTCATGAGGCATGTTGAACAAATGGTCTTCAGCTTCCCCCTTGCGATAGCATACCCATTGCTATATCTCAGATACATGGACAATATTCTCGTAACTTGGCAAGATACAGAGGAGGATTTCTGCATCCTGAAAAGTTTTCTTATGAAGGTTTATTCTACCATCAGCTTTACCTGACAAAATAATCCATTACAACAGACAAGAATCATATTTATATACAAACAAAACAAAATCACATATATCATAGACATAGCTGTACTAAACACCCATAACATAAAAAATACAGACATTGAAAAAATCAGTAAATACTCAAAACCTGCCTACAAAAACAGAGTACTTATTGTACCTGTAGTCCTTCTTGTACAGACATCATACCACATACACTACACAAATATCTAAAATCATTATGGCTTTACAATAGCATAAACATCATAATCCAGAAAGCTGTTATACTAAACATGTTAGTCAGGAAGTTCTTAAACACAGATATATACACAAAAAAAAAACATAATTACAGAATGAGCTATTATTATGATTGTCTTAACTTTGATCTTGTGTAGTATTAGGCACTAGTTTAAAAGCCATATAGGATACATTTCACTAACACCACCATAATAATAATTATACCTGTTCAATCAAATCACAGGTATAATTGAAAATATTATTATTTTCAATGAGCTTTCTTATATGATAAAGATCTACCGTATTTTACGGACTATAAGACGCACCCTAATTTTTAAGCAATTTTTTAAAAAAATAACATTTTTACCATTTTTATTATTATATTGCAAAGCCAGACTTAAAAAAAAAAATTCTTAGTTTATGAAACCAAACTGACCTTTAAAATCCCTGAAAATTGTCATCTGAACTTTCCTCTTCCTCTTCGTCATCATCGTTGTCCTCTTCATATATAAGATGGTCTTCACTGCCATCGAGAGTGTTACTTATGCCACACTTCTTGAAAGATTTAACAATAATGTCTTCTCTCACTCTAGACCACGACTGTTTTATCCACTGACACATTTGTTTGATTTTAAATCAAACAGTGGACATTTTTATATTAATTTCGAGTATAAGATGCACCTGAATTTTGGAGGCAATTTTTCAAAGAAAAAAGTGCGTCTTATAGTCCGTAAAATACGGTAATGGATTGTAATTGTCAGACCACCAGGTAGGATGTTGAAATTCTGTTTCATTCATTTAATTATTGTTAACTTTAAAAAATGTTATGCAAAAATTTATGTCTTCTAAGTTGAAAGTTATTTGCTTAGTTCTCAATAACTGCAGAGAATGCATATGCTAAAATCAACAGTTCTCTAGTTTCTAAATAGTTTTCTGAGAGTAATACAGAAAGTGGAGAATTAACAGAAATTTATTATCTTTTAAGAAACAAGTTTAGCTAAGAGTGTCTAATAATATTAGTTAAAACATGTATATTCAAAAATTAGAAGAGAACTGAAGATGAAACATATGTATATATGAGGTAGATGCCAAAAGTTTCTGACCTAACTATATTTTAGATATGGGAATAAAATAATGATAGTATCCGATAGCACCATCTGTATATGAACTAATAAAACAGTTTTTCTCACCAATTTGCATAAGTTGCTTGGAAACAGTCATTTTAGTTAGACTTGTTGCATTAATTTTCATCATGTTTGCCTCTTGTAGGCACCAATACATATGGTTGCCATTGCCAAGGCTGCTGTAAGGAAGTGTGGGTTTCAGGAGCTTGACCATCACCCTATAGCCAGGACCTGGCTCCTAGTGATTATCATCTGTTTCCAAAACTCAAAAAAAGTGAAGAGTTGCAGGATTTTGCAGAAAAAAATAGTCTGCAGTTTTGTCTGCAAATTGCTCATAAACTACAGACTATTTTTTCAAGAGTATCAAAGTGCTAATTCCATGTTATAAAAAGTGTGTTGAACTGCAAGGAGACTATATTAAAAAATGACATAATTGTTTTATACTTATAACATTTAAAACATAGTTAGGCCAGAAACTTTTAGCATCTACCATGTATATCATTGGTACTTTTCAGAAAAATCATATTTGAGATGGAAATAGGTGCAACGTATAAAGGATTTTTCATAATTTTTAAAGATGGTAAATTTAATGAAGATAAAGCTGTTAGATGGCTTAATGATTGCAATTTAAAATTGACAGATAGCCTGTACCTCTTTCAAATTGACTAAAACATA
This sequence comes from Centruroides vittatus, assembly GCF_030686945.1. Taxonomy (NCBI): domain Eukaryota; kingdom Metazoa; phylum Arthropoda; class Arachnida; order Scorpiones; family Buthidae; genus Centruroides; species Centruroides vittatus. The sequence continues at coordinate 2,277,706 of NW_027122708.1, read as the reverse complement.
GATCATCTGCAGGTTATTTACAGTACATTTTAGAAAAACTTTTTATCAATGGTTCATGGAGCATTGCTCATATCTTCAGAGTCCAATACTCTTAAGAGCATCATTTTGAGAAACACTGATTTTGATATTATTTGATCTATAAGAATAAAAGAATAAGAATATTTCTATCCATGTAAGTTTACCAATAGTACTAAAACAGTGCAAACATAGTATCCATTAACACAATCTAACATTTGACAACATAACTTGCATGTTTAATAACAGATTTAAGATAACAGCATTAAATGTCTCTATCTGTTATTTCACTATTTTTATTAATCTTTTTTTAAATATGCAAAATACAAAAAATAAAGAATCATGAATGTGTTTCTATTGTAATGAAATTCTTCTATTCGTTTAGATGATTTAATTGAAAACTCTGCTATTGACAGCCAGATGGCTAAGGCAGTTAATGCATGTGTCTAACATTCTGGGAACCTAAGATTAACATGGGCATAGCCAGGAAGGGGCATGGGTGGGCATGCCCCCCAGTTAACCTGGTGCCCCTCCCTAGAAAATTACTAGGCCCCCATAACAAAACCCTGGCTATGCCAATGAGGATTGAATGCATGTAGTCAAAAATCTCCAGGAATTGTTTGGACGGGGAGTCTATCCCAGATATGTTGGACTCTATCCTTCACCACTTGGCCTCCCCATTGTGGACTAGCCAAATCCACAAAGGTTATGATCAAAAGGCTTTTTTAATGCCCACAGAATAGAAAGTCAAAACTTGGGTGGAAAAAACTTCCTACAAACAGACTTGTTTGTTTGAATTTAAATTTAATTAAGTTTAAATAATTGCTGCATGTTCTTTGGAATTAAGTACAGAGAACTTATCATACAGGAACACTTTTTCAATTGAAAAAGTAGATTTTATTTTCTATTTTTTATGAAAGGAAATACATTTTGGCCTAATTCCCCTTTTCAGTCCTATTATAATAATGGTAAAACTATATAAATAAACAAACAACAACTAACCCGTTATACATAAAGACACCAACCAATGCCGAATTATCGGGCTAGAAACGGCTATAGCAATATTAATAATTTTAAGATAATTTGGTACTAGAGTTAGGCGTTAGGTGCCATCTCTTGCTAAATTTAATAATTAGGCATTGCGCATTGGTTGGTGTCTTTATAATGGTAAAACTATATAAGAAATTACAGAATACATTGAATAGTTATTTATATTTTGCATATGCATACAACTAATAAAAAAATAAAAAAATTACCTAAAATATATAACTAATGGTGACTACTGGAATAACTAAGTGTTAAAAACATGAGGCAGAACCAATAAAACTGAAATAAAGTAAAAAATAAATAAATTAATTAATTAATTAAAATGAGTAAACACTGATGATAAATAATAAAAGGGGTATATCTGTAAAATGAAAAAATAAAACTTGTCAAATTTTTTCTGTTTTAGCAATTAAATGAAGTAAAAAAAATTTTTAAACCAATAAAAACTAGTTAAAAAACAAGGTGTAAAGTGATTCACTGTACATATATTGCAAAGTCTGATCATTATACAGTACAGTGAATTAAAGGAGGAGGGGAAAGAACATCTTAAAATGGACTTTTCTTATTTTTGTAGTAATGGTTGCCAGATCTCACTGACAACAACACCAGTATTTAAATTCATTCTTTTACTTTCGTTTATTTTAATAATTTCTAGATGTTCAAAAGGTTTTCTCCTTTGAGAATTTTGATGCTGTCGAGTGATCTCTCCCAACCAGCATTGAATGTGTGTCAACTGCTGAATTAATGTAATTATATTTCACAGCTTGTATATGCTTTCTTATTCTGGTTGTTAACATTCTTCCAATCTCACCTACAAAATAATAATCTGGTTGACAACTAAAAGTGAAAATATAAACCAAATTATTATTTAACATTACATCTATTTTTCTATTAATTGATTCTCTGATTTTTAAGAAATTTTTGATTTTGTTGTTCAATGTGGGAGCTAGAATAATATTGTATGGTGTTAATATTTTTTGTTTTTTCAAAAACTACCAAAGTGTAATCTAGTTTTTTTATAAATTATTTGTGTTTTAGGTATTGTTTGTTTTATAATATGATTGTAAAGCTATTTGTCAATAATTCTGTTGGGATAGTTGTTTAACTGAAATGTGTAGTATATATGTTCAATTTCCAAGTTTTGGTCTGTTATATCATTTGTACATAATTTAATTTTATGTACATATTAAATGTATTCTTCTTTACATGCATAGGTGTACTGGAATAGTAATTCATGACCTTTCCAACGGGGCTTAATGTATTTTTGAAAGTGATAAAATTTCAAATCTTTGAGCACACCATTATTTTCATTTTTTATTTCAAAGCATATATTATCTTGGATATGATTGGCATAGTGAAGTATCATTTGAGGATCAATTAATTTCATGTAAACAACAAAGCAGTCGTCAACATAACAATTGTAAAAAGTTACACCATAAAGGCTTTTAATAATGTGAATTTTTATCATGCAGCATTTAGCAAGTTTTGGACCAATGTAAGAGCCTGTAAAGATGCCTTCTACTTGTCTAAAAAAATTCCCATTGCAAATAAAATAAATATTATCTAAAACAAATTTGGTAAGTTGAGTTATCCAGTTGTCACATCCTAAACCATGTAGTTTATCTATTATGAACTTTTTATGTATAAAAGGGTACATATTTTTTATATTCAGGCTCAACATCCTAATATCTTTAATTACAGTAAGTTTTTGGAGGTTTTCAATAAACTGGTCAGTAATGTATTTTGTAATTTATTATATAGTTTTACCATTATATATAATAATGACTGAAGAGGAGCATTGGCCCAAAATGCATTTCCTTTCATAAAAAGTAGAAAATAAAATATACTTTTTCCATTGAAAAAAAGTGTTCCTTTATGATAAGTTCTCCATAGCAATTTTGTGCTTAATTCCAAAGAACATACAACCACAAGAGAAAACTGAAAGCAATCAAGTACTTAAATAATTGCATTTGTGTGTTGATTACTAATTAATTTCATGATAAATTACTTAATTCTTAAATGATGATGTAAAAGAATCTGACAATTATTTGATTTAATATTAAAATGAAATGAGATGATATTGATTATTCTATATATACAGAGTGATTCATAAAGGCAGAAACATCTTATAACTTTAAAAATATGGAAGTTATGTTTATAAGTTAATTACACTTGTCATTAGTAAATTGTGTATGACAAATCCAATCATCAAAATACTGGATTAATATGTAAATATTCTATTAGTTAAATGTGATGACGACACTTGTATACAAAAGAAAATGTTAGTTTATGGTAAAATTTTTTATTCTTTTTGCTGGTTGTTGGTGTTGGTGGAGTGATTTATTTGTGTATGATAAATATAGCGGTGACATTTTTATTGCCATAGAACAGTGGTTCTCAATCTTTTTGAAGTCGGGGAACACTAAACTTTGACATTTTTTTTCTGTAGAACACTTATAATACATCAGCTTTAAAGTGGGCAAAGCTTTAAGGTGGCAAACCTTTTTGAAGTCAAGCGCACTTGGTCTAGTAGATGACGACATTGGCATTTGCTAATTACATTCCCATACAAAAATTATTTTACATTGTATTGATTTATTTTTTGCAACAATTTTTAATTGTATATTTGATTTTTTCGCAGAACACTTGAAGTGGCTTCACAGAACATCTGTGTTCTGCAGACCATGGATTGAGAACCACGGGCATAGAAACTCATTTTCAAGGTCATTCAAAATACCTTACTTGCTATGGCAGATACATCAAATTTTTCAATTGTAATGTTGTAAAGAATAATGAAAGTAGTTTAAATCTTGCTTCAAATCAATTTTATTGCTTAAATTTCTCCAACAACTTGTTATGAAACAATAGAGAGGGTGCATGTGACTCTGCTCGCATATACAGAGACTGCGCAAAGAAGCGCACGTCATATTGGTTGCTTATTGGTTTTGTTGTCAATCTTGATATCTCCATCTAACTCGTATTCTTTCAAAGTTTAATTTTAGTTTATTATGGTTCATTGTGTAGTATTTGGTTGCAATTCCAACCGTGGAAAGCATAAAAATTTATCATTCTTCCAAATTCTGGTGGAAATTCACTATCAAGATAAAAAAACCAAAGATCTTTTAAGGCAAAGGCAAACGGAATGGCTTTGCCAGAATTAGCAGGCAAAACTTTTCTGATTCCTCTGTGATGGATAATAAACATGCTTGCAATAAACATTTAATTTCAGGCAAATGTACATAATTGGTCTTGTTTTTGGTAATATTTTTTATAAATTGAGGTTGTGTTAACTTGTAATTCTTGTAGTGCAGAGTGGGAAAGAGTAAGATGCTTTTTTTGATTCATGCTTTAATCCTACTAAATGGTTGTTTCACGACTATTTTTTTAATCCTGAGAAAAATAATGGATGCCCTGTAGAAAAAATTGGTGGGACAGTGAATTATTATGAACCAATCATCTCTGAGAAAATTTTTTGTGGAGTCATAAAATCCTTTGTTTCCTTCGGAATGGATATGGTGACAGACACAATTAACTTTTAATCTAAAGGTTACAAATAAAATGTAGGATTTCACTTAATATTTAAACAAACTGAAGTAAAAGGTGTAATATAAAGATAAACTTCTTACCTTAATACCACGTTTATACCTGGACTTAATGTTTTATAGCCAAATTACAGAGGAAAAAAATTAGTTAAATAGCACAGTAATGTTTATGAAGAAAATAATACATTTGCATTTTCTCAGACTATTATGGCATGAAAGAACATATCAGAATGAATTACAAGGGCTATTGATGGAAATCTTGTGTTGTAAAGTTGCTTTCTTTTATAAATTTTGCTGTCTCACTCCTCATTTTACTCTACTTGTAAACACAAAAGTGCATGTGTATATGAGCAAAATTTATTGTGAAACTATTTGTTATTTAAAGAAAAACCAGCAAAGCTGTATGATTTAGAATCTCCTGATTGGGCTTCAACAATAAATACAGGAGAAATGTAGCAGATCAAAGGGAGCAAGACAAGAATGATATGAACATGCTATGAAAAGAAGAAAAAGTATACAGTGCAAAAAAAACTGCATCAGACTGAGGTTTCTTCCAATGAAGATGTTTGTGAAGTTTCTTCTATGAAAGAAACTGCACAAATTTCCCAGGAAGAACTTTTAGAAAGTGTTGTAAATTTAAAAACAGATTCAGATATGTGCAATAATGGAAAGGGTACGGTTTACATGCAAACTGGAAACAAAAAAAGAGTTGTATCTATGTCACAAACAGAACTTACTTCCATTATGATACATAATTTGGAGCAAGAATGTGATGCACTTCGGAGAGAACTGGCAACATTAAAAGCAACAGCCACCATAAATGATTTTTACTCTCTTGAATCATTTTAAGGAAATGATGAAAAATCAAGATTTTTTTACAGGAGTGGTGAACTTCAATGTCCTTCTGGTTGTATTTGACTTACGTTCTGCTGTTGTTTATCATTCAGAAAATTAACACAGTTTTGAGAATTTTTGATGTGTTTGATGAGATTAAGAATGAATTTATGTCATCAGGATCTTGCCTACAGGTTCCACATTTCATGATCAAGTTTTATTAATTCTGGAATAATGAACAAATGTTTTTGTATGTTTGTTTGTCAGATTTAATTCACTGGCCACATAGGAACATTTTACAACAAGCAATGCCTAGTGTATTTAAAAACTGCCTTGGAGAAAATGTTGTCATAATAATAGACTGTTTTGAAATTTTTATTGATAGACTTTCATCACGAATCTCAAGAGAATAATCCGTTGGTTTCATTTCATATGGGTCTCGTCCAATAAAAGAAATTTTCCCTATATTTTATCAAATCATTACCTTTAAAATTGGCTGTATAACCAGGTAAGATTCCTTTCTTTCACATTAACATCATAGAGTGAACAAGCAAGGTAATGTGAAATGAGCAACCAATATGGTGGACGATTGTTTTGTTGGGTGGAACGATGACATTTATCACATAACTGCACCCCCTCTATAAGTCAACTTTACATTTATGGATAGCATAGAGAAGCTGACTTCTGCAACTTTTTAATGAATGCTACGCAGAGAAATTTCTTTAACATAACAAAAGAAAAAACATTGCATCCAAATTTAATTAATGATATGTATGAAATGTTCATCGCCAATATTCAAATGAGCATGAGAGACAATTAAATGATAAATACTTTGATACAATGTCACAACAAAAACCTTTTAAATTTGAGGAATTCGAATGGAGCCAAGCAGAGGGGTGAAATGCAACACGTATTATGTTTATATCTCAAGCAACATCGGTCTGGAGGGGGATGACATTTAGTTCTCAACCTGAAGAAGGCCTTGGAGGAGGTCGAAAATGTTAGTTGGTTTTCTGTCGAATACAACACTGTTAAAAGGTTTTTGTTGTGACGTTGTATTACTCATTACAGTGTTAATAGTAGAAGACGTTTATTTTGTGTTAAATACTTTGATGTCTGCAGTAAAGTCTACATATTCTGCTGCAATTCTATCCTGCAAATTTGCAATGGTAGTTGTAGGAGTTGAGTAGATCCTGTGTTTTAGGTAACTGCAAAGGAAAAAGTTCAATAGAATCTGGTGAGAGTGTTGGCTATTCCACAGATCCTCTTTAACAAATCCAGTGATTCAGAAAAGTAAACTACTCTGCACTGCTCATAAATGTAAAGCTGACTTATTGTTTCATAATGTGTTGTTGGAGAAATTTAAGCAATAAAATTGATTTGAAGCAAGATTTAGATTAATTTCATCATTCATACATCATAATCAAACATCCTTACTATCCTTGATATGTTTAAAGTTATACATCAACCAAAGCCAAATATTATCGGGCTAGAAACGGCTATAATACTAATAATTTAATAGACAATTTGGCATTAGAGTTAGGCATTAGGCGCCATCTCTTGATAAATTTAATAATTATAAATTAATTAAATAATTTAAATAATAATTTTAGAATTACTGGAAGAAAAGAATCGGCCTGAAGTGGGACTCGAACCCACAACTCCTGCTTACCGTGCAGATGCGTTGCCAATTACGCTACCTGGACCTTCGGTCCGATCTCCTCTTTCAGCATATATAAGCTAACGATATAACCATTGACGTATTATTAATATTATATACCATTTCTAGCCCAATAATATTTGGCTTTGGTTGATGTATAACATTCATACATCATTTGAAAATTGGATTCCTAGATCATCCTTCCTACAATTGAAAAATTTGATGTATTTGTCATGGTAAATAAGATAATTTGACTGACTTTGAAAATGAATATCAAAGTCAAATAATGTTTCTAAGATTTTACAAAATGAGAAAATTCAAGTATCAGGATTTTACAGGCTAAATCAGTATATTGTCACTTTTGTACACAAAGATTTTGTAATAAATGTAGTTAACATTTCTTTTAAATATTCAGTATCAACTAAGGTTAATGAATCTTTAACTTACAAACATTAATTAAAACAATAATTTTTATTTTTAATATTCATAATTTCATAATATGATTTTACAATTATAAATTTTATCATATCAGTTTTGTACAGCTTAAAATTAAAATTTAGACAGAGTTTAATTACTTCACATTTGAGTTTGAAGATAAATACATAAATATATATATATATTACTGTATTTACTTGCACATATGACGAGATTTTTATCCATTTTTCAGTTTCAAAAACCTAGGTCGTCTTGTACATGCAAGCGAAGGGATCTTTTCGTTTTTGTATGTTTTTGTAAACTGTATATTTGCATTTTTTACCGGATTCTCACCTGGTGTTTAAAAACAAAAGTATTTTATCCGGGTTGTTTGAATCGTTCTTGTGTATTGTCTATGTAATGATGAATAGCATTAGGAAAAACAAAGCTTTTGAATTGAATTTCAAATTTAAATTCCAAAATCACATGAGAGCCTGATATAAGTTTTAATCCATTTCCATGTGAAAAAAGATGATTATTTGGAAATCAAAATTCGAAGAAACTCATAAGTGTAATTGACAAAGAGTTGATTTTGACTGTAAAGAATTGGCAAAAAAGTTCCCGATTGTCCACCTTTACATGAACAAATTATGTTGTCGATTTTACAAGATTTTTCCTTGAAGTTTAAAATGCCAGTAATTTTTGCAGAACAATGTGTGCATTTACGTCCATTTGATATTTTATTTGTTATTAAACAAAATAAAATTAGAATTGTATTAATAAATCTAATTTTCTTTATTTTGATCTTTAAAGTCACACCTCGTCCTATATGCAAGGTCGTCTTATATTCGAGTAAATACTGTATATATTTATGAATATAATTCTAGTGTGTATATATATATATAGGGTGGGCCAACGAAAACGAAATGGCAGAGTGTTTGTGTTCGTCCAAGCAAATCGCTCGGACAGGTCGATTTTATTCTCGAGGGGACATCTTATGCAATAAAGTTTTTGCGAATATTAACTAAACAAACATTTTTTTCGAAATAAATGTTTGTTTAGTTAATACAAAATAAATGAGTTTTTAAAATTTTTTGTTGTCTGTTGTATTCAGAATCGCAAAAACTTTATTGCAAAAGATGTCCCCTCAAGAATAAAATCGACCTGTCCGAGCGATTTGCTTGGACGAACACGAACACTCTGCCGTTTCATTTTCGTTGGTCCACCCTGTATATACACACACACTGTAGAATTATCAAAATACCCAATACAGTAACTTGAAAAATCACATTTTTACTTTTATTTGCATTCAAGTGCTATATAGTGATAAATCATATATATATATATATAATTTAAATGAATATTTTTGTAAAAATTGCTTTGAATGCAAATATTTATCAATGACCTTAAACACATTTTATTGTTAAAATTTGTGATTAAAAATATTAAATTTTTAACATCTTTACTTTCTGTTTGAACACCAAATTTAACTTACTTATGTTATAAATATATCAGCTATATAACAATTAAATATAACACACAAATAAAATTACAGGTATCCCTCATATAACACAGTAGTTACATTCCGAAGTGCTGTGTTATGTAAATTCATGCTATATGAAACAAAGGACAAACACAAAACATAGGATTAGGTTTCAAAAATTAGCAAAAGAAATTAGCTATTCTTTTCCATCACTAAAAGAAATATGTTTATAAATAAATTCTTCGAACCTGTTAACCGGAGTCGATCTATTTTTAGACTTGCAAACGTTTTCACAGCCCCTCTTGGGCTCTTCTTCAGGCTTCAGAAAGAAATTCAAATCTAATGTTTATTCGAACATTAACGGCCTATATGACGAAGCCTGAAGAAGAGCCCAGGAGGGGCTGTGAAAACGTTTGCAAGTCTAAAAATAGATCGACTCCGGTTAACAGGTTCGAAGAATTTATTTATTTACTTATTTTACCGGTGTGTGGAGAGATTATAAGAAATATGTTTATTAAAGCAATCAATCATTTTATTTCCAATCAATAATTAATTAACAATCACAATTAAAAGTACTGCATTATGCATTAATATTAATTTTAATTAAATGAGGGCATTTTCTTTTTACAAAGAATTGTCATCTTCTGAGTGTTTTTGCTTGGTCAGAAATATTGGCAACGTCTTCATTTTACTTATTTTTATCATAAAAAATTTTTATGGATGACAAAATAAAAATATGTTGTTAGTTGAAAATTTGTTCTAGGGATCCTTGTTCATTCAGTTGAGTACCGAGTGATTTTTCTCCAGAATTTGTGTTTGAATACTGAATTGTTTAAGTTGGGAACAGTTTGAGTAACAAGATAACACTGTATTTCATTCATCATTTTTATGAATAATTACTTACCTACAGTTAAAAAAAAGATTAATAACACTTATCTAAAAATGTTTAAATAAACTTTTATAGATTAATTTTTGTCACCTTGTTTTAGTTTACTGAATACAGTCTTAAATGCTAATGTATAAAACCAACATAAACAATACTTGGTTGATAGGAAAGCTAGGACAAGGAAGAAAAAACCTGTATTATCAGTTTTCATTAAAGTAAACCTGACAAAAGGCACAAAACAAATTGAAAATTTCGATATTATAAAATCTGTGGGCAAATTTGAGACATGTATGCTTACTTGAATTTAAAAAATATCAAATAACAGAGTTTGCACTTAAAAATTGTGAAATTTTGTATGGACAATTTCCTGAATTTTCTATGTTAGAGCAAAACTGAAAACCATGTTGTATGGGGAATATCCCCAATTTTCCAACTGTGTTAGAGTAAAACCATGTTGTAGAAGTGCTGTTGTACAAGGGATACCTGTATATACAAAATATTGTACAAGGGATACCTGTATATACAAAATATCCTTAGTTTTGTTTTTTCTTTTATATAAAAAGTACATTGAATTTTCATGTTTTAAGACATAGGACCATTCCAATATTATATCAGCAAAAATTTCCCTTTTTTTGATCACCTTCCTCCACCACCAGTCATCAGAAATCAAAGTAACCCCTAATTATTTTGTCAGGCAAAAAATTTAAACCATTTGCAAATATACAGGAATTATTTTCCTGTGATGACTGAGGAGAAAAATAAACAATGGATGTACCCTTGTTTATTTTTCATTTGGAGGGTTTAAGACTCATTCTATTGTCAGCAATTATCAGATATAAATGAATCCCTCTCTTCCCATAAACTGCTGATGTAATACATAAATGGTCCTCATGTAAATACATCATTGTGAATATATATTTATATATAGTATGTAATATATTTCCTTTTTTATAATAGTTGAGGATGGTCAGATCAGATTTTGATCAAAAATGTTCTTTTAATAAAAAGTTGGTTTCCTAAAATTTGCAGACTTGACACAATTTTCTGTAAATAAATAAAGTTTCACAACCTTTTATTATACTAGTCTATATTATTTTATAGAATTAAACAAAATATTTTTTAAGGGGCATTTATATTGTAGTTATTTCATGCAACACACAAAATTTCATTTTAATATTTTGTTCTTTAGTAATGCTATCAATTATATACTATTATTAATAATTTTCTAATGAATAAACCTTTGATAAAAAAAATAATCTACTTCCATACAGGTAAAATTGGCATTTAACAAAAGTTACATAAATTATGGAATAGTTTTGTTTTAATTGTTTTTATATTGATAGAAATTGTTATAGTATTTATTTCATACTGTCCTTAATCTTTAAATATGGTAGAATCTGCTCATTGTAATAACTTTTGGAATGGTCTTTATTGATGATGATAATTAGATGATGATGATCATTTGCAAATAACTGACAATAATTTGAATAAACCAATTATTAGGCAAATTTTGAAATCTTTGACATCCTAATGCCTGTATGTTATTAATTTGAAACTTTTGACTGAAATAATTAATAAAATGAATGATTTAAACCAGTGCAATGTCAGAAAAACTGTGATTTACTATTTGACAGACTATTTAATAAATGATTAGCCAAAGCATGGTGTACAAATGTGCTCAAAGAATTAGAAGTGGAATTTGATGCAGAAAAGTGAACAAATTCAAAAAAATTAACTGAGAGTTATGACAAAACTATCAAAAAGTTGACTGAAATTTGCTGTTAGCAATAGTTACTGTCATGCTAAAGTGAAATCATTAGATATTATTTCCTGGAAAAAGCTCCTGAAATAATGCCACAAGGAGTATAGCAGAAAGTGAGACTCAGAATTTTGATTCAGAACATACATCTAAAAAACTGAGTGCAGAAATTTCACTATGGATGATGATTCATTATTTTACATTATATGATAATTATTAACCAAGTAATGATACTTTTTACACGCCTAATTTTTCAAAACTCCAGATTATATAAAGTTTATCAAAAAGGAAAAGTTTCATTTTAAAAAAACTGTCTAGATTTCTATCGACAAAAAAGGCAACTGTAATACTACATTCGTACACAATCCATGACTCACTTTGATCTCGATTTACCTACAATCTAGATTGTGACTGTTGCCAGTCGAATGTTGTGCTGTTTGCACAAGCAGTCTGCTTGAGAACAACCCAGCTATTACACGCAATGATAAAATTGGCATAACTACTCGGTAAGTCACAAACACCAACACACACAATGGAAGTTTTGATTAGAAATAAATACTTTTTCTTGCCATATATCTAATAATAGACAGATGTCATCGTCTCTCCAAATATCTTTTTTTATTTCACCTGATGAACTTTTATGTTCGAAAACGTTTGTGACAATTTTATTTATATGAGATAATGCACCATTTTTGGTTTTTTGTGGACATTATCGTTTTTTTATTTCTCTGTCGATAGCCTGACACGTGTTCCACGGCCATCTTGTATTTTCTCGTGTGCGTGGGATTGTGGGCTCTCTCTTATGACTGGATCTAGTTTCAAGAACTCTCTTGAGTTAATCGCAATTGAGCCTCGTTTCAGTCAAGACTGAAACGGTCGAGGGTGGTTGCACTAAGGCATAGTCGCCGACCTTGGTCACAATCTAGATTGAAATGCTCGGTGCGAACGGGGTATAAGCTATATTTACTTTTCCTGAAACTGGTTTCTAATAATTGATATCTGTTCAAGGAAGTGTATACGTGAAAGATTGATAATTTTCTTTAATAAATGGTGGTAATCAGGACAGTATATTTTTTGGCCTGATATTGCTACAGTTCACTATATCAAAGCTTTGATTGCAGAGTTGAAAAAAGTTGAATTACTTTTGCTCTAAAAGAATTTAATCCCCTAAATATATAGATATTTTAATTACATCCAATTGAAAGATTTTAGACGAATTTTAAAACAAAACATTTATTCAAATATTTTCAAGCACAAAGTTATCATTAATTAAAATACTGAATATTAGTGAAGCTTGAAGAATTTGACAAGTTCTACTTCAAAAAGCTGTTTAAAAACTCTGAGATTGAGTTTAAATTGCTGCAAGTCATGGGCCACTAACTGTCATTGGACTGCAATTTGAAAAATTGTAGACTTATAGATTCCCACTCTTGTCCTTCTGTTTATCCATCCATCTGTCTTTCCTTAATTTTGAGAACAGAGTTAGATAGATGAAAGACGAGACCAGATATGAAAAGCTTAGGGACAGGAGGCCCCAATTAACTATATATGAATTTATGATGCAAACTGGAAGTCATGTTATTTCAATTGAAAACTTTTCCCTCCGAAAGGAGTTAATAGATGACCAGCAAGACTCTATTGCTAGCAGGAAAATTATGATGTACAGGGGCAAGACACTACTAATTTGAGGTGGAGAGCATATATTTTAAATGAAATGAATTTAAAAAATATGATTAAAAATTGCAGCCCGACATTGTGACGATGTCACAATAAATAATTGCTCATTAATATATATTTCAATGTAATTTTGGTGAAAATATTTTACCAATAAAGCACAGTTTTATACCAACAAACTTTATTGTCAGATATATGTTTTGCACTTTCCTTATTTGGCAGCATAGTTGAATAAACATTAATGAAAATTTTGTTTTATTAACTCTGACATTACAAGAACATGTTACAACAGTTTTAAAATGTTATTAATCTTGTAATTATAATTATTATTATTGTTTGTAGTGTATATTATCTGTCATTTAATGCTGCAGATGTTGCAAGAATAATGTATAAAATTAAATTAAATTTGAGAATGTATAAAATAAAATAAAATTAATTTTTACTGTCATTTTAATATTTATTTTGAAATTTATTTTCTAAATTAATTTTTTTGTGCTTATTCATTATTAAAAATTATTATGTATTTAAACTATGTTTCTGCTGTTTGTATATTAATAAAGAAAATTCACACCTTTCTTGCACTTTCCTGCAGTACATGTTTATTAAACAAATGTTTTCGGCCACATTCAGGGACCTGTCAGGTTAATTTGATACAAAATTGAATCTGTATACTGAGTTTGAAATTTGGAAGATCACTGATTTTATCTAATATATTTAATTATAATAAATATACTAAATATTAATTTCAAAAATAATGACATCAAAGAAAAGTGGAGATCTTCAAGTCTGATCTAATTATCTAGAAAAATGTTTTATTTCTCTTGATCACTAGAAAGTGTTCAAATTTTGTGCTTTTTTTAAGGAGTTTTGAAAGTGATTCGTTTGAAAAGTGATTGAACATTCTCTTAGTTGGCAGTGTAGAGACTTTGAAAGATTATTATTTTTTTTTTTCTTAAATTTTTTTTATCTGTTTTAAAAAAATTAGGTTTTAATGCTGTATTTTTTAAGAAATGTATTTTCTAGAATTATGAACAATCTAGATTGGTATGATATCATGGGCTATAGAAAACCAACTGTTTTGCCTCTCTATATACGTATGTCGTCAAAAAATCCAGCATTTGATTCATACCAAGTATTTGACATGTGTTCCTGTTGAGACTGTGCACCTAAAATTTAAATTTTATGTGGATTCTGAAGTTCTCTTGCCAGTTGTGAGGTGGTGTTGAAATCAGTCTTTAGCCAGTAATAAATAAATAATGTGGATTCATTTTTATTGAGTGTTGTTATTTTTTGTTTTCGTGCGAATTCTGACATTCCATCACTTCTTGAGGTAGCATTGAAGTTGGTAACATTGGAATAATGGCACATTTTGCTATTGTTTCCAATTTTTTATAAACTTTTAGGGTAGTGCCTCAAAACTGCACCCAAAATGTAATAGTAAATCTAACAGTGGAGATAAATCAAGAAGTATGACTCTATTACCATGGAAACTAAACTTGACATTATAAAAGTAAGTGTATTAGGTATAAAAAAGCCATGTTTGAAACACCTGCTACTAAGCAATAGTGAGTGGGTAAATGAACATAATATATTCTATTAAGTACTGTACATTGAAGGATCAAACACTAACAATGCATGGTTATTCTGTGTACAAATGTATTTTCCAAGTTAGTTTTTAACTTAAGACAAAACCTTGAAAACCTAAATTGTTCATAAATAGGGGAGTGATTGTATTTATTTGAATGTTGTTAAATTAAGTATTTGTGGTATATTTTATTTATTCATTCCACACAAAAAAGAAAATGTCACAAGACAATTGATGTCCTCCTCAAAAATAATGCTTGTAACAAAGGGAAAAATTCAATAGAGATGATAAAAAAATATATACTTAAATACAACTAAAACATTATATATTATAAAGTAACTGTTTACAAATGTAAAAACTCTTCATGTAAGGATTGTTCCACAAAGCCCATATTTTGAATAAAGTGATAGAAAAAGGATCTGAAAGAAATGGCAAGCCTAAAAGATGGGGTTAAAAAAGTTTTGTTATGTGTAATGCATAGCAGAACTCTTAGATACAACCAATCAGAATGAATGGAACCATGGAAGTATTTATAGAAAAGTAAAAAAACCAAAGTATTTGATATGTTCAGAAAAATGGGAATTCCCAATATGGGCCAAGCTACATTAGCATTAGGGGTAGAAAGGTTGGAAAGTTTATTTAAAATAAGAAAAATTTTATCTAAATTTTTTAATATTTTTTCTAAATGGGGTGAGGCATCCATAGCCCATATTGGCAGACAATAATAAAGTAGAGACTGAATATTGGCAAAATAAATGGATCGTATGACTGTTTTTGAGGAAATAGTTTTGCAAAAATGGCAAAGAATTCCATGTCAAACATCTAGGGATTTAATGATCGTATTTACATGTCCTTTGAATGTAAGTTTAGGATCAAAAATGACCCTGAGGTCATTAAATGAATTAACATATTTTATGGGATTATTATATATTTAGAATGTGGGTAACTGAGGATTACAAATAAGTGAAAAACCCATGATTACAGTTTTTTTTTTTGGACATTAAGTTTTAGGATAGCTTTTTCTAAAAGGGAAGACAGAATACATCAGACTAAGGGACATGAGGGTCACTGTGGATCAATTTAATATCGTCAGCATAGGGTATTACAGGCAAAACAATATGACTAAGTATATTGTTTAAATAAGCTGAAAAGAAATGACTGCTTAAAGTTGGGCCTTGCTGAGTATTTTTTGAATTACTAGTTAGTTTGATTTTAATCTGAAAAAAATTGCTTAAATACAAACAAAATTATAATTAAAAAAATCTATTAATTGTTTAATAACTTTTTATTTCATTATGCTATTGTTTTTATTTTTGTGAAGTGAATGTTCTAAAAAATATTTGAGATAATTATTTAGTCTTATCCAATAGATTCAGAATTATTATACAATAAAATAAGTTGTAAATTATATGTAAGCAATTGTAATTTTAAGAAAGAAAATTTAGCCTTTTCTGATGTTTATTTTATTGATTTATAATTTGATATTAAAATTTAAAATTTTAAGTATTTATAAAAAATAGGATTATTTTCTTATAAATCTTTTTTTTGAAAAGTCAAATTTCTAATGAATTAATAATAATTTCTATTGAAATAATGAAATAATTATAAAATAATAGCCATATATCTTTAATTATAATTAAATCATATTCAGAAAACAATATAGAGATCTTACAGATTAAAATGAAAAAAATGAAATTCTGAATTAAAATAATATTACTGATTTCAATAATTCATGAAATTGTATTAATTTTTCATATTATATTGATATTTTTGTTATCCTAACTGAAGTTTAATATATAATTATTGTGGACTTAAAATAATTGAAAATAAGAAATAGATTGATATTAATAATCATCAAATTTCAAATTTTATTGATCTTGTTCTGATTGGACAGGTATCATCACGTGATTCTTTCTCCATCAACAGATTGCTGCAAAAACTGAAAGTGAACTTTCTTAAATAGTATTAGTTCAAGACTATTATATAATATATATATATATATATAATTTAAAAATTAATCTTTAGTTATCATTTCCCTAATGTATTATGTATTATTATTGGAAAAGTGGAAACACAAAAATTAAATAAAAAAATAAATTTCTTATTTATTAAAACTCTATTAAAGTTAAAATTTAGTTGTTGCTGTTCCATATATCGGATGAAAAATTTAAATAAACATAATTAAAATGTTTACTATATGTTTGTCTAAAATTAATTAACTCATTAAGTAAATTTGTTGTGTCAAAATTTTTAATATGAACTTCAATAAAGCAGTATAAAAATCTAAATCTTTATTACAGTAATATTTTTTGCTTTTATAACATATGGATTTTAAAATCCATTTGTTGTCAAACTAATTAAAGAAGTAAAGCAGAATGGCAGTTCACTTGTCACGACAATTGAGTAGAATATACAATATGAGAATTCACAAATATATTTTTGCTTTTAATATTGAGATAGTACATTTTTTCCCAGTTTCCTATTTTTGTGTTCAAAAACAAGCTTAGAAATCAAAAAATGTTTTTAATAATTTTTTCTCATTTTTATTTTATTTTATATTCTAAAACCATAAAATTAAAACAATATACCTCAATACCAAATACCAATACTTCCAAAAAATACCAAATACTTCAAAAAACTGAATTATTTAATGTTAATCAAATTATTCAGATTTTTCAAAAACCTTATTTTAACACCAATTTTAATTTTAATGTGGAGAAATGTTTTAGATCTAATTCTAGGTCTGTTTCAGGTTTTAAACCTTTTGTTTTATTTTGGAACTTGATGGAGAAACCATATAATATTTCAAACTTTGGAATGATGATGAAATTTAAAGTTGTATTCCACAATCTTAGTTTAAATATTTGCAAATTTAAATTGATGCTATATAAATTTACATAACTTTTACATTGAAGCGTGCAATGCCATAATGTTGTAAATGCCAAAAAACAAACTTTTCAGGAGAGAGAAAAAACACTTTTTCTAATGAACAAACTTTAATCAAATGCTATAAAAATTATTTTAACAATTTACACTTTGAAATAAAACATTGGGTTTAATTTCAAACAGTATGATAGTAAGGAAAGAAAAAAAGTTTAAAAACAGGGTTAGAGCCATAACGTTGTAAATGCCAAAAACAATTGCAATCATAAAATTAATGTTTCTACAGCTGAAAAACAGTTTTGAATACCAAAAACTTACATTTAAATTATTAAACACAATTTACAAATTTAATATCAATTTTAACGGTGATCCCATAGTTTTGGTACTTGAACTGGGCTGTAATCTTTATCAATTGTAATATGATTATGATAAATAAAGGAAAATATAAACAATAAGGTATTAATTTAGTGTAATAAAAGTTAAAATGTATTTAAAAACTTCAAATTTGAAAGATTAATGGAAGTCCGAATATCATTTTGAAATATCAAATAATAAGGTGATACAGGTTAACTATTAATAAACCGGCATTCAGTTATCCGGTTCTGCATAAAAAAACTCACTGCATTACAAATTGGAGTAACAAAATGATGTAAATGTAAACCGTAACATTTTACGTGCCAAAGTCACGTGGCTTGCACTTTGGCGCTTAAAACGTTATGGCTTGCACATAAATTCATCTTCAAAATTTAACCACTTAGAGTGCCACTATCGCCACAATATTTTTTTGTAGGAAAAACATTGCATTTAAAATTCATTTCTTCAATAATACGTATTTTGAGAAAAATGGCATTTACAACCTTATGGCATTGCACGCTTCATTATATGTTTCTTAATTAATGAAATCCATTTTCTTCGGTTCTGTTTGGACCATCATAAAATGTTTGCCAGCACTTGAATCTTCCCCTCTTCCTCAAAATTGAGGCATTCTTCTGTCAGTCCTCCTTTATAAATTTCCAGGGTTTCTAGCGCACTGGAATGCTCTGTCTGAATGGTATCTGATGAGACTATCTTGTTCCAAGTTTTGTTTCACTCCTGTTTCAGAAGCATTATATAGACAGAGCAATGGTCTGTTTCTTCTTTTCTATGTTATATTTGTGTTCTGCTATTTATTTATTCAGTAATCTGTTAGTGTATCCAATGTATACTAGATTTCAATCAAATCTTTTATTACATACTGGAATCTTGTATACTTTTGGTGCCTTCATTTTATTCATGGGATCCTTACAATTATACTGCGTACAATCCAAAAGTTCGGGGACTGCAATAATCTATGACAACAAAAGCATGTATTTGAAGTTACAGCGTATGAAATAGATTCTACCAAACCACCTCTACGTGTTCAGGTTAAGGTTAATTTCACCCATGTCATGTGATTAAACCGCAAGCACTACTGTTTTTTTCCAGAGATAGTTACCTTTGTTCTGCGATGTAATAAAAGTGGAGTTTCAAGAACAACCTCCAACATTTCGACTTTGCCATGGTAGAATCACCATACACCTTTTTTAGCAATTTTAAAGTCTCCATAGGTGTTTTACCTAAACGCTGACAAAATTTAATGTTGTCGGTTGTTCTTGAAACTCCACTTTTATTACATCGCAGAACAAAGGTAACTATCTCTGGAAAAAAACAGCAGTGCTTGCGGTTTAATCACATGACATGGGCGAAATTAACCTGAACACGTAGAGGTGGTTTGGAAGAATCCATTTCATGTGCTGTAACTTCAAATACATGCTTTTGTTGTCATAGATTACTGCAGTCCCTGAACTTTTGGATCGTACCACGTATAATAGCTTATGTATTGAGGGATTCCTTCTGTATGTGAGAGTGGTGCCTCTGTTTCTAGCAATTTCCATAATACATGGTGGAAAGTTTGTTGTATTCAATTATCAACTTGGGGTTACTTGGGTGTCAGGGTTATGAGGATTATTGCAGTGCATTCATTTGTTCTATTTGTTTATGTAAGCACTAGCTGTTGGACCATTTATTTTGAATATCCATGTTTGATTTCGAATATCCAACAGCTAGTGCTTAATATTCTCATTGCACTTTAATTCTTTTAGCATGTTTAGGATGTTTGAGCAATGCATGAACTCATGTTTCGTTAGGACTGTAAAGTTTGTATGCATATGGGTCATTGGAGTTGGAAATATAATTAGGTCAAAAACATTTGTCCACATTAAAATTAAACTCTGTTGGTGTTAGAGTATGGTTTTTGGTGTGTTTCTTATTATTTAAAAAAATTTTTTATATGCTGGTAAGAAAAATTTAAAATAATTTTCTTGTAAAAATTATGCATTTAAATAATACAGGGTGTCTGAGAAAGAGCTATATTATTATAAAATTTCATTTAAAAAAAGAAGAGACATATTGAAATGCAGTTTGCAGTAAAAGATTTTGAATTAATCTTTCTTTTACTGCAAACTGCATTTCAATAGACAGCTTTGTTTTTTAAAATGAAATTTTATAATAATGTATCAATAGATCTTTCTGAGACATCCTGTATTATTAACATTTTTAATTTATATATAAATTTGTTTTAATTTGAAATACATGAAGAAGTCTTACTGTAAATAAGGCAAAAATATTTGCTGAAAGAATGAAATTTTAAAATATTAATTGTCAAATACAGATCATGATATATATGATCTGCCTTATTCTCATTAACAAACTTGATCTGTTCTTTTTACCATTAAGCTGTTTCTTTTACTCAATAAAATCCTGTATATTCATCTTAATTGTGTGATACTGTAAGATTCATTCTCTCAAACGATTGTATGCTTACTCATAATAATTCTAGTCTATATATTTTTGATTTTAAAATATTTTATTTTTTGTTTTCAACACTTTTAATTGTAATAAAATTTATACTATAAATGTTTATTTATTATTCTATATGGTAAATTCAAATTTATTTACAATTTATTGTAAATTTATTACTGATTATATATGTTAAGTATTGAATTCATATTGACTTCTTCATATAAGTATTATAGTATTCTTGGTGAAGTATTATATCATTAATTTGAGTTCACATACAAAGTTATATTTTTATTTACAATTATCTGAACAAAAATAAATTTTTAAATTTCTAGTTTTCAACAATGAGAAAATACAACTACAGTAGAGTGTCAATTATCCAAATAGCGATCAACTGAAACATCGGTTAACCAAAAGTGTTCCAGTAAGCAAATTCAAATTTCCACTAGTGCTGTAGTGCAGTGGCACTCTCCCCCTCCCTGCCAACCTAAACTGTAGGCCTTCTTTAATGTACTACTATATGTAAGATATGTATTTGTAAGGTGTGATACAAAATATATACAGTACAGTTTTGTGTTCAATATATTTTTTTGTAAATGATCAGTTATCCGAACAACCCCAGTCCTGAATTGTTTCAGATAATTGATGCTCTACTGTATAGTTATTACCATTCTATCTAAATTTGACTGTCAGCCAGGTTTATAGTTAGTCAAATATTTTATTTGTTCAATTAATTATTTTAGCAGAAGAACTTTAGTTTATTTATTATATTTTAAAGTTTGAATTGTTCATTTTTCAATT
Organism: Centruroides vittatus; assembly: GCF_030686945.1. Classification (NCBI taxonomy): domain Eukaryota; kingdom Metazoa; phylum Arthropoda; class Arachnida; order Scorpiones; family Buthidae; genus Centruroides; species Centruroides vittatus. The sequence goes on along the minus strand of NW_027122708.1, from coordinate 2,256,306 downwards.
TTTTAGTAAGTAGCTAATTTTTTAACCCTTAGCCTGCTGTGTGCCACGCCCCTTATTTTGTAAAACAGCCAAGGGCAAAATAGGTGAATCAGGCAATATTATTTTAAAAATTCACCAAAAATTAAATTATTATTTTCTTCATATGAAAAAAATCACATATATTTATCAATAAAGTTAGTTTTAAATATGACATTTTTCAATAAAGTTTGTTTGAAAAATTTACGAGAAAAAAAAAATATGATAACTGACATTCACGACATTCACACTTAAAAATTTGTTACTTTTTGTCAAAATTAACATTGTCTGGTTACTTCATTCTTATTGTCACTGAGCCAGAACCACATATAATATATTTCTGTACAATTTGATATAACATTTATGCATGTACGTTTATTCGTTGTGAAATTATCACACATTATATCAAACATTTGTTTGAAATCTGAACTTTATTCTGCTTTCAACTAATATAATGAACTAATATACTTTATTCATGTCATATCAAACAAGATTATATATTTTCGTAATAAACATATGATTACCAGTAGCAATAGATGTAACATTTGCTGATATTTTAAATTTTAAAAAAAATTAAAAATTAAAAAAATATATAAAATATCAGAACTGAAGGTCATAACTTGAATATTTATAATGCATTAACATATTATAGCTGAATAAACTTATTAATGAATTTATTATAGTAATATTATTGCATGAATATGCTAAAAATGAAATAAAAAATTTTCAGAAAATGAAAAATTAAGAAAAAAAAACCGATAATTAAAATTTTTTAAGTCAACAAAACACCACATGGACAAAAATATGTGAAACAGACGATAAACAAGATGATGCCGTCAAGTGCTGACATCTGTTGTTGATAAATTTTATAAAAATCAATTGTTAACAGGGTACTGATTGCCGTTTTGCTAAACAATTAGGGTAACGATAGATCGGTACCCTGGCCGGGAAAGGGTTAAAGATATTCAAAATTTCATTAAGTTGATAACAAGCATCTTAATAATTATTTCAGAGAGGATTGTGGTTAAAATTTTTTTGTACGATATTAAATGTAAACTGATTTTATCTTTCTTTTTGTAATGAGCACTCAGTGGCATAGCGTGGGTGTCAGCCGCCCGGGGTGGAGGAAAATTTCGCTACCCCCTTATTTAGGTATAAGTAATGAAAAATTCCGTGCTCATTTCAATCAGTTCGAATCGTAGGTGCGACAAAAATATGAAATGAAATGGTTCAAACTTTTACAAGATATTATTATTTATTGTGAAATTTTGCCGCCCCCTAAAAGTGACACCCGGGGCAGGCCGCCCCTGCTGCCCCCACTACACTACACCACTGTGAGCACTTCTTCTGGAACTTGTTATCAGTGTGCTTCGTGAAAATACATACTTATCACAAACACTTTCGAACTTTTGAACAGTTCTTCTTCAGGTGAAACCAAATGGAATGTGAATATTCAAAAAAACAAATCGAATGCCTGTTTTATGAAATCCATTGCGACGGCATGCACATTTGTGTGTGGATGGTGGTAATTAAGGGTTGGCGTCTAAGAGGCGTCTATCGATGGATTAATCTCCTTCCGGTTGACGCAGGTGGTCCTGTGGTTAGCTCTGTGAATGGCTATGGCTTCTAACCATTTAAGATGCTCCTGGTGGGGTGTACTGATGAGAATTTTGGCCTTGTCAAACTCTGCATCGATGTCTGGATCCAATGTATACATGGCAAGGGCAGTAGTGAGTCACCCATGCTGAAGGTTCACTCAGTGTTCTCTTATTCGGGTACTTAAAGAGCATTTGGTGGAACCAATATATTGATATATCAGGTCTTTGTCCCATCTGTTGTCTTTAAGCGGGATGGAGTAGACACCGGGAAGTCTGTTACGATCTGGAGAGTCTTTTCCATTTCGAAGGATGTTGAAGATCATCGGACATCTCCTGTATGCTATCTGCATATGATGTTTGTTCTGTGTACACTGCCTTAATATACAGGTTAAATGTGATCAGGACATGTGTTAGACTGTTAGGATGGATGCTGGCCCTTGCATTCATGGTGGGTGTGTTGCGAGCGGTGATGTTGCTCAATTAAATGGTACATTAGATTAGGGTACCCGTGTCTGGTTGCTATCTTCTTAATGTGAGCTAACTTGGTGGCTAGGGCTTGCGCAGTGGATGAATGGGAAAATCCCCTTCTAACTAGAGCATTAAACGCTGCAGTCTTATATGAGAATGGTTCACATGAACCCACAGGTATGTATGTAGAAGATACACATGGTTTGTGGTATACTGACCTGCAGATGGTAGATCCTTCCACTGTAATGCTTATGTCCAGAAAATGGACCTCACTGTTGCTAGTTTGCTCAACTCCTATTGTTAGGCCATATGGATTGTTATTAACGGCTTGTACAAAAGACAACAAATCCGGCATCGTCTTCCACATGATGAAAATGTCATCTATGTATCTCTTATAAAGTAGGATGTTTGGGAGGAATGGTGGGAAGACCTTGCACTCAAGTTGTCTAATGATCATTTTGCAAAGGTGTCCGGACACTGGGCTACCCATGGGCACTCCTCTTTTCTGCTTGTAAACAGTACCATCAAAAGCAAAGATCGAATTGTAACAGATGAGATGGGCCATTTTTAGCATTTGTTGGTGTAGGGTCTGATCTTGAACCAAAGTAAGCAAAAAATCCCTAAGGGAGCAAAAGGCTGGAGGGTGTTCCACTGAAGAGTAAAGAGATTTGAAGTCCAAGATGGTAATAAATTGCGGTGACGAGCGTAGATCTTGTAGGAGGTGAATGAGGTCTATAGGTTTATCGATGGTATGTGAGGGTAGGCTTCCAGGTGTGGAGATAGTAGGTGGTGGGTAGCCTTCTCTATCTTGCACATGGGTGCCCTGGCTTTATCCACTATCAGATGTAGTTGCTGGCCCATTTTGTGCATCTTGGCAAAGGCAAAAAGCCTAGGTGTGGCTAGGGAATCAACTACTATGTTGCACAATGCCAGGTGTTTGGCTAACTTAGAGTTTGTGAAGCACTTGACTTTAGCTTGCAGCTTGTCAACAAAATCTTTATCTTCTCTCACATTGGGTAACAGGTTCCAGAAATGCTGATTTCACCCTGGTGTTTAGGTGATGTTGAACTTTGTATTTAACTTTTTGTAATGATTTTAAATTTTATTTTTTCTCTTAATAAATTTTCTGTTTACATTAAATGTTTTTGAAGAGATATATAATGACAACTTCTTACAATTTATATTTTACTGGTACATAATTTACATGGTATGGTTGCTGTCAGTTTGTTCTTTTCCATACAGGACACCTGTGTATTCATGGGCAATTAAAAATCTTGTATAATCTTGCTTCAAGGGTAATCTTTTAAGATATAGAAATATTTACAGTTCATTACAGTATTTATTTTATGGTCTATAATAATTAATTTTTTGATTCAAGTCTTATATGACCAAATGAGAATTATTTTTCATTAAATTATAAATATATTTTTGTTTTATTTAGAATGTTTAAATTTAAAATTACATATACAGTGAAACTTGTTAAGTTGAAGTTTAAGGAATAAAAAATTTTGACTTCAAGTTAAAGTTTCAGTTTAACAAGTTTAATTCCAATTTTGTCAAATTTTTCTCTGGCTGTAAATTTATTATCATCAAACTGTTTCTCAAGAATACAAAGTGATTACAATTTATGATGTTTTTAAGGGCATTGTCAAGGTGCCCCATACGTTCCAATCAGAACTCTGGTAATATCATCAGTCAAAGGATGTTGATGCAAAGTTGTAATGGCATAGTGTTTGTTTCTCTTAATTTCTTTGTATTCAGGTGTAATATAAGAGAAAATTGACCTATCAAAGGACAGAGGGTACATGGGAAAATAGGTTTGATTTGAAAGTACTAGCGATTTTAATTTAATGAGACCATATTATGTGGAAAACCCAATATAATACTATATGCTTGGATTGTGGACAGCTTTGAGTTAATGTAGATACTTCATCTCCCCCATTACAATTCAGCATACTTAATTTTCACACAACACAAGATTAGATAATTACAATGAAAAAACAATACATGTGCATAAAGAATAATTAGCTAATAACTGACTTAAAGCATGTGGTGTCCTTCTGTTTTGTTGTTATTCGATAGGAAAGGTAGAAGGCAGTAGGGGTGCATTGAGCAAGAAGAGGAACTGTGACAGTAGTGCAGCTGCTGTACTGGTGCTGGACATCAAGGTCAAGCAGTGGCATAGCGAGGGGGGTGCAAGGGAGTGTATCATGCACCAGGCGCCATTTGCAGAGGGGCACCCAAATGGTCTCCAAGACAAACTATATGTGTTTCTGGAGGGGGAGAGGGGGGCCAATAAAGTGTTGTGTCCCGGGCACCAGTTATGTTCGCTATGCCACTGAGGTCAACCCACACTATAGCCACCTTTCTTGGCTTAGGGTGCTTCCAAAAGTTGCTCCTTTGTATTTTCAATTAATTTATGTAAATTTTTGGTACCTTTCCTTTAACCGGCACAAAATTACAAGCTGGCCAGGATACTAGGACATTAAAGTGAATCTGTGAAACCAGAATGTCTGGCAAGCCTATATACAACCAACCCCTGGCAAAAAGTATTTGAACATAATATAAGAAAATAAAATTGTTTAGATTGAACTCATTTTACAAGGGAAAAAAATGTAATATTCAAAACAAAAATATACATTAACACTTCATAACCCAATGAATAAAATCATTTTAATTTCAAATGAATAAACCAAACCATTTTCCCAAAAAAGAATTGTTACATAGAGCAGTATCAGAAGAAAATATTTGAACATCAACAATAATAAAAGGATCCCATGCAAAATAATAGAAGTTAATATTTTGTTGGTCCTCCTCTTGATCTTATTACAGTTTTTGTGTCTTGACATTGTTTAAATTATTTCATTGAAGGTTTCTGAAGTTATTTTACTCCAATTAATTTTAATGATTTCTTTAAGTTTGTTTTTATTAGTTAGTGCCCTTTCATCAACTAGCATTTCCAACTTTGCCTGTAAATTTTCAATAGATTTTAAATCTGAGTTATTTGTTAGAATTTTTGAAGTATTTGTGCCCTTATACTTCAAAAAGTTTTTAATTTGTTTGGCATGAAAACCTGTAGCATTATTATGAAAAACATCAGCAACATCAAAGTGATCTTCAATTGTTAGAATCAGAAATGATTCTAAAATATTCTCATACACTTCTGCTGTTACAGTCTCATTAAGAATACATATATTTCCAGGTCCAACAGCTGACATGTAGCCCCAAATCATTAAACTTGTTGGAAACTTAGCATTCCTATTCAGGCAGTCTTCCTTAAATTTCTCATCTGTACTTTTCAAAATGAATTTTCCAACATCACCATACTCAATAAATATATGACTCTCATCTGAAAAATTAACCTTTTTCCAGTCTTCTGAGGTCAAATTTTTGGGTTGTCTTGCCAGTTTTAAACATTGTTTTTTTTTTTTTTTTTTTTTTTTTGTTCCTTAGTCAGAAAGAGTTTCATTTTGGCTTTACTAGTGAATATTCCATGTCATTCATTTCTTACTGTTCTATCACAAATATTTATTTTATTTTTCTTCCATTCCAGTTTTGATTGTTTGGAAGATATTCTTTGACTTTTTAAACATTTTTTTTTTCAGTAGGTGATCTTGAGCTTTGCTGATTTTATGTCTCTTATATCTTTAAACTTTTTCCAAGTGTAATTTACAGTTCCTAAAGACATGCAAACACATAGTGTAACTTCTCTTTAGTTTTGTTCATCTTGTAGTAGCTTTATAAGTTATTTTCTCACATCATTACTAAATTCTTTGATTGGGTAGCAAAGACAGGTAAAATATCACTGTTTAGTTAGAAAATGATACGAACACCCCTCTTAAAGCTGATGGTTTCTTCCACTCAAATCAGAATGCTCAAATCTGTAAATTTAGAACAGTATTCAATACTTTTTCCAACTTCCTGTATGTTCAAAAACTTTTTTCAACACTGCTTTATGTAAAAAATTTTGGGGGAAATGGTTTAGTTTAGTCATTTGAAATTAAAGTGATAAAGGCTTAATAACCTCTACATATATAAACTTGAAGCCCAATCTTATTAATAAAAGCCAAACAATTGCTGTAATCAAGTGGGCTATTTTTGGCTACTATTAAATTCTAAGTAATTTGGTACTAGAGGTAGGCATTAGATGCCATCTTTTATTAAATTAATATTTATTAAATAATTTAGAATATGACAAGGTGTCACTGTCAACTCTGAGAAAGCATAAGTTCACACACACTCAAGTCAGAAAGTTAACATACACTAACTTCTGATGAGGTCATCATCATTGGGTTGTTTTTCTTTAACTAGTTCGATTCTCACAAGTTGTAGGGTGAATAGAATAGAATAGAATATATGGAATATATAATGTGCTGTTAACATCATTGTTTTCATAGCAATAGAGCTATTTTTACTTTCCCACTGTTACATATAACAGAGAAGTATGGTGATTGGTCAAAAAATGACCCCCGAGATTTTAACATTTTTGGACTCAGGACCTTGAAACATTGAAAAATGCAAAAAAAAAAAATTTGGGTGTTTTTTCTGTCGGGGGCACAATTTTATTCACTCTTTGAAACTTTAATAACTCCTGTGTTTTTTGTCAAAAACTTCTGAAATTTTGAGGGAAGTTCATGTATTAGGGAGATTGATGCTATTAGATTTTGGTGGTTAAAGGTCAAATGGATGGGGATTGTGTCATATCTCAATTAGGGTCTGACATAATAAAATTTTACTTGTTATTAGCATTTACAATTTTTTATAAAACCCATCCCTACCCTCAAAGTTGAGTTTTTTGCCATTTTATAATAATTAAAAATATAAAAATTCTTTTTAATAAACTATCATAACAGATGGTGCCACCAAATGTTGCCAGAAAAGTTAAGCAACTTGTTGCTGGATTTTTTTCTGTTGTTTTTGAAGATGAATGTTAAGCTTGATACTACTAGGCTTTTTAACAACTTTCATTCTCCATTAAAGCATTTTTTCAACTTCCTAATTTAACAAAAACTCTACTTTTCTGTGGTCTGTTGATTACTTCTTACTGCAGACTGCCATGATGGAAAACAGTGCCATCTACACGTTTTGCAGGTGAATGTGACCAATGATGGCCACATTTACCTTACAAAATAGCTTTTGTAATATAATAGCAACTGATGAAAACTAATTATGCTTCATCTTTTTAAATTTTTTAAATTGAAACTAGAGCAATTAATAATTATTTTAGCAAAATATAGACTCAAATGCATTCACTAGATCAACTATTCAGAGGTTCATTTTTATCATCATTATGGTTAAATGTAAAAAGTAACTATAAAATGTGTTCAAAACTTTTTACTATAAAGCAAATTGATAACCAATTCAAAAAATTCAACTACATTACAATTATTTTATATTCCGAAAGCTGAAGGAATTTATTATTATTGTTTAATATTTTGGCACTATCACTTACATGGACTGAAGTTACCCCAGTTTATGGTACTTGTTAAAGCCAAACAATTACCAGATTATATCATGTTATATAGTAGAGAGTCGTTTATCCGAATCAATTGGGGACTGGGGTTGTTCAGATAAGTGATTTGTTTGGATAACCGATTATGTACGAAAAAATATTTTAACCTATCCAATGTTGAAATTTTTCTCTGTTGCGTGTCGCTTCGTGTTGAATTTTTCTCCATTGCATGTCGCTTCGTGTTGAATTTTCTTCGATTTTAAGCCTAACGAAAATTTTTATAATAATAATCGAGGCTATTGTATCGTTAAAAATTATTTCTTTATTTTGTACAAACAAAATAAATATATTGAAAAATATAAAAACATAAAAATTATACTTTAGAAGTAAATCTAGTATCAAAAAAGTTTGATTCAGCACAACACAGTCCAACTGGAAAGCGTTCGGATAACCGGGGTTCAGATAAATGACTCTCTACTGTATTACTAATACTGTTAATTTGGCACTAGAGGTAGGTGTTAGGTGCCATCTTGTGCCAAAATGAATAATTATAATTAAATCAATATTTTAATAATTAATTTAGAAGGTTCCGGAAGAAAATAAGCATGACTTGAACCCACAACTTTTACTTTTTTGTGATCACATTGCCAGTTATGTTACCCAGATCTTCATTTGATCTTCGCTTCCAGAACTGTTAATTTAGATATAACCATACTCAGTTAGTTACAATGCTGGCTGGAGATAATTTAGTGCCCACAGCCTATAACTCCAACTATGACACTCAGCTGGCAATCTTATCTACCTCAGCATGGTGTATGTATACAAATATCAACATTAAAACACAATAATTATATATTAAAGCCATCCATAATATAGCCTGATATAATCCAGCAATTGTTCAGCTTTAATATATAACTATCAGGTTTTAGATGTTGATATTTGGAAACAATAGTTAAACATATTTTACTAGTATCAGTGAAATACACATTTTTATTTTGTGCATTTGTAAGTTTTTTTTTTTTTGAATATTTCCATGGTTACAAGTAATGAATGTTAAAAACACTTCACCAACACTGGATACTTCTAATAGAGCTTTGCTGTTACCTGAACATAATGGATGTTATTTACACAATAAATCAGTGTTTTTCAACCTTTTTCATTGAATGGCACCCCTGATTGAAAAATAAAATATTGCAGCACCCTTGACCGGCGGCAGATCTAGAATCTGAAAAAGGGGGATTAATGGGGAAGATGAATTTTTTGCGAAAACGAATATTATGCGCAATGCTGGGGAGGGTACTCCCTCCCCAGGAAGAAAACTTTTAAAAATTGACAGTTTTAAGTAGCATTTTAATGCAAAATAGAGTTTCTACGTGTTCAAAATCAAACTTTAAGTCCATTGAATTTTGTCGAAATACTGACAATGAGTTATCTTGAACTACATTTAAGTAAATTTCCAAGAAAATGCCTAAAGGTCTTAAACTTTGCGACACCCCGGTTAAAAAACACTGCAATAAATCTTAAATCTGCTAGCGTGCAGTAGACAAACTGGATCTATAGATTAAGATCATACACTTAACACCTTTCAATTACCAGCAAAAAATGGTTTAGTTTTTTGCTGGACATTGTAAAATGCTAAATGTATGATCTTAACACTGTTAGCTAAGAATGTTTATAAATTTCATTATTTGGTTCTAATGTTCATTACCATGATTAAGAACCTTTTAATAATAATGTTATAGATTTAAAAAAACTTCTATAATTATGAGAACTACTCAGTTTTTAAATTAAAGTTAAATATAAAAATAAGTAATATACTTTATTTTAAAATGAAATAATAAGTTATTTATATTATGAAGTATTAAAAAAAGACCAAAACATTTATATTTCTTTTTATTCAAGTATAATTAGAATAATTATTAAAATTTTAGTACATTTTCTATTTAAAAATTACTGGCATCATTAAAACTACATGAAGATACTGAAAACTGAAAAAAATTTTATTCGAGCAGATTATCATTGCAAGGGCAGATCCAGGAGGTGCAGAGTGCACTCCCTAAATGAAATTCCTGGATCCACCCTTGCATTGCCAATGATAAATGAGATTAGCTACACCTTTATTATTTTAAATTAAATTATTATAAGGTTATTTTTATTTGTAAAATTCTCCATTGCTATTTATTAATTTGTCTTCTACTTATACTAGTATTACTTGAACTATTATTATTTGAATGATAAGTATTTTAAACCAAAAAGTAGTTTACTCTATTGTATAGATTATAGAACTATTAATCACTATTTTATTAAAAATGTTTTGATAATACATTCAGTGGTGTAGCAAGGGAGTCTATCATGCACTGGGCAGCACTCACAGAGGGGTGCCCAAATGGTCTCCAAGACAAACTATGTGTTTCTGGAGGGGGGAGGGGACACCAATAAAGTGTCGTGTCCTGGGCGCCAGTTATGTTCACTACGTCACTGAATACATTGAATAATTCACTTATTATAGAGTCAGTTTGTTAAATTTTTATTTCATTGCTTACCTAAGTAGCAAGTAATGAATTAATTACTTTGAAAAAAAAATTGATATTTTAATATCTTTACAATAAATATAGAAGTTAAATGCACTAATGCACTGTCTTTAAATTATTAACACATAGATATAGAAATAAGTATTAAGACATCGAAAATCAATTTAATATAGAAGAGAAATTTAATATATTTACTTCAAATCTGAAGATTTAACGTAAATATATTAAATTTTATATGAAATAAATAATTTTTATAATGTATTCTTTATCTTTTAATGTTTTTAATTAATCCATCTTATACTTGTTATTTATAACAACTTCTTTTTATAGATATTTTTATTCTGTTACATCTGATAATAAATAAATTTATATTAGAAATATAGATAAATAATGATAAAACATAGCATTTATAAAATTATTATTATATTTATTATTATAATTAAGAAAAGAAAGATATAAAACTAAAGATAAAAACATTAAATAATTTGTTACATTTATATTAAAAAAATATTTACATTTTATATTTTTTTAATCATTCTTTTACAATCATTCATTTTAATTAGCGTTTTAATATAAACCTTTTCACTGTCATTTTTATTTAATATACTAAATAAACTGTTGAAATATATTTGAAAACAAGTTCTGTTTATTGTTATAATAATTTGTAAAGTAATGAGAGTTTTTTAAAAATGAATTTGTCTTATGAAATTTTGTACATATTATCTATGAGATGAAAAATGAATTGATTATAATTAGGAGCATTGCACAATTAATTGAATAAGTAACTAAATATAAAGATTTAAATAATTTTATTTGACATGAAAAATTAACCATTTTTTTTATAATACATGAATAATAGATATTGACATATTTTAATACATTTTATTCCAAGCTATAATTAAAAGTAAACTATCTTGTTCTTCAAGTTGATTATGTCAACATAATTCTAAAAGATAATGTAATAAAGTGTTTTTATTAATATCTATTTTAATACAAAATATATTGCACTTATATACAGTTGAGTTCACTTAGAGAGCACCCTCAGGATCACACTTCCTTATCAGAAATAATAAGATAATCTAGTGGGTCATGGTATATTCCATCTTTGCACTTTTTAGCTCTATATAACTTCTAATGTATTTGGAAATCTTAAAATTAATTGTCATGAAGTTCTATTTTACTTATTGATTTACCTTTTTATAACATTAATTTTATCAAATAATCAGAAAATAATTTATTTACCAATCAGATTACTTACATTTTTTCCCAGAAATAGTGGAAGGATTAGTTGAAAGGATGTGAACGTTCTTGCTCCAAAATTTCTGAATGCTATCTAATGTGACATGCGGTATAAAAACAAATGTAACTACAGTATTGCAAGAGTAAAGCTATTTTCTGTCAAATTTTCATGCAATAATTTACAAAAGTGGAAATAAACTACATGTACTATTCTAACTATTCATGCAGTAAACAACCTAAATAAATTTGCTTAAAGAAGTTGGTAGTTTTATATATATGATTGCATGCAGCTTTCTTTCTAATCGTCTCTTCAATCTCATAAAATGTATTATTGTCATTAAAATTTTCTTCTAACATTTTCTCATGATGCTTAAATGAAACAATGCATCTTTATGAGAAACAAGTTTTAATGATTCATGAAAAATTTCCAGTTTGTCTTTGTCTTGTTCAATCTTTTCATTTTTCTTTACTTGTTTTCTTTTCACCATATAGACTATTTCAACAAACATTATATTGTAGAGAGCCTTGTAACTGTGTGCTCCAGGCAGTGATGTACTATAAAATTAAAGATAGACCTTTATAAATCTTCCTTAGAATAGTGCTTCTTTATGTGGATTGCTACTCTAAAAAAGTCTGACATGGCACTTATTTGACCACACTGCTATGCTAGTCAATGCTCTGTTAATGGACATCCTGCTAATGCAAAACATAGGGAAGAAAATTGGGAGGCAACATAAAAAAATGATCTTTTAAGCAAACTGTTATGCAATGCCTTGTTAAGTGGATTCAGCTGTACTAATTTATAATATAACATTTACAGAAATTGAGGTACTGCATTAATAAAGATTAAATATATTGTTTGAAAATAATATATATTTTTATGAAAGATTCCTTTCAAATCAGTTAACTTCCTACAATTGCTAATTGTCACATTAAAGATTTTTTAATGCTTTTAGTAAATATACTAGTCGTCATTCACTTTTATTATTTACATATTTAAAATTATTTAAATTAGATAAAAATTTTACACTCAGTTTTTAAGTTTAGATTGATAGTTAAAAGATTTATATAAATTTCATGAATTTATTTTTTTATTTGTAAAATAAATAATCAGATTTATTAAGACAAAACAATAGTTTTTGAGGATTTTATTTCATCATCAGTTCACTATAAAATCAAGTACAAAATATGAACAATTAAATTAAATTATGCTTCTAGCTCCAAAGTTAACTTACATTAAATACATACATTAAATGGTTAGCTAAATAACTCAAAATATTCAAATGTAGCTTTAATATAGGAAATTATATTAATATACTTTCATATATTAATTAAAGCCATATTTGAGTATTTTGAGTTTGGCTATTTAATGATTCTTCTTACCTTGATGTGTCTTGTCTTTAATTATAGCCATAATTGATAACTGATAGGCTAACCATTTATTGTATAATTAAAGAATGAACAGTTTAAAATTTTTTAATTTAAACATGAAACACATATTTAATTTAAGTTATGAAAGTTAATAGTGTGATTCATTATTTCACAAAATATATTGACTACATTACAAAATTATTTACATCAATCTGTTTTAGATTTTGCTGTAATTTATTTGATCAGCAATATTTCAAGATACACAATTTATTTTTAATCATTTATGATAATTTCATAGTTTATTTCCAGATTTATTATTATTTTTATTTTTTAGCAATATAAATATTCTTAAGACTCATTAGAAATTTTCAAATTCATTTATATTGAATTTTTATTATCATATTTTTTTCATGGCGGAGAGAATTTATCAAACTATGTACTAGAAATTACATTAGAACATTACGGTTAGAACATTATTTCAGAACAGTTGTAATTGCAAACTACGTTACATTATATTCCTTTGATATGTCATCATATTGTCATTAATGAAAAAAAAATACTTAGTTTAATTTTACTTTTTAAAATATGTTTATTTAAGATTTTTAAAAAATTGGTTTTGATTCTTTTAAAAAAGGAATACAGATTCATTCAAAAGAAAATGAAGAGAAAAAATCAGAACAAATAATTCAATATTTTTATAGAAAGACTGAGATTGGTGTATGTAATTTCAAAATTTTTAAATAAATGTTTAGCAGAACTAATTCATTTTATTTAATACTGTTTATAATTAGATAATAATTACAAATAACTTGTAATTAGTTAAAGAGGATAAAACATTACTATACAGTTTTCAAAAAATGATAAAAATTTAAATTAAACTAAACTGTTAATAAAATATTAAAGAGAAAAATAATGATAATAGATTGTTGTTATCATTTTTCATCTCAAAGAAAAATGGAACATTTTTATTAAAAAATGTTAAATATTCTGTGTGACGTGCTTAAGCTTATAAATGATTATCAAAGAAAAATTTTATAATAGTATTGTAATGCAAAATAAAATATGTAAATACTGCATAAAATTGTATATTTTGTGATGTCACTGCATCTATAAATGCTCAGAAATGAAAATAAATAAACAATATAAAATTTGAAAAAAATGAAAGTTAATTTTAATATGTTGGTTGTAATAATTTAATGGATATAATAGGGATATTAGTATCTTATATATGATGTAGGTTTTAACATTATTGTAATATATTTTTGCAGAAAATTAAATCTTATTTCAGTTAATTACTGTTTCTGTTTTTGTCTGTGCATGACACACACAATCATAGAATTATAGGATATAAAATTAAATAAACATACAACATATTTTTTGTGAAGGACACTCACGTAAATCTGTAAAATTGTTAGTAATATTATTATAAAAACTAAAAAAGCATACGATGTTAAACAAATTTCCAAATAAAGTGAAATGATCTTTTGCCAAATTGATCTTAATTTTGGCAAAAGATTGTTTGGCTGTAATTAATTAAAATCAGGTTATGAGGAGTTGTTTATATACAACTTTCTAAATAAGAATGCTAATTAATAATATAATAATTTGTGCTACATTAATTTTTTTTATTCTCAACAACAAACTTTGAATTCAACAAACTGTATTATTTTTCACATCATTGATAAATATTGTCATAACTGTAAATATAAGTAAATTATATTGGCATTTGGCCAAAGTCTATTTTATTTTACTTATTTTTTCTGAAACAATATATTTAATATTACTGTGATAAATATTTGCATAAAATTAAATATTATTTTAGTTAATTACCGTTTTCTAAAAAGAAAACAGTTTTTGTATATGGATGACATGCAAAAGCATAGAATTTTAAGATATAAAACTAAAATGTACTGTACAACACAATTCTTTATAAGGTGCATTTGAGTGTGTTTCAAATGTATTTTTTTTTTTCAGAAAAAAAAATATTTTGCATTTTTTGTTTTAATTAGAAGTTTTATTTTTATTTTATTTTATTTTATTTTAGAAAAAACAGTAAGATTTCAAAGACTATTTTCATGATTATTTTTATACTCCTAAAATATAATTGAAATTATATATGGCAAGTTATAAGAATTAAATTGTTAAATTCTTACAAATCAAGTGATATAAAGAATTCAAATTTGTTAACTATATATTTCATGACTTAGACATTTTAATTAAATTCAATTCAATTATACCAACTTACATCTAACAAAATTGTATGTGTTCAGTCAAAAATATATATTTTTTTAAATTGAGATATACAAAAATAATTCATTTAATGATAAGGATGTGTTCCTCAAAACTGTTACATTGACAGAATTATTGTTAA
This sequence comes from Centruroides vittatus, assembly GCF_030686945.1. Lineage (NCBI taxonomy): Eukaryota > Metazoa > Arthropoda > Arachnida > Scorpiones > Buthidae > Centruroides > Centruroides vittatus. The sequence continues at coordinate 2,241,261 of NW_027122708.1, read as the reverse complement.
CAGAGGTAGAAATATCATGTGACGTACAGAGATATGTTCCTAAAATAAAAATAGACAATATTTTAAGCTAAAATTTTATTTAATTGCATGTTTTGAAACTTTCAAAACATGGAGATTTGTGTGAATTAAAGTTTATTTTTTAGGTTTAGCTTAAAGACAAGAATTAAAGTGAAATAAATTTTTAGTGAAAATTTACATTTTTAATTTTTTTGATAAATACAAATCAAGTGTGCACTGCTTCACTTTTTCCTTTTCATGTAAAAGTACCCATACATTAATGTTTGTAATCAAAGCTCTATGTATGGTGGTAGCCTGACAATCTTCTCATTAGCATGTCATTGTTTATTTTAATCATTGATAGTAGCAGATCCTTCTGAAATAACTATATATGGCACTTAACGTCGAAATAACACATAAAGTGAAACACTATCTATTTATATTACAGGAGCTTCCCTACTTATGAATGTTCGACTTATGAACTTTCAGACTTATGATGCATGAACAATCTGACTGTACCTTTTAAAGTTTAATTTCATGTGGATTCTGAAGTTCTCTTGCTAGTCATGGAGTAGTGTTGAAGTCAGTCTTTAGCCAATAATAAATAATTAATGTGGATTCATTTCTATTGAGTGTTGTCATTTTTTGTTTTTACCTGAATTCTGACATTCTATCACTGCTTATGATGTGACATTGAAGTTGGTAACATTGGAGTAACCATGTTTTTCACTATTGTTTCCAATTTTTTTTCACGATCAGTGCTTCAAAAATGCAACCAAAACTTAATAATAAATCTAACAGTGCAGATAAATGCAAGAAGTATGACTATTACCATGGAAACTAAACTTGACATTATAAAACTTATGTGCGTTAGGTGAAAAAAATCATGTTTGAAACACCTACTACTAAGCGGTAGCAAGCAGGTAAACAAGCATAATGTATTCTATTAAGTATATTGAAGGATCAAACACTAACAATACTTGGTTATTCTGTATACAAATATACTTTCTAGGTTAGTTTTCAACTTACAATAAAACATTGGAACCTAACCTCTTCCTAATTAGAGGAGTGCCTGTAATTAAATTTAGTTGTAGTAAAATTCACAAGTTTTGTACACTTAAGTTGTTAATATTGATATAGCAAAGTATTGTGTTGAGAGGTAATGTAACGTGTAGTATTACAATATATATTTTTAGTTTTCTATTAATTTAATCTTTTCATTCTCAGTTAATTCAATATTTAGGGATACTGAGATAACAATTTCAGGAATTGTCTTAATCATATCAATTACAGAACTAAAATTAAAAATTATAGTGAAATGATTTTTCATATCAACAAAAAATTACAAAACATTTTAAATTTATTTTAAATAAAATTTACATCTATATAGATCTTTATTAGTGATCTATATGTGGCTCAAATTATTGTAATATATTTCCATATATATCAATATTTCCATTATTTGTTTCTGTTCTAATAGAAATACTAATTGATGCAATTTAAAATAACAAAATTACTGTAATTTCCTGCATATAATCTTCAGTGGGATATAATCCAGATACAATTTTCCATTGTTAAAAAAGTTTGTCGTCGTATAATTTGTTCAAATCTACATCTTTGTTTATTTGCTTTCTGGATACATCAGCAATGAAATTATGTGGTTAATAATGATATTTAATGATTAAAAGAAATATTCTCAAATCTATGAAAGTAAGTAAACAATTCATTTTAAAGTATTGCAATGAAAGTTTAAAATCTGGAATTATAAAATGCTCTTAGTCCCAATTTGTCTTCTTTCAATTTTTGACATTGAGATTATCCAAGATTATCATTTTAATCTTAATTTTATAATAAAGTTAAAATGAATTAATAATAATAAATAAAATTAATTCATACCAAGATTGCAAAACTCCCTCAATATGATTTTTGATTCCTTTGAATACTATAGTTTTCCAGTGTTTTTATGAATCTTTATATTAATAAAATATCATAATTAATTTGCACCTCTAATTTTTTCTCAATCCATCACACAAACTTTCTACACACCGTGTTTCCCCAAAAATAAGACATCCCTTGAAAATAAGACATAGTAGAGGTTTTGCTGAATTGCTGAATATAAGGCCTCTCTGGAAAGTAAGACCTAGCAAAGTTTTTGTTTGGAAGCATGCCTGCTGAACAGAACACCAGAGCATGCAGCTGTAATTCTGTTTAGCTTGCTGCCGTTATCCCCTTTCTTCACCGTCCATTGCAGAGCAGCTGCATGCAGGACATGAAGACCGTAACCTACCACCAACCCTGATGTTCCCTTCTGCGGCCGTCACTTCTAAATGTTCAGGCAAGGCATCAAGAGACCTGTCACCTGCTGCCATATCATATACTGTCTCTGCTGTGGTGAGCTCTCCTGGTGGCCAGAAGCTGCCATACCATATGAAAAATAAGACATCTCCTGGAAATAAGACCTAGTGCATCTTTGGGAGCAAAAATTAATATAAGACAGTGTCTTATTTTCGGGGAAACAGGGTATTTACATCGAAGAAATTATCGTGTCTGAGTCATATTTTGTTAAATTTAAGTCTTGACAGAGAGTGGCAAAAAGCTTAAGATCTTAAGCTAAGTGCTTGCAGCTTTTTGTTTCAAATACATTTTGAGATGTGTATCATAACAATCACATACCAACCAATGGACATTTAAAAACACTATATCCATCTGCAAGTAGAAGGGAATGCATCTGCCCAACATGTAAACAACAAGACACATCATCAAATTTTATCATATCAAGAACATAATAAACTTCTTAACATAATAAAAACTAAAATGATTTTAGAATCACTGTTTGATTTGGAAAAACTGTTACAGATTATATGCAAAAACCTATAATTACACTGTTGACATCAAAAGAATTTTTTAAAAAACAATCCATGAATTGTAAACAGAAAATTATGATAGATTATTTTCATTTAACTAATATTCAGCTGAGATGTCAACATTACTTGGAATATTTTATATCCTTTAATATTCAAATAATATTAACTGATATCTATCAATAAACATTTTAAAATAATCACACATCAAGGTGAGCTGTTTGAATATTTTTGAATAGAAAATTAGTGTGCCATTTATTATCAGTTTGAGCAGTTTCTTATTAGTTATTTACTATTAAAATTAGTATCAATATAAAATATTTGGTTTATTAATATATACTATCATTAATGAATAAATACTTGAGTTTTTGCAATCATATTAGCTAATTCATATTACAAAATTTTTGATAATCATGCTAATGTGATATAATTAGAACTATTTTATGATAATAGATATATAACTGTTATTTTGAATTTCCACTTATTATAATTATTGATTTTTATTAATAACAAATTATTTCAATTGTTTGTAATTGATATCAATGGATGTTAAATGATACAAAAATGTTAATTAAATTATTTAAATATTGTTAAAAAAAAGATTTGATTCCAAATAATTTTAATTGATTCAATTAATTTCAAATTATCTGTTAACATTTTCTGTCATATTATTTCTATGTTCATATCATTTTAATCACTTGAATGTATTAAATGATATCAAGTGATATTTCTATTAACACACATTAGAACTCAGTTTACATCATTTTCAAAACAGTTCTTTTAATATTTTATTATTTACCATATATCTCAGCAGATAAGACGATAGTTGAATCATAGAAAAAGGCCCCGAAAATCCGGGGTTGTCTTATAGGACAGATACACAAAAATTAGATTGAAATTTATATAAATTAAAACCATTATAGTAAAACAGACAAACCATAATTATTTACTAGTAGAGAGTAGAGTATGTCCACAACATATGAATAGAATAGACCATACAATGTTTTTGTGAATAGTCAAGGTACTTGAATGCCCAAATCAATGGGAAAGTTTGCAACAATCGCAGGGCAGTGCCGCCAGATGCAAGAAAATAAAATTTGATGTTCTTTCAAAAATTACGAATAGGACATAATTCCATATACGTTATAGTGTCATTATCCAGATGATGATCGCTGATCTAAACAAAATTCATAGGCCGTTGATAGTTTGGGGGTTGTCTTATAGAACAGATATATGCTAAAACTATAAAACTTCGACGAAAATTTATACCTCGTCTTATCTGAAGGTCGTCTTATCTGCCAAGATATACGGTAAGTATGTTTTCCATATATAAGATAATATACTATACTTTATCAAACTTTTATACAGACCAATAATATAAAGATAATTGCAATGAATATTTACTTCAAAGCAAGAGCATTTATACTTTCAAATCCAGCTTAAACTATCTATCAACAGATAATAAACAGAATATCTTGTTTGACATCATTATCATTTGGATTGAAATCTCATAGAAGTTTATTGTTTAGTAAACATGTACAAAAATAAACACTCGTCAAACCCGATAATATTAATCCATTACATCACCAACTGCCATAAATAATCGGACTATAAATGATTAAAGATTATAAATAAATTTGGCACTTGAGGTACGCGTTAGGCGCCATCTCTTATTAAAATTAATAATTATAATAATTTAAATAAATTTATTTAAGTTATTGTTTAGTAAACAATAAAATGCAAACAATTTTTCAATATTTTTGCAGGAAATCTATACAGATTTCTGGAATGAACAATATTAATGTTTATTTTTTCATCTAAGGATTAAAAGTCAAAAGTGAAATTATTATCACTCAATTTATTTTAAATTTGCAAATGTCTGTTGTTATCTTCAGGTTCTTGATCATTGGCTGTGGACAGATATAATTATACTATAAATTTGGCTACTTTGTTCTCATAATTGATATTTAGAGATTAAAAGTACTTTGTTTTTTATTGTTTTTTAATTAAATTTTTCAAATATTTTAAAAATAATAATTTAAATGACTATTTTTTTATTAAATCATTTCATTTTAAACAAATTATTATTAAAATTTTATTTATCTTTTTTAGTGAATGAAAATATAACGTTAATAATGTCTATTAGTGAATTTTACTGGCAAATCTAATAAATCTTAATGAATTAATCTGTAGTTTGAGAAAGTGACAGAAATAATAAACACATTCATTATTTACACAGAGAGAAAAAGAATCTTATTGTTCTGAAAATATATTTTACATATTAATTTGATTGATTATATTTTTGCTTCTTTTGGAAAAAGAAAAGAATCTGGCAAATATATAATCAATTGCTATACAGATATATATCAATTGGTCATTAATATTGTTTTTTTTTTTTTTTTGTTGTTGTTGTTGTTTAAAATTAATTTTAATTATGAGGATCATATTACGCTTAAGGTATTTTTCATATTTTCAATAAATACAGTTACATAAATAATTCATTTTTTTATCATCACATCCGGAAAAAATGAATATTGGGATGCCAAATATGCCATTAGTATTTATCTCAAAAATGTCCTCATTTTAATTCATTTATTCACTTTTGTTAATTTTAAATTTAAAAATGTTCATAATAAAATGGTCAGTAAAATATTATTGTATTTCTTGGTCCAGGGCAGGGGTGTCCAACCTTTTTATTCCTCTGGGCCATATTGGAAGGTCATGGAGTTTTGGGCCACAAGTATATATAATATACTTGTTAATCCTTAAATATACAAGTATATTTAAGGATTAACATGTCTAGATTATAGTAATAAGTATTAAAACTTCATCACTAAAAAGGATATTTTAAAAAATTACTTCTACAGACACTTTCAATTTTTACTTAGAAATAGATAAATTTGTTTATTATAAAGGAGACAAACAAAAATTTATTTTAAAAACATAAATATTTGTTTTATTTGGGTCTCTACTTAAAAAAAAATGACAAAATACCATTTTAAAGTGAATTTTTATTTGACTAATGTATTTATAAATAATATGTAGCCCAAAAAGTAGCCAACATGCCAAATGATATTTTTTATGCCAAACTAAAAAGGGTAGCCAAATTTTGCAATGCTGGAAGGAATAGTAAATAAAGCTGGAGTTGGGGCTCACAGGATTATAGACCCAAATGTGGGGAAAAGAGAGAAAGGACAAAAGATAAAGAAATTAGGAAGGTTGGAAAATTAAGGGTCAATATTTGCATAACAGAAGGTCTATTTAATCTTTCTCACTACTTTTTATCTTTTGGCCTTTCTCTCCTTTCTCTGAATTTGGGTCTATAATCCTTTGAGCCACGACTCCAGCCTTATTTAGTATTCCTTTCTCATTCATGCATTTCCAAGTATTTGAAAATACAGTAGAGAGTCGTTAATCGGAACCCCGGTAATCGGAATCGCCGGTAATCGGAACGATTCTCAGTCGGACTGTGTTGTGCTGAATCGAACGTTTTTGATACTAGATTTACTTTTAAAGTATAATTTTTATGTTTTTATATTCTTCAATATATTTATTTTGTTTGTACAAAATGCAGAAATAACTTTAACGATACGATAGCCTCGATTATTATTATTATGTTGGGTTAAGTTAGATATACTCGGTTAACACCGGTGGCTAAGTACTATGCCGGACCAAAGTCAAGGCATAGTAACCAAAACAGAAATTAAAGAAGTGTATCAGTGTGTGTGTCTGTATTCAGGAATTTTCTCACAATATGACATGTATTCAATATAGTGGCCTTCTGTAGAGTGATGTATGTGTTTCTATTCAATTCTAATGTGCCCAGGCTTTTGTGTAGTGTGTGTGGTATGACACCTGTAGAGGAGAGAACTACAGGTACAATAAGCACCCCATCCATCCTCCACAGATGCCTTATTTCCTGGGCGAGTTCTGTGTACTTGCTAATTTTTTCAGTGCATGCGTTTTGTATATTGTGAGTGTTTGGAATGGATATGTCTATAATGTATGTAATTTTATTGTGTTTTGTCAATGAGTGTGATGTCTGGTCTGTTGTGGTAAATTGTTTTATCTGTGATTATGGCTCTGTCGTAGTACATTTTGTGCGTGTCGTTTTCCAATACTGTCTGTGGAATGTATTTGTAGTATGGTTTGTGGATGTCTGCTAATTTGTGTTTCTTTGCAAGCTCTTGGTGTATTATATTTGCTACTTGGTTATGTCTGTGTAAATAATCTGTCTGTGCCAAGAGCTTGCAACCAGAGGTGATGTGTTGTATAGTTTCTGGCATGATGTTTATTATTATTATTATTATTATTAAAAATTTTCGTTAGGCTTAAAATCGACGAAAATTCAACACGTAGTGACACGCAACGGAGAAAAATTTGAACATCGGACAGGTTAATATATTTATTCGTACATAATCGGTAATCGGAACAAATCACTAATTTGAACAACCCCAGTCCCCAATCGATTCCGATTTTTGGTTCTCTACTGTATGTCCTTTTCATTCAAAAATAAAATATGTATAAAGGCTTACGGCTTTGTAAAACTTCTTTTTTGAGTTTATGCTGTTGAAATAAATAAATAAATAAAACAATTTGTTGGTTTTGTTTACACGTTTATTGGTCGCATTGGAACTTGCCTTGGGTCGCATGTGGGCCACAGGTTGGACACCCTTGGTCCAGGGTTTTTCATTGCGTAAAAATAAACAATCACTTTTTAGTTGTCTTCATTAAATGGTGTTGCAAGCTTGGATTTAATTTTATTACAACATATTCCTATAATCCAGAATTACTACAAATAGCTTTAATTTGGATAAGAGAATTAAGAGTTAATAATTTATGGTATCAGGTTATAGATACATGTCATTCCTTTAAATATCCAGTTGTCTTTTCTTCATAAAATTCTATTTTATCTGGATGAAACTGACTTACCAGCATTTTGTTAAAAATTTTTAAAATCTTTAAACATTCTAATTACTTCTAAATTAAAATTTGATAATCACTTCATGCCGACTTTATAATTATTTTAAATTACACTTACGTGTTGTGGCGTTACTATGGCATTATTTATATTTTAACAATTCTCTGTGGTAATGCCACAACACGTAAGTGTAATTAAGATACTTCTAAATTAGCATGACAAAGGAATTTTTAAAATGTTATTATAAATGATGTCATTTGTCTAAATTTTAAATAATAAATTAGCAATCATTCTCAATAATAATAAATTTATTGATCTTCAGCACACTATATGATAGCATAATTATGATTTATAAGGAATTAGAATACAGCTACATCTAATGTAATTATGCACATTTAATTTACAGTTGTTATTATATATTAAATACTGAAAGAAAAAATTTGCAATACTCTGAGAATGTATTTCAATTTGCTCAAGATTACACGTACATGTTAAACGCATACATAACCACTACTTGTGTGAAGTCAGAACCTATTTTTCTCACTAAACACTATAGAGTGCCATTCTGTCCTCTTAGTGATCCTCTCACAACACTAAAGCTGTGCATACTAGTGTAAGAGCAAGTCTGATCAGACACGTGTATCTGTAGTCATGCTGCAAATAAATGATTCACAATGTATTGATTTTGAAGCATTGATACTATTGGTGCCACATTTACTCTGATGTGTCCTGCAGATACTGTGAGATCTCTCATAAGTGCCCTTCCAGTGTTCATTCTCAACATGTACTACATGGCAATCCAGAACCTTATCTATAGCTGTGTGTTCAGTTGACAGACTGTTGCCAACATTGAAACATCACTGATGCTTGTGTTTTGTCCAACACATGCAGCAATTCTCCAATATGTCCACACAACCTTTCAAATGGCTGTAATGGCATAAAAAAAGGAGTACATGTACTTGCCATGGCATGACAACTGCTTACACTTCACTATTATGCAAAAGTTTCTTGTACCATGCATCAATATAACAAGCTTATACACAGATGGCACAATGAGTGGTATGACATCAAATGATGACAACATCCTTGAAAATTTAACCAGGAAATCTCTACCACCCCTCAGCTTAAATAAATAAGTTATATCCAAGCTTATATTTACATCATCCTTCAGTGTTGCAATTTTTTTTTATCGGTGTTTTTTTAAAAAAATGAAAAATAAAATTATCTCCAAATTAGAAACTGCACAAATTGAAAATTATATATATATATATTTCAAAAATGTTTAAATTATTCATTGATTTAAAAAAATTAGAATTGAACCAAAAACAGAGTTTTACATTTGCCAATTTATTTGAAATGATACACTCGACATATTGTATGTTGGAAAATATATCATGATTCTGCAAATGCTTTTATCTGCTTTATCACAATATGCTCAGCCTACATAAGCCTAAGATCTACTAAGCCTACATAAGATTCAGTCTTTGAAAGATTAAAAAATATATATCATTGTTAAAAATGCATTCAATACACTAAGCAAATACAAAAAAGTAACTTAACTTTGGTTTGCAAGTTACAGGGCATAAAGAAGAAAGAAATACTGATTTCAAAAAATCCTTAGACAAAGAAACAGAATAAAAGAGAGAGAAGTATTTGAAAATATATATTTTGTAAAATCATCATAGAAAAATTAAATGCATGAACAATGATTAATTTAAGATGATAAAGTACAGTGGTGCCTTGTACTTCAAATTTAATTCCTTCCAAGAAGACATTGAACTCTGAATTGTTGAAGTCCAAATCAATTTTTCCTATTAGAAATATTGGAAAGTGAATTAATTTATTTCCAGACCCTAAATAATGTCCATTTCAATAAACTTAAACAGTAAATACACATAATTTAAGGTAAAAATAACACAATTAAATGCCCTAAATAATAAATTGAAACATAAATAATAAATAAAATATGTAAACACTGTGTAATAAAATGAAAATTGCCTTTACTGTACCTTAGTGACAAGTGGTGATGTCCTAATTTTTAAGGTCACTGTGTAGCTTGCTTGGCTATCTCAAATAATCCCTTCAGAGATGATATCACCAGCTAATTGCTTCTCATTTATCCACACTAGGAGGACTTTTTCCATCTCCTGAATAACATGAGATCTCCTGAAGGTTAATGTTGTCACACCTTTAGCCACATTTGCTGCTTCTTCAAGAATGCTGCACACAGTTGACTTCAGCATCTTAAACATGGCCAATAGATTTGTAACACGTGTATTGCTTTCCTGCTTTGTGAAAAATGAACACATCAATCATTAATATTATAACATTTCTCTTAGGCTTCATTGCTTCCACATATTTATTTGATGCCATGATTAATAGGTAGATGTTGTATATATATATATATACATACAACATCTACCTATTAGTATATATCTGGTTGTACAGTACATAGATGTTGTATATATACAACATCTATGTACAACCAAAAATAGAGAGGAAAAAAAAGCACTGAAAAACATATGAGTGTAACATAAGATGCTTTTATAGTAAGAGCAAGAGACAACTTGGGCATACAACAAATGGTGTTTTTGCAGCAAGTACATTTTTTCACTGAACACACAGGACTTTAGTGCACAAATTTAGCATTCAAACTTTTGGAATGATCAAAGTTACAGTTGTCAAAGTACAAGGTACCACTGTATATTAAATTTATTGAAAGTAATGTTTAAAAATATATGACAATGAGATGAAAATATAAATTACAAAGATAGTTTTGTTGCTTTCAATAGTTGAATATTGTCAATGAAATCAGAAAAGTGTGTAACTTCAGTTTTATTGAAAGTAAGATTTTAATATCTTCTAATGGTGGAAACCAATATCTATTACTGATAAAGTGTGTATCTTCTGCTAATTTAAATTGCTTACAATATTTAACCATCATTTGAAAAAACAGTGTAATTCCATAACAAAACAATGTGGTGCAGTCTTATTGATCTTCTGTAAAATTTGCTGATGTGGTGTTACACAATTTTCTGGTTTCACTGTTATTATGCAGAAAGTTTTCTATTGTTCAATTCTGACAATAAGATATACTTTTTTTTTAATGAGATGGTTTAGTGTTTTGCGTATGAATAATCAGCAGTTTGAAAATTGATCAAGTTGCTTTTTAAGAAAAAATTTTTGATAAAGTCTTAATTTTTATTAGAAAAATAGTTAAAAATAATTCAATATATTTTATTTTACAACAAGATATTTATCCATAAATTTATATATAGTGAATTTCTATTTAATGTATTCAGCTAGACTAGTGGTTCTCAACATTTTTGGACTTACAACATGCTTAAACTTAATGTTACAGCACACTTTATTATTAAATATTACTGTATCAGCCAACAGGTCAATCACAGAGCTTTCTTTTTTAATGATAATTACACTAATTTACATTTACTTACTAGTAAATATTACATATAATTATTTTGAATGTATTGAAATAGTTTTATTTAAAAAATATACAGATTAATTGATTATCATCATGGTGATCTTGGCCTACACAATATGTTATGTAGTTTTTTACCATACTAAACTTCGAAACATTTACTTAAAAATTAATTTTATATACAAAAGTATTTAAATTTATTTTATACTTCTATAATTAAACTGTTTTTTTTTTATTATATTTAAAAAAATTATTCAGTGTAAAATAGTTATACAAAAATTAGTAACCATTTTATGGTTTTATTTCCTTCTCTGCAAACTACCATAATTTGTGTTTAAAAGTCAGTTTGAAAGTAGTATTGTTATACAATGATGTGGATTATCTGCTAGTTTTATGTTTCAATTATGAACTCACCAAACTACTTTTCTTTTGTCTAAACATGCTAAGAGTATCTAGAAAACATGAAAAATCTTTTGTGCACTGTAAACCTATTCATCTATCATTGTGATCAGGGGTGAAGCTACTAGGGTTGAGAGGATGTCTTGCTGCAATATTGGCAAATTCTGATGAATGGTCAGCAAAGTCACACCACAAAAAACATAAAATATTTTTTTGGAATTAAAAGAAGTACAATATAAAGAAGAGACATGAGGGATGGAGAGAATGAAGACTGTCATGAGTGGCACTGTATGAATTATCTGTATTTGCCATAGGTATCACTCAGTAAAATCATTATCCATACCCCAATGATAAATATCTAAATACAGTGCTGACTGTGGTTTTTCACAAGACTATCTACATTGTTTAACATTTCAGCCTATCCATTTCATAACAATTTGCATAGCCATTGATTATGTATAGAGAGAAAATGTATTACACTCAATATGCACTTTTTTTGTTGGTGAATACAGATAAATTTATAATGCATAAATAAATTTTGTTTCATAAAACAATACTAAATATTGAATAGCAGAAAATAATACATATAAGTAATTTTAACAGTCTTGACATTATGATAAATAAACAAATAATATGAGTTGATTAGATTTTAAATATTATATCTAGATATCTAGAATCAATGCCAATCTGATACTGATATACAGGCATACCTTGCCTTACATCGGTAATTGGTTCCAGGAGAGGCGACGTTAAGTCGAAAGTACAGTGGAAAATGCCAATAATGAGCACTTAAAGACCGCTAAATAAGACAACAACACAGAAACACAGATGTTTTCATGTTTCGTTCTCTAGGATTTATGATGATTATATTAACATTTACTGCAAATGTACATATTTTAATATGATTTTATGTGCTTTTAATGCTTTTCTAGTGATATTACGACTTCAATATTTGTGGTGGACTGATGTAAAGTTGAATAAAATGATTTAAACTTGATTTTTATTTTTCCATATACTTTGTTGACAAATGGCGTATAATCAGGAACGACGTAACTCAAAATGACGTAAGTCGAGGTATACCTGTATTGGCATATTGTCAAATGTTCCCAATATATCAGAATCAGTTATTTTACAATGATACTTCAATCTTCTTTTCCTTTTAATAGACATCTTTTCCATCATTTTGCAATAGCAGGCATTCAAATACAGTGATAGGCATAACATACTATAAAAGTATCCCATGGTAGACAGAGCATCATCTCCATATGTGATATTTCACCAATGGCCACATAATATATAGTTATCATTTTTTGGCTAGCACCAACTTGGTAGGGATGCTGCATAACAATGGTCATGTAATGAATGTATCAATACAAAGCATGCTGCCAGATCTGGCAATTTATTGCATGATTTGACAATTTGCCAATAATTTTTAGTTCGGTAATTTTGCTATATTATTATAAATTTATTCTAGGTTTGTTTGAATTTTTTCTAAAAACAGGATCAGAGTCAGACCTAAGCAAACTATACAGTTACAATTGCCTAGGATCCTATCCTGAAAGATGTCCATAAATTGATTTGTAAACTTTTATTTCTCTATATTTGAATTTAAATGGTTAGTGAACATAGTGAATACTTCCTAAATTAATGAGGTTTCAGGCTTTTATTTATTACTAACACCTTCAGAATATGGATAGAAGCAAGTATCAGGATCAGATCAGTTGGAAAATTATTGATCAGATCATATTGGCAGAATTCAGTATTGTATAGTCTCTAATTATATGAAAACAGAACATAACAATTTGTTCGTAACAAGTGTTAATTACACATTATAATGTTAATGAGATTAGAGAGAGGGAATAAACAGAACAATTAGTTTATAGAAGTTATTTACAAAGAAATTTCAATAAACTGAGAAACAATTGCTTGTTTAATAAATTTTTATAACATCTGCCTTTAGTGTTGCCACCTTTTCAAAATTGCTGACCCAGACGGCAGGTCAGGTTTGTTCGAACAGAGTCCCTGACACATGCGCAATGTTATTTTACCATGCAAAGAACAATGTGCATGCCCACTGTAAACCAGTGAGGACTTGTATAGGAGCAACTTAAATTAAGAAATGAAATAACTTATTTTAAAGAGCTGAGAAGCAAAAAAAAAGGTCAACAGGTTGCTACGAAATCCCAGACAAAATTAATTGTTAACCCGGACAATGAATTAAAAACTGGATGGGTGGCAACATAACTGCCTCTATTCTATTTATAAACAAATGGACTATCAATTTAACTGATTCTCGAATGGTTGGCTATTGCATATTAATTTTTAGTGTCAAGATTGTTGATCTATTTATAGTTAATGGTAGTAAATAAAATTGTTATTATAGATAAAATGTACACATTATATAAGTTATAAATATAATTGTCCCACAAATTACAATTGCCTTTATCATTTGTTTATATAATCACGAATATATAAAGATACTGATTACAAATACAATTTATAAGAATCGTCATAAACTAAAAGAAAATATAAGTGTTTTATCTAAGGAAACAAATTACTATACACTCAGTTTTCCTTTCATACATTAACTACATGTTTTATATTTAATGTGTTCATATAGAATTATGCTTATAATTCCTGGGAACTGCCTCATATATTGACATCATATTTCTGTATCAGATAATTTAGTGTCAATCAAGTACATCATTTTGTGCAGACTTGCATTGTATATATTTTATTTTAAAATATGAATTTATTTTGTTCTATATAATATATTTTATATCTGCATACTAATTTTCATAAAAATTTGAACAGTATTTGAAGTTTATTAAATGTTTTTTTTTTTTTTAATCCAGACACATTTTTCTACAGGAAATTATAGGATTTTTTCTGGTTATATCTACTACTATACTAATTCACCATGCTGAGAGCTGCTAAAAAATTCAAAAAAAAAACTTTGCAATCCAGCTGTAATTTTAAATGAGTAAACATATTCAATCATTGATTTCTTACTTTAGATCTGTTATTAGCCTACTATATCACCTCAGAATCATTACCAAGTACAGCTCATTTCACAAATTTGGTTGGGCTGTAAAAATGCACAGTAGCAAGCACTAGTCTATTTACTTATTAAAAGGAACAGATTGTGGAGTCTATTACAGTCATTGTGCACTACCAACAAGGGGCTCTTGAACATTTTAAAACTTTCAGACCCCAAACTGAGCAACTACCATGCCCAGTCAAAATGTGTGAAAAAAATCTGTGAAATTAAGCAAGAGTAAGAGAAAAGATAAAGTAATTGCTGCCATAAAACAATTGTTTTACAATATAAGCAAAATTGTCATCATCTTTGATGGTTCAGTTATTTCATTAATTCTTTGATTTTAATTCACATAGAATTTGTTTGTTTTACTTTGTATGGAATAAAAACTCTACCTATTTTATTAATATTCATTTAAAAGAAATAAATTTTAAAAATATAAATAATAATAGCTATCATTTCTTAATTTTAAAACAGAAAACTATTAAATTTACTTTATTTACACTAAGCTTGCCACATAACAATACATTTATAATTCAAATTATGATTATACAAATTATCTTAAGTTATATAAGTTTATATATATATATATATATATAATTTATAACTTATCATAAATATATCATATTTATGACATTAGAAGTATAATTAAACTTATCATAAATATATCATATTTATGACATTAGAAGTAAAAATCTGCAAATGAAATAGTACATTAAACAAGTTACAAAATATTCACTATCTTGAAAAAATCACAGGAAGATATTTGTTTTATCTATTAATAGAATTCATTAAATGCAATAGAATTCAGTCTAAATGTTTTCAAGCTCATAAGTTCATTTTAAAGGACAGTATATAATATATAAATATATATATATTTTTTCAATTTGAATAGTTAATTTACCAAGACATTTTCAGTCTGTGGAATAATATTGCTCTGGTAATAAAGCAATGTTAATTTTTTTAATAAAGAATAAATTATTGGCTGTATACCTTTAGAATAATAATAATAATAATTGAAAAACAAACTATAAGTTAAAATCAATTCTTAATATGATACATTCAAAGTTTATAACGAAAAGACAAATCACTCAGTCTTGATTTTCTTTATCAATATTAAGTGATTTGTATTTTTCATATTTGGTTTACTTTCTGTAATAAAAAATTTGTAATATCTATGCAAAGAATTCATAAATCTTACTTCTTTCTATACACTTTCATCTTGATCAGTTTTTGATAGATTTACTTCAGTTTATTTGGTCTGAAATAAAATTAATTTTTTTTCTAATAGATTTAACTAAGATGACTCTATTAATAAGATCTTTTCAGCTAAAGCTAAAAAGCTTTACCTGCAAACAAGCAATAGTCAAAAGGAAATATAGGGTTTGTATAAAGCCTATATTTCTTATACAGGTACTCCTCACTTTATGACCTATCTGCTTAACGACCACTCGCACTTATGACCAATCGAGTTTTGATTTGCAATTCGGGGAATCCCCTTTCTCAGCTTGAGTGTCAGTCAGTGGCGGATGGTGACCTGCGCACTAAGCATACTATAATAGCGTACTATAATAGTCTTTTTATGAATAAATTTGAAGTTTGTTGCATAATTTGTATAATTTTAAAACGATCCTATATTCCCAACGCAAGCTCCTCGCTTATCGACCGATTCGCTTAATGACATAGTCGTCAGAACGGAACTCGATCATAAAGTGAGGAGTACCTGTATATTGTATAAAGGAAAATTATAAAAATAATACAGTTTACAATTTTAGCTGTGTTCATATTTCTTTTTACCAACCAAACCAAACCAAATTTCTTTTTACTAACAGCAAGAAATAGTAATATTTCTTGCTGTTAGTATTTAATAGAATCTCACTAATCCAGCACTATTAAAAATTGGCTAGTAGCAGATTACTAGTATGTAGAGAATAGGGTATATAAGTAAAACATGTAGCCCACATAACATGCAAGTTTTCATTATCTATATATATAATCGAGACGAGTTGATAATAATAATAATAATAATCAGCACAGAGCCCAAATGGTTAGTAGTTGAAAGTTGAAATTTGGTACACAGTTAGGGTATGTCATGAGAACGCACACTAAAAAGGGATTTTTTGAAATTCCTCCCCACAGGGGAGAGGGACAGGATTAAGGCTTAACACTTCCATTAACAATGGAAGTGTTACATAACAATGGAATTGTTAAGAGAAAGCGACATGCAAGATGCAGATGCAGTTTTTTTCGTTTTTGCGGGAAATCGAACATATCGCTTTTTTAGACCCAAAAATTCCCTAATAAGTCTGGAAACAGGGGGACCCAATTCTTGCATTCTGTGAAAACAGGTAAGATTGACTATAACATATTAATCTTAATCTTCGCTATCGTTACTTTTGCCCAAGCAACACAGGGCCTACCTGCTAGTTTAATATACAGTAATCAGTTACAGAAAAGAAAACTACATACAGTATTCTAATGTAGTACAGTATTTATATGATATTGTGTATTTGGTATCAAAAAAGTTATTGCTTAGAAAATGTTTTCAATATGTGTTTGTCTCTTTGCAACCATCCTAGTCTTAAACACTTCTCATAATATTTGCAAAAGCATAACTTCTTCAGTAGGTATTCCATTCCATAACATGAGTAAAATGTCTACTGTGCACCCTAATGTGATGTAGTGCCAAATTACTGGATGTGCTGGATTAGTGAGTTTCTACAGTATTATCATTGGATGTGTTACCTGTGTAGCAGCTTTAATGTAGCAGAATAAAAAACCAATGACATAGCCTGTTTCAAATGAAGCAAACTGTCATTGGGTTTACTCTGTATTAAAACTATTTACAAGATAACAAGCCCATTGCTTTATTGAATGATTTGCCAAGACTGCCAAACTGCTCAGTTCTCTAAATTGGCGGTTGGCACCATTTCTGACCACGTGGGTCACTAAACTCACAATTTTGAATCCCACAGACCACTATCACAAATTTTTTTTAAATGATACAAAATCTGTAGAATAATGATCATAAAAGTTTAATTTTACTATATTAATATGAAACTCACAAGTTTAATTATAACAAATTTATGCAAGCCTAAAGTTCATTGCTGCTTGTTTAAAATAAGTTCATGGATTCTTAGCACTTTTCCAGGAAGGATGACAATCGCACTCACAATATTGTTTATTGTTCATTATTTATTGATAACAGTCACTTTGTATTTGGTTTTAGATTCGAATAAAAACCCTCAATGAGTGAAAAAAGCAACTAAGCATTTTGCATTTCTTTCGTAATACTTCGCGTAACCTTCAGTTGATCGATGTCCAAATTTTCTCGTGGACTATTAATGGTCCATTGACCACTGGTTGCTGACCACTGCTCTAAATGACCAGCAGCTTCAAGTGAAGGCTTGAGCAGCAAAATGTTTTAGATTGATTACAGGTTGTTCTTACTTCTGAACCTGTCCTGGACCATTTCAAACTCAATACATTGAGTGAGCTACTAATGTAGTAAGGGACTGATCTACTGGGAAATCAGGAATTTCTCTGAGCCAGTTGCTCGGTGGCATATTTGACTTGGCCATCCATCTGGCAATTTACATATATTTAGTGTATATTTCCAAGCCAAAATTTGTTGCCATTCCAATAATGTGAGCTACACACAGATACAAACTTGGTGCCATTCTTGTTTAAACCCAACCTGATTCTTATTATCTCAAATGCAAACCCCTCCTCAATGAAAATATGGGAAAGAAATGTCTTGTCATCATCTGGAACATTAAAAAGTTTCAACCATTTCTATACAGATGTCCTTCCCACTGATTACCATTTACTATGTTGGTTAGCTACTCTCTGTGACCCTTTAAGTTGAATCACACAATGGGCTCTATTCCTCTAGAAGTACAGTACAGCATAAATATCAATGTAAATCCAGACAAAAACATTTGGATATGAATATAACTTAGTTGATACCTCTTTAAGCAAGTAAGTGAGCCACCATCATAGGTCCAGTTAACTGGAGGCAACATCAACAGGTTAACAAATCAATCCAGAATTTAATCAAAGACACTACTGCTTCACTGCTTTAACATTCCTCAAGAGTTCAATAGAATTCTTTATCAGTTTAGACAAACAACATTCTTATAATAGCAATTATTATGATGTTTTTTTTTACTACTATTACTTTTACTTTTTGTCATTGCGTGCAATAAAAGCAAATGAGATGAGATTGTAACAAAACTGAGTTTATTGTCTTCTCGCATACATGGTACATGTCTCGATGACAAGGTTAACAAAGAACAACTAACGGTCAAAGGTCTTACTGGGTGAGTTTGAACTTGTTCCAGGAAGTGATGACTCATACCACCTGGGGTTTGTTGCTTGTTTTTCACAACAGTTAAGATGTGAAGGGTGACGTTCGCCACAATGACATAATAGACATTGAAATAATGCTGATTATTAATTATGTTTTTCTTTACTTTGAAAGGAGGCTATTAAAAAACATAATACATTTAGGCTCTCATCGTCTAATCTAGATCTAATTTACTTACAAATGGCAGCTGCATTAGAAAAAGCTCTAAAGCTCTAAGCACTAGAAAAAGCAACAAGGTTACCAGAGAAATATAGTAGAAAAACTTATCACAACGTTCCAGAATCGAAGTAATCACTCTCCTGCGGATAACGGTAAACAGAAGATGGTAATCAATTATTATCCCTTCTTGAACAAAATGATAAACGAAATTGCTAAGGCCAATAATATACGTATCATTTACCGACGTAATCTGACAGTTTACAAATTGTTAAGGAATGACAAGAAGAGAGAAGATCGGAACTCTAACAGGGGTTTACTCCATACCAATAAAGGACCAACGATTTAATTTGGATATTGTTTATGTGGGAGCTACTTTACGGCACTTAGAGCAAAGAATCAAAGAACATCAGTACTCGATTAATAAGAATCTGGACAGTACGGTTCTAGCTTCATACGCCAAGCAACAAGATATTGAGGTATTGTGGGACCAAGCTTCCGTCATCAAGCCGACGAACAATAGACATACAATCAAACATCTAGAAAAGCTAGAAATATATAAAGCCCAAGAAAAAACGGGATGTATCAATCATAGAGACGCGGATTCTTTATCAACCGCATGGAAATCGTTTTATAAAGATAAACAATAACAACATACAAGAGATGCGGCCATGTATTTTTGTTTACATAATTTTATTCATTTATTCTGTATATTAGGCATCATGCGCGATATATTTATAGTTGCACATGCGCATTTATATTATTTTCGTATTTAATTCTATTTTATCGTTCTTTTTTTTAATTTGAGTTGTAACTGAAGATGACCGTTGAAAACGATCGAAAACGTTTTTATTTTTGTTAAAACATTTGTGCTGGACAATTAAAGGTGATAATTTTCATATTAGAAAAAGCTCTCTCGGAATCGATACTAGTTGGACGTACTGTCATTAGAGCATTGAAAGCCTTCTTAACATGCATTCCTTGTATTTTTTGCTCTAAGAAACAATTCATTTCTTTCTTAATTATATATCATTCACACTTTTAAATTTACTTATATTACTGTTATCAGTGTCTACGCTTGTTTTATGTTTAATGAATAAGTACAATTTCTCTTTCATTGTTAAATTTGACTTTTCTATTGTGCACTTTGTTCTTGTCTTAACATGAGAAGTTGATGGTGTGGTAAGCAATGAACACTTCTCACCAGAATCTGAGCCTGAACTAATTTTAGTGACATCCACAGGTCACTAAAATTAGTTTTCATTTTCTGATAAGTGCTTGATTATTTCTACAATCCCATTCAAAATTATATTTTTATTAACATTTTTGGATATTTCGTGACTTATATTTGTTCAATTTTTCTGGGTTATTTTCCTGCATTAGACTCCAAAAACAAGACCTGTTTTTAGAGTGTAATACAGGGAATCAAGTAATAAACAGACTAGAAAATTCTTTTTAGTAACTTTAAATTACAAATAGAATGACCAATCATCACTCACTGTTTTCTTGCAATGGTATCGGGTGAGACAAAAGAGAAATTTGCTTTCCACAGGAAATACCTGTGGGAATTTAGGAATTTTAGGAAAATAAATATTGGGTTAATTAAGAGGTTTTTTTAATCAGAATACCGGTAAAAAAATGAATTACCAGTAAATTTACCAGGATATAATTTTCTTAGTTTGCTGGTATACCGGTAATGCAATCACTACCCAGGACCACAACATTATGATTCCCACTTACAGCCCATACTTTATCACATTGATAACCTTGTGTGGGCTTATGTTTTAATGCAGCAACCAGGATGCTCTGAAAAACTCTTGTGCCACTACTTTAGACCATACAGAGTAATACACCAATATTTTCTGGTAACCTATGAGATTGAAGCTTTCTCTAACATAGGATATTGGATTTCTAAAATAACTTTATTATTAGTTAATGTATGATTTTGTTTTGTCTCCATCTTAAAGGGGAGAAAATAAAATGAAATTTTTCTTTTTATTTTTGAACTTTTGGGCACTTAGCCAATAGAGAATCAACATTTGGACTCTTCAAATGTTTGGAGAATTTGGGCATTCTAGAGATAAATTGCTTCTAGAGAGATTTGATTTATTTTTGACTGCTTTTCACAAAATGTTCTATTTAAGATAGTTTTGTTGATTTATTATAATAAAGACTCCTCTAAAGCTGGAACTTTCTTATAACCAACAAGAGACTTCCTTCCTTACTTTTTCCAGCAAGCAGTTTTATTATAGCACAAACATTTGCATTATAATAAAATCATTTGCTAAAAGGAAGATGGTCTCTTGTGATTTATTATAGTTATGGGTTTTCCTTTTTGTTATCTTAGTTTTTGTGTTATATTGTATAGTGTCTTTGTCAAAATAAACATCTTTAGTCTAGAGTTGTTACAATATAAGGTTACCAGAGAAATATAGTAGAAAAACTTTTTATAACTGAAAACTTTTTTTATAACTGAAATGTCTTTCATGGAATATTTATTCCATGAAAGACATTTCAGTTATAAAAATATCTAGAGATACTCTTTTTTTTTTTTTTTTAAATATTTCAAATTATACTGATCTTAATACCATATTTTCATGGAATGACTGGCACGTCGGATAAAAACGGGAGGCCAGCATGCTGGAAATTCCAGGGTTATCAGCGTGCCAGTTAAACTGAGACTAAAATATAAAATTAATTAGATGTAACAAAACTAGTTGTGAATTAATTAAACATTAAAGAAAACATTCTTTCAAGTACAATAAAATAATAGTAATATAATTTGACAGACTTAAAATTAGGAAAAGAGTTTTCGTTTACAAGACAATAAACACAATTAATGACTTATTGGCAGTAGTAGTAGTAGTAATTGTTGTTAGTAAGTGTGGGCTACACTGACCATCTATCCTGACCTTAAAAATAACACCTTCCTCTCAAATTTCACACAAAGCCAATGTTAAGTGTAAGCTGAGATAATTTACTGCAAGTTTCTTAAATTTAATACATTTATTTTTGCATTTTTGAATCAAATAACAACAAAACACACACACAAAAAAAAAACATTTTTGGAATTCCATGAATATTTTAGATTGTTAGAAAGAAGATAAAATGAAGAAATTAAACCTATAATCATAGTTTTTGATGTAATGCTGAGAGTTTCACAGTTTCAGAATAAAAACTTGTTTGTTTTTTAATGCACCCTTCAGAGAGGGACGTATAACCTCACTTAAACTGGCATGCTGGTCATTTCACGAAAATACAGTATTAAGTAATATATTAAATATCATAAAGATATTTACTATTCCAAATGATAAGTGTTATATTACAAAAGGTTAAGAAAAACTTGCTTAGAAAATGGCTTAAGATTTCCATGCTGAATAACAAATAGTGATTATACAAAATGTTAAAAGTACTTCAAACATCTGTCAGATGGTAAGTCTAATGAAAATAGAAATGTATGTGTAAAATCAATATTAAAGGACGTTAATGATAAAATACCATAATGGATTGTGTTAAAAAATGTTCCATCTTTGATAGTGTATACCAGTGTCACTCAAACTTAAGTCCCAGGCCAAATCTGGTTTTGTATTTGTGAGTGTGACATAATGACCTAAACATGTTTAGACATAATGACCTAAACATGTTTACTTTTAGTAGCTTATATATGGAATATATAAAATATGTGGCCACCTACCTCTGACTTATATGTAATTTGGTCAACCAATTAAAAGTTTGGGCACCACCGGTGTAGATTATAGATTGCTGCACAATTTTCCCACATCATCAAAACATAGATTTTTAATTTTGGTTAGTTTTTGTCACATGAAAAAAGTCTTGACATGATGAAATGTGATGGGGCATTGTTGTTTGTGTCTGGTAGATGCAAAAGTTATAAGTACCAATAGAACCATTCACTTTTATTTGTGAATGGACTATTATAGTATTGTTTACATGTCCAGCACTCTCTAAGCTCTCTGTTTAAGAAATGTTTTAAGCTTAGCTTAAGATATTTTAATTTAGATATTCAATAGAATCTGAATTACAGTTGTACAATGCTAAATTGTGTACAGTATTAAAAAAACTCATATTATTTCAATAGGAATTGATTATACATTTAATATTGTATTCAACTATATTTTTACATTCTTACTTAAAGAACATAATGAATAAAAAATTTTGCTTGATGAATAAAAATTAAATGCAGCTTTACTGCATACTTATAGAAACCAAATTGGATTTCACCATTTCAAAAATGTACTATATGTAATGAAAATATTTTTATAAAAGGTTACTTGTTTACTTATCTAAACTTAATATCATGTTGAAAAGAATGCCAAATAACCACAAATATAAATTTATTATAAATGTGTGTAAGTTTTAAAATAAAATAAACTCAATAAATAATAAAATAAAAAATATTTTTACTCCTCTAAGCAGATAGGGATGTGTTTGAATTTTAAGTGGAAACATGTTTTTCATTTGAAATTCTGCATTTTTACTCCTTCCTATATTCCTTAAGCATGAGTGAAAAATTTTTTAATACAGTATCTCATGTGTACATTTTAGTAATACTCTTTTACAGTTTGATTTTATCTTAAATATTTTTGTAGATATATAGTCTGGATGAATGGTTGAATCACTTTATATATTTGGTTGAAAAAAAATAAAGCACTTTATTTTTCAGTTATATGCAATTGAAAATTTTAAAAATTTATAATTAAGAGTTGTACTTTTTTGTTGAATAGATTTATGTTCGAGCCCAATTTGATTATAATCCTTTGGAAGATGATTTGATACCTTGTGCACAAGCCGGTATTGCCTTTAAAACTGGAGACATTTTACAAGTTATAAGTAAAGACGATCATAATTGGTGGCAAGCAAAGAAAGATGGAGCTGATGGCACTGCTGGATTAATACCTTCACCAGAATTACAAGAATGGCATACAGCTTGTTTAGCAATGGAAAAATCACAAAATGATCAAGGTAAATAATATCTTATATCTTCTTTATAAGAAAAAGGAAAAGAAACTGGTAGTAAAATGCATTGGTTATTTGCATTTTTACCAGATATTCATCCTCTGCTGTTCTAAAATGCAACTATCTTATCTGGGTCATTTGGATTAAGGTCCATATATGTATATATTTGTGAACCTTGGTTTGTATCTATCATAGATAAATTTGTTTAAAAACTGTCCATTTACAATGTTTTTAAAACAAAAAAATAAAGTTATAATTACTCAATTATATAACAAGCTTTTTAAATTAAAATTACTTAATTAAATTGTTATACATTTATTTAGTTCTACCTTTTACTCTTCAGAAATTAATCTGATATTTATTTCACTTTTAAAGTGAAATTACTGACACTTAAACATTCTAATACCAACCAGGATATAAACTCATGATATTCTATAAATAATCATGTATTGTACAGTACCTCTGCCTGAGGAAGTGTCTTCTCTCTGTTCTTCTTAAAAAATAAAAGTATATTTTACAAAAACCGATACTGTTGTGTGTAAACAAAATGAAAAATTACATGGTCAAGTTAGGATATTGGTATAAATGTATATAATTACTCACTTAAAAACTGCTACACCATATAAAAGTTCTTTTTATTTTTTAATGTATTAAACATTTGAGCTTTGTCAGCTCATCTTCAGATACATTTCAGATTAATATTTTAATTTTGGTCTGTAGATCAGAATTAAAATGTTGAGTGATCTGTGAGACCAAACAGCAGTGATTAAGGGTTGAGAATTCATAAGTGTGAAACAGCTAGAGATCATTCAAGTTTTTAATTTTTATTCAGGAATGGTACATTCAATTAATAAATTAACATTTATGTTTCATTTTATCTAAATGGCTTAAAGTACTGAAGCCACTAAAGTACTGAAATCCAGTACTGAAGCCAAGTAAGCTTCAAAAATATATATTTATTTTTTGTCTAAGTTTTCTATAAGTTGTTAAAAGTTATTATTAAAAAAATGAAATTATTGACAATTAACAACTATGAAATAAATGGGTTATTAATGCAAACAACTTTTCATCAAATTTAATGGTCTTACATTTATCTTGTTCCATTTAATTGACTAAGGAATTGAGACCCTTTGATTTCAAAGTATATTATCTTTTACATTTAATAGAATGGATGATCTGTATAGTATCTTGTTTGAAATCATATTATTATTTTAAATAGATTAAATTTTCAATTTAAAATGAATCTTTACATCTTGATAAAAGTAAATCATTATATATATATACAGTAAGACCCCACTTAATGCTGCCTTAATTAATGCTGATTTGATATAACACTGTCTGCTCGAAGCCTAAAAAAAGCTCAAAATTTATGCTGATTCAAATTATCGCAGCGTTTCATTGATTATTCCCAAGCACAAATGAATCAGCAAAAGGTGGCAATTCATGTTTGTTTGGTGCAATTTTGGAAAAAAATACATCATGGATGCCATAGGCAATATCGACTTTGCTTGGCAAGAATTAACTGATTAATTCATGAATGGAGTGTGGAAGAAGTTATGGCTGATGGTATTCAAGATTTTTCCAGTGATAGGCTCTTCTCTGTAGAGCCTATCACTGTATCATTAGATTGACCAAATTGTCAACCTAATCGATACAGCAGGACTAGGAGATGTAGACGAGCAAAATATTAAGGAGTTACTGCAAGTTTCTGGTGAGAGTCTTACCCACGACCTTCAAGAACTGACAGAACAAGGAATTCATGTAGAACTGGAAAATAGAGATTCTGAAAACAAAGAACCCAAAGAATTTTTCTACAGATTTCCTTAGTAAAAGTTTGATAACGATAACTGAAATTGTTGATCAAACTGTAGCGAATGATCCAGATTTTGAAAGGAGTGCAAAAGCAAAACGAGGCGTTTTGGATGTGATCTGCTATCGACATTTGCTTAAGGAAAGAAAAAAGCGACAAATGAAACTACATGACTATTGCAAAAAACAAGAATTTCAGAAGAGCCAGGACATTCATCACCAAAAATGAACTTTACATTTCTGTGTGCATATGTTTATGTATTATTTCACATATATTATTATGCAAATTAATATAAAAATAACTTAAAATTAAAGTATAATTTGTTTATTTTTGGTCGAGTGTTCCTCTTTCCCTATTTACTCTATGTTAAAATGACCTCATTTATTACTGTTTCATTTAGCGCTTTGTCGTCTAGGAACACATCCCCTGCGTTAAGCAGGGTCTTACTGTATATATATGTAAAACTATTTTATATTTGAATTGATAATCTCTCCATTATATTTTTTCAGTTAACTGCTCATTTTTTTCTCGTAAGAAAAAGCATTTTAGAGACAAATACTTAGCAAAACATAATGCTATATTTGATCAGTTAGATGTTGTTACATATGAAGAAGTGGTTAGGTTACCATCATTCAGAAGGAAAACACTTGTCTTATTAGGTAAATTTTTATTTTATTAGAAACTAAATAATATTTTATATAAATTATTAATTATATTAACTATTTTAGGTGCTCATGGAGTTGGTAGAAGACATATAAAAAATACACTTATCAGCAATCACCCTAATAAATATGCTTATCCCATTCCACGTATGTTTATAAAATATTTATACATGAATAACTTTTCAAAAGAATTTAAAATTGTTTATAATGAGGTTTTATTGTGTATTTGCATATTTTAAAGATACGACAAGGTTGCCAAGAAAAGGAGAAGAAAATGGTAAAAATTACTATTTTGTGTCTAATGATGAAATGATGGCAGATATAGCTGCTAATGATTATCTTGAATATGGAACACATGAAGATGCTATGTATGGTACAAAACTTGAAACTATACGTAAATTACATCAGGAAATGAAAATGGCCATACTTGATGTTGAACCTCAGGTAATCTGTATGATAAATTTTTTATTTTGATGATAAGTTTTATATTATAACTACTCAAGGTCAGTAAAATATGGCTGAAAACATTATAAATTATTGTGATTAATGCAATTTTTAAGGTTTTTTTTGGAATGTTTTTATATAATGTTATTACTGAGTGTGTTGCTATAAGGATTTTGTGAGGTCACATTACTTGCTATCACAGTTAGAAAATGAAAGAAAGTACCAAATTTTGAATGTGTGTTCAAAAAGGATCTTCACTGCATGGTGCAAGTGGAAGTAGGTATTGTACAGTACAGTACATGGGTGTGTGCATCCAAGATAAAGGATCACTCATTTTTTGAAATTAAAATGCCATTTATTGTCTCTTATATTATCTGTAAGAACAACTGTCCATCACCAAAGTTCACTAAATTAACTTGTATGTTCTCATTGTCAGTCTTCACATGGAGGAATCCTAGGATATACTTGCAGTAAGGAGGTGAATCCTGAGTCTGTGGCATCTCCAAGCCATAGAAAAGATGTTGAATCCAGAGAGTAGCATACACATATCTTCAGATAATTGGCTAGTTTATCTCAAAGGAGGATTTGGTGATGATGATCACAGAGGTAATCTAGGAGATAGTACCACAGCAAGTCAGATAGAACAAAACAAGAGCAATGTTTTTATGGACTACGTCCCTTGATCTCACATTCAAATTGGTCTCGAATATTTCTCCTTACAACACAATTGTGTCTCACCTGTTTCTAGATGAAATTAAACCACAAGAAAGATTGACATTGACACTGAATTCAATCCCAATTAGGGATGATTGTTGATCCCCTCTCAGGATTGGGTTCCCATAATGTTTTTTTTTTAAAAACTGGGACATTACCACATTTTGTAAAAAAAATGAGACAAGCTAAAAATGAAGAAAATCAAAAATTAATCTATTAAATATTATATGTTGCACTTTAAATAACATACTGATATAACAATATACACATTAACATAATGTCTTATTTTTAAAGTTCAATTTATTTTTGTAAAAACAATTATATTACTAAAAAAATATTCACAAGCACACTTAATTAGAAAAGTTGCAACTTTAAAAAGTACATAATAGCCAAGCTTTATATTTTTGATTCATCAGAATATTTATCAGCTTTATGGACCTGTTCAAGAAGAATTTTATTATTATTATTATTATGTTGGGTTAAGTTAGATATACTCGGTTAACACCGGTGGCTGTGTACTATGCCGGACCAAAGTCAAGGCATAGTAACCAAAACAGAAATTAAAGAAGTGTATCAGTGTGTGTGTCTGTATTCAGGAATTTTCTCACAATATGACATGTATTCAATATAGTGGCCTTCTGTAGAGTGATATATGTGTTTCTATTCAATTCTAATGTGCCTAGGCTTTTGTGTAGTGTGTGTGGTATGACACCTGTAGAGGAGAGAACAACAGGTACAATAAGCACCCTATCCATCCTCCACAGATGCCTTATTTCCTGGGCGAGTTCTGTGTACTTGCTAATTTTTTCAGTGCATGCGTTTTGTATATTGTGAGTGTTTGGAATGGATATGTCTATAATGTATGTGATTTTATTGTGTTTGTCAATGAGTGTGATGTCTGGTCTGTTGTGGTAAATTGTTTTATCTGTGATTATGGCTCTGTCGTAGTACATTTTGTGCGTGTTGTTTTCCAATACTGTCTGTGGAATGTATTTGTAGTATGGTTCATGGATGTCTACTAATTTGTGTTTCTTTGCAAGCTCTTGGTGTATTATATTTGCTACTTGGTTATGTCTGTGTAAATAATCTGTCTGTGCCAAGAGCTTGCAACCAGAGGTGATGTGTTGTATAGTTTCTGGCATGATGTGACATTTTCTGCATGTGTCATTTGTGAGTGTTGCATCTTTGAGTATGTGTTTTCTGTAGTTTTTAGTATTTATGACCTGATCCTGTATGGCAATCATAAATCCTTCCGTCTCCCCAAAGAGGCATCCCCGAGCTAACCAGCTGTTTGACGCAGTTTTGTCAACAAAATCCTGGGCCAGATCATAAGGATGCCTGCCATGGAGTGCCTTTCGAGCCCACGATTGCTTAATGGTGTCTATGCTTTTTATATGTTGCGTTGTGTCCATATGATGTGAGTGTAAGTTTAATGGTGTGTTATTTGAGTCTGCTAGAGTTACTGCTTTATGTAATTGTGATGTTTCTTGTTTTTTGTAGAAAAACTCTCGCAGTGACTGTATTTGTTTGTAGTGAAGGTTAACTATGTCAATCAGGCCACGTCCGCCATCTTTACGTGGAAGGGTTAATCTTTCTGTGGCAGATTTAGGATGATGTTGTTTATGCTTAGTAAGTGTAGTTCTTGTTTTCCTTTGGAGTTGCTCGAGATCTGTGTGAGTCCAATGTATAACTCCAAAAGAATATGTGAGTACTGGGATGACATATGTGTTTATTGCTTTAACTGTGTGTTTTGCATTTAACTGTGTTCTGAGAATAGCATTTAACCTACTTTGGTATTCTTTAATCAATCTTTGCTTTATTTGTGCATGTTCTGTTAGTTTGGCCTGTTGGAATCCTAAATACTTGTAGAGCTCACCCTCTTCCATGGATTCAATAATGTCTCCATTTCCAAGTGCAAAATCTTCTTTCTTCAGGATTCCTTTTTCTATGTGAAGTGTTTTGCATTTATCTAGGCCAAATTTCATTTGTATGTCCTTGGTGTATGAATGTGTGATTTGTAGGAGTTGATGAAGTTGTTTTTGTGTGGATGCATAAAGTTTTATGTCATCCATGTACATGAGATGTGACAGTGTAAACTGTGTTGTTTTTTCATGTCTGATATTGTAACCATATTGCGTGTTGTTTAACATGTTGGATAATGGATTCAGGGCTAGGCAGAACCAGAGAGGACTCAAGGAATCTCCTTGAAAAATTCCTCGCCTAATAAAAATTTGGTTTGTTTGTATGGAAGTGTTATGGGCCCTGAGATGTAGTGTTGTTCTCCAGTGCTGCATAGTGTTTTGAAAGAATGCAATGAGTGATGGATGTATTTTGTACATGTGTAGGATATGTAGCAGCCAACTGTGTGGAACACTGTCGAATGCTTTTCTGTAGTCTATATATGCCATGTGTATGTTTCTGTGTTGTCTGTGTGCTTGCCGTAGAATGACTGAATCTATGAGTAACTGTTCTTTGCATCCCCTGTGGTTTCTACGGCAACCTTTTTGTTGTTCTGTTAGAATGTCGTGTTCTTCAACATGTTTGTATATTTTGTTTGCAATACAGGATGTCAATAATTTGTAGAGTGTTGGAAGACATGTAATTGGTCTGTATTGTGTGGGGTCTGTGGTATTGTTGTTTTTAGGTTTCATGTAGGTGATGCCCTGAGTAAGAAAATTTGGCATGTCTTGTGGATTGATGATGATGTGTGTTAGATGTTTAGCTAGTTCCTGGTGCAGTGATGTAAACTTTTTGTACCAGAAATTGTGAATGTTGTCTACACCAGGTGTCTTCCAGTTGTGTGTTCTGTTAACAGTGTATTGGAAATCATGTATGTTTATTTCAACACAGGGCATAGTTGGTATGTTGTGCAAGTTTCTGTTCTCCTCCTCGATCCAGCCTGCATCAGCATTGTGCGTGACAGCACTGGACCAAAGAGAAGACCAATATGTTGTGAGTTCTTCTTCTGTTGGTGTGCCACTGTGCTGTGTATCAGTGTTTGCTTTGTTATTAATTTGTCTGTAAAAGAGTTTTTCATTGTTTGTAAATAATTTATTTTGTTGTTTTCGTAGTGTACATGTTTTGTATCGTTTGAGTCTACGTGCTTTGGCAGCAAGTTTTTGTTTTAGTGTATCAATGTATTCTGTAATGCGTGTGTTGTGATGTTCATGTTTTGTGTGTGTTTTTATTTTCTTGAAAATGTTTTTGAGCTGTTTCCTTAATTTGGGTGTTATGTTGTTTTTAGTGTATTGTGTTAGCCTGCCTAATTGCTGTCTAATGTCATTTATTTGTGTTTCTATTCTTCTCTGCCAGGCAGGCTTGTGATAGAATTGTGTTTTCTGTGTATTTGTCTGTGATTGTACTTTCAGTCCATGGTGTGTCACTACTGTGACTGCCCCAGCATAAACTAATGTATGAATGTCTGCAAGTGTAGAAATTGAATGAATGTAGTGTGGTAGTAAGTGAGTGTTTACATAATTTAGTGTTTTTCCTACTTTCTTTGACGTGTTGATTTTTGGTATTCGTGGTCGTTGTGTGGGATCTGTACCTGTATATTTAGTGAGTGTTTCCTGAAATATAAGTGAGAGCGTATTAACTAAATCCAAGTCTATGTTATCAGTGATGGATGAGGAAGTGTCTGTAGTATCATTAGTGGTAATTGTTGTATGTGTGTTATTATCAATGCTTGTTGCTGGATTATCCTGACAGGTTACATGATCTTCATTAATGTTAGATGTTTCTGTCTGTTGATGTATTTGATCAGCAACCTGTTGTTTGATAAGTTCAAGTGTTGTTTGTGGAATAAGGTTGTTGTGTATAATTGTTCTTTTTTGATCAACAACCCTTTGTTCGGTGACAGTGAGATGAGGATACTGTTGTGTGAATCTATGGTGTAGTTGTTGTCTGTATGCTGTCATGTTTGTTTCGAGTTTTGTGATGGTGTAATAAGTACGGATGATAAACTCGTTCATTTCTACTGTCCATTTCATCCGTTGGCGTGGTTTTCCAGCCTTTGTGGTCTGTGGATGCATTGCCACAGAAACACCAAGGCTGGGTTGGTTCCTCACATCTGTTGAGGGCATTGCAGTAGCCATGCTTGGGCCGGTGCTGCTTTCGCCACCGGTAACCAAGGGAGACTGTGACCTATTTTTCGAACATGAGCCTCTGCCTAACCCACGAACGCGGACCTTGTTAACCCGGGCGACGTCCGAGCCGGTATCACACTTTGATCTAGTTATTACCATGATGAATATCTCCACAGAATGTGGGTGTGGTCACTCTTAGCTTCATTTCTCCCCATAGACCTTACTGGCATGGGTGTCCCTACCAGGAGCTTATGCTCCAGCCTGCATTGCCCTATGGATCAGTAAAATTACTGGGCTCTCCCACCACGACCAGGTGGTGACCACGGGAGAGTTATTATTATTATTATTAATGCTGTATAATGCTCTCTTGTATAATGCTCTCCCGTAAAACGCGAATTCGTGCAAAGTGACGAAAAAATTGCGACTGGTTCTCATACAGCGTGATAAACAGTCCCATATAACGCGTAAGATAAATTTAACATTTTCACATAGTTTCTGATTTTTTATTTAGAAAAGCGAATGTATGCACTTACCTGTTGTTTATATATGAATAGTGAAGCTGATAGTTTAAAGAAGTAGCAGTTTATAAAAAAATAATAATACATACTCATTTAAAGATATAAGAGGAAAATAATTTTATTCAACTTAAAATAAAATTATGCACTTCACTGTTTAACATTTATTCACTATCGGAAGTATCAACAAATAAATTCCAACGATGCCGTTGTAGTATCGAGGATCAACGAAATGTCCCCGACGTATAAAATGGCAAGTGTGTTAAGGATCTTACAAACTTAAACTCACAACAAATTACGATATCTATATATTCTTGTGGAGTGTTGAGTTTTGAGCACAATAAAACAGTCAACACTAAGAACAAAGAAAACATTTAATTATACAAAACTTAGGTATACAGCCAACAAGGGAGCACTGGTGATATTCACAATATATACCACTGGTGGTGTCCGGTCCAACTTCTTGCCTTTGTAGAGATAATG
Source organism: Centruroides vittatus (assembly GCF_030686945.1). NCBI lineage: Eukaryota > Metazoa > Arthropoda > Arachnida > Scorpiones > Buthidae > Centruroides > Centruroides vittatus. The sequence continues at coordinate 2,208,389 of NW_027122708.1, read as the reverse complement.
TTTTAGAAATTTCAAACCTGGTCTATCCTTTCCTTTCTTACTTGGTCTCTCTTCCTCAAGCAGGTCCTTTCTTCACCTCTCACCAGGAAAAAGATATCCCATGCTCCTTTACATCCCCTATATATACATCACTTGTAGTGCCCCCCTTGTGTTACATTTAAATACACAATATAGAAGAACAAAAATATAGAGAAATATTATAACAACCACAATTATTTACACGGACAGCACATTAATAATAAACACGAATAATAATAATTTTAGTATAAGAGGAACATCACTTGTAAACATTCACAAAATAAATACATCATGGTGGTTACTGCTACATTCTTTATGAACTTAGGATTGTTGAATACAAGTCTACAGTTATACGATTACAATTGCCCCGAATTGCAACATGAATTAGATGAATTAAGTCTTATTACAAGTGTATACCCAACAAGTTCGGATGAAATTGATCCACACGAAAATATATATAATAGGTACGACGATGCTAAATTACAGAGTACTCATTTGTGGACACCACGAGGTCATAAGCACTCCTTGATGAATTCCTCAAAGTCCAGCCGTTCTTCTATCCCGCCTGCAGTCCGGTCAGTGAAAAAAAAGATGGCTCTACACATGGAGCATCTCCATTTATATTCCCCGCCATCCGGGTTACAGCTACGTCACGTGGTAAGAGCCGAACACTCCTAACTGCACTTATAGGCACCTGGCAAAAGGATGATATGACAACGCGAAAACAATTAACACACGCAACGACATCTTGACTTTCGATACAGACAACGGAACTCCTATATATATATATTGGGTTGTTCGGAAAGTTCGTAGCGATTTTTGATAGCCGACAGTTGAGACACCGATTGACGCGAAAATGATTAGAATTGTACAAACCAATGAATATTACGATAAATGACCTTGAGACGCGTCCGTTACAAAAAAACCGTTAAGATTATTCAAATAGCGTTTAATTTGGCTCATTGCAAAAATGGATGCGAACAACGTGCATTATCGACACTTGTTTCTTTTCTTTTTTCGTAAACGCAAAAATGCTGTACAAACAGCAAAAAAGATATGTGATGTTTATGGTGAGAGTGCTGTATCAGAATCAACTGTTCGAAAGTGGTTTGCAAAATTTAAAACGGGTAATTTCAGCCTTGAAGATGCTCCTCGCTCAGGAAGACCTCCTGTTATTGAAGAGGACCAAATCAAAGCATTATTGGATGAAAACCCTCATTACACAACTCGAGAGATTGCAGACATAGTGAAGTCATCAAACAGTACTGTATTTCAACATCTAAAGAAGCTCGGATACGTGAATCGTTATGACATTTGGATACCTCACGACTTAACGGAAAAAAACTTACTGGATCGCATCTCCATTTGTGATTCTCTTGAAAAACGAAATGAAAATGACCCTTTTTTGAAGCGTTTAGTGACAGGTGATGAAAAGTGGATCATTTATAACAACATCAGCCGAAAACGATCGTGGGGTAAGAAAAATGAATCACCATTAAAAACTCCAAAGGCCGGTCTTCATCCAAAGAAGGTCATGCTCACTGTCTGGTGGGATTGGAAAGGAATCCTGTACTATGAGCTGCTTCCACAGAATCAAACAATTGATTCTGATAAGTATTGTTCCCAATTGGATAAGCTGAACATGGCAATTAAAGAAAAACGTCCGGAACTGGCCAATAGAAAAGGCATTGTGTTTCACCAAGATAATGCCAGACCTCACACGTCTTTACGAACACGCCAAAAATTATTGGAACTAGGCTGGGATGTTTTACCCCACCCCCTTACTCACCCGACCTTGCCCCGTCGGACTACCATTTGTTCCGTTCTCTACAAAATTCCTTCATGATAAAAACTTTGATAGTTTGGAAGCTTGCAAAAACCACGTGGATCAGTTTTTCGCGGAAAAAACTGGAAAGTTCTACGAAGAGGGTATCATGAAGCTGCCCCATAGATGGCAACACGTCATTAAAAACAATGGCGCATACATAGTGGAATAAAAGTATATTTTTAGTATTAAAACAATTTCTTTTATTTCTCTTAAAAATCGCTACGAACTTTCCGAACAACCCAATATATATATATGTACATACAACTACAATAGTGATTAATCACTAACACCGTTTTGTTAATATTGGTTGTACAGTACAGATTTATTGACAACCGTTACAATTTACAGACTCCTGAATTTGCATAAATTGATCTGTCCCGTATAACGCAATTTCCTACAACATGGAACATATCCCCCGCATTATACGAGAATCTGCTGTATTTGGACATAGAACTCAGCACAAGAGAAATCCTTAAAATGGGTCTTTTAAAATTGAGACAGTGAAGACTTTAACCATTTTAGTCTTTTTTTCCCATCTGTCCACAGTGCATTTATTAATGAAAAAATACATTCAACAGCTACATTGGATCCTGGCAGTGCCAAACAAAAACTAACTAGGCATTTTAGATTCTCAATATTTATATCCTGCTTTGTAAAATGAGCATATATATCACACCATTTTTCACTGACACTTTAATCTTTGATTGTTTAACTTGCAAAATTTTAACGTGTTTCTCAAAAAAGTAACAGATTAGATAATATTATGTATGCTAGACTTTATTATTCATTAATAAAGTTTAAAGAAGTTTTATGTTTGAAGTATGTCTCAAATATTGATACTTTTCCATTTTATCCTTACGTGTCACATTGTGTATCGTGTTCATCAACCGCACATGCAGTGGTGTAGCGTGGTGGGGGCGGAAAAATTTCACAATAAATAATAATAATACCTAAATAAGCGGGCGGCGAAATTTTCCTCTGCCCCAGGCGGCTGACACCCACCGCTATGCCACTGCGCACATGTCATGTTGTAAGCTTTCACAGTGTTTATGAAATGACAATGTAATCAGATTGCAATTTCAGGTTATACATGCTGTTGAGGAGAATGATGATTCTGTTCATATTTTTCAATTTGTTTATGTAAATGAAAAATTAAACAAAAACATCATTATGCACAAATAAGAATGTAATATACCATATTCCAGAATATGAACTACATCTTAACATTAATTTTAAAAAAGTAATAAAATGTAGTTATTTTAAGAATGTTAAAATCCAAAATGGCATTGTAACAAAGTAATTTGTAGTGTGATTTTGGTGTGCGCATACAGAGATCAAAGGTTAGTTTTACCATTTCTTTTAGATTTGAGTTTTGTAGGGTTAAGGAATTGTTGTCATCTGAGTTTTGCCTATAATTTTTAAAAGTGAACTACCATTCTAAGTGTAGGAAAGTAACTAGCATACCTTTAAATTTTAATTCAAGTATTAAAAAGTAAATGTTTTAATATAACAAAAAGTACTTATTTGTAATAATTTAAAAAATTTGTTTTAGGTTATTTTCAAATAGATTTTGAATATTTGAATAGCATGCTGATGTAAAACAGCACTTCTTGAAACAGTGCGACATTGGGACAAGACCCTATGCAACACAATATATGGGGATAAAATGGAAAAGTATCCAAATATTAATTAAATAATAAAATTTTGTCAATTAAGCATGCTTATTGAATCTGTTATAAACATAATACTCTTGGTTTAATAATATTATTAATGTTGTGTTATTAGTATTATTAACAGCTAAGATAATATAATCAATGCATCCAAAATTTTAAATTACATGTTAGAAATGATTACAAGTATATAATGCATAATTTGTTTCTTCATAACTATCTTATTATATTTAGGCATTGAAAGTTCTCAGGACAGCAGAATATGCTCCTTATGTTGTTTTCATTGCTGCACCATCGGTTGGAAATCTTCATGATGTAAGTATTTGTTTTTACATTTATTAATTTTGTATTTATATATGTATGTATATGTTATTCAAAATAATTTAATTAAAATAGGTTTTGGCTTAAAAAATTTTTAAAACAATACTTAGCATTTAAAAGCTATAGAATTAGCTTATTTTTATCGTCACATTTTAAATGATTTTGATGGTATAATTTCTACATTTTAAAGTTGCTTAGTCAAACATCTTTTAATTTTTAGAAACTTATTCATTATCATCTGTTTAGTGCAAAAATAGAAATAGTTATATTACAAATCCCATTGTGTTAGAGTTACTAGCGAGGTTGAGGCCAAAGTTTTAAACGCGAAAACGTGTACGTCGAATGTTCAGTGTTGCTTTCCTGTAAGCCTAGAAGTTTGACAATGGTGTTTGGATAATCAGAAGAATCATGCTCAACATTCCAAAGGCCATTGCCAAACTTCTAGGCTTACGGGAAAGCAGCACTGAACATCCGACATACACATTTTTGCATTTAAAACTTTGGCCTCAACCTTGCTATTGACTTAAAAATATAGCAGATTATATTTGTTTCACTCCAGACCTATTGCCAAACATCTAGTTCAAAAATACTTCATTGGTACAAAATGGTTTTATTTTGTAATACACTTCTGTAATTATAATCAAAATGAAACCTACATATTACTAACATATCACTGTAATAATGCTAACATTGCTGATGCAAGTAAAAAGTAGTTTTACAGTAAAAAATGAAATTGATTAATTTTCTCTGAAGTAATTTAGCAATCAGACACTTTACATATGCTTGATACTCACTATATTATAATATGTTAAGTTTTAAAATTATAAGGTTATTTCTCAGTGTATTTTTAATAAAAGTATTTGTTTAATTAGGTTTCTATTACTGGTTTTTTGTAGACTTTAAAGAATTAAAAGCTAGTGGCTTTCTTTTCTCAGTAATGCATCACACAAGGAACAGTTGATTTATGTATTTTTTATTAAAGGAAATGCATTTTGGGTCTTAATGACCCCCTTTCAGTCCTTAGACTTTACAAAAAAAAGAGATAGATATGGGTTACATTATACAGAATAATACATATAATATTTTAACAAAAATTTTTTTAAAATTAACTTACATGGTTGATTGTTGGTTACAATTGACATTAGAGAGTATGTTAGGTAATTGACTTGCTAATCAGACTTGGCAGAGTTTGGATCATCTTTGAGTATGCTGTTGCATTTGTAGAATGAAGTTGTATCTATATGGGAGGACAGGGTAGGTTCACCAGATGGGGGCCATCTGGAGGAGGTGGGACGGGATGGAATTACATGTGGAAACCCCTCCTGTCTAACAGGTAGTATCCACATGTGATTCCATCCCGTCCCACCTCCTCCAGATGGCCCCCATCTGGTGAACCTACCCTGTCCTCCCATATAGATACAACTTCATTCTACAAATGCAACAGCATACTCAAAGATGATCCAAACTCTGCCAAGTCTGATTAGCAAGTCAATTACCTAACATACTCTCTAATGTCAATTGTAACCAACAATCAACCATGTAAGTTAATTTTTAAAAAAATTTTGTTAAAATATTATATGTATTATTCTGTATAATGTAACCCTTATCTATCTCTTTTTTTGTTAAGTCTAATGACTTAAGAGGGGTCATTAAGACCCAAAATGCATTTCCTTTAATAAAAAATACATAAATCAACTGTTGCTTGTGTGATGTGTTTACTGAAAAAAGAAAGCCACTAGCTTTTAATTCTTTAAAAGGTATTTGTTCTTGCAAAAATATAAAATAAGGAAAAATTAAATAAAATTCCTTCCTAATTAGAAAATTAATCTTATATATATATACAGTCAAACCTGTTTTTATGCGGGGGATAGGGACCGCATTAAAAAAAATCGCACGAAACTTCACGAATGGCTGTAAAAAATAGTTTTCGCAACACAATTAAAAAATATTTTTTTTATGCGGTCAACAGGGACCGCATAAAAAAGTCTCACATAGAAAATAACTCAAAACCGTACGAAATAGAATTTATTGACAACAGATGTCAGCACTTGACTGCATCGTCTGGTCTATCGTCTGTTTTACATATTTTTGTCCAGGTGGTGTTTTGTTGACTTAAAAAGTAAATTATTTCATTTTTCGCATATTCATGCAATAATATTACTATAATAAGTGCATTTATGCTATAATAAGTTTATTTAGCTATAATAAGTCAACGTGAGACATGACGAATCGCACGAAACTAGTCGCCAACTATACCGCACAAATAAAAAATCGTATAAATTAAAAATTCGCATTAAAAAAATCGCACAAATAAAAATCGCACATAAAAAGAGCGCATAAAAACAGGTTTGACTGTATGTATATATATATATATATCTTATCTTAAGATTAATTTTCTAATGGGTATATATATATATATATATATATATATCCATATTTTGTGTGTATATAATATATATGATTGATGATTGCATATATACTGCATCAATAGTACTAGCATATGCAAATGTAGCCAATCAGATATATATTAAAAAATAGATTATTTATAATTTTTGAAAGAATATGTGTTATATTTTTGTCATCATCCAAAAACAGCCTTTTTAATTCTGTTTTATATAAAATTTGCTACTTATTTTATCTAGTTATATAAAACATTTTTGCCTAATTTTAAATTTTATATTCTCAAATCTCTTTTTGAGCTATTTATTTACATAATTATATGTAATAAATTGATTATTAACCCAGTTTATTTAATAATTAATTTTATTTCTTTATTTTCTTAATTGGAAACAAATTTATAAGACAACTGTTTCATGAATATTTCAGTACAATTTTAATTAATCAAGTGAGCTTTATGTAAAATGTAATTAAACACACTCAGATAACCTTGAAAAAGCAGCAAAAATTTAATAAATAAAATGTTTTGGGACGTTTTTAACAACCTTCTTCCAGTGGAATACATGATGGAATACTCAAATAACCTTTTTCAAGGTTGTTTGAGTGTGTTTATTTTTTCAGAGCAACTCTGAATTAGTACAAAATGTAATATAATTTTATTTTTATATATATATATATTAATGCCTTTATAAGAAAAAAATTTTTTATCATTTTTTGATATTTTTATTTAAAATAATAAACCATATAAAAATAAATAATTTAATTTAGGTGGATGGAAGTTTAGAAAGACTAGCAAAAGAAAGTGAATTATTGCGGCAAGCATACGGACATTTTTTTGATCTCACCATTGTCAACAACGACATTGATGAAACTATTCGAATTTTAGAAAAAACTTTGGATAAAATCAACACAATACCACAGTGGGTACCTGTGAGTTGGGTTTATTAATGACAAACATTTTTAAGGACAGCAAAATTCTGCAATTTATAGGAATTACGAAGCTATCGGAATCAGGACCTACTGCCTTTTTTCTACATAATACAAAAGAGAAAGAAATTTTGTGCTATTTCTTCATATTTAATCTTTAGGAAGATTTTCATCAATCATTCCTATGGATGGATGCCACAACATTCATAATTTTGAAGTCAATCATTTTATGTGATAGATCACAATTACAATTGGGATTTTAAGCATAGGTCTTCTATCACTGGCATGATTTGCTTCAAGGATTGCACTGCCTTGTAAAGTAAAAGGATTTGTGGGTTTTTGTGTTTCCAAAACAAAGTACTAAATGGTAAATGGCAATGAATAAAATAGTGAAACTTAATAATAATCTATTTCGGTCTGAGGTAATCTTTTAATTAGAATTAAAAATATTTGAGGGTTTTGGATATTAAGTACTTCTTCCAAAGTTAAATTTAAAAGTACCAAAATTCCAAAAAATTGTCTTTCTTAATAATCAAGAAGCAGTTAAGCAAATTCATATCGAATAAGAATAGAAATAGAATTATAAAAATGTGCCTATTCTGAGTATTAATTGAATCTTGCATAATTAAATATTATATAAATTCTTTAAATATTCATATATTGATATGTTTATTTTTTAAAATGTTTTATAATATTTTTATTTTTCTAAAATAATTTTGCCAAAATGGTCTTTAAAAATGTGTGTGCCAAATTTCAAAAATTATTTTTGAATTATTAAAATAATACTTAATAATTTTACGGCACATTAATTTATTAATTTTGCTTATAAAGCAAAATTATTTTAGTTTTGATTTAAAATAAATATCAAGATCAATTTTGTATGTTTAGTTATTTTCACTATAAATTGAAATATTTCAAACTATGATGAAAGATTCAAATAATGATAATATTGTAATAACAATAATAATTATAATGGTAATAGCAAATGAATGAGAACTGATAGAAAATAAGCATACACAATTCTGTGATATAATAACTTTTTACATTTCCTAAATCTCTTCCTTAAAACTATGATTAAAGCAATATTAATTAAATATATTTCATATATATATATATAGATATATTTTTTGTTTATCGATTCTCCTATTATAAATCTCTATCCTTTTAATAATAAATTATTTATTACATTTATAATGAATTTTCTTAAAAGTTTCTTTATTATAATTTAGAATTTGAATAATGTATTTTAGAATAGAAATACTTTTAGTGACACATTAGATTCTTCTTTCAAAAAAAAAAAAAAAAAATATATTCTCGAAATATTAATAACATTCCATAAATTAAAATACATAATTCATCTGTAAGCTGACCATCTGAGAAATTAGATCAGTTTATAAGTCATAATTTGTAAAATGTCAACTTTTGTAGAAATATGTAAATGAAAATATTTTATTCTTTTTATGCAAATTATAGTCATTTTTTGTACTTTTCACTCATTTTATATTAAAATATTTTGTAGTGTTTAAATTATCAGTATGCAACTGAAATGTGGCAATATTCATATGAAACAATGACCTATTTAAACAGTATTTAAGTTGGTAGAAGTCGACTTATAGATGAATTACTGCATTATAAAAAGAGTCAAAAATTATACTGTGTATTATTTTTATTTTACTTTTAAGAAATCTTAAAAGTAATTTTATGTTTGACCAAATATACAATAATGGAACAATAATAAGAAATAAAAATTATTATTTTTTTAATTTTACATTTTCTTTTTCTTTATAAGAGTTTTTGTTGTAGAAATTTATTATCATTTCCATATTATTTTATTGCATGGAATTTGGAAGGATAATATTGTTATAATTATATAGGTTATAATTATTTAATATTATTAATGTTAATAATATGAAATCTTTATGAAACTGGAAGAGAATGTAATAGTCAATAAAAACAATGTTAACAATTGAATTTAAGCTTATTTTCTTAATATGTTATTATTTTGTACAAGAATATCAAAAACTTATTTAAATAAATAGAATTTTAAAAATTAATTTTAAATACAGCATTATTTAAAAATAATAATATTACAATATATACATAAGATCATATAGTGTAATATATAAAATTATATCTGAATGAAATGATAAAAAATTTAAATATAGTTTATTATTGATAGAAAGTTTTACTTAAAATACTTAATAAATTATAAAGATCTATCATCAGTAATTTCATCCATTATTATAAATATAGATTTATGAACATATATTATTTATAAATATGTAACAAAGTGGGATGTAAAAGATCATTAAGAGTATAGTAATAAATACCTAATGATATTTTCATTCAATATTAAAAGCTATTTTTAATTGTTAAAAACTAGTTCTTAGAATGGATAATATACACACATGTCCAAAACTTAAAAATGAATGGCATTTGTATATGAATAGAGAGAACTGTAGACAAATGCAGACAAAATATGACAAGAACCTCATTACTTGACATATCATATAGGGTAAAACATACACTTGTCACTTTGATTTGTAAAATTCTACAAGTTAAGTCTTTAGTGAAAAAGATTCATACAGCAGTCAAACATAATTGTAGAATGGATGGAAAGTGCTTACCAATACCCAGGAAGAGACCTGTCAGTATGGAATATATTCACTTTGAACTGCAATGCAGCACTCACATTATCGTGGCAGGCTCATCAGTGACTGGCTCAGTGACTTGTTCTAACTATTATCACTAGCAATTATAACAACAGACACACAACCAATTTCCTGTGCATATAATACAAAAAATGAATACTGCATAACAGTAGCTGCCATGACATTTGATGATAGGAAAGCTGTGTTTCCATAAAAATTTTAAACAAATACTGGAAATGACAAAAATAACCAGTTTATTTATACTAATTCTAAAATAGATAATTGGCACAAAACAAAGATGTAAAAACTTGGTTTTATTATTTTTTATAAACTAACTCTACTCAGCAATTTTTTTTTGGCAAAGTCATTAATTACTTTATCATAAAACTTGTTCATCGTTGATTCCATCAAAGTATTTAAAAGCTTTTTTTCTATTTAAAGCAACGCTAGTGACGACAATCTTTCTTCCGACTGAGTGTTCCTTGCCAATGTATGAATTCACTTCATGGTTGAAAAACTGCACTCAACAGATGCACTGGTAGATGGTACTGTAAAAATTAATGATATTAAATCATATAATTCCTTTATTGCATCCTTGTTCAGATCGTCATTAATTATAATATTTTTTTGTCTAAGAGTGACTTGCCAATATAGTCTGGACACGAATATAAATATTGCGATTCACTATGTAATTTAGATAAATCAAAAAATTCTCCATAAAATTTACTTAATTTAAAAAATTAAAACTTGCTTCAGAAAAATGTCTTTCATAATATTTAAAATTATTAACATCTGAAAGTGATAAAAATTCTAAAGATTTTATGTCTGAAAATCTGTCAATATAATTATAATTAAATGTAGCTTTGTAAAGAAACATACATAAAAATAACATAAAATATTCTTTACTTTTTAAATCTTAAAACAATGCACTTAGTTGGAAGTGTTATATGATATTTTGGTGTGTAGCATCCACCAGCTAAACTGCAAGAGGTTGGCATTCTGTAAAGTGCATGCATGAATGCATGTAATCTGGCTGCTTTACACCATTCAAAAATTTTTACTGTAGAAGTTGTCCCTTATTGGACAATACAGCGCTTCCATTGGGAATATGCATATACGAATTTATATTCAAATATACAATAGCAATCTTAACATTGTTTTTCACATGTATAGAAATTTGTAATAAAATACATAATGTGGTTATAATAAAACATTAATTTTAAATAATTCAAAGTATGTTAAAATATGAAAATAATTGCACAATATGTGTTTATATTTTAGAAAATGCAAGGGAAGCAGCGTTTCCACAACTTCCATGGACGGCATGCCACTGCTGCACAAATGATTTCCATCTCCTTCTGAGTTCTTCAGGTAACCAACCATTCTGTTGCGCCTGATGGAATGTTATTGGAACAAATGTCTATTTGTAAAAATTTTTAGAACAACATAATTCAAACAACCTTTCAAAACTATAAATATACAATTCAATGCTACATAGGCATTGTTATGTGCATAACAATCATTCAGTTAATGACTATAATGAGGAAGGATTAAGGAGGAAATGATGATGTTGATGGCCTGGCAAGCCCTGTTCGTTAATTGAATGATTCTAATGCATGTGACAACACATATGTAGTATTGAATTTTATAATTATAGTTTTGAAAGGTTGTTTGAATTATGTTATTCTAAAAATTTTTACAAATAGACATTTGTTGAGTATCCGATGGATCGAAGTCCACGGATGTATATTAAGGACTCAAGTAATGACCAATTACACGTGCACGAATTTGGCGAAACAACAGTAATTTATTCTAACAGTACAATAACCGCGAGATGCTTCCTAACCCTCAAGTTTACACAATACACGACTTAAAACTAACGAAATTTACAATACTCTATATACATATATACATACACATTTTCCTTCTATACAATAATTGCATATATTAGCCTTCGACGAATCACAGTATTATGTTAAGTGAATGCAACACGATCTCGAGTTCCAAGCGTTCCTTTTCTTTACGTCAATTCTCAAAACTAATAGTTCTGTCCGATACCTGAACGTAATTTACGTCACCAGAAGTACGTCCCTCGTTGATACTCCTCAATTACACTACGATGGAAACGGATTGTGCTTCCCGACTGAAAGTGGTCGCCCTTTCTAGACTCCTGTTCTCCCGGTCTAACTCCGACGTCCTTGCTGACCTTTCCTCAACGACCTTCCTCGACGAATCCAAAAACAGCCAAAAAGTGTCCTCAATCGTGAGAGTTCCTCAATTTATACTTCCCGCTCTCCGGAAGTCCGCTTCACTTATTGTCCCACTCTGAACCAATCAGAAAGCTTTTCACGTATCCTAAGGTGACATCATAAGAAAATTCCACGCGACACGGTACAAACCAAGAAAACCCGATACATACAAAAAAGGAAACCGAGAAAATAAATTAATAATAATAATAATAACAATAATACATAGTTGCGTAGCACTACACATTTGTTCCAATAACGTTCCATCAGGCACGACAGAACAGTTAGTTACCTGAAGAACTCAGAAAGAGATGGAAGTCATTTGGGCAGTATTCATTTTTGTTTTGTATTATATACACTGGAAATTGGTTCTGTGTCTGTTGTTACATATATCACGGTGTGGAGTGGTGTATATTCTAGCAATTGTGTTTGTTCTTAAATTTTGGACACATGTACTGTACAGTACTTGAATGTTTATAAAATGATTCATTTTTACTTTAAATTTTTATTGCACTTGCATTTCCATTTGTGCCATTTTTTACTATCAGAATCACTTTTAGAATAATTTCTTTTCCAAAAAGATAATAATAAATTTCATTAACATTTTGGATTTATTATCAAAATGTTAATGAAATTTATTAACATTTTTATTTTGTAACATTAAAATTTATTAGAAATGAAGCGTGCAATGCCATAAGGTTGTAAATGCCATTTTTCTCAAAATACGTATTATTGAAGAAATGAATTTTAAATGCAATGTTTTTTCCTACAAAAAAATATTGTGACGATAGTGGCGCTCTAAGTGGCTATATTTTGAAGATGAATTTATGTGCAAACCATACGTTTTAAGCGCCAAAGTGCAAGCCATGTGACTTTTGGCGCGTAAAATGTTTCGGTTTACATTTACATCATTTTGTTACTCCAATTTGTAATGCAGTGAGTTTTTTTATGCAGAACCGGATAACTGAATGCCGGTTTATTAATAGTTAACCTGTATCATTTTATTATTTGATATTTCAAAATGATATTCGGACTTCCATTAATCTTTCAAATTTGAAGTTTTTAAATACATTTTAACTTTTCTTACACTAAATTAATACCTTATTGTTTATATTTTCCTTTATTTATCATAATCATATTACAATTGATAAAGATTACAGCCCAGTTCAAGTACCAAAATTGTGGGCCCGACATTGTTGAAGCCAGGAAGCAGTCACTAATAGATTATTGTCAGTTTTTAATGTTAAAATTGATATTGAATTTGTAAATTGTGTTTAATAATTTAAATGTAAGTTTTTGGTATTCAAAACTGTTTTTCAGCTGTAGAAACATTAATTTTATGATTGCAATTGTTTTTGGCATTTACAACTTTATGCACTTGAACAATTTTGGCATTTACAACGTTATGGCTCTAACCCTGTTTTTAAACTTTTTTTCTTTCCTTACTATCATACTTAGGTGTTTGAAATTAAACCCAATGTTTTATTTCAAAGTGTAAATTGTTAAAATAATTTTTATAGCATTTGATTAAAGTTTGTTCATTAGAAAAAGTGTTTTTTCTCTCTCCAGAAAAGTTTGTTTTTTGGCATTTACAACATTATGGCATTGCACACTTCAAATAGTGTTTTATTATCATCAATATCATAATTGCAGCATACTTTGATTACATTCTGATAAAAAATCATAAAGAAAAATAAATAAGTAATGCATATGATTAATCTCATTAGCATCTAATAGCATTATTTCAATAAAATTATATCTATCATGTGAACAGATATAATTATAATAAAAAAAATTCATATTAAAGCACTAAAAGGAAAAACAAAATAATGAAGAATTATAATTATCAATTAATAGTATAATAGAATGAAATGTTAATTCTATAACAATAATGTTTTCTATTTTTAGTATAAAATTTATTAAAGTTATTGTCATTTTGCTATTTGAACAGAATTTATATAACGCTATTCAATAGGAAAAGTTTTTAATTTTCTATTCATTAACTTTTCTGAATATAGGAATTTAAATATCAATACAATAAAGAATCAAAACAGAAAATTTAAAAGGACAACAAAAATTCTTCAATTGTATTAATTTCTTATAAATAATTGAACATAATAATTTTATATACATGTTTTTTACTAATATACCATATTTCTGCACAAATAAGAGCATGCTCTTATATTGGGTTGTTGCAAATGAAATCACTGTTTTTTAAAATTTAAACTTTCCAGCCTTGTAGTTTTTTCCATGTGAGCAGTGCTGTATGTTTGCAATTGGAAGAGCGCACACATAATATGTGAATTTAAAAATATCATCTCATTTATATTGTGAGTTCCACATGTTTAAGAGTACTTTTTCTGATGGCATGGAAAAAAAAATATATATTTGAAAAAGAAAATTATTCAATTTAAGTAGGGGCATAATGCAGCCGAAGCAACCGAAATACCAATAAAACTTATGGTGAAGGTTCTTTGAATGAGCAGGCCACCAGGCATTGGTTCAAAAAATATCATTCCAGGAATAAAAATCTCAAAATCGGAATTGAAGAACATCATTGAATCAGAACATCACCTGACAGGAAATCGCAGAAAGGTTGAACATACTGGACATTATTCAACCCAGTGGCGTAGCTAGGGGGTGCGGTCCGCACCGGGTCCCCGGGAAGAATCATATGGAGGTCTGCAGTTCTTTAGTTATTTGTCACAAAAATGAAAGTATTCAAATGAAATTCTTTCCCATCCATCTTATTCTCCAGACTTTTTGCCAACAGACTATCACTTTTTTTAATACATTTGGACAGTTTTTTGGCAAGGAAAGTCTTCAAGGAAGAGAACACAATAAAAATTACATTTAATGACTTTTTGGCTTCTCCATTAATACATTTCTGTTGCATTGGGAAAAGCGTATTAATGTTGATGGAGACAATTTTTGATTGAATATGTAAATTTTAAATTAAATTAATAAATGTTCAAAAACAGAAGTAAAAATTGTCCATTTAATTTGCAACAATTTAATATGTGAAAATCACTTGTTTTTGCACTTTTGAAATTATGTTTGGCTGCTTCACTTATAAGAACATACCTTGCATAAAAGAGCACCACTACACTGCTGTGTCAATATAAATTAAATGTAAATGTAAATGTACTAATACAGTAACTATTCAGTGACATCCCTGTGGTAACCATTATTAAAAATAAAAAGTCAAAATAAAAAAATTCCTTCTGATACTATAAAAATAGTGATTTTGTTTTTTAATGCACTTTGAGGAATATAATGCCAATTTTGTCCCATCTATAATAGCTGCTCATATATATATAAGAGCATAGTTATATGCACAGAAACATGGTAATTTTTTAATAAATAAATTAAAATAAATTTGAAATAGCTAATTTTAAATTCAGTAATTTTAAGAAACTGTTTCATAATTTGAAAATGTTCATTTTTTGAATAAAATATAAATTTATACTGATATAGATTTGTATTTGCTGTATTCTGTTAATAATATGAGAATATACACTGAGTGGCCACAAAATTAGAGACATCCCTTATTTGAAAGTAAATTAGTCCAACAGTGTTGTAGAGTGACATAACAATGCAGAGTTGCTTATATAAGGAACTCTCAGCTTCAGATGACTTAGTTATTATGGAAGTTAATGTCAAAATGGGTAAGATGAAAGATTTAAGTGACTTCGAATGAGAAATGATCATCGGTCCAAGAAGAGCTGGTGCCAGCATCTCTGAAACAATGACTCTTTTAAGATTTTCTCACCCAACAGTATCTCAGGTGTTTAGATAGTGGCAATTGAGAAAAAAAACTTCAAGCGATAAGGACAATTCTGATCGAAAAAGGCTAGTGAACGAGAGAGGTGAAAGGCATAGTCTGCAGCAACAGAAGGGCAACAACACGACAAATTACAGCTGAATTCAATGCAGGTGCATCACAAAGCATATCCCAATGCACAAGACAGACTTTGCAAAGGATGGGCTTTGGTAGCAGGAGACCATCAAAAGTTGCCTTTGGTATCACAGAAAAATAGGAAAAGGCACCTGTTGTGGCCCCAGGAATGACAAAATTGGTCACTTGAGGACTGGAAAAAGTAGCCTGGTCCAACGAATCTCATTTCCTGCTCCATAATGCAGATGGCAGGATCAGAATATGGCACAAACAGCACAAATTCATGGACCCCCTCCTGCCAAATGACAACTCTTCAGGCTGGTGGCAGTGGAATTTTGGTGTTGGGAATGTTTTCCTGGAGTACACTGGGTCCCTTGACGTATTATTTGTGGACGTATCTCTGAATAGCACAACTTACCTCAACATCATTGCCAATCACGTACACTCGTTTATGGCTGTAATGTTCCCTGATGGAGATGGTCACTTTCAGCAGGACAATGAACCTTGTCACTGTGCTCGATTGGTCTTAAATTGGTTTGAGGAACATCAATCAGAGTTTAACCTGCTTCCATGGCCAGCTCAGTCCTCTGACCTCAATCCTATGGAACATTTGTGAGATCGAGTCAAAAAATTACTTCAAAGCTTGGAAATGCCACCATCCAATCTGACCCAACTTAGAGCTGCCATTATGTCAGCATGGGTCAATGTTCCTCAGCAATGGTATCAGCAACTTATTGAGTCTATGCCAAGAAGAATATCTGCTGTGATCAGAGCTAAAGGTGGACCAACTCATTATTAGAGGGTGTCTCTAATTTTTTGGCCACTCATGTATATCTTTAAATATTACATTCTACCTTACTCATTTTGTTACAATGAAAAATTACTATTTACTCCATCAAAATCAATTTCATTGAATAAATAGCTTTTTAACATACACTTAATTTTACATTAAATGATCAGAATATTTCCTTAAATTAAAAATAGCAAACATAAATTTGATAATCTTAATATTTATTTGAATAGTTCAAACAGTTTATAATCATTTTCTATTTTTAATTCATTTATGTTGGGATAGTATTTCAACAAGATTTAACTAAAAACATTTGCTAGGAAAACTCAATAAGAGTTGTGCTTTACAGCATGTGAAAAAAGTATTTATCAAAGTTTTGGAAAAATATTGCTATCATAAATTTTTCCCATGAAAATTATTATAAATAAGAATGATATAAAATACAGTATTTATTTTTTTGGTCAGAGATTTCAAAGCTTTATTGTTACATTTCATTTTATATAGCTTAAAAATGTTATCCATTGATTGTGATTAGTATATTTATGAAGTTTGACATATTGTATAATTAATTTGAATTTATGAATGCTGTGTCTGACATGTGAGAGAACTGTTTCACCACATCATGCTCCCTGTATGCATTTCTCCATTCCTTGTGTATTCCTCCATCTGAATCATCAATTCATCGTAATTATTTTGAGTAAACTTTTTTTCTTGTTTGTTTATTTCAGGGTAGTTGTGTTTCTTTGGGCATTCAATTGAACCATGGCTTCGACAATGAAGAAGTGAGCTATGAGGAATGAAGTTGAGCAGTCAGAAAAAGCAAAATCTTTCCCAAAGTCTTTCAAATCAAATTGGTTAATCAATTATGGCTTTTCTGAATGGTTCTTCCAGTTTCAGATGACATTAGTAATGTTTGTAATTGTACTTTGAATGGAGGAAAAAGTGAAGTATAAAAGCATTCCTCTTCCAGAAAGCCTCAAGAAAACATAGAAGTCTTGCTTTGCAACTGCTGTATTTCAAACACATTCATACCAAAATTCCCACAGATGAAGCAGAAGTGATCCTTTTAGGTTTTGTTGCAGAATACAATATAGCATTCTCAGTGACTGATTACTTAATTCTTGTTATAAAAAGAGTAATCAATAATTCAAAAATATTAAGAGAATTGTGCAGGAAAAACTGTTCATCATTAATTAAGAATGTTATTGCTAAGATAGAAAATGATGACAAATAGAAAAAACTGAAAAAGTACACACATTTTCTGGGATAATCAAGGGAAACATGGACATTAGTGCAATTAAACAGTGTTTCGATAAAGTATTTTGATGGGAGTGGTGTTCTTTGTAATGAGCAATTATAGCATTTCTATTGATGCAATCAATTATTCAACAGTTGAAGTTAAAAATTCTGAAGCTTTCAAAAAATGTGTTTCAGAAAAGGGTGTGATATTCGAGAAAGGGGTCTCATTAAGTAACTAAAGCAAACATCATTCAAAAAAAGATACATGCAGTAGATGGTAGAAAATTTAATTTATTATTGCATGAAGTAATATATACAGGTACAATCAATAGATTCCAACTCTAGGATGGTTTATCCAGCAGTCACCCTAAACATGATTGTTGGAGGGACAATTACACAAAAATTATGATGACAACATATCAAAATCACGATAATACTAATCTGTACAAAAATCAAGAATACTTATTACAGAAAGAATTTCTTATCACTAATCCTTAATACTAAACTTACACTAAGAAAGGAAAATTAGAGATGAAGGGCAAGAAGTAGCAAAGATGGTGGATAGGATAGAACAAGCTACCTGGGTCATATGAATGTCTTTCTGGTGTTGTGAGGGGCCACATGGAAACTCCTTGCACACAATTCACATTTCCTTCTTTTCTCCGTCCAAGAGGGTTTTTATTTTATCCAAATTGTCGGTTGCTCATTTGAAACTCGCAACTCATCAAGTTGAATGTTGACTCTAACACACTAACTTTGGTCCAGGTTCTCACTCTTCACCCATCTCTTGGGTACTGGACGACTTTACATCTCTTCTTTTTCATCCTCTCTCTTCAAGAACCAGCTCAAAAAGTGACTTCCCTTTGCCTCATATGCCCTCAAATAACCTCATATTCATTATGCTGGTGATTCCAGGAAGTGGCCCCTCACCTCCAAGAAAGGAAGAATTAAGGAGATTAGAAAGTTCTAGAGGGTGGAAAAAACAAAGAACAGGGAAAATTGTAAGAAGAACAAAAGACAAAAGCAGACAATATGGTGTACAGCCACAAGGGCAATGATGATAAAGTCCCTAACTTTCAGGATCAAGGTGCAAGATCCAATACTTTGTCACCAGCAGTTGCTGGTTATAAGTGCTTTTTCTTTATGTCATTAAAACTTATCTGAAGAATTTTTTTTATGTCTGAAAAAAGATTTTCCAGCCTGATTCCAATTTCCATTGAGCATGATCATGCAAAGAAGCTAGATATGTCAGATAGTATCTTTGAACTTTTTTGTTGGAAAATCCAAAGATACATGTAGTTTGTCAACAAAAGAGGTGACAGAAATGATGAGTGAATGTTCCAGTTACTCCAGTCTCCAATAAAATAAGATTATTTAATTTTATATTCTTTTTAAAATTTGCAATTGTTCAATCAATTTTTACTTTTTGTAAAACATTTAAATAAAAATAGGCATTCCAATTTCCACCTAGTCCACTACAAATTTTCTGTATAGCTATACATGAAAATTTATTCTGAGATTTCAGATCTCAGTACAGGGAGAGTACTCATAATCATTTACTTCTGGCCCCACTAACTTTAAGTTATATCACTGGCCAGATCAACAAAAAATCCATTCCTACAGCACTTAATTTTGCTATTATTTCAGTTTTATACATTTGCAAATATTTGTAATCTTTATAAAAAATGTTTTATATACTCATTATTATACTTAATTTTAAATATTTTAAGATAACTTTTATTTTAGGAAAATTATCAAAGAGCATATTGTTATTGTTGCCAAATAATTAGTAAAAAGGAATGAGGACCAATACAAGCCACTGCTAGTAAGACTGAGACACTAAGTTACTTCATAAGATGGAGACGAGATTGAGACATTATTAAAACACAAGTCTTGTCTGGAGACTGTCTTGAAACTTAACATCGCTGATAAAGGGAATCCCTGTATCAAATCTAGGTATTGCAACAGATCCTACAAGTGTGAAGATCAGGCAGAATAACTCCTTGTATGCTCCCCAATCTCATTGCAATGCATTGTGTTTGCCATAGTTATTGCTTCAAAAGCATATGAAGCAGGGATGGGGTTGTTGGTGGAAAAACACGACTCTTGAGTCAGTATTTTTTTAAATTGAATCACATAAAACGTTTTGACTCCCAACTCAGACTCTCCATCCCTGATATGAAGAACTACTTATAAATCCAGAACTTGTGCAATCCTTTATGTTGTCATACACTGCCTATAGTCTAAAGGTAATGTGCAGAATTAGGGGAGGTTCAGGAAATATATGGATTTCATAGACAAAAGATGTTGAAGATAGCAAAACTTAGGTGACTTTCCTACCATCATTGTGTGATCAAATCTTTCAACAGTGGGATGTGTTGGAAACATTTTTGTTGGGCTTTAACAGATGATAGATGTGCTCAAAGTTGAAGAGATGCAAAAACCTGCAAAATTTTAAAATTTGCTTTGGATTATTTTAACAGGTTCAATTCTCTTTTTCAGTCGGAAACTGTTCTTATTCCTTGTTCATCAGTTAGGTGAAAAATGAAAGTTGATTTTGAAACAACTGTGTTTGGATTTCATTAAGGTTGAATTCGTCGAAAACCTAGAAAGAATCACTTTATTAAGCTCAGTATATTTTGAGCCTGAGTCTGAAGAATTCTTGAAAGGAAAAGCTGACAATGTAGTTCAGGAGGTAAGGATGGTGTGTTTGAAGTTTTACATTACAGCCTCACAAGGAATTGTTTGCAGACTATCACTCCAACACACATTGCTTTAAGAAGTAGGATTTATTGATCAAAGCATTATATTGGAGGGTAAACATTGTGACTATGTAAATGACTTTAAGTACCTTAAAAGTAGTCAAACCTGTCTATAATGGAATCCCATGGGACCGAGCAATTCTTCCCTAGCAGACAGGTTTCTGCTATATGCAGGTTACCTACTACAGGTATCCCTTGATTAATGTGGTAGCATCTAAGGATTAATTCGGTGGTACCTCAATATTCGACCGAACAATCACTACCCACTAAAACAAATTTTTCGTTAATAACCAATATTTTTATTTTAACTTTAATTTTGCCATCTGCAAAAAGTTTTCTATATCAAAAATGAATAACTAATTTAAAAATAAACTGAAACCTTAGAGCTACCTACTTTCATCAGAAAATTATACTCCATCCAGTTCATTTTCTTTCATTTAATGTGTCCCTGTGGCACTAGAGGCCTCTTTTAGTAGGGCCCATTATGGGTTCGGCCAGGCCCACAATGGGGCGACCGGGTGGTGAGGACGGGGCCCGACATATCCGAACGGACCACCCCCGAAAAATTCCTGGGGATTATTCGACCCGAATCGGATTCGATCCCGGGTCCCCCAGAGTCGTAGGCTGCCATCTTTACCGCATCGGCCAATCTTCCACAGAAACTAAACTGAAACCTTTAGAGCTACCTACTTTCATCAGAAAATTATACTCCATCCAGTTCATTTTCTTTCATTTAATGTGTCCAGAATACAATCATTGTGTTTTACAACCATTTCAAGTGGATGAAGTGTTTCAGTAATATATGTCTGTGACACTAAGATTTATTGCAAATTCACACATTGTTATTTGTTGACTGTTAACATTTCTTCCCACAATTTCTCTTTGTCAACAGCTTTTGGGCAACTTGTATGTTTTGTATCCTTTAGTTCAAAATTTCCCAAATGAAATTTTCAAAACCACATTTGACACATCTGACATTTAGGAGCATCTTTCCCATACACACTAAGAGTATTTTTCACTCTTTGTATGGCATTAAATCCTTTACAAAACATTAAAAGCAGCTGTTAAAAATACACAAAAAACTTTTTGTTGGGTGTGGTTAAGGATACTGAATTTTCTGTTATATGGCCCAGTTTTCCTTTCCGTTTCTGCCTCAGACAGATTCCACTGTATACAGGTTAATAATTTGATTTTTGCAGAAAATTCAAGGGACCGAAGAAATCTTCTGTTAATGGCCATATACAGGTTCCATTATAGACAGGTTTGACTGTATTTTCAAAGATGATATTGATGTATTTGCTAGTCCGTTTCTTGGTATTCAGAAAAGAAGAGCCAAATCTGAATGAAATATAGGGACACACTAAAGAAACAGATTTTACGGAGAAACCACATTTGCAGTATTGAATGCCATGTGTTTTATCAAGTGTTCCTCTCAGTGTAAGCATGAGGCTTACAGTTTTGATGTGACATAACAACACTTATGTTTATTTACAGATAATATGTATAAAACTAATTGGGATGTGGTGTGTTCAAGATCTAGTCTGGCTACTGAAGTACAAAGTGTTTTAAATTCCGAGTGATGATTAAATTGCACAATTGTTAAAATGTGAAATATTTGCAAGTGCCAAATGACTGAAATTCTGTGATATATTACAGTTTATACTGGTTTTTATGGTTTAAGTCGGTCGCAAGCAACCCATGACCCTCTGGCCACATATGGCTTGCAAGATCCTAATACCTAATATGTGGCTCCGAGGGCATTGGCAACGTGATTTTATTTTCCCATTTTATGTCTTGTGACATTATGCAATCTAATTATGCTGATATTTGTGACAAAGAATATTCAAACTAAACTTGACCAATGAAGAGATTAGAGATATATAGTTTATTCTTGTTTGCATATCATTTTAATATTAATATTTAGTGTATGGCCATTACAGGTATGTCGGTTCTCGTGCAGTCCGTCAGAAGCCCACAAAGTTCTCTCGTGTCCATCATCCAGAAAAGGTTGCTCGTCTTTGATTTAAATAATACTCACAAAATCATAAATTATGAAATAACGTTTAATACAGCATTTTTATATGTTTCATAAAGAATTTTTTAGGTCTCTAAAGTGTGGCTTTTGATAAGTATCAAGAGAACCTTTTCATATAAAGACACTAAATCAGGGATGGCAACCTTTTTCTACGTAAGGGCCGCATTTCAAAACTTTTGAACTGACGCGGGCCACACACAAGAGAAAAGAGGGGGGAACTGTCGGTAAATCACAATTCTTTATTCATATATAATTATAAATTAGCATAGGTATACTTAATATAGCTTCTGGCACTGATCTAAACGTAATATATCAGAAATATTTGGTTAAATATCAGTCACTGCTAGTTTTAAATTAGTTTCGATGTAGCTGTTAGCCGGTTTCTTGTTTTAATTTTTACTAAATTCATTGCGAAAAAAACTTTTCACAAATATAAGTTGTAGAAAATAATGTTTGAATTTTTGTTGAATATATCATTAAGCTGGGAAATTGATATATTTATTCACGTTTTACGCCATGCGGGCCGCAAAAAATATTACTGCAGGCCGCATGCGGCCCGAGGGCCGCGGGTTGCCCATCCCTGCACTAAATAATAATATGCTCCCAAAAATTTGGCATCATAATTTGGCAATTTTGGTACTCGTACCTAAAAAGGTTGAGAGTTTGAGTATTCCGTCCTCAACTGGATTTAAAATTAACTTAAAACATTTTAGCTGTAATAAAATTTACAAACAATGTTAATATTAATGTTTATTAAACATAATATTATTTACAAAGATAAATTATCACAAATTACAAATTTAAACAGATGGATTGACAGATTTATTTTAAAGTTTGAATGTACAAGATGTTGAAAAATATATAAATATAAATTAATAAGACTACTTCAGAATATGAATGTACTATCCAAATCTTTTGGAATATTCATCATTTTATGAATTCTGGTTAAAGATTAAAAAATTAATATTAGTAATATCAGTACCATTGGAAACAATTTAAAATAAATGTACAATAGATGAGTTCTGTTTGAAAACGGATGAAATTTGACAGAGTATTTCCAAATAAAACTTCAATCGTTAAGTTTCTTACATTTGAGTATTTTTACGTTTTGCCCTGAGATGGAGAGATGGCATTAAGAATAATATATAGAAATTTCAAAACATATTATATTTAGACTGTAGAAAATGAATAAAATTCATAGAAAATTTCTATTACAATAACCACAAAAATCTATCGTTAACGAGTTAAAATTATCGACGTACATATGATACACACGAGTTCGCGGAGATTTTTAAATTTTTTACGCAATGGGTTATTTGCAATTTTTCCGAGCGGCTTCAGGTTGGACGTACGAACGTGCCAAAATGACGCGGACTTCGCGTCCGACGGACAAAAATTATTTACACGCAGAATTCTCGAGGAATGGGATGCAATACGCTCGATTTTGTATTTGCATCTATGGAAGAAGGTCGTGTTCTACATTTAAATAGCTGCAGTGAAAATATTTTGCATACTGTAAATATTTATAGGGGAATGTATGATACATGGAGGGATAAACAACTCAAACTTTGATCACAATTTGATATATTTTTTTTTTAACATCAAAATATTTACGATGATTGTCTTAATAACAAGTGAAAAACAAACTCGTGTGACTAACGTGACAATCGTACGACATTCAACACGCACAAATAGGCATCGAATTCTATCACTTAGACAATTGCAATTTTCAAAACAAAAATTGAATTAAGCATAAAAATTGTATTTTTTCATACATAAATATGATATTTGAAAAATGCAGCACCTAATTACACATATTTACAAAACTTGCATTAGCGATCGTAAATTTGTAAATGCTCAGAAAGCAATCTTATTATCGATATAATATTAGCACGACAAAGATGCGCAATTTGACATTCGCCCCAAAGAATTTTTTAATGATTTTATATCAATAATTTATTAAATTGTTAATTGTCGTCCATTTGTATTGCATCAAAATAAGTCGAGTTTTTAAGCATTTATCACATGACCCTATTAACTGTTATAACTTAAAAGCGAATTGTGTAAAGTTTGTAAAAGATCTAATCCTAAACATAGTAATATGTTACATCGAGATTAAAAAAGAAATTCTATATATATTTGGCTATATTTATACAATTTTATGTTAAGATCCACAATATATCATCTAACATTCAAACCGAAATAAAATTATTATATATTTTTTTTAATGATGAAAAACAGTTTAAGTAATTTTAAATATTACATCAATATATCCTGAAGCATACAAATTTTATATGTTGTATACAATTAAAATATAAGATATTTAGAAACCGTATAAAGTGAGCACCTTGTTGAACTGTTAAACTAACGGGAAGAATGAGTAATTATAAAAGTAGATTTCGATAATGGATATTGCATAGAGAGCTTATGCACGCATCTCCAAAATTGTGAAACTCCACATTATTATACATTTCTTTGGACCCTTTTGTTTGTAGTGATGTTAACAAACACGTTATTTACATTACTAATAATTCTTAAAATCACTAAGTGATACATTTAATGGAATATAAGTCACAGTGTTGTACTGTTATTGGATTTATTTTATTGTACCAAGACGAGTCGTATTTTTTCCAAAACGAATAAAAATAAATATAAGTATATATCTATATTGGCACAATAATTGCTGATATAAATAAATCTTTAAATTAAATATTCAAAATTCCCATTACTCACATTTTTATATATATATATATATATATATATATATATATCATAAAAAAGTTAAAACTATAAATTATGAAAATGTTTGAATTTCAAAACAGTCATTTAAAAATTATGAAATTTTTAAATATTTTCTAATGCGATAGTAGATTGTCTGTGACAATTATATTTGTATTACGATCTGTGTGGAATGTTAGGCGCCGCCGCGCAGAACGCAAAAGAAATAAAATGAAGGTCGTTCAGGTCGAGCAAAGTCTTTTTCCGCCATTAGAAGTAATGTCTCGAATGGCCTGAAGTAATCTTTTGATGTGTCCCACTTTTGTTACTCCAAGTTCCTGAAATTTATAAAGTAAGATAGTCAATAAATTTCTTAACAAATTTTTCTTATAAAAATATATTTATAAACTGTTCATCTTCAGTGAATAAATGTTTAAAATTGTCTATTTAATGAAGAATGAATAGCATTGATATTTTGAATTTAGTATAAACATATGTAAATGCTATTTAATTTATGAATGGAATAACAAATAGCATTCCAAGCCTTAGTTGCAAAGTCACTTTTATCTTAATTCTCAATGTTGAACATTTATACACAAACTGTTATTAGAAGCGTGTAATTGCATATGTGAGAGTCCGCTGGAGAGAGACTAGTGCTCGAATCACCCTTGTAGTGGCTTCGGACCAGTGAGACCCAATCAACTATCAGTGGATGACCATCAAGTGGACGAGTATTTAAGAGGGTCTTATCATGAGTAGGTTTGTCAATAGGAGTCCTGCCTATAGTAAATCTGACCCAAGCCCTGGTTAATAATTAACAAACAAAAGTTTAATGAATAAAATAAAGGAATACCATATCTCTATATCGATATCTAACTACATACACCTCTAAATACCAAGAGAGAGAGTTTACAATTCATTATATAATACCTCTAGTTGACCAATGTCTGTA
The DNA here is from genome assembly GCF_030686945.1 of Centruroides vittatus. Classification (NCBI taxonomy): domain Eukaryota; kingdom Metazoa; phylum Arthropoda; class Arachnida; order Scorpiones; family Buthidae; genus Centruroides; species Centruroides vittatus. Next base: position 2,181,937 of record NW_027122708.1, on the reverse strand, counting down.
TATGCAGGGAGTTGCTTTCAGAGTGGACTGGAGATGGAGGTGGGCTGGGAGAGGAACGACGGATGGGAGCCTGGTTTGCCGGCTTCTATGGGAGAGTCTGCTTTGAGACAAGTGTGTTAGCCCCTCATATCCTTAAATCCCCTCCAATCGGGGTTTAGAATTTTTATCATATGACAGGATACATTGATGAGTCAAGCTACCAGATGATCAACAAAAATTGTGATAACATCTTGCCAAAGGAAGTTGACAGTCAAGAATGGAATGGAAATTTTTTCCCTTTTCTCAAACTTTTCCCTCAAAATTATAAAAATGTGGCATTTTTAACACAAAAATATTAATATTTGAGTTTTTGAATAAAACAAAATGTTAAGTGGGTATAAAAGTGAAAAAAGTATACTCGTGTTTTGAAGCAGTGACCATTTTCTTGTTTTTATCTTACTGTTAGGTAGACTGGAACCTGCTTAAGCCAGAAAGTTTATTGAGTCCCATGCAATTCTAACTTTCATGGATTTTGCTGCACTGATATAAAACCAATAAAAATTTATATTGATTTTAGAAAGCTTGATCATTCCATTAAAGAATTTAAATCACACTGATTTCTAGGTATTTTTCCATATGCAACAGTTTGCCTGAATTTGTAAGAATTATAACATTTGATACTGCCAAATTTTTTGACAAGCATTATTACTTTAATAAATTAGAAAATATTCATCAATCTGCTTTTACTGATACATAATTTATAAGGTTCTATTTATGAAATAACTGATTCATTTATTAATAAATTTCTATGAAATATATATATCATATAAAATTTAAAATTCCAAAACTGTGTATAAAATTCTGGTCGATGATACAAAAAAATTGCATATAGAGAACTCTTAAAATTAAACTTGATGTCATTGGTATCCTTACCTTTAGATCTCGTCTTTCCAAATGTAGCAATTCAGATCCTCGTATATCGTGCTTTATAAAATTTTCTTTATATTCTGCCATTTGGATATTTTCCAACCATAATGCAACTTCTTCCGTACCCCAAGACGATATGGAGGATAAGATATTAATTCTCTGTTCTGTTGGCGTTCCGCATCCCGATCCTTCGCAAAAGCCACCTCCATGCTTTGAAATTCCACTTTTGCTGCTTTGTGCCGATGAACCGACTTTATAAGTTTTTGATTGTTTCTTGAATTTCAATCTGAATAGGCTTCGATAATGACGTTTCTGTTCTTGCTGTGAGTTGAGGTAAGAAGACAGATTCATATTTTTTTCAAAAATTTATTAGATAAATTAGGATCAAGGGTTATTTCCATGCATCACATGCAATTGTAAGTAATTTTAGTAATATTTCTAAGTAGTAAAATTGGATTGATAAACAAATTGCCATAAATTCCCAATTTGTAAATTTTCATGCATTATTTTCAAAATTTAATTCTTTTTTAGTAAAATTATAAATTCTTCAAATATTGACTTACTTCTTCTTCAGACTGATGAAAATAAATAATTCCTTGTGATTCAATACACTTTTTCAATTCCAATTCTGCTTGATTTAAAACTGTGTTAAAACGTTCTTCTAAATCTGGTCTTAATTGCTGTTAGTTGAAAAAAAAATTTAGCATTAATTCATTCATTTTCATTTTTAAATATTCCATTATAAATGTAAATCAAAACTTTTTTTATCTAAGCATTTAAATTCCTTCTCATTTCAAACAAGTGGAGGAAATTAATTTTTATTTAAACATATTTTTCATTATTTTGGAGTAAAAAGTTATAAAACGTACTTACATTTTAACACTAAAAACAATATTACTTACTCATATTTATTTAATACTGAACATAAAAATATAACAAAATACTTTCAATAAGTCATCATCTTTAGGTGAACAGAATACTTGTTTGACAAGTTCTTGCAACTTAGTTATAATGGGTGTCCAGAACAAATCCACAAAAAGTATCTCAGGCTGTAACTAATGGACAAGAATTTTTAAGGTTAATGTTACCCTAGGTAGACAAAATGGCGGCTCGTCTCTGACTCCAGCATACAGAAGCGAGGAAACAGTGGGGATGCACATTTTCTAAACCTAACCTATTCTAATAAATTATCATAATTATTAGCAACTAAATTATTAGAATAGGTTAGGTTTAGAAAACGTGTCTCCACTGTTTCCACGCTTCTGTATGCTGGAGTCAGAGACGAGCCGCCATTTTGTATACCTAGGGTAACATTAACCATTTTTAATTATACTACATGTGCTATAATTTGAAAGTGTGTGGAATGCTGTAGAACATCCTAGAATCTTTTTCAGAATTTTACTTTCTACTTCTTTCAAAATGATAATGAAAGATGCTTTATGTATAAAAGTGTACAACTTTTTTCCTAAAGTTTACCATAATGTTTTATTTAAACTATTTTGCAAATAAAGGAATTTTAAAATGAATAATATATATTGCATTCTGTAATAATTTCAAGAATAGATTACCACCACAGAGAAGAAACAGGTCTGATAGAAAAGTGAAAATTCTAATGAAAGCCAAATTGGAAGGATTGAAGAGTGTCTTTGAAGACAACAACAAGATTTCAATTCAATTTTTAGCCTTGAAACTGAAAATTTCATGTAGTTGTCTTCATGAGGCTTTGAAAACAAAAAAAACACATTGTCTATTTCTTTCAATATCTAATGGACACACAAAGATGAAATGCAGTAGGCTACTGCAACTTTGAAGAACTTTTCAAAAGTTCTCTGAATTTTAGATAATGAATCTTACTTTGTCCTCTCACATTCAATGATATATCCTCTACACATACCAACGTAAAGTTTTCCAAGAAAAAAAGAGATTTGAGGGCAAAGTTTTGGTTTGGATTGCAATGGGATCAAAAGGATTGAGTCAAGTTTTAACCAGAAAATCAAGTTTTGCTATCAATGCCCAGTGATATTTAAGTGAGTGTATGACATTGCCTCATTTTTTTATATTTGAAAGAACTATTCTCAGGCAGAAAATATCTTCTGGCCAGATAAAGCAAGTTTCCACTACACCAGAACCATACTAGATTACCTTCAACAAATAAACATCACATTTTTCTGGGAAAGTTATGCATGTTTAAGAAACACTAAGACACATTAACATTGTTAGGACACATTAGCAAGTTAGGGTTGCCAACATTTGCCAACTACTGGCCTGGAGAATTGCCCCCAAAATAAACAGTTAATATAATTGTTGAATAAATAAAATATTGTATCATATACGAGTACAGTATATATATTTATATATAGTATTACACAGTTAACAATTCAACATTATTTTATATAGTAAGTATAATTGTAATGCTTTTTATTTCTTAAAATAAGAAATAAAGAAGCATTACAATTATAACTGTTGGTGACGGCGCGAAAGGAAGAAAGGACAAAAGACATTACGAAGAATATTATCATTCTATCAAGACAGTTGCAAGACACTAGAAGACTGTTGCCATTTACAATTTCAAGTTTTGGCAGCCTAGAATTTATTACAATATTCACTTCAAAATAGCTAAATAGACCAGTAAAAATCGGTAATTTAATTGTTTTTCACATGCAATCTTTAATAAGAAAATATACCAGAATCCGAAATGGCTTTTTCACCGTTCTGAAGCCATATAATTTTACAGTTGTGGATTAATAACAGGATAAACTACTATTATGTAATAGTTTTTAATTTTAATAATTCAGCGCTTATCGTAATGATGATTTCGTATGCAAATTTTCAACAAAAGTTTTCAATCTGGAAATATGAGGAATAATGTGAATGTTACAGAATAATTAACAAACCAATTTTAAATTTTAATATTAAAGAATAATAAGTAAAACATTGATATTCCTGGTGAAATTACTAGTAAAACTGGAGACTGGATAAATGTCACCAAAACTGGACTCTCCAGGCAAAAATGACACGGTTGGTAACCCTATAGCAAGTTAAAATTTTTTGTGGTACCATCTGTTATGAGATAATAATATAAAAATGATCATAAAAAGTCAGAAAAACCTTAATTTCAAGGGTAGGAATGAGTTGTATTTCTAAAAATATTATTGTAAATATTAATGATGAGTAAAATTTTCATTAAGTCCATATGACACATTCTCCCCTCAACCTTTAACTACCAAAATTTAATAGCACCAATACCTGTTATGTACAAGTTACTGTGCCAAATTTTGTTTCTTAACCTTTATCATATCATGAGATAGACACCAATACACACACATATCCTGGGTATCAATTTTTTGGATTTATTGATCTCAAAACATCAAGTAAAATAAATTTGGTAACTCACGCCAAGTTTTAACTGGGTTCTGGTAGAGAAACTTCACTAACTTCGGCGTTAAACTATTTCTTTTTTTATTATCACAAGCACTTTCGACGAGTTTATAATCGTCGTCTTCAGGTGAAACGAATTATTTTAAAAAACGAACGTGCAGAATGTTCTAAGGAGAACAGAATTTTTGAATTCAAAAACAGGCATCCGGTAATTCCGTTACGAACGCGCAAAAAAGATGTTGGCATGTTCGAAAATCATAAATCTATGGTGCGGGCGGCGCATGCGTGGAACTGACACCACGATGGCGATACGATGTTAGGCGCGTTTCGTTGTTTAAGTGCCGATATAATGCTACCACACTCCGGGTAGATCTAGAGTGGGGATATTACATGCTTCCGTAGTGGCTATGAGAAGCGCTTCCCAGATGAGTACAAGCCTTCGATTGCTGCAACACTTTATTATTTCCGTTCTGGACCACGGGGTTGTAGCCTTGCTCGAGAACTTTTTTAGCGAGCTCTGTGGTATATTTTCCTTTTGCTACATCATCCTGATGCTCTGCTAGACAGGAGGCGAGCATTCTTGTTGTTGCTCCTATGTATCTTGTGCTAGCTCCCGTTTCCGGATTTTCTAGGTGTATTGCGTAGACGCCTGATTTTTCTAAAGTAGTTAGCTTGTCACAATCATTACAGATGCACCTACGTAGGTTTGGTAGAGGGGTTATAGGTAGATTGTAGTTGTACCGCCGAAAGATGCGACTGACACGTATAGAGGGTGGTCCAAGATACAGCAATGGAATCTGAATCGTGGATGTTTTTTCTTTTTTGTGCAGCGTGGTACGTGGGAATAGGGACTCCTTTACCTTGCGGAGTACATGCTCGTATTTGCCACGCGTGAATCCTGCACAAGATACCACTAGTCTGACGATGTCTAATTCACTTTTTATTGCTATCTGCGTCGACAGAAGTAATAGCGCCCTTCTAACAAGTGCAGCAATGGCGGCATTGATATATTTCGACGGTTGGAAAGCATCTGCTGGGATAATAGACGGTAACTCGTTAGATTTGTGATGAACTGCAAACTGCGGCTCCTCAACCGACTTTTTTATGCACAAATCCAAGAATGTTATTGATTCATCCTGCTCTTTCTCCCAGGTGAAACTGATCGTGGGGTATATGCTTGCTAGTTGCTGCACAAATTTGAAAAATTCCTCCTCTGTATTCTCCCATATTATTAAGATATCGTCGACATAGCGCAGATACAGTGACGGATAACTGACGGCAAGAGGGGAGTGGAAGATTCTACGCTCGATTTCTCTCATAATGAGCTCAGCTAAGACTGCAGATAGCGGGGAGCCCATAGGAACTCCTTGCCTTTGCAAGTAGATGTTCTTGTTGAAAAGCACAACTATTTCCTTTTCAACATGTGCGATATGCGCGATAGTCATAAGCCTAACATTAATTCCTCAATTCTTTGTTCTTTATTTCCCCTATTTCTAGATCTTTCGATTTTTCACTTTCCTTGCGGGTGGGGCAGTCCTGTTCCAGGAATTAAGGGGAAAGACAAATAGAGTGAAAAGACCCTGAGGCACGTAGAACGGGAGTAATGGTCATTTTTGGTAAGGAGCTGAGACAGAGCAGACTGCGGCAGAGAATCCGAATGGTTCGTTCAGCAGAACGGAGATAGGACTGGGATCGTCTGCGAGAGAAAAGAAAGAACTCCATGTGCCAAGACCGAGTGCAAGGAACTCTTTGAATATCCTCGGATTATTGACTGGAAAAGAAGAAATATAGTAGCCAGCAACTTGAACATAATTCCCCGACCCGAAGACATATCATTATCCTGGGTACCCCCTATACTTTCCTCCTTATACTTCTATATATCTATTTATCTTTTCTTTTTCCTCTCTATAGTTTATAAGTTAGTTTTTAGTCTTAGTTTATAATATTTCAGATAATATTTCATTGTAACTCATTATCATTGAGTCGTGTTTCTTTTGTGTGATACCACGTGTTTTCTCTTTGTCTACCCCCTCCTTCGTCTACACGTGTGCGAGGTTCCGAGTTGGAGTCCTAAAAGAATCCTGCATATCATAACGTGAGAAGGGGAAAAGTGTTTTGTTAAAATTATTTTTATTTTTATAGAAAAAAAGACAAAGTTTTGTTTTAATCGTATTTCCTGTCCTTTCGTTGGCCATGCACTCGCGCGATCTAACACCAGAAATTAGGCCAATTGAGGATTTTTGGGCAATTCTCAAGGCAGCCATTTATGAAAAGAGGTAAAAGACAAAAACAAGGATTATCTCTATAGAACATACTGTATGCAATTGATCAGCTGATCAATCACATAATGTACTGTCTGAAAAATGTAAACCAAAGTCTTGTACAACATATCTGATGTCAAATGAACCATGGAGACTTGTAAAATTACAAAAATAAAAGATAATGTACAGTTTTTCCATCACCTTTCAAATGACTATTTATTTCACAGAGTTTTCTTTTTATCAAGGTAAAAACCACATTACACAAATTTATGCAGATTTTTCAGACATCCATTAGAGCATTTTAAAATTTATAGAATAAAACTTGATATGTATAAAGTAGCTATTAAAATTTTAAAAGCCAAATTCAAAATACATTTTAGCAAGAGAGATGTAACAAGGTTCTTTCCACAAATTTTGATGTCCTTTATGACTTCTGATTTTATGGTTAACTTTTAATCCTACATTCCTCAAAAGTGAAATTGCAATACCTCAAAGGAATGCTTGTAGCCACATGCAAACTGGTACGTCAGCTGGGCAATTCATAATGGAAAATAGTCCAGTAAGCAACAGAAAATTTAAAATTTTTTCATGCTTAGCAAACATATGATTTGGCAGATATTGTTTTTTGTTTTTGTAAATTAGTAAAATATATATAAATATAGTTAAGACTTATGAGAAATAATGTATTTCCAACATAGGAAAAGGAAATCTTTTGGAACAGCTTACCATAGCATTGTTAATTATTGTGTCAGAAGCAATTAACAAAACACACAAAAGAAAAGGTTCTTTGAAAACAAATTCTTTCGAAGAACTTTTATACTTTTTCGTTTTAATGAATAATGTATTTAATCAGTGGCGTGCAGTCCATGAAAGCTGTGGAAGTGCTGCTTCCCTTGTATTTTCTAAAATATAAGTACATATTGTACAATTATTTTCATATTTTAACATACTTTGAATTTATTAAGCAAACAGAATATGGCTACTTATACAGAATGCTATTTTTGTTAATTAATAATTAATAATAATATAAATAAACTACAAGTAAATAGCATGTGTCCGGTGTGAACCTCACAGGTTGCCAGATAAGTTTTATAAAAAGTACAGCAGAATTACTCAAAATGTAGACCAAATTATTTTTAAAGTGGCCAAAAAGTAGTAAGTTGCCCAAATGTAAAAGCTTAAAGCCCTACAAATATCTCAATCTGCTACTCGTAGCCTAATCTTACAATCCCAAAACCCAGCCATATATTATGAAATAAGAGAAAAAGGGGTAGTCCATATTTAAGGTGACACCCAGAAATGTGTTACTGTAAAAGCAGTCATGTTGACCAGATAGAGTTGTTCTTGATCTACTGTTCTTTTATAGCATGAAGCCACTTCGATCTAAATGACCGAGTTAATATATGCATATCACAGTTCAGACAGAATTTTCACTTTGAATTAACCGAATTCTCTATATCCCTGGCCGCAACAAAAGTACAGTTATGAACTAACAGGATTTCAAATTATCCAAATTTGAATTAACAAGGATTTCCCGTAATAAAAAATTTAATAAAATTTTAAAAATATGACTTACAATTTCATCTGTTTTATCTCTTAAAAAATTAGAAGTTTCTTGATAAAGCTGACGGACATTTGCTACCAGTTCTGTTAGATGCTGACGAACATGAGGCTGTAATAAAACAACAAAAAAAACAAAATTATAGTGAATAAAAGAATTTATATAATACTCAAAGATATAAATTAAAAAACTATATTTACACATGCATAGGTTGCACTTTTTCCTGAAAATATTACTCAAATATAAGCTGCATCCCAATGCAGCTTATATTTGAGTAATATTTGAAATATTATTTATATTTGCGCTTAATTATTTGCGAATTTTATTTATATACAGCTTATATTTATATTTGAAATATAAGCTGCATCCCAATGCAGCTTCAAAAAACTAAACTGTTTAAAAATTAAAACACATTTTTCTGTTATTGGTAATAATTGATATGTACAGTACCATATATGCATATATAGGTGTAAGAAGTGCTTCTACTCCTATGATGATGAAAAATTATTGCATTTGATGCAACAAACAAAATACTTTTAATCATAACATTTCATGCAATATATATCACCATCTCTGTGATCAATCTGCTACAAGCATGGCATTTCTTGGCAAAATCTGGTGTAGCTATAGCTTCTGTAGGTGCACCTCTTTCTGCAACATCACACATCTAACAATTATCGCTACAAGAGCATTTCTTGTGCCAAAGAAATGCCATGCTTGTAGCAGACCAATCAAAGTAATGGTGATATATATTGCATGAAATGTTATGACCAAAAGTTTTTAGTTTGTTGCATCAAATGCAATAAAATAGAAAAAGCAGATTCCGTACTGTATGAAAACAAACTTTGGCACAAGAAATGCTCTTGTAGCGATAATTGTCTGATGTGTGATGCTGCAGAAAGAGGTGCCCCTACAGAAGCTATAGCTACAGCAGATTTTGCCAAGATATCCCATGCTTCTAGCAGACCGATCACAGAGATAATGATATATATTGCATGAAAAATTATTGATTGTTAATAAAAGTCCTCATTTTTGCTGCTTTTGTCATTATTGTCAAGGTCCAAAAGAGATTCATGTCACATGGAATTGTCTTCACTTTCATCCAGTGCATTAAATACTGATGTTATTTTAATACTTTGGGGCACCATTTCTACGAGTATTGATACATCCACTTGCACATTTGATACAATGATGCTTTAAGAAAGCATCTGCTAGGTGTCATTTTTGAAGAATGTGTGATACATCTGCTCTAGGTATGCTTGAAAAGAGCGTTTTCCATAGCAATCACATCTCCAGATATTACCACCATGTCACATTTTTCCACTTGCAATTTCCTTTTGAAACTTGACTCAGAAACTGTCCTGATTGACAGTTTTGACAGGAATTTGAACAATATAGAATGCTGACTCAAGAGCACGCCAAACACCAAACTCACATGAATATGCTGATAGTTATTTTATTATTCAGCTGTTTTCTTTCACACATACCAAAATTCACTCCAATAATTTCTTCTTCATAAGTATTTTTCATTTAAAACTCACATATAATGGTAGCTTGATTCCATCAGCAGTGATGACTAGAGAGATGATACATTGCTGCTTTTTTGCTTTTGTTATTCACACTTGCATTGTATTTTTGTCTGCCTTGTTTACTGTTGTTTCTCCTGATACACTGAAAAACAGAGGAATTTCATCAGCATTACTGTTGGCTCCCAGGCTGTACTCATGCTATTTTCTCAGTGTAATTGTGGCCTTTCAGCCATTGTCTTTTCTTCAACTTTCCTCTAAAACAACAGACTCAGAAGTAGCACAGGTTTCCATTGGATTAGGATTGGTTGAAATTGGAGTTGGGAGAATGAATGGAGAATACAGAGAAAGAAGACAAGTAGGAAAGAATGGTAAGAGTGTGCATAAGGTGTATTAAGTATGGACAATGTTCTAGTTGGGACAAAAGTGATATAGAACTTGCACTGTATAGTGCTGTTTTAAAGTCTGTTAGTTCAAAGTCTATGTATGCATCAAAGATTGAAAATGATGAACTTTTATTTTTCATCCCAGTGAAGCTGTAAAAGAATAATTTGTAAACTTGACTGTACAAAGGAATATCCTCTGTGACTCATAGCTGAATTCTTATATCAATAATTGTCAGAACACATTGCAACCACCTTGTTCTTATTTTCCTGTTTACAACTCTTCTTAGTACTAACTTAGGTGAATATATGCCATTATTGGTTAGGTTATTCTACATATAAAATATCTTTTTATTGGGAAAAGGACTGTTTGTAACATGAATGTCAAAATCCCTTGTAATTAAATTGTTTTTATTAATTCATTTTACCTTGCTGTTTATTTTTATCATAACATCAAGCAAGGTTCACATGATAGTGTGTTTCTGGAAGTTGTTATGCTGTTAATATTCTTCACTATATGACAATATCATATTGAGCCATAAATTGCTTCACTGAATCAATCTCCTGCAAGGTTATGTACTAGAACTGAAGCATTGCAATTGACATTCTGTCAGTTGAAATGCTTCTGTTCATAAAATTAACAGTTTGTGTTCATAAAATGTCCGTAAAATGAGAGAATTTCTGTTTGCCTTCATTTTATGGACAAACTTGATGAGATCAGTTTCCATGAGGATACTTGGCTTTCATTCCCCAAAATGCTTGTCAATTTTTTGCCAAAGTCTTCTCAAGGGTGATCTTTTCTTGAATCTACCAACAAACAATTTTCTTATTGACATCATCTCTTCTCCCTACTGCTTTCTTGACATTTACTTCTGCATATATGGCAAATTTCAAGTTATAAAACTTGCTCAGATTTAAGACACGTGACACACAACAATACGAAGAAATAAACAATCAATGGCATTTCCATACCCCATGGATATGTCCTCTAAAGGTAGCAGAATGGGTCCGGGAAACAAGATAATTCTCTCTTTTGAGTTCATACAATATTTTTCAATACTTCCCATAGTAAACAAAAGGTTGAATAATTTATTACACCAAACTTCTTTTTGAAAATTAAAATGCAGCTTATACATATATGAATACAGAAATAAATGTCTTGGCAAAGTTAAATTATTATTTACTACCAACTTTTTACAATTTTTAATCATTGCTTGATCACATTTTATCTTATAAATTTTTCATTGACTTTTACATCCAGATATGTCTGCTTGATTTTCTGTTGGATTTATCTATAATATTTATTGTTTGCACATTTTTAAATTTTTTTTTTTTAATTGAAGTGTTCCATGAATAGAATATGTTATAGACCATTTCTTTTTCATTTAAATTATATAGCAAATAATAATAATAAAATAACAACAATTAAGTAAAGATTAGCTCAATTATTAAAGTATTGTATTGGTTAATGTTTATATTTAACTTAAAAATCATTAATAAATTTTTATTTTATATCAGTATTATGAAACTTAATTATAGCTAGAAATATAAATATGCATTTACAGTTTTGAAATATTTACTGAAATACTCTTATCTGATATATTTTAGTTATATCAATAATATAAAATAATTATTTCACAGTTCTTTCTGAGTTTGAAATATAACTAACATAATTATATAATTCTATTAAATTTAGTATAATTAATTCTGATGGTTTAGCTGATTTTACAGTTATTTTTTTGTGGATAATTTCATTTCAAATTAAAATGATTTATTTTATATTTCAAAACTGTTTTTATATACTGTTTATTTTTGAAAAAGAAAAAAAGATATATACCCCTTCAGTTAAATGACCACCAGGAAATAGAGCATCAATGAAACATGAAGCACGAGATGCTAACATAAATAATTCTTGCTCGATTAAAGGATAAGAAATTGAGGCAGCCTTTACCCTGTAAAAGAAAATGAATCAGCTTAAAACTTTTAGAAAAATTTTTAAGAACAAAGCATCAATTTAAAAATTAATATTGTTTTACAATGATTTAAACAGTTTTGTTTGTAACAAAATTATTATTTATCAATTTAATCTTCACACCAAATTATTAAAATTTCAATTAATAATTTATGAAATCAAAAAGAATGTTTTCAATTTACATTGGTTTACATTGTATCTATATGTTCAAAATAGGTACTTAACCTACAAATTAAGTAACCTACTTCTGTAAGTTACTTAATTTTAATTTGTATTCTTCCTGGATGATTCTAGACATCCTTCCAGGAAGAATATATAGAACATATTTATTTATAAATAATTTTAAAATGTTTTTTATTTTTATATATTGCATATTTTCAGAAAATATCTCTATTTATAAGATGTTTGTTTTTATTTCAAAATTAACCCATGAGTTATCTGCCAATTTTAACTTGCAATTACAAACTCATCAAAAAGTTTTTCTTTTGTATAGTCACCAAGAATAGGCAGAAAACATTAAAAATTCTTTACATGCTACACCTATTCATCTGTCATTGTAATTTTCCCCCAAACCACTGAAGACTCACACAAATATGCCTTGCCTTTAGTTTCCTCCTGTTTACATCAATCCATGTTTTAATTGATAATTAAGCACTCCTGCCTGAACTTGCATCTTAAAAGTTCATAAATTTTTGATAATTCTCCTCACAATTGTCAGAGAACTGCTTAGAAGCAGCTGTCAATTTTGTCCTATTAATTGGTTCTCTGTGATGAATAGAGAGTTAATCAATGATTATTCATTAGCTCTTTATAATGAATAGAACAAGAAATTGCCTCTAACTCATGTCAATAGATGTCACTGACATTAAAATCTTTTCTATTTAATTTTTTTTGAGTTTATTTCACTACTTATTACTATTATTGTTATCTTTAGTTTGAACTTTTTCAATCATTTTTGATGAGTAGTCAGTCAGTCTTGTTGACAATTAAGACACGACAAGTTAATTGCTATGTTAATAGAATATAAAATCTTGCTCTAGTTTTTATAAAGTAAATTTGATAATGAATATAATTATATTCATTTAAAATGATAGTCCTAACTTGACCACAGAATGTTTTGTCTCATTTATACTTGTTGATAATATCCAATGACATAGTTCATCAGATATTAGCAACATTAAAATTATTTTCTATTTAATTTTTTCTGAGTAAAATAAAACAGAAATAAAGCAATATAATAAAAAATATTGTCATTTGTAAGCCATCAAAATTGAGCAATCAATTCAGACTAACACTGAACTGCAAAAAGACCAAAACTATGGTCATTTCCAATGAGAAAGAAACTCTAAAAGTAAATATTAAAATTGAAAACAGTAAACTGGAGCAGGTCAAAAATTATGTCTATCTGGGACATGATTACAGATGATGGAAGGAATGATAAGAAAATTGGAAGAAGGATTGGAATTTCAAGGACTGCATTTACAAACATGAAACAAGTGTTGACATCAAGAGCGATTAGTATACAAACAAAAGTTAGGTTGGCAAAATGTTATGTTTGGTCAACCCTGCTTTACAGAACAGAGAGTTGGACAATAATTTTTTTTCATTATTTGCATTCAAAAGCATTTGAAATGTGGATGATTCGAAGAATGCTGAGAGTTCCTTGGAGGGCAAGAAGAACAAATGAAGATATCCTGGCAACTGCAAATCAGAAAAGAACCTTACTAGAAGTAGTAAGGAAAAGAAAAATGAGTTATCTGGGGCATGTATTGTGACACCAAAGTCTACAAAAACTATTACTGGAGGGAATGACTGAAGGGCAAAGAGGCAGGAGTAGGCCAAGAATTAACTGGTTCAACAATATCAGGAATTGGACATACTTATTGTATGAAGAATGCTCGTGATAGATCATGGTGGCGTGAAATGGTCATCAACCTCCTGACAGGAGAAGACACCCAAAGAAGAAGTCATTTATATTTTCAACACTTATGAAGTTTGGGGGCTTTGGTCTCAGTATTCTGTTTTTCCTTTTTACTTACTTTAACTGTAATAAACATTTATAATTAACTAAAACTAATGGAAGTGAAACAAAAAACAATGTCTTCATGTTTAAGATTGGACTTTCTAAACTGTGCACTGGTAAGTGTTATACTTGCAATGGCTACTCCATCCACTTCAGTGGTGTGGGGTATTCAATAGTATGGTTTATTCAAAGGTATTATTCCTGTTCTAGCAATTTTCTGTAGCATATATGCTGCTACAGGTTATCTTCACAAAAATTACAATATTTGTTACAAAGGTTTTGTAAATTTAATTTATGTATACAAATAAATATAGTCTCTAATGTTTACAAGTGAGGATTATCACTTTCTATCTGGACCCACAAGATATTTATTGATCTTTCACTAAATCGTGTCACTTATTTAACTGTCTTAAGATCGTTGACATGACAAAAACTTAATTTGCCAAATGAGTCAGACAAAAACAGTTCCACTTGTCTCATTTGACAAATATAAAATCTTACATTGATGTTCCAAACTAGCCAAAATAATTTTCTGTATTATGATATAATTTTAATACAATTACTAATTATGATAGGCTTACACTTGTTCAAAATAAATTCTACTACAATTTCTGTTTGTGAATCTCACAATAAACAGAAATAAAGAAAAAACTTCTCTGAACTTTATAAACAAACATTTCAAGAAAAGTTGAACAATTTATTTATTTGAGAAACACGATTATGAATAATAGGGTAGATGTACCAGTTTTGGCCAGTGTACCAGTTCTGGCCAGAAAACAAATTTAACTTAAAAATATAATCACCACATATTCAGATCTGTCCAATGAAACAAACTTTTATTGTTAACTGTGTGAACAGTTAACAATAAAAGTTTGTTTCATTTGTGATTATATTTTTAAGTTAAATTTGTTTTCTGGCCAGAACTGGTACTACACTGGCCAAAACTGGTACATCTACCCTACAGATGTAAACATTTAAAACTAATTTTTCTTTAAACTCTAGATCAGTGGTGTGCAACCTATTTTCATTTCTGACCCCCATTCTGTGTAAAATTTTGTCACGACCCTGGATAGACAGTAGATGTTTTTTAATCATCAATGTAGTTAAAGTAAAATTCTTTCTGGGATTTGCACTTATGTTTCTGCTTTATTAGAGGTCTGAATAAAGCACATAATTTTATGAAACAATGGTTTTTATTTATGCATATTGGTATAAATATTTATTTAATGAAAAATACTTTTAAAAAACTTTACATCATAAGAATTCAATGTGAGGTATGCTATTCTATTTTTATAAATACCTTTGTGAGAAAAGTTCCAGAATAAAGCTCGTAAAAAATAGAAAATTGCAATTACCAAGAAATGATCCTAGCTCTTGTCAAAGTAGTCCCCTCGGCTATCTATACACAACTGCCAATGTTTCTGGAGGTCTTGGAAGCAAGCAGAGAAAGCTTCAAGTGTGATGCTTGTTAGCTCATTTGACACAGCCCATTAGATGGCTGTCTGCGATATCTTGATGAAACGTCCCTTTTAGTTGCTTTTTCACTTGCGGAAACAAGAAAAAAGTCACACTTTTCTGGCAAAGGGTTGCAACTGAAAGAGACGTTCAACCCCAAAAAATTTTCTTGCAACCCCTCTGAGGTCATGACCCACAGGTTGTGCACCACTACTCTAGATATTAGTTTTTGATAAAGATTCAAATTTAAATTTTGGATGATTAACAATACTAAGATGAAAAATAAATGCCTTTAATTTATGTAAAAAGTTAAGTGATATTCATATTTAAAAAAAAGGAATAATGTTATTCAATTATGTGGATAAAAAATTATGATACTATGATATAGTTTGAGAACAAAAAATTCAAAACTACTAAAATAATATTTAACATGGAACCATCTGACTCAAAAAGAAAGAAGCAAATCTGAGGAATATATGCAGAAAGATAATCACAACACAAATTATTTGATCTATTACTACCATTGAATAAAACATAATGGAAAAGTCTACGGACTTCTAATTTTCAATAAAGATGAATATAGTATACAGATGAATGAACAGATGGAATTTTATATGGTTTTTCTTTTTATTTACTTAACAACTGATATGGTGTACTAAGAAAATATAATTAAATTTGTATTTAGTTTCAATTATAGACAAATAAAAATTGAACTAATATACTAAAATACTGATAATTATCATTAATATGCTACATGATTTCTCATTCTCAATATATAACCAGTCAAAACACCTTAATTTTCTAGGAATTATCACATCCACAGATGCCTAAATCACTAGCCAATCAACAACTTTATTGGGTAAAATACAGTTGTTGATTGGCTAGTGATTACGATGTGGCCGTCAGCCATATTGTTTTCTTGTATATTTTTGTTTAATTCATAAGTTGTAAATACATATATATATATATTTTCTATCTTCCTTCTTCCTTCATTCTATTCTCTTATTTCCGTTCCTTTCTCCTTTGTCTAAACAACCTGACCGTTATTGCTGGAGGGCAGGATTACCCCTCTTAAGTAAGAACAAAAGAAGGCGAGGACGCCCTGAAGGCTAAGTGGTGAACAAGGGACACTTTTCTACTGGACCTCGAGAAGGACGGAAGTGTGAGCCAGCGATCGACCAGGAACGGGAAAAGTCGAAAGAAGGCTACAGGACCGTCGAGGCCAAGGGAAAATAGACACAAAACCGAGGGAATCGAAAGACGTCGAGGGCAGACAGCCGAACAAGGAAAAAGAGAGAAAAACGACTGCCATTGCGAAAATACACTCCAGCGAAAACACCGATCATCGTAGACCCGGGTACCTTCCATCTAATTCTATCTACTTTCGTTCTTTCCTAAATCTATCTGTTTCCCCTTTCCTTTTTAGTTTTAAGGTAGATATAAGTTTAGTTTTAAGTCGGGTGTAAAAAGTTTGTGTTACGAGCGCGGGTGTGATTCTTTGTACGTGGCGACCCCTTCCTCAGTGAAGTTATTCCAGTTGGGATCATTTGTAAATTAGAAAAGGAAAGAACCGTGTTCCGGAAGGGAAATAAAAAGACTTTTAATTGTGTATCAGTCTCTGTGTTCATACTTGTAACGTGCATTCACGGGTTTACAAGCCCTTCTCAACGAACAACCACAACGACATCTGTGGATGTGATAATTCCTAGAAAATTAAGGTGTTTTGACTGGTTAATAAAGATCTATGTTTCCAATTTGAAATTGGTAAACTTACAGTTATAATGGTATTTCAGGACTGGCTTAACTTAATTGTACTATTGTACCATTTAATTGTATATATTGTACTAAAGAATACAATTAAATGACCACAGAGGAGTACAGTTAAAAAATAACTTGTCAGATATTTTCAAAGACCCAATGTTTGAATGCATTATTGACTAATTAAACCCTTCCAAAGTTTTATTTGCTTTAAAAGCTTCTTTTGTTTAGATAGATATATGTAGTTTGAGTGAGATAAATCCAAATGTCTCAAAATCAATGTGATGTGTAGTCCAGTTTTTGACTGTTTAAAACATTATCTCTGACGTATTCATCTAACAAGTCTGGAAATTCCAAATCTTTATATTTGTTTTTCTTGATATTTTAATTTGTTTCAGTATCCTACAGTGGCGTGCCGTGACATTTGATGATAGGGAAGCTGTGTTTCTGTAAGAAGCCGACTTACAGGGGCAATCAATTAATTGCGCGTCAGGGCCCGTTCGTATTCGTTTGTTCGATAAGCCAGTAAAAACCGTATACTTCTTTAAATGTATTTTTAATAGATTATCTGACGTACTTAATAAATAACAGAGGTAATTATATCGAAATTTCTTATTAGATTCAATAAATTCCCTACGCCCTCTAAATGCCAATTCTCTTTTCGAGAAAAAACATATAACATCTATTAATTTAGATATACCTATTAATCGTAATTATCTCGTTATAATTTTCAATATTTATTTTGTATTGTCTACCATTGTTAAATTCTATTCTATTTTGATTTCCAAATTGCTTCAATTTTACGAAAGAATCGTCATTCGTCATAAATTTTATCGTCAAAATGTCGAAATTTTTTGTCGACGTATTTATATTTAATTTAGGCATTGGTCTTTCTCTTTTAATAATGTTTTCTTTTTCATTATACGGTCTCGAGCCAAAACTTTTTTAAAATAAATTTTTGAATCACTAGCCACGATATAAGGGCTAAAATTAAAATTATAAAAAAACTTGAAACAATTGGATATACAACAAAATTGTGATGTATGAATATACTTTTAAAGAAACTTATAATTAAATATAACTTTGTGAAGAAACGTACATAAAAATAACAAAATATTCTTTACTTTTTAAATCTTAAAACAGTCCACTTAGTGAAATAGCTCCCTACGAGTGGCTAATGAATGAAATCAGAGACGGTCCAGGTAGGTGTGTGCGTGCCAAATCCCGAGGGTGCCGATACCGGTCAATGTCAAATGCCTCTTTTATCGCATCACTAGTATATCTCAAAGGACGCCACAGGGCTGTTGTAAATTTTAAACGTTTCTCACCGTAGCTGTAAAAATCTAAATATGTTAAACTTAACAGATTGTCCGTCGTTCGTTTTCTAACTAATTCGTTTTAGGGCCAAGTGTCCATGAAAATTTCCAAAATTTACAACTTTTCGGTCACTCTCATTGAACTGGAAAAATTTCTGTCTTTATTACATCTAATATTATGAAGAGATCAGTCCCCACTGTACTCGGCAAGAGATTGGTTCGGTTAAGCTTCTGTTTAAGTAAAATTTCGGCTCTTTCATCGGGGTTTTACTTATGTTTCTAATTCCCTAATCGCTTAATTATTTAACTACTTCTTAAATAGAAATAAGTCGAAACCGGTTACTTTGTACTTGAATACCTCTAGTCTTGGGAAAGAAGTGGAAAGAAATTTTTATGACAACTGATACATAAATCGTAAATTTAAAGAAAATAAATTCTAGAGCTTTTTTGTACCATTGTACAGTACGTCTCATTCATTAAATTTGGTTGTAAATGATGCTGCCAAAGTAACAGTTAATTTTTTAACACTGTACTAGAATTGTACACGTTTTTTCTGCATCCCCTTACAGATGGGACATACTAAATCGTAATATCACCGGTTTAGCATTGAAATCCGTAAGTAATATAAGATGGGAAAGCGGAATAAACGCAGAATAAATATATCAAATATTTTAATGGATTTTTTTAAACTCCTGTCAACTATACAGAACTATCATAAAAACATGCCAGTAAACTCCTATCGGTTGGGTTAAGTTATAAATCTAGTCTAGGGTGGGCAACCTTTTTTATAACGTGGGCCAGAATAAATTTTACGTTATTTCCGCGGGCCGTAGTAGTTAATTGACGCCTTCTTGTGACTCGTAATTTTTTTAGTCTGCAAATATGAAATAAATAAATTAAAAGTTAATTACTACATTTATTTCTCTTATCGTTTGCGAAAATTACAAAGAATTGGAAAAATAACTAATTAATAGTTATTTTTCCAATTTAATAATCTATTAAAGATCTCGCGAGCCGGATAGAAACTTTTCGCAAGCCGTAGCTGGCCCGCGGCCGGGGGTTGCCCGCCGTTGATCTAGTCTACTCATGATTCACATAATCGGGCGAGGGCGGCCGAATATCTAGCAGGCAGGCAGCTAACAGCCCACAACTGATCTGGGATATAAAATTAGAAGCTTTATGTGTGAAGCATCCACCAGCTAAACCGGGTGAGGTTGGTGCTCTGTAAACCGCATGTGCCAATGCCTATATAATCTGGCTGATTGGAAACACCTGGTTTCGACATTCCTTCCGCCACTAAATTATTCGAATATACAATAGCAACCTTATCGTTTTTTTCACATGTAGTATAGAAATTTGTAAAAGATACATAATGCAGTTATAATAAAATATTAATTTTAATTAATGGAAAGCACGTTAAAATATGAAAATTTATATTTTATAAAATACAAGGGAAGGTCATTGGAAGGTGGAATCGGCGCTTCCATCGCTTCCAATGACGGCACGCCACTGGTATCCTATGAATTAAAAAAATTTTCAGGCCTTGTTCACTTGTGTGTCATTCAATTACAAATAACCAGAAACACAGAACAGAAGTTCAAGTAAGTATTTCATACAAAGCACGTGCATGTTTTTGTTTATCCAAGAATACAGTCGACAGAATATGGTAAAATGTCACAATCCAATTACTAGTATGTAGTACTAATTGTATATATTAATACATACTTATTGTAGTTAATATTATTAAATTTATCAAGCACTGTGTTTTGAATATGAGATGAAATCACTTACGTTCGAACTAAAGAGGAAGCCGTTTCTACAAATCCAGTAACCAATGAAATTTCCTCTTCTGAAATAGGCATCATTTGCAATGTTCTGCTAGGAACTATTGTACGTTTTTCTTGCCAAGTCTTAATGGTAGATTCTAAATGCTAAAAGACAATTAACTTTTGTATTTTAAAGCTGAATCTTAATAAATGTATTAAATATAAATTGGATATTTATTATTACTATATTTATGTTTAAAATTTTTTAAATGAATAATCACAGATTTTAGTATTCTTATAAAACTAACTTTTATAGGAATGTATGGTACATACTGTACAGAGATAATTTTTTTTGAAGTGGCAACATTGCTAGAACTTTCTGACTATGAATTCCTCTACTAAACCTGCACTAGTGTTGGATTTCTTAAAGTATCACACATTCAATGGTGAAGTGTCATTGTTCTATCCTCAATGGTTCAAAAGTTTCAGTGTCCAGAAGTAACAGATGTATTAACTATCTTCTCCCTAAGAGCACTCAGCAAGAGCAACAAACTTCAGGTTACATGACGACAAAATGCTCATCAACACCACAAAAGACTACAAAAGGCATATGGTGATTGTGCATTGCCTTATTGTACAATCACAAGATGGATAGAGGTTTTCTAATGTGGAAGAGGCATAACCATGCTTTAGCAAGTGGTGGACGTCCCGCAAACAAAACAGGCACAAAACATGTTAAAGCCATTAAGAAGTTATTGGAGAAAGATCATGATGGACATGCAAAGAGCTGAGTTGTAAAATAAATGTAGCACCTTCAAATGTGTTCAATATCTTAAAGAAACAATGACTATCATTGTTAACCTATGTCTCAATATGTAGTAAATGAAAGCATATTGCCACCTCAAAAAACTGACCCTCATAAAACATGGAAATGAAGACTTCATATGAACAACTTCTCATCATTATGGAAAAAACTGTTCTATTATTTAAACAATTTAATTTTCTGTAATAATGAAATGCATTTAAAACTATAAATTACTAATTATAGTTATATTATTTTTGCTCTTAAATTCTATTATTTTAAAATTAACTAATTTACACTTACCACACAAATTTCAGCACATTGAGTATTCAATCATAAATGTTTTTGGCTTCATTTAGAGGCCCACTTCAGGTGAAATAACAAGAATTATAATTCTACTGAGCTTCTATATGTTCTAAGTTATTCAAATATCCTGTTCTAGGCATTCTAAAAATATATTTTTTTAATTTAAAAAAAAAAATTTCAGTCATTCAGTTAATAATGATTCAAATGAATTTCCAAGGTGTTGGGAAATTTGGATGAGAATTAACATGAGGATCTGGAAACTAAAATATTTGCTGAAGATCCTCAATTACTAGCAGATATAAATGCTAGAGTAGTTAATCTGAAACAAGTCTGCAGCAAACTACACCTAAATCATATAAAGAAACTAAGACAGATTATATACAAACAAAGGGGTACTATCACCCAAACTTGGACAACCCTATAATTTGTTGAGACCAGATTGCAGCACCTGATTTCCTTACTAAAGTATTTGAACACAGTCTGATGTTTGTACCTAGAGATATCTATACCTCCAGAGTTTGTCATCCTTAACATTGAAAAGCTCCTTGAACTGGGAAAAGGTGCATACAATGATATGCAATTACACTTCCTAAGATGGCAGGTGGTATTTAAAATGCATTAGAACAGATATATTAGTGAGGACCAGCATATTTGAACTGATATCTCAAACACATAAATGGCTAGCAGATAATAGATTACCTTTATATCAATGCCAATAAAAGTACAGCTGGGGTTCTTTTAAAAAATTCTACATACACTGAATGAATGGAAGAATATATAAAAAGACACAAAATGTGTACAGGTGAAGGCAACCTATTTTGATAAGCTGCAGAGTAAAGTAAATAAGCTAATGCACTGTAATTTAGCTAAACAGTTGAACTCTCTCATGCTATTATAACATCTCCAGACACACCAAAGCTTTTTGGTTATGCAAAAATGCACTGGACAAAGCTAGATTTCTCACCATCATTATTGAAAAACTAATACATCAAATTCTGCATGACTACCTCAAAGGGTAACAATACATCATCTCCAACTCATTAGAGCTAATATTGAAAATACAGAACTTGCCAATGTTTGGTACTAAACACTTTACAGTATTTGATCTCTATTTACCCCTCTTTAAAGCTTGAACCCTGCTTTTGTGCACTAAGGGGTCCCTCAACAAGTTCCTTTGGTGTATAACAATATACATGAGGTATGTCAATGACATCTTTATTATATGGAAAACCAAGCCAGATATAGAATGTTTTCTGCAGGATACAAGTGTAGTCTAACTCTGACATTGGATCAATCCAGTAACACAAATGTCCATTTCTTAGATCTTGATTTAAAACTTACAGAGGACTCTTGTGACTATCCATTTTTCTATAAATCCACACATCAAGCTGCTCTTATTCCAGCTAACTCATGTGATCCATAGATATATAAAATTTCAGCCTTTAGTGCACTCATGCATACAGCATATACACACTGCTCTCAAGTGAAAGACAGACAAATGGAATTGGATCATATTAAGGGATTGCTATAAACCTTGAATACAAGACTAACTTGATTTCTAGACTATTCCTGCTTTAGAAGAAAAAATGCTGTAGTAGTCAGATCTTAAAGATGATTCTAGGCAAAAACCTATATTCTATTAGATTACAAACCTAAGCTCAACTTCTAAACAAAGACAGCTACAAACTTAAAATGCAAAGTTGCTTATACATGCCACCCAATAGTCTTTAAGCTATTAACTAATGAGAAAGACAAAGTAAACATAAAAACAGCACCTGGAGTATACAAAATACAGCTAGTGTATAATAGATTTAATGTATGATCGACATATGTGGACTCTTCCTGTAGGTCACTAGCATCTAGAATTAAAGAACACATCTATGATATAAAGAAAAACCACACAGGCACTCTGGCCCAATTTGCATCAGATCCTGAGACAATATCATGCTGGACTGAAGCTAGATTTTTATGAATGATGTTTTTGAAAGAATGAAACTTAAAACAACTGAAACCAACAAGATCTACAAATAGGACTGTATAGGAGGCTACATTAATAACAAAGACAGGTTAAATCTAGCATAAGCTTGGCAAGTTATGCTGAATTTGTGCAAGGAGGTGTGAATTAATTTTTTAATATCTACATCCACTTGTTATAATTTTAACATCCATATTTAAAATCCACATCTGAGAAATTTTTAAAAAAGTAAATTTTAAAACACCTTGGAAATTTATTTGAATCATTATTAACTGAATGACTGAAAATTTTTTTAAATGCCTAGAACAGGATATTTGAACAACTTATGAACATATGGAAGCTCAGTAGAACTTGTACGATATGCACACAGTGAGTGTAATCCAACAAGAGGATAAGCATATAACATACACCTATGTTCTTTTTTCTATGTTTATTTTCTTTACAGGATTCTTTTATAGATTCCAACACTCCTTGTTTCTGCTCTTTTACATACAATTTCTGCAGACACTTGAACAATCATTAAGTATAATCTCGCGATAAAAAAGCAACCGAAAATATTCACCACAGTACAAAAAAGAACTATGATTAAATACTTAAAACTACTTATACTAAAAAACAAAGGCAAGGAAGAAAGGATAGACAATAGGATAGATGGATGTATAGTGATAGTAAAGAATGGATACCCAAAGTTATCAACGATCTTGGGGTGATGATGGTGATTGCCGAATTATTAACTCTCTGAATTGTAGGGATTTATGATTGTAGAACTCTGTCAGGTTCTCTCAATAAGCTTCTGAAGGTCCTTATATCAAGATACTTTGGGCTCCTCTTGAATGCTAGCTTAAGCTTATCTTCTCCTTTGTTCCCCAGTCGATACCAGAACTACCTGGAGGACCTCATGACATGTCCTAGCTCTCCAACATTCAAGCCAAAAAGCGAAGACTTGTTCTACACTTAGCCCTCAGGGCTACCCCTTTCTTTTGTCTTTTAATTAGATGACCACCACCTGAACAGGGAAGGGTTAGGAAAGGTGATAGACAAAAGAACCGAGAACAAAGAGGAAGAAAATGAAATAAATACTAATAATAATATGTACAACAATATACAAAATAAGGTGTACGACCACAAACTATAATTCTTTTTATTTCACCTAAAGAAGGCCTCTAAACAAAGACAAAAACATTTGTGATTGAATAACCAATGTGCTGGAAGTTGTGTAATAAGCATAAATTAGTTAAGATTTTATATCTTAACTAATGTTCCAGTTTCTGGAATGTTTCAATGAAAAATTGTAGATTATAACTGGAATATATATTACTCTTTGTTGCTCAATGCTAACTTATCTACAGCAAATTGTAAATTCATTGTCTATGAACTAATTAGGTCAGATGGCCGAGCAGAAAAGGTGGCAGCCTACTGTTATGGGGGACCCAGAATCAAATCTGGATGGGTGAAAAAAACCTCAGAAATTTTTCAGAGAGTGGCTATCTGGATATGTTGGGCCTATCCCTCACCACTCAGCTGCATCATTGCAGGCCTGGCTGAATCCCTAATGGGCTTGCTAAAAAGAAGTCCATTAGGAACAGAAAGAGTTAAAAAGAAAAATCTATGAACAAAACTTGAATTAACTTTTAGTAAAAAATTTACAAAGTACAATGTATTCATTCGAGAACTCCATTTTCTTTTATTCATATCCAAGATATTATTTACTCAAATTTTCTTTTTCTTTGCTTACTTTTTTTTTATAACTTTTCAGTTTGATAACTTAAGTAATCATGATTAAAATTCATAATGACTTATCTTGTTTAATTATTTAAATCATCAAAAATGATTTTGTTAAATATATTATTATTATTTCATACTATTTAATTTAATAATTTAAAGTAATTCAATGAAAACTTAAAATTTTAGGATAACAAACATTATGATAAATTTAGTATGATTTGAAACCATCTTGAGTTATCAAAACTACTGTAAATAAACTTATAAAACCTCAAGATAAACCATTGAAGATTTTCATTTGAAACTCTATATTTTTAATATACTCATAATTACAATTTAAAAGTATAGAATTTTTGAAGATTATCAAATATTGCATAAATTTTTGAAATTATACTTTGGTTGTCATGTTAGGTTTATATATATACAGGATATATTTATACAGTGGAACCTCGGTTTACAACCTTAATCTGTTCCTGATATTTGAACTTATACCGAATAAGACGTATACCAAACCAGCCTTTCCCATAAGAAGTAATGTAAAAATGATTAATCCATTCTCATGTAAAAAAAAACCCTCTTGATATGATATATTAATGGGGTTGTAAAATAATTTAAACACTGTTTGAGCACATTAATAAAAAAATAAATTTTATTATAGATTTTCAAAGTTATTACAATATATTGTATTATATTATTGAAATCATTAAACCAAAAGCAAATCAAATCAAACTCTCCTTAATACTAATAATCTGTTTAGAAATTGATTAAACCCCTTTCACAACGTTAACAGATTTAATAATGTCTTTATTTTTCACGATTGTCGATATCATCGTTCTCGAAATACGGTATGCAACAGTTAAATCTCAAACACCCATGCCACCTTCATATTTCTCAACAATCTCTTTTTCAGTTCCATTGTGATTCTAGTCATTTTTTTAGTTTTCTGTTGCTTTTCATTTGCCTTTTTGCAATTCATGATTAATAAAAATAATAAAGTTTTACTTACAAATTAAAATCAGAATAAATTTAACAAAGTTATAGACTGTGGCACCGCAAATGTCTAGTCTGGTCTAGTACACCGATAGTGCTACTTGTTCATAGATGGCACGTATAATTGAATTAAATCGTATACCGAACAAAAGTCGTATACCGAGCAAAATTTGTTTCGTCCAAACAGGATGTATTCTAAAGCAGATGTATACCGAGGTTCCACTGTATATATATTATCAGAATAATCAAATAAATATTTCTACTTACCCTATTCCTGCAAAGCACTTGAGTTCTATTTTTATGGACAATGCATATATATCCTGTTGGTTGAACCCATGCTTCACCATCCACTTGTACAGGTACTCCTTCATCACCCAAAATTGTAATTTTAACCGAACGACACTAATTTAATTAAAGCTTTACATCAATCTTTGTGTTTAATATATTAAATATATAAATTATTTTTTAGAATAAAATATTCTGATATAGAAAGAATTATATTGACTTTAACAAATATATCTAGAACAAATTCAATATACTAAATTTTATTAAATGATTTTATACTTATTTTTGAAAGTTTAAATATAAATATTATATAATATATGTAATGATACTTTAATAAGTCATACCTGAGCAATACGATGATGTTGCAAATTAATTACACGAGAAGCTGCCATTTGAACAGTTCCAAATACAGCAACCACTTCTAATATTTTATCATCAAATGATGGAGCATAAAATATCTATGCACAAATTTAAACATATGTAATTACATTAACTCTTGTTATAATAAAAATTTTATTTACATATTAAAGATAATATTATGAAGAAACTATCTAAAATGAAAATCAAGTTCTAAAATTTCATTTTTAATTTCAGTGTGTATTATATTTCAGTTCCTGAAGAAATGAAAATAATTTTCTTAAAAATATTTAAATATATTTTCTATCATAACAATCAAATCATAAATTTGTTCTATGATTATTTTAATTAGGAAATTAATTAATAATTTTCTTTTAAATAAATTTAAAGAAAGATGACTGAATAATAAATAAAATAATTTTTTCAATATAGTTTACTCTCATAAAAATAAAAAAGCAATGAATCAATAGTCATAAAACTATTATAACCGAGTTTTAACTAGAAAAAACAAATTTCTGTAAACATAGTTTCCATTCTATTTTTAAATATTTCAACTAACTATTTGTCAATTAAAATTTATTTATTTATTTATCCTCATTTTTATTATTCATAGATTGTTATAATATGTTTTGATTGAATTATATCAATTTTTTTATTTTTTGATAAATCATTTACATTTCCTTCAAAATAAAATCAATAAATAATTATTATAAATTAATATTTATATTATAAAGTTTCATAATAATTACCATATATTTCCGCAGATAATACGACCTTCAGATAAGACAAGGTATAAATTTTTGTCAAAGTTTTATAGTTTTAGTATATATCTGTCCTATAAGACAATCCCCAAACTATCAATGGCCTATGAATTTAGTTTAGATCAGTGATCATCATCTGGATAATAATACTGTATAGCATATATGGAATTATGTCCTATTTGTAATTTTTCAAATGAACAAATTTTATTTTCTTCCTTGTGATTGTTGCAAACATTCGCACTGATTCGGGCATTCGGGTAATGACCTTGACTATTCACAAAAATGTCATATGGGCTATTCTAATTTGTGGACATGCCCTACTTTCTACTAGTAAATAATTACGGTTTGTCCGTTTTTTTATAATGGTTTTAATTTATATAAATTTCAATCTAATTTTTTTGTATCTGTCCTATAAGACGACCCCGGATTTTGGAGGCCTCTTTTTATGATTCAACTATCATCTTATCTGCAGAAATATACAGTATATTACAAATTTTAAACTTACATCATCTTCTTTAGTTCCACCCCAAAAATTTGATCCTCCTCCATAACTAATTAAAATTATTTATATTTTATTTATTTTTCATATTCTTTTGTAATTTAATTATATAATATATATTTCAATATTTCTTATAAAAACTTGTTAGTAATATGCTATATCTAAATTGAGTATTTATTATATCATAATTACAATGTTTTTATCTTAATTCCCATATTAGTCTTTTGATAATGTTCCAATTTAAAGAATCAGGATATTATTCTGATCATCATCAATTATCTACATATGATCTCATTTTAAGTAATTCTGCAATGATCTCCACTCTAAAAACTGGTTATACTCATGCAGACACAAATATCAATTTAAAATATCAAAAAGTTTACTAATACTAACATTTTCATCCATTTGAAATGGACAAAAATGTAGCAGTAACATAGCCCAATCCAATCTGGCAATTGTTTGCATCCTAAGTCTGATAGATATATTAAATCTATCAGACTTAGGATATTTATATTTAAAATTGGCATCCTCAGGTTAGTTACAAGGAATGCAAAATGCAGAACAGAACTAAATATCTGAAAAATAGAACAAATTCAAATCCGAAAAACTTCCAGACAATGGAAGCTTGCATGTGCACAGTAGTACAATTCCTAATCTGATCGTAAAACTAAGATTATAACATCTTTCAACAAGGGCAAGGTATAACTATTATAATAACAATACCTAGGTCAAAACTGAGTACAACAGAAGTTCAAACTATGCCCACCACACTGTTGAGAGGAAATCAGAATCTTTAAAATTAACCACCTTCTGTTCTTGATTTCCTTATATATTTCCAAACCCTCTAAATATTTTGCAGCTGAGGGATATGTCATCTGATGTAACAATCAGGCTACAGATCTGAGTTAAGTTACAGGGAATACAAAATGCATTCCTTTTTACTTATCTGAGGATGTCTGTTTTAAACAGATGAAAACATTAGTATTAGTAAACTTGTGTCTATGTGAGTTTTTTAAATCTGTAATGTATTATATATAATAATTTATACAAAAACAATTAATTTATTATTATTACTTCTATTAAAATCACAATCATTCCACAATCATCCATGTGTCATTTACTTTAGACCAACCAAATAAAGTTTGGCTGCATGAAAGCATCAAAAAAGTAATTTAGAAGATATAGTGTGTCTATGTGCAGTAAACTAGAACTTATTATACAAAGTTTCACAACACCTTTCTTTTTTTCTAGCACTTTCTTTAATTTAACTAACGTTTTTGGCCATTTTAAATGGCCTTCTCCAAGTTAAACAAAATAGAACATCAGTTATAAAATAAATCAGAACATAAATTTAAAACATTGAGATCTGGTGACATCATGGTTTTGAATAGAATAAATAAATACAGAAATAAACAGAAATAAAATTATATGTTAAAACATATAATTTTATTTCTGTACTTATTTATTCATTTATTGTATTTATTCTATTACATATTGCATTTATTCTATTCTATTATATTTCTGTTTATTTCTGTATTTATTCTATACAGAAATAAACAGAAATAAAATTATATGTTTTAACATATAATTTTATTTCTGTACTTATTTATTCATTTATTGTATTTATTCTATTCAAAACCATGACGTCACCAGATCTCAATGTTTTAAATTTATGTTCTGATTTATTTTATAACTGATGTTCTATTTTGTTTAACTTGGAGAAGGCCATTTAAAATGGCCAAAAACGTTAGTTAAATTAAAGAAAGTGCTAGAAAAAAGAAAGAAAGGTGTTGTGAAACTTTGATGTGGAGAGTTTCAGGTAACGTCAAAATTTAGAAAGTTTGGCAAATAAATTGATAAATACTAAAAACTAAAAGAACTTTATTAGTGGAAGTATATGTTAAAGAATATGAGTAAAGAAATAAAATCTGAAGTAGAAGTAATAAATTAACTATGGCTTTATTGTGATGAAAATATTTTATTTTATTTTATTAATTTAACTACTTTAAATGCATAATTATAGAACTGAAGAAATCATTTTCAGAATTCTAGGTAAAATCTAATGAAAATTTTTGCTAAAACACTTTTTTTTTAAATCTTTCATAATATTTTCAAAATAAAACAGATAATTCAAAATTCATATATAAGTAAATTACTTGTTATTTATAAACTTAAAAGCATCATAAAATGAACAATTACAACAAATAAGACAATTAAATAATAAACTCTTTCATATAACACAAATGATTTTTAAAATGTTAATAATCTATTGTCACTATCTTTACAGGTTAATACTATCAAACTATACTTAATTAATAATACATGTCTTAATATTGGAAAATTTTATAAATAGTACATCAATATATCAATGTCAATAGACAAATAACAGTGCACTTTGGTATATTATTGTAAAAGGCATCTAAAAATATAAATTGAATCATTAAAATTAAATTTTAAATTAGATACCATTAAATCATTGATAATATTTCATATAGAAATTTAAAAAATTAAATACCTTGCAATATTCAGTACAACTATTCCTTGAAGAGAAGGTAATGGAATTCTTCTCCCATCACATTCAAGTTGAACTCTTTGTTCCAAATTTTTGAAAGTTTTTTGTAATAATTCTTTTCCACCCAATACACCATACCACATTAAGTTTTTAGTTCTAGATCTAAATTATAGTTATTATCTTTACTGAAATTCTGTTAATATATTGTTGAAAATTTTTATTAAATATAATAGAATATATTATATTTGATATACTAAAAGTAATTAAGCAAAATTTACCTGCATTTTTCTGGGTGTTCTTCTCTTTTGTTATGAAATTCAAGAGTAATTTTAGCATCCAATCCAATACCAAAATAATTGTTCATAACACATTTTTCCTCAAATCCTTCTCTGTAAATATTAAAATATTTATTAATATAAAATAATTCTTATAATTTAAAAATAATAGGTTTAAACCTAGACAATATTCTCACCATCACAGAGAATTGTTCTAAAATACTTGGATGAGTCATTGTGAACACTGATAACAAATTATAGAAGAATATTTGAAAATTCAGACATTGTTATATGCTTTTTATTAACTTACTCTGTCTGACCAGAATCTCATAACTCAATTTTCACCCAATTCCCAATTTCTAATCTAGTTTAAACTTTGCATACATATGTACTCCCAATGACAATATCTTTTTTAAAGTTTGTAAACAATTTTAATAATTAGCAAAAAATTAAAATTTGTAAAAATCTGATAACAGATGGTGCTATATGTAGGACAATCCTTTGCCCCTTTTTGGTCATACTGTCTAGATAAAATTTTGTAACTCAATTTTTCAGTCACTTCCCAACTAAGAAGAATTTCAATAATTCAGTGTTCTATATATAAAACTAAAAAATATAAACAAAAAAATTTTTTGAAGAAATGCTTTTTATTCACATAAATGCACTAAAAAGTTTCAGCTTTAACAGTATTATTGATATTATACAACCAAACTAAAAGTGGGGGGTGCTTATGGGAAGCCCATAAAAATTGTTTGAAAGTGTAACAAAAGATATTTCTAAACACAAGTGTTCTAAGCTTTTATTTTTGATTATATAATACCAAGAATACTGTTAAAGCTGAAAAAAATATTTTTTAGCTTTTAGTGTATTTATGTAAATAAAAAGCATTTCTTTATTATATTATAAAAAATATTATTTTTTCATCATATAATTTTCCATACAGTGTCAATTTTGTAAAAAATATATATTATAATATGAAAAATATATATGATATTTTCAATTTCAAAATCTGAGCAAGAATATTTCTAATTTTTGTTTGTTTGCAACTACTCAAATAATTTTTAGTTTTTACTTTATTCATCAAATATGTTTTAAAATGTATAATATCTTAATATTAATTTTCCAAATATTAAGCTAAAATAATATTTACAAAATATTAAAAATAATGTTGTCAAAGAAGAACACACAACATTTTTTGTCATTTTTTAGTAATATTGATGTTCAAAAATTTTCAATTAAATTAAATTTTAGAAAAATCTTGTAAATAAATCACTTGAAAAGTGATTTGAATATTAAACCAAATATTATAGTTTTATTTTGATAAATATCTCTTTCCTGTTTTTCAAATTTGTTTCTTGACTTATACAATTAATACAAATATGAAAATCAACATAAAATGAAACTAAATTGTGAAAAGCTGATGGAAAGTAAATGAATCCATCACATACAGAATGGAAAGTAAATGAAGAAGATAGATCTGAATAATCTTTCCTGTCTGTCCTGATCCAGTTAGAATAAAATTAGTTGTGTCCTAACTTGTGATTCTATTTGTCTTCCAAGTGGAAAAAGATATATTTAGAAACTTGACCAAAATTTTAGGAGGGTTTAGTTTAAATACAAAATGACGTAAGTTATGTGTGCTAACAATGGAGTTAGGCATTAATCAACTAAATGACAAATAAGGAATATATCTATATACAGTATCTATATACTCCGAATAAGTTGACACCCCAAGGGAAAGTGGAAATGTGTCAAGTTATCCTATGTGATGACTAAAGCAAAGTTGGAAATAAAACCACAAAATTACAATTAGGAAATACAGTAGTGCGTTATACAGTAGTACAGGCTTACAATACATTGTGTCCTCCATTTACAAATTACTCTGTAGATGAAAAACTGAAAAATTCATTTAGTGTTGTTTGTTTTGAGCACTTAACTGTCTCAACTTTCTTTTTCAACAATCATGAATGCCTTGAAAACATCATCTTCACAATTGTCAATTGTTGGCAAGTAACGTCTAAGGATTCTTAATGCCTCTAGCGTGAGAAAATGCAAAATTGGATTCCAGTGTGATGTTGATGTAGATTGTACATTTTCTTTTTGTTTATCTGTTATTATTTTATACATAAAAATACATAAAATGTTAAGGCATTTTTATTAATATGTATATATATTAATAATATTAATTATATATTAATAAATAAATCGACTCCCCTCCTGAAAAAAAAAAAAAAGAGTTCGCACCACATGTGCAGAGTGAATTCATTTTTTCAGGAAGGGGTGACGACTTATCAGAGTTTGGGAGAGCAAAACTATGTCGACTTATCCAGTAGCGATGAGTTAAACGGTGTCAAGTAAACTGGAGTTTTTAACATTAATGCCTATGTAAGTCAGCCGGGATCACAGAAAACTGACTACTTATCCGATGGTGTTGAGTTATCCGAGTGGCAACTTATGCGGACTTGACTGTATATAAGATCTATATAAGATATAAGATATTATATAAGATCTATAGTTATTATATATACATTAAATGGAGTATCAAATTATAATAAGAATAAAATGGTTACATTCAACAATTATATAAAGGAGGACTTCAAATTCTAATCCACTAAATCTATCAGGACATCCGGTGACATCATATTAGTGATTTTTAAAAGCAGTTGGTTATTTAGGTCACATTTCTAAACATCTTAGTAACTACTGGCAGTTACCGGTAATACTGGTTACAATTTTCAAACGTGTCCTAGAAAGGTAGAACCGATTAAAGTAATTGTCTGACATCGCTTATGTATGGATATTTGTAGTGGCGACACACTTTATAAATCTTGCAGCACACTAAAGTGCCATGGCACAGTGGTTGAGAATCAGTGGCTTAGTAGTAGGTGTTTCAAACTTTTTTTTTTACCTGAAGCACTTAGTTTTATGATATCAAGTTTAGTTTCCACGGTAATAGTTACACTTCTTAAATTTATCTCCACTGTTAGATATACTATTACATTTTGGATGCATTCTTGAAGCACTAAACCTAAAAGTTTATAAAAATTAGAAACAATAGCAAAAAGTGCCATTACTCCAATGTTACCAACTTTGACCCCACCTCACCAGTGGTGATGGAATGTCAGAATTAACATGAAAACAAAAAATTACAATACACAATAGAAATAAATCCAAATTAATTATTAATTAAAAATTTATTTATTACTGGCTAAAGACTGACTTCAATACCACCCCTGACCAGCAAGAGAACTTCAGAATCGATGTAAAATTTAAATTTTAGACATGCAATAAAATGGTTTGTGAATCTGAAAGTTGAATGTTTGTAAGTAGGGGAGCTCCTGTATTATAAAGTAAAAAGAAAAGGTTTATTTAATTCACTAAAATAATATATTAATCTGATATATTAAATAATTTCTCAACAAACAAAAAAAAGGTTAATTAAAAGTTTGCATAAAACTGAATCCAATGAATAAAACAATCTCTGCTCAGTGAGGAATTGTATATGAAATATAAATTATAAATCAAAAATATTTTAATTTTTACTTAAAATTTTCAAAAATTAATATATCCCAATAACAATTTTTATATTTTTATTGTTTTCTTATAACTAAAACATAATAATAATAAAAATTTTAAACTTAACAGAGACATTTCTTCAACATCCATAAGAGGAGAAGCTGCTGCACATAAAGCATCTGCATTAGCAAGCAACACTTTTCCAATAAGACTATCTTTATTTAAATTAGGCCACATAGGAAGTGATGCAAGAGGATTAATTATAGGAAACTCTCTGTTTTCTGGTGGTATCGTTTCTGGAGATTTAGTTTTCTCTCTGGACTGTATTGGCAAAAGTGGCATTCCTAAACAAGGTGCTCCCAACTGCAGTCCAATATTTCCAACATATTTTAATGTTGAACCACTACTAATTCGTCTAGAAGCTGTTGGTGATTGAGCTGGTTCATCTATATTAAATAGAAACACACATTTATCATATGTATTATCGTTGTGCTAAATTAAAATTATATTTTATAAAATTTCTTTATCATCTTTGTTATATTCTGTATATTGAGTTACATATTAAATAATGAAAAGTGTATAGATAAATATCATTTTATGGCAAATAAAGTCATTTCAGCAAAAAATATTTAGGAAAAAGTATTTAATGTATCTAAGCCATCCTACACCTTTGGCACTTGGCACCACTTATTTTTTAACTGTATTCTGGTTTACAAAAGAAATAAAATAAAAATTAAAGCACACACTTTTATTTATTAGGGAAAAATAAGAGTTTAAAAAAAGTCATTTACCATTAAAATATTCTACATGAATATTTTAATGCAAAAGCAGCTTAGCTATAACAAAAAAAAAATAATAATAATAATATGTTTAATTAAACAATAGCATTTTTATTCAAGAATTAGATTAGGTAGAGATTACATGTAGCCTACTGAAGGCCATTTGGGAAATTCATTAGCCTAAGAGAGAGAAATTTCACATATAAGACAGTGATTTTTTAACAAAAGTTGCATCTTTTGTTTATGCCATAAAATATGGTACTAACTCATGAACGAGAAACTAAAGCCATCAAGTTGCTTTGATGTTGCACATACATGGTTCTGTAGTGCTGCGCTACTGTGTTATATATTATTCTTTTGTATGTTTCTATGTTATTCTAGTATATAAGCAGGTTTCCATTAATTTTGTATCAGGTTCTACTTTTTGTATAATATTTCACGTTGTCTTCCATCTGGTTTCCTGATATCACCTTTTCTCTGTTGAACCAAACTGAATCTGCTGATTGGTCCAAAGGGAGGTCACATGCTAAAACAGCATTTCCAGACGGCAGGAGATATAAAATTCAATTGCTTCATGTGTTCAAGATTTTTTTCTGACTTCCAGGCTCCTGTCTGTACAAGGGAAAGAGAAGGTGGAATGTGGTGGACCTTGGAGAGAATGACTGAAGAATGAACAGTTCGATTGAGGAAAAGTATCCAAATCCATCTCAAAGAAATCATCATATACGAGTATAGGACATGTGGATCATGCTCAAGAGTCGCTAAAGGACTTTAGTAAGACTATTATTTATTAGTTATAGAATTTAGTAGACACGTGGGTGATCACCCATCACATATCACTGAAGAAGATGCTGTCTACCAAGCTGTTCAGTGGGCCACTTCACTACCAAACAAACCTCTGTCTATTAACATTTACAGCAATTCTTAGTCCGTCTTAAAATTTCTAATAAATACCAACTTCAATAGCAATAAAATCATATATATCCAGCAACATATTAAAAATCTTGTAAATAAGATAACTTTTATGTTTGTTTGTGGCCATACTGGCATCCTAGGAAATGAAAAAGCCGACTTTGAGGCTAAGTCAGCTGCAAGGGATATTGACTTGGACTACACTCACAACCCTCTCTCACGCAGCAGCCTTAAAAATTATATTTATGACAACGCTATGCAAAAGTGGAATCAACAATAGTTGAGCAGTAAAACTGGTAGAATAACAAGACTTTATTTTCTTAGTGTTGAATGCAGGTTCTCATTACCACTTAGAGATTTAACATTTGCTACTTCTCAACTACTTACTGAGCATATATAACCAGACAGAAACTGCCTCTTGCTTTTGCTCTACAGAAAACCTAGACACCTTCGACCATATGATCTATCATTGTCCAATTTACGATCAAGATAGACATTCTGAAATTAGGAATCTTTACGCTTGGTTTCAGGTGGCCATATCCACTCAATAAGCTTGTTCAGAAGCCACTGTTTGATACTTTTTACAATTATGTTAAAAATATATAGACGATAAGATTATTTATAATTTATAATTTTACATTTTAGTTTTCACTAAAAATCGAATACTAATTTTATGTTTACTTTGTATCATGTATTTTGGTTTATGTATTCTTAGTGTTATATACCCATAGGACTGGTACACTTATTCATATAAAAAAAAAACAGTGAGAAACCCCTACACGGCCTTTCTCCCATGATAAAAAATGTGTAGAGAGTGAGTCTGCTAGCGTTATTATTCTATCACGTCACATCTGATGGCGTCAGTACAACGAGTGTTCTTAATAGAAACTGCCAAATTAAAGCCAAATTCAAAACGCCACCACTCAACGAGATTAAAAAATAAAAACAATATAGTACGTAAGATGAGATCTATTATCCCCCTAACCCTGAGTAAGAAATAGTAAGAAATCCTTGACCCCCACCCACCCCAAAATACCTTACGTAATTTATGGACAGACCCTTACATTACCTTTTTACACAGACTTGGTATATCTGAGACACTACAGTTGTAAAAGATATACTATTGTCAACAAAAGAGAATATATGATGGCTACTATGATCTGGTTATTTTTTTTTATTTTTAAGTTTAAGTATCTGATATTCAATTATAAAAGAAGCTGAATGATTCTTGGAAAATACATGAAAATGAATGCCAAAAATAAATCTGGTAGTTACTGAAATGCAGATTTGTTCAGCACTTCATGGCAATCAGATATATTTTTGAGCCATCCTGGATTCAACTTATATGGTAAATGATCAAATGACTGAATCATTGTGGTAAATGTACTATTAAATTTATGTTGCCAATTATTTGCATGGTATAACTGGAAGCTTACTTGTCTATTAGACAAAAATATATCTATCTTATTTAAATCAGCATCTTGAATAAACTCCATTTAACTGCAAAAGCAAAACATTAAGTAACATGCTCACAAGTAGAAATCAATTTCTAACCTGTAAATTCCAAATCAATTAAAATATATTTAAAAAGGTATATATACTTTTTAAATATAAATCAAAGAATAAATGTACAATATAATTAAAGCATGAGTTCTATAGCAATTATAAATCTGAATCACTAAATTATTTTCAGACTACAGTAGAGCATTGATTATCTGAACACCAATCAACTGAAACATCGGTTAACCGAAAGCGTTCCAGTCAGACTGTGTTGGGACGTGTCGTGCTGAATCAAACATTTTTGATACTAGATTAACTTCTAAAGTATAATTTTTTTTTGTTTTTATATTTTTCAATATATTTATTTTGTTTGTACAAATCCTCATCCTACACACCGGGGTGTATAAAATATAAATCGAACTCACTTGTGCCTATTGACCGGTGTGAAATAAATAAATTCAATTCAACGAACGTTTTCTGGACGCCTTCCGTGTCCTTCTTCAGGTTAACTGCTGGATTCTATTATTTTTAAAAAACTGCGTTCCGATCTTTTAAGAACAAATTCAAATGAAGATAGTTCGAAAGCGCGATGACCATCGCGCATGCGCTATATCTGTCGTGCTCCTTGTCGTACTGTATCATATTCTTTTTAATCTTTGTATTCTTTTTTATCTTTGGGTCACATGATTTCATGTGTTATCGGACCCAAATAAATCTTCATGCATCCTCTTGTAATAAAGTTTGCCAAGCAAGCGAAAGAGTTATCTCGTCGCGTGAATTAATGCATGTTGTTTTAGTTTGCGCTTTATGTATCTCTATCGCTTCCAGCCATTTGAGGTGTTCCATCCGAGTCGTTTTAGTTATTAGCGTGGCCCCCGCGAAGTCCACATTAATGCCCGGTTCAGAAGCGTACACTGCAAGCGACGTGGTAGCTCTGTTGTATCTTATATCCGCCTCGTGTTCTTTAACCCTGACTTCCATAGAGCGTTTCGTTGATCCTATGTAGATCAGATCCCTATTAAATCTCTCGTCCTTTATCGGGATTCGGTATACGCCTGCCATTCTATTCGGGTCCGATGGGTCCTTTCCGTTACGTAACAAAGTGTAAATGGTTGGGCCTCTCCTATAAGCAACGGTGACCTTACGTCTCCTTGCGATAGACGCGTATACGGATTTCAAGGTCGGGTTATATGTGATGGGTATTCTCTCCACCTCTCGTATTTTGGTTGTTACTTTGTGCCACTGCAGGTGCGTTTTGGCTCATTCGTGCTCTTTGGCGTTCCGCCATTCTTGGAATAATGTTGCGGTAGCCGTGTATATCCGCAATCTTCTCAATATGTTTCAACTCTTTCTTAAGCGCTTGTTGAGTGGAAGAGTGCGTGTATGCCCGTCTGACCAATGATCTAAATGCTGCTATTTTGTATTGGATCGGGTCGCATGAGTCACTCGGGATGTATGTGGGGCTTGCACATTGTTTGCGATACACAGAGGTATCGCAAACATTGGTCAGACGGGCATACACGCACTCTTCCACTCAACAAGCGCTTAAGAAAGAGTTGAAACATATTGAGAAGATTGCGGATATACACGGCTACCGCAACATTATTCCAAGAATGGCGGAACGCCAAAGAGCACGAATGAGCCAAAACGCACCTGCAGTGGCACAAAGTAACAACCAAAATACGGAGGTGGAGAGAATACCCATCACATATAACCCGACCTTGAAATCCGTATACGCGTCTATCGCAAGGAGACGTAAGGTCACCGTTGCTTATAGGAGAGGCCCAACCATTTACACTTTGTTACGTAACGGAAAGGACCCATCGGACCCGAATAGAATGGCAGGCGTATACCGAATCCCGATAAAGGACGAGAGATTTAATAGGGATCTGATCTACATAGGATCAACGAAACGCTCTATGGAAGTCAGGGTTAAAGAACACGAGGCGGATATAAGATACAACAGAGCTACCACGTCGCTTGCAGTGTACGCTTCTGAACCGGGCATTAATGTGGACTTCGCGGGGGCCACGCTAATAACTAAAACGACTCGGATGGAACACCTCAAATGGCTGGAAGCGATAGAGATACATAAAGCGCAAACTAAAACAACATGCATTAATTCACGCGACGAGATAACTCTTTCGCTTGCTTGGCAAACTTTATTACAAGAGGATGCATGAAGATTTATTTGGGTCCGATAACACATGAAATCATGTGACCCAAAGATAAAAAAGAATACAAAGATTAAAAAGAATATGATACAGTACGACAAGGAGCACGACAGATATAGCGCATGCGCGATGGTCATCGCGCTTTCGAACTATCTTCATTTGAATTTGTTCTTAAAAGATCGGAACGCAGTTTTTTAAAAATAATAGAATCCAGCAGTTAACCTGAAGAAGGACACGGAAGGCGTCCAGAAAACGTTCGTTGAATTGAATTTATTTATTTCACACCGGTCAATAGGCACAAGTGAGTTCGATTTATATTTTGTTTGTACAAAATATATATATTGAAAAATATATTTATTTTGTTTGTACAAAATAAAGAAATAATTTTTAACGATACAATAGCCATGATTATTATTATAAAACTTTTTGTTAAGCTTAACATCGACGAAAATTCAACGCAAAGCAACACACAACGGATAAAAATTTCAACATGGGATATACTAATATACTAATTACATGGGATATACAGTAATACCTCGATTTACGCTACACCGACTTACACGATTTTTAAATCTCGTCGATTCGTCTTTTGTTTGAGCGCCACACAACTCTTGATTACTCACTCCCCGCACACTATTGCTCAGCTTATATGTTCGGACATGTCGCGCGGAATCGACGCATAGCTACAATTTATTTTGTGTTATTTATTTCTGTGTTTGTAATATCTACGGAGACTTGAGAGACTCTACTATGTCATCCAAACAAAGTAGAACTGATTCCTCTGCATCAAACAAGAAAAGAAAAACTTTATCTTTGGAATGTAAAGATAACATTATCAAAGACGTCGATGACAAAAATGAAAAGAGGTTACAAATTTTAGAAAATATAGACTCCAACGCAGAGCGCATTTCTTCTACAAAACGAGAAATAAAAAAATTATTAGTATGCTACGAGGAAATTTTGCGAGAGAAAAAAAATTTTTTGAGCCATCAGATGAATTTGTTAGATCTTATGAAGCCCTCTACATCAAAATAACTTCGGTTTACGATTTTAATAATATAATTTGTTATACATGTGTATTATCTAAGATTTTATTATATATTTTTCCTAAATTATTGTTTTCTTTAGTCTCTGGCCCCAATTAAACATAACTCGTATGTATTTATATGCAAAATTATACCCCGACTTATGCGAATTCAACTTACGTGGTTATTGCTCGGTCCCACCTATCGCGTAAGTTCGCGGTATTACTGTACTAATATACTATATTAAGAATGTATTTTTTTGTACACAATCGGTTATCCGAAAAATCAATTTTCCGAACAACCCCAGTCCCCAATTGATCTGGATAATCAATGCTCTACTGTATATTTTAAATTTAATTAATAATTAATTTTTTAAATTATTTAATTAAATTTCAAAAATAAATCTACATATTAATCTTAACACAAGATAGTTGTGCCAAGATTAATTGCCTAATTATCTTTTGGCCAAATTTCATTGTTTAATTAACTTAAAATATACTGTAGCTGAAAATAACAGGAATTTCAATAATCACAATTCAAAATACTAAATGTAAATTTTAAGTTTTAATCATTAATGTCCATTTCAAAAAGTTAAAATACAACATGGGAGTGTTGTATTTTAATTTAGATGACAATAATTGTTTTCAATAGCAATTTAAATTTATGATCAGCTACAAGGGTCACTCTAGAGTTTTCCAATGTGGAAAATTTATTGGGTATACAACAATATTTGTTGCATATATAGAAAAGCAATCCTTATTAAGCACTTTTACCAACAACCAGATTTGCATGAGGTGGCCAAAGACAAAAAATTGAACTGCAAGATGTTCTTTTTCAAAACACATTTATCCACATGGCCACAAAGACCATCAAGTTACTGAAAGAGTCAAAAGTATAACTGCTAACTGATTCACTTCTTAGTTCTGATTTGCCTTTATAACTTCTTTCTTTTTCCAAAAGTGAAGAAGGGCCTCTGTGAACACCATTTGGGTTGCCAGAAGTTACTCTAACAACGGGCACGACCTGAAAAATTCACTTTGGGATGAGACTTGGTATATAGGTAGTACTCCTTTAGGATGTTCAATCCTCAAAACAAGAAAGCGCAATGGCCAGCCAATTTTAAGAAAAAGGCCTTTAAAAATTCGAGCTCAGCTTATGTACTAATAAGTTTCGCTAGGTCAGCAGCTACTGAGCAGCTCAGTTGACATCGTTCTTGGCTACCGCCAAGTCGTTCAGGGTTCAAATCTTGGTCTCGATTAGTATTTTTTTTTTTTCTTCTTTCTAAAAATTTTTTAAAATAAGTATTTTGAATATATATAAATATTAAAATTTTATTATAATAAATAATTTCATTTTAAAAAATGTTTAACACATATTACATGTCATTTTAATTATAATAATACAAAATAATTAATAAGTGTATTA
This sequence comes from Centruroides vittatus, assembly GCF_030686945.1. Taxonomy (NCBI): domain Eukaryota; kingdom Metazoa; phylum Arthropoda; class Arachnida; order Scorpiones; family Buthidae; genus Centruroides; species Centruroides vittatus. The sequence continues at coordinate 2,139,817 of NW_027122708.1, read as the reverse complement.
ATAATCATCATCAACTGTTGGTAAACTGATAGTATCTTCATTCACAGACATTTTACTGTAAAATATTGAAACTATTTGTATTATGGTGTGATATATTACAGAACACTATGATCTCTTCGAAATCCAAAAGTAAACTGACACTCCAAATATCAGGTCAGTCCATAAGTCCATGCCCATTTTTATGACCTTGAGAAAAATCTTGTTTTGCTGTTGAAAATGTCAGTCTAATGTGATACTTTTCACACTGAAGTGTTAAATTGGATCTCATTTATATAATACTGTTGGAATTGGAAACATTTTAGTTGTTTATTTTTGTTAAAATGGAAGTAAAGGATGAATATAAAAGAAATGTTTTATACTTTTTATTTTTAAGCGGTGAGAATTAATAAGAGTAGTAACCTTCGAAAAATTTGATACAATAGAATAATAAATGAAAACTGTTGTTCCATAACTAATTATTTATAACTATTATTATTAATTATTTTGTATTATTATAATTAAAATGACATGTAATATGTGTTAAACATTTTTTTAAATGAAAATTTTAATATTTATATATATTCAAAATACTTATTTTTAAAAATTTTTAGAAAGAAGAAAAAAAAAAAATACTAATCGAGACCAAGATTTGAACCCTGAACGACTTGGCGGTAGCCAAGAACGATGTCAACTGAGCTGCTCAGTAGCTGCTGACCTAGCGAAACTTATTAGTACATAAGCTGAGCTCGAATTTTTAAAGGCCTTTTTCTTAAAATTGGCTGGCCATTGCGCTTTCTTGTTTTGAGGATTGAACATCCTAAAGAGTACTACCTATATACCAAGTCTCATCCCGAAATGAATTTCCCAGGTTGTGCCCTCTCCTTGTAAGTGCTTAAAGAGATTGGTGGTGACAATCCCTGAAGAAGAGTGGTCCATGTGTTTCCAGTAGTGGTTCAACCAGCTGAACAGTTGCATTCAGCATTACAGAAAACACTTTGAGAAATTGTGAACAATATTAATACTGTATTTTCACAGAATTACCAGCATGCCAGTTAAACTGTGACTGAAATATAAAATGAATCAGATGTAACAAAACAATTAAACATTAAAGAAAACATTCTTTCAAGTACAATAAAATAATAACATTATAATTTGACAGACTTAAAATCAGGAAGAGTTTTTTTGTTTACAAGACAATAAAACAATTAACAACTTAGTGGTAGTAGAAGTAGTAGTAGTAGTTTGTTGTTGTTGTGATCAGTGTGGGCTACACTGACCATCTGTCCCGACCTTAAAAATAACACCTTCCTTTCAAATTTCACACAAAGCCTATGTTAATGGTGTAAGCTGAGATAATTTACAGCAAGTTTCTTAAATTTAATATGTTTATTTTTGCATTTTTGAATCAAGTAATAATAAAATACACTTTTAAAAAAGCACTTTCAGAATTCCATGAATATTTTACACCATTAGAAAGAAGACAAAATGAAGAAATTAAATGTATAATTGTAGTTTTTGATGTAATACTGACAGTTTCACAGTTAGAATAAAACACGTTCACTTTTTATGTGACATAACTTGTTCATTTTATTTTTAATGCATCATCTAGAAAGGGATGTATAACCTCAGAATGCTGGCATTCCCCCAGGATAAACTGGCATGTCAGTTTTTACCATATGGAAATATCTGATTTCATGGTCTCCCCAGATAGACTGGCATGCTGGACAATCTGCAAAAATACAGTAAGTTTCACACAAAATTTTTCCATGGATCTGGAAACTTTCAGAACGACCCTTTGTATCATAGCAAAATTTTCAGTTTTTGAATATTTTCAAAAAGCAAGTTCCTAGTTTCTGAAGTTATAAAAGAATAAAGATCAATTACATTCATTAAACATTATATTTTCAAATATATTCTAAATAGTTACTATAAAATAATCTGGTTTCATTAATTAGCTTCTTTAAACTCTACTTTCGATAATTTTTGAAATAGAAAAATGAAGCGATCAAATCAATTTTTTAATGGTTCAAATTTATTTAATAGTTTGGAATAAGTTTGAGAATTTAATCTGTTCAGGATAGAATTCTGATTCTGAATTTTTCTATATATACACACACATTACATTATATATTTATGATCTAAAAAATATTCTTATATTATATTTTTAAAAGTACACTCTGTTTAATTTGAATAGTTTGTTTTGTTACATTTTTGTTAAAGAAGCTTCAAAATGGCATTAAGAATGCTAAAAATATTTGTGTTTTGAATATTTTGTAATTTTATGAACTCCTTTCTATATTATATTGTATTAAATTAAAATGTAAATGGAAAACAATTTCAAGTATTATAAAAATATAGAAATTAGATCATTTCTTAAATTATATATTAAATTTTCTAATATAAGAAATATTTAACATTTATTTCCAATATTAAGTATGAAAACTGTAATAATAAGTATGAAAGCTGTAATAATAATAACAAGTATGAAAACTGTAATAATAAGTGATAGTTTATTGAATCTGATTTGATCACTGAATCTATAAAATCATGATTTAAATCAGGGATGAGCAACCTTTTTCTATGTAAGGGCCACATTTCAAAACTTTTGAACTAACGTGGGCCACATACAAGAGAAAAGAGGAAAAAAGAATGTCAGTAAATCACAATTATTTATTCATATATATTGTTCTATAAACAAAACAGTCTCTTGTAAACTAAACAAACTATGATGTTGAAATTTGGCATGTGCAGAGAAGATACAATACAGAAAGAATTTTTCAGAATTGTCAAATTTGAGGAATGGTATATTTACGTGCAGTGTAATTAAATGTGAAAAATCGGCAGAAAAGCATTCTTATGCATGCAATCCCAAAAAAATAAACCGCATGTGATCACTGGTTAATATAAATGTGTCATATCTGACAAAATCATAAAATAAATTAATTAGCATAAAACTTTTAACTCTACATGTTATGAAAAGCTACACCACAAGTTAAAATAAATTTTTAATAATATCATTTTATTAATAATAAAAATTTCATTTATAAATTAGCATAGATATACTTAATTTAGCTTCTGGAATTGATGTAAATGTAATATATCAGAAATATTTGGTTAAATATTAGTCACCGCTAGTTTTAAATTGGTTTCGATGTGTCTGTTATCCAGTTTTTTGTTTTAATTTTTACTAAATACATTGCAGAAAAACTATTCACATACATAAGTTGTAGAAATAACATTTGAATTTTTGCTGCATACTTCCTTGAGCTGAGAAACTGATATATTTATTCATATTTTATGCTACGCAAGCTGCAAAAAATATTAAATGTGGCCCGGAGACCACAGGTTGCCCATCCCTGATTTAAATTATAAGATATAATAAGATCAGTTGACATTTATGTTATATTTTAATTAGGATTTATTTGAAGCTAGCTTATAGTCATAAAAGTTATAGAAACCCAAATTAAAAATAATAAAGACAAGAATTGAAATATAACTATCATACCAAGTAAAACGGGCTGTTCTGGAGGAGATGATGATTCTGGAGTCTGTCTCTGTGGAGAAGGACTTGGGGTAGGATAAGGAGAAACTATAGGAGATGTAAGATTAAGATAAGGTCTGGGTGAAGGGCAAGGGGAATTATCAACACTTGCACCACCTTCAATTGTTGGTAATGTTACTTGTAAAGTATCTTTAAGAGGAGCTCCAACACTCTGGCCCATAGATGTCCCCCATGGATTCCAGCACTGAGAAGTTGGAGCTAAAGTTTTATCTTCATCATAGAATGTAGTTGAAAATATTGGTAATTCAATTTTATCAGTTTTTTCCATTCCTACGATGGCAGTGTTATCACATGTTAGTTTCTTCTCAGGAGAAGATTGATGCTCTGTAATATCAACTTCAGCTTGAACTGCTTGACGCTGTTTTGTCTGAGCATTTTGTTCATCAACAGCTATCAAAAAATTTAAATTTTAGAAAAACAATGTACTGTATTAAGTAATAAAATTATTATAAGTATCTTCATACTCTATAAAACTTGGCACCATGATAACTTTTAGATTCTTAAATAATTTTTCCATACATATATATGTATGGAAAAACTTTCTAAAGTGTACTTCATATATATATATATATATATTATATACATAACACACACACACACACACACACACAGGGAGTATCAAAAGTCACTATCTATTAGGAGAACTAATTGGAATTATGAGAAAGGGTTTACATATTTCATTTGTTTTGTAATAAGGTCTGGAATATCATTGTCAACACATGTGTAGGTAGGAATCGCTGGATTGGTCATGGCAGACCACAATTATGGGCAGCATGCTCCCCCAATTTAACACCCTTAGATTTTTATGCTTGGGGTTTCATTAGGTCTAAGGTGTACACTGGTAGGATAATTAGCAATGTTGCTGAACTTAGAAATCTTATTACTGGTGCAGTTCAAAAGATAACACCACAAATGCTGGAAAGTTTATCAGGAAGCATGCTATTGCTTTGAGCTATGTAGAACCATTGATAATTGCAATTTGGAGCACTAATTATTTGTAACATTTACTTTGAATAAAGCTTTTTCTCAAATTAAAACCTGTTTTTCAAAATTCCAATTACTTCTTGTAATAAATAGTGACTTTTGATACACCCTGTATATAAAATACACTTTTCAATTTCAATCATCTTTCTTTTTATTTTTAAAGAATGATCTAATATTAAAAATTTTAATATTAATTTTAAACGTCATAAATTTTAATTATTTTAACTTTTCATAGAAATATTTGATTTAATTTGAAAAAATAATGCATGAAACATTATTAGTATATTTGTCAGTACATTGGCAATTGTGTTGTAAATTCTATTGACTGGAAGCCCATAACACAATGCATACTGTAATCCACCTTATCTTAAATAAAGTAATAAAGTAATTTTCAATTAAATAAATAAATAATATTTATATTTTTGTTGTTTATATGTTAATTATTTATTAATAAAACATACCTCGTTCTGTATGTTCTATAATTTGTCTTACAGCTTTTTTCAAACTGTTTGCTCTTGACATTAATGCTTCTCTTTGAATAAATGTAATCTTTAAATAAAAAGCAGAGGTTTTTTAAGTTTTATGATTATGCCTTATAATAATTTCTTATGAATAATACAAAAAATGCAGCAAATTTAAATTTTTTTGGCTTAACACTAAATAGAGATATCAAACAAAAGAAATATTATTAATTAAGATTATTTAATTTAATAGTTAATGGCTAGTTAACAAATAAGTTAACAGAGGTCAATAATTTTTACAATAATCTCAGATATAATTAGTTCATATAGTATATATTGATCTAATTATTGTAAAATTATTGATCTCTGTTAACTTTCTCAAAAAAAAAATTATTTCAAAGCTCAAAAATATTTATACTCTAAAATTTATGAAAAATAAAAAATAATACATTTACAAATATTTATAAAGATTTTTTTTTAAATATGTATTATTAAAAAATAAATTAGTTAATTTATATTAATATGTTGATATTTACAATATTAAATCAAATCTCTAAATAAATAAAGAAATTAAATTATCAAAATAAATTCATCAAAATTTGAAAGATGTTCTGATTAAAACAAATCCAAGAACATACCATGCATTGAAAGAATATAAATACCATACAAATAAATTTTTCTTAACTTTCATAAAATATACAAAGACTGATTAGAAAGTAAATTTACACTACCCATAAAATCAAAAGCATGATTTCAATAGCATAAACTAATAACACAATAATAAATTTATCAGTGATATGTTCTGTTTTAATGTGGTTCTCTTGATAATTGAAGTCTTGTCCTAATGTGTCATAAGTTTGTCCATCGCGTCATCCCTGACTTTGTATAATTATCCATTTTATATTATTTTTTCATGTTTTAATTATTGTTATTTGTATTTGTCACACTTCAGGAAATCACTGTTAAAAAAAAATTTACATTTTCTTGTGTGTAAAAATGATTGGCAGCACTGGTAGTGGTATGCGGGCAATATATATGTGAAACAAAGAACAAACGACCATCTTTTGTCTGTGTGACTTGAGCGGAAACGAAGCAAGTACTGTGAGTGTTGGACAGGACTCTTCCTTACATGAAAGACCGTGTTCCTTGTTGTTATTATTTTGTGGGAAATAATACCTTGTATGTAAATATTTGTAAATATTTACATACAAGGTATCTGTAAATATTTTTGTATAAATGTATATAAACTTTTATGTCCCTAAACATTGATATACTGTCTCCTTCATCACATGGTGACCACACACACACACTGAATAGCCCTACAAGATATTTCAAAGTGCATTTGGTTTTCCATACCCTGCTAAATGTACAGAATATATATTCATGTAATGTCAGTTATGTTACAGTTGCAAATTTGATATCTTCATTGAAATGAAACAATATCCTAACAAATGTTCCTTCAAAGTAGGAAATAGATTAAATCACTAATACCAAATCTAAACTATATGATAAGAAATTTAACATTTCCCACTAGAACATTTGAAACAAGTTTTGCGTCTGCCATATTGTATACAGTCAAATGATATTACAAAAGAAAAAATTCTGGAAAGACCAGAACACTTTCTACATCCATAAAAATCATATAATTTCCAAGCAATTGCAAAATACATTTTGAACTGTTACCCAATTGACTCAAATTATATGAACATTAACATAGAACACTATCATAAATATTAGGGATGAATCAAATAGGGAAAATAACTGATTATCAAATAATTATTTGGATGTTATTGTTGACAAATATTGAATATTCTTGCTTTTCCTGGCTACTGAATACTGGACACTTGGCCAAATATCAACAGATTTACTATACTTGAAACTGGATGGAAGGCTTAGAGCACTGTTTTCCAAGCTTTTTGAAACCACCCCTTTTTAGTGTGTATAGTAAAAATGTAATAATGACTCTAAAAGTTTAGAGTCATTAGCATTTCCTATAAAACTAGTCAAAAATGATAAACTGAAAATTAAATTTTAATAAAAGATTTATAAACAAAAAAAATAATTGTCCAAAATTATCTCAAGTACATGATTAATTAATATGAAAATAATTAATGATGGGCCTGATGCAATGAGGTTAATTTTTCCACAAACGGCTCAATATTAGTAAGCACTGTTCAACTTCTTAAATCACTGTTCAACTATTTGTACTCAGGGTAAGATGACAAACTCTTGTTATATTAAATAGCATGTTGCTAGATTCTTTCAAATATTACAAGATGCTGCTTCATGCAGTGTTTCCAGATTTATATCCATGAGGAAAAAATTAGAACTTTTGAAATTAAACTTTTTTTTTTTTTACATGGAAAAACTTTTTTCTGCAGAAGCTTCTTAACTGAGTTATACTATTTATATAGTATAACTCAGTTAAGAATAGTTACTATATAAATATAAAATAAATAAATAATTCAATTTATATATAGTAGTCAAAAAGTTGCTTACCAAATGAGGGTAATCACAAATAAACACTCATCAAACCCAATAATATTAATCCATTACATCATTAACTGCCGTAAATAATCAGGCTAGTTTAATCTAAATTTATTTTAAAATTATTATAATTATTAATTTTAATAAGAGATGGCGCCTAACGCCTACCTCGAGTGCCAAATTTATTTATAATGTTTAATCGTTTATAGCCCGATTATTTACGGCAGTTGATGATGTAATGAGGGTAATCACTATTCTTATTGTTTCAGGTGCAATAACACTGACACCTGAACAACAAGTGAAGCTTATTTTATTACACGGAGACAATCACAAAACAATACTGAATGTTGCACAAAAATTCCATCATTGCCACTCAAACTTTCCAGAACCTTTACATCAAGCTGTTGGCAATATCCTAGCAAACTTTAGGAAAAAATTCAGTGTCCTAGATGTGAAAAGCACTGGTCAGCCACAATCATAAATGAATGAAAATTCATGTGCAGCTGTTTTGGCTAAAGTGCAAAGTCCTACAAGTTCCATACATTATATTGCTAGAGGGAGTAGCATGTTTAGAGTCAGTGCAACAAATATTGAAGGACAAACATTTCCAGCTGTATAAATTGCAGTACATGCACATGATGGATGATGAGCCCTGCAGAGACTTGTGTACTGCAAGTAGATCAGTAGATATGTACAGTACAGGTGGATCATGACTTCAATCAGAAAGTAATGTTCAGTGATGAGTCCATCTTCTTCTTAGATGGCCATGCTCATACACAAAATGCATAGTATTGGTCTTATGAAAACTGTCATTGGATGCTCCAGTACAATAATGCTGGTGCTCCAAGAGTTAGGGTATAGGCAAGTATTCTGGAGAACATTATTGTTGGTCAGTACTTCTTTGAAAGTACTAATCAACATGTATGGGAACATACTGGATACAACTGTGCTGGATTTCCTAGGTGATCTTTCTCTGAGTCAACAACAAGAACTTTGGTTCCAGCAGGATAGTGCAATAGTACATTTTGTCTTATTCACTCAGAAGAGACTTAATGCAATGTTTACAGGATATTGAATTGGTCATAGTTGCCTGTAATCATGGCCTCCACACTTGCCCAACCTAACCCATATGGATTTCTTCCTGTGGGGCTACATTAAGCAACATGTCTTCCACACTATCTGCCTCCCACAATGAGTTAAAGGATAGAATTAGTACTGTTCTTCATAACATTTCGCATGTAACTCTTGCAGTAGTGATGTGAAGTCTTTCATCACGTACAATACTGTATTCAAGTATGCAGACAACACTTTGAACATAAGTGTTGATGAGTATTACGGTAACACTACATAACTCAAAGTTAATTATTTTTACCCCAGTTATAAATGTTGCTAGCAGACCTCGTGTGACATTTAGTTTGCAAAACTGATGAAATAAAATTTTTAATAAATCGTCAGAGAAAAGGTTGTATTCTTGTTTGACACGCTCACAAAACAACTTTTGCTGCAATGTTTTACTGACCAAAAACATTTTTATAAAAACAGTTTTCTCTTTTAAAACAAATTTTGGTTTAAGTTTCAAACCCCAGTTTTGACCTCACATTTACAAAAATAAAAAGTCATTAGAATTGAATTAAAAGGTAAAGTGGAGAATAAAGACTCATTCTACAGCATTAAAAACAATAGTTATTCAGTTCAGAGACAAAAGTGAATTTTAAATTTGGAATATAAAGTGAAACAGAAAAAGAAATATGGAAATAAAGATTGTTATAAAATAAAGATTCTTTAGAATGATTATGTATAAAATAATAAAATATAACCTTTTTACTCTTATTTTCTGCTTTAACATTAGCAGTTTCTTTTTCTTCTTTGTTGCTATCTTTTATTTCTGTTTCTTTGAATTCTTCATTACTTTGTTGTGTTGATGCTAAAGATTCTTCATTTAGAGCTTGGAGCAAAGATCCTAACTTTTCATTCAGAATTATACACTAAAATTAAAAATAATTTATATGTAAAAATTTATGTCTTTAGTAATATAAATTATTAATCAAACGCTATTGGCATAACTTTCAAAGTCTACATTTTCAAAATGTAATAAATAAAATAAACAAAAACTGTACAAGTTTTGCATGTTTTATATAGAATTGGAATTGTTGGAAATTTATGTAGAGTGGAATTGGGGGAAAAAATTAATTAATTAACAATAGATATGATTGTTAGTCATGCATTATCATTACAAGAAATTTTTTCTATTGGTCAAGGAAGATTAATAAAAAAAATTTTTATTACTTTCAATCTTAATAATACATATATCCCCATATAACAAAATAGTTAGGTTCCAAAAACTGCCATGTTATTTGAATCCATGCTATATTAAACAAAGGACTAGAACGAAACATAAAGTTAGGTTCCAAAAGTTAGAAAAGTATACTATTCTTTTTCATAATTAAGAGAAAGATGTTTATTAAAATAATCAATAATTATTTAACAATCAAATGTATTGCACGTTAATATTAATTTTTTCTTCGCTATTAATCATCATTAAATGAGGATATTTTCTTTTTAGCAAAATATCATCATCATCTGAGCTTTCCTCTTTTCTCTACTTTTTTTTTTATAAAATCTGATATTTTCATTTGCTTGTGTTTGCCTGAGATCATTAAAAATTTTTAATTTTTATGTAGTAACTTTTAATTTAATCTATAAAAACAAAACACAGCGACAGTCTTTAGTCATTTATAGCACTATCACCAACAACAGAGACATCTGGTTTATAGGAAAGCTAGAACAAGAAGCTAGGATAGGGAAGAAGAAAAATTGTACAATCAGTTCTCTTTAAAGGAAACTGGGTGAAGGTATGAAACAACATTGAAAATTTCAATATTCCAAAATTCAAGAGCAAATACAAGACAATATGCATGCTTGATTGAATAAAAAAATATCAGATGATTGTTTGCACTTAAAAATTGTGACATTTTGTATAGAGATATCTCCAATTTTCAAACTGTGTTAGAATGAAACCGAATTGTAGAAATGCCATGTTGTATGAGAGATACCTGTAGTTAATACTGTAAAAATTGTAAAAACTTTTTGAATATAGAAAAATATATTTATATTAAACATAATCTACTAAAAAACTAAACTTGTTGAAGAACTTTTTAAAAGAAAAAAAACTATGTAATCAAATTCAAAATGTTTATCAAATAGTTTTTTCTATAACAAATTTGAAATAGAGTTTATTCTTCTTGCCTACTTTTTAGGGATGGAACAAATAGTGTTTTTGCCAAATACTAAATAATTAATAAGATGTAACTATTGCTGAATACTGAATATTATTGTCTTTCTGACTACTGAATACTGATGTTTGGCTGAATATCAACTGGTTTATAAGGAACTACCTGAAACAGAAGGCTTAGATTAAGCCATAGAATAAGGCAAAGGACAGTATCTTCTATTCAATAATAAAAATTATATATGGTTTTTATTTTTTAAAAACTATCACTAAGTAACAAAAGGTAAAAATCCAGCAATGAGTTGCATAACTTTCCTGGCTGTTATGAGATTTCATTGAAAAAATAACATTTATATTATTAGTAATAATAAATAAAGTTCTATGTGGCACCACCTGTTATGATATTTTGTTATAAAAAAACTTTTTATATTTTTAATAATTTTATAATGGCAAAAAGCTTAACTTTGAGAGTAAGGATGAGCTTTATAAAAAAAAAATTGTAAATGCTAATAACAAGCAAAATCTTTATTAAGTCTGACCCCTCTAGAAATATGACACATGATCCCCTTCTATCTCCTGATACCCTTGACCTTTAACCACCAAAATTTATCATCATCAATGCTCCTTATACACAAGCTACCAGGCCAAATTTCATATCATCATCCTAAGATACTAAACAAAATAGAAACCAACACATACACAACCCTCACAGAATTTTTTTTAATTTTTTTGACTTCTTTGGTCTCATAATGTGGAGATTTGCAAAAACCCAGAGGGTCAAATTTGACATAGTTCCAATACTTTCCCTTGTCATGTATAAATAACAGCCAGGAAAGTAAAAACTAAATCTTGCCATTGAGATTCATTGTTTTTTGGCAGCCCGACTAAGTAGTGTATTTAGTGTACTGTACATACAATATGTTCAACAAAGCTGGAGGTATTTATGATAACAACAAAATCACTTGCTTTTTATGAATACAGAAGCATTACTATTCCTTCACTACAATTTATCACTTTTGAATTGTAATTATTAAAATATACCACCACAGTACTTTGATCTAGTCCAGTACAAGGTTACTTCTCTGGAAAAACTAACATTTTTCAATTTTCAATTTTCTAAGATCTTCAAGTATTATTTAAAAAATGGAACAGTCTAAAGGACAAAATGTACTTCAAATATGAAACTACTAATCAGATGCATATAGTTGTTGACATAATTAAATCATAAACATTTATCAAATTGCACTTGCCAAGCATGAGAAATGTATTTCTCTTCTTTATAATTAATGCAGTATCCATGTTGGTCAGCTTTAAAGATCTCGAGGGCTTCTAATTCTCTAAGTTGTTTGGCAGAAATATCATCTGTTCCATTTTCGAATAATACCTGAAGAAGATCTTAGGATAAGATTGAAAATGTTAGTTTTTTCAGAGAAGTAACCTAGTGCTAGAATAGATGGTGTGTACTGTGGTGGTGTATTGTATTCCTCTCCAGTTTTTCTGTGGTAATTGCTTGTAATTATTAATAAATATTATTTGCTCAAGATCATTTATTAATTTGTTTCAGAAAGGAATAAATAATAATATTTTTAAATATCTGAGTTTTTAAATGTACTTGTCATTTTATTCTGTTTCATTTTTTCCCCTTTCTCTCTCTCTCTCAACTAAAATGAGATTATTCAGTCAAATAGCTTAGAGGAAGTATTCAGTCTGCATATCAAATACGTGTATTTAGTATTTGGCCAAGTTCTGAACAGTTACTTTGTGGTTGAATATAGCCAAACATTCGATCCAACATTACTAATTTTAAAATAGTCCTAAAGAATAATCATTACTTTTTCAAAAATTCTTAGCCCTAAATTTTAATCTCTAAATAATAATTTCATTAACCATATGTAAGTATAAAATTTGAATTTGTTGTGGAAAAAGAAAAATACTTACTAAAAATGTATTAGTTTTTAACCTATAAATTTCTTTCAGATAAAGTAATATACTTACAGATATTTATATGTTGTTTACTTTTGAAAATCCAATTAAGTATAAAATAGAATTTTTTCAATTTGTACAGAGATTAATCATAATATGATTAAACTCTGTACAAATTGAAAAAAGTTAGTTGATATGGTTAGATTAGATAATGATACTAGATGATAATTTACAGCTTAGACTTAATCTGAAAATAAATGATGAGTTAATTTTTAAACCTTCTTCGTTTCCATATAGTTAGCCACAAAAATGATTGACAGGTTTGAAAAGTTAGATATATTAAATTAATATTAGTATTAAGTATTACATCATACTTTAAAAAAGATAATAGAATAATTTGAAAGAAATAAAGTTTCCATTCTGTTCAATACTTTAAGAAGATAAATTATAAGTATTCTAGAAAAAATAGTGAAAAAAAGAGAAAGTTTGAAAAGAAATAATATATATCTCAAACATTAAAAAATCTTAAAAGATGATACTGAAGATTATATAACACTCTCATTTCAAAGAGACCTACATAAATTAAAGAAAAGTTTAAGTTAAAGCAAATGAAATACTGAATAAGCTTTATCTCATTAATCTATCTGATTTCAATTTCTTTTCCCTCCTTTTCCAAGCATATATGTTATTTTTATATTAAAGCTTGCAATAATGGGCATTATTCATTCGTTAACAAGTTCATTCTCTCAATTATTATACAAACATACATAACTATTATGTAAATTAATATGACATTATTTTTTGTTAGAAATGAATGCTGTCTTCATGTGATTAAATGTTGCTATCATTAACTTAAATTTTGTTTAAATTTCTTTTGAATTCTGAATCTGTGAAAATATTGTTAACTTCTGAACCTTCCTAAATTTATATTTATATTTAAATTTGATAGTTTTGAATGAAAGATTGTGCTTAATTTGATGCAGATAAATGATATATATATATAAAAATTCAGTGAACTTCAAAAAAATGACAATTGGAACATTACTAAGTTAACAAAAGAAGCTCTTAAAATTTACACTAAAAAAAAAGAACAGAGTATGTTTTGTTCCCAGTTTGATTGCTTCTCTTTTATGCCTAGCATGCAAAATCTTCAGATGGATAACAAAACACACTTATTAATGTCTATGTTCTTATCCACTTTATTTCTTTTTAGTTAAGGTATAGCACAGGCGTGGCCAACAGTTTTTGCCCTGGGCCAAATTGGAAAAAAAACTTTTTTCACGGACCGAATGGAATATTAAAATTTAAAAATGTTAAATACAAAAACGATTCATTTAAGTAAACAAAATTTTATTATGGAATGTGTTTATTAATAAATGTAAACAAACAACTTGACACCTAAACATTAATTCCAGCAATAAAATGAACAAATAAACTTTAATGCTCGAACATTTTCGGCCATCTTTTAGAGGCCTCATCAGGAATGTATGAAACACAAAAAACAGTTCTATCTTTTGAAAATTTCTAACCATCGAATATAACTGTGTTCCAATTTTTAAATATTTAAATGATGTTTGATACAAAAATCATTACATTTACAACATATAAATTAATTATTTTAAATAAAGCTATAAATAAATTAAATTCATTATTATTATATATTATATGGCATTGTAAAAGTTAGTCTGATGTTTTAACCCATAAACGATGTTCAGTAAGGTAATTATGTATTTATTTTTCTGCAATGTAAAGGGTTTCCTTTACATTGCAGAAAGATAAATACATAATTACGCAAAAAATTATCATTATGCTTTGTGGCATTGTAAATAATACTTCCACGATTGTGGAACCAAAATATAGTTGGAGTTAATGCAACCTTCATACCCTCTATATAAATCTCAAGAGCCTCCAACGAATGTAAGTCGTGTCAGTCAAAGGCCCTGTGTAAAAGAGTAGCTTCATCCCAACATGGAGAAACCCCAGGTTCAGTAGCATACTGGGCTAGTGCAGTAATATATTTCCCTTGGACACATCATATTTGCAGTCACAAATTCTAGTCTTAAGTGATCTGTACGTGGATCTGATGTATGTTATACATCTATTGAAACACTCATCTTGCAATGGAATGCGGTACACTCCGCATTCCATTACAGAATGAAAAAAATATTCCCACTTCCATTCATCATTAAATATAGAGCATTCAAGACCAATTTTTCGTTTTTTGAAGCCATCCCTAGAGTGAAGAAGTTTTCTAATATACAATATTATTTTAATTAAAATATAATTGCATACTTTATAAATCAATCGAACCAAACTGTATTTTGCAATCAATTGAAACAATATTTAATTTATAGAATGAACTTGAAGGGGTTGTTTTGCAAATAAAACAATTATTTCGTTTTACAAACAGCCTGGACGCATTTTCAGTCATCAATTGCCACAATCCACTTGATTCATGCCCACTTGACTACAAAAATAACAAATTGCTTGGTCTCGAGTGCACACTGGCAAACTGCGCCTAAAAGAGTGGGGTTTCACATCGCCGCCAAACATCAAACAGTTCATATCAAGTACAGATGTTGTGGGTTGTTTTTGAATAACAAAAATTTTTATGGTTTATAAAATTAGGCATTTATTAACATTAATTGAAATTTAAAATGATTGTGAATCTTGAAATAATTGTAATTCTTTAAAATAATTATATATCTTCAAATAATTAATAGTCTTTAAAATAATAATATAATTAAATCTTTAAAATAATTATTAACCACTATATCATTAAAAATTAAATATAGTATATATATAAATGTTTAAATATATTAGTATTATATTTCTAACAAAGCACACAAATGACTAAGTTAAATTGAATATCACCTGTATATTAGGGTTTCTCAAACGGTTGTTTTTTTAACCCGGGAAATCCCACAAATTTCTTAAAAATTCACTTTTATCTTATTTTGTGTTAAGCTTGAAGAAATTTTGCCAATAGAAAGCATAATTAACTCATGAACTGTCAGAATACATTTGCATTTATTAATTTTAAACCTACTTATTAGTTTTTTAAATTTTCGCTCATTAGCATGTCACAAATGGTCAATAATCAATACGTGGCTTATTTGTGGCAGGACTCTCAAAATTCTTTACTTGTCAGAACCTGTAATATCTGGAATAATTGTGCTTATGCTGATGTCTTAATTTTTAACCATGCCCAGTAGCTTCAATAACTGCATAATGCCAGATTGTGCAAATTGGTCAAGGATACAAACGAGTACAAAGTCTGCAAGTATGAAGTTTTTCTTCATAAATCTGATTATTAAAGACAAATGAACAGCCAAACTATTGGGCTATGATGTTTCTATTAAAGTAGTCGAGGTAGACAAATCAAGAATACTAGACAGCAAAAAAAGTACTACAATCTCGAAAACGAACTAGAAATCTTCCAGGTTACAGGTGAAAAACATATAACATCTGTCTTCTTTTAAATGCATTAATCATGATTCTAATCGCATCAATTGAATCGGAAAGGGCATTCTCGGTAGCAAGACTTTTCATTACTAAAATAAGAATTAGATTAAGTGATCGGAGTATCAACTATCTTTGGTTTTCAAAATCTTATAAAAATTTACAATAATATTTTGTATTATGTTTTATTTAAAAAATGAAAATTACCTTCTAACTTAGAAGTTTGATCTATGTTCATTTTATTATTTAAATTTTCAACTCAATTCAAAGCATTTTGTTGTTGTTGTCATTGTATGCAGTTTCCAGCAAATTTTAATAATTTTTTTCTATTTGTGAAAATTTCTACACATAGGAAACAGTTCAGTTTTATCCAGGAATCCCAGGACAAGCAAAAGACCAGGAAATGAGAAACCCTACTGTATATCTTCAATTACTGTCTAATATATATTATTTTATGATAAATATTAATATTTTAAATTTATCATTTTTTTTTATTCTGGCACTATCACACAGATGAGTACAAAAGTTGTAAATCTCTACAATGGAACTTTTTTTAAAAAATAAAGAATTATCACAAATCCATTCGACCAATTATTGGAAATTAAATAGCTAATATTGAAAGATTAATCGCAGGCCATATAAATTTATTATGCGAGCCGTATGTTGGCCATGCCTGGTGTAGCATATAAATAGATGGATAAAAACACAGATATATAAACATATGTTCTGTTATCCAGTTTGTTAATTTTTCCTTTAGATATAGCATGTAATTAGATGGATAACAAAACAGACATTAATAATTCTGTTTAACATAACTGGTAATTTCTTTAATTTATTTTGTACAACTCAAACTTGTTTTTCGTTTTTTTCCCCCTTTCAAATTACATTCCACAAAAATTCCAAACCCCGTTTTTTCATTAAATTGCCCTTCTTGTAAGTCCATTCTAGAACACAGAGGGTGAAACATCTTTGCTCCCAATACTAAAAACAGCATTGAGCACACACTATTCACCATCACATTGCATGGCACATGCAAAGGTCATGATCAATGTCACATTGCATGTGGCTAATAAAGTGGAAGAGTACCAATTTTATTTACTATATCATTAAATTATTTTCATTAAATCATTAAAATATTTTATTATATGATCTATAAGATATTGCAAATACATTACATCCTTTCATGATTAAGTATGTTTATTAAAATAAAATTCTTAATTTAATAATTTTAAGACAAATTATCTAATATTAAATCTTTACTTTATATGAAATACTATCTTTATCTTGTTCACCATCTCCTGTTGCATATGCTGCTCCTACCCTTGTAATAATTTCTTTAACTGTTTCACATAATATTCTGTGAAAAAAAAAATTCAGAAATATGATCCATTTAAAACACTGTTTTACATAATATATCTTTTCATTATATTCAATTTTCTAGACTATAATATTAGTATAAATAATTTCATATGTAATGTTTATATAATTGTAAAATTGACTATTTTTTAAAAATGTCAAAAACAATTTGTGATGTCAGTTTATACATCTTCACAATTCTGATTACAATAAATGAAATTTTTATAGTGCATTTTAACTTTTATGTTTTGGAACATGCTAATTATGATAACAATATATGTAATTACAATAAGCAAATTCTACTATAGTAATGTTGATTTAAGATGTCAGCTTAACTGTTTACCCTTTAATCTAAATCTGTTAGTTTAATCAATCTTCTTATAAACTCAGTCTGAAATTAACCTGGTCAATTAGGCATAAATTTGATGATATAATTCAGACTTTGGTTACATTTTATATATATAAATTTATTATTCTTGCAATGTAATTATCTGATTGAACAAGTCTTTTATTCATTTTGCCACAGTATCAATTGTAACAAATACAGGGTGCAACAGAAAGAACGTTCTGATTTGGAACGACACATGGGTTGCGGCCCACCGAGACTTTTTAAAAATTTTTAAGTATCAAGCTTTGACGTTTTTTAAGTTGGAAAGTTTGAACTTTTTTGAACTGTACAATTCCCGCCCTTTTTGTGTTTGTTCATTCCGTATTTCGTTCAACCAATTCAAATTGGTCGACGCTACGAAAGATGGTTGGATAACGGCGGCGGCTTTGAATCTACGAACGATGATTGGCCGGCGAACATCGTAGGAGAGCGGATGTCGTGGAAGACTGCTATGCGCTTATTGGTCCATCAGCAATTGCTACAATCCGTATAAAAGGAAAGGTTTTGGCGCGAAAATCAAGTTTTTGCTGGAACTTCAAGGCGGATGTTTGTGTGCTCTACCATAAGTTGTTTCGTCTACTATTGCCGCGACAAGTGACGGGAGGAGTGTTCCGAGTAACTGTATCCGAAGTATACGTCGCAAGGTGTCTTTTCGACGGATCTGTTCAGGAATAGTGACTTTTGGAACTTTGACTGTTTGTGTGAATCTACTTTGTAAATGTCGTAATTTTTGTGATTTGTAAATCTCGTAAACCTTGTAAGTTCATGTAACGTCAAATAGTTGTCATAAACGTTTTGTTTAATTTGAAAAGAGGTATTTCAAATTTGACTAACTTCAAGAACAATGAGTAAGAAAAGGTCATTTGAAGAGGAACATCGTAATTTTCAAAAAAAATGGAAATTGCAATATTTTTGTGTCCAAAACAAGAATAAAATATTATGCTTGATATGTAAAAACTCTATTTCAGTTCCCAAGGAATATAATCTTAAAAGGCACTATGACAGAAATCATAAAAGAAACTATGACCAATATGTTGCAAAACTTCGTGAAGACAAATTGTCGGAATTGAAATCACTCCTTCAAAAACAACAAAGTGTATTCACTAAATCTGTTGAAGACAATACAGCTGCTGTAAAAGTTAGTTATATATTATCACATTTAATCGCAAGCAGATCGAAACCATTTACCGAAGGGGAATTTATTAGTGAATGCTTAATTAAAGCGGTGGAAGTATTATGTCCAGCACAAAAAAAAATTTAAGTGTAAGTTTAAGTCGAAATACTGTAGCCAGCAGAGTTGATGAAATAGCCGATAATTTGAGAAATCAGCACAATTTAACAATATCAACATTTCAAGCCTACTCTATTGCAATTGATGAAAGTACAGATATTCGAAATATCGCTCAGCTGGCCGTTTTTATTCGCAGATGCGATGTTAATTTAAAAATAAGTGAAGAACTTTTGGAAATCATTCCTATGCATAATACAACCACTGGAGCTGATATTTTTGATGAACTTATGGAAGTTTTGAAGAAGTATAAGTTACCATTGGAAAAGTTGGTTTGTCTCGCAACTGAGGGTGCACCTACCATGACCGGTATTACTAAAGGAGTTGTTGCAAGATTAAAACAAACATGCAAACAGCATGGTAATAATAATTTTGAACATTTTCATTGTATTATTCACCAGCAAGTACTGCGCTCCAAAGTTTTAAATATCGGACATGTTTTAAAAATAGTCACCAAAATTGTAAATTATATTCGAGCACGTGGACTTAATAATCATAATTTGCTTCTTTTCTGGAAGATATTGAATGTGAATACACCAATCTACCATATTATACGGAAGTTCGTTGGCTTTCGAGTCATAAAATGCTAAAACGATTCTTCACATTGCTGGATGAAATCATAATTTTCTTGGAAACAAAAAATTATGAATGTGCTGAATTAAAAGATGGACAATAAATAAAGGACCTGGCTTTCTCAGTTGATATTATAAGTCATCTTAATCAACTTAATCCTAAGCTTCGAGGCAAAAATCATGTTGTTACAACGCTATTTGATAATATTAACGCTTTCAAACAAAAATTATCACTTTGGCGAAAACAAATAGAAAAAGAAAACTTGTCTCACTTTGAAAGCTGTCAATATATATTGCTTAAATCACCTAAATTAAAATTTACAGAATATGCTCACCAAAGTAAATTGTTAGAAACGGAATTCGATCGAAGATTTTCTGATTTTAAAAGCTGTGAATTACAATTTCATCTTTTTACTTCACCTCTATCTATCAATATTGAAACTGTTGATGAAAACTTACAAATGGAATTAATTGAAATCCAATGTGATAATTTGCTGAAGCAAAAATATATGGATGTTGGAATTCCAGATTTTTATACATATTTATCTGTAGATCGGTTTCCTAAAATGTTATCGTTTGTTACCCGTATACTGGCTATGTTCGGAAGCATTTATTTATGCGAGCAACTATTTTCTTTAATGAAAAATAACAAAAATTCAGAAAGGTCGAGGTTAACCGATCAACGTTTATCATCAATTTTAAAAATTGCATCAGCTCAATATATTCAACCAAATTTTGATGACTCGCTTTGTGAAAAACGTTGTCAAATATCTTCTAAAAAGTAATATTAAACTGTGATTTTGTTTATTTTTTATTATAACTTTTATTTTTGTTTTTTATAAAAAATATAAAATATTTATAGTTTAAGTTTAAAAAATAATATGAAATATAAAATGTCTATGTACGTACAATACATTGAGTCTAATAAATACATAATATAATCATTCTAAAAACCGTATTTTATTAATTTTTTGAACATTGAAAACATGCGGCCCCGACTTATACAAAATAGACTATGTGGCCCGCAATATCATATGAGTTTGACATGCCTGTTCTAGAGGTATGCGACATGGTGCCATCTTGCTGAAACCATACATCTTCCGGATCATGATCATTGAGTAAACCGTAAACTAATGGACAAAGAAAATTTTCAAGCAATTGACAATAGCACTCTGACGTTACTGTCACTGTAACACCACCCTCTTCAAAGAAATAAGGACCCCACACACCAAAATCACTTAAGGCACACTAAACCGTAACTTTCGGGACTATGGAGTGGTCACTGGTGGAGTTCTCAAGGATTACTGTCAGACCAGTACCTAAAGTTCTGTTTGACCATCCCCGATATATGAAAATGGGCTTTGTCACTAAAGATCAGTACCATTGTTGGGGGAATGCTCTGCAGAATATCCTGACACAAAGTTTTGCAGATTGCATAGTCCCTATCAATCAACTCCTGAACGACCATTATTTTGTAGGGATGCATGTGGAGTGAGCTGTGTAAAAGTCTGCAGAGACTTCGATCAAACATGTTTAATGCAGCTGCGTGTTTGTGTGCAGATTGCTTGGGAGACTGCTGTATGGAAGCTCTAGTGTGAGAATTGGAGGTTAAGCGATGAGGCTTAACCCATTATCCGACAATGGGGAGGTGAGTCCCACTCACATGGTCAGTGGATGGCCGTTTAGGAGGGCAAAAATCAAGTGGGAGGTCGTGGATAAGTCAATAAGGTGTTGGCCGTGTTCGAGTAATCACACATATTTAAGACTCTAAACATATTTAATAATGATATTATATAAAAGATACATATATTAATAATAATGACAATAATGGTAATAATGATACTAATAGTATTAGACGCGACAATAATCCTTCACAGAATTATTAATGAGGCGGTTAGAGGGGAGTTGGTACTCGTACTCGCATTCAGAGAGAGGCTTTTAAACCCTTTTCTCTATCTATTCTTAACTAAACCTCAACCAACTGAGGGAAGAGAGAGATTTCCATATAATAAGTCAAAAATTACCTTGCTATCTGTTGTCGACAGCATAAATTAGAGTCAAAGGCACGGAGGAAAGCTGTTGATTAGTCCTATTCTAGTATCCTTGACGTCACTCTCTTTAAAGGGGGTGTGAGCTCTTTTTATACCAAATTCAAGGGGTGTAAACTGTCATATAGTCTGGATTTATACGCACACCTGTTGTTGTGTTCATGACTGGATCTGGCTAGTACGGACGCCGGGAATTAAGACGTTTGTTTAAATTACAGACTTAAGTGCTTCGCAGAGGTGAACTTAAAATATAAATTTCTATAGACATGACAGTTCTCACCCATCAATTAGCGTGTAGCTGACAATAACTATTGCAATTTTGTCTACAATTTCGATATTGTTTATGTCCAATGTCGGGTTCGACGACGATCTATGTGATTTATTGCTGCAGCCACGTGTCACGTGCAACAAAGGGGGAATGAAAACATCGCTTATTCCCATCTTGTTGAATCTATCGTCTATCGAGTTACTGTAATACAAACGATTTTCTCCTTCTTGTTGATATATATTTTTTTAACAACTATTTCGTAAAGATCGTTGCGGTTGTTAACCTTGAAAGGCCTCTTTAAAATTCCTACTTCAAATTCTTCCATAAAGTTAAAAAGTTAATAAAAAAAACAATACTATTCAAAAAGGGAAAGGACCTCTTCAGACCCTCGCACTAGCAACTTCCACATCTTCTGATCTTGTTACACTTCTAGGGCAGCCAGGACTCTTTCTTTTTAAAGCTGAACCTGTTCGTCTAACATCTGAAACCCAACAATGAATTGTTGGTGCAGCCGGAACCGGATCATGACGCCCGAGCTGAAAGCGTATTCGGAAGGCCCGTTGCATCATTATCACAGATTCATCGTTCGTAACAAACTCTTCAAAACAAAAGCACAATGCTCTCCGCTCCATGCCATGACGGTAACTACAAATGGCACGCACAAACAGATCAAAAGAGACCATGCCTACTGCTGTATCCCTATTATGAGCGAAGCAACGCTTCCGCCAAATCAGAACGTTCTTTCTGCAGCACCTTGTATATACTAATTGCCACATAATGAATAAATTGCAATTTAATCATATTAAATTATAATTTATATACCAAATCAGAAGTAATTATACTTACTTTGCTGAAGAGATTACCACAGAATGTTGATCTGAATGAATAATTTTTGTCAAATGAGCTACTACAGAATCTTCATAAACTGTCATTGGATCATTCTGTTAAATATTTTATTCAATGCAATAATTAATAATTATATTTAAAATTAGAGATATCTTCTCATATTTCAATGTAAGAGAAAACTTTAACAAATGTAAGAAATTTTAAAAAATTATTAATTTTAACATTTTTTGAAATTGATATATCAAAATTCTACTTCTAAGGAAAACAGAACATAAATTAAACGAAAATCCTATTCATTAAAAAATAATAGAAAGGGAATTCTCTTCTTAGAAATTGTCTTCATAAAAATGGTATTAAAATAAGTAATGAAAAAATTAAGGTGAATGTCATGAGAAACTAAAAGATAAGACTAAAAACAAAAATATCAAATCAGGAGAAATGTAAAAAAAGAAACTAAATTCAGACAGATCATATTGAAAAGAATTGCTCTGGAAAAAAACATTTAGATATCTATACTTTTAATCCAATATATGCATAAACAAAAAAGAATGATGACAACCTTCATTAAGATTTAATTTGATAGAATATTCTATCAAATTAAAAAGCTTTTTATTATTTTTGTATTAATTTCTTAAATAAATTACATTTAAGATAAATTTCATTAGATAATTTTAATTTCAAATAAATTAACCAATACTCAAATTATAATTAAATCATAAGATAAGATAATTTGGCATAAGATAATTATAATTTTATAAAAGTATATTAATGTTTTAAATTAACTTTCCTGGCTAACATACCAATTATTATTATTTAATATCTTTATTAGCTACCTAGAAAACATTAAACAAATTTTAGCCTACAGGAGGAAAATAAAAACTAAAATTACCTAATTTTCATTGATTCTGAGAAGAATTTGTTATATAAGTTATTATAGTCCATTGGATTGATCAAATTGCATAGAAATGTATAAAGAATGAACTAACTAACTTTATTTTTTATAAATTAGATATAAATTTTCTTCAGAACTTTAATTCTGTAGAAGAAAAATACCTCTAGATACATTCTAGATTCAATATTATTCATTTGTCATCTTTATTTAAAAGATTTGTGTTTATGCAACTAAAATTCTTATTTTAAAATATCTAAAATTAACTTTTTATTGTATTAATGTTAAAAATATTTTTGGCATTAATGTTGATTAAGTGACTACATATTAAGATACACTAAATTTTATTTTAATAAAAAAAATGAAATTTTACACACCTGATTTGCTTTTTTTGAAGTTAGCATGGTACCTTCATAGGTCATTATGCTCCATCTTAAAAACATTAGTTATAATTTTAATTAATATATTTTAATCACAAGTGTTACCAATAAAATTTATTATAATACCAATATGAAATATTATATTAATAAACTTTATTCAAAGCATATTAATAGAATACAAATATCATTTACATATGATATTCTAATGTCATCGTTTCTTTTCATTAAAATAAATAAATAAATATTTTTGTTTGATATATTTCAAACTGCTTACTTAATATAACATTAAAAACAATTGAATATATATTAAACTTATTTCATTAAAAAAAATAAAATTTTATATAACCATGTTATTTATAACAGGATATTTTCATAAATTATTTTATATTATTTAAAATTTGAAAGCACATCAAATCAATATGATTGTGATTAAATATTTTTTTATTTTTATTAAACATAAGTTCATTAAAAATGTGAAGTACAAATAATCAGAAAAATTACTAGAAATGCTAATGATAAACAGTATAATTGTTTCTTATACAAAATTATGAAAAGCATAAAGCTTTTAGGATTAATTTCTTTATTACGTTACCTTTATTAGGTTAATATGTTAATATATGTATTTAGACAAAAAAATATTCAGATCAAATAATCATTTTCATCATTATCAAATAAACTATTTGATTCTTTACAATGAGTTAACATAATCTTTTAATAATACACTGTAAACAACTATATGCATGTAACTTTTACAACTATAAAAACTGTTCTTGTTTCTTTTCATAGTTCAATTCCATTTTCTTAGATTTGTAAAGCATTAGATGGTTAGAGTTTAATATAAATTTTTCTATTCACATTCATCTTGATGTCAGTAAATTAGAATTATTGTTGATAAAATTATTTTTATAATGATAAAATTTCAGTAAATTAAAACTGAAACTTTATAGCATTGTACATATATTAAAATGTGATATGGATAAATTACAAAAGTAGTGGGGTTTAAATTACAGATTAATTTTACAGTTAAAATAGTAACCAGAGTAAAATTTATTATTTTCCATGATTTTTAAAATTCAACTTAGAAAAACTGTTATGAAAATAATTAAAAATTAAATTCAAATGAAATTTTAGGATTCTCCAAAACCATTTTTCTACAGAAATTTTTTCTTTCATTTTAAAAACTGTTTGTTTCTTTTTGTAATAGATTACCAAAATAATTCCCTGCAAAATAACTAAAGTAACAAAAATTATATTTTATTAATAAATATGCTTAAATATAGTTACCTGTCCAGAACCTTTATTGTCGATTTTTCATATTTTTCTAAAAGCTGAGGGAGTTGTGTATCATCATCACAAACTGAACCCCATCCTAATACTCTAGCTAAATCATTCCCAGTTCCCAATGGCAGCACTCCTACTTGACACTAATACATCATATGCATAAAAATAAAATTATTTTTTTTTTTAAGTTTATTAATAATAATCAAAAATATATTAAAAATGCTTTAATGTTTATAATTACTTGATTATGTAGATTAAGATTATCTATTTCAGTGAGAACCCAACTAACACTTCCATCACCACCACATACTAAAATACGAAAAGGATTAAATGCCCTGAACATTCGAAGACTGAAAAATAAATAAATAAATAATCATATTTATCTGGATTCTTTAAATATACTAAAATAAAGTTTTAAACTATGCAAAATTCTGAATTAATACACAATAATTTAAATATCATGTTTCATTTCATGTAAAAACAAATTAGAGTGAATAATAAAATTGTAAATTTGAATTTCATTTAATGAATATTGTTAATAATTATAATCAAAGGCAAAGTATACAAAGTCTATAGAATTTGATCATAGATTATCATCTACATTTATAAAAAAGTTTATATATTTTTTTTATTTAATTCATTAAGGGATTGTCCATAAATTACATCTGCATGCAAGTTTCCATAACCCCTCCTCTCTTCGGACATCCAACAAAACTCAGTTCCCATTAAAACCTTTATCACTTTATGAATAATAATGCATAAACTGTATAAAATTTAATGAAATAAAATGGATGTCCATTAAAGTTCAACCCCTCCTCTCCTGTTTGACTTTGTCCAACTTCTCATAACCCCTCCCTTCCTTCCAGTGTGGATTGTCATTTATGGACATCCCCTAAGAAGTAAAGAAAAATTTAATTAATAAATAAAAAATGTATATTAATAAACATAATGTAAACAAATAGATAAAACTATTAGATAGAAAAAATAAAATCATAGAATGTCTTTAATAAAAAAATTGTATATTTATTTATTTTGTTTCTGGAGTTATTTTTATATTAAATGTCACTTCAAAAACAAAATTTGTTCTTAATAAAATAAATAATACCTACACAATAAATGTTAGTTTATAAACATATTCATTCAAAAGAATCAAGATACCAGATAAAATATAAAAATACATTTTGATCTCAAATGGGATTACAGTTCATATCCTTTAATAACATAATCAAATGCTGTAACAAATATTAAGGTACTGCAACACATTTACTTTGCCTTCTAACTTTTTATATGTCTTAGTTCTCTCCTTTGAATAAATAGTTATTTATATACTAAGATTTAAAAATTAGGTGTTATTTGTTCATTAACAATTGTTGTCATTCAGTTAGTAGCCTACATAAATAAAAAATTATTCATAAATTTTATTTATGATAAGGACCTAAAATTCTACCTAAATGACATTAAATTCTATTTAAAATGCAATTTTATTTATAATTTAAAATTTTTTAATACATTTAAATATCTCTAATATAGTTTTAAAGCATTCTTAAAAGTATATATCATTTGTATTCTTTTATATATTAAAAATATCTTGATCTTTTATCAAGAAAAATGACACATTTTTGATTAAAAATTCATTAAGTGAACAAATATTTAATAGCTTTATCTTTATCAATCAATACATATGCATATTTAACTAAACCTAAAATAAAATAAAACAATCCAAAAACATGATGACACTGCAAAAAGCATTGTGATGATACATAGTATATTAATACTGAAAATAGTGGAAACAACATACAGCAATACAACATTCATAAATAAAAATTTTAATAAATAATTTCAACTATACCCTAAGCCTGGTCCACCATTCATGAGATCAAACACTTGGGCTGGATTGAGCAACTGTTTAAACCGACGCAAAAATTTCACACCTTGATTATCACCTGATTTAGAATTTACAAAAACTAATAATGGACTGCAACCCATTGGTCTTAAGGCTTCCCAAGCTTCATCATTTCCTATGCTGTGCAATGCAGAAGGCGGCACAATAGATACACGGCAAACTCCCAAAGGACATCGCACCGAAAAATGAGGCTTGCAAGATGTATGAACCTTAAAAAATCAAAAGATTGGTCTATTATATAATTAACAAACATAATTTATGAATTTTGAAAAAAACTATGTTATAATTCAAAATCTTTACAAATCAGTCTTTTTTTATTTACTGATTTATTAGTATATAATCAAATGTACATTAATTTTATATTAAAAATAAGAAAATATAGATTTGTTTTTAACACTTTAAATTTTCAATTACTCGTACAAATTTAAAAAAGTAATATCTGATGTTCATCAGGAAGAAATTTCTGGATTATTTTAAAATTTATATTCAATTTGATTTTAATTACATTCAATAAAAATTTGACTTTAATTACATTCTGAGATATTTATCTGACAAAGCCAAGTAATAAAAATGAAAGTAATCATTTTTATGTGTTTAAATTGATTTTCATAATTTCATAACATTGGACTTTTTTAAAATTTGTAATGAATTTAAAAGTATGCAGCGCTTAAGATTTATGACAAATTTTCAATTATTATTTTGTTCTAAGTATTATTATCTAAAAGTTTTCATTTTAAATCTCATTATAAAAGTAATGAAAAACTACTCTGTTTAGTATTAATTTTTAGTAATAGTTATTTTTTAGCTGTAATACTATTTGAAGACTGAACTTTGCAATCATTCATCCTTAAATGTATAGTGCAAACATCATTTGTGACATGCAATATTTTGCAATCATATACTGTCCTTTTCCACTGGAGAGAACCAATTTAATGATTGGCAAGAAGGAAAGTGGGTGGAAGAATGAAAAATTTTGAAGGCAAAATCTCACTTTTGGATGTGACTTGAACAAAGAAGCAACTGATTCCAGGGAGGAAAAAATGACCCAAATATCCCTATTAAGAAGGAGAATTATGATCCAAAGTGTTAGATAGAGAAAAAAATATTGCATTTTTTTCTGTTTCCTCAAAAAATCTAGATGATATATTTCCTTAATTAAAGAAATTGGCAGACACCTAGACAAAAGAGTTCTCACTGCTTTTTATGATGAATGTGTGATTTTAAAATGTTGGATAAACAAGACTTATCGCAGTTTTTAGGGTGAACATTGATAGTGAGTAACATTCTGTTAAGTATTATCCCAAATTCTCCCATCCACAAACCTGGGTCCACCTTAACAGTGGTGCACCCAGGGGTGGGCCAAGGGGTCCTGGCACCTCCTAAAGTAAAAAGAAAAGAAGCACTAGTAAAATTGTCCAAAAATATTTTTCTAATTAAAATTCATTTTTTTATTTATATTGTGTCATGTGTTCTATTTTTGTATTACAGGTACTCCTCACTTTACGACCACTCGCACTTACGACCAATCAAGTTTCGACCTGCAATTTGGGGAATCCCCTTTCTCAGCTTGAATGTCAATCAGTGGTGAATGGTGACATGTGCACTAAGCCTACTATAATTGTCTTATAGTACTATAACAGGCTAATAGCATACTATAATAGTCTTTTTATGAATAAATTTGAAGTTTGTTGCATAATTTGTATAATTTTACAATGATCCTATATTCCTGACGCAAGCTCCTCACTTATCAACCAATTCGCTTAACGACGTAGTCATTGGAACGGAACTCGGTCGTAAAGTGAGGAGTACCTGTATTTATGAATTAGCAGTCACATAAGGTGGGGATTTTATTGAATTCACATTAAAAGTCTTTTTACCCATTCAACTCGGCTCCCCAAGATTAAATCTTGAGTGCACCACTGTATCTTGAAATATCACTTCCAGAGTTGACATGCAAATAATTTTCAATTATTATTTTGTTCTAAGTATTATTATCTAAAAGTTTTTCAATATTTTTTCAATAATTTTTCAATTGTTCCATTTTTCCAAAATCAATCAAATATATGTATATGTACAGTACAGTACATCTCACCTCTAGTTTTGTCCCACTTTCTGTACATCAATCACATTTTAATTAATATTATTACACATATCTGCTTGAAAAAGCTGATAATTTTTAGTAATTCCCATTTCCATACAATGACTCAGAACTATTTAGATACTGATTGTCACTTTTAGAATATGTTAATTCCCTGTAGTAAATAAAAGATAAGCAACTGGCTTTTAAATGTGTTTCAAATGGATATTGAAGAGCCTATTTGTAACTTTCTTTGTAAATGTTAGCAAAAATTACTTTATTTGTGCTTATTTATTTTATATTTGTTAAGGCAATCATCACACCAACATTTGAACATACTTCCATCCCAAACTTGTCTCAACCCCAGGTGGCTCTTCAAAATCAAGTATACTACAGATATTACTGACATTAAAATCTGTTTTTGTTTAAATATAAATAAGCAATATAAAAAATCTTATTTTAAAATTTTAAACAATTTACCATTGCTCTACACCACAGACATCTCCAATCTTGCAATCGCAGAACACTACCACAAGTTTTGTCACAAACAGCACACTTTGCACTAACAGGAAGATTGCCTTCTAACCACTGATGTGGCATTGTAATATTCTGTAATAAAACATTAAAGATATCAGAAATATTAATGTTTTCTGCAATAATAAATAACATAACATTATATATATAATTATAAACTACACAATAATTAAAAGAAAGATTTTAGTATTTGTACCCTCTGTTCATTTATTTTGATTACTATTTTAATACAAAAATTATTAAAAGTTAAGGTATTTGCATTCTTTATAGCTTAAATTGATAATGCATAAATATTTGATGTTTGTATGCACAGACATAATATTATATAAAATAGTATTATGTAATATTTTTATTATAATATTGCTGAAACTTGCATTTTTACCATTAACTAATAATTTGAAACAAGTTAACATTAGATTTTGCATACAAGTTAGAAGATAAATAGAGTAAAATATGATTGTCTTTAACTGTTACATAAACAGTTAAATTAAAATTTTATTTATGTGATTAAACAAATTTAAATGATATACATTTTTATAAAAAATCTTTATTAAGCTTCCTGGTACAACTAAGAATAACCAGGTAGAAGTACAAAAGAAATAAGAGATGAACAGCTTAACAAAGTAAGAGAGAGAATAATGATGCTGGTAGTGAAGAAAATAAATAATGATAACAAAAGAGCAAATATTCACAGGTGATGTAACATAAATGTACAGTACAATATACAAATATACATACAACATGAAAGAAAAACACATACATACATACATAATACAAGAAAGACATCAGCCGTACATGAAGTGTTTAGCCGGCAGGAAAGAGGGTAAAGGAAAGGGGAAGGAGGAGGGGGAAGGAGGAGGGGAAGGAGGAGGGAGAGGAGATAGCATGCAGTTTTTAGGCTGCAAGGCCATAGTCCCCCAAAGGGTCTAAAAGTCCACAGCATTTGGCAGAATGAGGCAGTGTGGTGATATGAACATGTGTTTCATAGCTGCCTTCTCCAAAAGTGGATGTTTGGATATGATATCAACAAGTTATACAGTACAGATTCATGGATAGTATAAAATTAATGAATATATTTAAATTAATATTCTTTATCATTTTCTCAGCCCAAGACCAAAGAAAAGCAAGTAAATCAGTACTAAATATTGAGATTTTCAAATTCATTAAGCCATTTTGCTCTTTCATTATAACTTAAATCATGACAAGTAACAGCATAAGAATATAATTTTTAAATGATAACAATTACTAGTTTTCAAAAAACAGATTATTTCATTATTTTATCATATCAACATCAACCTAATACTTACACCATCTTCATCTTCAATTATATCTTTACCAACAGATGAGAGAGTAGTCCATTTACAATTATTTGGTGCCCTTATAGCACACTTCTTGTGGACTTTAAATTTACAAACTATATAGAAATAGAAAATATTTTATAGTAGTATATATTATTAAATTTATTTATTTAATTTTAACAACTTTTTCACTTAAAAATAAATTAATATAGTACAAGTATTTTGTTAAGACTTGAAATTTGATTTATATGAAAATGAAAAATTTATAACAATATGGTTAATCACTAAAATAAAATCATAATAAAAACTATTTTTATTATTATAATTTTATATGATAAAATTATTCATGGTATTACCAGTATATTTTTTGCCCTGTAAAAATAATAAAATAATATAATAATATTAACTACTAAGAAATAATTTCAATAATTTCAAAGAGAAAACTCTTTAATGTTTCTTTGTATCAGATATATGAAACCATATTTAAATTTTAGGCCTATTTTTCAAAATACATCCTAATAAATCAATGTATTAAAAATGAAAAATATTTAGCTATTTAATTTTATTCAACTATTTTCAAGAAAAATTTTATAAACATGACTAATTTATTTACATTTATTGATCTAATTTATTTAATAAATTTTTACTTAAACATATTGTAAATTATGATATTAACAAAATTGCCAGAGGATGCTTTTTCCATTTTGCATTTTTTTTTGTGGAAGCAGAGCCTCAAATAAAAGGGTGTCTCCACATGTCAAAATTGTTTTGGAATATCACTGGTTGTTGAAACAAGAGAAAAAGGAAAACAAAGACAAAAATTTTAGTCGGAGAAATTAGGATGTCATTTGCATTGTGATAGTCACATGAATATACAATAGCCCATGAGAGGCAGTACACAAAAAAATAACAACAATTCTTTTTTTTTCACATGATTAGCAATATACAGGATTCTTTCGGATTTCAACTCTTAACATTATACAATATCCCAAACTGGGGCAAGGAATCGAGCGAATACAGAACAAAAGAACATGCTCACGATAAATAAGAAAAGACAGACTTGCCAGAGGATGCTTTTTCAAAGTGGGAAAGCAGATAATTCACAACCTATCTTACGACTACCTTACACTAAATTATAAACTAAAAAGGAAAGGAAGAATAGCAAGAAGTTTTAGTATGATAGAGGAGGTTATAAGGAATACCCAGGTTCTCTGTTTGGTATTGACACCTGGTGGGGAACCACCCTAAATCGTTTCTCGCTAATCTTTTTTGGATCTCTTCAAATATTCTCCTTATACAAGGGACGTTGTCTCTCTCTCTCTCTCTACGTTAGCAGGGTCCTTTCGCTTTCTGTAAGCCACCTTCGTCTTCCTTTGTCCTTTTAGACGATGAGCAGGAGCGTAACTTTCGCACATCTACCTTCACCAAGAGTCCGACCCAAGAATGAACCTTCTTATCGTTCTAGTAGCCTCAGGGCCTTCACTTCCCTTTGTTAACCTGGTTCGTGGAAAGGGTTGCCCCACCCACAGGAAGTAATGTTAATAGAAAACTTGAGAAAACAAAAGGAAGAACAAAAAAGAAAGAAAACTTAAAACTAAACTTATATCTAATATATACATTAATGTGGCATATTGCCACAGTATATTGGATTGAGTGAATTATCCGCTTTTCCACTTTGAAACCATCCTCTCTGATAAACTTCCATGGATCCAAAAAATCCTCTTTTGTAGATATAATTAAAACTAAGAGCAAGAAGGTCCATTGCTTCATCTGGCAGCCATTTTAAAAAAACTAACTGGAATCAAATCAGGACCCACTGCTGTTTTCTCTCTCAAATTACCAATAATCTCAGTTATTTCCATTCCCTGGATAGCATCTGATCCTCCACCTCTTCCAAGCCCTCCAAGTCAATTTCATATGAATTAATCTGCATCTTCTTCAGCCTCTCCATGAAAAATTCATACCACTGGTTAAAGACAATAAAATCATCTTCCTCCATTATATTCATGGAGGCTTTGCTTTGTATAAGTTCTTGCAATCTTCCATAACAGCTGGACGTAGAACAAGCACCATTAGTACAGATATCAATGCATTTGGTCCATTCTTAATTATTTTCAGATATAAAAGTATCAAAGATCTCAAACAAGACTTGAGCTTTAGCACCAGAAGTGATACTATTACAAATACTTTTACAAAAGAAAAGGTCTTCTACAATGTTATTGCTATCTATAAACTGTACACAGAAAATCAAGTGAGCATCATTATTATTATCTGTGGCTTCAGCCAGCTGCAACCCAAATGCCTTTCCTTTTATTTTTTCAATTAACTGATCATTGATGTCCTCTGCTATGTGCTGAATTCTGCAACTGATGGTGTGTTATTGGACAAAAGCACTTTTGAAAGCTGCTTCCCAGTAGACTCACAGATCATAATATTCACCATATCTACAGCAGCCAGTAGAACGTTCTTCAGCGATGGTATGAGGTTTCTTACATTTTGCAATATGTGCCACCATGAAAGATGCTAGCAAAGCATTGCTTTGTATTGATTCCTGCTTATAAAAATTACTGCATTTTTTCTTGATTTAACTCTTTTAACTTTCTAGTAAAGTAGTCACGTGATTTGATACAATTTCCGAAAACTAATTGAACACTGAAATTGCATGCAACTGACTGCTGTTTATATACGAACACAAAGTATCAAGAAAGTTTGACAAACTACTAAAACAATTAAGAAAATTATTGCAGAGTGCCATCTGGTAAACATTTGTAGGTGCTTTTGCAAACAGTTGTCATTAAGTGAGTTAATGATTTGCACCAGGTCTGTTAGATGTCGTGTCTTATCACATTGAATTGAAAATAGAAGTAAAATTATGGAAAGTTTATAATATTATATGGTGCCCAAGAGGAAATCACATCTTCCTAGGGTGCCACAGCACACATTTTGAAAACCTGTGGTCTAAGTCAGACCATTGATGCTTAAATTTAGAGCTATCTTAGAATAATATTTAACTCTATTTGGATTCATTTTAATTATGTAATAATTAAAAATTTCACTTATTTTAGTATAAATGGAATCAGGGCCTTCTATTGATGCTATGTTCTGAATTGATCTTATTTTATTGCTAATCTTTTATTCAAAGCTAGTACTATCGCATTTATATTTCTTCATAATTGATTGTACACTTTTCCTTGATTTTCTATTGTGGCTGTACGCCATGTATTTGTATATAATTTATATATTTTATTTTTTAGTTTTATTTCATTTCATG
The DNA here is from genome assembly GCF_030686945.1 of Centruroides vittatus. Taxonomy (NCBI): domain Eukaryota; kingdom Metazoa; phylum Arthropoda; class Arachnida; order Scorpiones; family Buthidae; genus Centruroides; species Centruroides vittatus. Next base: position 2,105,331 of record NW_027122708.1, on the reverse strand, counting down.
TGCTTTTCTCCCCTTTCTTTTCTTTGTCTATTGTCTTCCCTTTTTGGAATGTCTCCAAAATTCCTTTCCTTATATGGCCATCAGATATCCCCTAAAACAAAGAAAGGGTGCGTGACCCCTGTGGGGACGAGTACGATACTAGAGGGCAAAAGGGTCGTGAACCTAAGACAGACGGAATTCTGACTCGAGAGAGAAAGGAAGGAGACCAGCTTCTGGTGCATTGTTGGCAGCGTGCAGAAGAAAAAAAGGTAGAGCTTCAGAGACTGACTAAGGATCTCTGTGATAGATTCAAGGAGTGTAAGGTAAATTATCGAATCCGAACTGTCGACGAGTGATTGAACTGAAAGAAACAAAGGAAATACCCTCGTTCCTTTGTGTAAAACCTTCGCTAAGGACATTACAAAGAAAAGGGCCGTTTTTCGAAGATCTCAAGAACTAACACTGGGTACCCCCTATCTAATTTCTTACTTTTCCTTCCTGTCCCCTATTCTCCTACTATAGTTTAATATTAGTCTTAGTTTTTATCTTTATTCGTATTTTTGATAGTTTAATATTAGCGTAAGATTAATTTTAATTATTTCTCTTTTGTCACATAATATATATATTCGGGATTTTGTATGTACAACCTTGTTCTTTCATACGATTGTTTCCATCTGTCGAGATAGAAAATATTCTGGTATCCTAGAAAAGAACCTGTAGCTATTTTTTTTTTGCCGTAATTAAAGTTTCTGCTTCGTTGTTTTTGTTACACGTGTTTTTCTTTTGACAAAGAAAAAAGCATATTTTCACACTATCAAAGAATGGATTATTTAAGTACCATCCTATTGTCAGCTGAAATGGAAAATGATCAGACACATCAACTTCAGAAACCTCAAATTTAGTACAGTAATCCAACAAAAATTCCGAATATATAACATAGTCGATTACCAAAACTCCCTAATGGGAGATATGGGTGTAACAACCCGGGAAATCTCCAACAAAGTGCCCATTTAAGATAAACAGGTTATAATTTTGAATGAAATTTAACAATAATCTTCCTTTATTATTAGTTCCAAAGTCATGATTCATTCTTTTGTTGAGTCATGACTTTGGAAAGCTGAGTTATTCCTGTAATAATTTGTGTCACATTCATTTCCTATTTTAGCATTAAAATTGCTAATTATTAACCAAGAAGAAGTAAAATGTAACCAGCTCTTCATAATCTTCTCCAATTCATCAAAGGGATTCAGAATATTTTTGTATGGCAGTATAAAGTTGACAGATAACTATTTGGAAACATCTTAAAATTACTTCTGTCAAGTTTGACCATAGCAAATATCAAAAACCAACATCTATGAGAGTAAACAATTTCTCCCAAAGTTTTTCTTCTTAATAGTAACATGCTGCCCCTTGGTCTACCTACACCAGGTTTTTTAGTTGCTTGGACCAAAATTTAATCATATAAACTTTGCAGGAGCACAATTTCCATTTCAGTAAATTTCATTATACATGTTTCTTCTAAACCAAGTACTGTATATGATATTCCATTAGAACCTTTTTAAAAATTGTTGAAAAAATCTTATTTCTTGCACCCTGCATATTCCAACAGATAACTTTAACATTAATTAATGGAATGTTCAAACAGTCCAAGTCAACTATTCTACTCTGGTTAACCATATCTTTGGCCGAACAAAATAAATTATTTAAGTGATTTCTACATCTAAAAAAGACAGCGTCAAGAACACCATCATTAGTATAGCTATATGTAAATGTCTTGTTTTATAAATTATAAAATCATTCCTTAACATCAAAATTATAAAATCATCCTTAACCTTTAAACCTTTCTTTTTTGCCTCTATACAAAAATAAAAATTTTTGTCCTTTATTCTCTTGTTTCTTGAGTCTAATCATAATTCATTCATAGGTTCTTGAAAACCTGATCATGAGTCCCTTTTTTTATAATTACAAAAAGCTGACAATATTTGTTTTTTTTTTTTTTGAGACTTAACTCTATTTTAATAATAGAAGGGTATAAAATATAATCCAGTTATTTCTTCATCTTTTATCTCCTTGAGTTTCAAAGAATCTCTGAACAAAAGAGCTTCTCTGATATCCACATTATCTGTCATGGGATAACCAAATATTATGAAGTTATGTTGGTTCGATAGATTTAATAAATTATTTGCAATGTACTCTTGTAGTTCCAATCATCTAGCAATATCTGGTAATGACATTTCTAATTTATTAACTTTCTGTTCTAGTATATCAATCTTGGCTTTGAATTCTTTGATATCTTGATGAATTAAATTGATATCTGATTTAACTTCCAATAGTTGTTCCATTATCTTACAGTGTGATGCTTGTATTAACTTAGTCATGTGATACAAGAAAACTTCAGTTGAACAGTCTTCACTTTCTATAAGATCAACACAAGCTTCTAACATTGCTTCAAAATTGATCTCTTTCTCTTCCTCACAAACTTTCTCCCTTTTCTCCATACCACAGAAACTTCCAGATGGCATATAAAGTATTGTTTCTATATTGCCAACTTAGTCACTTTAATTGCAATGCTACTTCTTGTTAAAGGTGATCGTCTTCTTTTCAATGGAGAATGAGAGAGAGGACCCAGATTTTGTTCTACACTGGCTATTATCAGTAGAAATGAAAGTATTATCATTAGAAATACCTGTATTTGCCATCTTCCCATCTTAAACTTAGCACCTAACTCAAATCAGAAAGGTACCCTTTAATTCACACCAACACCATCAACTGTCAGAAGTGCCCTCAATAAAAATTAAAAATAATAATAATAATAATAATAAATAATAAAGATATAAGATCTTTTGATACTATACTTCATTAAATGATATTGTTGTCAACCATTTTAAATATTAAAACTTGCAAATAAATCAATAATAATTAAAATTTAAACATTAGAAAAATGAAAAAATATTTAAAAGATCAGAAACTGTATGAAAGATAATCGTTAAAAGTGAAAATTATGATGAAGTTGAAATTTGAACTAGACAAATATAACAGATAAGAGAACAGAAATGTAACTTATAACAATAACTTTTTCATCAGATTAAAGTAAAACCATTTACAACAAAATAAATTAAAGAAAAACTGAAACTAAACATTAGCATTGAAATAATATACAAAAACTTGAATGAATAAAATTTTCACAATAAAACTGTTAGAAAGAAATCCATTAGAGAAAATTCATAGTGCAAATGAAAAATTAAAATTTGTTAAGAGATAAATAATAAATTATCTTGGAATAGGATAATTTGAGCAATGAATCAAAATTTGGATTAAATGAATTCAAATTGAATCCAAATTTCTCATCTAATTTATTTCATTAAAAACAATGCAATCCAACATCTATGCCCTTTCTTTTAATAGGATATGAAACCATGCTTATTGCTAGATTGATTATGAAAATCTCTGCACTTTCATTTTTCAACATCATGAACTTTCATAATGTTGAAAAATGTAAATATAATAGTTGACTGTAAACATCTTCAACTATTATATTTACAGTCAAAATATCAAATTATTTTAATAAAATTATATATTTTTTATATATTATATTATAGTTTGTCATACTTTTGTGTATTTTAATTATATTTAATGCAATCTTATTTAACATTACTATATTACAGTTCTGTTTTTCAATGTATTTACTAAAATATATTCTTGAAAATTGAAATAATAGGATTTATTTATTACACATTATTACCTTCACAAGATAATCCATGAGATGTCACTCCTGATAATGCTTCATGGCACACATTGCAATAAGTAGGACGAGCATGAGAAGTAACATACCAGTTATGCTGACCAGAAAGAAAATCATGATGGTCTATACCCTAAAAAATCCAATAAAAATCATTGTGATTTGTAGTTCATTATGTCATAACTATTCTGTTTTCATTATTAATATATTATTTTTGACACTAGTACATATATAAAATTAAGTTCTTTAATTAATAAACTAAAACATATAAAACAATAATTTAAAATATAAACTATAGTAATGTATAATTTTTTAGATCTTTAATTTTTATATGCATTCTCAAAAGAAACTTTTTCAAATCTTTTAAAATTTCTTTCTAAATCTTTTTTAAAAAAAATATGAAAAGCTAATAATATTTTGTATTACTTTTATTCACAAAATAAACGTCTTCAAACTATTAACACTGGAGTGAGTAATAAACAGTCACAAACAAAACCTTTTACCAGTGTTGTACGTGACACAAAAACCCTACTAATGTTTTCAGCCTCCACCAAGGCCTTCTTCAGGTGCTGAACTAACCAGAATCCCCCTTGGACTGTTAGAACGATGCTTCCCGAGTAATAAACATTGTACATATCACATTTCACCCCTCTGCCTGGCTCTGTTCGAATTCTTCAAACAGGTACCTCCATGCATGCACGATCGTATCCCCATTCTTAAAGTTGATACAGGTGTTGATACGTTTATTACTCGGGAAGCATCGTTCTAACGGTTCAAGGGGAATTGTTTGTGACTGTTTATTACTTTTATTAAACAGAAGTGAACAAATTTTGAATATATATATTTTAACTTACTCTATATATAGTATAGAGTATAGTTAAAATATTACAAATGAATCTAGTATATTTTTAACCTCACAGAAAGATTATATCATTGTCAAATTTTTCTCAACAAAATAGAAAATAAGTTGATAGTTTAACTATTAATTAAAAATCTTTCTGCATCCTGCTTTAATTGCTGTAATCATGTGATGCAAATCAGTCAATATTAAACACTGGTGTAGTATATTTCATTCTTTATAATACTAGTAGTATTATTATACTAAGACTATATTAAGACTATAATATATTTAATTAATAGCTAAACAAATTTTTATGAATCCTGAGAGAAATTTTTAAATGTTGTGATTTTTTCCTTTCAATTCCAATGTTTTTGATTCTATTAACAATTTAATCTGATACAGATAATGTAGAAACAATATCTGTTGTGTAAAATGAAACACAACAAACCCAAAAATTTTATCTTGATGTTTGTTTCATTTGTTTTATTTTCATATATATTTATAATAATAATAATATTTGTGTTTCATGATTTGGAACTAAAATTTATTATATATAAAACTAATTATGCTGCTAAAGACCATTTTAAAATTATTCTGCCATTGTTTAGTAAAGCTTATCTAGCCACTGTAATGATAAAATAAAAAATGTTTTGTTGCTATTGTTCATTGATATCTTTGTCTCATGTTTTCTATCTAACAATCATGTTTAACAATCAATTAAATTTCTTCTATATGTTTGTTTCATTCCTTTTTGTTTGTTAATTTTTATTGTTTGTTAAAAGCATGAAATAATTCTCAGAATAATATATTCTTATTATTAATATTTCATAACTAATTATTATGCACAATTCATTTGGCTTTTGATTAAAACACTAAATATATATAAATATTACAGAAAAAAACAAATGTTTATTTTTAGAGATTAGTTATATTGTACTATATAAAATCAAATCAAACAAATAACTGTTTTCTGATATTATAATTAGAAATATATCACAAAGAACTCACTTTCCTTTACATTCAAAATAACTTTTTTAGAGAAATTGCAGACAGACTATTTTTATGTTCACAATTTTTACTTAATCTTTTTTTTTTTTTACATTTATAATGCCAACATTATATGTTAGATTTTAGCATATCCTATTATACTAAACAAAAATAACAATTTTCTCTATAAGAGCATAAGATAAATGTATACAATAAGAAAAACTGAAATCCTGAATGAATTAAATATTATGATCATAAACTTATAAATAGTAAATGACATCCACTTGCATATTCAGTTAGCAAATGACATATATGCCATATTTATTTAAATAAGCACCATGGTGCTTATTTGCTTCAGACACATTGACATAGAGTGCTTAATCAGGTGCAGCATTTTTCCTTCAGGGTATTACAAATTGCTGCTTTCATCAGAATTCAATACTTATTTTTCTAGCTAAAAACAAAACATTATAATTGATAATCTATATATTTATTATTTACAGCATTTAAATTTAAAACCAAGTATACATTTAATAATTAGAATAAGAATGTACTGTAACAATATTATAGTACAGTTCATTGCATTTATCACTAGCATTTTATTCAACATTGGTATCTATCATTATTCATTGTTTTATTCTTCTTATTCTTCATTAACAGTATAGTAACTTAAATATGTCAAATCTTTGCCAATTTGTTCCAAAAGTAATTTTTATCCCTGTTTCATTTCTTTACTTTTTAAGCATACAATCATATCATTCTTGCTTACATCAACTGCAATACATATATTGTATTGCAAAAATAAAGCTTTCTTCTGTTCTTCCAAAACTTTAGACCATCCCTGCATAATCTACTTCAAAACATTTTCCAGAGGGCCCACTCTTCTGCTTGCCATACATTCTTAATTAACTTTTTGCATCAACCGGTTTTTATTCTGAAAATATGAAGTTTTAAAACTTTTATTCCAAGATATAGTAGGTTGCACAAATTTTGTGAATCCTCTTTGTACAACAACAGTGTCAATTTTCATCTATGTAAGCTGTTCTTTCACTGTTGACATAATATGACATCTGTAGCTATTCAATGTGAGCAGTAGTCATCTGTCAAAGCTAAATTTTCCAATCATTTCAAGCAGTTTATGGTAAGGTCTCCATTCATTTAGCCATTGTTCAAGTAACTGATGAATAACTGAGGCTTTGTTGATTTGTTGTTTTGAAGCACCACTTCAAAACAACAAATGGCTTCATCTTCTTAGCAGGATTGTTGAGAAAGGAAAGCTGGAGATTTTTTCCCAGTTTCCCTATCTCAACAATCCTTTCTCAACAACTCTAATGATTCCTATCCCTATAAATTAACATTACTTTTATTAACAAAAAATAAAATCTTTAAAATTGCTTTGTATTAAGAAACATGCTACATATTTCATTCATTCAAAAAATGGCAAAAGGGGCTTGCTAAAGGACAAAAGGAGCCTGTACTCCCTGGGCTCCATAAGGCTCCAAGGTTCCAACAGCCCTGCTTCTTACCATCAACTTTTGCAGTAAGCATGACAGTGCAGCATAACCTGTAGTTAAAAGCATAACATCTTTAGTTTCAGCCTTATTAATTTTTGATGAACCTACTTCTTTAAACCAGTGATTCACCACAGCCTATAATGTCAAAGTTTTCCTGGAGACAGAAATGACAAATATAGCAAATAAAATCTGCTATTTTTAGAATGTAATCTTTGGGTGATTTTGTGCAACAGTTGTTCAGTGGTGATACGTAAGTTTATGTCATTTGCAAAATTTCTGAATGGAACAAATTTGCCTTCCTTCATATTCTCACCTTGGTATGGAATTCCAGATCTTTTCTGTTTTGAAGAAATAATCTTATAACTGACTAAAAGCTTTCTGGTTCTAAGGTCTTCAACAAAGCTGAATAAACACATATCCAAAATATCACTTTTTAAATGACATCCACCATTGTCAAAATGAAAGTGTTTTCTTGGATTAGCAATCTCAACAAGTTGGCTTTCATTTTTTCTTCATTCTTGAATTTTCTTTTCATCAATATTCAATCTTCTAGCTACAGCTCAATTTCCTATTTCTTTGCCTCTTCAATTACAGCTAACTTTTCTTTCACTGTATATCTTTTAATTTTAATGCCTTTATGTGGCATGGAATCTTTAAAACTAGTCTTATCTGTATTGTTATAGTAATTTTATGTTACCAATAAAAATATTAAAGTTATAAAAATGATAGTTGCTAGCAGTTGTAACTGTTGCTGTTCATTTTATTTATAACACATATATATCATTTTCAATAAGATTTCATATGACAGTCAGAATCAAAATGTAAATTATGCATAAAAATAATATATAATGTATAATATAAAATTTATAGTATATGTTCATTTTAATTTTGTTCACAGTACAGTAAGTTTCTAATTTATTTGTGTTGGGCATATTGATGTGCAGCACTTATTTGAATAAATTTAGGAGTTAATGTACAAAATAATTAGTTCATTTCTTATCAAAATGTTCATATTCTGATAACAAATGAACTAATTTGAATAGTATAATTTGCTTAATGCTTTTTTTGGTCTCATAAAACTATGTCATTGTTTAAATAGAAAAATATTCCAATAAAATACATATTTTAATAAAAGATGGATGTCTTAAATGTAAGATACTAGTAAATAATATTGTTTATTATATTGCCAGTTAAGTATTAAAATTATTTAGCAAAATTATTAAACTTTATGAATACCTCAACAAATTCTTTGTTGCTAACATTTTTCAATGCCGAAATCCAATCTTCCATTTCTTTACGAGATTCTGCACAAAGTATCAAACGACGAAAAGGAGTAATCAACTATAGAAATAAATAAAATAATTATTTTTGTTATAACTGTTGGAGTGAAAAATATCAGAAAGAAATAATGAACATTTAATTATTACAGTTCTAACATTAACATTAACTGATAAGACCAATAAGCTTTAATTTGATTCAGTAAAATGATTTACATTTCTTTAAAATAGTAATTAATAATGAAAATAAAATTAATTAATCATTTACCTGAAAGCTATGATTCACATTTTTTGTACTACATTCAGCAATGCTTAAATCTGTCAAATCAATTTCTTCAAAAATCACAGACTAAAATTTAAATGTAAAATTATTTATTTATTTATTTACATTTATCAAATATTTAATGTTTTTAATAAAAACTATTAAAATAAAAAATAATATAAAAGCTAAATATAAGACACTGAAAACATATGAATGTTTTCAGAATACATATCTACCCATATATGAATTTTCACACATTTATTTGTTTCTATTTTTATTAAAAAATTATAACATATATTTGCATAGTTATAAAAATTTTTAAATGATATTAACAAGATAAAATTTGTATGTATGACTATATATATATAGTCATACATACAAATTATTCATTTAGTATATATATATATATATATTAAATGAATAATTTTAAAAATAAAAGAAATGATCTAAGTATGTTAAAATCATTACAATTATAAAGTTAAATTACTTAAATTAATTACATTACATTTTGCACTACTTTACAATATAATAAGTGATCTTAATTCATAACAAAGTTAAATATTAGTTTCTAGTAGACTGAAAAAATTTGCAACCATCTCATTATTAAAAATAAACACTTCCAATTATATTAAGCAGCCATTTTTTGTTACCTCTTCATTGAATACATAAATCAAACAAAAAGATGAAACCTAAATAAAATGTGAATGTAGGATACAGTATATGCATATAATATTATAAATAAATAAAAAATTGTATCATAAAATGTAAAAAAAATACTTTACACAAAAATATTGTATATATATATATAGGTTACTGCTATTTGATATAAATTAACACAAAAGTAAAAATTTTTCACTGACAAATAATGATTCCACATTTTTACTAAAATTACTTTATGCATTCAAGGAATTACAATAATTTCATATTTAAAATATAAAACTTTATAAATCAAATTAATTTAGTTTAAAAATTTTGATATTAATGGCTTAGTTTCTAAGGCTGAAAATGGTTTCTTGGTTTCTTGAAAATATAGCAATAATCTTAAAGAATCGAACAAATCAACATTTAAATACAGTAGCTTTTCATTAGCATCAACCCCTGTGAGAGTCTGTAACAGTTGGCAGTAGCTGATAGTTGACCTTAATAAGCATTGTGAAATTTTGTCCTCAAATAAAGTTACAGTGCATAGATATGGTAATATTAAACTATACATTTTATTTTATTGTAAGATTGCAATTTCTATTATTAGATTAATTTTTGTTTAATTTTATACTTGTCAGCCAGTTGAGAATATGAATATCAAAATCATCAATTATCATTTGCTTGATATCCATAAGAATACTTATTAATTTAGATTTTGATATTTTAAAAACAAAAATCATTAATAAAACTGTATAAGAACACACAGTACTTTCATATAACTTTCACATTACATATCATGTATTTTCATATACATATTGCCAGAATCTCCTGAAAATAATCCTAAAATTTTGAACATAAAGTCACTAAATTGTATATATTTTGTTGAAACTTTATGAAAATAATAATAATAATAATTCTACACTATGTATATACTTTTGACTAGAGAAAAGGTTGATAGTAACAGTTAACCAGATTTCCCTTAGGAAGAGTTAAGTGTTCAATAAAATATACAGCCAATTATAGAAACAAAGTCTAGTCTAAACCACAGCGTAGGTCTAGATTTTGTTCCCGTAATCAACCCACAGGGTTTGTACTAAAATATCAAAAACTGGTGATATTAATCAATAGTTAAAAATAAACAGGATTGATGCTAATGAGAATCACTGTAACAATTATGTTTTTGAAAAATATAAAAAAAAATGAAGAAATCACAAACTCTAGTAGACAATTGACTAGCATTATTTGCATAGTGGACTAAACAAAGGATATATAAAAATGTATAATGTACAGTACATAATGAATTTGATATTTTCCTATTTGCATCCCATTATTATGATAAGGAACTGCAAAGACAAGCATTTTTTTAGTGAAGTACAAGAATATTTAAAAACAAAAAAACAATAGGGTAGACTAAAGAACTAGAATAAACAAAGATCAATAATGCTAGTTTTTAGTGCTCCTGCTTTTACAATATTTTAAGAAAGATTTTTTTTTAAAATTATCTTTGAGATTATTTTTTAAAATTCAAATTTTAAAAAATTAACAAAGAGAATGCTTAAATTTTATTTTATTTAATATTTATAAACGTCAGTTGTTTATATTTTGTTTGCATGTAATCTTATAAGCAAATTGAAATAAAATCAATAAATTATTGCAGAATCACAAAATATTCACACACAAAAAACTCGTTGCTCTAAGCATAGCTTTACCCAAAATCTTATATATTCAAAATAATTAAAATATTAATCATTTACTTTAATACAAATGAATTAACTAAATATAATAGAAATGATTTTCATAAATCTTTCAACTTAATGAAAAATTATACTAAATACTAATTGATAAATGACTTTAAAAAATTAAATTCACTTTAAGTAAAACTATAAAATAATTTGTTTAGATAACACAACTATGTTACTTATATTACAATAAACAAAACAAATATTCTGGAAATATTTATGTACAAACTACAACTTTACTAATTTTTCTTTTATTTCATGTAACATACATCTATAACTGAATTTACAATTTTTATATAAATTTTAATGTGACAAAAATTCTATTAATTTAACTATATTGTTCTGCAGAACAAAATAACCAGCCAGTTATTATGTTATATTAGTTTAAGTGTAATTTGTTACAAATCTTTGTAAAGTGACCTATACCTTGGCTAATTTCTTTTTAGTAATAAAAGAATGAAAAGAAATCATGATCATCTAATACTGGAAGAAAGTCTTCAAGAACTGATGAAAATGAATCTCCTGAATCAGAATGTGGATATTAATTTGAAAGACATGTCTGCTTCTGCTCAGGATCATATCAGTGAAATGGATCAAAAAATCCTATAAAAAGTCAATGTGCAGATGCTCAAAAAGTTGAAAATGGAACAGATTGAGAAGAAATCTTTCTTAATATATTTTTGAAGTTTGACTCTTTATATCTTACAGATTTGATTAAAAATTTATGCAAACCATATAAAATGAAAACTCAATTATCTTGAATGGGACCAGGGAAAATTTCAGATAACCTAGAAACTCATTTGTTTTTGTATTTTGGGTACAGCATGATGTATTGTGCATTTAAAGTTTTATGGATAATAAATATAAGTACTATAATGCAATTACTATTTTATAATAACTACTATTATGCAATTACTACAATTAATTACTTTATTCAAAATCTAACATGGCACTACAATGGACAGACAACTTACAACCTGTTAGTGATTTTCAGTTACAAGGAAAGTTTAGTCTTTGTGTATAATACTTTGTGATAAGTACTGTACAACCAACCTCTGTACAATGCTATACATTGTTTTTTTTTTAACTGTTTTAGATAATTCAGAGTTTTGGATAATTGAGTTTCCACTGTATAATGAATAATACTTAGATTTAAAAATATCAACTCTGTCTTGTGCTGTCTTATGTCATCAAATCATCCATCTTTACGACTAAATAAATAAGTAATAATAATAAATAAAAACGGAGAAATCATTCAAAAGAGTGAAAAGAGTAACAAATATTAGGCTCAAAATAGAACAGATTTATATAGAGAGGATAGTAAGGATAGAAAATGAACAGAGCCAATAAAAGTATGACAAATAAGATACTTGGAGAAAACTAACAATATTAAAATTCAAAAGAGACATTAAGATCAGTTTTAATTCTACATTATAAGCCTATACAGTAGATAAGGAGGATGAATTAAAACAAACTGAAAGAAACTATCACAATAGTATGAACCAATCATAAAGAGAAAAAAGACACAAAGTTACAAATCCAGTCAGATGATGACAAAAAAGAATCAGATGTTAGAAGTACATTGGGAATGCACTTATTCTCAGAATAAGTCACTGCTAGAGTCACCTCAATTAAATTTTTTAGAATGTTGAAAATACTTATCTCTGTCATTCAGAAGTTCAATAAGGCAACTCCAACCAAATAACTTGTTGAATTTGTGAATATAATAAAATGTATAAACTGTATAAAATGTAATGAAATAAACGGACGTCCACTGAAGCTCAACCCCACCCTCAGCCCAATCCTGTAATTTTTTGCTGATAACAAAATATTCGTAATTGCAGGATTTTCTGGCTATCTGATGAGTATCTGTTATTAATTTTAATCTTTTTTATTGGATTGTTTCTTTATACTGTATTATTGTAATCTCAAATAATTGGAGGAAAATTATGATGTCTGGAAATTGTAATTGAGGATGTCCATTCTACTGATCGAAAAAATAAATGAACAGCCTACGGGCTGTCCATAAATGACGTCCACACTGAAAGGGAGGGAGGGGGTTAAGACAAGTCGGACAAGATGGGAGGGGTTGAGCTTCAGTGGACGTCCGTTTATTTCATTACATTTATACAGTTTATACATTTTATTATATTTATTTCAAAATTGATTGTATGTTTTGTTTCTACTTATGGTATTTATCACTCATAAAGTGATAAAGGTTTTAAGGGGATCGAGTTTCGTTGGATGTCCGAAGTGGGAGGGGTTTCGGACACTTGGAAAAACCAGAACTTGGGACCAGAGCGGGAGGGGGAGTAAAAAGTTTAAGCAAAGTGTGGACGTAATTTATGGACAGCCCCTATTTAAGTATATTAAAGTTTTTAAAAATCATTTGTATTTGATATATTACGAAAGTCTGGTTCAATAATTACAGGACTTCTATATTTTTTCTTTTGCAACAGTCTATCTAATTTTCTCAATTACATTTCGAAACACTCAGTATATCAATCATCATTGGTATAAACCAGTGATGACTAAAATAAACAAATGGAATAAGATAAAATCAATGTTCATTTATAAACAGAACTTTATCTACGGTTCTCATTTTTTTATTTTTATTTTTTATTTTACATTCAGAAATTACATTTTCTTTTAATCCACTTTATAACATTTATACAGTAGTGAAAATCGGGAAACAAAGGGGTATTCTTTTTAAAATCAAAAATATATATAGTACACCAAAAATAAAAATAGCTAATTCAAAAAGTAACAACACATATCCTCATTTTCATTCTAAAGAATCTGTTTAATTAAAAATTTTGATATAAAAATTAAAAATATGTAACTCCGTATTATTTCAGTATTCCCTGTGGATTGAACATTGACACAGCGAGATGCAATCGTCTTAATTAAATCTTTTTTATTTTTAAATTAATTTACTTGACTAATTTCGTGAATTAATTTTTCAATTGTAATTGTTTAACATCAATGTGTCTACAAAAATTAAATCATTTATTTAGATGTCAATATAGATTTCCAGATTATAATTTTAGTATTGTATATAAAAATTAATATTCGACTAAATGTAATAGTTAATTTTTGATATATTCTTTAATTCAAAAAATAAATAAATACATTTGTTTAAAAAGATAAGTCAGTTAAACAGGAATAAAAATGGCACGCCAAGTTGTGAAGATTTCAAAATAAATATGCCATACAGTTTAAAAATTAATGTTTCTTCTTTTTATTTTTAATCAAAATACATATTAACAAACATGTTAATATTATAATAAATTGATCAAAAGAGTTGCCTTTTTCAGCACTCTTTTGAATGAATTTTAGGATATAGGCCTGTGTCTTTTTCTTGAAGTAAATAGTGTCCCAATATTTGCTGATTAACATAACATATCTAAGAAGTATGAGCTCTATTCTGAGCACAGTAACGTCTCCAGTTAACAAATATCGCGTCTTGGTTAAAACTTCAGCTACAAAATCATCTCACCTTTGTGCAGAGACGTTATCATAGCTGATAACAATGTAATTAACATAAAAAGCAATTTAAAAGCAGTGCTAATTCATTTTTATTGCTGCTATATTTTATACGCAGTGCATTTCGGGATGAGTAACCCGTCTTCAGTGCAATGCATGTTTAATGGAAAGCAATAAACTAATTAACAAATTTAAATTAACTTAAAACATAATTTGTTTTGTGATATATATAATTTTTTCCAATATCTGCATGCATTATTAGTGAATGAAAGTCATTTCATAATAAATTACTAACTACAAATATGCATAAGTAACAATAAATCCATTAAACGATCATTTCCCACAGGGATATATTATAATCTCAAAGACCGGTACATTTACAAATACTCTATTCGTTTACCTTAACCTAAACAAATATTGACATCAATTAGAACGATCAAAGATTTTACCTTTCTATCTTTTGCATAGTAAAGTTTCCGTGGTTTTAAACGGAAATAACGTTTTTTCCATCTCTATAAATTAAAAAACGAAAAATTTTGTAATTAAGCAATTAAACGTTTAAATTATTACTATAAAAACATTAAAATGGTAAGTTTACCTGAAAAGAACTAGTTTGTTTCATAAGAAAATCTTCTTTAATGCATACCTAAAATAAAACAGTATTAATAAAAAGTTAGTAAAAGATAATAATTCAATATATATTCATATATTAATTTTTAAAAGTATGAAGGTCTACTATTTTGATCTACTATGATTAAATTTTGTCCATTTTAATACAGTTTACAATATATATAAATATGTAGCTACTTTAAAACAGATATTTTAAAGTGCAATTTACGAGCGTTTAAAGTTTAAAAAAAAAAAAAAAAAATTACTTATTGAAATACACCCAATACAACCAATTGTTTCCACATGGTATACACATTTCAGAAAAACCATGTAAAAAAGTGTAAAAAAGATACCGTCCATGTGGAAAATAGAAGATTGATTCCGGACTTTATAAACCAGTAAAAAAATCAAGCAACGAGTTGCTTGACTTTCCTGGCAACGTTTAAAACTGTGTGTGTGTGTGGCCATCTGTTATAAAAAGTTTTAAATAAAATATCATATTATTAATTATTATAAAATGGCAAAAAGCTTAATTTTCATGGTAGGGATCGGTTTTATTTTTAAAAAAAAAAAATTGTAAATGCTACTAACGAGTAAAATCGTCATTAGGTCCGATCCTCCTACTCGCGATATGACACGACCCCTTTATCTCCCCAACTCCAGACCTTTAACCACCAAAATTTAAAGAGCATCAATCATCCTAATGCACAAACCTCCCTGTAAAATTTCAGAAATTTTCAAGAAAAAGCATACGAGTTATTAGGTTTCTAAGAGGGTGACAAAATCGTGCCACCCACCCACCCAGAACCCCCCCCCCCGAATTTTTTTGAATTTTTCGACATTTCAAGGTCCCGAGTCCAAAAATGTAAAAATCTTGGGGTCATTTTTTTACTGATCGCCATACTTTCCTTCTGTTATATATATAACAGAGCCAGGAAAGTAGTAGTAATAATAACAACAATAATACGATAAACTACTTAATATAATAAGATGTATCTAAAGAAAGCGTTTCAACTTTCGTTAATAAATGAGATAAGTGACGTTTTAACTTATCAGTAAAAATTAATAAATTTATACTATTCGCACAAATTTTATTTTTTATCCGATTTTTTTTTTAATTAAACACCAAAATACCGCTAGCTTTTAACAACAAATGGCATACAAAAACTATTCCGTATTGAAAGAAACCAGAAGAAACGCAATCATACAAACAAATCGTCAGACTTCGATTTAAATTTTTTCTGACCGCTTCACTCGAGTAATAAAGTCGGAATGAAAGTCTAATTGTCGCTACAGACGTTCAAATAAATCGGAAAAAACGCCAAATCTTAAAATTTACTTCAGCGTTTGCAGCAGCCTTAAATGCAAATTCTAAGAATTGTTTAAAAAAAAAAATAAAGTAAAAAGAGCAATTTTCTAGAAAAGAAAAAGTTTAAATATTTTTTCTTAAAATTGAAAGCAAATTAAGATTTTTTTTAAGGCAAATTTCTTGAAACGTGTTGGATGAAAACAGAAGCAGGCAAGGGATCTTGGATGACCTTCCCGATACTCTAACAGGAAGTTAAGGAGACTAAGAAGGAAATCTGATAATTTTCAATTACAATTTCCAAAAGTAAAGATAAGCCTTATTTTTAATGGCAGGAATGGGTTAAAAAATTGCAAATGCCAATAATGAGTAAAATTTTCATTAAAACTCTGAGATATGACCTCCTATCTCCTCTATCTTCTGACTTGATTTATAATCTCCAAAATGTAATAGAATCAATACCCCATATATAGAAGTATTCCGGCCAAATTTTAATAATTTTGGTCCGAGGGATTTTGAGATATAAAGCAAAATAAAGACTAATTTAAAAAACGGGAGCAAAATTCTGTATGTTTTTTTTGGAATTAGGGGACCTGTAAATGTAGAAAAACGAAAAAAACTCGGAGGATCAGAATTACAACCGATTACAATACTTTTCCTCTGTTCTATAATAGCCAAGATAAAATCGTGTAAAAAGAAAATTGATTTTTTTTCAGGTCTTGCGGAATCAAAATCGTGTAAAAATAGAATTGGGTGTGAATCATCGATATGACAAAAAACTGACATAAATATATGTTTATTTAATCCAAAGATTTAGTCGAAGTTCATTTCAAATTAATCATCTATAAATTAAGCAAACTTCAATCGATCTTAATGATCATATTGATCAATAATCATCTTTAAAAATTATGAAACATTTATATTCAGAATATTTTGTATTTGTATTTCGAATTATATTTTGCATTTATTTGTTTTTCGAATTAAAATAATAATAAATAAAATATTCATTATAATTGTTTTATAACATAATTATAAATTGTAAGTAAATAGAATATTTTCTTAAACACCACATATAAGGAAAAATTTAAGCCTGATATTTAAAATTATTGATAATTTTATTGATTTTATGATTTTATTGATAATTTTTACTTTCAGAAAATTGTATAAAAGTAATGAGTTTATATTAAAAATCGTTTATTTAAATAAAAAATCAATATGAATTTAATCAATCCATTTCTTATAAAGATTTATTGATGAATTATCTTATAATATAATCGAGATAGGTTGATGATGATGATGATAATAATAATAATAATAAGCGCAGAGCCCAAACGGTTAGGAGTTGAAAGTTGAAATTTGGTACACAGTTAGGGTACGTACAGTACACTAAGAAGGGATTTTTCAAAATCCCCCCCGCGGGGAGAGGGAAAGGATTAAGGTTTATCGTAAAGAACTCAGCTTCTACTGTACTATCTTACATGCAATTTTTTATTTTTAACTGCGTTTTAGTAGGGTACCACGTGGGGATGAAAGAAGTGTATTCCTTAACAATGGAAGTGTTAAGAGAAAGAGACGTGCAAGATTTACAAGCGCAGATGCGATTTTTTGCGTTTTTGCGGGAAATCGAACATATTTTTAGACCCATCTAAAAATTCTCTAATTAGTCTGAAAAAAGGTGTACCTAATTCTTGCATTCTGTGAAAACGGGTAAAATTGGCTATCTTAATCTTCGCTATCGTTACTTTTTGCCCGAGCAACGCCGGGCTTATCTGCTAGTCATTATATAATTGATAATGATTATTATAACATTTTTAAACAAATTAAGTCGTTTTCCAAGAGTCTGTCATTGGATTAATTTTTTTATGTAAATGATTTATGATTTCTTGTATTTATTTATTAATAAAATAATATATGCGGATAGCAAAATAATTTCTCGTATTCAAAAATATATTAATAGCTTGATATAAAATAATTATTATACAAAAAATCTCGTTTGTGTAAATATATTAGTTATGTTGATTAGATATGAGAATAGGTTTAGAAATTCGAAAAGTAGATGTTAATTCTAAATATAACTAAATATAAAAATTTATTATTTAATGAAGTGAATTTAATGAACTTGTGTTCATATAAATTTTTGAAATTTTTAATGATAATTATTAATGCCTTATCACTAACAATTAAAGCTTTTTTATTATTGTTTTATTCGTTTATTATAATTATTCAAGTTAAATTAAAATTAATATTAAGACCTGTATTAGAGAAATTTGAGACTTAATTTAAAAAAATAGAAGTCATAATTAAAAGTTTTTTAAGATTATTATTTTCTTTTAGAATCCTAAAAGATATTTTCTATATTCCTCATTTTAATCTTTGATTGATTGATGGCTTAATATATTGACAAGACAACACCAGCACACTATTGATTAGATGGCAGGCCTAAAGTTTGACTATTAAAAGCAGGCGTGACCCACAGTAGAATGAAACTTAAGTAAAGAAATACCATTCAAACTATTTATTTAAAAAAAAAATGATGAGAGCCCAGATACTCTCGCGGCTAAGGAGAAATACTGCGACATCAGGTCAGTCATTATTGAGTAGAATCGATTGTACTTTAACAGATATACATCACGAAACTATATTTATTTAACTAATAATAATCATTAGTAATTTTCAAACCTTTAACAAAAACAAAAAGAAATTATATGCAAGATTAATAATATATCTTTTAATGCCATGTCTTGATATATCTTCTTTAAGTTAAATAAGAAAAAGTAAAACGTAAAACATAATAATTATTTATTAAAATATCGTACTGTTAATCTGTACTATTCTGCTGAAACAATCCATTCGATTCTGAAAATAAGCTGGCCCGATAATTGTACATTTAAGATTCCTTTTTGTATCTGTACCAAATTTCGGTCTTTAAATTTGTATGAATAGTCGAGTCTCCAACTGATATCACTATGATTCCAGTTCTCCGTAATAGACAACTCAATCCAATTTAATAGAAATAACTCAGACTGATAAAATATGGTTTAAAATTGTCATTGTCATTTGGTTAATAGCAAGCTGCAGCCTAGATCAAGATAAAAATAATCAACTTAAAAAGTGTAAAAACTGTGTAGAGATAGCATAAGATAAAACACAATTTTTAAAAATGAAGTAAATTTTCAGGACAAACAACTTTATTTTAGATGACTTTTGGGTAACAGAAGTCTAAAAAACAAGAAATTAAATATTACTGACTAATAATGAACTGATGTTCCATTATGTTATTGTCGCAATTATCGTTCACTTAAATATTAAATATTTGCGCATATTTTCATTAAGTAAAAACAAAAGTAGTTTTCATTTTTTGCATATAAATCTCATTGGGATTAATATCAAAAATTATATAAATATGATATTTCATTTAATAATTTATTTTATTTTTCTCGATATTTTAAACATTTAAAGTCGTATTCGCAATATAAAGTTATTATCTATAGGTTATGCCAGTTTTAATTTACAGAATAGTATTTATTACATTACACAGTTAAAATTTCGAAGATAAATCAATTATTCTGCTCTGTTTGATATTAACAGTGTATTCCATTAATAAAATGTGAAAGTATTGACTGTGATATTGAAAAATGTTATCACATTTTTAATTACTTGTTATGTATTTCAGACTGTGAAAATAGAAAACATTGTTTACAGAAAATATTTAGATTTAAAATCCGATCATTTCCTGGAAAAGAGCATTTTGTCTATATTATGAGCTCTTTAGAATGAATAAATTAAATAAATTTAATTTAATTGTGCTCATTTTTAGTGAAAAATAATTGCGCCAAAAATCAGCTTATCATCAATTTTTTTAAATATAATTTGTTTATGTGATTTATAATAAATAATTTAGTTCGAAGTTTTCTTGTTCTCTTCCTTCACGTGATCATTCCATTCCAGAATTATCATTGTCAGTAGATCTGATCTACTTATTACTTAGAATGTGCTAGGCATAAATAATAAATTCAAACTAAACTAAAATGTTCTCTCTTTTACTAACCACAGTGAAGATATTTTAATTAAAATTAAAATCTTTTAAAAGTGGCTTATCTTAACCTAACAAAGTAGTACATTTACGTTATCTTCAGTGTCGTTGTATTATTATTTACACATTCGATAAAGTCTGAAAATATTTAAACTCCGAACTTATTGATAATTTTTGATTTAATTTTCGAATTATTATCGCTCGGCTTCTTCGTTATTATCGAAATTCTGTTATTTACGTAATATTAATGATAGTTACCAAGATAACAAACATTGTTATTCATTTATTCTGATTGAACAAAAGTATGTAACGAGAAATGCATCAAATCAAATTCAATTATTAATTTTCTATAAAAATTCGAATAATTTGATTGAGTTATTTTATAGCGTTTTACAATATAAAACTTGAGATAATGTTATTTAAACAAAATAAAAAGAAACTTATTTTACTTAAATGACTTACGAGAATGCAGATTCACATTAAATATCCTTATAATTATGACATCACAATGAGTCTGATGTCTGAATTAAACTATTATACCGAAAATTTTCATAGTAAATTGAAACGCACAATTCCAAATTTAATATGCAGAACGACAGAATAATATTTCCCGTATATACTGTAAATTAGTATACAATATTTTTATAAATTTAGCCATCGTCATTTTTAAAAAAACACTATAAACTACAATTTATTTTTGTAGCTGAAAAGATTAACATGATTTTTCGCGAGGCTAATATTCATAGATTAACCTCAATTTTATCTATTATAGATAAACCTGACCTGCATAAAAAATTAGTATTAACATATTATTAAATAATTGAACGAAAAACGATTTTTTCACATAAAAATAAATAATATATAATTAAATTCTTATTCCATCTAAAAAAAAACTAAAATAAAACCTTCAATATTGTATCTGAATAATTACTATATTCTGTTATCAATATATTCATCGAAATTCGTTATAGCCTTATTGATTCTATCTAGGACAATGTTTGCTATTGCGTCACGTGTTTCAGTATTTAGGCCGGATCTCCACTTTCGTGAAATGAGTTTTAAAACAGAATTTTCTTAAATGACCAAT
Organism: Centruroides vittatus; assembly: GCF_030686945.1. NCBI lineage: Eukaryota > Metazoa > Arthropoda > Arachnida > Scorpiones > Buthidae > Centruroides > Centruroides vittatus. The sequence continues at coordinate 2,083,830 of NW_027122708.1, read as the reverse complement.
CACGCGTCAGAAGATTGTAATATATTGAAACCTGATTGGTTATTTCAGATAACGCTTATATTTTTAAATTCCTACTATTAGTTCACACTCTCCCTATATATATATATATATCTTGTTCAAATTTTCAATCGTTAATAAAATACTTTTTATTCATCCACTCAAGTTCAAATACATGTTTTAAAACTTGGAGTGGATGACACTTGATGTTAATACAGTTTTTTTCAAATATTAATTCATTAATTAAATTTAATTAATTAATTTTAGTTTTATATGGGAGAAAAAATTTCTCTTATATAAGATATTTAGCATATGTATATACATATTTATATTAATTGTAATTATTTAATAAAAAGTAACTAGAATAAAATTTTTCTTTGTTGACCTAAGTAGGAATTGACTTTAAAATAATTATTTTTATATTACTTGTTACAAAGATGTTGATTACTTGGGTTAATTAAAGTGATCAACGCGTTAATTTTTCGAACGATTAAAATTTATCATCATAAAGATTAAATTTAATCAAATTATCGCAGAATTTGAAATTAAATATATTTCAATACTCACTTTCTTCAAAGAACAAACTGAAACCTGAAATGTCTTTACGTAGATTACCAATAAAACGTATACGAACATTAACTACGAATATTAGCATAATCAGAATTATTCGTGACTTGAAATTTAAGATTAAAAGCAAGATTAACTGAAGATCAATTTTTTAAATCTTAAGACTAATCGAAATTAATATATTTTTAAAGTGTTTAACAACTATTATTTAGTTCTTTACATATGAATTTCGTGAAGGTGAGTTCTGTCTTTAAGTTATAAAATCGGCCGAATCGGCCAGATTTTATAACTTATATGCAATAAAAGATTCAGTTGATATCGAGATAAACAGTGTTCCTCATGATTTTTCATAGGTGATGAGATTTGGTTTCGAGAACCTTTACTCATCCACGGAGTTCGACTAGTCAGATCACCCCTAATGAGCAAAATTGAAGATAGCCATCTAGCCAGTAATTTAAATTACTTATGCTTCGCATTAACAAAAATCAATCAAACGGTTCTCAAAAGTTTACTTAAACTACAGACTTCGGCTACGCTAATCTGAGAATCGACGTAGGATTTTAATAAAGTAGGCCTACATTAAATTAAACTTATTCGTACATCCATCATCTACGATGCTGAAAAAGTTAATAAGAATTCATAGTTATAATTCATTGAAAATGCAGTCGGAATTTTCCGGAAGTCGTTTATTTAAAATAAAAGACGTCGCTAATAGTTTGAAATATATATATATACATGCACACACATACATACATACATACAAACAAATAAACAACATGAAGGATTTCTATAACAAGATATAAAAAATATATAATCTATGGCGTAGATTGAAGCAAATTTTCTGCGATTTATTTATAATAGGTTACATTAACTTTATAATTGCTATCTTCAACGAGCAATTATTTATTGTAACATTATCACAATGCCAAACTGCAATTTTCAATCACATTTTTAATTTATTTAATTTAATATATATCCTATCCATCTCAAATTATTTTATAGTAGTGTAGATCAGTGTTTCTCAAACTTTTTGGACCGCGACCCCCCTTCTGCACTTAAAAATTTCAAAGGACCCCCGAAGAATGTGTCGAAAAACATCCCGGAGGGAGGGGGTTAGGCTCGTATTTAAATATTTATATTATTTTTATTATTTATACGTGCAATTTATTTAAGTAAAAATTATTTTATATATTTTTTATTTCTATTATTTCTAAACATGAATCCATAGTAAATTTATAAAATATTTGAAAAAATTGATCTGGCATCAATTTTTCAGCGACCCCGCAAATATTATTCACGACCCCCTTGGGGGTCGCGACCCACACTTTGAGAATCACTGGTGTAGATAAACTTTCCTGCAATAGCGTGCATCTAACTCCTTTCAGGAGAAAATTTTTGAATTGAAATAACGTGACTTCCGGTGCAAACCAGAAGTTCGTATATAGTTAATCGGGCCTCCCGCCCCTAAGATTTTCATATCTAGTCTCGACTTTCACCTATATAACTCCGTTCTCGAGTTTAAGGAAGAACAGACAGCCGGCGAAAGTGAGCATTTATAGGTCTACAATTTTTTCAAATTTCAGCCCAATTAAAATAATAGTAGATTTAGAAATAAAAAATTAAACGAAACAGTTAAACTCAGTCGTAGATTATGCTAGTGCTAAACTGTAATTATTCTTGGTTAAGTTGTTTTGTTCATCCGCTAAAGTGCTATTGCTTAAATATTTATGATATAGCTTCGACTTTAGCTCAGACACGACCTCAGAAAAATTATCACTTCAGATCGATTGCCAACAATCTGAGATGACAAATTTTAAATTATGTAAAGCAAAATAATAATAATAATTTTAAAAAATCAGTATCATTGCAGAAACATAATTATTAGAGAGAAATCAAAAATAAAGGAAACCTAATAAAATCTTTATCGAAAAATTAAAAAATAATTTCAGTTATAGGCCTATATAGCAAGAAAGCTAATTATAAAAATAAATAAAAGGATTAATTTCAGATTTCGATTCTAAAATAAAAATAATTCCGACCCGCAATGTCAAAAATACTTTTTGTATGAGATAGATATCCAACGTTTTAAAAGTTATTTTACTTGTAAGATATATGTTTATATTTTATCAGATGATTTCAATAAACTGTAATTTTTTTCATGTCAATCTCGAGAATCGTATTCATTTTTGCTGTATCACTTACAGAAAAATGAAAATCGTCATCGTCGCTGTCAACTGCTATAACAGTTTAAATTTGTAACACGATATCATATTCTCATTACAAATTGGAGTGATTATGTCTCAAATGTATCAATTAATAAAGCAGATTAATCGATCATAGATAATGAAGATCTCCATTTACAAAGCAGTATCGCCTGAAATATTCTTAGCCAATTATTTTATAATTTAATAATGTACTTATCAAAAGAATTAATAAAAATGAATTACATGAAACTGATGTAAGTCGATCAGATTTAGCTGTTCAAACTTATTACTTTTTCTTTTATTTTTCATATTTTAATTATTATTATATAGGCCGCAGATGATGTTTCAAGTAACTACGTCCACAATTGTGAAATAATTACGAAGATAAAGCAAAATAAGCAATATTGATTAAAACTATTTTTAATATATTTAGGTTAGAAAAACTAGATCGCGTGCGTAAACAAAGATTCGCACACAATAAAACCAATTATTTGATAGTAGCGCATTAAAATTCGCAGAATGCATCCCTGAGAATTTTAATATATTTCTGAAAGCCATCATAATAATTTTCTATTTATTTTATGCAGTTAAATTAAAATTATATTGCATTAATTATTGAAAATTGTTCATAAAATTAAATAAAATTCTTAACGAAAATATACAATACTTGTAAACAAAACATTATTTCTTTAAAATTTAGCTAAAATTTATCTACATAGTAAACTAAAAATCACAGATAACTTGTAAATTTATTTAATGTTTGAATTATTTTTATTTATTATTATTTTTTGAGTTTGTCAATTTCATAAGATTTTTTGTAATTCACACATAAACATTTGAAGCACTATTTTAATTTCTACGCTAATTTTTTTTTTTTTTTTTTTTTTTTTTTGCTATTTATATGAATGAGTAATTTCAAAATAGCTCAAATTAAATAATTATTGCAAAGAACAATAGAATTTGTTTTCTATTTTAGAGAGAGAAAATATCGTCAAATAATTTTCATAAATCCACTTAATATGTAAAATTGTATCACATTTTATAAAGAAAACGACTACGAAATTAATATACCAGTGTACAAAATTATATACTTGAATGTAGTTTTTTTTATTATTATTAGTTTTTATACCAATTACATAAATTTCAGAGGATAATTACATAATAATTATTAATTATCATCTTCTAGCTCCTTCACGTTATTAAACATTATGTAACTACATTTTCGATGCTAGTTTATCAGTAGTTTGCATCCGAATAATTCCTTAAATCAGAAAATTTAATTCATGTATGTGGAGGTTCAACAGACGTAAGTTAATTAAATTGAACTCTGTTCGTTTGAATATTACTATACAGTAATATAGCATTCGTGTGCATTCTAAATTTTTATTATTTTTATTAATTTTTATTTGTTGCTTATGTAGAAGCGAAATATTGTTCGGAAATATTTGATGATAAATAAATATTTCATAATAATAATTATTCTATTAACTAGTAGATGCTTTGATCAAACAACGTGTGGCCGGGTCAGCTAGTATATTATAAATGTTAATCGAAATAAATCTATAAAAGTAAATCTTTCCAAATCACTTTCACTAGTCATTAATAAATTCAATAATTAACATTTCGATATTTCAGTGAAATCAGAAAAAAATCTGCTAGATTTTTATTTTACATAATAAATTCTTATCTATTAAAATTTTATAATGAATATTTTAATCTATATATATAAAAACGAATGTGTGTGTGTGTTTGTCCTTCATGCATTACCACACCATTTATCCGACTGCCATGAAACTTTGGGAAGTTGTTTAATACATTCCCGCGAAGGTTTGTGGCATATGTGAAGATCACCATTTCCCCCCTTTCAAAAGTATATTTATATATGGATTAAGGCTTTTATGTCCAACAGATGGCGCTAACTTCAGACGACCTAAGTTTGCTTTTCTGTGAGGCATTATGCTTTTCTGTGAGAATGGACCTAAGCAGATCATTTTCTACCTACCTATATAAATAAAATACAACGTTTGTTTATTCCTACCGATTCCTTTGAAATTTTGACACAACGTTGCATTCGAATATGCACGTGTTTTTATATAATAAACATGTCGAAATTCGCCCTACGGAGGGAGATGGACGGGATTAAGGCTTACCGTGAAGAACTCGGCTTCTATTTATACTATTTTACATGAGGTTTTTTGCGTTTTTAATTGCGTTTTAATAGGTGACGTCAACAGAATATACACTAAAAAGGGATTTTTCGATATTCTCCAGCGGGGAAAGGGACAGGATTAAGGCTTACTGTGAAGAACTCTACTTCTATTTATACTATTTTACATGCGGTTTTTTGCGTTTTTAATTGCGTTTTAATAGGTGACGTCAACAGAATATACACTACAAAGGGATTTTTTGAAATTCCCCCCATGTGGGAAGTGTTACACATTTATAATAGATACATTTTGAGCCACAACAACGCGTGGCCGGGTCAGCTAGTGATGTTATAAATAAGAAAGAACAGATTTTTCAAATAAAAACATAATAAATTATAATGATATTTCTGCACTAATTACAAAAAAACTACTTTCAAAATTTGTCGACATCAACTCCGGAATACGTGATCGACTAGTCAGAAATCCATAATTAAGAAGTTTCATAAATGAACTAATTAATGTTAATAATTATTTGGGCAGATAAACACTGATAAACGGAGCACAAGTAATAAAACCTGCCTAATAAGCATATAATGCAGCAATAAAATGTAGAATATAAATATTAACGAGATTAAGGAAGAACAGACAAACAGATGGACTGACGATAATGGGAATTTATAGGTCTACAATTTTTTTCAAATTGTAGCCCAATAAAACACACATAGCAAATGCATAATATCACACCGGATTGTCAAGGCGGTTAAGGCGTTGGCGTAACGCTCTGTCACCGGGGCCCTGGATCGAATCCGGAAGAATCACCCGAGGAATTGTTCATAAGCGGAAGTCCCGGATATGTTGGACTCCATCTCTCACCACTCGGTCGTTCCCCTTATGGATCTGGCTGAACTCATAATGGATATCTATTTCAAAACGCCCTCTTAACGCGTACAGGTGAAAGAGCAAAGTAGAAAAAATTTAGCAACGAGTTGCCTAACTTTCCTGGCAACATTTAAAACAGTGTGTGGCGCCATTTGTTATGATATTTTATTTTAAAACTTTTATATTTTTAATCATTATAAAATGGAAAAAGTTTAATTTTGAGGGTAGAGATGGGTTTAATAAAAATATTGTAAATGATAACGAATAATAACGAGTAAAATCGTCATTAAGTTCGACCCTACTGGAAATAGAACACACGACCCCCTCTATCTCCCCACCTCGTTGACCTTTAACCGCCAAAATTTAATGGCATCAATTCCCCTAAAACTCAAACCTCCCTGGAAAATTTCAGAAATTTTCGACAAAAAGCACAGGAGTTATTAAGCTTCAAAGAGGGTGAACAAAATCATGCCCTCACACACACACACACTAATATATCCATACAGATAAACCCCCCGAATATTTTTGCACTTCTCGACGTTTCAATGTTTCGAGTCCAAAAATGTAAAAATCTGAAGAATCATTTTTTGATCGATTGCCATACTTCCCCTCTGTTATATATAACTGAGCCGGGAAAAGAAAAATCACTATGGGCTTTTTTTTTTTACTCTTTCCGCCCAGTGGGCCCTAAGAGGGTCTTATAATGAAGCCAAAATTGGGTTCGGCCAGACACACAATGGGACGGCCTAGTGATAAGGGACCGAGGCCTACATATCCGTAACGGACCCGAAAAATTCCTGGGTTTTTCGATTCATTCCCGAATCATCATCTAGAAAGGTATAGCATTAACGGCAATGGCAATTTTAATACAGTAGAATGCTTATTTGAACGATATTTTCAACTAAACATACACACCGACTGCAAAGTATTATACGAATATAGAGTGATTTCAGGAAATGTATTCCGTTCAATCAAAATTCGTTTTGCCGGATTCAAGTTCTCTAAAAAGTAGTTGAAGATGTTTTAGTATAGATGTCTCATCTGTATCGAAACATCTTCGATACAGATGAGACATCTATCCTTCATCGACTTTGTAGTTCTCTAAAAAGTCGCTGAAGGGTGTAATCTTCAGGTGTAATCTGGCAATCAAAATTCGTCAAGTAAATGCATAGCCGTTTAGAGAAAAATGCAACGGAGAGCAGAAAACATATAAAACGAAACAATAAATTTAAATACCGTTATAATAATTACTAGCAAAAATAAAAAAATTATATGATGAGCAAACGAAGTAATCTGTGTTTTCAAATGGTATTGACGAATATTGTTATTACAAGAAGACAAATTATAAAGCAGTAATTTGTCTTATAAATTAGTTAATTTATATTGACATTTTAAAGAAAATTTAAGAAATTATTAATGTAATTATTTACTGATTAGTGTATATTTCATATTTTATTTATTTCACAATAGTAAATAGTATGTCATTTAAAATAGTAATAATAATTATTATTTTATATTTATAGTGAAACAATTGATCATGTGGCTGAGCATTTATTTGGTTTGAAAAATGAAACGACAGATTATCCCACACAGATACAATAAGCAAAACAAAAAAACCTGGTTCCATTTTATCACGTTTGTGTCGAACGATTCAACATATCTGATACAACTGTAACGTTTCGCAATTGATAATTCGTCATCAAAAATGATGATAATTTCTAGATGATGTTTACGGATCGACAAATCAAACTTCCTGTACACTGGAATTGTAAATTAGTTCAATCTACGTATCTGAATGAATACAAATTCTGCTCAACGAAAATCTACGATTCGTACGATGTTGAGAAACTTAAGAAGTGTTCTTCACGTAACCTGTAAAAATATCTTAAGAATTTATTATTAGTTTTGTCTTATTTTTATTCTAAGGAACTATAAACATCATCTTTATGTTATAAAATGTTATATCACATAAGAGACTAATTTAAAATCTTAATTATATTGAAATTTTAACTCAGTTAAAAAAAAAAAAGGCAACTTATTTGAACTACCGAATGAACTATATAACTAATAACTATATATATATATAAATTTAAGTTAATTTAATTTATAATTATATATATTATATATTATATTTAATTATAATAAAGTTACATTTATATTAAATATATTAATATAATTATAAATTAAATTAACTTAAATTTATACAATAATATATAATTATAAATTAAAATAATATATATATATATATATATATATATATATATATTATATATTATTAATTTCCATTTAATTTCATTTGCAAACAATACTTCCGCATATTATCAACATTCTTTCATTAACTCCAGTAGTGAATTATAAAAGTCGTTAACACGCGAATTTGATTATAAAATATCTTATAAAATATTCATGAATCATTCCCGGTAATCTGAAAATCTCCTTTGCTTTGAAAAATAGATATTTTAGGCAGTAGAACAGTCAAACAATAGAAAGGATTATATTGTGAATGAATGGTTTTTCAATGTTTGTCAAAGAAAAAAAAATATTTCACACACTCCCTTATCAAGCTAGAAATGTTCTTTTGCTACTACTGCAATCAACATGGGTTTGATATAAAAGCTATTGATTTTCTTTCTCTGATTTTAGTCGGCCGGATTGTTACGCGATAAACTAGCCTACTCTCTTACCGCCATGAAAAATTATTATTGTTAGATCGAACTCGAATCCGACCCTATCCAATCATACTTTTTCATGGATAGTTCGAATAAGAGCCTCCTTTCACATTACTTATCCATGATGACCGATTCATTTTAAGTCCAGATCATCCATAATGATTAAAATTAATGCCGGTCCTATAAGCGCCAGCGTTTGTACGCCGTAAATCCACAGATTCATCAGATCTGTGGATTTGCTACCTGTGTTGATACCTGATCTAAAAAATGAATTCAAACTCAATTTCACTTTGATTTTCTCAAAATCATAATGATTCGTTACTTAAAACTAATTATTAAAAACAGTGAAGTCAAAATGAATATTCTATTGGTTCAGAAGTCTCTATTCACAGTTCGATTCGAGATAACATTTCTCATTCATACCAGTTCATTTGAATGCGAATGCAACTCGATTCTCAGTTCTTCCATTACAAGCAACTACATAATGTTTGTAGATGCATCGCATGAAAAATTCCTATCAAATTCAAAATAAATCAAATCTTAACGCATTTTATTTAACATTGCAATTATTCTTATTGAATCAGTTAATCTTGCGTTATAAATTAATTCTTACATGAATTCAAGAGAATGACTGTTCATTGTATTCATTTCATTTCTCCACCTTGTAAAATGACTCGAGATTACATGCATAAAGACATGGTGCAAACAGACAGCAGATGATATTTGGCATTTATTTTTAATCCATATGAACGATCCATGGACTTTAAGAATAATAGAGAAACGCCATAATACACTCGAAACAAATATTTCATGCATTTCCTATGCCAAAATCAACTTTGTACAATCGTTTAAAAAATGACAAATAATTAAATCTGAATGCAAAACAGATTTTCTCTCAAACAAAAGAACTGGTTCGAAGATTAAATTCTTTATCGTCAAATATGGAGTTACATAATTTGAAGTAAAAAAGTTAACGAATATTCTGTTACAAACTATTTTTATAAAATTTAACAAACAAAACTAAAAAGAATAGCTGATAAATATACTGTAGAAATGCGAAAGCTGCAAAATATAAATAAATCGACATTAAAAAAAATCGTGGAAGAAACAGATGTTTAGTTAGAAAGAAATTTCAGCAGGAAAATAAAATATATTCTTATCTGTTCTGTAGGGGGGAAATGTATATAGAATTACCTGATGAGAATTGAATGTAATACTAAAAGTGTGGAGAATCGTGTCACGAGAACTGTATCAAAAATTATGGCCAAAATAAATTAAGAAATCAATGTTGTTGTTAAAATACGTTTTGATTTATTCCAAAGAATAAAATAATTCCAATTTTGTATTGTTTTCATCTATAAATTTTTTATTTAAAGCAAATTAACGATCTTGTACTTTGTGAAAATGTATAGACTACTATATAAAATTTAACGATTACATACAACTGTCGATTTTTAAATTAAATTCTTTTTGTTGAAGTGTTCTCAGTTATTCATTTTTCTTCATAAATGTTTCTAAATTGGAAAAGTTTTGCATATAACTGAATATTTATTTTTACAAAAAGTTAGTAATTTCTAAAACGACCTGCGATAACTATTTTTAGTTTATTAAAGAGAATAGTTTCGATGCAACATAAAAAAGTTTAATTGAATTTTTAAAAAATTAATAAATAACTATATGAAATGTTTATTAAGCCTATATATAAAGTAGAAAGATCAAATAAAGTGAATATATGCAATGTTTGCAATAATATATTAAAATAAAATATATTATTGGTGATTTGTACAAAGTACAGTACACTTCAAAATATTAGTAAATATATCTAATAAAACGTTTGCTATAATTTTCGGTAAACTCTTGAAAAGTCTTCCCTTTTATTTAATTGGATTAATCGACTCCTGTAAACTGAAAACATGCATATAAAATTATATCATATGAAATTCATATTACATAAATTCGAAAATACTTGCCAGATTAACTTTAACAAATGTAGGTTGATTTTATCATTAAAATATAAAATATTCGCCATAATCAAAATACAAAAACAAAAGAAATTGTGAATTACAAGAGGAAAAATCGGCATATTCATCTAAAAAATTTCCTTGTTTATTGACAGAATGATTGTCTTTGTGATGGTGGTCACAAAAGTTTTTTCACAAGTTCTACACGTCCATAATGTTTAATTTTCAAAAAAGTTGTAAACGATTTTTTTGCAAATATAGAGAGGAATTTTTATTTTTATACGTGTAACTAATAGGAAAACTCACTATCAATGTAGGTAGAAGAATCTTTTTTCAGAATACAAAACAAATGAGTTTATATTTTGGAAAACATTCGAACGTTTTATAAAGATACCCTAAAGTTTATCGAATATTTTCATTAAAATTGTTAGCAATATGAGATTTCATTTCGTTACTTTAAATGAGAAAATGCTTTCATGATCGTAATCTTTTAGAAAATTCTCTCAATTTCCTAAATTTAAGCTGCATCAAAAATATGAAAAATACTCAATATTTATTAACTAAAATTAACTTATTATTTCAGTATTGAATAATTATTATTTTTCAATATTCCTTAAATATCTAATATAGTATTTACAAATTAAATGAATTCAAATATACCATTGATAAATACAAGGTGGTGCGTACGTATGTCTTGGAGGAAAAATTATATTATTCAGAAAGTTCGAATGCAATTCAATTCAATTCAAATGCAATTAATTTAGTAGTAAATTGACTACGAAATACAATTTTCAAAACGTTTGCCTTTAGACACAATTAAATTTCGTAGGCGTTCATAAAATTGGTCAATAATACGGTTTCTGACCGTTGTTAAAATTCGTTTCATTGCGTTTCTAATGCACTCCTGGAAAATCTGCAGATTTTGCATTGGAAACACAAACTTTAGTTGCTCCATATTGCAAAGCCTAAAAAGTTTAAACTAAGATCCATTCGTTACCGCCTCCATTCTTTATCCTTCGCTACCGTCCTGAATTATCAATCTGGAACCAAACACCGGTTTGAAGTTGTCAAATGTTTTTCATAAGTGTAGTGTGCTCCAACTATCCCTCTATCAAACTCTCAAACCCAACTTGTTTTTAACAAACTGTTCAAAAATTAAAGCATTTTCCCGCCACCCTGTTTCAGTCAGATATAAACAAATTCCAAAAGTTATTGAAAATATGTCTGCTTAAAATAGAAATAGTTATATATTCAAAATATATCTGAATCATTATTGAGAGAGAATTCTAAAAATACTTCACTAAAATGTATCATTATTTAATTATTTTCAAACTAATAAAATGACTTTATCAATCTTTTGCTATATATTCTGTTTACTTTGACTGTTTTTATACAATAAATTTAAGAATTAATTTATATGTTAAATATGTTATTTTAAAATTGTAATAATAATAATAATAATAAAGCATATAAAATACTTAAGTGTATTAGTTTGACAATTGCAGAGTGCCTTTTTTGTTTCCATATTTTGCAATTGAGTAAAAATAACGGATTATTTAAATAATTGAACTATACAATTACAGTTAATTACTTTTTCAAGAGGATTCCACTCGTAGAATTAATTTTAGATACTATTAAAAGTTCAGCAATGTAACAAACGTCTTTTCAGACAAACAGCTCGTTCCTTGTTTGCTGGCTCTATCTTTGTAAGTTTACGAATTTATATTCAAGTGAATCCTTGTAAAACACGTAATGTAACTGCAATATGAAAAAATATATAATTTATACGCAATTTTTGTACATAAATGTATATCCTGATACATATTTATTTAAATAAGTAAATATGTGTACTGTACTGTATTTATGCGGAGTATATCAACTATGTTTATTGTTTATTTTAGTAATTCTGTAGTAAAATCGTCATAAAAGTTTGGAATGATATTTTAAAAATATCATTCCAAACTTTTAATGTCGTTTATAATTTTGAAACTTTTTCTACTTTAAAAATAATTTAATTAATTGTCTTTTGCAACGAAAACATTATCTCCTCCTACATTTCTTTATCCATTGTTAGTTGAAACAAAATATTCATTTATGTTGATTCTGCAGTCGTGTTTTGAGAAACTATTTGCATTTCAAGCTCCATTTGCATAGAAGCAATCAATAATGAAGTTTCTTCAACGAAAAATCTACTTAACACAATACAGAAAGCCGAAAATCAATTTATTGTTTTCAAAAGTAAACAATCGATGGAAACAAATTTCTTGTTGAAAAAGCGACTAAGATTTTTTGTTACAAAAAAATATTTCACTAAGTATATAATTATATAATTGTCATCCGAAATTTAATCGAAATTCTAAAAATTCATAACTAATAGGCCAGTAATTAAAAATAAGTTTCAGGTTGAAAATCACATCGAATGCAAGCGCAATATATTTGCTAATAATAATATCTTTACCTCCGGAAGAATTATCTGTCTGGAAGCATTTGCCCGTACACTGACAGACAGAGTCTAGGATTAATTTATAATTAGAAATGAATCTTTTTAAGCAGAATAATTATAATATAGACAAATAAAACAAATAAATAATCAGATAAATACATAAAAGGATTAATTTTCGAAATTTATTTAAGTAACATGCTATTTTAATATTAAAAGACATGATGCAGTAACGTTATTGAAAAATTAATTGTTTCAAGTATTACATATAAATGTAAATTTAATCATTTAAAATTAAAAAGAAACGAAAAAAAATCAATATATTATTGCAAATAATTTATATAGAATTATTACAACCATTCTCTTATATATTTTCACAAACTGAAAAATGAACCTGAAGTTAGTTCATTTGTTTTTATAATAATTCTATTTTACAAATATAAAACTTCATATCAGCATTTTACATTTATAAAACTTACTTGAATAGTTATTTTATTATTGTTTTTTTTTTCATTTTCGAACTGATTCAAAATTAATAGCTTATATAAATTTATACAACAGTTGATGTAAGCAATTCTGCACCAAATTAAATTAAAAAATAAAAATAAACACAATATAGGACAATTGAAAACAGAAGTAAATAGTCAATATTGAAACCTGCAAAATTAATTTTTCTTAATTAAAATATATATATATATATATATATATATGCGATATCCTCAATCTTCAAGTTGATATTACAAATTTAATGTGAGAATGTATGTCGGACTCTAAAACTTCTAATTTCAAAAACAAAAAACTAAATGAAAATCATTCTTCTATCATTTTTAATTGCTAAAAAGATAACTAATAGTAACTGAAAATATTGCTTTAATAGTAAAACTACAGTAAGTAAATAAATAATTACGTAAGTAATAGTATTAATTAATACTTGATTATACACATTTTCCCTTCCTTTTTAATCTGAGTCATATTAATACTATACCTGGTTTTCAAAACACTAAACAGTTTTATAGATCTGGTTTTAAATGTTACAATAACACTTCATATAGCATTAATATTCTGAACGCGTTTATATTAACTTCAAAAATCAAGAAAACCTCATTGACAATAGCGGAAGCTATTGATTTCTTTAATGCTTTCAGCTCAATACCACAATCGGCTTTTCTTTTTTAAAGTGAACATTTAATAAATATCATTCCAATTCCTCGTCTTGTTCTGTCCTGTTTAATGTTTTATTCTTTGTTTAACCGAATATTTTTGCCTGTTTGAAGATGATATATTTAAAATTAAAAAGAAAATTATTCGTATGATTCAATATACTGATGAAACTATTAAGTTGCATAATTAAAATAGTTTTTTCAAACTAAATGTGTGAGAATTTTTTCTAATAATCTGAAAATCGAACTATAGTAATTATTTTCACAAACGAAAAATGCCATAAAAGAAAGATTTTTAAACATCTGTTTACATACTTTAACGTTGACTTCTCAGAATTACGTATTTAATAAGTTCAATATTTACGTTCAGTTAAATTAATCATTTAAACTGATCGAAACGCAGCCTTGAGAGCACTCTGTTGTATCTATTAACTCTCAGCCAATTTTGTAATGAAAAATTTAAACTTTAAAGCGCTGAATGATTTGATACGATCTCAAACCTAGTGTAACTAAATCGTAAAGAGCATTCTCTCATCAATGGAATTATTTTCAATGAGAGAATACTCTTTACGATTTAGATACATGAGATTTGAAATAGTACCAAATTATTCAACGCTTTAAAGTTTAAATTTCTTAATAAAAAGAAAAAGAAAGAAAAGATTGGTAATAGATACAACAGAAGTGCTCAAGACTGCGTTTCGATCAGTTTAAAAATTTCTTTCAAAATGAAATAAAAACGAATATTTTTATTTTAATTTAATGTAATTCCAAATTTTTCTTTGCTTAATTTATTAATGGTTTTAATTTTTATAATACTAATTTCAGGTAAATAACGAAAACTGATATCCTTCAAACTTCTATATAATTCGGATTACAAGTGCAACAAAAACGCTGTTTTTCTCTTCAAAATGAGCAACAATAACGATATGTAATACGATTCTATTTTGAATAGTTTTGTTTTGAGATCGCCAGTTCTCGAGTCTGTGCTTCTCATTTTTCTTGACAACAAAATCATCCTATATATTTTGTGAAATAAAATTCGTTGTTTTTCGATTTGGTTAATGAAATCGAATCGAAGTGAATAAAAAAGTGTGTCCAAAATCAATAAAAAGAGAAAGAGTATATACTGAGATTTTATTTTAAAATATTGTTTAAGTAATAGCCGTTTAATTACTTTAAGAATTACTTGGAAAAACTTTAAATAAATGTTATAAAGTGATAAATAATAATAATAAATTTTTAAAATAATTTATTAATGGATGAATTGCTTTAAAGAATTTTTGATAACATCTAACAAAATGATGGCCCAAATTATCGCGTAATAAACTCCAAATAAATTCTTGGATCCTCTGGATTTTTCTTGGATAGTTCAGGCATCATTTCCATTTCTCATCATGTTGGCCAGGATAGGAGAGTGTCCTCAATAGGACTGACCGAACATTTACTTGTAATGCACTGGTATCTGAATCAATAAATCAGTTAATCAAGTTATATAAATATATAAAAAATTACATTAAGAATTTTCATTAATATAAATTCCTCTTCCTGTATATACACTGCATTATTGAGAAAGTCAAAATGGAGAATCACTCATCAAACTGTTTAAAAAGCAAAGCCTATTCTGCTACAAGATAATGACAATTTTTTATTCTTTTTACTTTCGGTAAAATGTAAAATGTAAATAGTGAATATCTACAAAACGATGTATAATTTGTCATAGCCTGACAATTTTTATAATTTGATTTTTGTACTTGTTATTTTATAGCATTGCTATCTATTGCAACAACAATATTAAGAACAACATTAAAACTAATTAACTGTCAATGTGTACTTTCATATTGACCTAATTATTGTAAAAATTATTAATTCCTTATTTTTACGTTGCATTGTCTTTATTATTTATTTAATAATAAATTGAATAAGTTGAATACATTTTAATTTAGATTTGTCTCAAATGTCAGGAACTCAATTTTGTCTATTATGAATAAATCTAATCGTAATGAAGTTTGCAGACATGAATGAGAAAGATGGAAAAACGAAGCCACGTAACAAACTATCTAAAAAACATCATATTCAAATTAGAGAATCATATTCGAAGATAAAATCTGATTTTGATCTGATACCGCGTTTCACGATTTTCCGTGAATTCCACAATTAGGAAATAAAAAATACAGTATTACCAAGCTTATACAAAAGTATATCAAAAATTTTATAAATTAGAATTTCTTGACAAAATTAATTTAATAGTTTATTTATAAGTATAATTTATACGCAGCCTATCTAACATGAATAATATTGATAATAATGCAAAAAAATTTTTGTGAAAATTTGTAAGCTAATTCTGCACAAATATCAAAAAGAACTAGCTATTACTTGAAAAGAATTCAATTATCAAAATCTTAGAAATTAATATTTATGATATATATATAGATATAATTATCAAAATTTTAACATATTATAAAATGTTTTATTGCTAAAATTTATACAGTATACAGTAATATAAAAATATATAGTATAAAAAATATACAGTATATATATATATACACATCGAATATATATAGTGGACAATTAAGAAAATACTGGTCAGGTTTTTTTAGCTTAGGAAATTATTTAGAAAATAAACGTTTGCGACTTGAAAACTGTAGATTTAAAAGATGAAAAAATAGATTAAACATAATAGTTACGATGTTATGCTTTCTAATATTTCAATTTTCCTATTTATATTGCTTGCTTAAACCAAAAAAAACAAGAAAAGAAAAGAAATCCTTAATATCTGTTTAATTCAAAAAATGGAAAATCATAATGTAATATTTAATTAAACTATTAAAAAAACATCCAAAAACGAACTAATGAGGTGAAGAAATATGTTATTTAATCACTTAAGTATGTTGGTATAAACCAGTAGTGGTAATGACCTCTACCAGTTTATACAAAATGTCTGTATGGGAAATTGTCTCATACGCTAATAGGTACTTTCATTTTGTAGTTAGCTGCTGTTTCTATTCGCAATAGACACAGAATTTGTCATAAACATCATCTAAAAAGTAATAGTAGTAGTAACAATAATTAAGCTTTATCATTTATTAGCATCAATGATGTAAGCAAAAGCGGTTAACAACATACAGTATAAACATGTCTATGAGGCAACTTTCCAAGTACATTCTACAGAGTGAATATGAGCACGGGTAAATGAGCTACGTTTCCAAGTTTGTAAGTCTTTATATCCAATACATATTCAATTTTTCAACACAGTTTTTAATTAAACTATTTTGTTTTTTCTATTAAATTTTAAAATGTTTGATTAGACAAATTTAAATTTAAAATAATAGCATCGTAATGATTACTTTTTAGTTCCGTCGTTATATCCTTAACTTAAAACTTGCAGATAGCAAAGCAAACATTTAAAAACAAATTTAAATACAAAAGTTGTAAAAATTCATGCAAAGAAATTTTTGATTATCTTTTCTTACAATCTTCTATATACCGTATTTTACGGACTATAAGACGCACCTTAATTTTTAAACAACTTTTTTTAAAAAAAATACCTATAAGACGCTACGGACTATAAGACGCACCTGAATTTTGGAGGCAATTTTTCGAAGAAAAAAGTGCGTCTTATAGTCCGTAAAATACGGTACCTGTATATAATTACATACATTATTGTGTAAATATATAGATATTGTTTATTATAATGCACGATCGATAAGACATCAGTTTATCATCACGAAGGCTCGAATCTGATTCACGGCCTTAAAATTTTTTCAAGGATAATATGAGTAGTGTGTCGTGTTCCATTCTCCATTCATGTTAGCTGTTGCGAATCCCTCTGTAATGAGCAGAAATAAGGCCTGCCATGTTGTACGTGTTTTCTAGTATCATGTGAGAAAAATCCAATCTATATGTGAACCAAAAAATCTAAACGCGATTTTATCAATTGCTAAATTATTTAACCAAATAATATTAATGTGCTGCTTGTGTTGATTTTTATGCATACTGTTACGTAAATTTAATTTTGTTTCTTTTTCTAAAGAAAAGTTTTAGCCGAAACATTGAAAATAAAATAAATTTAACTTTATCATTTGTTAAACTTTTTTTCAAAGAATCGAATAGTAGTTACGGAAATAGTGTTAGGAAAGGCTGGTGAATGATAACAGAGTACACCAAACCTGGAAGAGCAGTACGTTGACGTAACTAATTATATCCTGTACCACAAACTTTTAATGTGATTATGAAGTCAGTAAGACCTATGTTTACAATAATGAGCATCATAAAATATATATATATATATATACTAAAAAATTTCATTTAAATTAATAATATTTTGTATGTTAGATATAAAATTTAGAATAATGCGACTGTATTCATTAAATTTACATTTAAATGGGTCATGTAAACTATTGCATTTTTCTTCAATTGTATAAGATCTGAAACAGATCCACATAAAATATAAAATCAACGAAACTTATAAAATTAAATTCGTCTTTCGTTAAATATTTACATTAAAATATTTTGTTTTGGTGATATCGATAAAAGTGACCATGCATTACATATACACTTACACGTATATCAGAAAATAAATGCGAAAAAAATTCAATAGTAGTAATTAATTTTTTCAAAAAGAAAAAAAATCGTGAAACAAAAAATACTAATGATAACGTGAATGTATTCAAGTTCCGAGAAAATCGGAAATTTTAGTAGAACAACGTAAAAACTCCGTTAATAGAAATAATTGATAGAATTTTTAAAAACTCTCTACGATGAATTAAATACTGTAAATCCATTTTTAGATATGGAAAAGCAATTTATAATAATTGTATATAGGCGCGCTTAGAGGTGCAATCTATAACGTTTCTTATTATTATTATTTACGAAGTCTACATGTAATGATAATATCCAAAAGTTTATAATTCACTTACTTATTAAGAAAATGTAATTAAAAATTGTTTTACCATGCCTTAAAATAACGCATTTTCAAATCACATTTTAAATAAATATATGATTATTATTATTATTATTATATCATTTTTACGCATTTTTTAATTAAAGCCAGTTAGATGTTACTTTTAATTGCATATTTAATATAATCTTAAATTAATTGATAAATTATCAAAATTAAAATCTGTATTTTAAAACAGTTTATTAACAATTAAAGTTCATTTTTAAAAAATTAAATTTATTTTAGTTGTTAATATTCAAACGAATCAAAACAACGCAATATTTTAGGCAAATACAGTATACACATATATAATATTATTAATAGAATATACGGCGAATATATATTTCATACGTATATACTAAAAAGACGAGCAAAAAAAAATCAGTTTCTAATGTAAGGAATGAATGAATAAATAATAATTTTACGAAGGAATAAAAAGTAATTAAGTTATTTATTATTTAATATCAAAGATATCCATTCGCCGTTTAAGAACGATAAAAAATAGCCATTAAAAACAAAAATAAAAAAATACAATTTTACATTCCGTAACATTGCCTATAAAATTATTATTGATTAATTTTAATGAAATTATATATATTACATTGTAAAAATATCCGTTTCATCAAATTAATATTAAATTAAATTAAATAATAGAATCATGTTTTGAGATGATATATTTTGAAATTTACAGGATTATCTTTTTGAAATACATAATTATTAGCCTACATTAATAAAATCTCTGAAATTTTAATTCTAGTTTTTTCTTAGCACACAAATTATTCGTCATGAAACGTATGAAATATGCTTATGTACAAAAAAATATAGTAATAAAATTATATTTTTTTAAATAATAAAACTTTAAAATATATATAATCATTATATTGCCAAAAATTATTTAAAACTATAAACTTTTTATCGCAAATAAAAAGAAACGTCATTACTTGTATGCAATTCTTTAAAAATTGCTAATAACGAATATATTATCTCGTGATTTTAGTATAAAAATAAAATTATGTTTATTACTACAAGTATATCAAAGCTATGAGATTGAATAGTAGTCAATATAAATTACTATTAATTTATATTGACTTATCAAAATGTATAGACTGATCAAAAATAATAGTCATTTTCATTCGTAATTTTAAAAAAAATTTACTAAATTAAAAGAAAAAACTGGAATTAAAATTTCAAAAATTTTAGTAATGTAGGCTAATAATTATGTATTTTAAAAGAATAATCCTGTAATTTTCAAAATATATCATTTCAAAACATGATTATAAATTCTATTTAAAAAATCGATCAAATATTACTATCGTCAGTCATTTCATCAAATGGAAACTCATTTTAAATGAATTTCCATTTGATAAACTGGCTAACGGTAATAATAAAAATGAAGAACAATAGCGATGACGATATGAAAACGAAGAAACTGAAATTAAGATTTATGTAAATTATTTAAAAATAAAACACGCTTTTGAAGCCTTCGTATCATCTAATATACCAAATTGATTATCAATATAAATTAATTTACATACAAAAAAGCATTTTCTTCTATTAATAATAATTTGTAAAATTAAAAGAAGGAAATAGAAAACGGCATTTAATTCATATTTCACAATTACAGCTACTGGTAAGTCACAATTATAAATACAAACAACAAACGTAATTAATTGTAATTAACAAGTGATTAATCATATCGGGGAGAGAAATTTTTTAATGGAAACAGTATTTTGTAATTATTTTTATTTATTTTTTTTAATGTTTTATCTTTTAAAACAAAAGATATAAAATAATTATATTTTAAAATTTTCTAATAACTGATTTTCTATAAAATCTATAGGACTCACTTCTTTTCATATTTCCATCTTTTTTTTACCATTTCTTTTTCAGTACAATTTAAATGCATCGATCCACGCAAGTTATTTTTATGGGATAATTTTTCTTTTATTTCTCTCCAAAAGAAGAATAATTTTAAAAATATTAATAATCAGATCATATTAAATTCTGTTAAATTTTATACCTTAATTTTTAAAGAAATTTATGAATTTCAAATTATATTTTCAAACGGAAGTTTAGTTGAATTTTGGCGCTGTTATTAAGTATTAAATTGTTACTTTCTAATAAAATTACAAGTTTACTTATTAGCATAACGTCCATTTTTTTTCTTTTAATAAAAATCTATTGATCTTACGATCTAATAAGATGAATAGATTATTTTCTAGGCTCTATCAAATTATATGAACAAGACCTACATTTTAAAAAATAGGTTAAATTTATGGATTTGCGACTGAATTATTTTCGTGCTTATCGATTTATTTTTTGAAACAAACAAAAATTTCCAAACTTCGAAAACAGACGTCTGTCTTGACTGACTAAAAATTTCAATTTTTGGCAAAAAGTTACGCTTCAAAAACTACGAAATTAAATATTTACGTTTGTTATTACATTAATTTATATTTACTTTACTACAAAGTTATACATCTTTAGATTAATTAACTTAAATAGGAAAGTAATTTTTTTATTAAAAACATTAAATCAAACACGTTCTATTAAGTCAAAAAATGTTCACAGACAGAAATTATGCTTATGTTCCTATATTCTGATATTTAAAATATAAAAATGTTGTATAATTTAATAAGTTATAAAATTATTACAAGTCAATTGGATTCAATAATAATAGTTTCAATAAATTCATCATTAAAAGTTTTAAGTATGAAAATTGAGGAAAATCATTTGTATCAGAAATAACCAAATATTATTGATTTATATATTTTAAAATTTTGATTTGTTGCGATTTTTCATTGTTATTTAGAAAATCTTCCTTGTCATTAACAATTTCGTATAGCTTTATCAAGAATTTTGTCTGACTAATTATATTAAACTATTAAATCCAAATTAATCCAAAATTATATCTGATATTTTCTCATTGATTATAAACTAGTCAGTACATTATTTATCACTTTTAACCAGAATTAATCTAGTATTAAATTTTTATTACATTATTACTATTTTATTTAAATTATCTAATCTTCGAAAAACTAAAATTCCGGTAATCTTCAGTGCTATTTAGTAATATTAGAAACTATAATTTCTCAAGGGATTTTCACGTAACTGTTTTAAATTTGTTTCACAACATACCCGGATAGCCTTAAGAGTATGCTTCAGAGATCGCACAAAACCGTAAATTGAATTAAAAGCTCTAATTCTCTATGATGCTTAGATCCTAAATTCATTTGATAATCCAATATTATTCCAATGATTTAATTTTTGTTTAATTATAAGATTAACTGTAGTTGATCGTTTTAATAAATTCTTACGTGTTCTTACCTCCATCTGACCCATTGCGGGCTTTATCCATAATTTAATCGGCCAATACAACTGATTAATAATAAACAAAGCCAGTTAGAACTTCACACGACAAATCATGATTGATTTTAATCGGATTCGAATCCAGATCGCTGAAGGTAGCAGACGCCTAATATTATATATTTAATTCCATTTGATCTAAAATTGAAGTTTTTTTATACTTAAGTTTTGTATAAATGAATTATTAGAATTTAATATTGAAGGAAAAATTTCCACATACAGTTTAACAAAATTTTTAACCCTTTCATTCAATTGAAAAAGGATTAAGAACTTCAGAATTTAGAATTACGATTTTGAAAGTTTTTCGATAAAATATTCTTCATTGTAAATATAATATGTCATGGGCTTTAGTTTGCATATGCAATTCTTTTAAAATATATATTAAAATAGCCGCTTTTATCTCGAACAACGTTTCACTTGTTTTACGAAACAAATTTCACAAGTTTATTATTTGAAATATGATGCCAGATTGTAGCATAGAAAAATGTATGGTAGCGATTTGGGTTTGACATTTCTACCTTCTTGTTTAAAATTGTAAAGGAAAATATAAACAAAAATAAAACAATTTTATAAACTAAATATATTGAAATATAGAGCCTAATTGATTTTATTATTATAATTTTTTATAAATCTCTCTTCGAATATCTATCATCTTTTCTCGACTATCAATAAAATTCAATAGTAAATAATATGAAAGCAGTCGTCAATAAAATAAGTATCAGAAATATAATTTGTTACGGGTTACATTATATAAATCTGATCAAACTATTTTTGAATAATAAGGAATGAATAATATTCAGAACTGGATTCTTTCAAATAATAAAATAATTCCTTATGACGCAGCTTAAATTTCATCGGCATCAATATTAGAGTCAATATATCATAAAAGAGCTTCTTGTCTGGAAAAATTGTTGAAAATAATATCTCAAATACAATACAATAGATAACAGAGTAGCACACTGTTACTGGTAACATTAAAATGACACTTCTACCATCAGAATGCAACTTTATTACTGGTAGCGTCAAAATAATGTTATTGACCTTATAGTATTTTTAATTGCATTCGATTTGATTCTTCTTTTGAAGTATCAACGCACGACGTATATTGTACAAGCCTCAAGGTTTTATTTATTACGATCGGCTTAACTTACAAAGAAATCAAGAAGCATGGATAAAGGATGGAAATCGATATTCCGATCCAAACTATCCATAAAATGAGAAGTCGAGACTGATCCTCAACGTGGTAGAACTTACTGAGAGATAATCCGAGCGACTATTTTTAGCTACTTATGAAGCCGCAAGGTTAGAATAATTTACAAAATATTTTAAATTTATTTATTTATATAGACCCTATAGAATTGTTTCCATTTTGTATACTATTAAAAAACTAGAAATAACCGTAAGGAAAGAAATTAAAGGAATCGAACTCAAACAACAGTTCTATAGTAATCTGTGCTATGTCATCCCTAAGACTACTACAGAATGGCACTTATACCTCAGGTAATACAAGCGGATCCCTTTACATATTCATTTTTCAAAAATGATTCTGAAGTTCACTAGCACAAATATTGTGTTAAAGATGCAGTATTTCGTTCGTCAAGTATACTTTCTTCGCTTAAACACATCTAAAATCGCGAGATTAAAGTTGTTAGATTCTGTTACAAATCTTTAAGAATTTCTACGTCAAATTTCAAAAATCAAAGAATGCAATGCTTGTGTTTACATGCTAAAGTTATATGGAGAAAAAGTCAATTATAATTTGGAGTAAGATATCTGCGAAAATAGTGGTAGCAGTGGTAATGCAAGTATAAATATTTGAGAAATCAATTTGAGAATAGCTTAAGAATGCATAAACAAATTAATGCATTTTATTTATTCAGTTTTTCTGAAATAATTATTATCTTGTTTTAATTTATTTATAATAGCTTTGGGGGTTTGGAGATCTGTGATGATTTCAAGCTAAAATATTATCTAATTTACAAAATAACAACATTTATGAATAAAATAAAATTATATATATAATTATCTTAAGAAGCTTATTTTTGAAGATTCTACATATACTCTGTATATCCAATATATAAACAAGAAAGTTTGTTAGTTTTTGTTAGTTTGTTCTTTATACATTTCGACACGGTTTGAGCAAATGCAATGAAATTGTTCAAGGACCATCCTCTCATCCAGGAGGTCAACAACTACTTTTGGTCTAATTAACTTCACCCCCACCCGCAAAGGCCCCCTTTCTATCTGACCAGCGGGATGGTGGCATTTGAATAAGAAAATTACTTAATACGAAGTTACCAGCTAGCACAAAATATGTTTTTAGGCGTTTTCGAGGGCGCAGAGTTTAAATATTTGGTCCATTTTTCGCGAAGTTTAATTGGTTGGCCGATCATCATTTCATATTTGGCTAAGAATGGTAGTTATCAATATACAAAATTCGGACGTTTTGAATTTCAACAGATTTTTTTTAAATAGAAAGGGGGAGCGGAGGGCAAATGAGATGGTGATTAAAAACGTCCGATTTTTTTTTTTTTTTTATATTGTTAACTCTAATATATGTATAAATATATTAGAATATTTCAGAAAATGTCTATAACTATTGAAGATTAGCAATTAGTATGTTGCTGTTTTTTAATAGAACAATTTGACGTCAAATTTGTTAAGTGAAACCATAAATTATTACGAAAATAAGTAAAATATTAATTGGCAATTATGGCAATTAAAACTGATTCTGTATTAGAAAGTTTTATCGTTAATGTCATATCATAGAGAAAATAATCTAAACGTAGACAAAAGTATACAATTTGATATTTTTCAATGAATTTAAAATAAATTTTTAAAACTTTTGCAGTACATAAGTGATTATGGCAAACATCCATTCTGTGTTTATTAGCTTCATTAAATATTTTCGCAAATGTATACTTTAAGTCTATTTAATTTTGGTCATTTCTTACGTTGTATCGCCAATTATTATTGATCGTTTATCTACATGTTATCTATGTTTAAAAATATATATATTTAATTATTTTCGTGTTCTATTTCTTTCTTAGAACATAGAAAATTCGTGTATCTTTGAATTTTTGTATTTTTCTCCTGAAAAATAAAATAAAAATAGTTAAATAATCTTTGAAAAATATCCCGAAATAGAAGAGATATTTGTCATCTTATCGTGCAATCTTCTCATGCATAGTTAGTCAAAAATAATAATAATAATAATTGTACCATTATAAATTTAACAAAATCAACAACATATTGCAATATTTCTATTTTAAATAGTGGCTTTACTCCAGCAATGATATATAAAATATCATTTTATGAAATTCTTATGTAATTATTGACTACACCATGATTATTTATCGTTTTTTAAATTAAAAAAAAATCAATGAAATACAATGATCTTAATTTACACAATTTTGATATTTCTGATTTTAAAATTCGAAAGAATTTTAAAATCAGAAATATCAAAATAATTAAAGATAATTCTGGATTTCTCAAATAATACTGGTGTTTTCTTAATGGAATATGAAATTCACTGAATAGTTAAATACAAAAATCGAAATTACATAAAATATGCAATTTTTCGATTATGTACAAATATTCTACATTTGTGAGTTGAATAGAAATATATAGGAGAATTTTTTTAAATTTTCTTTTCTTATATATTTTTTTTTATATTATATATAACTATAAAAATATTTATTACATTTTTGTACAAGATTTCCAATTAGACTATATGAACATGTTATCAGCATTACATTAACACACTAATACTTTAACTCGCGAAAAATAAAACCTAAAAGAATTAACATTTTCGTCTACTCGCATTATCTTATCTCATTTCCTCAAAAATCATTAAACTGAGTCAAATAAATTTAAAAGTCATTAAAAATAATGTTAAATATATAAACAATTAGATATTAATACATAAATGTACATGTCAATTTTTATACATTTATATAAATTAGTTTAGTTTCTGTTGTGTATGTTAGTGTAGTCTGTATAATAATATCTACAATATAATTTAAAATTTAACAAAACTGAACAAAAAATGTTTTCGAATAAAATTTCATACATTAAATTACGTAAAAAAGATTAAGCAATTATGAAGATACATATCAAAAACACAAGAATTTAAACACAGAAGCATCAAAATAATTAGTTAGTTCCCGGAATTTTCTAAATACAGTAAAACTTAACTTTCACTTAATGCTTCTATAGGGAAACTAAATATAAAAATCGAAGAGCTATAAAATATAAATTTTTTTATGATTTACTAATGTTTTGCAATTATGATTTGTATAATAATGTCACGTTTCTTTAAGGAAGATATTTTTTCTGTCCCTTTTTGTCAGATAAAAAGGAGATCCTTTTTGTTACATATTAATAAATCGTTACATTTTGTTTAAACACATTCTTATATTTCAGTATTAATAAAAAATTCACCTAGTTACTACTTTTATGTCAAATGAAGTTTTATGATCTAAAGCAACGGCGGGCAACCTACGGCCCGCAGAATAATATATAATCGTATAATTAGGTTTATAGTAACTTTTTATTATACATCAATTCTTTGTGTTGTCCGATATATATAGGTTATATATGTGTGTATTGTACATCCTCTTTTACGACCGTTTTTGCCGTCTTTTTTCAATCAAGTGGTCGATCGCGATAAAATTGTTAACCACTCCGGCTATAAGTTGTAAGAACCTAGAAAATTTTTCTCCCATATATGCACCTTCGCATTTTATTTGGCCCGCTATTAAAAAAGGTTTGCCACCCCTGAACTAAAGCAGTGAAAATCTAGATATTCTTGTGCCCGAGACAAATATAGAAATTCGCACCGGGTGCAAAATTTACTAAGAAATTATGATTTATATACAATTTTAAGAAATATTAAATTTCCTCTATTTTAAATCAATTCAAATCTATTCAAATCAATAATTTTAATTGATACATTTTCTAGCTCTATTTATAATTACATACATATTTATATAATCTTATAGTCGCATTCTCAGACTGATTATCATCTAAATCTAAAAACAAAATTTAAAATTACTATTTCGATTAAAAATTCGATTTTCCATCACAATAACAATTTTTATTGGAATTAATTAATCAACTTTTATGAATTAAGTTACTTTTTAAATTACAACAATGTTTTATAAACGAAGTTAAAAGTAATCTGTTATCACAATTCCATTTCATATACTATAATTTAACTCCCAAGTTTAATCATTTTAATATTTTAAATAACTATTTCTAATATAATTTGATATTAAAAATCATACTCAGAAAACAAAAAGTACTCTATTAAAGAATCGTTATTAAATCCTATTTGTTTGTAATAATAAGGAAATGCAATAAGGAAACGCTTGTTTAGAAGAGATATCTTCGAATATGCTTTAACAGATTAAAATTGTGTTATTTTTAGGGCATCTAAGATAACGTATAGCCAAGAATAAATTTAGTTGACTCAAATATATTAAAAAGCAATACGATTAAAAATGAGAGCGATTCAACTACTATCTGCAATGATAAATATTAATTATTATCTATTTTTAAGAAAAATTTTATTACTCTACAACTAAAAATAATTCCTTATACATTTTAAAGTAATAGTTTTAAATATATTTAACACAAATACATATTTTATAACCGTATTTATTTTAATCGATTTGAATGAAATAAGAGTTCAGTCAAATTTCCAAGCTAATCGAAATTAAATATATATATATTGAACTATAAAATATAAAAGTTAATTAATTATACGACATTAATATAGATTCTATGTCATACAGATTTCTCGAAGGAAACGAATTTTAACTCTTATTCTAGATCTTCTACTACTTGAAAAAGATATATAATTAATAAGAGTTAATAATTAGTAAGAGTTCATACTCTTTCAATTGTAAACAATGCAAGTTTTTATGTGAAGAGCTTGCCTTCTAAAATTATTTTAAGAGAAAATAATTTCAAACAGTCGATTTTATTTTAAGGAAAATAGACCTGTTAAAATCATTACACCGTAAAATGTATATATTTTCATATTCAGACTTAACTATTTATAATTATAATAGTAATTGTTGTTGCAGCCTCCTTTTATCTCGTAAACCTGTAGTTAATCACAATGTCCTCCCGAATATAATCATTACGGACGCGACGCAATGCGATAGACAAAATACAATGAAGCCGAAGTTTAAAACACCGGAAGCTAATATCTACTTGTACGGGCTTATGTTAAAAAGCAGACTATAAAATGAAGTTACGGTAGAATAATTTTTCACTTCATCAATTCATTTGTATATCAAAAATTAAAAAGTTTAATGAAATATAAAAGTTAATATCTCAATCAGATTAAAAAATAATAATACTTTTTTACTATTTGCAAAAAAAGAATTTAAGTTTAACTGATTTATTTTCTAGATATTAATTACTTCTTGCAATGCATATCTGAATAATAAACTTTTTAATCAAATAATGTCAGTTGAATATGAATGATTTTGATAAGATATGCAATATTTTATTATATAGAAGATAAATATATTAATCCGATTTTACAATATATATAAATATTACGTTAAGACGTTTTATACAAAAAAGTGCATTGTTGTAAATTATATATAGACTACGAAATATAAATATTTATTTTTAACACATTAAAAAAATGCAAATAATTTATTTTATTGTAAAAATAAAACGTGTGTTCTAAAATAAAGCTTGAAATAGTCATACTGGAAATTTAAAAACTGCAACTTTTCTTTATAACGCTTTTTGAAAAAGTACATCCGGGTTTTTTTGTAATAAATCCGGGTGTTTTTCCCAATCGTTTCGAAACTATACACACAGTGATACTGAAAATGATCCTGGCAACGAAATAAAATAGATTAACAGATGTCGTCATAATTTGGCAGGACAACACCCACATATATTTTGAAAATTAAAATACATACAAAGACAAATCTATATCTTTTGTTTTTAGCTTTCGTTCTTCTAATGAAAAATTACTGTCGAAGTTTCGCAAGTAGGATATGGAAAAGCAAACAATTCCGTGATCCGAACTGTTCATCTCATTGATCGCATTCGTGATTAAGTGACATCCGCTGTATTTCCCACGTCTGAAGTTCTTATTAGTTTGATAAGACAGGTGTTCGAATAAAACATTACAGGTTTGCGGAAACTACAGAAATGATCTAAGTAAAACATTTAAACGAGGATATCTAATAAATTAATAGATTAAATTGAAAAGTGTCTTTGACAGATGCCCGGTCGCTATGACGACAGGAAAATGTTAAGATGAAAATAAGTTTCTTCTTAAGAAGAAAAAGTCAACGAACTTGAAAATTAATCCGTAAAAAGCTGAATTTTGAAAGCTGACATACGAAATTATCTAGCAATAAAACTAAAAAACAAAAATATTAGTTTTATTCTCTACTTCTTATCATTTAATTTTTTTTAAATAACAAAAACACGAAAAAAATTGCCACAAGCTCCATATAATATGATTAATTATAAATAACCAAAATCTTAATTTTAGAGTAAAATATTTATTCTTCCAAATTTCAACATTTTAATTGTTTCTACCGTATCAATAATCGCATCAAAATTTATTTTATAAAGAATTTTTAAAGGTAAATTCTAAAATAAAGGAAAAAAATATAAAACTTATTTATAACAGACGTTTCATATTTGTTATAGTAGTTGTTCTAATATAATTATAATGCTGTAGTTGCATGCACTATTGAAGTGTACCAATTAGAAAAATTAATTTTATACAAATTATCATTTTTTTTAATATAAATATTAATCACGAAAAACACAACAAACTACAAATAAAAAGCTAAACAGATTATTATTATTTTATATTTATTTATTTTTAATTTTTGAAAACAAGTTTACCTCACACTAAGAATTTATGAAGAAAAATTAAAATTTAACACATTCTAAACATTTTATAAATATATTACAAAACTACTTTTTACTAAAACTTCAATTATTTTTATTATAAATAGAAATATATAGCATTTGAAAATAATACATTGGAACATTATGCAATATTTGAAAAAGTTAGAAATATTCGAGTCCAAAACCTTTATGAAAAATCTAAAAACCTAAAAATTCGATCTCACATTTTCTACACGGCAAGTGTTTAAAACATGTAGCAGCCGCATCACGATATGGAGTAAATCGAATCGAAATGACAGTTTTACAAATCAAAATACCAAGAGTCTGTCAATATTTCAAGAATTATGTAATATATACTTCATTTAACATGCTGTAATTAATTGGATAAATTTTACTCGCATTATCGACATCATTTCTCTGAGAAAATCGCAGAATCTAAATTACACACCTTTGCACGCATTAAACTTTAGACAAAATTTAGTAACGATTTTTTTTTTTTTTTTTACTTCAAATAAATTTGCGAGAAGAAATGTAAAAGTTGTTTAAACAGATTATTTTAAAAAAAATACTTTTATAATAAATATTAGGTTAAAATGTTATTTATTAGCGTAATATTTACTTCTAAATTTTGATTTATATTCACTTAGAAAATTATTTTGCAAATGTCTTATTACATCCGATAATAAATTTCGTGACTGAATAATAATTCATTTACAATTCTTAATTTTTAATGAGAGAAATATTTTAAAATGCGAATTAATTTTAAATAAAAATTATTTAATGTGAATATGCGTTTAGGAAATGGACGGAAAGTGATTCAACACGAAATTATTTCTAATATTGAATTAAAATGTGAAATAATTTGGTGTTATATGGATGATTAGGATACTGTACAAAAATAAAAATAATAATGTTATTTTGGAAAATTTTATTTTACTTTTTACAATTCTCTACCGAAATTAAAATCCTTAAGTTAGTCATAATAAATAAAAGATAAGTAATTACAATAAACAAATGAAATTCTTGGAAATGTAAATGATCACCAAAATAATTCATCCGAATGTAATCTTGGAAAAAATTCTTCATTACAATCCGTATTTCCTTTTCAGCTTTTTCTATACATAAGATCGATAGTAATTTTACTTATAAAAAGAGAGAAAGAAGTTAAAGAAAACAAAAATTACGTAGATTTATTCATAATTTTTCACTGTAGTTTTAACAAATTCCTATTCTCCTATTCCTGCTGCTTTTTAAAACCTGATTTAAAGTAAATGCTATGATTTCACAATAAAATTTGAGACAAACTTCTCAGATTAGCTTTTAAATCTCTTACAAAAAACAAATTATATATTTTTTATTCCAACTTATAATCGTCAATACTTTTTATTTGCTCTAAATAGATCAACATAGCAAAAGATGTATCAATCATAATACTTTCTAATGCTTGAAACGCCTACGAGGTCAACTCGTGTAACGTCACAAAATTGAGGGTTTGGGACGAATTAAAATTAGCAAGCATTAAGACGAAGGACGATTGCTTTCTCTTTTTGGTTTCGCAGTCAGCGTTATCGTGATGTCATCCAACTTTTTTCTCCGATATAATTATCGAGTGCACCGTGAGAAACTTTATACTCTGTATATTTATCTAACAAACGTTTTTAATTACAATAACCTCTATATAATTGTGTTTGTTTTATTATTACTACTATATTTGCGAAATTGCTATCGCGTAAAATAGCAAACAATAATTATCATTCTTAACCATCTAATCCTGTTGAGAGTGACATTCTCATTTACACTTTAGATGCAAGTAATCGCCTATCATCCGAAGAGATTAGAGAACTATTTAAAGTAAACAAAGATGTTATCAATGAAATATCTACTTTTAAATTCCCGATAAGTGTTTTCTTTTTTAACTTCCATTAAAATTTAAACAATATTTGAACAGAGGGAAAAAAAAGATTCTCTCTTATTTCCTGTACAAAATAGCACACAGTAGATGTGTAACGTCATTCGATCCTAGATTAAAACTTACATCACTTAACTTTTTGCTTTCACTGCTTTTGCTTTTCTTTTTTTTTTATGACATTACTAACATTTCCTTTTAAAAACGCTATAAAGAGGTTCATATAATTATAATACATGTATAGTTTTTCACTTACTTCATTTTATTATATAAATAAATGACAAATTAATTAGTGATATGGAATTCGTAATTTATTCAAAATAATTTTCTTAAAGTAAACAAAAAACTCATCTAGATTTATACGTTTTAAAACGTATAATAATAAGATTTATGAATTCATGTTAGGAACCCTGAAAATCTCGAGAACATTACTCTGAAGGGGGTAGCAGAACTGCCAGAAGGAGTGCCACACATCAGTTGTTCTGATAGCTCTTGTATTAACATGAATTTATTGTTCAACTCCGTTGAATTTTAATTCGTTATAAAACAATCGCATGTAGTTTATCACCGATAAATTACACAGATACACTACATAAATGAAATTTTATGTTATAACTAAATTATATAACTATCGTAGAATAATTTCACGTTTCAATTAATGTATTCGAAAATAAATTCTTATTCCTATACAATTTTCTAATTTGCATTCTATTAAGAAATAATTCCTTCATTTGTCATTAAGCTTTCCTAATCGACCACTTATTCACGTATTCAATACTCGTATCAATCGTTTACTATCAGTTAACAGATTAATTAATTAAAACTTTCCTCCGGGGAATATAATACGTGTTTTAAAAGATTTTAATAATAATAATAATAATATTGCAAATTTGTCACGATATTTAAATACTTCATCAGAAACTATTCTCATAAAACATTCATCAAATAATTATATTTTATGCAATAGAAATAACGAATGGGCGAGATCTGTTTGCAAATTTATTAAGTTGTGTTGGGACACAAATTATCTTGATTCCTGCTTTCATCACTTACCGACTCTCGGCACATCCTCCAATAATGACGAGTGCCAACTCCGAGAATAAAAATCCACCAGAGGAGTATTAGGATGCATATTAATTCTAAGGCAATGTGTTTTATATGAGCGAAATATACATGTATATTACTGTACTAAATAAAGTTATGACAATGATATATATATATAATTATTTGTTATTTATATCAATATTACACTTTTAAACGGACATTTCTTAAAAATTATCAATAGCCGAACGTAATTAGAACTGTTAGCTTGACTTAAAATGAATTGCAAGCGAAAGAAAACGGATATAAATACACGGTATAAGGGAGTGCAGACGATTCAAATCGTTGTTTGACATGCAACTTTCTAACAAATTATTACAAAATATATAAAACTTACTCCATTCTTGATAGCTTTCGAGGTAGATATCCTTCTATGGAATGATTTTGTTTCGCCTTCACTTTCAGAAGATTCGTCAGAACCTTGATCTGATCCCGTTTTTTCTGACATGCTTCCTGTACACCCGACTCCGGCCGCCATCTTCCATCTCTGCCGTCAAATGACACCAGGCGGCGTACGTATACCGAGTACTTGTCGTCTGCTTCACGTCGTACCGGAAATAGAAAAATTTTTCCGGTGATTAGATTTTTTTAAAATTGAAAGAAAAAATTTCATATTATATATTAAATTAATAATCGTTAAAGTAATGAATTAATTTAAAAAATATATTTATTATAATTGCAAATAAAATAATAATTTTAAAAAATATGTATATATATAATTATATATATATATATATATATATATCAAAGTAAAATCGATTAACGTAATTAAATTGTTTATAAATTTAAAATGATTTAAAAAATCGCGTCTATTTTTGATAAGTAAATACGATATATTTAAGTAGCGAGAAGAGGTTTTGGATCGCTTCTTGATGGCGTGTTGTTGATCCATTACCGCAAATGTTCCGAATATCAAGTAATCCTCGTTCGGTCGAATTTTTTTCTTCCCTTTTTTTACGTAATGTAGACAAGTTTCTAAAAATACAAGTTCTTATGTTGTACGAGAAAAGGAATGAATGATAAAGTTGCAACATGTTTTTATTAGATTATTCTCATGATGGATTATAACTTGTCCGTAATATATAGAATCAGCTGTTATTTCACAAACTGTCGACGAAAAAATGATAAATGATCTTTGAGTTAATGAACATTTCGAAATCGTTCTGCGGCCTTCTTTAAAGGACTAGTCATAAGGAAGTATATAGTATTGTAAGTAAAGAAAAACATTCGTTAACACGTGTTTTTAATTTTCTTACAATATTTAAATTTAGTTTCGAATTCATATAAATATATATTCATGTATTCCTTCAATAAACATAAAATTAATTTTTTATGCTATTATTATAAATCATTATTATTAAAATTTATATAAATTTTTATTTTAATTAACTTGACATTAAGCTAGAAAATTATTCAAGATTCTGTTGGAAAATTATTAATATTAATGAAGCCAATCAAATTTCTAAGTTTTAAATAAAAAATTATAACTTAAAATTATTTTTTTAAGTAAAAATATTATTTTATACAATTCGAATGATTGAATATTGATTTACAAATGTTTAATCAAGTGTAGAATTTCAGCTCGGAATATTTAATTTAAAGTAAACATTTTAAATGAAAATTTAGGGATTCATTAGAAACTTTATGGTTATTAATAATTTAATCCCTTATTTTATACCGGAGAACTAATAAAATTTCGATATAACACGACTAAGTAACGAGTTTCTTTCATTAAATTTTTGATAAACTCCGCCAAAGCACGAACAACTTAAGTTCATTATTGCACTTTGAAAATTAAATTCTGCTATATAATCTTTCTTGCCATCAACTTATTTGAATTATTTAATTAGTATTTTTTAGCTTTCTAAACGGATGAATTTCTAAGTTATAACTTAAATCCAAATTTAAATATTACAGAATATAAGAAGTTTTATTTTATAATAAACATATAAATTTTTAAAAAATAATAATTAAATAAACCTATTTATATTATATTTTAGCGAAGGACAAAAACACCTTTTTGTGCACTTCTGAGAATCCATCATTCTTTGCTTCTATGAAAAAATCGATTATTATCAGACTCAAAATTTATTTTAGAAATATTGCATCGTATACTAAAGCTTTTTTTTTCCTTCTTTCTTTTTTTTCTTTTTCTTATTTGGCTGCTCTTTTTACTTCTATCTTTTATTGAATAAATTTAATATTTTTCAATGCAAATACTACAAATAGAACTCTTTCATATATATATATATACATGAAAGAGTTATTATGAATTACTAATGACATCCGCAAAGGACAATTCTCAAAGAAGTTGCTATTATTCCGTTTTAAATACTTCAAATAAATACTTTATTGTTTAATAAAAATTAAAATAATGTTCTAAAATATTTAAATATAATAATAATAATTATTATTATTATTTATTCTAATTAAAACGTTTTAAAGTATTTTTGTTAACGTTTTAAAAAATTGTTACTAAATTTCAAAACAGCATTTTAAAAAAATCTAATTTCTGTTCATTTATATGTTAATTACTTACTTTGAAAGTGTTTTTTTAGTAGTATACAAAATACACTAAATACAAGCTAATGATTTTATTTTTTTTTACAAGTAGAATTTATATAAAAATGAAAGTTTCTTTCACAAGACTAAAAAAGAGTTTTCAAATAATTTACTTTGTATGAGAAAAATATCTCAAACATTATTAAAATTTTACGCTTAATCTCTTGGTTTATAAATAGTTTATTATAAACACTCTGAAGAAGAAAATGGTAATATTCCCACAGGTACACATTCTAAAATATTTGAAGCTCTAAAAGTAGAAACACGATTCGAA
Source organism: Centruroides vittatus (assembly GCF_030686945.1). Taxonomy (NCBI): domain Eukaryota; kingdom Metazoa; phylum Arthropoda; class Arachnida; order Scorpiones; family Buthidae; genus Centruroides; species Centruroides vittatus. The sequence continues at coordinate 2,047,759 of NW_027122708.1, read as the reverse complement.
AAATTCTATTAATGTTTATAAATTGAGTTTTTGGGTTTCTAAATTGAAGAATTTTCTGACCTTGTTCTACTCTGATTAATTATAATTTTCTATAAATACATAAGTTATTATAAATTATCCGCTGTTAAGTATCAAAAGTCTAAAATAGAAATTTTAAATTTTATTCATAATTTGTAAATAAATTTTAAAGAAATATATAAATAACTGATTTAATTTATGTTATTTAAAATGTTTCATTGAATATATTTGTCAATATAAAGAACATACTATATACAGCATTTCTATAAATACATGATATAATATTTTTATGAAGGATAGAGAAAGTTCATTTCACAAACGATTAGCAAAGGACCGTTTTAAATATTGATAACGTAAATACGTTAATTTATTTAAGCAATTTTTATTATGCAACTCCTAATTTAATTAAATTCTATACATTAACTAAGATAAATTCAAATATAGAACACTTAAAGTATGAGAGACTAACATATTTTGCATACTTTTTAAACTTTTAGCTTAATAAAGAACAAATTTTCAAAGGAATTATAAAAATTTTATCGGAATTTTTATAAGAAACATGTGCGCAACTTATTTCTAAGCTCGAAATGTTTAATAAACAGATTAAGGTCTTTTGATTTTTTTTAAATTTTATAAATAGTTCTAAGAAAGCAATACGATGCTTCTACTTCTGATAACATATCGGATTGCACTAGAAACTCTGTTAGTTTGTATATCAATTAAAATATTATTTTGCATTCTTCAAGTGAAAACTAATGAGAAATGTAAAGAAACATCGTAGATACTTAAAAATTAATTTTACATATTTTGCGGGGAAAAAAAAAACTGGTCTCTAATTCCAATTGATAACTTTAATTGCGTAAAATGTTTATTAAATTATTACAAAAATACTCTGATTTTATAAACAAATAGTTGTTTAAATCTATCAAATTACGTTTTAATTTAAATATTTTGATTAAAAATATGTTTTTGAATGTTATTCGTAAGTTTTATTTATGACCTTCAATACGGATTTTCAAAAATAGAAATGTTGATTTATGAACTTCGGAATTCAGAAATCGCCTGCCATTTGAGACCATCAATTTTTTTTTATTATTTTAAATTTTGTTTAATGAATAAGAAAAAACTTGCTATCTTTATCTAAATCCAATTATCATTAAAAGTGTTAAATATAAAATTTTATTTAATATAATAATAATTATTAAAATTATGAAATAAAATTGTAATAAGTTAATTAATTTATTATAGCTCAATTATAATTAAAATAAATAAAAGAAAAAATTCATTAAAAATATTAATAATATCGTAAAATAATGATTACTTTTTTAAATTAAGAAAAAAATTATTAGAATTAAAAGTTAATTAATGTAATTTAATTCTCTTCGATATAATTTTTTTAGTTATATAATAAAATGAATAAAGGTTAAGCTGAAAATGAATTTAAAATGTCACTCTACAAGTTTTAATGAACATTTAATAATTTAATATCGCATTCTTTTCAAATTGGATCAGTCTAATTAAATTATTATTAAATTACATCACATACATAAATGTATAATCAGTTTTGATTTTAGCTTAGATAAAAAAAAAATAAATAATAAACTATAAACTTTTAAATTAAAATACGTGTTATATGTTTAAAAAATTATTTAGGCCTAATAGTTGTCGTATCACCTGTCACGTAAATCATTTTTCTTTATAAAAAAAAAAAAAAATGTATAAAGTTTTCTTAATATATTATATAAAGTATAAATATTTGAATAGTCGTAGAAAAATAAGTTGAAGTATTTTCAAAAATAAATGCACAAATTTCAAAACTTTAAACATAGAACTAGCATATTTATTATTTATAATTTAAAAGGGAGTAAGCAATATTTTATTTTTTTTATCTCCCTAGCGAAAATGTTACAATATTTATTGAAAGCTTCCAAATATTGCATTAATTCTTGGGAACGGTTTACCAAACAAATATTTAAATTTGTTAACATTTCAGAAATAAAGTATTCTTATGTGTAAAATATATTGCTTATTATAATAAAATACATTAAAATAAAGAATTTATAATTTATACGTAATATAATTTTACGCAAATAAAAATATTGGTTATTGCGATTTATTTGTATAAAACTATATTTAAATCTATATTAGTATAAAAATACAAAATTCCTAACTAATTGTTAATTAAATTGAATTTAACTATTAAATATATCAATAAAATATCTTTAAAATCATTCATTCTTGGATTAGTTTTCTATTATAATTATATTAATATAAAAATTATTCTAATTTAATATGTTTGTTTATATTGATATATCGTTCAATGAATTTATTAATAGTAAATCAAACATGATTATTTTTATTTTTGTTAATTTTTTTATAAATTATATTAGAGAATTTCTTTTAAAAGGTGATTTAAAGATGTTTTTTTATGTCGTGTTTATTACTAGAGATAATAATTTAGTTGTAATTTTTTTATTAAATTTAATTGTAATTATTTTTTCTTCTCTTTTCATTGTAAACGTCTATTTTCTTATTTTTAATGAATAAAATCACTTGTATTTTAGTAAACTTCTCTTTTATTTTATATTTTAATCATTTTATGCACTCATTAAATTGTTTTTACTAATAATTTTTGTATGATTTAATTAATACTTCGTATATTCTAATTAGAGGATGGAAGAATCAACTCGAAAATACAAAAAATAAAAATTGAAAAATCTGCTATTTTTTTCTTTAAACGAAACACCTTACGACTTCCAGATCATTAACCTCAGATCCTACACTTATTTAGAAAGACTTATTACCTTCTACACACGTCTACCTTACTATATGAAGCGAAAACATGGACTTTCAACATATATCTCACTAGGAAGATTGAAAGCTTTGAGTACGACTATATAGAACTTTAAAAATAGATGATAAAGTAACATTAAAAACTTTGAAGACTAATAAAACTGTTATAAATTTAAACAATATCAGAAAAATCAAATTATTTGGTGATACATTAAGACATGACTCATTCAGGAACTTCGGAAAGGAGAAATAGAAGATAAGAGAGTACGAGGAAGACGAGGAATCAGTTAGTTTGCTAATGTGAAAGAATCGACTAATACTTCTTTAGCTGCTTCTGAGAGATTGGCTGAAAATAGACGTTATTGGTATGAAACAGTAGTCAACCTCCAACACGGCTGATTGATTAATTGATATTCTGATTAGTTTCCTCAATTTGTATGCTATAATGATTGTAATAACTAATATTTTAATTTAAAAATCAATATATTAAATATATTTTTTATTTTCTTGAATTTTTTTTACGATAACATTATCAACAAGTATATTTATTACCATAAAAAAATCTAGAAACGAGTTTTGTAACTTTCCCGGCTGTTATGAGATTGTATAGTAAAAATAACATTTATATTATTAATCATAATAAATAAAATTATGTGTGGCGCCATCTGATATGAGATTTTTAATAAAAACTTTATTATTATTAATTATTATAAAATGGCAAAACATTTAATTTTGAGAGAAGGGATGAGTTTTATAAAAAAAAAAAAAAAAAAATTGTAAATGCTAATGACGAGTAAAATCTTTATTAAGTCCCACCTCTCTCGAGACACATGACCTCCCTATCTCCCACCCCTCGATCATTAACCATCAAAATTTAATAGCATCAATGCCTGTTTAGAAGTTACCGTGCCAAATTTCGTTTCTTAAGCTTTATCCATCGTGAAATATTAAACGAAATAGACTCCAACACACGCGCACACACACACATTTACCGAATTTTTCTCGTTTTACTTTCCCGGCCGTTATGTATACTTAACAAGAGAAAGTATTGGAATCGTGTCAACTTTGCCCTCCCAGATTTTTGCAAATCTCTACGTTTTGAGATTTCTTAAATCCAAAAATTGAAGAAGAAAAAAAAAAAAAAAAAAAAAAAAAAAACCTCTAGCAACGAGTTCCATAACTTTCCCGACTGTTATAAGTATTTATTCAAAAATGCTTTTATATTATTACTAGCAGGTAGGCCCGGCGTTGCTCGGGCAAAAGTAACGATAGCGAAGATTAAGATTATTACGTTATAGTCACAGAAGAAAAACAGTAATTTCATCAACAAACTAAATATTTCTAAAGAAAGGTCGAATTTGAAAATCGAATATTCTAATAGAACAATTATTACAATAATGATTTTCACGACGTGTTCTGATTATATCGTTTGATTTTCATCGAATGTTCTAAAGAAAAGTCGAGAAAAACCGAATTAATCTGTTTAAATTTGAAAATCGAATATGTTCTAACATATTACTCTTTTTCTTTTTTTTCCTCCAGCGCCCGTAAATCTTGCACGTCGCTTTCTCTTGTTCTCCATTGTTACTTAACACTTCCATTGTTGATGGAAGTGTTAAGCCTTAATCCTGTCCCTCTCCCCGTGGGGAGGAATTTCGAAAAATCCCTTCTTAGTGTGCGTTCTCGTGACGTACCCTAACTGTGTACCAAATTTCAACTTTCAACTCCTAACTGTTTGGGCTCTGCGCTGATTATTATTATTTTGGGTTAAGTGAGATATACTCGGTTAACACCGGTGGCTGTGTACTATGCCGGACCAAAGTCAAAGCATAGTAACTAAAACAGAATAAAGAAATGTATCAGTGTGTGTCTGCATTCAGGAATTTTCTCACAATATGACATGTATTCAATATAGTGGCCTTCTGTAGAGTGATGTATGTGTTTGTATTCAATTGTAATGTGCCCAGGCCTTTGTGCAGTGTGTGTGGTATGACACCTGTAGAGGAGAGAACAACAGGTACAATAAGCACCCTATCCATCTCCATAGAGCCTTATTTCCTGGGCGAGTTCTGTGTACTTACTAATTTTTTCAGTGCAAGCGTTTTGTATATTGTGAGTGTTTGGAATGGATATGTCTATAATGTATGTGATTTTATTGTGTTTGTCAATGAGTGTGATGTCTGGTCTGTTGTGGTAAATTGTTTTATCTGTGATTATGGCTCTGTCGTAATACAGTTTGTGTGTTGTTTTCCAATACTGTCTGTGGAATGTATTTGTAGTATGGTTCGTGGATGTCTACTAATTTGTGTTTCTTTGCAAGCTCTTGGTGTATTATATTTGTTACTTGATTATGTCTGTGAAAATAATCTATCTGTGCCAAGAGCTTGCAACCAGAGGTGATGTGTTGTATAGTTTCTGGCATGATGTGACATTTTCTGCATGTGTCATTTGTGAGTGTTGCATCTTTGAGTATGTGTTTTCTGTAGTTTTTAGTATTTATGACCTGATCCTGTATGGCAATCATGAATCCTTCCGTCTCCCCAAAGAGGCATCCCCGAGCTAACCAGCTGTTTGACGCAGTTTTGTCAACAAAATCCTGGGCCAGATCATAAGGATGCCTGCCATGGAGTGCCTTTCGAGCCCACGATTGCTTAATGGTGTCTATGCTTTTTATATGTTGTGTTGTGTCCATATGATGTAAGTGTAAGTTTAATGGTGTGTTATTTGAGTCTGCTAGAGTTACTGCTTTATGTAATTGTGATGTTTTTTGTTTTTTGTAGAAAAACTCTCGCAGTGACTGTATTTGTTTTTAGTGAAGGTTAACTATGTCAATCAGGCCACGTCCGCCATCTTTACGTGGAAGGACTTCTTTCTGTGGCGGATTTAGGATGATGTTGTTTATGCTTAGTAACTTAGTAAGTGTTGTTCTTGTTTACCTTCGGAGTTGCTCAAGATCTGTGTGAGTCCATTATTTATTATTATTATTATCAACTCGTCTCGATTATATATATAGAAGCAAAAATATAAAATTGTGCGGGCGCCATCTGTTATCATAGTTTGTTATAAAATGTTTACATTTTTAATTACTATAAAATGACAAAAGGCTTAATTTTGAGAGTAAGGATGAGTTTTATGAAAAAGTGTAAATGTTAATACCGAATAAAATCTTCATTGAGTCTTACCCCTCTCGAACTACACGACCCCTTCTATCTCCACCACGACTCTTTACCACCAAAATTTAATAGCATCAATGCCCTCGTACGCAAACCACCATGCCAAATTTCGTTTCTTAATCTTTACCCCATCTTGGCATGGTATCTTGTGTATAAAGGGATTGATGCTATTAAATTTTGGTGGTTAAAGGTTGAGGGGTGAGGTGATAAAGAGGCGTCATGTGACATATCTCGAGAGAGGTCAGACTTGAATGGAGTCGGAATGATGTTATTCGTTATTAGCATTTACAATTTTTTTATGAAACTTATCACTACCCTGAAAATTAAGCCTTTTCTCATTTTATAATAATTAAAAATATAAAATATTTTTATAACATGATCTCATAACAAATGACACCATATACAATTTTATTTATTATACTGTAATTAAAAATATAAAAGTTATTTTTAAAATAAAATCTCATAACAGCCGGAAAAGTTATACAACTCGTTGCTGGATTTTATTTAACCAAAATACAGAAAAAAAAAATTTAGGCCAAGTGCTAAAAATGCAGGATGGCTTCTGTGCTGAAATGGAAATGTCTCTTATATGCCTGTAGCTGGGAACATGACAGCTTATTATGTCCTATTTATCATTTTCTCCAAACACTCACTTTTCAAGAAGCCAGAAAATAAACGACAGGTTAACGTTTTTAGAATGTTATTCATTCTATCTTCAAACCATTGTAATTTAACAAATCCGTTAAATTACAATGGTCTGAAGATAGAATGATGACTATTCTACAGATGTAAACTTATATTCTAGCTTATTGAAAAAATAAATGTTTGGAGAAAATGATTAATATGCCTGTGCATCTTATATGTCATAAATTAAGTAAATTATTAGTGCAGTAATATGTAACAAAGCAGTTTAAAGTGATATATTTCAAGAGGCAATAATTATATTTAAAGAAACATTGAAAATAGATAAAAATAATAATATTTACGAGCAATTATTTATTGTGACATCGTCACAATGCCCGGCTGCAATTTTTAATCATATTTTAAATAATTTTTTAATTTAAAATATATGCTTTCCACCTCAAATTAGTAGTTTCTTGCCCCTGTACATCATACTTTTCCGTTAGCAGTAGAGTCGTGCATCTATCTAACTCCTTTCAGGGGAAAATTTTAAATTGAAATAACGTGACCTTCGATTTGTATTGGAAGTTCTTATATAGTTAATTGGGGCCTATTGTCCCTAAGGTTTCCATAACTGGTCTCATCTTTTATCTATCTAACTTCATTCTCGAGATTCAGGAAAGACAGACGGACGACAATGGGAATTTATAGATCTACAATTGTTTCAAGTTGTAGCCCAATAAGATTTTTTAAATACTTTCAGAATATTTATGGGTCACTAAATTTTATGTTTGAAATGATAAATTACTATAAATTACTAATATTCGGATAAAGGAACACTAATTAAATGTCTCCATGGTTGATTTTAGCCAGTTGAATGTCATTATTTAATAATAACAATTTTTCTTAGAATTATATTTTATTTTTACAATTTTGTAAAAATAAAAAATATGTAAAATATAATTTTATAAAAACTTTTATTATTTTAATTTTATGTGATTCCTATTTTCACAAAAGTTTAATATAGGCCTACTATAGGAACATTTCCCATGGAAAAGCATAATAAAATATAACATATATAAAAACAAACTTTCAATAAATCTGAACTGGAAAATTTATTATAGTCTAGAATTTAAAGATTAAGCTTATTGAAAAGAAAATATTGTAAAAACAATTGTCGTTACTAAAAACTTCGTTAAGTATTGTTGAAAGGCCTATATCGATTATAATTTTGCGATCCGATAATGTAAATTTTTTTTGGTCACATAAAATTTTCTGAAAGTTATCAATATAAGTAAAAACTATATTGCAAATGCTAATAACGAGTAAAATTTTTCATTAAGTTCGACTCTACTCGAGATATGACACATGGCCCTCTCTATCTCCCCACCCTTTTGAGTTCCGTATTTCAAATTTTAATAGGGTCAATACCCCTTAAATACAAGTTACCGTGCCAAATTTCGTTTCTTAATCTTTATCCAAACCTGAGATATTACATGAAATAGACGCCAACACACAATTTTTTTTTCTCTTTTTATTTTTTTTTACTTTTTTGGGTTCAGGTGGTCTCAAAACGTCAAGATTTGCAAAGAATCTGTAGGGTCAGATTTGACACGTTTCCAATACTTTACGTGTTATGTTATAACAGCCGGAAAAGTAATGTTCTAAAAAATGTTCATAATGTACTGTACATAGGCTAATTAGAAAAATTAAATACAATACTTTTTCAAAAAGAAAAAAACATCGAATTTCGTTGAAAATTAATAATATTATTTAAATAGAAAGCGATGAGAAAGAAAATCAGGCAGAAACAATTAATTTCAAATATAACTAAATGACAAATGCATACTATATTCAGTAAAATGTCAAAAAAATTAATATGTCATCTTATTTCATCTCTGAAAACTAGAATAAAAATACAACGTATTTAAAGAAAAGAAAATCGAAATTTTTTAAATGAGGCTAATACACAAATATTTTTAATGCTTGATGAGCGGAAAAATCATTATATATTTCAGATTGTGAATCAATCGATGACTGCCACAGAGTAAAGCACGTTGAGAGGTGTAGGAGCAATGCTTTTCATTTTTATTTGCGTAATATGTTTGTATATCTAATGAATCATTTTCAATGCTTATTAAAATGTATAATTAGTTTTTTTATATTATTGCTTTATGTTGATTTAACCGTATTAATTGCTGAATGAACGTACTATTTTCTTCTTAGTTTTTTTTTTTTTTTTTTTTTTTTACTTTCCCAGCTATTATGTACGTAAGGTGTTAAAGTATTGTAATCGCGTAAATTTGACCCTCCGAGGTTTGTGCAAATCTCGATGTTTTGAAACCCCCTGGACTCAAAAAAGTAAAAAAGGGGGAATTGTGTGTTGGCGTCTATTTAGTTTAATATCTCACGATGGGGTAAAGATAAAGAAACGAAATTTGGCATGGTAACTTATATATAAGGGGCATTGATGCTATTAAATTTTGATGGTTAAAAGTTGAGGAGTGGGGAGATAGAGAGGTCGTTTGTCGTATCTCGATTGACGTCGTACTTAATAAAAGTACACTTAAGTAATTTTACTCGTTATTGGCATTTACAATATTTTTAAAAACAGTCATTTTTATCCTCAAAATTACCTTAAAAAGCCTTTTATTTTTTTATAATAATTATTAAAATGAAAGTTATTTTTTAATATTATCTCGTAGCAGATAGTGCCACCCACAATTTTTACTAATGTGTCTCCGTATTTTTAAATGTAAATACAGTGAAACCTCATTTTAAAGGACTTCGAATTTAACGGACAAAATTTCCGGTCGGTACGTGAAAATTAACATCCTATTAATTTTAAAAGTTCTTTTATATGTAATTAAATGAACAAGTTATTTATTTATTTTTTCAAATCCAAGAATCACGTTCTTAATTAAAATAAAAACATTCATTTTTAAATTAATTCATTTCAATGAGTGAAGAAAATTCATAACAAAAAAATTTTCCATAAAAAATTAAAATACCAGTTTTTCTAATCCTTATTTTATAAAGTAAGTAAAAATCAAATTAATACGGAAGCGCTGATAGAAAGTATAATTCATTTCTCAGAAGTTCACTTGAACTATGCATTTCCAGTGTTTTTCAAGTACAGTACAGTAGCTTATTGATCGGTCATTATCACTACATAAGTATATATAAAACTACCAGCTACAAGTTTTGCCTTTTATAGGCAAGATTGACTCCCAATAGAGCAGTCAATATGGCCGAGAAATGGAGAATATCATTTCGACCCATACCAATTATGGTAAAGTTAAAGATACTGATTCGGGTTCGAACACGAATCCCTACAGAATCTTTACGATGACACCATAGGCGTCATCAGAGAGAGAAAACGAGACATTTTTCCCTCCCTGGAATTGAGTAAAAAATTCCACAAATTATAAGATGTGTAACCTGTAGACCATGGGACGCTTTAGCTGTCTTTTTGCATACTGATGCAATGCTGTATTCTATAATCTACTTGTGAAAAAAAAACCTCGAAAATTAAATAATTAAATAAAAATTTGTCGATGTAATTATTTGTCTCCTAGCTTTGCCCCCTGGAAAATTTTCCGCGGACGTCTATGGTTGACATTATGCGTTTATTCCGTTTATTTATTATATTCATAGTTTGAAAAAATTCTTTATTTGTTGTTTGTAAAATGCATTTTTTCTAAATCCCTGGTGTCAAACGTGGTGACCAAACTATGGTCTCCTGATCAAATATGGCCCGCGGCACGCGTTAATCCTGCCAACATATTTGACACATTAATTATAAATGATGGAAATTGGCTTTTACTTTTTATATGTTTATGGAATTTTCAAAATATTTGTGACTTGCCTTCTTACGATTTATGTTCAGTTTGGCTCGCCAATCGGAAAGTTCAAGCTCCACTGTTCTAAATGATAAAAAATGTTATTGTGTATGTTTTAATAAAAAGTTGACTTGATTTAAATCAGATTGACCTACGCATGGCTAATATATTTAGGCTAAACTTATTTACAAAAAAAAAATTCAATTATTTTATTAATATTGGAATGTACAGTACTTGTTTTGCAGAATACAAGAATTTTTCAAGTCAATGACAAAGTAACGTACGCATATGCACATACTGTACATTAAAAATGCACATCTGTAAGAAACAGAAAAGCTGTTTTATCTTGAAAAATGTAAGACCGTAAACTTGTCTGGATCAGTTTATTTAAATTTTAAAACTTGATCACTCTAATAATTGTACTAAAGGGAATTTTAATAAATAATTTATCAATCAACAAAAAGTAAGAGACATGATTTGTAGACTTAAAATCCAGTGGCGTGCCGTCATTGGAAGCGATGGAAGCGCCGCTTCCACCTTCCAATGACCTTCCCTTGTATTTTATAAAATATAAATTTTCATATTTTAACGTACTTTGAATTAATTAAAATTAATATTTTATTATAACTGCATTATGTATCTTTTACAAATTTCTATACTACATGTGAAAAAAAACGATAAGATTTTTTCCCAATAGAGTTAAATAGAATTAAAAATTGTATATTCGAATAATTCAGTGGCGGAAGGAATGTCGAAACCGGGTCAGTTTCTAATCAGCCAGATTATATAGGCATTAGCAAATGCGGTTTACAGTGCACCAACCTCACCCGGTTTAACTGGTAGAAGCGACACAGGGAATACTATAGATTACTCCCTATGGAATTTCGTGTGTTTGGGTATATATCTGAACTGAGGGGACCGAGACGAGTTCAACGATACCCTACTTTTAGACCGGAGACGAAAAATAAAAAAGTTATCATACTTTTTTCGGCGATCGCGCGATGATAGGGAGTCGCGTCGCTCTCCGCTAAGTTGGCCTCGCTATCGCGATCGGGAGTCGCGTCGCTTGCCGTTAAAATTGCCTTTAGTAGACGTTTCCCCCCTTTTTTTACTATGTTCAAGAACTACCGTGAATCGATCACTAGTTTAGCACATGGCGGCGTGTGGTGGCGCCCATACGAGAGGTCAGTCGGGCCGCCATGTTCGCTGCCATAACCGAAATGGCGATCGCGCGATGATCGGAAGTCGCGTCGCTCTCTCCGCTCTCGTATCGCGTGTTTAACCCTCCGGGAGATGACCTAGTCCGACGTCATGGTTTGCAGACTTTACCGCAAGATGGCAGTACTAGCAACTATGGTGCCGTCTTCATGAGAGCATTAAAAAAGTATGGTAAGTGAAAAAGTATGATAACTTTTTTATTTTTCGTCTCCGGTCCAAAAATAGGATACCGTTGAACTCGTCTCGGTCCCCTGAGTTCCAATATATAATGAAAGTCCTGAAATTCCATAAATAGTAATCTATAGTACACCCGCGACACACGCGTAAAGAGTCCAACTTTATATCCCGGAGCGGTTGTGGGCTGTTAGCCGCCTGCTAGATATTCAGCCACCCTCGCCTGATTATGTGAATCACGAGTGGGCAACCCCCGGCCCGCGGGCCAGCTACGGCTCGCGAAAAGTTTCTATCCGGCCCGCGAGATCTTTAATAGATTATTAAATTGGAAAAATAACTAGTTATTTTTCCAATTCTTTGTAATTTTCGCAAACGATAAGAGAAATAAATGTAGTAATTAACTTTTTATTTATTTATTTCATATTTGCAGACTAAAAAAATTACAAGTCACAAGAAGGCGTCAATTGACTACTACGGCCCGCGGAAAAAAACGTAAAATTTATTCTGGCCCGTGTTATAAAAAACGGTTGCTCACCCTAGACTAGATTTATAACTTAACCCAACCGATAGGAGTTTACTGGCATGTTTTTATGATACAGTAGAGCGTCGATAAGTGGAACCAATTGGGGACTGGGGTCCTTCCAGTTAATGATTTGTTCCAGTTTCCGACTTTGTACGAAAAAATACATTAACCTGTCCGATGTTCAAATTTTTCTCCGTTGCGTATCGCTTCCTGTTGAATTTTTCTCCGTTGCGTGTCGCTTCGTGTTGAATTTTCGTCGATTTTAAGCCTAACGAAAATTTTTATAATAATCATCGAGGCTATCGTATCGTTAAAAATTATTTCTGCATTTTGTACAAACAAAATAAATATATTAAAGAATATAAAAAACATGAAAATTATACTTTCGAAGTAAATTTAGTATCAAAAACATTCGATTCAGCACGACACAGTCCGACTGAAAATCGTTCCACTTTCCGGCCATTCCACTTACCGACGTTCCACTTATCGACGCTCTACTGTAGTTCTGTATAGTTGACAGGAGTTTAAAAAAAAATCCATTAAAATATTTGATATATTTATTCTGCGTTTATTCTGCTCTCCCATCTTATATTACTTACAGATTTCAATGTTAAACCAGTGATATTACGATTTAGTATGTCCCACCTGTAAGGGGATGCAGAAAAAACGTGTACAATTCTAGTACAGTGTTAAAAATTAACTGTTACTTTGGCAGCATCATTTACAACCAAATTTAATGAATGAGACGTACAATGGTACAAAAAAAAGCTCTAGAATTTATTTTCCTTAAATTTACGATTTATATATCCGTTGTCATAAAAATTTGTCTTTCCACTGTTTTCCCAAGACTACAGATATTCAGGTACAAAGTAACCGGTTTCAACTTATTTCTACTTAAGTAGTAGTTAAATAATTAAGCGATTAGGGAATTAGAAACATATATAAAACCCTGATGAAAGACCCGAAATTTTACTTAAACAGAAGCTTAACCGAACCAATCTCTTGCCGAGTACAGTGAGGTCTGATCTCTTCATAATATTAGATGTAATAGAAAGACAGAAATTTTTCCAGTTCAATGAGAGTGACCGAAAAGTTGTAAATTTTGGAAATTTCCGTGAACACTCGGTCCTAAAACGAATTAGTTAGAAAACGAACGACGGACAATGTGTTAAGTTTAATTCATATTTAGATTTTTACAGCTATGGTGAGAAACGTTTAAAATCTACAACAACCCCGTCGCGTCCTTTGATATATACTAGTGATGCGACAAAAGAGGCATTTGACATTGACCGGTATCGGCACCCTCGGGATTTGACACGCACACACCTACCCGGACCGTCTCTGATTCCATTCATTAGCCACTCGTAGGGAGCTACAGTATTTCACTAAGTGAATTGTTTTAAGATTTAAAAAGTAAAGAATATTTTGTTATTTTTATGTACGTTTCTTCACAAAGTTATATTTCATTATAAGTTTCTTTAAAAGTATATTCATACAATTGAAGAATTTTTTTTACTAGGTATGTATATTCATCACACATTTTGTTTTACTAAGTTTTTTTTTATAATTTTAATTTTAGCCCTTATATCGTGGCTAGTGATTCAAAAATTTATTTTAAAAAAGTTTTGGTTCAAGACCATATAATGAAAAAGAAAACATTATTAAAAGAGAAAGACCAATGCCTAAATTAAATATAAATACGTCGACAAAAAAATTTCGACATTTTGACGATAAAATTTATGACGAATGACGATTCTTTTGTATTTCGCAATTTGGAAATCAAAGCGGAATAGAATTTAACTTTGGTAGACAATATAAAATAAATATTGAAAATTATAACAAGATAATTACGATTAATAGATATATCTAAATTAATAGAAGTTATATGTTTTTTCTCAAAGCGAGAATTGGCATTTAGAGGGCTTAGGGAATTTATTGAATCTAATAACGGAGGTAATTATATTGAACTTTCTTATTTATTAAGTACGTCAGATAATCTATTAAAAATACATTTAAAGAAGTATACGGTTTTTACTGGCTTATCGAACAAACGAATACGAACGGGCCTTGACGCGCAATTAATTGATTGCCCCTGTAAGTCGGCTTCTTACAGAAACACAGCTTCCCTATCATCAAATGTCACGGCACGCCACTGTTAAAATCATATGCAGTATTACTGTAGATGTAAGAAAATTTAGTCTCGTTTGCTAACAAGTAAGTATTAATTTTTTGAACGGGGAAATGCTCTTACTGTTTCCTAACAAATTGCATTATCTGAAGTTATGGTGAACTTATAAAAATAACTAAATTTAAATTCTGATCAGTAGTGGATTTAGAAGTACCCAAAAGGGAGATCTAACTCAATAACTGAAAATATTTGAATAATTTATATTGATGGTTCGATAAATCATACTTGCGGTCGTAAACAATGTTTTTGAAGTTCTGACAAATAGATTTTGAATTTTGTCGTATCAATGGGAAATATTTAAGCTCTTGTAGCCCTCCGCTTGTATCTGTCACTGGTCCTAATTAAATTAGATTATAATTAAAATAAAAAAGAAAAAAATACTACTTAAGATTTGTTAATCGTTATATATAAAACGGAAACAATTATATAAAAAATAATTGATGTTTTATAACTATACAATATTTTGTTAATGCATTATGTTTTATATTCATATACTAGCAGACCCTGCCACGTGTTGTCGTGGCTTAAAATGTATCTATTATAAATGTATAAAACTTCCCCCGTGGAGGGAATTTTAAAAAATCCCTTCTTAGTGTACATTCTCTTGACGAACCCTATTAAGACGCAATCAAAAACACAAAAAACCTCATCTAAAATAGTATAAATAGAAGCCAAGTTCTTCATGGTAAGTCTTATTCCTGTCCCACTCCCCGCAGGGGAATATCGAAAAATACCTTTTTAATGTATATTCTGTTGACGTACCCTATTAAAACGCAAAAAACCGCATCTAAAATAGTATAATAGAGTTCTTTACGGTAAGCCTTAATCCCGTCCATTTCCCCCGGTGGGTGGGGAATTTCGACACGTATATTATATAAAATACGTGCGTATTCGAATGCAACGTTGTGTCAAAATTTCAAAGGAATCGGTAGGAACAAACGAACATTACATTTTTATTTATATAGATAGATAGAAGATGATCCGCTTTAGTCCATTCTCACAGAAAAGCGTAATGCCTCGCAGTAAAGCAAACTTAGGTTGTCGGAGTTAGCGCCATCTGTTGGACATAAAAGCCTTAATCCTAGATTATATCTTTTAATTTATATGAATGTTTAACGGAATAATATATAGCCTATGTCCACCCTGAAGGTCCATTCTAAATATTGGTGAAAGAATTTTTGAAATCGGATGAGTAGTTTCGGAGATTACCTGTACAACCAAACTTAGTTACCTCTTTATATATTAGTATAGATCAGGGCTGTCCAACTGGCGGCCCGCGGGCCGTATACGGCCTCGCCAAATTATTTTTACGGCCCGCGAGTACATTTTACTATGAATAAATTTATGTTACTAAATTATTATTATTAATATTAAAATTATTTTACTATGTGAAAATTACGGCCACAATGTTCTCATTAATATATTACGAATATTTTAAAGTTTTCTTTTTAGTATAAATAAAATATTTTTTTAATTAACATAAACTGACTTTTCATTTATCAACCTTCTTGGCCCCCGAAATGTTTGGTGAAGAAAATATGGCCCGCGGGCTATGATAAGTTGGACAGCGCTGGTATAGATGAATATAAAAATAGTGATTAAAATAATATATTTTAATCACTATTTAAAATAATATATTTTAATCACTATTAAAATCAAAGCACTGTGATAAATTTCAGCATATATAACTGACTCAGTTTTATAAATTATCTGTAAATCTGCTCGTTCTTATTAAGATGCATTCTATTATAGTAAGAATGAGGATATTTCCTTATTCAAAAGATTAATACTCAGTACAAAAGCGATTGCACAGGAATTTTCCTCTGGGCTTAATACACCCCTATAATTATGAGACTGAATCACGTTTTTCGTTTAAATTTTGTTGCTTGATGTCTCAGTATTTATTAAAATTCAATTACTTTCAGCCCAATATCTTAACTGAAAGTCATCTATATCCAATGAGTTTGTTGAGCATTAAGTATGATTTAGTAAAAATTCCTTTTATTCAAAATATTTTGTTATTGATTGTTTCATTTCTACAACTTAAAGGTAAAAGAACATATCAATTGGTCTATTTAAGATTCTAAAAGAGTTCTATGAGTAACGAATGTAAGTTTTGAGAGTGGGAACTCAAGGTCTATAAGCTAACTCATATTAACGGATGCCAAATAATTGTTTTAAATAACTTTTTCCAATGACAGAAGGTTATATTTTGCTTAATTTCAAATTAGAATATTTTTTGATTTTCTTAAAACTTCATTTCTTTGAAGATTTTTTTTGGAGGCTCATTTTCATGAAATTAGCATAACTTATCAGCAAAATTTTTAAATGATCTTGAGTGTCCATTAAAAAATAACTGCTTGTACTAAAGATAGACGTTCAAAAACAAAAAAAAAACTAAATAAAAATGAAGCTTAAACGACGTTACTAAATTGTATCTTAATATATAAAAGCAAAATTTTAATTGTCTACCAATTAAAAAATTTTACAAGATTTTTTTACATTCTCCATAGATGTTCTGCAACCAAACTGATGGCATTCATTCAGCAACATGATTTCATTTCTCTATTTAATTTGATATCTATGAGATGAAATTCTTCTTAATTTGAAAAACCGATCTCCGCGGAGACACATAAGAGTCAATTTCCGATTTATTTAGAAGATAATCATTTGATATCTCAATATCCACATTTAAACCATTTAATTAATGAATTAATGAGTCATAGGCTCAACGCTCGTTGACATCTGATGCATTTTTTAAAATTGTTTTCTATTTTACTCTACCCAAAACAAAGTAACCATTCTCTACAGACTATTTTCATATCAATCTTCGATGTTGTCTGTCTAATCTCTGTAGAGTCTTCCTCTTAAATTTGTGCCATTGGGCATCAACATTCTTTTTCTCTTGCCCAAACAGTCACTTATAGACGTAGTCAAAAAGTTGTAATTTATTTTTGATAATTTTCATGAATAAATTCAATTTTCAGATGAATTCGTTATATAATTTTTTGTTTAAAACCTCCCGCATTCATCCTATTTCAAGAATTTTTCTGTAGAAGTACCATTAAAATATTAATACTGTACAGTGTACTTTTTCTAGAATCTTTTCTTATCGTGGTCTCTCATACGTCATAACGGGGAAAATGTATGTTCCAAAATATTTAACTTTATAAACTAATTTCTTTGTTTTTCCAGACTTTGTCATCTATACGTTCCTTTTAGTTCGGTCTTCTGTAACGCCTGAATAAGGGCTAGTTACCCTTAAAAAGACCTCCAAGAAGGCATTCCCCCTAGGCAGATCGCCCAAGTGTTGCGTTGCCATAACTTAAAACAATAAAGTTCGGTCTTCCGCAGACCTATACAAAGAATCTTTAAAAATACGGGGTTTTAAAAAACGTATTATCTTTTCATAACTTAATTTATTAATTTTTACAACGCAGTTATACAGAATTTTGATTCTTTCCACCCTGTGTGCAGTGGGAAAGAATCAAAAAGAACTGGTCTCCAGTGGATGAAGTCCAGTTCTTTATAGCCTTAAAATATGACTTGATCTATTGCAGATACAGTTTTCTAGTTAGAAGAGTTTCATTCCCTATATAAGAAATTGATTAGTGAAATAAAATTCCTAGAGATATAATAACGAATGGCAACAGATTGAACCCATAACAACTTTGAAAAATGCAGAAAAACAGTCGATCTTTCTGGTTGATAAATCTGTTTACAGGCGCTTCCATACTTACGAACATTTCAGACTTGTGTCCATGCAATGTGACCATACGTCTAATATTTAAATTTTGCGCGGATTCTGAAGTTTTCTTGTCGCTGGTGGGGTGGCCTTAAAGTCAAAGTCAGTCTTTGGCCAGTAATATATAATACATTTTTAATAAATAATTAATAGAGGTTGAGACGCACGTATTCAGCCCAAAACATGAACAGCAACGGACGAGCGCCGTCATCTGGCAATTCTATACGGTCGATAATGGCGTTTGCTACGTTTAGCATGGCGAGTAGACGATCGGCTTAAACTTCTTCATTTTTTTGTGTTTGTGGTTAAAATTATGACCTATTTTATTAAAATAATGATTACTTAAGCATTTACAAATAATATTGTAAAGAAACAGACGATTTTAATCCAGAAATTATTTAAATATTCAATTTTTTAGCAAGTGATGTGGAAGTGCCTATAGAATTTATATATATTTGCTTCATAATGGCTTATCTTTTTTTTTTTTTTAACTCTTTCCGCCCTGTGGGCACTAAGAGGGCCTCTTTTAGAAGGCCCATTATGGGTTCGGCCAGGCCACAATGGGGCGACCGGGTGGTGAGGGACGGGGCCCGACATATCCGAACGGACCACCCCCCGAAAAATTCCTGGGGATTTTCGACCCGTTCGGATTCGATCCCGGGTCCCCCAGAGCGGTAGGCTGCCACCTTGACCGCTCGGCCATCCGGCCGTCAATGGCTTATCTTAAGGTAGGTTTGTTCTTCCACGGCATCTTCTACCATCAACAGCGTAATACTTTGTAAATTTTCTAAAAATTAATTTTCCGAGATGCTTTCGAATTTACATAAGCCACTACTTCCCTCGACAAAAGTATGAGTTAGTCCTATCGTCCGATGGTAGGAGACACCATGCTAATTCAAAATAATTATTTAGTGTTATTAAACATTCTATAAATACTTTTAAACAGTTTGATTTGTTTATTTACCTTTGCTGGTAATCCTCGATGTTAAATGTATCAGCCATTTTTTCAACAAATTTCTCGTGAGTCAATGCGCGACGTCCACTGAGTCACGTGATGTTGTGAACGAGCGTCGCAACGTATTTTACTTGGACTTAAAACGTCAAACGTGTACTTCTGCTTGCCGTACAAGTTTAACGTTTGTACTTGCGCCTCAACCTCTCTAGTGTGGGCTTATTTCTATTGCGAATCGTCAGTTTTCGTTTTCGCGCGAATTCTTAGGATCTACCGTCGCTTGCAAGAGGCGTCGAAGTCAGTAACGTTAGAGTAACAGCGTTTTCGCTATAGAAGGGGTGTGCATGTGACGTCACACCACTTTTCTCACATATACAGAGACTGCGTAAAAAAGCGTGTGCCATATTGGTTGCTTGTCGATCTCGATATCTCTATCTTGGACGGCCGGATGGTCGAGCGGTCAAAGTGGCAGCTTACCTGTCTGGGGGACCCGGGATCGAATCTAGACGGGTCAAGGAATCCCCAGGAATTTTTCGGGGGTGGTCCGTTCGGATATGTCGAGCCCCGTCCCTCACCATCTGGTCGCACCATTGTGGGCCTGCTATAAGAAGCCCTCTCAGTGCCCACAGGGCGGAAAAAGTATATTAAAAAAAAGATACTGTATCTCTATCTAACTCATATTTTTCAAGATTAATTTAAATTTATTACGGTTCATTGAGTAGTATTTGGTTAAATTTTCCTGGAGTCATAAAATCCTTTGTTTCCTTCAGAATGCATATGGTGACAGACACGATTAACTTTTAATCTAAAGGTTACTAGGATTTTACTTAATATTTAAACAAACTGAAGTAAAAGGTACAATGAAAAAATAAACTTCTTATCTTATTATCTCTTTCATAACTGGACTTAATGTTTTATAGCCAAATTACAGAGAAAAAAAAATTAATTAAATAATGTAAATGCATATTATTTTCTTTATAAACATTACTGTTCTAAATAGAACAGTAATGTTTATAAAGAAAATAATATGCATTTACATTTTCTCAGACTGTTATGGTATGAAGAAAAATATTTGAATGAATTACAAGAGCAAATGATGGAAATGCTGCCTTGTAAAGTTGCTTTCTTGTTATAAATTTTGCTGTCTCACTGCTTCCCATTTTCCTCTACTTCGTAAGCATAAAAGTGTATGTGTATGTGAGCAAAACTTATTATGAAACTATTATTTAAAGGAAAACCAGCAAAGCTGTATGATTTAGAACAGGCGTGGCCAACAGATTTTGCCCCCGGGCCGAATTGGAAAGAAAACTTTTTCATGGGCCGAACAAAATATTAAAATTAAAAAATGTTAAATATAAAAACGATTCTTTTAAGTATATAAATGTTTAAATATATTAGTATTATATTTTCTAGCAAAGCACACGAATTACTAACTTGTAAGTTAAATTGAATATCACCTGTATATCTTAAATTACTGTCTAACATACATTATTTTATGATAAATATTAATATTTTTTATTCTGGCACTATCACACAGACCAGTACAAAAGTTGTAAATCTCTAGAATGGATTTTTTTTAAAAATATAAAGAAGTATCGCGAATCCATTCGACCAATTATTGGAAGTTAAGTAGCTAATATTCAAAGATTAATTGCGGGCCGCATAAATTCATTAAGCGGGCAGGATCCGGCCTGCGGGCCGTATGTTGGCCATACCTGGTTTAAAATCTCAAGATTCGGCTCAACAATAAACATGGGAGAACGTAGCAGATCAAAGGAAGCAAGAGCAAGACAAGAACAATATGAAAGTGCTATGAAAAGAAAAAGGTCTTTGTGTCAGAAACAAGGACGACGCCAGCCAATGGGTAAGGGGGGGGCAAGATGATGTAAATTGATAGAGGATATTGTATGTAGGTAAAATAGAAACGATTCATAAAGTTTTAATCATTTACTATGTACCGGAAAAGAAATATCTCAAATAAAACATTTTCTTTAACTTACAAGAAGCCTAAGAAGATTATTTTAATTAAAACTTGGCATTTAAATAACTTTTTCGAATTTCTAGGGGCGGGCAACTGCCCCTCTGCCCCTCCCCCTGGCGACGCCCCTTGGTCAGAAATGCGTTCTACTAAAAATTTTATTGTGGTTAATTAAAGGCTATTTTTTGTAAAAATTTAGTCTATTATTCTCTAGTCAGTCCCTGTTGTAATAGCCCCTCCAATTCATAAAATCCATATTTATTAGGCTAATTAATAATAGATTGTTAGAACTTGCACAACACAAAACCATGGTGACCATGGTAACAAAAGAAAAAATTTGATGGTAATTATAAATATAACTTAATAGACTTAAAATGCAACTAAATATAAAATTACATTTATTTTTACGTAACGCAGTTTATGTTTTGAGTAATGGAAATTATTGGAAAATCTCACATGAAGATAAGTACCTTTCCTACAAGCAAAATTAATTCATTACGAACAGCTCTTGATAAAATATCACATTGAATAAATCCTCTTGTCAAATAATTATGAGCATCAAGTAATTTGTATGCCTTCATCTGATCCAGTGTGACAGCGTTAGTTGTTAAAATCAAATAATTTACTGTTTCCATGCTGTAGAGTCGGCCACGTGGTTAAATCGTTGGATAAAAAATCCGTTGGTTTTATTTTACATGGCTCCCATCGGATAAAAGAAATTTTTTCTTTTTATTTTTTCAAATCGGCTGCATAGCCAGGTAAGATTCCTTTCTTCCACGACGAGTGAACGAGCAAGGTAACGTGAAATGAGCAATCAATATGGCGGACGATTGTTTAGTTGGGTGGAGCGATGACGTTATATAACGTGACTGCACCCCCTCTATTGTTTCCAATCTTTATAAACTTTTAGGTTTATTACTTCAATTATGCATCTAAAACATAATAGTAAATCTAATAGTGGAGATAAATGCAAGAAGTGTGGCTTTATTACCGTGGAAACTAAACTGGACATTATAAAACTAAATGCGTTTGTAACACCCGCTACTAAGCAGTAGCGAACGGGTAAACGAGCGTAATGTACAGTACAGTATTCTATTAAGTACAGTACATTGAAGAATCAAACACTAACAATACGTGGCTATTCTGTGTACAAATTTACTTTCTAGATTAGTTTTCGACTTACGACAAAACCTCGGGAACCTAACCTGTTGGCAAGTAGAGGATCTATATTTTTTTTCTAAAATACATAAATATCGTTTAATAACTTTTTATATTAAGAGTTTATTTATTCATTCATTTTTGAGTAGCCTGCGCAATACAACAATACAGTAAAGTGACTTTATTTGTATAAAGTCACTTTTCAGGAAATGCTCCCGTACATGAAATTCAATACATTTCGAAGTCAGGTTGTGTTGGTGAGTTGTGTTAATTTAATATCGATCAGAGGTGAGAAATCCAGTTCCACTGCTGGAACTGGAACTGTTGGAACTGATCCGAGTGAGGAACCGTTAATCTAGGCTGTTCCTTGAAACAGTTGGACTAAACGTTCCCTCGAAACCGTAATGTTACGTCAGAATTGCATAGTCTGTTAGACTAGATCAGAATGCGATCCATTTTGAGCCTGCGAACCATATAGTAAGCATACCTAGTTTTAAAGATGTTTATGCATGCCAAAGTTTTAGATTTGGAATAACGATGTTTAAATAAATTAAACAAATATGCTTTAATTAGAATATTGTCAATGTAAAGAAGCTGATTGAAAAAGGATGATCAGGGGATAAACCGAAACGATGATTGAAAAAGACATGATAAATCGAAATCTTATGATACGTTACGTGCCACAGGTTCGCCATCCTTGGACTAGACTATTGGTTCCCAAAGTGGGTGCTACTCAGTGGCATAGCGAGGGGGTGCAAGGGGGTGTATCATGCACCGGGCGCCACTTGCAGAGGGGCGCCCAAATGGTCTCCAAGACAAACTATATGTGTTTATGGAAGGGGAGAGGGGCGCCAATAAAGTGTCGGGCGCCAGTTATGTTTCGCTACGCCACTCGTGCTACTGCCCCCTCTGTGGGCAGTGAGTAAATCTAGGGGGCGAAAAGAAGCAAATAGGTGGAAGGGGACTCTGGAGGTAGGCTACTGAACAGTAACCGAGGTTGGGATCACTGACAACCTTCCCTTTTTCTCTGTTAAAACGGGTAAGAAAACAAATTGGGGATTAATGATTTCCAGATGTGGAGAATGATGTACGGTAAAGACAAAGTGTGAGGTCCATAAAAAGTTTTTCTAAGAATATTTTCCAGCCTTTCTCAAACAAGAGGAAATAGGTTAGGGGCGTTGGCGTACGATTGGGGCGTTCGGCATAAGTTTATGGAACTAAGGAGACAGTTGCTCGAAGTTTGGGAATCACTAGACTAGACTGTCCCTCGTCGGCGATCAGTGGCGTGCAGTCCATGGAAGCTGTGGAAGCGTCGCTTCCCTTGTATTTTCTAAAATATAAATACTTATTCGCGATTATTTTCACATTTTAACGTACTTTCAATTACTTAAAATTAATATTTTATTATAACCGCATTATGTATTTTATTACAAATTTCTATACACGTGAAAAACAATGATAGATTGCTATTGTATATTCGAATGTAAATTCGTTTATGCATATTTCCAATGGAAGCGCTGTATTGTTGAATACGAGACAGCTTCCACGGCCAAAATATTTGAATGGTGTAAAGCAGCCTGGCATCACAGGCGTTTGATCATGCGCTTTACAGAGCATCAACTTCATGCGGTTTAGCTGGTGGATGCTACACACCAAAATATCGTATAACTTTTTCAACGATTCTATCCATTAGCCACTTGTAGGGAGCTATTTGACTAAGTGCATTGTTTTAAGATTTAAAAAGTAAAGAATATTTTATGTTATTTTGATGTATGTTTGTTTCTTTACAAAACTATATTTAATTATAATTTCTTTTAATTATAATTATATTGACAGATTTCCAGACATAAAATCTTTAGAATTTTTATCACTTTTAGATGTTAATAATTTTAAATATTATGAAAAACAATTTTCCGAAGCGAGTTTTAATTCTTCAAGTAAATTTTATGGAGAATTTTTGGTTAATGTTACCTATGGTAGCGAACATGGCGGCTCGTCTCTGAAACAGTGGGGACGCACGTTCTAACCTAACCTATTCTAATAATTTGGTTGGCAATAATTATGAAAATTTATTAGTATAAGTTAGGTTAGGTTAGAACGTGCGTCCCCACTGTTTCAGAGACGAGCCGCCATGTTCGCTACCATAGGTAACATTAACCGAATTTTTTGATTTATCTAAATCACATAGTGAATTGCAATATGTATATTCATGTCCAGACTATATTGGCAAGTCACTCTTACACGTAAAAAAATATAATTAATGATGATCTGAACAAAAATGCAATAAAAGAATTATAGGATTTAATATCATTAATTTTTACGGTACCATCTATCAGTGCGTCTGTTCAGTGCAGTTTTTCAACCAGAAAGCGAATTCACATATTGGCAAGAACACTCAGTTAGAGGAAAGATTGTCGTCATTAGTATTGCTTTCAATAGAAAAAGAGCTTTTAAATACTTTGATGGAATCGACAACGAGCGATTTTTATGATAAAGTAATTAATGACTTTGCCGAAAAAAATCGCCAAATAGAGTTAGTTTATAAAAAGTAATAAAAACAAGTTTTTATATTTTTGTTTCGTGTCAATGTATCTAACATTTTAGAATTAAAATAAAGAAATTGTTTATTTTTGTCATTTCCAGTATTTGTTTAAAATTTTTATGGAAACACAGCTTTTCTATCATCAAATGTCACCACACGCCACTGCTCTGTTATATATAAAAGACGGGAAAGTAAAAAATGTTATGGACATAGCGTCAGAGAAAAGTGACAGGAACTCTTAGTAGAGTGAGGAAAATCGGCCATTTAATAATTGATTCGTCATTCAGCGTGTCAAGAATAAAAAATGACCCGAGCAAAGCAAAACAAGTGGTTGAGAAAGAATCTTAAATGAATTGTAATTCTGAATTTTGTATCTTCTTCAATTAATAAGACTGTTCTTGCATTATTTTAAATAAAGTCCAGAATTGAATGTTCCGCATTAATCTAGCGTATCTGAAAATTCGGTGACAAGTAGCGAAAAATTGGATATCAAAATAATGTATCGGATTTATAATGCATATTTTACAGAGTATAATGAATGGGTGACAGAATTATTAATTACAATACTTTTTTGGAATTAATGTCACACAATTAAAACTAATTTATACGTACTGTACAGTACTGTATTATTTATGCAAAGATCTGATAGTTATCTGATAGTTACTAATAAAATAAATAATTACGAACTCTAATACAAATATAAAACTTTATAAAATAGCTTCGTAAATTTAAAATACCCTAAACTAATTTGATTATTCCTAAAAACTCGTGGAACATTTTCAGTTAGTTCAAGTTCAAATCCAGATAAAGAATTCTTCGTTCCGTGGAAAGCCATATTCGTAAAAGTATAGAATGAAGAACGCATTAGTAGTTCTGACCGGAACTATTTCGACACTCGGTGCAGAACTGTTTCTCGTAGTTCCGAGTCCGGAACGGTTCCGATTGGAACTACCCACCTCTAATAAGGATACGAACTGCCTGATAGCCAAGGCAGCAAAGTCATCAGACTGCTGCTTGATGTGCCCAGAATAAAATCCGGGAGAGGAAAACCAAGAATTTTTCGTAAGCGGTCTGTCCCGAATAAATCGGGCCCTTATCCCTCACTACCCGACCGCCCCATTACTGGTCAGGCAGAGTCCACGATGAGCATGGTTAAAAGGTCCTCTTAGTGGCCATAGGACCTGAAAAGTGGAGAAAAATATTGAATACTAATGATCGACAAATGCTCGATTAAGAAAAATGAAACGTATATCCAATATAATGTTTTGTATATGTAGTAACGAGTTGCACAACTTTCCCGGCAACATTAAAATTTTGATGGCGCCATCTGTTATCATGTTTTATTTAAAAACATTTTATATTTTTAACTATTATAAAATGGCAAAAAGCTTAATTTTGAGGGTAGAGACAAGTTTTATAAAAAAAGAATTTAAAAAAAACTGTAAATGCTAATAGCGAGTAAAACTGTCATTAAGTCTGACCCTACTGGATACACATGACCTCTTTGTCTCCCCACTTCTTCGACTTTTAACCACTAAAATTTAATAGCATCAATCCTCTAGTAAACAAGCCTCCCTGAAAAATTTCAGAAATTTTCGATAAAAGTACAAGCTTCAAACAGGGTGGACAAAATCGTGCCCCCACACACTAAGGTAACATCCATACATACAGGAATTACCTCCGAATTTTTTTGCATTTCTCGAGGTGTCCTAAGTCCAAAATATAAAAATCTGGGGAGGGGTGGATCGTCATACTTTTCCTCTGTGTAACAGCCGGGAAAGTAAAAATTGTCTAAAACACTTTGATTTCATTTATTATAAAATACAAAACTAAATTATTATTTTTGTAGATTTTTTTATATATAATTATAAAATTTATTTTTAAATGAAATCGTGAAAAAATAATGAATAACTGCAATTTTTTTTTTAGTTTCGTAAAAAAAAATTAACGTTCGCCATTCAAATTGTTTCTTTGAATCTGTGTTAGGAGGGCGCTGTAACATGTTTAGAAAGCAAACGTGTTGATAAGAGTTTGATATTGTAATAAGTGTATTTATCATTATATTTTGTTTATATTTACATCAAAAATTATACTTTTTTTAAAGAAAGTAAACGCATTTAGATGAATATTATGTGAGTAAAGTTTAAAATTATCAAAATTTATATATCACATATTATGTTTTCTTTAAATGTATATGATTTGTTTCATGCGATCTTATCAAGATATATGAGAAAATATAAATTTTCATTTAAAGAAATAAAGTTTAATTAAAAGACACTACAAAAATAAATGACTAAAGCCGCTTTTGGCTGCTGAGATACATTTATTTGCTTATACACTAACATTTTCAGCCTAATGCATAGGCCATCCTGCAGTGGTCACATACTTATCACTACATATCAATTTGGTTAATGTTACCCTAGGTATCGAAGATGGCAGCTCGTCTCCGATCCCAGCAGTCAGAAGACGGAACAGTGGGGACGCACGTTCTAACCTAACCTAACCTATTCTAATAAATTACCATAATCATTAGAATAGATTAGGTTAGGTTAGGTTAAAATGTGCGTCCCCACTGTTTTCTTTCTTCTGATTGCTGGAATCGGAGACGAGCTGCCATCTTCGATACCTAGGGTAACATTAACCATCAATTTATCAGTTGTAGGTGATGGTTACACATCTGATAACTCACAGGTCTCTGAAATGCAGACATGAGTCCAATCTAGTTTAAATCCTGGGAAACCGGTGACATCTACACTAGTATTTATTGATCAAACTTCTCCAAATCCTGAAAATTCTGAAACAAATCACTCCAATTCAAATCTGTCTCCAGCAATTCCATATACATTTCGTACGTTTCTATATTCAACTGTTGACTCAACAGTGAATTTTCCATTGAGTCCTTCCGTTGAACAATCTGACGTCACGTTTTGCAGAAAAAAGAAACGCTTTTGTTGAGAGGTCACTTTTCACGATGGCTGACTTAAGTAACGAGAAGGTGGCAGTCACCACTGTTTTGCTAAATAATTAAAGTAACTCGCTTAACCATTATTTGAATAAATCCTTTTATTCAAATGAACCCATATCTATCATTTTCTTGTATACTGGGTCTTTCTTTAATAATTTTAATTAATTTCTTGAATATATCATTAGGAAGAATTAAAGAGGGCTAAATATCGGCTGCAATCAATTTTGGACAAATGAAAAAAATCTTAATATTTCAATATTGACCAAATTATTCAACATAATCGTGCAATTACATATTTTATCATATACAGATCGTTCATTAATCTGTCTGCTATTACAGCATCAACAGCAGCGAATGGATAGTTTCTATAAGCAAAATTTACTTTTTCGTGGAAGTCGCCATGTTAGTTTGTTGAATACTCAATGATCTTTGAGGTCGTTGAGACCATTGAGCTCAACGGTGAAACAGCGCTGACGTCACTAGTCTCAATGGAGAACTCAATGGTCCATTTAGAAACGTTGTTCTCTCACTGTTGAGTCAATCGTTGAATATAGAAACGTACAGATTATCACATGAAAATGTACTCCTGTTTTCTTCATCATTTGTATTGGCCATGATTATAAATATACCTATTAATAAAAAGATTATTTGGTAGGTATATAGGTATATTGTATAAATGATGAAGAAAGCAGGAGTACATTTCCATGTGATAATTTATATGAAATTGCTGGAGATTTAGGTCATATATATATATGACCTAAAATTAACTTCTATCAAATTACTTATAATTATTTTGTTTGTTTACAGTATATAGGTTAACAACTGCTACTTTACAACTGGTTAAAACTAGAAAATAATAAATACTTCCATAACCTAACAAACTGATAATTTTGTCACTGGTTTGTCAGGTTATGGAAGTGTTTATTATTTTATAGTATATATCTTGATATTTACTACTATCATTTGCATCAGTAAATTATCTTTTCATTGCATTAAAAATAAAAATATGTTTTATTGTCTGTTGTCATTAAATATAGCAGTAATAATCATTCTATTAATTAATTTTAAAATTATATTATGCCGTATTATAAAAAAAAATTACAAATCTTCAAATTTTGCATTTAAACTAAACAAGAATTTAATAATCATCTTATGTTCAGCCTATCACATCCTTTAAAACATTCAAAATGAATATAGATATCTGATGGTTATAGAAATTAAATAAAAAAAAACAACTGGTTGAAAACATAAATTGATTTATTATGTCTGATATTTATTTTCTAAAATAAAAAATTTAATGGAAATTTTTGTAAAACTTTTTAAATTGAAATAAAACATTTACTACACTATTATTTTCTTTTACAAAATTAGAAAAATAATTTGAAATATATTATTATTCTAATAAAGAAAAATTGTTTTTCAAAATTATCAAAAAAATAATAAACATTCATTAACACTCCAATAAAGCAATGTTTTGTGTTTTGTTAAATCTGTAGATAATATATAGTTCTATATGGTGTTTTAAAACAACTTGTATGAAGCTTTGTTTACTGATTATTCTAAACTTTCGATTATTTTGGTTCATCTTTCTATAAACAATCACGAATCTTTGAGCACCTTAATACTTGCATTTAAGGATAATAATGATATTTTGATTCTTGGTGATGCTAATGTTCAATCAAATTGCTTCTGAAATAGATATGCTGCGTACTGATTCTAATTTAAATTTTTCTTATAATAGTAATTCTAATGATAAGATTTTTAATTATAGAGGTAAGAATTATTTGAATTTGGTTAAATTGTATGGTTTGATTCTTCTAAATGGTTGCCACTTTGCTGATTTCCTGGCAAATTTTACATTCATTTTTTCTTTGGGAGCATCTGTTATTGATTTAATTGTTATGAACTCGGAATTAGTTGATAATTTAATAGATTTTAAGATTTTGAATAAATTTGATTTTGATCATCTCCCAGTTTCTATTGTTTTTTAGTTAAATTCTCTTCGCCATGCTCAAAGAAGTTTGCCGCTTTGTATGGACTTTTAAGTTTAGATAAGTATTTGTCTAATATTGTTGAGAGAGATGAAGATTTTAAATGCAGATTCTTTTTGGATTCTTTGTCTTACTATTCATCCTTTCTTGATATGATTTTTGAATCTGTGGTTCAAAGTGGTATGTTTATTAAATATAATTGTTCAAGGAATATTGTGAAGTTTTAGTTTGATGCAGACTGTCTACAACTGAAGAAATGTAAAAATTGGGCTTTATGGTCTTTTAGGAGAATAAGATCTAGACATTTCATTATTTACTCTAAACAAAAAATTTTAATTTCTTTGTAAGGTTAAGAAGAATTTATTTTGGACTAAAGTTAATTTCCAGATGTCACAAATTAAAAATTCCAGTGAATTTTGGAAGCTTGTTAATAATTTAGAATTAAAAACCTGTATATAATTTTATCCCTGTCACTGAATGATTATACTATTTGAAAGCTTTTTTTATGGACCTCTTCTTGCTATATTTTCTGATGGCATTGATGACAATGTGGATCCACTATTGGATGAACCTTCTTCCTTTGATGAATTGCTGTTTGTTGTGCAATCTCTGAAAAACAATAAAGTACATAGCTTTATAACTTGGGTTTCCTTGGCAGAGCATTTATTGTTTAATTTGGGATTTTCATCTATTTATTGGACTGCAATTTGAAAAAATTGTAGACCTATAAATTCCCACTGTCTTTCCTTAATTTTGAAAACAGAGTTAGATAAATGAAAGACAAGAACAGATATGGAAACCTTAGGTGCAGGAGGCCCCAATTAACTATATAAGAACTTCCGATGCAAACCAGAATCATGTTATGCAATTCAAAAATTTTCCCTTGTAATGTGTTAGATCAGGCCTGGCCAACCCATGGCCCGTCACGTTAAATTGTGTGGCCCGCTAAGCAATATTATATATCTATTAAAACTTTTGTTTCCCATTATGTGTATACCAAAATAATTAAATAAATGAAAATTTGCATGTGTCATTGTTATAATGCACAAGTGCAAGTACGAACTCTTGGTATAATAATAAAATCTTATTCATTTTGTATTTGTTTTACTTTTTTAAAAGCATGTTTGCCTAAATTGTGACCCACCGTAATGTTACACGTGATCAAAGTGGCCCGCGAAACAATTTGGGTTGGCTAGGTCTGTGTTAGACAGATGACCAGCACAAATCTATTTTTGAAGGAAAAGTATGACATACAGGGGCGCTTGCCCCTGTACATCATACTTTTGAGGTGGAGAGCACATATTTTAAATTAAATACATTAAAAATATGGTTAAAAATTACAGCCCAGCATTGTGACTTATAATAAGCAATATAAGTAATTGCTTATTATACTCACTTTTCTGGTAAAAAGTTTTTGTTAGTTGAACTTCAACAGTCTTTGAGAGAGAAATATTGGGCTCAAGGTAATCTTTATATAGAGCAGAAATTTAGTTTGTTGGAAAATTCTTTAGCTTTTCCATGGACCTCAAAGTTACTTGTTATTAAATTTAAACTATAAGATTAAATCTGTGATAATACAACTGCATCTTAACAAATATACTTTTTTTTTTTTTTTAATGGATGTAGAATTAATATAACTAACCTTGTTCTAATTGTTCCTTTTGTAATCTTTATTTTGAAAATGTTAAAAATCATTTGTTTGTATATTGCAAATATACTGAACATTTAAAAAAATAATTTTTTGTTAACTGATTTCAATATTAATTCTTTATACGATCATAACTGAAGTTCTATAACATTATTTAAACTGTATAAATATATTTATTTAGTAAATGTATTAAAATAGTTTTCTAAATTCAACTCATATAACTATACCTGGATAGTGATAATTATCATAGTGTGTGTAATTATGTTGTCTAAAGTTTTTGTACCCCCTTTGTAAAGGCAAAAAGCCATATCAAATAAATGATTGATTGATTGATTGAAAATACTTCATAAATTTATATTTTTTGATTCCTAAAAAAATGCCTATCTTTTATATTATTTGAATAATTAATTTTGACATGAATTTTGCTTATTTTAAATCTGAGTCTGTTACTGTATTTCATTTAAATTATTTTTTAGAAAGTTAACATATTTTGCCATTCTGTTAAATAAAATGCCCAGTTTTACTTGGGCTGTCTTTGTTGATTGATTAATCAATTATAAAAATTATTTTTTGATTATTTGAAGTTTTTATACATTTTAGCATGATCTACAACTAATCTACACACAAAAATAATTTCTACATATATACTTAATATAAAATCTAGACAGATGGTAAAATTTCATATTAATTAATGAAAAATCAATATGAAAGGGAATAAAAAGTGACTGTTTCAACAGACTGTCTTCAGTTTTCATTAATATATTAGGTTTAGAAATTAAATGATAGTACATAATTTATCCTCCTCATATACACCGGGGTGTATATTAGATAAATACAACACTTACTTTGTAAGTGTTGTATTTATCTAATACATAATTTTTTAATTATATATATATATATATTTTTTTTTTAAACATATGTATATATTTTTTATTCTATATCTGCATTTAATTTAAAAAAATTAATTTTATGCAAACCTATTTTAGTTAACCATGGAGAATGAAACCACCACTTCAGATCCAAATCCAAGACCAACCAAAGTACCTGTAAGTCATTTAGTTTATTAATTTAAATATTTTATTGAATGAATAAACTAAAATAATATAGCATTTAAAAAATTAAATAAAGAAAATATGTTAAACTGTTCCATAAAGAAAACAATATATTTTTTAAAAGTAGACTTGTGCTAAATCTATATTAATTAATAAATCCTCTAACAGCAGCAGCATTGATATAAAAGTAAAAATATTCAGTCCAGTGTTGTATAACCAAAAACTGAAATTTGTATGAGCCACTTTTCCTGAAAATTCTATAAATAACTATTAGCAAGGAAATTAGTAATGATTTGATGTTTTCTGAATTGATACTGTACTTTGATTTAAGTTTAATGACTAAAATTAGATTTCTGAAAAAAGTTCTTAGCTTATGAAATTAACAAATGCACCTTTCCAGTTTATCCCATGCATGCTTAGTGAAATTGAGATCTTAGGATTAGGTTATCCAGAAAAGACATTTAAAGTCTTTTTCTTGTTTTTTTAAACTATTCTTTAACACTTTTTGTTTGGCTATTGGTTGCATTGGCATCCTGAAACACCTATTTCCATTTTCATGCAGTATTGCTAGGTGTGTGTGATCCAGGACTATGGAGTTGGAGTCGGTAAAAATTGGCTGACTCTAAACTTTAACAAGTTATTGTTCTAAAAAGTAGTCTTGATGATTTGTGCTGCAGTAATGAATTGTCTCACATCATTACAAAAAATCTTTAAAAAAGATTCCTCAAAGACAATACATACAAATGTGTCTTTATTCCAATCCAGTCCTTTCAAATGCACATTTGAGGAATTAACCATTTCACGGCGGAGTTGACCTTTCTTTTATAGGCTGTTTGTCTGCCTCCAAATGTAAAACAGTTAAAGTATCCCTCTGGCAATGTCACTTCATATAAAATTAAAAATACATTTCAGGGATATTTTGTAATTTTGTTTCTTCAATGTATGCTTTTGGTGGTTCACATGTGCAAGGTATTTTGTAAATGACATCAGTAGTGTTGTATTTATCTGGTCGTTTATTTATGCCAGGTTTAGTCTGCCGGATTCTTTTTTGTAAGTTTCTATAAGTTGGTGCCAGTTTTATATTTATTTTATCAAAACTTTTATTTATCTGTTCAAAGAAGCTATGAATGTAGGGGAAAGATATGTATCTTAATCTGCTTTTATCTTTGTTTTGTTTATTTTCCAGTCTTTTATTGTAGATTTTACTTTCCCAGTTATTGGGTTGTTTCGGAAAGTAATTTTGTTTTTTCCATAGAAAAATAAACGCAATATTCTTATAATAAATAAATATTTTATTGAATTATATATTGACCATTTTGGTCAAATACCTGTTGTCATTGTTTCTGGTAGTAGCATGATTTCACATTCATAAAAATTTTGATTGTTGTTTACAAAAAACTGATCCAAGTGATTTTTGACATTGTCATTTCAAGTAAATGTCTTACAGTTAAAAAAAATTTGTATAGACCGGAACAAGTAATAATCTGAGTGTGCCCGATCTGGCGAATATGGTTGGTGTGATAACACAACCCATCTAAGCTATAACAATTTCTGACAAGTTACCAAACTTGTGTGAAATTTGGCATTATCATGGTAAAACACTACACTTTGTTTGTTGATCAATTCTGGCCTTTTCTGTTTGATGATATTACTCAATTTGTTTACTTGATGGCAGTACACTTTCGAATCAATTGTTAAATTGTCTGGTAAAAGCTCAAAAACAAATTCCTTTAAAATCCCACCATAGAGAGCATCTCTCTTTAATAACATGTGGAACCCATATATCGAGCTTTGAAACGAAACCAATTCGTTTTAAGTAATAATAAACGGTTCAATTTAACAGATTTAATCTCTTAGTGATTTCACGTGTTGTTATACGGCAGATTGCTTCAATCAGTACCTTTATTTTGTTTTCATTGGCTTCAAATGGCCATCCAGAATGTGGTGTATCTTCAATATTAAAATTGCCAGAACGCAATTTTGTAAACCAGTTTTGGCACTGTCTTTCTCTCAACACATCTCCAAACATGTACCACAATTTTTTTCTTGTCTTGAACAGCATTTTGGTTTTTTAGTTATAAAAAAGCAAAATATGCCGAAAATGATGCTTTCAATTTTCCAAATTTGATGGGTCACCGAAAAAAAACAATTGCACAGAATCAAACAAAATTTTTTACAAATAAGCCTTAAAATGTCAGCTGTCGAAGTATATAATGAAAATGTGGTTTAAAATAAAATTAGCTGGTAAAAATACATCTAATTCCTCTAGTAATAAAAAACGAAATTACTTTCTGAACAACCCAATATTTATTATACGTTGTGGATAGCCGTTTAATAGAAATTTAGTTTGTAGTTCGTTAAGATGTTTTTCTTCTTCTGTAGTGAGCTTGTTCTGTTCACGATTTTTTTATACTCCATGTTGAATATGTTTTCTTTTATGTATTGTGGGATGTTTGAATTGTAGCTTATCACCTTCTTGATCTCGCATGGTTTAGTATATGGCTCAAATTCAATTCGCTTTGCTTTTCTGGTTAATTTAATGTCTAGGTAATTTATTTCTGTGTTTGTCTTCTTCTCAACTTTAAATTTAATATTATCATTTAATTTGTTTATTTTTTCTTCTATTTCTTCTAATTTTATTATTTCTTGGTCATATAGTATAATTATGTCATCCACATATCGTTTATAAAACTTTATGCCTGTAATTTTATTGATTGTTTGATCTATATCTACCATAACAAGTTCTGCTAATTTCAGGCCTATGACTGATCCCATGCTTATACCTGTTTTTTGTGTGTAGAACTTATTGTTAACTTCAAAATAATTACTCCTATATACGAATTCTATTATATCAATTTCCTTTTCTTTTGCTTCAATTTCTTTTAGTATACTTTCTATTAGGTTCCACGTTATTGAAGGGTACATATTTACTTTATCTAGGCTTGTAAGT
This sequence comes from Centruroides vittatus, assembly GCF_030686945.1. Classification (NCBI taxonomy): domain Eukaryota; kingdom Metazoa; phylum Arthropoda; class Arachnida; order Scorpiones; family Buthidae; genus Centruroides; species Centruroides vittatus. The sequence continues at coordinate 2,012,228 of NW_027122708.1, read as the reverse complement.
TTATAAGTTTTTGTTTATTTTTATATTTTTCATGTCGTGTATAAGGATTAGTATATGTCTATCCCTGCCTGGTAGAGACTGGAGACTTAAATCCCACTTCTCAACACCAACGTGAGGACACCACTATGGGTTTTGGGTCTGACACAACTCGCCTTAGGAGTCGACTGTAGGTGAAAAGGTTATGACCCTTGCTTTGCCTGCGATCTGGCAGGATGACACAAGAAAGCCTTTTTACCATATGGGGGTAGTGGTTTGCTGGACGCAAAGAGATCCACACAGAGACCATATTGACCAATTCTACCATGTTTATTTAGTCAAAGACATGCTTACAGATAAAGCCAAAGGCTGTCCAGGTAAAGGATGTACAGCAGTTACTGTAGTTTCTACGGAGGAAAGTTTGTTTCCACCCATAATGCTGGTCCGCAGAGTTGTCTGCTGAGGTCGTCTTCTGTTCCCTGCCAGTGGTGGTTGAGAGATCCAGAAGCAGGAGGTCTCACCGGACTCGAGGCAGGTGGAGTCATCTCTATAAGAGATGAAGGGTCTGGGTGATGGCTCGGTCCAAATTTGTCTCCGGAAAATCGGGTTCTTCTCTTCTTTTGGAGAGTGTGTGTCTTGATTTAGTCCGAAGTGACCACAACACAATCCCAGGTTGTCCGATCTCACACTCTATACCTCAACCTCCCCGTGACCTTGGGATTTCAGGCTTTTATAGTATTTTTACCCAAAATCCGAGATTTTGGTTGGTCCAAACAGTGGTCCCCTGTAATACTATTGGTTCCTGGTCTGTTGCCAGGGACACAATTCAGCCGAGGGGTCACTGAACATCCTCAAACTCCCCCGTCCAGGCCGTTTCCCTCTGGAGTCGGGTCAAGCCCTTCTCCGGATGATGGACCCGTAAATTTTACTCTAATGTGTATTTTCCTGTCTCGGATAAGATGCAGCTGTCCATGTCGCCGTCCCCTCTACAGGAGTGTCAGCAGGTCCCGCTTTGAACTCTCTGTAAGGTGACCGTCCAAAGTTACCCAGGCAGACAATCCCTCAGTCATTCTTATGATGTATGATCAGGGATCTGTCAATTAGGTTGGGAATGCAACAATTAAATCATCTCACACCCCATTCCTCAACCACACCAGCCCTGTTTATGAAATAAGTCACTGATTTAATGGCTCTAACTTGACAGCCAGTTTCCCAATGGGGTGGGTAAAGTCCCGGCCTCACATATGCTTGATGGAGTATTCTGAATTTTTATACATTTTTAATTTCAGTTTTAAGTATCTTTCTAAATTATACTGAATATATATAAGACTGAATTTTTGAAGTCGACAATGGGTCTTATTTGCTTGCCTGGTTTGTGTGTTTTTAGTTGTATGTTTAACTTAGGGGGTTCTGATATTTTCATTTGTTAAAATATACTGTTTTTCTTCTTTCTTTATATTGTTTAATTTAACTTGCTTATTTATTCATTTCTTGAGTTCAAAGTAAATAACTTCTTTTAGGTCTATCTGTTGTTCTTTAAAAGACCCGTTATTAACTATTTCTAATTTTTTGGTTTGGATTCAATCTTGTTTCACTATAATAATCTGTTTTGATTTATCTGCTTTTATGATATCCATGTCATTTGCTTCAAAGTAGGTTTTTAATTTTTCTATTCTATCTCTATATTTGATGTACAATTCTTCAGTAATTTTTCTCCCCCTATTTTCGTTTTTTACATAATTTTTTAGCTTGTTGCTAATTTCTATTTTTATATCATTGTAATCCTCTGGGGGGTTATTTTACTGCATATATAATGCAGGTATGATATGATATCTAGTTTGTCCCATTGGTTTGGGCCGTTAAAGTCCAATCATTTTTTAGCATGTTTAGTGTATTTCTTGGTATCTCTACGGCAGTTTTGTTTAGCACTAAGTTATCTTTCCACTTTTTGATTTCTCTGGATCCTGGGTATTCAAATCTTTTGCTTAGTCATGTAAGTTTCTTTTCCTCATAATTATACAATTTGTCTTTTTCAGATCTTTCTAAATTAATTTCTTGTTTAACACCTAGTTTCTTGAGTTTCTTTTTAATTTTGGTAATTGCTATATATTTATATTTAATTGTGGCCTTTAATATTTTTAGGTTAATTACCTTTGCTTTCCTATTGGGTATGGCTTTCTCAATAGATTTCGGTAGTGATAAGGTTTTGAGCGTTTGTTTTTCTCTAATGTGTTTTTTAAAGTAATTAATGTCAATAAGGAGTGTTTGTATCTCACCTTCCATTCTTTGTGTGTATACTGCATTGTCCACTTGCTTGTTTGCTAGCTTCCGCTCTGTCATGTCACTCCCTTTAGGTCTTTGTGATGTATTTGCCATTTCCTTTTTTCTTATATAATATTGTTTATTATTTAATTAATTATCTCAACAATACAGATAATTTTCAAAATGAGATACCTTTTTAGATATAATTTGTTGAAAATTAATAAATAGCCAAATCCAGAATTTATTTTTATTATGCTTACTAATTTGTCCTTTTTAAGACACTAAATTATAATAATTTTTTGTGTTTTTAAGATGATTAACATCTATTATCTAATTAGATAATAGATGTTAATTATCTAGATGCTAATTAGTTTTTATATTTTTACATTGCACTTTTATTTTTTAGTGTTTTGTCAAATTTCAGCATTATGGTTTCTTTATTGTTTTCTGAGATGCTGATTTCAGTCCAAGCTATAAATATAAACTTTACTGTATTAGTACTCCTCTAAGCTCTAAATCATTATTGTAATAAAGGAAAAAAACAATAATAAATAAGACTGAATTTCTGTTAGTGTTTTAGTTTGATTATAGAATTATAATCATTATCACTATTTTTGTTTAAAGTAAAATTACAACTGGAGTTTTATAAAATAAAACTAGTGATTAGATGCCATCAAAACTTGGAGATTAGATAATAAACGGAGATGGGCAAATATTTGAATAGTAGAAAGTTCCAAGATTCGAGAGCATGAATATTTCATTGATAAAATTTAAATTTGAATACTACAAGTACTTTCCAATATTGAACCATACGTGACTGTATGTATGGTTGGAAATCCATAATTACCCAAAGGAGGAGCTGACAAAAAATTTTAAATATTTGAATAATTAACAAGGACTTTTTTTAGTAACATATGCATTGTATTGTATATGGTCTGATAAACCATATGGGTAAAACTGTTTTTCTTTTTACTTTTTGTTTTACTTTAATAATGTATTAATATATTGAAGTAAAATAAAACAAACTAAATAATAAATATTAAATCAATTATTAACTAGGTTATATAAAGTTTTAGTTATAAGTTATATTAATTAATAATAACGTTATACAAGTTCACTAAGTATTTGAGATATTTGAATATTCAAAATCTGGTTAATATTCAAATTCAAGAAAAATGATATTTTCCCATCTCTAATAATAAGTACAGTCAAACCTGTTTTTATGTGGTGGATAGGGACCGCATAAAAAAACGCATAAAAAAAATTGCACGAAACTTCACGCTATAAAAAATAGTTTTCGCAACACAATTAAAAAAATATTTTTTTATGCGGTCAATAGGGACCGCATAAAAAAAGTCTCACGTAGAAAATAACTCAAAACCGTACAAAACAGAATTTATTGACAACAGATGTCAGCACTTTACTGCATCATCTCGTCTATCGTCTGTTTTACATATTTTTGTCCAGGTGGTGTTTTGTTGACTTAAAAAATAAATTATTTCATTTTTCGCATATTCATGCAATAATATTACTATAATAAGTTTATTTATGCTATAATAAGTTTATTTAGCTATAATACGTCAACGTGAGACATGACAAATCGCACGAGACTAGTTGCCAACTATACCGCACAAATAAAAAATCGCACAAAAAAAGACCGCATAAAAACAGGTTTGACTGTATTAATAAGAAAAGAATAAGTCATTTCTACAGCTTAAAAACAAAGAATTTCAACATAAACATTAATAAACATGGTATATCTTATGATGCTACTTTTACAAATATCTATAACAAAAACTGTTGTTTTGGTGTAGATATAAAATAACTTTGATATTTATAATTTTATATATTTTTGAATAACAAACTTAATTTTAAAAAATACTCTATAAAAGTTATTTAGATATGACTTTTGGAACCATGTACGGTTTAAAATATTTTCTCTATCCTTGAGTTTAAAATTGATTTCTAATGCTTTAATATTTTTTGTTTGTTATATTTTGAAAGAAAAATCATATACCGTATTTTATGGACTATAAGACGCACCTTAATTTTTAAACAATTTTTTAAAAATTTACCTATAAGACGCACCTGAATTTTGGAGGCAATTTTTTGAAGAAAAAAGTGCGTCTTATAGTCTGTAAAATACGGTAATAAATAAAGCAGTATCATTTAAGACAAGAAAAATATTTAATATACAGTAGAACATGTTATACAGTTAATATATAAAATGAAAAAAACAGATAAATTAAAATGTCTAAGTTTTTTAAATTAAGATATTTGTTTTGTATAAAGAATTTTTGAGTAATTCTGTTCTCTAGTTTTTGATATATAGGATGAATAAAAAATCATTGTTTTATTACAAATAACACAATATAAGAAGGCCACAGTGACTTTTTGATCATCCTGTATATACGAGTATAAATTCAATCAATAGTTGTTGTTGTTCTTAATTCTATTTTTATAATTTTATATAGCTAGAACATATGACCAAAGAAGATTTGATAAAGCAAGTAAAAAGGCAGCTTATTTTGTTGCAAAAAACAAAACATAAATGTGATGGTAAGTATTAATATTAATTATACTAATAAGATAATTTATCATATACAATAAACACTTGCTAATTAAAATTTCATTTAACCCAACCATTAAAAAATATGACAAATTTGTAAAAAATTAATATAAGTTGCATTCAAAAGCTTTACAAGCTTTCTCGGTTAATTCTTTGATTATATTATAGGCGATAACAATGCAATGATTCTGAAGTAGGGATCAAAAAATGAATTTTATTGTGAGTTCGGGGGGGTTGGAAGAAGTCAGACTCCTCCTTCTGGCAACAGGTCGTTGACCTACTCACTTGTCGAGGATGGCTGTTATGTTTTGTTACGCGTTACGCGAGTGGAGGGGAGGTGAGATGGGGTCAACGAAAAGGCGTAGACGACAGTCGAGTAAAGACACCATGTTTAATAACAAACAATATTTATTAAAATCAACAAAAAATTTAATTACAATTCTAAGTTTGCTAAGCTACAATTCTAACTCTCAATTATGCGTAGGGGGAGCTTGAGAGAGAGAGTTTACAGATATCATTTCATACCTCTTTGCAAAGTCCGTAGACGACGGAATATCCAAAATTATAGGCTCTAGGTCAAATTTTCACGACTCCGATGAACAGTTAATTTGCGGCTCATCCACAAATTAACTGTTGTCATACGACTGGCAGATCAAAAGAGACTCCCCCGAGGGGGAAAGAACACGGGTTTTTATAGATTTGCTGTGGGAATTAAGTTACGAGATCATTGTCGGACGGAAGAAAATGATGAATTCGGATAATGAGTGTACAATTTACAATGTTACAAATTATATTTTCCACGAATTCGGTTGTTCGCTTCTAAAATCGTAGGAATAATTAATTCGGAAAAACTAGATAAAATCCGAATTTCACATTATCTGATATAGACTTATTAAACTGCCATGGTTCAGGATTTACAATTTTATTTGAAAAGCAACAAGAATCTTATCCAAGAAGAAAGTTGAAAATTCACTTTACAATAAATTGCAAAGAAGTATGTTAGTGAGTATATATTGTAATAAAAACTTACAACCAGTTAGTAGAATATTACAAAGATAATGCACAAAACTAAGATAAACAAAGAAGGTTTTACTGGATTTTTTCTGACAAGACATTGTAAAATTAATTAATTGATTATACAGGTATACATTTACTAAACATTAAATTATTTTTATTGAAATAAAAATGTCCATTATAATAAAAAGCAAGAAAAATATTAAAACTTTAAAAACATGTAAAAATACACTTGTTTGGCCTATGACTTATATTGTATAATATATTTTATTTTTTAATAATTTTATTGTTGATTAATTTAAGCTACAATTTTAAATTTTACTTTATTTTTTTAATACAAGGTTCGTATGAGCTATAAAGCAAGTTATAGCTCACATTAGAACTAAGAATGACAATAAATTTAAAATTTTACTTTTAAAATTGGTTTCATTTATTAATTTTTTAATAAAAAAATTAGAATATTAAATTTAAAATTAAATAAGATTTATTTAATTTATTTCAGAATTGAATGAACGATGTATAACATTGGAAAAAGAGAAAAATGAAGCAGTTTCTCTTCATAGTTCTGATGCAAATTTTAAAGTTAAAATTACAGAATTGGAGAATAAAATAATCAGTATTACAGCAGAAAAAGATGAAGCAATATTAGTTCATGCAAATATGCAAACTGCTCAAGAACAACATTTGAATAAATGTCAGGTAAATAATATAGTTTAAATATTGCATTTTATAAGGCATTGGTATATAAGATGCATCCATAATTCAGTAAATATTTAGAGAAAAAAATAACATTTTTGAAGAACTGAGACAAGAAATTGTAATACAATGTCTAGAAAGAATCTTCAATCATTTTAGCAAGCACTCCCAGTACAGTAGAGCGTTGATTATCTGAATCAATTGGGGACTGGGGTTATTCGGAAAATCGAATTTTCGGATAACCGATTATGTGCAAAAAAAATACATTATTAATATAGTATATTAGTATATCCCAATAATAGTATATTAATATATTCCATGTTGAAATTTTTCTCTGGTTGCTTCATGTTGAATTTTTGTCGATGTTAAGTGTAACGAAAATTTTTATAATAATAATCATTCTATTGTATCTTTAAAAATTATTTCTTTATTTTGTACAAAATAAATATATTGAAAAATATAAAAACAAAAAAAAAATTATACTTTAGAAGTTAATCTAGTATCAAGAACATTTGATTCAGCGTGACACAGTCCGACTGGAACACTTTTGGTTAACTGACGTTTTGGTTGATCGGCTTTCGGATAATCAATGCTCTGCTGTATATCAATATCAATGAATATATCACTTATATAAGTTAAAATTATTAATGAGATTGACATTATTCTTGCATTATAATTTCTATATTCATACTATAACAAAATAATAATAAATTATCTTGTATCATCATTACAGCTTCTTAACTGCCTTTCCTTATCATTTTTCTATTTTGGTTTAATTTCATTTCTGAATAATTGTAATGGTTACATACTATAAGTTCTACATAATCCTTATTATACTACTATCCTATACAGAATATTTTGTTTTTCCCATGTTCATAAATAATCTACATACTCGTACACATTTATATTGAAATGCATTTGAAAGATACTGTGAAGAAGTTAATTCATCACAAGTGCCTCTGCAATATCTCTCTTGGTAATCTGCAATTCTATTATTGGTTTGGTACCTTTGTTATTAGGTTTGTTCAGCTTCATTTTTCTTAAAATAACTAAAGAATATCAGTTTTTGTTTTAACTTTAAAATATTTAATAAATATACAAGGTCTGTCTGGAATGTTCACAGAGTATAACATACATCTGAATAAGTATATAGAAACATCAATGATCCCCTAAAAGTTGTCTAAACAATCACCCAATCATTTAGGCGATCATTAGAATTTTCTAATGTACACAAACTTTTTAAATTACTCACTAACCAATAATTGAATCTGAATGCAGCTTGCACAGCTCTCTAGCAGCAACTTTTGTGTACTATCTGCCGAGAGCATTAGTGTTCTATCTTCATTTGTAGTTGTGTTACATTCATTTGTATAAACATGTGTTGATTGCATTTTATGATTTTCTTTCAGTAAGTGCTAGTGAGTGAAGAACTTCTGTAATGGGTTAGATCTGATGAAGATTTCATAAAAAGCATCATCACTGGGGATGAGACATGGATCTATGGGTATGATGTGGAAACAAAATGTCAGTTATCAGAATAGGTGAGAAAATCTTTGCCATGACCCAAAAAGGCGTGACAAGTTTGGTCGAATGTGAAGGTCTTGTTCAATTGTTTTGCTCAATTCTGAAAGTGTCATTCACGTGAATACTATCTGAAAGTGATGAAACGTCTTTGTGAAGTAGTGAAGAAAAAAGACTGACTGCTTGGAGAGAACAACATGATGACAATGCACCCACCAACACATCACTGCTGATAACAACTTTTTGGCCAAGAACTTGATACCACTTGTTCTCCAACTTCCATATTCAGTGGACTAAGTGCCAGCAGACTTATTTTTGTTTCCTAAATTATAAAATCCTCTCAAAAGTTGCCATTTTGAATCCATTGATGCTTTAAGGAAAATTTGCTAGCGGAGCTGCACATCATCCCAAAAGAAGCATTTCAGAAAGTATACTTTTTGTGGCAGAAATGTTGGATTTGGTGCATAGACTCAGGAACGGACTACGTTGAAGACAACAAAACTGATTAGCTTCTAAGTAAACACAAACAACTTCTATTTGCAAAGTTTCCAAACTTTCCAGACAGACCTCGTAAACTAACATTATTATTATGTTTCATATGAACAAATCACTGATTTTTGCTCTAATAAATCCTAGTTTCCACTTGCTGAAAACAAAAATTTTTCATTTCTGAGCATAAAAATGTCATATAAAGAGCTAGTTTCTACTTGTGGAAAAATTCTGAAAGTGGGAACAACAGAAATAGAAAGTAAAGAAAAAATTCTATTCACATATAAATTCTGTTTTCCTAAAGCATAGAATGTCCCTTTTGTGGAAAACAGATATTTGAATAATACCTATTTTGGTGTCTTTGGAATTATATTAAAATTCCAAGATGGATGATATTTGATCAATAACATATGGTTTGCTGGTCCTATTATATCTCATGCTTCATTTCAATCCTTTGTTCATCTTTTTGGAAGTTAAATATTAAAATATATCAAATATTACATATTATATAAATATTAAAATATATCCTAATATTTCAGGTAACAACATTTTCTATATAATGACATCTGTCATCATTAATTTAGTCAGAATGTATGGAGAAATCTTCACATTCCATAGTTTAACTTTAAAATTTAATTTATTAATAATTTATCACTTCAAATATTATTTAATAATTTGATTATCTTTATGTTTAGATTTGTTGTTTTAGTTTTGATATTCATATTTAACAAGTAATTAAACAAAATTTTATTACTCTATAATTAAATCATTAGCTTTTATATTTCTATTTTCTTGCAAATAGGAATATGAAAAACTATTAGAAGAATGTAAATTAGAAAATTGTCAATTACAAGAGTCTCTTCAGAAAATGAGAGAAAAGACTAAAGATGTAGAAAAAAGTTATCAGCTTTCAGAACAATTAGAATGTATGAAATTAAAATTAGAAACATTAACAACAACTTGTCAGTTTCTTCAAAATGACATGGAAAAACTGTCATCAGAAAACAAGGTACATATAAATATTTTATAATAGCGATAATTATTTTTGTATATCAATATCTTGTTTTAAATTAAACAAAAAAAATTTACTAAATTAATTTCAAAAAGCATTATTTACAATTAAAAATCGTTATTTAAAAAATGATAGATTTAATGATTTGTAAAAATTTTATAATTTTAAAAAATAAAACAAAACAATAAGTTTGAGTTAATTCCAAAACGTTTATGCATTGATTTTCAAAATAAACTGGTGCAAAGGAAGAAAATAAAATTGTATATTTTTTTTTGTTGTGGTTAAGTCTTTAATTATAATTAATTTATTATTTCCTGTAATTACAAGAAAAAAATAAAATTATGAAATATCACTTTCATAATTTATTTAAGTTAAATTTCTTTCTAATATTTTTATATAAATATTTAATCAAAATTGTGCAAGAAAAATAAAAGATTCTCTTAATACAGATATCTGAGGAACATCTTTATTTTTTATTTTTATCTATAAATGGTTATTGATTGCTATTTTGATGAATTTAAGTGATATGTATGATATTTAAATATTACATATATACAATATTTTCTCAATTAAAACCTATTCTTCAAAAAACTTCCAGGGAATAAAGGTGCTGTTAAAAATAAATCCTGGTCTAAAAAAGCATGGGAAACATATTGAAGTATAGTGTAATATAGTTATGAGTGACAAGTAAGGAATTTAACTTATAGTTAAACTTCTCAAGGAGTTGAAATTCTACCTCTTTGGACTGTATAGAGTTGGATAGCATTTTTTATTCCAAGATTCACAGAAATGATTTTTGAAATAAAATTATAAATATTGTTAAATATTGAATGTAGTAATGTTGCAATTGAGTTCATAAGTCAAAAGCTTATCAGCTGAAGGATAATTAAAAAAACTTGAAGGTTGTGAGTGTGAACCAGAAGATTGTAGTTGACAATTGAAGCGGACACAAATGACAATGTAGTAACTAAATTGGAAGATGTTGAATCTGGTTAACTATGAAAATGGTCCAAATATTATAGTAGTAATCCAAAAATACAGTCAATAAATGGTTTTGATAGTTTGGAAAATGTAGATGTAATTAAGGTATTTCTTTCAATTTTTACCCATTTATCTTCTGTTACAAAGTAATTAATCCTAGCCTTGAAAAACTCAAGGTATTCAAAATAAACTCTGGAAAATATGTACATTTTAAAAATAAACCCCGTGGATTTAACTTGCAATCACATATGGTTTTTAAGTACAACTGCATGCATAAGGCAGTAACTTTCTGCTGATTTTCATGCATAATTACACTGCATGTAATTGCTGTTCTTCGGATTTGATGATTCTATAAAATCCAGTAATGTGTCTTCTCTGTGTGTAACGAATTTCGACATCATACTTGTTTAGTATACTAGATACTGTTTTGTTTACAAAACAATGTCCTTGACGACACCACTATAGGAGCTCTTCAAACTTTATGATAGCTTGGACTAATGTGAAACAAGTTCAGCTGGAAATAAATAACAGGAGAGCTGAGATATTTATCAGAAGGACCAAAAAATTATTATCATTATTATTTTTTTTTTTTTCAGGCACACTATAAACCTGCAGAAACATTTAAACTGTTGAAGGTCAAAACATCCCAGGCTATCTTACGGAGACAAGCATTCAAAGTTGTAATGACTTGTAAATTGCCATGATATCAGAAGGAAAATTTGCTGCTTTATACGTGTGATCATGTGATGATAAAGAAAAATTGTATATGTAAAAATTATTACATGCATAAGGCAGCAGTTTTTTGAGGGTCTGTGATAAGCAGAGAAAATTTTTACATTCAGATGGATAATGTATATAGCATGAAGATATTATAGATGCAGAGATAAGCCAGTAAGTTTAGTGAAAAATGCAAAAAAAACTAGTAGGTGCAGAAAATCACTGCTGCCATGTGATTGCAGGTTAATTGAAGAAATACGATATACTGTATATATACACTCCGCGACAAAAGTATAACCCACCCCCCTAATTTTTTCATATCTGATAAAGAATTATAGTTATATTAATATATTACTAATACACAAAATTTGGGTGTTAGTAAGTTTATTATACTACCAATACATTATTTATTAAATGCATAATTAACCAAATACAAATGATATTGAGTTTTGCAGTGCGACAAAAGTATAACCCAGGTAATGAAATTTAAATAAAAATTCGAGAAAAATATAACAAACAATAATCATTCATATAGATTAATATTTAGTAGATCCACCACTTTTACTTATCACCTCAATCATTCGGTCCGGTAAACTGTCATATAGCTTTTTAATTATGTCTTGATTTATATTTTGCCACTCGTCAACTATCACCTTCTTTAACTCTTCAACAGAAGTAAATTGTCTTGATCCACGATAGACAGCTTGTGATAAATTTCCCCAACAATTCTCAATTATGTTCAAGTCAGGAGAATACGCTGGCCATTCAAGAACTTGAATATTTTTTTTTCAGTAAAGTAGTCTCTAACTACCTTTGCACGATGGATACTGGCATTATCTTGTTGAAAAATGAAATTAGGACCAGCAATTCGCATTGCATGAGAGTTAATTCGCTCGTTTATTACTTCTATATATCGTTTACTATTTATTTTTCCAGAACAGAACTTAATATCCATTTTACCTGAGTATCCAATACAAGACCATATCATTACACTACCACCTCCGGCTTGTCGACGGCTCAATATAAAATTATCTTTTCTTAAATCGTGAAAATAGTAATTAAAACCATCAGGTCCATCTAAATTGGACTTCTTTTCATCAGAAAAAATAACTTTTCGCCACTTTTTTTTTCCATTGAACATGATCTTTTGCAAATTGTAATCTAACTACTTTATGTTTATTAGACAACGGCGGTTTTTTGTTAATTTCTTACGTTTTAAATGTTCACACTCACGTATAATACGTTGAACATTCCTTAAATTCGTATCAACACCAGCCTCCGCTGCGATTTGTCTTGCGGTAAGCGTAGGATTGGACGCAACTCTTAAAATTGATCTTCTTTCTCGTGGTGTAGTTGCTCTCGGTCGACCTGTCCTTTTTTTCTTACCATAGTTTTCGGGATCTTTTAAAAAATTTCGCACAACACGATGACTTCTGTTGATGATTTTTGCAATTTTGACCTTAGAATAATTTTCAGAATGTAATTTTTTAATTATATCAATTTCAGTTTCGTTTAAGTGTTTTCCCCGTGGCATTTTAAATAAAAAATAGACAATTATTAACTTAAACAATTTATTTATGCGTAAAAACTTACGAGTGACACGAAACAAGTATAAACATGAATTGACATGTCCAGTGCACCGAGCTGCTTGAGCCAATAAGACGAATGGGTTATACTTTTGTCGCGCTATCAAACCAATAACTTCGCCGCTGCGTAACAAAGCAACATCGGAACGTAACTATATATATACCATAGTTCTAGAATCAAGTGAACAATGCTGGCGCGTTAGGAATTTATTTACTTATATTTAGTTTTACCGTAAATATAAAAAATTAGAGGGGTGGGTTATACTATTGTCGCGGAGTGTATTATTAAAAAATTATTAAAGAATTTAAGGTATAGTAATACCCCGAACTTACACGATAGGTGGGACCGAGCGATAACCATGTAAGTCAAATTCACGTAAGTCGGGGTATAATTTTGCATATAAATACATATGAGTTATTTTTAATTAGGGCCGGAGACTAAAGAAAACAATAATTTAGAAAAAAAATGTTTAATAAAATCTTAGACAATATATACGTATAACAAATTATATTATTAAAATCGTAAACCGAAGTTATTTTGATGTATTGTAGAAGGCTTCATAAAATCTAACAAATTCATCTGACGGCTCAAAGATTTTTTTTTTTCTCCCGCAAAATTTCCTCGTAGCAAGCTAATAATCTTTTTATTTCTCATTTTGTAGAAGAAATGCGTTCTTCATTGGAGTCTATATTTTCTAAAATTTGTAACCCCTTTTCAATTGAACTGAGTCCTTCTGTCAAGTTTTCACAGCTTTGAGAATTTTTTCTTTACCTTTTATAAATGTTCTGACCATCGATTCCGGTAGATCAAACTTCTTTCCAATTCACAAATTTTCATTTTTGTATCAAAGTCTTTAATAATGTTAACTTTACATTCCAAAGATAAAGTTTTTCTTTTCTTGTTTGATGCAGAAGAATCAGTTCTACTTCGTTTAGATGACATAGTAGAGTCTCTCAAGTCTCCATAGATATAACAAACACAGAAATAAATAACAAAAAATAAATTGTAGCTATGCGTTGATTCCGCACGACATGTCCGAACATGTAAGCTGAACAATAGTGTGGGGAGAGTGAGTAATCAAGAGTTGTGTGGCGCTCAAACAAAAGACGAATCGACGAGATTTGAAAATCACGTAACTCCGCGTTCGCGTAAGTCGGGGTAGCGTAAGTCGAGGTATTACTGTATTAAATTTAAAATGATTGTCTTATTGTATGATAATTTTAATCATAATTAATATAAATATTTATTTAGTGTTATATGTCCAAATATTTCATTAAAATGTTTTTATTCATAGGTTTTAAAAAACGAGTTGAAAATAATGGCAGAAGCAAGAGATGAAGCTTTAAAATCATTAAAATCATGGAAAGAAGATATCAATAAAGAAACAAGAGAAGTTGAACATCTTAAAGGAGAAATCCATTTCCTTAAAATAGAAAGAAATGAACTTTTGAACAAAATAAATGATATAGTTGAAGTTAAGGATAATTTAACCGAAAAATTACAGTCTTCTGAAAAAGAAAATAAAATGATGGTGGAAGAATTAAAAAGTAATCAAAAACAGCTTGAAGAAACAAAAATGGAAATTGAAAATTATAAATTGCAACTGGAACAATCAAATGAAAAAACAAATTTGGCTGTTAAAATTGATGAAAACAATGATCTTAAAATCAGTTTAGAAAAACTAAAACAGGAAAATAATGCTTTACAAATACATATACAGGAATTATCTGATGAAAAAAATAATTTGAAAGCTAAATTGGAATCATCGTTATTAAGTTTAGAAAGTGTGACTAAAGATAAAGAAATAATAATTGGTAATTTGAATAATATTAAGCAAGAAAATGAAGCATTGAAATATGAACTAAAAGAAGTTAAAGAGAAAATGGAAAGTTTTGTTAATGAACGACTTAGTAAAAGTTTTAATCAGATTTCTAATATGGAAAAAGAACTTTTGAAAGCACATCAACACAATTTGGATTTAGTAGAAGAATTGGATAAGGTCAAAGATCTGCAATGTTTTGTTGAAGATGAAGCTAAAGAATTAAAAGAGGAAAATGATAAGTTGAAAACAGAAATTAAAATAATTGAAGCAGATTTGGAGAATGACAAATTACATATACGCAAGCTGGAAAAGGAATTGCATGCTGCCGAAGAACGAGAACATGTATGTACAACAGAAAATGAAAAATTAAGAATAAAACTACATGAAATAAAAAACAAAAATGATTTAATAAATATCGAATTTGATAATCAAAGAAAGAAACTTAATGCTTTAGAAGAAATATCTGAAAAATATATTTCTATAGAAAATGAAAAAGCACTTTTAGAAAGTGAAAAAACTACTCTTTTAACTCAGATTGAAGCTTTAAAACAAGAATGTAATACTCTAAAACTCAGCAATGAAAATGAAAATTTATTAAAAGAAAATAAGATTGATAGTGAAAGTTCATTTGATTCTCAAGAACAGATACTTACTTCAATTGATAAAGAGTTTGAAGATAATTCTGAATTATTAAAATTTAAAACAGATAATACTACTTTGAAACAAGAAATAGAACAGCTAAATACTAAAATTTTGGAAAAAGAAAATCTTTTAGAAAATATGTCATTAGTTTGTTCTAATAACTTTGATGAAAAGGAAACCAAAAACTTGAACTGTGAAAAAGACACACAGACAGAATTAGATGATAATATAAATCTATCTGAGAGTAATTATTTACAAAATAATAATAATTCTGATAAGGAATTAAAACATATTGCTAGTGAACAAGAGCTACATAATAAAATAGAATATTTAACAAATGAATATGAAGAAATTAAAAAATCTTTGTTTAGCATTTCACAAGAGAAAACTTTTTTGGAAAAGGAATTAGAAGAAATGAAAGTTATAAACAGGGCATTACAGGAAAATATTACAGAAGTGAATAATAACAAAGATTTGTTTGAACAAAAACTTCACGAGAAATCTGATTTAGTCGAGAATATACACTGTCAAATGGATTCGTTATTAAATCAGATTGATGATTTGAATTGCCAATTACAAGAGAAAATTAAAGATCTTGAAACTGCTGATTTGAAATTAGCTGATGAAAAATCAAAAATAAATCTTTTGCAAACTGAATTAGAAAAATATAAAACTGAATTAGATAATTTACATAGAGAAGGTTATCATTTATCTGATAATTGTCCATTAATTGAAGATTACAAATATATTAAAGAGGAAAATGAAAAATTTAAAATAAGATGTAAATATTTACAAGAGACAAACAGGAAATTAGAAAATTTAATTATTGACTTGAACAAAACAGCCAATGAGGATGATAAAACTCTAGTACATTGTGAGAAAGAATATTTGCAAGGAAAAAATTCTGAGCAAAATAATAATGCAGAATTACAAAAAACTAATGAAGAATTTATGGAAACACTTATTACAAATGAAAACATTATCCAATTAGAAAATTTTAAAGAAAAATATTTGAAATTTAAAACAGATAATGGTTTCCTCAAAGAAGAAAATTATAAATTAGAAGAAAAAGTAGAATCTTTAATTTCTCAGCTTGATACCCTACAAAAGGAAGTAACAAAATTATTAGAAGAAAAAGCAGCTATCAGTAATGATTTAGAAGATCATATTTTAATGCATAAAGAGCAACAAATTTCTTTTAGAAATAAATATCAAAGCTTGGAAGAAAAATTTAATGATTTAAAAAACCAATTATCAGAGAAAACTGTAGGAAATGATATGCAATGTAAACAAACAGAGGATTCAAATATTCAAACAGATGAAGTAGAATCCATTGAAGATATTAAATCAGAACTTTCTGCCACTAAAGACTTAATTAAGCAGTTTTCTGAAGAAAAGGCTGTATTATGTAATGAATTGGATATGAAATCTACTATGATAATTGATAAAGAGCATCATATTAAAAGTTTAGAAGACAAAATATTTGAACTTAATCAGACAATTGACAAACTTCTAGAGGAGAAAAATGAATTATTGATTGATGTTAATAATAAAAAGCAAGAAAGTAGCAATCAAACTGAGTCTTATGATGAAAATATTAAAGTACTGCAGATATCACTGAAAGAATCAGATGATAAAATGAGAAAAATTAAAGCGGTTGCTCTAAAAACTAAAAAAGAATTAGCCGATTCAAAAAAACAGGTAATAATGTTTAATTTATATTTACAATTAATTTAATACAAAACATTTTTTAAAATTTTATTTTAATACTATTTATTTGTTTGTTATTTACTACTATATTTCTTGACAAAACTTAAAAGAAATAAAATAAATTTAAAATAAAAAAATATTGAAATGTTTTTATAAGAAATTTTGTTTAAAAAAATTGAGGGGGAATATTGGAAATTTTTTTAATAAAGTAGTAACTCTTATTTAGAACAATACGATCAGTTATAAAAACACATTAAAACTAATTTTACAAAATGGATTCAATTTTGATTTGTTTGCTTTATAGTGAGAATTTAGATAATATTATTATTAGATAAATAAATCACAAACAAAACAAAATAATACAAGAATTTTTTCATTTGGTATTGTTTTGTTTTTTCTACATTTAATGCACTTTAGGTGGTTTCATCTCAAATAATTTGTTTTTCCAAATCAAATTGGATGGAAAGAAATAAAATAATTTAAGACATTACTTTCTAAGCTGAATACTAGTGAGTGTTGTGTTTTCAGTGTCACTTCTAAAGAGCAACATATTCAGTGGTGTGAGTTTTTCAGGGGTTTAATTCTGTTCTAGTAATTTTTTTGTGAGATAGGAAGATAGATATATTGGGCTATATGTATAAAATTATTGTACTTAGATGACATATTATGGAGTGAAGGAAAATACAATAATTGATGATAGCTAATTTTAGCATTCATGCAAAAATCTAATAATTTATCAAAAGAAAATAATATCTTAAAATAATATTATAATTTAAATAATATATAAAAACCTTAGATTTGCATTTTTGGATTTTTTTTTATATTAGATTATGTTTCAGTTACAATAACTCAATCAATTTTCGTGTTACTATAGTATACAAATTATTTAAATGTATGTTTTTATTTCAGTTAAATGAAATAACAAATGAAAGAAATCAGTTAAAGAAAAAAATGGAACAGCTTGTTTCAGAAAAAGACAAGGCAGTTTCTGACTGCAGGCAACATCTTTTAAATTTTCAGGTTTGTTTTTCTCCAATTAAATTGCATCTGTTTAAAATATTTTTGAAAATTATAATACTAAAATAAATATAAACATTTGTTTAATATTTCTAATTTAACTTATTTGAAAAGTTTTTTTTCCAGAAGATCAAAATATTACATTTGGAGAATCAAAACTTTGACAATTTTGATGCTCTAAATATTGTACATATCTAGACAAACCTGTGTTAAAATAACTCTGCCCATTACCATATAACATTATTATTTTAATATATATTATGCCATGACCAAAAAAATTTGAGCAGAGTTATCAAGCATATCAATACAGACTGAAAAGATAGTTTAATTTAAAAAATCTTTTAATAACATGTGAAATATTAGGTACTGTACATTCCAGTAATCATCAGTCTTAGCCACAAATGATTTAGTAAGTTTTCACTGAAACTATGAACCTAACAAGATGGCAGAAGCAAACAGCATTATTTGAACATTTGAAGACTTATTTTTTCAAAATAATTTTGAGTTAATACAGATGAGTAGTAAAAATGGTGTTGATAATATAACCATGGAGTTGGCCATATTTGCTTCATCAGAATTCACCATATCCACAGCTTGATGAGTGCAATGTGCATGAGTCACTGCACTGATGAATTCATCAGTGAATATCGAAACACATTTTAGAACATCATGGTTCACCAATGCGCTGTTTGATGCATACTGGAATGCACCCATTCTAATTCATGTCCTTTAGCAGCATGTCAAATAAAAGAGAAAAATTTATCTGTTAGTAATGTTTTCTTTCTTTGAATGAATAATAATAGGATTTACATGTAATAAATAAATAATAAAGTGAGAATCAGTCTATACTATATAAGATTCAAAAAATTAATGTAAAATATTGTGCTTTGATCAAAACAAGTGAAACACATATTTATCTTATTATTGACTAAATAATGTATAAATGCCTGTTTATCTATAGATTATTCATATACAAGGTATTTGTTATTCTGTATTAAATGAAAATAATGTTTATTGTCAAACTATTTAAATTTTTATGCAATACAGGGTAATTCAGAATCATCTGATTTCAAAATTATCTACTTATCATTCTGTGTTAATTTTTAAAAAATCAGAATCATTTGACTTTTTAAAAATTAACACAGAATGATTAGTACATGAATGTAAAGGACAAGTGTCTTTAAGGACTAAGTTTTAGACTATGAATAATAAACAACACTAGTGTATCATTTATGAAGTTCTTTTGGAAAAATGAAAATGGCATCTAATCAGCAGAAAGCATTTTGCATGCTGCAGTTTTCACAATGTCAGTCTGTAATCACTGTTCAGCATGAATTTTGTAGAAAGAACCAAATAAATCCACTGATGACTCAGAGTATTCGCAGGTGATATCAGCAGTTCGATGAGACAGGATGTCTTTGTAAAGGAATAAGTGCAGGGCAACCAGGCATTACCTGCAGAGGATGTTGAAAGAATGAGAGAGACTTTTTTATACAGTCTGAAGAAACTGACCTATTGTGCTAGTTGAGAACTGGCGATTCCTCAGTCTACTGTTTGGCATGTAAAGAAAAAATTGTGTTACATGCCATACAAATTGAAAAAAATTGCAAGCACTGAAGCATAGTGGTGAGACACAATGAATTTCTCCCTTTACATGCAAGAAGCTAAGGAAAGCAGACAATTTTCACACCCGACTTGTTTTCAGTGATGGCAAAATTTCCATTTAAGTGGCAAAATGAACAGTCAAAACATTCACATATGGAGCTCTGAAAATCCTCATGCATGCATTGCACATAAATGGGACTCACCCAAATTGAACATTTTTTGTAAACTTTCCATATGATTTACAGACCATTCTTTTTTGCAGAAAAAACAGTGACTGGCATTTTGTATTTGGATATGTTACAAATCTTGCTTTTTCCCCAGTTGAAGGAAGATCTTCCCAACTTAATTTTTTAAACAAAATGAGGTACTGCCCCATTGGCATAGAGGTTTGTCATTTTCTTAATACTGAGCTACCAGAGTCACAGTGGACCAGATGACTTGACATTATAAGTTTGCCTTCTAGGCCTCTGGAATCACCCCATGTGACTTCTTCTTTTGAAGTATGTGAAAGATCAGGTGTTTGTCTCACCTATGCCCACAAGGCTATACAAACTTAACTGTTTCTAAAGCAGCAGAAATGCATTATCAATGACACATTGGAATGTATTTGGCAGGAATTTGCATATTGCTTTGACATTAATTGTGACTAAAGGAAGTAAAGGAAAACTTTCTGACTATAGGAAGTCATATCAAAGATTTGTAAAAAGACTTAAGTAATACATGAATGTAAAAGACAAATGTTATCATTTTGTGTTGTTAATTTTTAAAAATATAAAAATTAAAAATCAGATGATTCTTTCTGAATTACCCTCTATTTTGTTGTTTTTTAGAGCATTATATAAAATATTTACTTTTTAAAATTAAATAATAAAATTATTAATTAGCATATTAAAATGTAATAGTAATCAAAATCTTTATATTTAAGTTATTAATTTATTTTTAATAATTATTTGATATATTTTCATAATTTTGAATAGACTTTGCAAGTTGAATATGATAAGATTGAAGATAAATGTGAAGCAATGAATTCAAAAATTAAACAGTTTGAACAAGACGTAACTCAGTTAACATCTGAAGTAACATCAACAAAAGAAAAATTTGGTGAAATTAAATGTGAAAATGATTCTTTGAAAAAATCATTAGATGCCACTGTTTCTGAGAAAAAGGTACATTATATCCAATTTCTTTTTACTCTTGTTTGGAATTCAATTATAATACTGAATTTAGTTTATTCACTACTATTCTAAACTAATTGCTTTTTTATTTTATTTGTTAAATAGTAGTAAGTAAGGCTGCATTTACACTGCCAACAACAACAACTCTACAGATCTTAAATGGCAATGATGGTGTATTTTGTTGTATTTGTTCCTTGCAAAGTATTCATGTTGTTTATTAGTTTTCATGTTAAAGCATGTGCAATTTACATTAGGCTTAGCATTTAGACCGGACTCATCTCTGTTTTTAAAAATTGATATGTAGAATAAAATGTTAATTTTTCAACATTTCTGGACATATATCATAGAGCCAAGGTTTTTTTTCAACACATAAGAGTAACCATTCTCCATATTGTTCGAAGAGAATTGTGGAAAGTTCAAGTTAATTGGCCAATATCATTATGACAATGAGAAATGTTGAATCTTGGCTAAATTTCAAACAACTAACAACTAAGATAAAAATGCAACAAGAACAACTAATGTGAATATTTTACAGACAAAGATGGACAATAAAGAAATTGGTTTTGTCATTGTCATTCAGCAGTGTGAATGCAGCTTAAGATTCCAGAAGAATTTGTGAGCTTTGTATAAAGTTGTTTAAATAATATCAATGAAATAATTTTTCTAATAATAACCATTTTTATTAAAATAAAAAGACTATTTTATTTTCTTTTTTTAAATACTTGTATTATTAATCATTTAGATTTGAAAATTATTATGGAAAGAATTAATAATTTTATATTAATTTAAAATGTGTTAACTTTTTTAGCAATTAGAACAGATGAAGACAGAACTTGAGGGAAAAGTAATTGTATTAGAATCTGTCCGTGAAACAGAAACTAAAAAACATAATGAAACACAAGCCGAATTGCAAAAGAAAATACAAAAAGTAACCGAATTAGAAGATCAATTGAATATGGAAAGATTTCAACACACCTCCACAACTCAACAATTAGAACAAGCTCTTAAGGTTAATTTATTATTTTAAAATTTACATCACATAAAAATATTGACACAAAGTCTATTATTACAGGAAGCTAAACAACAAAATTTGTTGAGCTTGGAAATGGCTGATTATGAACGTTCTGTATCAGAACTTAATGCAAACCTTGAAGAAAGAAGCAAGTGTATTAATGATCTTCGATCCCAGTTAGAGAATGAAAGGGAAAAATATAATACAGCTCTAGAAGAATTAAGTAATTATTATAAATATATTCTTTACAAACATCTTTGCAATTACTTTTTAAGATTTATATATTTAAATAATTTTCTGTGAACTTAAATCTAAAACTAAATGAAGATAAATTTTTTTAAATGTGGATTGATTGTAGTTTCCAAAATTTTTACTGTATTAGTTTTGCTTGTTGTCAGAAAATTATTGTTTTACATGCTGCTAATTTTATCCACAGTTCAGATTCTTTTTATCTGCATCATTTTTACATAAAAGAATTAATGAATATCTACAATTTTGAAATGTACGATGAATGAAATCAAATTGTTTATACTGTACACAAATTGAGACTTTAAAATTTCATATTCAATGTTTCTGTAGATTCTAGTAGTAATAAAAATACTTTCCATATTAATTTTAATGATTTGAAAATAACAAGAAATAAATAGTACTATTAATTATAAATGTATTAAGGTTTATCAAAAATCAGGAAAGAAATATTTATTTTCTGGACTTTTATATTCATAGATTTTTTCCTAAATAGATCAAAAATTTTCATCATTCTGAACTTAAATAAACAAATTTTACTATTATTATATGGTTTTTAGTAATATGGTATTACTGGTTTTTAAAACCTTGATAATTCTGATAAAAATCAAATAAAAATTTAAATTCTCTTCATATAAACTATTAATTATGAAAGATTTTAAAGGAATTAATTAATTCATTAAGTAGATTACATATAAAATTTATTAAAAACCTCTGATCATCAGATAATCATTGTTAAGTTTTATTTTTAAGAACATGTTGAATGCCAATGGAAATCAGAAGAAAGTAGAGCCAAGAATTTAAAGGATATTTTAAATAAAACAAAGAATGAATTATCAGATATGAAAAATAGAGAACAAGAACTTAAAGATAAAATAAAATCCCAACAAAATCATTTAGAATCTATATTACAAAAAGAAGAACTTTTTAAAGTAAAAGTTTTGTTTTATAATCTTGAAATATGTTTTGTTATTCAATTTATTTAAGAATTTTTTTTAATACATAATAATAGGTACAAATAGCAGAAGCATCAGCTGAAAATCAAAGGTTATATGAGCTTGTTAAAGATTTAAGGTTGAACAATAAAAAGACAACTAAATTACATGAAACAAAAATAGAAAATCTGGAAGAAGAACTTAAAATTGCAAATCTAGAAATAGTGAATGTTAAACAACAGTTTGAAAGTTATAAGGTATTGTCAATAAATAATAATTTGTTTTATAAGTAAGTGTTAAATATGCAATTATTTTTAGATTCGTGTGCATAGTGTGTTAAAACAAAAGCAAGAATCTAGTCCAATTCATACAATACAAGATGAAACTAAACAAGAAATGGAAAATATAATTGAACAGTCTAGAGAAAAAATAGAAGAACTGAGGTAAAAAATCTATAATTATAATTGAAATTTATTTGAAATGTTAGATCAATAGTAATAGATCTAATTAATTGCACAGTGAAAAATTAAAAGTTGCATTAACAGACAATGAGATACATCAGAAGGAACATAATGATTTATTACAGCATTATGAAAAATTAATAGAAGAAGCTAAATTAAGAGAAGATTCTTGGAATCAAAAGTAATACTCTTTAGATTTTATGCTTAATACTTTTTCAAAATAAAATATTTAATTTTAAATATATATGTATATATACATTTTTTCAGGTATAGTCAATTGAAAATGGAACATGATGCTTTATATCAGCAACAAGAATCTCTCAGTAAACAATTGCAACAGCAGAATGTAATTACTGAAACTTTTAAGGTAATTATTTATGAAATAATTGATTATCATTTGTTGTTTACTTACTGCAGCTTTATATTCTGCTGCTGTTTACAATATTTTATGTTTTTTTAATAATGAGTAATTAAGTACTAAAATTTGAATTTAACAATATATAAGTCAAGTTGATTACAATACACAAATTCATTCAGATTTATAAAATTTTTATACATTAACAATGACAAATAAAGATGAATCAGTAACTGAATACTCATTGCATCAGTTTCTTCTAAATTGATCATCTTAACATTACTATGGAAAATACTTTTAAAAATTAAAAAAATCTTAAGATTATTTAATTATTTTATAATAATATACCAACTATCTAATAATACTGTATAATATGTCTGCACATTACTAACTCTCTGCAAACTGCTTGTTGATAAAATGCACATTTCTGTGGCAATCACATCAAAATTCGAATTTTTATTATGAAAGCCTGTTAAATTTTAACATTAAATATTTAAAACAAATTTTTAAAAAAAGTCAACATCATATGCTTATGTTTGATCTTGGAAATATTAATAAGCAGACTTTTTACAAATGTAAATGGATTTTGTGAATCAAAATTTGATTTTATTTATGCTGTTTATTTACATTTTATCTCAAAAATTGCTTGAATTTTTGTTGCCACAAAACATTTGTGAATTTATCCAGATTACAAGATTATCATTTTGTTTTATTTTTAAACACATTATTTTCAATAATTAAAAATCAGAAGTTTCTTATCAAATATAATGTTTTAAATTCATTTAAATCATTTTTTAAAACCTTATATTTTTAACATTATATAATATTTATTATGTAGTGTACTGTACAATAAATACAGTAGAGAGTCGTTAATCCAAATCACTTGGGGACTGAAGTTGTTCGGATAACCGATTATGTACGAAAAAATATATTAACCTGTCCGATGTTGAAATTTTTCTCCGTTGCGTCACTTCGTGTTGAATTTTCGTCGATTTTAAGCCTAACGAAAATTTTTATAATAATAATCGAGGCTATTGTATCGTTAAAAATTATTTCTTTGTTTTGTACAAACGAAAATAAATATATTGAAGAATATAAAAACATGAAAATTATACTTTAGAAGTAAATCTAGTATCAAAAACGTTCAATTCAGCATGACACAGTCCGACTGAAAATCGTTCGGATAACCGGTGATTCGGATAACCAGGGTTCGGATTAACGACTCTCTACTGTATAGCCTTAAAAGTGTTATTACTGTAAAACTTTTTTTACAGCAAAGGCTACATGCACTTCAAGAAAATCATGAAATTGAAATAAAATTGCTTCAACAACAATTGGAAGTTGCGCACACAGAAATTAGCCATTTACAGAAAGAACATCAAAAAACTTTATCACCATCACACATGCCAGAAGAACCTGCACAATTTGATATATTTTCACAAGAAAGACAAGAAGGAGAGGTAATTTCCTGTTAACAATCATTATTATTAAAAATTTTTTAAATAGAAAGTATCAAATGAACAGCCTGATTGTTTATCAGACTATAAGGTTAAATAATTACTAACTTAAGTAATTTGGCAGGAGGAAGGCCACCGGTCTGCCATCTCTTGTTAAACACAATAATTATAAACTATATTTCAGAATATTCTGGAAGAAAAGATAGACTCAGAGTGGGACTTGAACTCTCAATTACTGATTACTGTGCAGATACATATCCAGATCTCCTGATCTTATTAAATTTGTATTAAATTTATTTATAATTATTACATTTAACAAGAGATGGAGGCCTGCCAAATTTCTTGGTAATTACTTATTTAGCCTTATAACCCAATAAAGAATCCAACATTCACTTGGTATCTGAAATTAACTATTGGGTTAGTATTTATTATAAATAATGAATGTAATTTTATACTATTTATTTTTAAAAGGGATCAGAATGCACTGACAGAAGAAGTTTAACACCTATAGGAGTATGTTTGTTTATTGATTAGATAATTTCTTAATAATGAAAGGTATTATAGAAATAATTATTTTTCTCTTTTCAGAATTCATCTTTAAATATTATTCCAAGTTCAGGTTTTATGTCATTTGAACAGCTATTACAGATGCCAGATGAACCTGACAGTGATTATCAATATCTTATTTTTTAAAAGAAATTATCATCTTATTATCTTAAATTTTTAATTATCTTTTAATAATTAGCACCAACAAGCATTTCTTCACAGCAAGATATAGAAAAACTTTCATCCAATTTAGTTGCTACACAAAAAAAATTAGAACATGTGACTGAGGTAAATTAGTTAATTTAATTTTAACATACTAATAAATTTTTTAAAATTTTTCTTTAATTTCAGATATTAAATGAAAGCGAAGCTAATAATCTGAGAATGACTGAACAAGTCAGAGTATTAAAAGAAGAAATAAGAAGATTAGAAAGAAATAAGGAAAGAGAGGATCATGCCGAAAATCTTGAATATCTAAAAAATGTCATAATAAAAGTTAGATTGTACTAATACATCATTTTCTTAAATAATGATATGAAATCTTTGTGTAAAATTTTCAAAACATCATAAAATATAATAGTCAAATAATTTTTAAGTACAGAACCAAAAACATCATTTACTAAATTTATTAATAGAAACAGACTCCTAATTTATATAAAGTAAAAAGAAATGATCATCTCATCTACTAAAAAACCATATATATTTAAATGTATATGATGATTTATATAAGTTTAATAGTCCAAAATTTTAATATCAACTTTAATTGTTTAATTTAATCTTAAATAATAGCAAATAACTTATTGAAATAAGAAATTCAAAATTCTTATTTTCATATATTATTTTGATAAATTTATTTTTGATTTAAAAACCTGCTATTTTTTAAAACATGTATTTCTGTTTAAAATTAAATATTTTTTCTCCTAGTTTGTAACTTTGGAAGGTGGTGATGAAAGGGTGAGGTTAATTCCTGTTCTAACAACAATTCTTCGTCTCAGTCCTGAAGAACAGAATCAGCTATTATCTGTTTCTACTGGTACGTTAATTTTTTCTTTATTTACTTTTTCAATAAATATCTATTATATTTATGAGATATAAATGCATCATGTTAAGTTTAAAATAAGTTATATTTAATTAGTAAGAAATTTGTACATCATACAAGGTGCGTTCCATAAGTAATGCGACCAATTTTTTCATGACATGATGATATGCCGTAACTTGTTCTAACCTGCTGTGCTCGGTGGCGGGGGGTGTTAGCTTCAAAACTCACCCAGTCTCATTTGCCTCCAGGCTGCCGGCGGGTGAGGACGTTCGTTCCCGGGAACCCCATTTTGTGTTAATGTAACACAATGCGATGGATCGTTTTCTGGAGCAACGTTATGCTATCAAATTTTGCGTTAAACATGGGAAGTCCACCACCGAAACCTTTACATTAATTCAGCAGGCCTTTGGGAGCGATTGCTTGTTCAAATCACAAGTCATTCAAGGATGGCCGAGAGGAGGTCACCAACAAACCCCACAGCAGACATCCATCAACCTCCCGAATCAACGAAAATGTGATGTGTGTGCGTGATTGTTTGAACTCTGACCAACGGTTGAGCCTTCAATTGATAGCAGACACTCTAAACATGACAAAAACAACCATTTATTGCATTGTGACTGAAGATTTAAACATAAAAAAAGTGTGTGCAAAACTGGTTCCAAAAGTGTTGACTGATGAACAAAAGGACATGTGAGTGCTCCAGTGCCAAGAGCTCTTGAAAATGTGTGAAAATAATTCAAATTTTTTAAACTCAGTTATCACCAGTGATGAGTCATGGATCTTTGAGTATGACCCTGAGACAAAAAGACAGAGTTCGGAGTGGCACACCCCAGCATCACCCCACCCCAAGAAGGCACGCATGAGCAAGTCCAGGATCAAAAGCATGCTCATTGTCTTCTTTGATGTCAGAGGCATTATCCACCACAAATTCATAGCTGCCAGGACCACTGTGAACACAGCTTTTTATTTGAAAGTGCTCAAAAGAATGAAAAGGAGGGTCACACGTCCGAAGCGACATCAAGGACATGTGGAAATTTCATCACAACACACCAAGCCAGTGTCAACGATTTCCTGGCCAGGACCCACACCCCATTGGTTCCCCAGCCTCTCTACAGTCTTGACCTGGCTCCTGCCGACTTTTTTTTTTTTTTTTTCCTCGTTTAAAAGGGGTCATGAAAGGGAAACATTGGGACACAATTGAAAACATCAAGGCTTACGTTACATTGGCTCTAAAGGACATTCCAGGCCTGGAAACATCGCCTTCACAAGTGTATCAATGCAGGAGGGTGCTATTTCAAAGATTTTTGACTAAATGTAAGAATATGTTCAATAAATGATTTTTTATGAATTTGGTCGCATTACTTATGGAACACACCTTGTATACAGATCTTCAGAACAAATTATTCTAATTGAATCAGTAATTAGCAGTTTTTTTTCAGTTATACTAAACATAAATACAAAAGAATTGTATTGCTTAAATAAGCAAGCTAATAATTTAAATTTCAAATGTTTTCATGGTTTCCCACATCATCACACAGCTGACATAATGTATGAGTAAAAAATAACACTCCAAGGTATTTCAGTGCCATTGTAATTAGATGTCAACAAAGATAAACAATTAAATAAATAGATGAGATCTAAAAAACATTGTTGTAATAATTTAAATTATTATGAAATATTTAACATTATAGATGGGAAAACTTTAATATTTCTCCATTGCCTTCTTTTATCTGCTTCACTGGTTAGTGTGATGGCAAGCTGTATTTTGATGATTCATAAGTCTAAATTTATAGATTTCTTCATAGTTACTCAAGGTAAAGCCAAAGCCTGTTTTCTTTGCTTCTCTTTCCTTCTGTCTGTAGTTCTCAAGGTACATAGTCAATCCTGCTTCTTCCCATCATTTCTTTGATGACTTCTCTGCTTGCACTGCTTTCTAAACACCATCCATATACACCACCAGATTTCCTTATTTTCCCATTCCATACATTCTTACTCTCACATGCAAGAACACAAAAGAATGGCAATGTGTTTTAACTCACACATTGTCTGCTTAATCTCCATCTGTATGTCTATGCAGAGTAGTCAATGTTGTACTACTACATGATCACTGGGCATAATTTGCAATTCTTTGCTTTTACGAAATGCATTCTTGTATATAAAGTTTATCTGTGAGTAGCTTTGACCACACTTATATGGAAGAAAATGTTCTGTTTTCTTTTTGAAGAAGGAATATCTTATAGATTTTGCAGTAGCATTGGACATAACCATTTGTTCACCTTCTGGTATTACATATCTGATTACATAGCAACCATGGATTGTTTCAATACTTTCATTGTGACTTCCAATGTGTTCATCACTATCTGTTTCTGCTAATACTCTATCTCATCCTCCATCATATTCCAGAAATTATCTTTTTCTTCTTTGTACATTAGTACATATAACCAAGTTAATCACATCTAGTTCTACTCTTATTAGTCAATTTCCTCTGCAACGTACCTCTATTACACAATTCTTCATTTCTTTTGACAAAATAATACTGATGCATTTTCCTCCTTTCTTGTTGGCTCCATTATAGAAAATTGTACAACCATGTCCTAGTTTCTTGGATGCCTTGCAACTCCTCTTCTTATCACGCTACCAACATTGAAGGTTTCCATCCTTGTTGCTTGTACAAGTTTGTTTCTTTAGCCCTACCTGCTCCTTATAATACTCTTGTCTGTTTCTCATAGCCTCCAGGCTTGATATTTCATCATAAGAAGCATTAGTCACAGCAGATGTTCTTCTTGATACCAACATTCACTCTTTATCTGGAGCTTATATAAATTATCCAAGCTGGGTTACTGCCACTTGCATATTTTATATAACAACATAACTCATTACACTTAATCCAGCTGACTGTTTGGTACTACTATCAGGTTATATTAAGGCTAATTAATAATCAGATACAAAGCAATTTGGCTATATACAGGCAGTTAGCCACAATCTCATGATAAATTTAATAATTAGAAATAAAATTAATTAAACTGCAATTTGAAAAAATTGGAGACAAATTTCCACTTCCGTCCATCCGTCTTTCCTTAATCTCAAGAACTGAGTTAGATATATGAAAGACAAGACCAGATATGGAAAGCTTAGGGGGAAGGAGAGCCTGATTAACTATATATGAACTTCTGATGCAAACCAGAAGTAACATTCTTTTAGGGGAAAATTTTTGAAATGAAATGTGTTAGATGACCAGTGCTATTGTTTAAGGAAACGTATGATGTACAGGGGAAAACCACTACTAATTTTTGAGGTGAAGAACATATATTTTAAATAAAATAAATTAAAAATTGCAGCCTGGCATTGTGACAATGTATAATGAATTACATATTAAATAAATAATAATTGATCACTAAGAATTTTCTGATTGATTTTTTTATGCTTGATATTATTTTTAGTTATATTTTTGTAATTTATTACATTATTCAAACAGAAATGAAAATTGGAATATATTATAATTTAATCATATATTAAATATCTATTCATATAAAACTAAAAAAAATATTCTGCATATTATTATTTTTCCCCAGCCTATAGTACTAAGAGGGCCTTTTTAGCAATCCATTATGGGTTTGTTTGGCTAGGCCAACAAGGTGGTGAGAGAGGGAGTCTGACATAACCATATGGACTACCCCTGAGGTTTTTCAACCTGTCTAGATTCTATCCAGTCAAGAAAATGTATTATTATTATACCTTTGAATAACGTGTTTTTTTCTTGCAGGTGATTTACCACCCGATAATTCATCCGGTTGGAGTAGTTATTTACATCGATGGTCCGGACTTATTTAGTCAATTCTGTAATTTTACGAGTAGAAGAAATTTTAAAGTTTGTTTCTCAGGTACAAAATTGTGGTCCAAAGAATAACAATTGTAAATAATTATATTATGTGTATAGACATACATACACAATTTAATTTCAAGTTTTTGTACACAATGTAAAGTAATGACAATGAAATTATATATTGTAAACTGCAATATTTTTATTTGTGTATAGCATAATTTCAATTTTAAGATGAAATCTTAAAACTGATGGAAGATTTTATAAGGGCTTTCAAATCTTAACAGATTAACATTCCTATAGTAAATGTATTAAATTTATGAAATTCTTTAATAGAATTAAACATTGAATATTCAGTTTGTTTTTAATAAATGGTAAGAGCTAATATTTATATAATTTTTTTTTTTTTAAATGTTTGGATATGTGTTTAAAAAACTGATTTTTGACTTACTGCCAAAGGTATTGTTTTGAAAATGTTTATTGATCAATAAAGTAAATAAAACAAAATACATGTAACAAGAGATTATTTATATTTACAATTACATTATGATTTAAAGCTTGTTGATAGGATTAGTTTGAGAGTTTATAGCCAAGAAAAAAATTTAATTTAATTTAATTTAAATATTTCATTTATTTTGATTTGGTTGAAATGCAGATATTAATGACTTGAGTTATAAAGAAATTCGTTTAATTAATAATTAATCAAAATCTGTTACATATCAGTAACGGCAATGAATCTAACTTTTCTCATCTATCAATAAACAACTTAGGAACCAATACTTACAAAATGAATTGTCATAATGTCATAATACATTATAATAAATAATGTAGTATTTAATATGACAATAATTTATATATTTTAAAAATTATACTAATGCTTTCTGAGTGTAACTTTAAAAAGTACTGTACATTATTTTTATAGTTATAAAATCTTAGCATTTAATATATTTAGGATACAATAGAAGTTTGTTAATCTGGCACACAGTAATCCAGCACCTTCAAAAAGTAGTCAATAATTTGGAATTGTCTGACGATAATCCAGCATTGAAACTTACTTGGCTATTCAGTCAGTCTTATCACAATATATAGTCATGCACTGTATCATCATTAGACTGGTTAAATAGTGTTTATAAACAAGTCAAAAGCATAGAGCAGGGTGTGCTGGTACAAATGTACAGCAAATCTTGCTCTGTATATTATGTGTTAAAGTATAAAAGTTAGTGATATATATATATATATATCACTAACTTATGTTTACTAGACATTTTTGTATTTTTGCAATCAAGCACCACTCTGGTTCCATAGGTACTGAATTAAACTACATATAAAAAGTCAGTCGTTAGTTATCATAAATAGTACTACTACTTTAATGTTAAAAACTAATTATATCATCATTTGCCTTCAGTAATTTACTAACACACAAGCTTTCAGCATTAAATAAATAATTGCCATAAAGTCTAATATGTATTTCAATTCTATATTTATTTACTAATGAATTAACATATGAAAGACATTTTACATCAAAGTTATTTTTTATATGACTGTACTAACCAATAAAAATGAAATGTATTCTATTTCAAATTATATATAGTATAAAAATGAAGTTTTATATAATTTTAATATACTGTATTAAGTTAAAACTAAACATCTTGAATGAGTATTTCAAATACATATTACTTATGAACATTAAACTCCCAACTGGAGTTTAATGTAGTGTTTCAAAAAGTAACCACAAATTATTTTGATATATCTATTGTTTTATTACTAATTGAATTATATATGTCATTTTTCTACATAATCACCCACCTTTTCAATATTTCTCATACCATTGCATCAACTTCTTTATTCCATCAGAAAAAAGGTTTTTGGTCGTGTGTTCAGCCAGGAATGCACTGTTTCTTTCACCTTGTCATCATTCTCAAATCTTTGTCCTCTCAAAGCATCCTTCAGGGGTACAAGTTTATGAAAGTCAGAGGGAGCAAGGTCGGGACTGAATGGGGATGCTGTAAGATCTGAAATTTCAATTTCTGAATGGTGTCACGAGTTTCAGCAACCATGTGAACCATAACTTGTGATATTTGAGAATCTCCATGACAATATTATGTGAGGACCAGATACTGACATCCAATTCCCTGGCTGAAACTTTTAAAGAAATTCACCTGTGTTTGTAAATGTCATCAGTGATGGCCATGATGGAGCAATTGGAGGATCCTCATCATGGATTGACATTTGCCATTTTTAACCGTGTTTACCCATTTGTACATTCTTCTCTCACCAATACTACTGTAGCATTGTCTATGAATTTCACAAGATTTCATACCCTCCAACTACAACAAAATCTGATGATAGCTGTTTGCACTATAAAGAGTAGCAAGGAAAGACCACCATTTTGTATACACATCCCTTTCAATTAAACATGCAACAATAAGGGTTTAGAAGAGCCATGTGCAGTTTACAAGCCACTGTGGATATAATATATACATATAATATAAAAATTATTTGCACTAACAACTATAACTAAAAAAGAACAATTAAAATAATCATTAATTTTGCACACTATGTATACAAGCAAACACATCAAAATAATGCTATTTTCCTAGGAGATATACATTAGCTACTTATTTAATTAAAAACAAACATAACAAACCATCTCTTGCAATCATCACAGATGATTGCAAGAGATGGCTTGATGCTACTTTACTTCAATTGTTACTCAAAATGATGACCCTGTTGACAACAAAAAGAAGTAAAACTTGCAAGGTGCTAAGTTGGGTGAATAGGCAGGATGTGGTAGCCCATTATTTCTGGCAAGATGTTCTGTGATCACTATGGACTGACATGAGGACACGTCGTGGAGAAGATACCATTGTCCACTTTGCCACATCTCAGACCATTTACGAGATGGACTCATGCAAATAACAAATGGCTTACAGCAATGCTTCCAGAAGCTATATGAGCACTGGCAAAACCTGTATGTTTTCTTCATTAATGTATGTAATAATACAGAC
Source organism: Centruroides vittatus (assembly GCF_030686945.1). Classification (NCBI taxonomy): domain Eukaryota; kingdom Metazoa; phylum Arthropoda; class Arachnida; order Scorpiones; family Buthidae; genus Centruroides; species Centruroides vittatus. Next base: position 1,978,554 of record NW_027122708.1, on the reverse strand, counting down.
ACTCATTTTTGTAAATGAAGTTCTCTGTCAATGGTTTGTTTTCAGTTGCAAAGAACAACACTGAACTTTGTCAGGGTGCAAGAAACATTTCAGATTCTAAAGATTTTTTTCCAGGTTTAGTTTCTTGACATGGTCATTTTCCAAGACCAGTAAGATTACCCAATTTGACAGCACCAAACTTTAGAAAAAAGTTTGAATCTGTCAAATCAGGTCTACTGAAGGAAATGTATCTAAATGGTTTGTAAATAAGTCAGTTTGCAAAATTAAAGAACAATATTCAACATGAAATTAAAACATAATATTATATTATGTTTCAATTTCAATTGAAATTAAAACATATTATATTATGTTTCAATTTCATGTTGAATATTGTTCTTTAATTTTTCAAAATAATGGAAAATGCTATAAAAAGAGCCCAACTTCGTATTAATGCTCAAGGTGCACATTTGTCAGATATCAAATATCATGTGTAATATAAGAAAATTTATCAATTTGAAATAAAATATATGATAATTTAAAAAATGAACTCTTATTTTGTGCCATAATTAACAGTATGACACAAAATAAATGTAAAAGTACACAGTAACAATGATGATTCAACTTTATTCTCTTAAATGTAATTAATATATTTTTATAATAAATACAATCAATAATTGGTAAAAGACACCAATAATAATTCTGTTTATGGGAAGAAATATTAAATTACAGACACATCAAAATGATAAAATATTTTATTTACACATTTTTAATTTTTGGTTATCACAATTAATAATTATGATCCAACAACATTATTAATCACATATTTTAGATGAAATGTTTAAAATGGTGTTTAAGCACACATTAGCAATGTGTCGGGTCAAAAAAATTGTTCTTGACAATGTAGTGCACGCACTGCATAATGACATTCCTTTCGTGCCTAATTTCATTGGCTAGAAGCTAAAGAAAAATAAAATTGTCAACTTACTTGTTTCAAATCAAAATCAAAATCAAAACCATATGAGAAATTTTATAATTACTTTTTCTAAGAGAGTATATTGTGGTCTATGCCTCGATTGATTTGTCCTTCGAGAAGGTGCCGTCTGCCTAGTTTTTTTCGATTGCTGAGTGAATTTTGCAGTTTCTTCTTTTGGCACTTTGTGTATTTTATTTTCAACTTTTTCGGGTATCTTATCTAAGATAAAAATTCAAAATTGTTACTGTCCTAAACAGGAATTGATTCAATTTTGATAGCAAAATAGGATTGATAGGATTCATAGTAAAGTTCTTATATAATGACACCTGAACAATGCATAATGTATGCAGCACAAAGACAGGAAAGTGATAAATGAACATATTTTATTGTCTGTGCTCAATACGCACATTAACATTTCATACTATTCATGTACATACTGTGCTTTTGTACTAAATCGGTCGTGTTCTACAACTTTGTAATTGACTTTTTTCCATATCATGCATCATTTTGAAGATAGGAGTGCTGATAGAAGATAGGAGAGGTTCTAATTTCACACTAGGTGCACTGCAAGCAATTGTAGTAAATAGCAATTTTACTATAGGGTAGATGTACCAGTTTTGGCCAGTGTACCAGTTCTGGCCAGAAAACAAATTTAACTTAAAAATATAATCACCACATATTCAAATCTGTCCAATGAAACAAACTTTTATTGTTAACTGTTCACACAGTTAACAATAAAAGTTTGTTTCATTTGTGATTATATTTTTAAGTTAAATTTGATTTTCTGGCCAAAACTGGTACTACACTGGCCAAAACTGGTACATCTACCCTAACTATACATCACATTCATAGCTGTAGCTATGTGTTCATCAGTTGCATTGGTATATAAAGACTTTACTATGTACCTGGTATTTATATATGAAAAAATAGTTAATTATCTAACAAACTAATCATTGTTAATGCATCTAAATCATTTCTACTTTGGTGACACTTTATAACCAATCATAGTTAGTTAAGGATAAACAACCTAAATTTTTCAAAAAAAAATAATGATAATAATAATTGAAAATGTAAGTACAATTTCAAATGTTTTATTTTGTTTTACACAACTGTCAAAGGTGGGTATGCAGGGCCAACCTCCCTGCATACATTCAGTATTTTGCTGTTAAGAAAGAGGCAATTGTCAATAAAATCCTAGGATAAAAACAATTAACAGAATGTACAAAAGGAAGAAGATATTTTTAAAATTCTTGCCGATTTCATAAGATTGTAATTAGATTTGCAGTGAGAATGGTGTATACGTATTTACTGGAGCCATTTCAATGACATACTAAAAATGTAATAAAAATTAAGCTTAAGCTGGCACACTGCATCATACACAAAGCTTGATCTCCATAATAATTATATGAAACATTTCTATAAAAGTGGTCGCCTTAATCAAATCCTGTGCATTAAACCCCATCTTGTCAATGTAATGTGCAAAGAAATGGGATCTGCACGTGACTTTTATCACACATCAAGATGCAATGACTGTCACGAGAACGCACGTCAATCTACCTTTCTAAGCCAAAATGGTGTAAAATATTTCCTCTAAAAATTAAATTGGATTTAATTGTATATTTTAAGGATGAAGACTGGTTATGTCAAATAGCTTATTTGGGGGATACTTTCAACAAATTGAATGATTTCAATCTTCAATGCCATGTGACATGACTATTTTTTAAAGTAACTTTACATGAAAAGATGATAGGAATTCAAGAAACTTTTCCCAACTCATTTTTGAATTTATTGAGCAAAGTTAATGATGCTGATAGGTTTTGAAAATAATCAAATGTCACTTGTACAATCTTAAAATAAAAATTTCTGAAATACTTTCCAGAAAATAAGAAAGAAGACAGCATCAAAGATTGGATTGCAAACCCTATTTTTATACAACAATCACGAATTCCTCTGATCTTCATTTAATTTAAAAGTAAACCACCTAGAAATGTCCCTTGAAAATATCAATCTGTGATTTTTGGATTGCTGCTTGCAAATAGTACAAAAGAGCTTAGTATTTGTGTGAGAAAGGTTTCTCAGTACTTCATCAATCAAAACAAAGCACAAGAATGCACAGGAACTGCTTGAACCCAGGACCAATTCTAACTTTTCTACTTAAAAAGATTCATCTCATTAAAACAAGTTAGAACCACATTAATTAATAGCTGATAGTTATTTTAGCAAATCAAAATTAATCTTTTACCCCAAATTGTAGTGCATAGATAAGTATGTAGTTAAAGTTAATTATATCTGAAGGTATGCAAACAAAAAAGATCAAATGCTGCTGTTCCAGACAAATGGAATATAAAGTACAGTAGAGTCCTGGAAACTTGACTCTCAATAACTCAACATTCCGTAAAACTTTCATGTCATTCAAAAAAAAAAATATGTGCAATCTAATTTTTATCTCTAAGTTAATACTCGGATCAAATAAGTTATTGTTCTTTACCAAAGACACTCGATTATACCATAAATTCCATGTTTTAACAAAGAATATAACCCTTTATCCAAAATGCCACTGCAAAAAGCCATGATGCAAATGTCACTAACTTGAAAGTAATCACTGAATAGCCAATATTTTTTAAAATTAAAATTTAACTAGAAACAGTAGTAGTCACTATTGACACACAGTTAATATGTATGTAAATTTGCACAGATAATACCTTTGTGAAAATTTTGCTATATAGACTAGCATCATTGCTTTTCCATAACTCGGTACCTTCTCAGTCCACATTAAGTCGAGTTTGCAGGACTCCACGGTAGACAAAAGGACAGCTTGACAAACAGCAGTAATGACTTAATTCATTCTGAGAGATGAATAACGTCCAAAAAATGCACTGAGATTTAACTCTCCTGTGTTCTATTTCCAAAACAATATATAAAAACGTGTTTTTACAATTGAATTCTTACAGAAAAAATAATGACAAACCCATCTGTAAGGGGTTATAAGGTTTGAAAGTACTAAATCCTATAATCATATGACTTTGTGAGCATTACAGACTCAAATTCATAATTCTTTATATATTGAGAAAAATATTGCTGGGAGTCTCTCTATAGAAAGATAGAATTGCACTCTAGTAATTTTTCTGATTCCTTTTTCCCCTTGCATTTTTTCAAATCTTATATATTAAAAGCAAAATGTTCTGTCCCTACCAAAACTGAAACCAACACTGTGCAAAAAAGCAGCGTGTAAATAGGTCACATCGGGTCACCTGTGGGGTTTACAATTCGTTCCTCAAAAGGTCCACTCATTAACTTACTCTGTGAATTTGGCATGAATTCATGGAAAGGGTTAATTAACAAAGGGGAAGGAAGGTCTCTGCATAGGGATAGGAGACACGAAACGACTTCACTTTTGACTCAGACTTGGAATTGAAGAGACAGCTATTCATTTGCTCCCATAGCAACTATTCTTTAAGTTTGATTTTTGAATAATAATCTTTGGTTATATACAAAATATAGATATACATATTTTATATTATTTTAAATAATAATTATCTGTAAAAGCAAAATGTTCAGTCACCACCATACACAAATAACGTAAATTTAAAAATTAATTTAATTGATTTACAATTTGAAAATTTCAAAACAACTTTTAAACGGTTTTTAAAGACATTTTAATTTTCAATTGATTTGATTTTAATTAGTTTTGATATTATCTTTAATTTCAGTTTCGGCGTAAAGGCCAGAGTTTTAATTATTTTATTATTTTTAGTTTTAATTAATTCTTGATTTAATTTATTTAATATTAATTTAGTTTTTATAATTATTTATTCTTATTATTTATTTAATTTTGCCTGTATGTTTTGAACCCTTAATTATAGTTTCTTTTAATTAATTGCAACTCTTTTTTCTTTTGCAATGTAACTATAGAAATTGTTTTAGTGTTGTTTCACACAAAAGATAATCAAATTTTAATTTAGTTTAATTTTTTTAGTAATTTCATTAATTTTTATTTTATAAATTTGCTTCTTTTTAAAAATTTTTTAAATTTTAATTTTAAGCGAGTTAATCTTAATTGAACTGTCGGGCTACCTAGTATAAATAGTCTTGCAATAGCAAATGTGCTACACTTTATTGGAATTGTAGTAATTACATTTGTTAGACCGGACTGAAAGGTGGACTCTATGCTGTAGATTTTCCAAGATATCATAAGTCACAATCATGAATTCCCTATTATACATGGATGGAGCTTAAGTAGATCTGAGTAGACCTTATGTAACTTGAGGTTACACGAGATCTCAAAAAGAAAAATCTTTCCCCGAAGACTTTTTCAAGAAAATAAGACTTTGTCTACAAATGGGTCAATCTGAATTAGATTAATTGAAGAGTGCTAGAGAAATCAAGTTTGGTCTGCTATTTGTCTCAAATAGGAAACTGAATAAAGATGTTGTCATCCAATTCTTCAAAACTCTAGAGAATATTGACAAGGCCTTCTACACACAAAATTATTTTACTTTTATCTGATTTTAGGGGGGAAATTCTTATAGTATTTAAAATATAATATTTAAATGTAAAAGTTAGAAGAGTCTTTTTATCATTTTAATAAAAAACATTTAATATTTACCCTCTTCTTGCTTTTCTTCTTCAGAATCTGAACCGTAGTTAGCAATCAAACTTCCTAAAGCCCCTCCAATTTTAGTTTCAAGTGGTTTTTCTTCAATAGTTTGTTTTATTATGATCTGTTCCAAGGGTTTCTCATCATCAGATTCTAAAAATTAAAAGTATAATTTAGTACAAATGTAATTTTTCGATAAATTTATTGAATTGGAAATTGTACCTTCAATTACTTTATCGGCTACAAAATAGGATGATTTTAATTTACTTTCGTCGTCATCCATTTCAAAACAACCTACATGGTTGGAATTCGATACTGATTCATTATTCAAATTTTTATTTTGTTGTGAACCGTTTGTCGTCACATTTTCTGACAAAGGTGTTGCAGAAGTTTTTTCTGCTAATTCACTGTCAGAATCACTTATAGAAAATGTATCCAATTCTGAACAGTTTTGTTCAATGCTAGCCTCATTTAAATTAGCTCCTTGTTTACATTCCGATGACAACAATTCAGAGTTAATAAATAAAAAATCCATATCATCATCTTTATCATCATTGTTTAAAGCAATTCCAGTAAATTTCTGTACCATTCCTTTTGTATTGTCGACATCTTCATCTGATAATACTGATTTTGGAAGCTGAATTGCTTTATTACAATTTTTATTTACAGTACGGTTTACATTTTGTTGATTTGTTACTTTCCTTCTTCTTCTTTTTGTGAAAAACGTCTTTCTCTTTGCATAATAACTATGTTTTTTAAAGGATTTCATTTTCCTGTATTAAAAAAGTAAATTTAAGATTAATATGTCCAAACGATTATTATAAATATTAAAAATATTTGCCGATAACTTAGATATACAGATTAAAAACATATTGAGGATTACACAAATTTTTTGCATGTTAATAAACAAAATAATTATCACATAAACATAGTAAATAAAAGCTCACATTTGATTTACCATACAAAATATGAAATATTGATGTATATAAAAAATATAAACATCCTGTAGAATGTTTAGTCCCTACCTATATCAAAATATTAATAGATTAAATGAAAAGCTCCAGAAAATCTTTAAGATTAAATGTAATCTTCCAAATGTAAGAATAGTGTTGATGTCTCTGGCATGGCATAATCTGTATTAATTTCAAGTATAAACTGATAATCAGAAACAGCTCAAGTTGACATGATACAAGCAAGAACAGATATGCATAGTTCTTCCTTAGCATTTGGTAATGCATTTATTGCATCCGAGACATGTGGACATTCAGATCTTGCTTCAGATCTAACAATCCTATTCCTTAGAACAGCGTTTCTCAACTTGGGGGTCACGGTGATATTAAAGGGGGGTCTCGAAACAATAATGATATCATTTTATGAGAAAAAAATCATTTATTATAAACTTATAAACATTTTACTTACAATAAGTACACATGTAAAGAAAAGAAATTAATGTGATGGTTGCATTTGTTTTTCATTTAAAATTTTCTCCATACGTGGATCTACGTTAGAAACACACAAAAGCAAATTGTTTTCGAGTGATAAAAGACTATTCCTGTATTTAGTTTTTAGCGCAACCATAGACGAAAAACCCTTTTCACAGAGATAAGACATGTCGAAAGGGATTAATATTTTCAATGCTTCTGTGACTAAATTTCTATATTCGTGTCGACGAGCAAGCCAAAACGTATTTAAATCTTCAGATGTAAATTGCAGTTGTAGCGCTTTGTCGGCAGACATTTCGATGAGCTGGTCACGAATCTCAACCGGTAACTTAGCAGCGGCAACAACATTTTCACTAAACGGATTCAGTATCCATCTCTTCGAGAAATCATTTTTATCTTCCGGGAAATGTTCCGTCAACTGAGTTTTTAGCTCCTTTGGGTAGGAGGTTTGCAATAAATGTGGTGAATAATAGTTTATATTTACTATTGGGGGGGGGGCCGCGGAGCTAAGAAGGTTGAGAATCGCTGCCTTAGAATTTATTCAACAATTTACTTACTGTTTTATTTATGGACCTTATGAAATCTTTCAAACTTATAATTTCATTGCATTTATTTCTTTGAATACACAATATTAAACACAATCAAACATTCTTGCAAATTCATTTTTGTGGAATTTTACAATAAAAATTAATAAAATTATTATTTCACCGAAATAGATAGGACTTTATAAATATCCTGTGCTTCATATATTGGTTTTTATGAGCAAAAGTATTTTTAAGAAAACATTATTTTGAAAGCATTTTCAAGATTATTTGCTTAAATTAAAGATTAATATAAGAAGTTATTAAAATTTCTTGTATTTTAAATTATATACTGTAGGCTCTACTTACTGAAATTGCAGATGTTATAAGTTTGTTATGTTATCAAAATCAGCAATTCCAAAATATTCAGTTATTGTTATCAGTATCTTTGAGTAACTAGGCCTTTTTTATACTTTCTTTTCATGCTAGCATATTCAACGTGCAGCTAATAATATGAAATTGTTTTAGGTTATCGTTACAAGTTTTAATCCATACTTTAAATATATTAGTTTAATCATTATTTGTTCACAATACAATAGTTTAAATTGCTGGCATTATTCTATCTGTTGTTGAAGTTGGTAGCAGACAAATAATACCAAATGAATTATTTATTAATAATGATAAATATAATTACACTTTTAAATTGTTTTAACACATCCTTTTAAAGTTAGAGTTAATGAAATTAGATATTTTCCTCTAATTGTAGTCTCATTTCACTGTGTTATCAGTTTAGATAATTCCTAAAGCAATGACAATAAGCAGAGGCGACTGTATTTGAATTTCCAATTTGTATTCCATCTTTTATTAAATACAGATACATTTTATACATATCTTACAGGTCTAGACAAATAAAAATTTCATAAATATTCTATATATTTAAAAAAAAAAAAGTATTTGTTAAAGAAAGATTTAATAATAATTATTATTATATTGAAATTTCTATGCCAAATCAAAATCCTAAATTACAATCAACCAAATATAATTTGCTGGAAATGTATTAATGGTATTTACTTTGTGATTCATCACCATTCCGGCTTCAACAATTAGTTTTACTTATAAGAATGTTTCATTTAAAACTGAAATTTAAAAAAAAATTGCTCTTATTAGCAATGAATGAAAAGTGCTCATTTTGCAGAATTTCCCTTTCTCTAAGTTAGCATTTTTCACAAGCAACAGTTGTTCAATCTTTACTGAGATTCACTACTGTTAGCAGTCAATATTGACTGGTATTCAATCTTAAAATTAAAATACGGGCGTTAAACTACGTACAAATATCGCTATAAATACTGGCGCTTTCGACGAAACTATTTCCGTCTTCGTCAGGCAGTACATATTGTACATAGTTTAACACCCGTATGTTAATTTTCTGGTCTCTTGCTTATCCAATGAATGGCATGAAGTCCAACCATCATTACAGTTAATTCAATCTTAATTGCTTCATATTACAATCCAAAGAAATATCTCTTACTGATTAGTTGATGACTCTGTTATTAGTTTTCTCTGTAAATCTTGCTATTACAGATAACTTCATTACTTAGATTGATCCAATCTAAAATATATAAAAAGCAAAATCATTCTATTTTTTGTCTTTTTTGCACATCACAGCAATGTGGCAGATTGCAAAAATTTATTTTTATATTTAGACATGTTTATCATTTGATTAGTTATGTTCTATGTACATTAATATTTGTAAATGTTTGATTTTTGAAACATTCACCTAATGAAAAGCATTAAAAATGATTGAAAATGTTGTTTTTTCCAGCTGAATAACCTTTTTGCTGCTATTCAAGATTGTGTTTGATTGAGTCACTTACTCTTATTAAACTTATACATAAATTGATTATAGTTGATATCTTTGTATTGGGAAAAGAGAATATCTATTTATCTAATATATAAATGAATAAAGCTTCCATATTTCTGTAATATTTAATTTTCTACATGTGTTGTAATGATTTTACTAAATGGCTGCCCATTGCTAGTTTTGAAATATGCTTAAAATACTTATTATTGTAGTTTGAAACAGAGTTATTTATTGCTGTATATAGTAATGAGACTTGATTTTTATACTTGTTACCAATTTTTCATTAATTATTCTCCATTAGATCAAAAATATAGGAAAAAGCAATAAGAAAGAAAGATACTATTCAATATGTAATATTATGAATATATCTTTTACAAATTATAAATGAATTATGTCAAAACTAAATAACTAACTGAAGTACAGCTTACAGATATTTTTTGTAAAAATATATGAGCAATTTCTCTTCCATTAGAAATGCCAATGCATCAATTCTTGAGTGCAACAATCTGCTTACAAAAAATGGCTGAAAATTTTATTTTATTATAATATAAAACTGACATCTTATTTCATTAAAAACACAATTAAGAAAATATGGGTTCCATAGTCTGAAAAATTTCTTGCAACTAACTTAAACTTCTGAATAATTTAAATCATAAAATTATTTCTAAATGAGATGTGAGGAAGATATCTTAAAAATTAATTTGATTTCTTTTATTCCAATGGCAAAAACTCACAGGAATCAGATTCATGTAATAATAGCCTGTATAATACAGAATAGAAGAGAAATGAATAATAACATTTGATTAATTACAATTTTAACATTCCATTTAATCATTTGAATGTTATAATTACCATGTAAATATTTTCAATTTAATTGTATGATTAATGGGTAGATACAGAAAATATATCTCACTTGTTATATATGAAAGGATGATTATTACCTATTCATCATTTATAATTATTTTAATTATACTCTATATTTTAATTTTGGATTAATAAACTTACCCAAATGATTTAGTCTCTAATATTTCTCCTCTTGCAAGTTTCTCCGCTTGTTCTGCTTCGTGTTTTTTTATTTTTTCAACAGTTGGAAAATTTCTATTAAAAATTTTATAACTTCTTAATTATCAAAAATGCAAATACAAATATCAAAAATTCAAAACAAACAAGTAGCATATAATAATATACAATCACAGTTATAAATTTCAAATTTTAGTTTAAAATCAAAGATTATCAGTATTAATTTTCTGATATAAATTTGAAAAACTCCAGCAATGAGTTTTATAACATTCCTGGCCAAACCTTAAGGTTGTGTGTGGTGCCATCTGTTTTGAGATTTTATTTTCTTAAATTTTTATATTATTAATTATTATAAAATGACAAAGCTTAATTTTAAGGGTAGAGATGAGTTTTATAAAAAATTGCAAATGCTAATAATGAGTAAAATCTTTGTTAAGTCCGACCACACTGAAGATATGACCTCCCCTCTATCTTTTAATTACTAAAATTTAATAGCATCAATGCACCTAATACTCAAACATCCCTGGAAAATTTCAAAAATTTTTGACAAAAGGCATAGGGGTTATTAAGCTTCAAAGTGATTGAACTAAATCATGCCATCAACCAACATCCATACATACAGAAAAAACTCCTAAATTATTATTATTATTTTTTTTTATTCACATTTCTTGACATTTCAAGGTCTTGAATACAAAAATGTAAAAATCTAGGGGAGGTCATTTTCCTCTGTTATATATAACAGCCAGAAAAGTAAAAATACTTTGTGTTATTTGTTTCTTTATGTTTGTTGAATAAACTAGATCATTTCCTTTATTAATTATTTTTTTAAAATATTTATTAGGAAAAAATTTTTATTACATAATTTCTTATATATTATTTAACATAAAACGTTACAAGAACTTAACAAATTAATTTGAAATAAATTTTTATATCAAAGTCAAATTCATTTCCAATAAAAAATAAATTTTATTAGTAAACTTTTGTAAAATGTTTAAACAAATACAAGTTTGTTTAAAGTTTTATTTACTATTTTGAAAATAGAATCATGTATATTCTTTTAATCTTCTATAAATATTGCCAGACAGCTGTGATATAAGTTATCAGTCTAGTGCTATGAAAGATTTGAGGGAATCTCTGCTTCATCTTCAAACTTTAGTTTGAAGATGACGCAGATTCCCATAATTTATCATGTACAGTATAAATTAAAGTGTTGTTCCTTCTTAGTTTTGCTGGCCAATACCTTTGTGATCAGACCATATAATGGTAAAATTGAATCTGATCATATAACCTGAATATATTGGTGTGTCACATTTACAAATTAATCAATCTTTAATTATAAATATCCCAGTTCCATCCAAGTTAACATTAGCATAATTTCCTATACTGTATTCAAATCTTAAGCTAGGTTCACATTGGCATACAAGCCACTATAAAGATACAAACTGCTAGTTTGTTCTCTTTTAGTAATTGTTCGACTAGTTTGTTAGAAGTTGAAAATATCTCATCTTTTGACAAACTTCGGTCAGTTTAGCTTATCAACTTTTCATAACCAGTGTTCAAAAACTCTTTAACCAATCATGTCCTAACTTAGTTTGTGTCAAGTAGAATGATGCAGACAATACTTTATTTCAGTTAGTGTTCATTTTCATTCGTTTTAGTGGTTCATATGACAGTGTAAACTGAGTTTTATATAATTAAGTTCTTCAAAAACTTTTTATTTAAATTTACAACTAATAAATCCATACTTTTTTTTACCAATAGGCTAATTAACTTTGAATAATTTTCATTATATAACATTTGTTTATGTTTTCACAAGTTATTTCCACATTACTGACAACACTCAAATTCCAAAGTAAGACATTCAAGCTTCTCTGAGTATATAGAAAGTACAATGAAATTCATCTGCATAGAATGGGATTTTTTAAATTTCAAATTGAAAAAATATTAGATTTATACATTGATGCATACTCAATCCTATAATGGTTGGAATTAAAAATAATAATAATTAAAAAATAGGATTGAGTATGCACACATTTATGTATAAATCTAATAGATTTTAGATTTGAAATTTAAAAAAACTGTTCTAAGCAATCAAATTCATTGTTCTTTCTATAAATTCTGAAGAAGCTTAAATGTAACAAGCATGCTTAATTAAATATTTATTTTGATATTCGGGTATTGTCAGTAATGTGAAAATAATTTGTGAAATGTACTGTACTTAACCCCAACAAGTTTCAACATCAATTATGCTTATTTAAAATGTATTTATATACTCACAAAAATGGAATAATTATTTTCTCAAATGTTTCAATTCAGGAAGTTCATTAAATTTAATTATTCATAAAACAAGAATTTAATATAAAATGAATTTCATTAAAAATTCAAAACATACTTTCTTCTGGTTTCCCTCCATCTTTTAATATCTTCAGGAGTATCTAATTTCATAAAATAATGTGCAAGACCAGTATAATGTTGCTATAATAAAAGAATAGTAAAATTTAAATTTATGAAATAAAAATTGTAATTTAAATCTTTAAAAACATTCTTACCAATTTTTTATGTAATTCTACAATCTTCGAATGAGCTTGAAAGAAGCAACCATCGAAATCACACTAAAAACAATTAAATAATGAAAAATATTTGGCAAAAATTTATCTTAGAATATGAAATGCAATCTAATACATCAAGTCTTTATTATTTAAACACTTTCATAATTAATATATAAGAGAATCAATCAAAAAATATTTACGATTATTTTAAACTGATATCTGTTGTTATGCATATTATTTACAACTCACCTTAACATGTTGTGCTAAATGTTGATTTAGTTGCCATTGTTCCGAATATGCTCTCCCACAAGGATCACAACAAAACTGTTTACTTCCAACGTTCTGTAACAAAAATATTCAATGTTTCTGTCATGAGAGGACTGAGCTTTTGAGACAAACATTCACAGATAAATGTTTTAGTAACTTGAAGTTTCATGAAAATCAAATAAATAATTATTAACATAATTAAGTTAACTTGAACCTTGTTTATAAATAGGACTTATTATACTGGTGTAGTTTCTGATTAGCAAAGAGAGGAAGTCTTAGCCAAAAGGTAAAACAAAATACCTTTATTTAAGATATTTTGCTTTACCTTTTGACTAAGACTTCCTCTCTTTGCTAATCAGAAACTACACCAGTATAATAAATCCTATTTATAAACAAGGTCCAAGTAGACAATATAAAAACAAAAAACATAAGGGCATAGAGGTAAAAAGAAATAACTAAGTTTAGAAGTTAAGTTATAGTTATGTAATTAAAAATTAAAAAGTACAGTGGAACCTGGTTAAATTGAACCTGGATAATTCAAAGTTGCGTTTACTCAAAATCATTTTCTTTTCCCAATCATCTAGAACAGGCCTGGCCAACCCAAATTGTTTCGCAGGCCACTTTGATCACGTGTAACATTACGGTGGGCCACAATTTAGACAAACATGCTTTTAAAAAAGCAAAACAAATACAAAATAAATAAGATTTTATTGTTCAAGAGTTCATACCAAGAGTTCATACTCGTACTTGCGCAATATAACGTTGACACATGCAAATTTTCATTTATTTAATTGTTTTGGTATACACATAACGGGAAACAAAAGTTTTAATAGATATATAATATTGCTTACTGGGCCACACAATTTAACGTGACAGGCCGCATGCGGCCTGTGAGTTGGCCAGGCCTGATCTAGAATAACATGTTAAATCAAACCAGTTAACTTGAATTCCTCAAAACTTTTTAACTTGAAGTCCAAATTTTTTTTCCCTGACTGATTTGAGTTAACCAAGTTCCATTGTATAAGCATTTTTCTTATTTTTTTTTTGAAAATTGTCAATTTTGACATATATATATATATATATATATATGTAAGTTTCAGGGTGGCTGGTCATTAGAAGCCAGTAGGGACTGGGCCCCACCAATAATTTTATCAAACAAAACAAAATTATTCACTGTCAAAAACATCTTAATTAAGAAATTTAGCATTTTTATAATTAAAATTATTGTTATACAAATAAACATCATTTCCAAAAGAACAAAAAAAAAAAAAAAAATATTTATCAAGCACATTTCTACCATGGGCATCCACAGAAAATTTTCCAGAAGGGAAGCTTGGAGAGAAATAATTACATCAATAAATATTTATGTAATTATTTAATCTGTTTGGGTTTTTTCACATATAGATACTAGAATACAGTATCATATAATACAAAAAGACAGACAGACTGTCCCATGGTCGAGGGCATAAGGTTATATATCTCTATGTTTAATAAAATAACAAAAAGTTCTATACCTCATTTGGCTTATCATTCCCATAAATCATCTATTTTATTCATCTTATCGCAGTGTTTTTATTTATTGCATTTATTTCAACTTTAAACGTATATTAAAAATTATCATCAGTTTCCATTGTTGTTTATTTTACTAAATTGTCAATTCAGTAACTATAGTGAAAAAAAATATTGTTATACATAGGGTAATCATAATTAAAGTTGTCCTATTCAGAGGATTCTGTAGCTCCAACCAATAAATTGATTGGGACCCAAATTTGTGTATAGTACATGCTATTCAAAAAATGTGGAAAAAAATTTTCAAAGAAAAATTTCAGTTACAAAATTGTCCACTTTGAGGTAAATGGCACTGTGAGCAAAGAAATATGACAGGCATAGCCACACGGAATGCAGAGGAGACTGGAATAAAAATGTCGAAACTAGCGAATGCCATTCGGTTAATGTTACCCTAGGTATACAAAATGGCAGCTCATCTCTGACTCCAGCATACAGAAGCAAGGAAACAGTGGGGATGCACGTTTTCTAAACCTAACCTATTCTAATAATTTAGTTGCTAATAATTATGATAATTTATTAGAATAAGTTAGGTTTAGAAAATGTGCGGCCCCACTGTTTCCTCGCTTCTGTATGCTGGAGCGGTGCTTACGAGATAAGAAAGTCTATCGCATTCTGAACTTTTCGCTTCGAAAAGAGGGTCATTTAGTGTTGCTAAATTTTGTCGCTAGATAGCGTCTTAACACCTCTATTCAGAGAGCTAAGCTAAGGCAGTATTACCTGGCTAAATGCTGTCAAATCCATTGAAATTTAAAGTAACGATTATATATTTTGTTTATAAATGTTTTTCAAGTGTAGAAACTACCCAGTTGTTTTATTGGCTTTAAAACTTTATGTAAACTTTTTAATCAAAATTTTATTAACCCAACTGCATCTAATGAATATATATATAATATAGTCTACATGTTTATCTTTTATGCATTTACATGGTATGTTATAAGAATTTAGTAAAAGTCTATTAATAAAAATTATTTGTGTGAATATCTCTTTCCATAAATACTTATAAAATTATTGTTTATTAGTAATTATTTTTTTTCATGCATTCTAAATCCTGAGATATGATTTCTTAAATTATTGATTTTTAATTAATGAGAAAAATTTTTTAGATTATTTCACTACTGAAGAAATTTATAGTTACTCTTATTTTTCTACAAATGATAAGCTTTCATGTGATATTAAATGTAACTGAAACCAGGTATTACATCATGTAATAAGATTTTTTTTCTATTTAAAATCAAATGTAAGACACTTGAAAATTTTTATAAAAATTTATAAAAAATATGGGGATACTGTAGATTGCTAACTATGGAATTTCAGGACTTTGAGTATATATCTGAACTGAGAGGACCGAGACGAGTTCAACGATACCCTACTTTTGGACTGGAGACGAAAAATAAGAAAGTTATCATAGTTTGTAAGTTATCATACATTTTTAATGCTTTCAAACAGACGGCACCGTAGTTGCTAGTGCTGCCATCTCGCGGTAAAGTCTGCAAACAAATTTTAAAAAAAACACGCTGAAAGGCAAGAAATTGCACGAACAGTCGAACGCCACTTCCTTTTTTTTCTTTTGTTCAAGAACTACTGTAAATCAATAACTAGTGACGTTAAATAATCGGCAGCCTGTTGGTGGCTCCCCTCCTGGGAAGTCCATCGGGAGCACGAACAGTCGAATGCCAGTTCCTTTCTTTTCCTTTTGTTCAAGCATCGCGACTCCCGATCGCGATAGCATGGTCGGCTCGTAGTACTAGCTGACCGTGAGCGATAGAGAGACTGAGGGGCCATAGCCCCCGAGATCGACTAGCAAGGATGTGTGAAAAGGACTTAACTCGAACTGTAGATGATCAGTGTGCTCATAGATCAACATCTGCCACTGTTGAAGGTATATATGGCCGACTTGCCTGACTGCCTGTTAAACACGCAATAGGCTTAGCGGAGAGAGCGACGCAACTCCTGATCATCACGCAATTGCCAAAAAAAGTATGACAACTTTCTTATTTTTTGCCTCTGGCCCAAAAGTAAGGTACCATTGAACTCATCTCGGTCCCCTTAGGTCCATACTCAAAGTCCCGAAATTCCATAGCTAGTAATCTATAGTACACCCAAAAATATAAATATAAAACAAAAATATGATAAATACAGTTAAAGAAATTTCCAAATTTTGTTTTTTGAAAGATTAGAAGATAGGATCATATGCAATGCTTCTTTCAAATCAATACACAAAACATGTTTAAAATACTCCTCTTTTCTATCTTTATGTCAGAAATAAAAAAGATACAAAATATAATTTTATCAATCAATCATTTATAAGAAAGCATTTGTCATTTAAAATTAATTAGTGCTATGCCTTTTGCTTTTTCAATTTAATCATGACATAATATTATGATAATATATCATGTGATTCTTAAAATAATATTTTAATAATGTAAATATATAAATATTATACAGAACAAATAAACCAGGCAAAAGGAGGATATATCCCGATTATCCATATCCTCTTAAGTTATTATGAGTATGAGAAATTGCTTCTTTAACAAAATGATTTAAATAAGGTGCTTCATGTTGTAAGGAGTGAAGGAATAAACTTTAAAATTTATATCAGGAACTTACTAACGAAGAATGTCAAGGATAAGTCAATATACGTGATATCATCCATTTGTTTGTAATAAATTAACTCTGTGCCTTTGTTTCACTTATATTTTTTAATATTGCAATAATAGAACAAAAACACGACTAAATACCACGCCCCTATTCACTTTCCAATCATGGTATATTTACACCGATTGCATTCTGTCACATGATTGGAAAACACTCCTAGTAACCAAGGATTATATACTACATAATTAATCTAGTCCTTGTAGACAAGACATTCCACTTTACAGAGATTAAATATGAAAAACGGGAGCACCGGATGACAGGTACAATATTGTTTCATAAAGTAACTTTCTCAAGGGAGTATTTTCTTTCACTAGTGTTCTCCATAAATGAGTGGATTGCAAATGCATTTAGTACGTAATCCCGTTGTATATTTTCTCTCATATAAATCAGAATAAACATATACGAGCGTTACTCGTAAGCAATAATATATACAAGGCACTACCCATTGCAACGCTCGGGCTTAGGGATGTAGTAGCGCCCCTGCTGGCCACCGCAAAAAACCGTTTTGTCTCCCTGCGCATACTCGAAATGCAATAGCCTCTTTTATCTCGTAAGCAATGGCTGGAGTCAGAGATGAGCCGCCATTTTGTATACCTAGGGTAACATTAACCTGCCATTCTTATCGGTTAGTTATGATGGCCATCTAACTATCTTAACTGGTTAGCTGTTTCCATTGAGGACTTTAGGAAAATTCTCATATATGAAAGTCATTTATAATTTATAGTATAAAATGTTACACATATTTTATAAAATAAAATCATTATATGTTATTTGAGTAAAATTGCAACTCTGAATGAGGAACCCCCCCCGAATTTTAGAATCTACAGCTTCTGATATGACCCCAACCGCCTCAGTTAGAACTGCATTTGTGCCGTTATTCGAACAGTGTGTTAGCTACAGATGAAATAAATTAATAAATTATTTTCAATTCGTTACAAACTATGACCTTACATTTCCTTTTCCGTAGAACCGTATATATCCAGAATTGTTCGACGATTTATATTTAGGTTGAGAATAACTTTTCTTAATACACAAACTATTATTATTAGTGGCAGTAGTAGTAGTAGTAGTAGTAGTAAATCCACTTCCCAGAGTGAAAAATGGGGAATTGTCATAAACTCCATTCTCATTATTCGAATAACTAGTAAAAACAGAAGGTGATGGCAGTGATTTTGAACTATTTCTGCCACATTCGGTGGAAAAAGTCGGCAAGGAATACATTTCGCCTTTCTTTAATTATTGTTTCTGCTGTGTCTTCCACGTAAAAATAAAAGCACGTGTTCACACTCGTAAAACAGACTCCATTTTTATTCTGTGCTGCTGCATTGTTGCCAGTTGTCACGAATCCCGAAAAAAAAATTTTTTTCTTTTTTGAAAATATGTGAAAAATCATTTATTAAAATAAATACAGTATATTTGATAATAATATTTTTCCATCTCAAATATTGATTTTAAATTAAGTTTTGGTGAAAAATGCTTTAATTGTATTTTTTTTAAACTCTTTCCGCCCCGTGGGCACTAAGAGGGCCTCTTTTGCAAGCCATTATAGGTTCGGCCACAGCCTACAATAAGAAACAGCCTAGTCATTTGCTCTGAACACGTGTGTCGATTCCTGAGGCGGTTTGCACATAGTCCTCACTAGGAGCGCTGATGACCGGACTATTCGATCAAGTGATCAATGCTAATTCTGTTGTAAAGACGTGGTTATAATATATTTAAAAAATTAAAATTTTGAAAATATTTTACATCAAGATATTGGTAAATTTTTATAAAGTTTGATTTAAAATGGTTCATTGCTCTGTGCCGTTTTGTACATCAAATAAATCAAAAAAAGATGGAACAAGTTTTCACGAATATCCAGCGGAAGAGAGTTTACGTTTAAAATGGATAAAAGCTGTCAGTAGAAAAGGTAAGATTTATTTAATACTCCATAATTAAATAATGTAGGAAAAACGAATAATTTTATAACATCTATGCTACTTGCCATTGATGCTACACTTTTGCAATTATTTTATTATATGCTGTAAGGGTTCGTGCAAAACCACGTGTCCCCTTATAGAGAGGTTTCATGTCGACATCACGAGTGACGTCATGAGCATGCGCAATTGTCCAGCGCCATCTTTGTGACTGTGACTTGTTTACGTTTTGTGTGTGTTCACGTGCGTTTTAACTGGAGTTCTTATGTTGTTTTTTTCGTCGCGAATATCACTATGGTGATTTGTTGTGTAATTGGGTGTAATGCTAGTTCACTCAAGAACAAAGGAACATCATTTTTTAAAATTCCCGGCATTATTTGTCATCAAGGATCTCAAACTGAGGAGCTTTCACGACGAAGGCAAACTGCATGGCTCTCGAGAATTAACCGGAAAAATTTCGTTACGAATAAAGTGAATATCAATACAAGAGTTTGTCAGAAACATTTCATTTCAATATTTACGTTAATAAACACTAAGTTATATTTTAAAACCTAAAAGAGTTTACTGATTTGCTTATATTAATTTAGTTAGGTATAATGCATTTATAAACGAATAACTAACGTAATTTCAGGCTTTAGCTAGTGCAAACTTATAAACATTACACGTTAAAACGAAAAGCAAGTAGACTTATTATATGCTAGTTTCAACTAGAAAATAAAGGTACTGAACAATTTGAATTAAAAAATTTCCACAGCTGTTTTTAATTAGACTTTTACTTTCAGACAAAAATTCTTACTTAAGAAATACGTAAAAACACGAGTTTAAACAAACAAAAGAAAACATATCTTTCCAAGCAATATTACTTCGCTGTTATTAATTACTTTTACTTTTATATCAGGAGAAACCCAGCCACTTGTTAAATAGTTATGGGCCTCTAAAGATTTATAAGCTTTCATTTGTGACAGGGTGTAGAAATTTGTTGTAAAAACCAAATAGTTTATAATGTCACCAAATTCTACTTTCGGCCACAACTCTTGATATACGACGAAGTCTGATAAACTGGCTTCGTATGGATCGCCTTGACATAACGAAATTTTCTCTTCGTACAGAGCTGCATCTCGTCCTGTTAGACTGCTAGAATAGCTTGCAAGAAAAGAATCTTTTTTAACTTAATCCATGATAATAGAACTGCAGTATTTTTGTACGTTTAAACTAAAAAAAAGACGTCGAATAACAGACTACGTGCAAGCTAAGCGAGCGAAAACTACCACAAAAATGGTGAATGGGCGGAGCAAACGTGTGTTTTATCACGTGACATGCGACCTTGAAACCTCTCTATTTCCCAAATCTTACTTCCCCTTCCCATTATGATCTTTTGTGGCTTTTATAAAACCTCCCTAAAAAAGCACATGGAAAATTTCAACCCTCGAAAATTTATATATTACTTCCTTTTATCAAATTTCTCGGATATTTCAAAAACGGTAGAAAGACATTGCTGAAAACTACATGGGTGTATTTGAAAAGCATTTAATTTCAGCTTTTTAAAATACAAATAAAATTAAATACATATACTCCCCCTTAATGAGGACAAGTACGGTTTTTGCACAACCCCTAACTTCAATGAGATTAGGCTATATTGCAATTGCATTTTAAATTTTTGTACAATTTATCTATTTATGCATACAAATTATTTATAGATGGTATAACTAATAGATTTACTGTACAAGCTAACTCTTTTTAAAATTTACAGATGAAAACAGTTCCAAACTTTGGAAGCCAAGTGACTGGTCAGTTGTCTGCAGTAAGCACTTTCTAGAATCAGATTATAAACCAGGATTGAAAAAGAGAATATTGATGGTTGTTTACAATAAACAAAAAGCCTCGTTGGAGTGACAACACAGTAAAATACTGTGTCTTATGGAGCAAAAAGTCTTCTAGGGCATATACATTTGCTAGGAAAACTCCACTTTTATCATTACCATCAAAATCAACATTGAAAAGATATATAGGCTCTGTTTCTGGGGTTAGTGTGGGTTCCCTAATTAAGCAACGATTAACTCAGGAGGCAAAAAAGTTGTCACAAGTGGAAAAATTAGGTTCACTTATTTTGGATGAAATGACCATTAAACCTAATCAACAGTATAACAAGCAAGCAGACGAAGTAGTGGGAACAGTAAAAATGAATGGCCTGGAAAAACAACTTGGACTTGAACATGTCACAGCAAATAGTCTCCTGTGTTTTGTGTTTTCAGGATTATCAAAAAATTTTCGAATTCCTGTTGCATATTTTTTTATCAATGATTTAAAAGGTCAGGAACTTTATACTTTAACTTTAGATGTGATTCATTCAGTGGAGACAGCAGGTCTAAAAGTACTCAGGATAGTTGCTGATGGCCATAGTAAAAATGTTAAGTTATTTGAATTACTTAGTGCTGTTAACCCTCCAATTCCAAAGATTCCACATCCAATGGATAATAATCGTTCAATATTCCTATCATATGATCCATGTCATATATTAAAAAATTTCTGGTCATTGCTTCTTTCTCCAAGTAGGGTAATGGTGAATCATGGAAAACATATTAGTGGTGTATTTCTCCGAAACTTGTTTCACCTACAGAGAGATCATGTTATTAAACCAGTAAGATGCTTAACTTTTAAACATGTCTATCCAACAAATTTTGATAAGATGAAGGTTAAGCGTGCAGTGGACATATGCAGCCAAAATGTAATTGCTGCACTGAAGTTTTTACAGAAGCACGGACACAGGTTTGGGAACTTGAACTTTGTTGAGGCCGAGGGCACAATTGAGTATTTGGAAATGATGCAAAAATGGTTTGCTATTCACAATATCAGCAATACTCAACACCACATTCATTCCAGAAATGCAACAGTGATGCAGTTTGTTTCTGCTAATGATGAAAGGCTCAATTGGTTGGATGGTGAGTTTTTGGGATATTTACAGTCCTGGAAAGGTAGCTGTGACAGTCCCAATGTTCAATTTATCAGTAAGCAAACTTATGAAGCTGCTTGTCTCACAACCAGATCCACTGTTCTGTGTATCAGGTATTTGTTGGAGAATGGTTTTGATTTTATATTAACCAGAAAATTCAATTCAGATGATATAGAGAACCTTTTTAGTGGACTGCGGTCCATGTCTGGATTCAATGACCAGACAAACGCCTGCAGCATAATGCAAGGACTGCATACAATTCTTAAAACAGGACTAATTAGTGCATCCCTTGAAAGCAATGCAGAAAGCTTAGATTGTGAGGAATGGATGTCTCCTAATGAAGACATGTCCATTATTGTAAATCAGGTAAATCTGGACATAACACACTTTCCAATTTGACACTTTGTGAAAAAACAACAACAGTAGGCTAAAATAACCAAATCTTTAATGTAGTTTTCATTTTAATATTTATCCTTCTTACTTTTTGGCCAGGCAATGCAGGATGTATATCTGCTAGTTATTAATAAAACAAATAAATTTACAAACTCATAGGAACTGTCTCAACATTTGGTTATTAGTAGTACTGACCCAGAACTACCCCTTCTACAAATCAGACTAAACTACTTTTAAACCAGTTGTAAGGAGAGAGAGCTTCATTAGTTGTAAATTGTTAACTGTTGTTTGGAGTCCTGAGGAATTATGTATTTCTTTCTCCCCTATGAATGGTTTCAAAGTAGTTTAGTCTATTTTGACAATTGCCAACTTATGTTGGAAAGACATTTTTTTTTTTTTGCTTTTTAGCTTTCATAGCTACAATAAGAGTCATACACTGTAAAGGGGGCAAAACATTCTATAAATTAATATATTTAGACTACAATTGTTATTCCTTTTTGTACAACAGGTTTTAATGGCAAATATACATATACAGTCAAACCTGTTTTTATGCGGGGGATAGGGACCGCATTAAAAAAACGCATTAAAAAAAATCTCACGAAACTTCACGAATGGCTGTAAATAATAGTTTTCACAACACAATTAAAAAAATAATTTTTTTATGCGGTCAACAGGGACCGCATAAAAAAAGTCTCACATAGAAAATAACTCAAAACCGTACGAAATAGAATTTATTGACAACAGATGTCAGCACTTGACTGCATCGTCTGGTCTATCGTCTGTTTTACATATTTTTGTCCAGGTGGTGTTTTGTTGACTTAAAAAGTAAATTATTTCATTTTTCGCATATTCATGCAATAATATTACTATAATAAGTGCATTTATGCTATAATAAGTTTATTTAGCTATAATAAGTCAACGTGAGACATGACGAATCGCACGAGACTAGTCGCCAACTATACCGCACAAATTAAAAATTCGCATTAAAAAAATCGCACATAAAAAGAGCGCATAAAAACAGGTTTGACTGTAATTTTCATGTATTAAAATTTACACACTAATTGGAAAATTCGAGGAATGCACCGAAATTCTTGCACAATGCACTATTAAAGCTGGAGCATGGCTAATATACATGTATACTGTATACAGATTGTCAAGCTGGAGTAGGCACTGGCTGAGATTATGGAAGCATTACTGTAAAATGGCTTTACCATTAAATTCAACCACCAATAAATTTAATGGTTTTATGCTGCTCTCCTATTGAATTTTTAAAATGTATTCTTGTACCTCCATGAAAAGTTCCTTAATAATTTTTTACATAAGGGGATAGGGTAGTGTTTTGTTCATGTGCATATTTATGAATTGATCAGATTTTCAAAATGTAAAAACAGTGTGATAAAAAAACTGATTTATTTAACTGACTATATTTTTGACATATATTTTCATTTGAATAAATTCTCTTTTTAAGTTTGTCATTTTGACTTAATAAATTTCAAAATTCTTCACACGTGTAATTAAGATTTATTTTAACTGTCATTACAATTAATAATGTTTCAGTCAACTTAGTTTTCTCACAACTTGAAACAACATTATTGAAATAACTTTCAATAATGGAATTTTTCCTTGGTAAACAGTGCAACTTTATAATAAATATCTTGAAACACTTCAAGAAAATCCATTCTTTGTTAAGATGGTTATTTTCACTTATTGCATTTGTATTTTCCACATCATGACTCACCTAAATTCATTACGAAATTCACTACCTAAAATTACATTATCATTGCTTTCTATGTAATGAATGGTTAGTGTCTAAAATTACATCTATGCCTTGTAGAAATAAAATTTACTTACTCTTAATTTTTTGGTAACAAATCAGTGTGTTGATACAAGTCTAATGCTAAAAATACAGTACAAAAGCAGTAAATACAAATCTCACAATATAAAGCATCTTGAATCTCTGGTCACATTAGTATTTTGACTGCAATAATTTTAAGTTTAACTTAAAACATTTAAAAAAGAAAATTCATCTATGATCATTCATTAATACAAAAACATTTATGTCTAAGTTAAAGATTTACAACAAAAAATACACACTGGTAATTATATTAATACATTTAAATTTAATATTGGTACATTTTCTTTAAGATCTTATTTTAAATAAGACTCAGTCCTCAAAAAAAATTTTTAATTTAACTAAAGGAATTTTTAAAAATTAAAATAATTAAAAGAAAGCAGTTTTTCCCACATTTAAAAAAAAATTTTTATTATATAAAATATAACAAAATTATAACAATATTGCACTTTCAATTATGTTGGCATTGATCATAACCAAATTTTGATTTATAGAGCTTTTAACTATCAGGATTTTGACTTGTTGAGATTTTAATCTTATGTTATTGATTTATTGGTATTCTAATCCTAACCCTAATACCACAATAGGATAGTATGCGCACAAAAATTATTGATAGAAAATAAAAATAATAAAAATTTGGTACATAGGCCTATAAGAACACTTCAAAACCATAATCCAGTCAAAAGAACAAAAACACTCATTAAAAAACATATGTTTTCAACCTTTAAAAGGCCACCCTCAGGTTCTACTGGTAGAATGGAAAATCAAACAAGTTATATTTAAAAATGTTCATTGCACATGTAAACTTCTTAAGCCTATGCATCAAACAGGATGTAGACAATTTTGATAGAGCTCACCTTCTACATCAAAATGCATTACCATCACGTCTAAAATATCTTGAGATTATTGAGATATAAAGTGATACCTT
Organism: Centruroides vittatus; assembly: GCF_030686945.1. Lineage (NCBI taxonomy): Eukaryota > Metazoa > Arthropoda > Arachnida > Scorpiones > Buthidae > Centruroides > Centruroides vittatus. The sequence goes on along the minus strand of NW_027122708.1, from coordinate 1,953,082 downwards.
GAGAGAAACAACTATCAATAGCAGGGACATGGCCATAGCTCCTGTTCTTTTAGTAATTGAGTCCTGGTGTTCCTTGAGCCTTGTCTTGAGAGATCTAAAGGTTGTGCCTATGTGTTCATATTGTTGATCAAGCCTATGGTTGTACAAAGGAATTGTGTATACTCCTGGCAGAACCTTTTCATCAGGAGGGTCCTTGTCATTCCTAAGTAATGAAAAGAAAGTTGGAGATATCTTGTATGCAATTCAAACACCAGATTGCTGTCCAATCTCTTGAAGATACCACTTAATCGCTTGTTATATATGATAGCTCAAAAGGACTTGGTGTCCTTGTTGGTTGTTGCTGCCGTAGGACCGTCAAAATACTTTATAAACGTGCCGATAAATCTGTCAATATCCAAGTGCTTTGGCAATGTGGAAAATGCATTGGATCTCCCTTTGTCTAACGTATTGTTAGAACAGTGGGTGAATGCTCTGCAGACTAAGGCCCTGAAGGCAGCTGATATGTACTTTGGAGGATCATGCAAGCATGGTTTGTATGTAGCTTTATGGAAAACATCCATAGTAATAACTCCATTACTCAAAATAATGATGAGGTCCAAAAAAATGTATCTGCTTATCACTACTTTGCTCCAGAAATAGTGTTAGACCATAAGGGGTGTTATTAATGGTCTCCAGGAAGTCGTATAGGGGTGGTTCACAAGACCAAATGATCAAATTATCACCAGCATACCTCGAATACAATAAGATATTATTCTCAAAAGATGGTACCACATTCTCCTCCAGTTGTCTAACTACCAGTTCACATAAAGTCCCTGATATGGGACTCCCCATCAGTACTCCCCTGGACTGGAGATAAACAGTTCCTTCAAAAGTAAAGAACAAGGATTGACAGATCAAGTGCGACAACTCCAAGATGGACAAATGGTGTTGCGAGGGTGTTTGATATTTGTGAATAGAAAGTCTCATAGTTCACAAAAACATGGTTTAATCATGATTGATGGAAACATATAAGTGAAATCCAATACTGTAAAGAACACCCATGGTCCCATATTAAGATTGTGTAATCTGTGAAGTAACATGTCAGAGCCATTAACAACAAATGAAGAGGTTTTGAGGCAATCAGAGATAAAACAGTTGAGAATCCTCTTGACATAAATGGTGAGTGATGCAATCTTATCCACTACTAGTCTCATTTGAGTTTCTTCCTTATGTATCTTAGCAAACACAAAGATGCAAGGATTCGAAGGACTTGAAATCGAGGCTTTCTGCAAAGGACTCCAGCTAGAGGTATGTTAACGAAATGTAGAACTTTGGAATGTAGCTTACAGGCAAAATTCAGTGTTGTTGTAATGCATTCCATATCCAGTATTTGCTCCAAGATGGCTGCCCTCTATGTGGCACATTTCATCAACACTATATCCTTTATTAGCCCTAGTAGCCACTATATCATTATTTCGTAGCCAGTGTTTGGGAGCACACATCCTTTGAACTGTAGTATTACAAACACAAAATGCTGTTTTCCACCAATAAAAATCTTTGCATTTGGTCTAGGCCTTCCAGTATGCTTTCTACATCAGGTATGTATTGGTGATGCTTGTATATGGGAATGGTGCAAAAGAAGGTCCAAACCTTGTAACATTTCTGTATATGCTGAGGTGGTTGGATATTATCCAAACATATAATAATAGTTCCTGGTGGTTCGTCTTATGAGGTCACTGCCTTTCCCATAGCCACCTTAACTTCTTTCGGCACCTTGCTGAAAGATGCACAGAAATGAAACCAGTCAGTGATATCATTCACCAAGAGGGCCAGATTAAGTTCAAACAAGCAATCCTCCAATGTGATGATTTCTTTAAGGATCAAATACTTCCACCGCCTAGCCAATTACTTATGCAACAAACATTTTAAAATATATCTTGTTCAATTTTCCGTTCTACCAGTAGAACCTGAGGATTGGCCTTTTAAAGGTTGAAAACTTTTATTGAATGTTTTTGTTCTTTTAACTAGATTATGGTTTTGAAGTGTTTGTATATTGCATACAGCCAGCTTAGGATAGTGTTTATGAAATTTGGCATAATTTTTATTTTCCAAAATATGTAATATACTGTCTTATTTAAGGTTTACATTTCATATCAAGATTTAAAATATTTACTGTTTACAAAACTTAGATTGGTATTCTTATATTATCAAAAATATCTTTAGAATGTCACTATTTACATACAGTTTTATATAAATTTCAAATGTGGATATTTTGTAATTTTATGATGTTGGAATCAAGGATCTCCAAATTATAACCTGCAGCTTAGATTTGGCTATTTTTGCCAATAAACATTGCATCAGTTTAAAAAAATTAACAATATCAGACTAGTTCAAAATATTTATTTAAATATTGATATATACTTTTACTTGTAGTATGGTTTATTTAAAAACATTTTTTTACTGTATTTCCTCAATTCTAAGATGCACATTTTTTCATATTTTAATCTCTCTAAATAGAATAATGTCTTAAATTTGTTTAAAAATATGCCAGTTTTGATAACTGTATAAGTGCAAGTTATAACAAAGTTTTCATTATCTGTAAATCAGGACTGACTTAATGCATAATGTGAGAAGGTGACTGCTTCAGCAGTAAAATCAGCAGTCAAAAATGTTTTTCAATGCTGAAAGTATACAATATTAATATACATGTTAAAATTAAGCATTTATCAAACTACCCACAAAAATTTGTGAAAAAGTTTCATTCAGTTAAGTCTACAAAATATATATAATTATCAAAATAGTTTTTTAAAAAGAGAAAGAACACAAAATAATAAGAACAAATTAATGATTATTGTACTATGTATTAACAAAACAAAAAAAAACCGTATACTGTGTGTGTGATCTATTTGAATTGAAATTTAACTTTATTTTCTAAAAATATATAATTATAAAAGCTAAAGAATATTTAAATATGAACCAAAGAATAAGATCATTTTCTTAAAATTTATTATTATTATTATTATCATCATAAATATTAACAAAACAAGGAAACTATTTGTTTATGGCTGGCAAGTTACTATTATATTATATGCAATTCAAAAAAAACAAAGAATTGTTCACAAAAGATTGCCATAAATAAATAAATAATTTCCTTGTTTTGTAAATATTTATGATCATTTATCAATAATAATAAATATTAAAATGATTTTCTCATTCTTCAGTTCACATTCAGATGTTCTTTTGCTTTTATATTTGTGTATTTCTAAAAAATAAAATTGAGTTTGAATTCAAAATTTTGTAAATTAATAAAATGAGAAAAAGTATTTAAAAAGATGATTTTGTTATAGGTTCTCTTACTCTAAAAATTTGTTTCTGGATTTTAATTCAAATAAATCATATATAGGACCATGAAGAATAATCATAAGCCTTGTGCTTGAACCTCCTGGACCTATCTTCTGATGTGATGTTCTAGGACAGGGGCGGATCTACATAGGGACTAATAGGGCTTAAGCCCTGGGCCCACAAAAATTGAATTATCATCATAAATTTTTAATACTTTTTCATTAACAATGGCTCTTATCGTATACTGAAAAATAGTTAGTATTAATAATATAATAATGATAATTTATACAGTATATTATTTGTTTTATTGTAATCAATGTTTGCAAGGACCAAGTTGCAATTTTAAACCACAATTTAAACATTCTTAATCTAACAAAGAATGGGGACCCATAGACTTTAATAAGCTCTAGGCCCTGAAAGACCTAGATCTGCCAGTTCTTGGATCATATTTCTCTTTTTTCCTCATTTTCCTAAATATTGAAATTATATAAATTGATTTCTACACTTCATAATTAAATTACTATTGTACAGATAGAGTTCAGAGTCCTATACAGGTCCAGGTCCCAAGGGCTACAGTCCGTGGCTTTCCCTCCCTGTTGTCATCCTGTATATATAATTATATTCATATGTCCATAATTATATGCATATCACAATCAGTCTTTCGGTTAATGAAGCTTCTCACAAAATGACATTCTGATGAATGCTGTGCTCAAAAATGAAGATATTGATATGCATTTTCAGTTGAATGAAAAGGCTGAACAATTTAATCATTTTTTTACATTTAATGAATTCATTCAATGCTCTTTATCTTTCACTACTGTTGTTATTTATTCATAGAATTAATAATAATTTTCAAATTAATATCAGACATGTAGCTATGAACGACTATGAGGTGAGTAAGCACTCCCGCTTAGTTGGAAGAGCCCATATGCAGTATATATAATATATGCTTTCACTTTCATTATGTAAACTTAAGCTACTGTTATGCATTTTACACTTTGACTGTAACTAATAGGTCTAGAGCTGGCTGGAAAACAGAAAAACATCAGTCAAAATTTTTTCAGCTTGTCCCTTTACTACTTTAATGGTTTATTCCTGGTTACAGGACTGGTTAATATTATATTTTATTTGCTCATACACATGAAATAGCTTTAAGAAAATTTCAAAGCAATACTGAAAAATTGCTTCCTAAATATAATTTAAAATGAAAACAATTAAGGTATTTGAAAGCAGAAATTAAACTGAATTAATTAGATATTAAATTACAATGAAATCAAACTTATCTCTTCAAAATGGATAAACAATAATTTAAAACATTTATTTATTTTCAATTATTGTTTCTCATACAAATTTAAACTGAATAAACCAAAAAATCTTTTAAAAACATCAAAAGTCCATTGTTTAGAATAAAATTCTTTAAAATTAGGTGGATCTTCAGAACTAAAATGAGGATAAAATTTTGTCAATAAGACAAACTTTGAATTTAGAATTTGTTCACTAATTGTATTTGGAATTACAACATAAAGTTTTACTGTTTCATTAAAGTGAGCTTTTGATAATATATCATTAACAGTATTTTCAAATATTATATAATCATTTCCACTAAGATCATAAATGAAACTAGGATCAGTTAAATTTAAATTTAATAAATATCTTGGTGGCATATAAGTATGATAAAATATTACATGAGAGTTTATTCCCAATTTATTATTTTTCATTAATACTTTTTGCAACGAAATCATGGAGGGAATTAAACCTCCCTGATGTACAAATCCAAAAAAAAAACCACAGAATAGATTGCTGAGGATCCACATCATAAATAGCCATTGCTTTTTTAAAGTGTAACCATAAATTGAATCAGAAAAAAGAAAACAAAGTGGAAGAAGAACGGAAATTAAAAATCTAGGTTCCTGATGACAAAATAATGATAAGGTAAGAATAGGGAAAACAAAACTCATTAGCATTATTGAATTATGTGGTAAGAGATCATGAAAAGGCCATAGACCTTTAACCATTTTTAAAAGAATTTGGATATAGTAGAAAATACCCATTAATCCAAGAATTCCAAACAACAAAGGAACATTAATTAATAAATGAAGAAACCTTGGATGAATGCCATGAATTGCCAAGTTTGAATTATCAAGATTATAATGAATAAAATTTATTGGCGTGAAAATTAAATTCTGGAACAAATAAAAAATGTCTTCCAAGTGATTAAACAAGTGTGAAATTGATGTTTTAGAATAATAAATTGTATCAATTAATGTCAATAAAAAGCAAACAATAACAAATGTTGGTATAACTGTCAATAGTCTGCAAAACATCACAATAAAACTTAAAACATTTTTTTTTAAACCTATTTGCAACCAAAATAAAACTGGAACAAATGCAAATATTATAAATGTTGGACGATTGTAAATTCCCAGAGCTAGTAGTAAGCCTATTAAATTACCATAAGGAATGTCATTTGTATCATTATTACTTTTACTTAATTCATATATAACTTTTGAAACAACCAACAACAAAAATGAAAATAGTAATGATTCAATAGAATTACTAAATGTTCTTGTGTAAAATACAATGGTCACATAAGATGTTGAAAATATAAATAAACTATAAACATAATTTTTTTTAAACATTTTACATATTTTATACAGGCACCAATCCTGGCCTAACATTAAACAGAACATAACTAAACGAGGAATTAATAGTAATAATAATGGATTTTCATTAAGAGAAAGTATTGGACTTAATAATTTATTCATCACTAAAAATGGTATTCCTGCAGTTAGATAAGGAAATACTATACAACGTATCGGAAAATTTTCTTCAAACTCCCAAGACCGCAGCACTTCAAAATTAAAAACATCGCCTGAAAATAAAATATTTATCTATAATAATGGTAAAATTTAAATTGTATAAATTGACTTGAATCTAAATAAATAAAACACTTTAAAATAGCATAACTCTCTAAATATTTCTAAATATCTAAATCAAACTGTTCGAATTATTACATATTAAAAAAATAACAAAATATATGTACAGGTAGGCCTCCTACAACGCGATAGATACGTTCCTTGAAAATACCGCATTGTGGGAAATCGCGTTATAGGAGACACCAACTTAATACAAAAACTGGGATTCAGTTCTAAAAAGAGAAAAACTGCCTTTTATGGTGTAACATTTTCATCATTTTTTAAATTTATGTACATAAAAAGCTTAAATAAAATTCAACATCATATAAAAACTAAAAAGATTATGATTTCAAGTCAAAATCAAAAAGAAACAATGTTATGCTCAAATTCAGTCCTCATCGTCACTTATTATAGTTGTTCGAGAATGTTTGACTGGCCTTATTTCAAGATCTGAGCTTGTTACATCAAGTTCCACTGCACTTATGTGATCTGTTGCAATTTTTCTGTTATGTGAAAGATAATTCGTTTCTAAATACCCTAAACCGCATTGTAAAAGTACCGCGTTGTAAGAAAATTTCCGCGTTTTTCCAACTGCGTTGGAGCGAAAACGCGTTATAAAGGTACCATGTTGTAGGAGGCCTACCTGTGTGTACACACACACACACACACACATATATATATATTTTTTGTTTTGTTTTTTCTTTTTTTCTTGATTTTTTCAATAAACTTCATATTGTTAAAAATTATAAAAAAATTATAAAAAAAACTCTGTATAATTAAATGAATTTTTGTAATAGAAATATATATAATAATAAAACTATAATAACTCTATAAATATAGTATATATAACCATTCATATGTGTATAAATTTTTTCAAACTAAGAAAACTTTCATTATTATTTCCTTTCAAAAACTCAATTTAGGATGTTAAAATAGATGATTACATTATTTTATTAAATCATCCATTTGAATATTAAGAGTATTTAGTTTTAGTTCTATTTTCCTTTGATTGTATTATAATTTAAAATATTTCCAATCAACTTCTTTCACTACAAACAATTATTATTATTTTTTAAAATTTTACTAAGATTATAAAAATCTCTACTAAACATCTAAGAGTACACAGAAAGTACCAAGCTGAATTCAAGGAATTTTCATAAAATATTTTTGGATTCATTCCTTTTTAAACCATCTTAAATTATTATTTATTCATTAAAGTTAAATAGTAATTTGTACTATTTTCAGTTAAAAATTCATTTAATCATTAATATATTTATATGTCAAATTCTAAAATTATAACAATAAAAAAATGTAGTATTTAGGGCTTATATATTATCAAATTATATGAGCCATTGAATATCAAATGTTTCACAAAAGATCGTAAAATATCTTTCTCTTATACTTTTAAGTGCTTTTTTTGTATCATATTAAGTTCAAATTTCAAAAAATAATTTAATAGTTATCTTAATTACCTCAAATAAATTTTTGGTTAATGTTACCTATGGTTCCAAGATGGCGGCTCGTCTGATTCCAGCAAGGAAACAGTGGGGATGCACGTTCTAACCTAACCTAACCTATTCTAATAATTTTGTTGGTAATAATTATGGTAATTTATTAGAATAGGTTAGGTTAGGTTAGGTTAGAACGTGCGTCCCCATTGTTTCCCTTCTTCTATTTGCTGGAATCAGAGACGAGCCGCCATCTTGGAACCATAGGTAATATTAACCAAATTTTTTACATAGAAAAAAACATATTTAATTAATTACATTTTTAGACTATTTCATAACATAAAAGTAGCAAGAGAAAAACAATAATTTTTTTTAAAACTAAATTTGTATTAAAGCTCTTTATTGGAATAAAGTTATCTCATTAATGAGATTATTAGCATTTCATCGTTATATTTTATTTATTATTTTGATTTTTTGGAATGCTGAAAAAAATATCGGTAATATAATTTTGGTAAAATTAGTTATGAACGAGGGGTTTACGCCTTCCCTAGACGATTACAAGTACTGATTTCCAGGCTGTATCTCACGAAGGGTCACATGTAGACCATCGGTTTCTTTGGTATTTTTTACTGCTATGGGCATGGTCTACAGTTCTGATAAAGACCCAAATGCCTCATTCGAAACCATAATTCTAGTTGATGAGTGTTGATGATGTCTGGCAGGAATAAAATCGTGCCGAAACTGAACACATTCAAGAAGTATTAAGAATGGGATATTGTTAATCTTTATTCATACCAGCAACGACTTCGGATGTCTGAAAAAATTCATCAGGATGAATATATCCGTTTTGTGGAAGTACAGTTAATAAAAATCGAAAAGCTACAGCTAATTTCCAGTAATAAAGACGCATTATATGTTAAAAAATAACGTAAAATCACACAATACTTCAACAACAGCTCAGTTCACTAAACACAAACACGATCACGTGTTCTTCGTGCAAAATAATGAATTTCCTTTACAAGCTCAAAAAAGCATTTATTTTCGTAAACAAAAATTTAGTCGATAATAAAAATTAACAATTATTAAAATCAATAATATTAAATTAAACGAATTAATAAGTTAAGATTTAAAAAACTTTTCTTTCTAATAAATAAATAAAAAAATTATGTAATCGTGTACTTAATTTGAAACTGTCAGATTATTAAATTCAAATAGAATTTTAATATTTGGAATGATAATTAAAATATCATTTAATTAATATTTTATTTTATCGATTACAAGTTTTAAAAAAAAAATAATTTAGTCGACGAACGGCGCATTTTGTATGTTTTCAATTTCACTGCTTTTTAAATCACATGTGAAAACAGTGAGCATGGCTAGGAAGTGGGCGGTGGAACATAGTTCCTACAGAGATCAGCGATTTAAGGTATAACGATGCCTTTTAATGTGAAATTGCATTCAAACCGATTTAAAGCTGACGATTTTTAGAACTTTGTTTTCTATTATACGTTCTAATTCTTATTTTTGTCTCTCAGATGATCAATTTATTAAATGAAAAAATATTTTCGAAAATTTACTCGAGTCAAATCTGATTTTTATCATTAGTTTTTTTTTTCTTTTGTCATTAATATAAAGCCAAAATGAAGTCATCACATTTTCAATTAACATTGGCTCAGTGACAGCTCTGTACAGATCTAATTCAGTTGGTAACTGTTCACATTATTAAGGTGACCAACCGTCCTCCTTTTGTAAGTTCTGTCCTCCCTCGAAAAGTGTCCTCCTACATGTCCTCCTTTTTGATATTTGAAGACTAATCTGTAAATCTCCATATTCGATTCATGCCGAGCCGATCCGTTGCACGTAATGTGATGTGATGTGATGTGTTTGTATTTGACATGACGGTTCATCAAGGCTCCGTACGGTGCAGCAAGACACAATTATGAAACTCATGTGCTCTGCACCGGAGACCTTGAGAGAGTGTGCTGCATGCAAGTAGCTTTGTTTACTTCTTACTGAAACATAACACGGTGCACATGCATGCAGTAGAGATTATTATAGTGTATTATTGGAATAATGTTGCAATGAATAAAATGTTTCTTTTATTTACAATATTTTTTCCTTCAATTTATTTGTGTCCTTCTTTTTATTGTAAAAAAAAGTTGGTCACCCTAACACAGTGGTTCCCAACCGGTGTTCCGTAAGCATGTCCCAAGTGTTCCGCAGATTTAGTCGCAAATCGAAAAGTGTACAATCGTATTCGAGCCGCCGAATATCAAAAAATTAAAATCATGAAATTTTCATAAACTTAAATATATATGTACTGTACGACTCGTACTTATGGAGTGTACTACTGTTTCGAATAAGATAAAGGCAATGATAAAAACTGAAATATGTAAAAAACATCAGGCACAAGTTTCCCATTAAAGTTATTTAGGTATATTTTTTCCTGTCTTAGAATTGGCATTAATAATATGAGTAGAGATTTTGAATTATAACTGCTCAATTCTAATAAAATAACTGATGACAAGCTTATGTATTTCATATTAACTTAAGTAAGTGTTCCGCATCCTAGAAAAGGTTGGGAACCACTGCCCTAACATTATGAGATTTTGAATATTTGAACAGGAATAAACTAGTTAATGCATTATAGTGAATAATCAACCTTGATAACCGGCGTGCAACTTCATTTTCTAAGTACTTTGATCTTTTATAGATTATCGTTGGGTCTGTGATACGTAAATAGTGTATGTGTAAACTGCGTATCCGACTTTTCATAAAGTGGAACGTAAGCTAACATTCCGTTCGTGTGACCGTGTCAACCCGATAATGATATGTAAAAGATCAAAAGTGTTACGTAAATAAAGTTGTGTGCGAGTTATCAAGATTGGTTATTTATTATGTGAGATTTTGGATTTTCGGTTTGAAAAAATAATGACAAAAATTTCAAATATCCAAATGCCATTGTTCAATTATATAATCAGATTGATAAGTTATAAAGAATTGAATAAGTCAACAGAAAAGCAAGTCTGTTAAAATTACAATTAATTCTACAGTATTAAACTATAAAACCATAAGATGAAAATCCAAATCTGAAAAATATAATTTTATAATCATAATATTTTTATTATAAAAATATGATAATAATGATAAAATTTTTAGTAAGAAAAAGTATATAATTATTGAAAATATTAAAAGTATAAAATATACAATAATCTTTATATAACATTTTGTTAATTTAGGTTTTTGTAAATAAAAAAATAAAATAAAAAATAAAACTAATAAAAAAAATTTTTTTAATGATTTACAAGCAAATTATATTTGATATCAATAGTCAAAAGTGTAATGTATTCAAATTGATAAGCTGTCCTTGCTTAAAAATTTAGATAAGTAACTATGTTTAGTTTGTCTTAGATTATTTGTAAAATTGATATTCAGATAATTATTTTATAAAACTTTAAGTTTTAACAATTCTTAAAATACATTGAATTTTTACTTTCACAATTCATATGACATTTGTTCTAATATCAAATCTAAAACTACAAAATGAATATTCTTTCTCACATATTTTATAATTATATATATATAATTATAAAATATGTGAGAAAGAATATTCATTTCATTTTGTAGTTTTAGATATATATATATGTGAGAAAGAACATTATATATATATATATATAATATATATATAATGTTCTTTCTCACATATGTTAACATTTGTTTGCATATATATATGCAAACAATTGTTATTCTTTTTAATGATATTTTATAATTTTGAACAGAAATATCTTTTAACAAAATATGCTATAGATTAGTAGTTCTCAGTGTATCATCCATGGACCACCAGTGGTTTGCAGGCAAGCACCAGGTGATCGACAGACCATCCTAATCATTTTTTCAAAATTCAGTTCTATGCTGTTTAGCCAGAAAAAACATTTTCATGAATTGCATATCTCTCACATTATGTTACTGGATGGGTAAAATGTTTCGGCACACAATCTATCATTATTAGCTGATATTTACAGGATAAGAAGTGAATGAGGGGGTCCATGGATCAATAACTTTAAGAGCCACTGATGTACAGTACATGAAATAATTATATTAGTAAGAGAATATTTTTGAAACTGCTAGAGGGATTATTGTTTTATTGAAATGCCTGTCATTTGACTAGTCAGTACTTGAAATGTATTTTCAATTATTTCAGTTATTAAATATGTCATAAAAATGATATGATAGCAAACGTGTATAATAATTAATAGCCAATTTTGAGAGACTTTTGTTCTTAAAGTTTATAATCTATTATCCATATAAATGTATGAATATTTAAAAGTTGAATGTATAATTTAAATAAGTTACAATGAAAAAGTATCATGTTGATCATAAATTTAATACTTTATCAAATTTTAATTTTATTTTAACCTTTATATTTAATTATACTAATTCATTCAATTGAATATAGTATTTTTTAAATAAATTTAGGGTAGTAGAATTGAACAAGAAAGGTTATTGTTGATTAGCTGCACTTTATATGTTGGTAATCTTTCCTTTTATACCACAGAAGAACAAATCTATGAATTATTTTCCAAATGTGGAGATGTTAAAAGAGTTGTGATGGGATTGGATAGATTTAAGAAGACGCCTTGTGGTTTTTGTTTTGTGGAGTATCCTTTTTTTAAAGTAACGATAAAGATTATACTTTTTGTCTAATTATTTAAATTAATTACATTAGTATTTAAGAGTAAAAACAAATAGTTATACTATGAAAACTAAAAAAAATACAGGTAATTTTAGATAAATAATAAAATAAATAAGTAAAAACATAATTAATCAATAAATAATTGATTTTAAAGTCATATAAATTCTAGATTTAATAATTTTATTATTCATTTGGTCCAGAATTTACTAGGACAAGGACCAAGTAGACAATGTGACATATCTGTTTGACTTTTTATAATATTAAAAATAACTTCTTACTTCTATAAATATGGAGTTATTTTTAATATTTTAAATTTTATGTTTATTAGTAAAAAATAGTTTTCAGAAAATAATGAATTTCAATTGTAATTTAGTAATTATTGTATCATTTTTAAATTCAAAAGATAGAAGGTTTTAAATCATTAAAGTTTCAATTAGACAACATATATGTCAGTCAGTCATTACTTAAAAAAAATTTTATAATACAAGAAGTAATTAATATTTGTTAAATTAATTATTATACAGCAAGGCTTCAAATACTGTTCAACATAGTTTCATTATAATGTTAATGAAAAAATTGATTTCTGGGTTCTTAGTCTCAAGTTATGAGTAGTAATACAAATGGGGTACCAATTTACTAAGCAAATGGTCTCATTGAATAGATTGGTACCATAGGCTTTATTCCAACAGAATATAATTTCGGGTATATTCTGTTGGGATAAAGCCTATTTTACACCATTCGCCTTTTTTCCTGTATAATAAGTCTGTTACAGCAATTTTATGCTCACATTGAAGACATTAATACAACCTGGATAAGAAGCTTATAAAACAACAATGTAACTATTTTGTTTTCGTATTACAGTTTCTTTGTTCACAAACATGATTGTGTCATTATTTTATCAGAAAAATTATGCCACAGAAAAGCAAAATGTCTTTCTTAATTACATAAAAAGCAGAAACTTTTTATTTTATTGATGCTTTTATTCAGACACCAGAGCAATAACTTGTCACCATTTTAAATCTGGTTAAATCAGCAGTTAAATTGTGTGCAAGTTGTATGCCAGTGGGCTAATGGTTGATTGGCAGTCTGCATCATCAGTGACGAGTTGGCCAGGCTATCAGTTGGCTTGTGTTCACACACCTTTAGGCAATAAGACAAGTGTCACTAAGAATAGGTAACAATTATTCTAGTAGGAGGATTTGCAAGTTTAGGGTGCTACCTGATGGAAAAATTATAAGCCAGTTTGCAATGCACCATGGGATTGAAACTGGTACTTGTAATAATTTAAAATTTTTCAAGTGTATTTAACTTAAACATTCAAATAATTGAAAATATTAAGTGTAGAGCTGTGAAAATTCACAAGAATATTCAAGACATTCTTGAGAAAATTTAACATCTAGCATTTTTTAACAGCTTTTTATATAGATAAATATGTCTAGATTTTAGACCAGGGTTTCCCAAACAGGATCGATGAGCAAATTAAATATATATTGTAAGTACATGCGTTTATAATATTTATCAACACATAAATTTTTCTTAAAAGGGGTCGATGCATGATAAAGGTTGGGAAACCCCACTCTAGACGATCCTTCTGTTATTGAGTCATTAATGAGATTTCCAATCCAGATTTATTATTACAAATATTCCAAACAAATATTAAATTATTACAAATTAGTTTGTAATGATTCCTTAAATACAGTATATAGAATATATATATATATTTATTATAGTATGTATATATATATATATATATATATATATATATATACAGTGGACTCCCATACAGCACAGGGAATACGTTCCATGTTATAGGAAATCATTACATGTTATAATGATAATACATGTTATACAATACATATATTATCAGACAATTTTATGCAGTTTAAACTTGTCTCTGGATACTGATTGCACTGTATTGATAGCACTGATTGCATATTGCTGCTGAGATGTGCATTAGTTTCAAATGTGATTTTATTGTGTGCAGAATGTTAATTAATTTACTTTAATAAAGGAAAAAGTAAACAGAATACAGATAACTAAATTTTAAAAAAATATACCATTATTATAAATTATTAGAAGCATTTGCTGTTTTAGCCATGCCTACTGAAACAAAAAAAATATCTGATAAATTGAAAAGAAAACATTTACCTGTGTATGACAAAATTAGAATTTTGTATCAGTACTAGTTGCAATTTTTTCATTGCATTGTAGTGGAGCATGATATACAGGAGTTCACTGTATATTTATACTTTACTCTTCACAAAATTCATTTACAAAATTAAAACTGGAGAATTTTTTTAAAGAGTTGATTAAAACAGAACTTTCTAGTTGTTGATTGCACTTTAAAATTGTTTTAAGTTATTCTAGTTAGATTAGACCATTTTAATTATCAACTTTGAAATTTTGAAGAATAAATTAACAAGTATATAAAATCTAACTTTATTGAAATATTTAGGTAATTATAGAAATCTGAAAAGATTAATTATAGATTCTAACAAATAAAATTAAGATAAGATTAATATCAAAAATTTTAACACAATATTTTAACTTTTAATTTGAAAATTTGAAATTAAATTTATGAACAAAATAGAATATTTTGGTTTAGTTTAATTCAAATAACAGTCTAAAATATGTTGTAAAAATGTAATAATGAAGGTGTTTTAGATCAAAGATTAAACAATACAAATATATTATCTGATGAATAATTGCTTGAATTTCTTTCTACAGTATTTTCAAAAAACAAATAAAAATTACTCACACTTCTGCTTTGTATACAAATAGCATTCTTGCATTGTTTTGTCAAAAGTTTGATGTCATTTGTTTTTTCTAACTGTTATTAATTATTAAAAAGTTTTTATTTTAAAATAAGAAAGATTAATATTTTTCAACTTATTATTTTTATTTTAATATTTTATTAAAATTCTCTTAAAACATTAATTATGTAATTAATGAATTTATAAAATTTTTAATGTTTATTTATATTGTGATTTTAAAAATTAATCAGAGCTTTTAACAAATGATTGACAATAAATTTCACAAAAAATACCACCAATAAACCACCAGAGGGCTTCTCACAGAAGTCGGGCGATCATAGAAGGGTTGTTACCTATGGTTCCAAGATGGCGGCTCGTCTCTGATTCCAGCAAATAGAAGAAGGGAAACAGTGGGGACGCACGTTCTAACCTAACCTAACCTAACCTAACCTAACCTAACCTATTCTAATAAATTACCATAATTATTACCAACAAAATTATTAAAATAGGTTAGTTAGGTTAGGTTAGGTTAGAACGTGCGTCCCCACTGTTTTCTTGCTGGAATCAGACGACCCGCCATCTTGGAACCATAGCTAACATTAACCCTTTTTGCATTAAGTACTTATTATATTTTTATTATAAAATATTAATAACATTAATATATTTTTAAACAAAGTTTTTTTTCTAATTAGATAATTCTTGAGATTTCTATGTAAGTTTCTATGTTCAGATTCAGATTTCGACTGTTCTTTAGATGATAAAAGTTAAGAATTTGTATATAAAATGGTAATGAAGGAAAATGAATAATTATAGTAAACTTTCCAGGAATTTTGTTATGCAAAATTTTTCATAAAATATTGCTTGACAATAGGGAAAGGTCTGAAGAGTTCTGAGGGATAATCATTCCCCAAGATTTTTATTACTGACAAGAACATGATATTTTCTTTAAAATAATGTTTATGTTTCAATATTTTTATCTTAACTATTTAATTTTGCCACATTTTTTGTTGTTTAAGTTTATATAATTTATTTTAAGTAATAATTACAGCAATAGAACTTTTATACATTAAAATGTTACTCACGAAAAACCCGTAACCGGTGCATAACATACAACATTAGTCACTACAAACGTTTTCAAAACCCCTCCTGGGTTCTTCAGGTAAAAAATTGACTGGAACGATTTTTGAAGATGAAAAAAGGAACCAAATTACGTGCCGAACAGCATCGAACGTGGAAATTTTACGTGTGGCCGAATGTTATTTTGAACGTTCGGCCACACGTAAAATTTTCAGGAGGAGTTTTGAAAACGTTTGTAGTGACTGATATTGTATGTTACGCACCAGTTACGGGTTTTTCGTGAGTAACATTTTATTTTATACACCCGGTGTGCAGTTGTTCGTCACTTTTATACATTGTTTATTTTTTTACATTTATTAAATATTGTGTCCTACGATTTTCTCTTAGATCTGTCTGTTTGACAATAATAATTTATTACAAAATTGAGTATAATATTATTATGGTGCTGTAAAAGATATAATAATATAATATTATTATAAAGAGAAAACAACACCTTTCTTAAATTCCAGCAAAAGTTTAACTATATAAGAACGTTTTCAACTGATTTCATCAGTCTTCTTCAGTTACTCGAACAAAAAAAAAAAAAAAAAAAAAATTTTTAATTTTTTTTTTTGTTCGAGTAACTGAAGAAGACTGATGAAATCAGTTGAAAACGTTTTTATATATGTAGTTAAACTTTTGCTGGGATTTAAGAAAGGTGTTGTTTTCTCTTTAATATTATTATATTTTTTACAGCCAAATTGTTAGTTTGTTACTTTTGAACACAGATGTTTTATTTGAAGTCATCATAGTGATAATTTGTTAATCAGTATTAAATATTGAATATCAAAATACTATTTACTATTGTATTAAATCCTATTTATTATCTTAATACCATTTTGATTTTATTTAAAAAATATTTAAGAGACAACCAAAAATATTGTTTAATTTATACTTTTAATAACCATTCTGTATAATATATTCTCTCTATATAGGAGTATAACTTTTTATTTGCATACAGAAAAAGAAATCTTAATCTTGAAACATTGGGTGCATTCCAGTATGCATCAGTCTCAGCTACAACCGATACACTATGAATGATTTAATAAGTTTTTATTTGAACATCTGGTGATCTGATGTAAACAGTGCTATATTTTGTCAAAATAACTTTGGTTTAATACAGACGAGTAATAAAAATGGTGTCAATAATATACCCATTGAGACAGCCATATTACTTCTTCTGAGCTACCATATCCACAGTTTACTGAGTGCAATGTGCATCAGTTGCTACACCAATGAACTCATTGGTGAATATCAAAGTATATTTTAGTACATCACAGTTTACCAATGTGCTGTTTGATGCTTACTGGAATGTACCTGTTATTGTTTTATATAACAAAATTAATAATTAAAATATGATTCAAGTTTACATAAGTTTCAATAAGTTTTATTATTGTAACTTAATTTTAAAATAGTTTGTTTATTATAGATTTTTATTCCTATTGTTTAAATAATTTATCCGAAAAACTAATAATTAAGACTATATACAATTTTTTTAAATTAGTTTATTTTTCCAATTTAAAAATTTTGTTTACTAGAGATATTGATATTTTTAATACCATGATATAGAAAATTTGGGGATACTATAGATTACTATCTATGGAATTTTGGGACTTTGAGTATATATCTGAACTGAGGGGACCGAGACGAGTTCAACGATACCCTACTTTTGGACCGGAGACGAAAAATAAAAAAGTTATCATACTTTTTTCGGCGATCGCGCGATGATAGGGAGTCGCGTCGCTCTCCGCTAATTCGGCCTCGCTATCGCGATCGGGAGTCCCGTCGCTTGCCGTTAAAATTGCCTTTAGTAGACGTTTCCCCCCTTTTTTTACTATGTTCAAGAACTACCGTGAATCGATCACTAGTTTAGCACATGGCGGCGTGTGGTGGCGCCCATACGAGAGGTCAGTCGGGCCGCCATGTTCGCTGCCATAAGTAACATTAACCGAAATGGCGATCGCGCGATGATCGGAAGTCGCGTCGCTCTCTCCGCTCTCGTATCGCGTGTTTAACCCTACTGGAGATGACCGTAGTCCGACGTCATGGTTTGCAGACTACCGCAAGATGGCAGTACTAGCAACTATGGTGCCGTCTTCATGAGAGCATTAAAAAAGTATGGTAAGTGAAAAAGTATGATAACTTTTTTATTTTTCGTCTCCGGTCCAAAAATAGGGTATCGTTGAACTCGTCTCGGTCCCGTCAGTTCAGATAAATACTCAAAGTCCCGAAATTCCATAGATAGTAATCTATAGTACACCCGAAAATTTTTATCATGTCATAATTTTGAAAGTTTCTATGTGATGATTATATTTCTGAACATACTATAGATACTACAGTAGAGTGGATGCAGAAAATGCTGTAAGATATATTAATGGAACTAGACTAGATGATAGAATAATTAGAACTGATTGGGATGTTGGATTTACTGAAGGAAGACAATATGGAAGAGGGAAGAGTGGTGGTCAGGTAATTATAAACTTTTATTATATTGTAAGAATTGACATAAGAAAAATTAATCTGATAGATCTTCCCTCCATCAACCTTAGGGTTGGTGGGTCATCATGGTTAGCAATTTCCTCTTCAAGGTCAGTTGTTTAATAGTGTGATTAGTCTTTCATTCCTTATATTGTCCAATCATTATATACTTATCTTATTCCTTTCTGGTTTTCATTTCACCTGATGTACCAAGAAGGTTGCTCATCCATCAGAGTACTGTGAAAGTGACTATCTAGTAGGTTTTATTGTAATGTGTATTTTTCTCTCATTATCTTTAGAATATCTTCATTCTTTACTTTATTGGCCTAAGGTATTTTTTATATGTGGCACCAGCATATTTCAAATGCTTGGATTTATGATCTTTGGGTCTTCTTGAAAGTCTGTGTCTCAGAGGCATAGATACTAACTACATTTCATACGTGATTTTTGATGAAATGTTTTCTGGTTTTAGATGTTAGGAGAATTAATTATTTGACATTGTAATATTCAGGTTTAATCAATCATATTTAAAGTTTTTTAAACTGCCTTTGAAATTAAAATTTTTCAACTTTAATACACTTGACTTATTCTGTTTATTTATGAGATTTAATTATAACTCTTTATATAAAATAAGAAAAATATTGTAGGTTTCATATAAAATTTAGTCATTTTAAATAGCTTAAATTGACCATTTAAAATGCTAACTTATCTAATATTTGCTTAAATAATATAGATAAGGTTTTAGTCTGATTGTATATGTTTGAAAAATAATAATGGATTTTGCAAAAAACAAAGATTGAAACATTAAAAAAGTAGCTAAGTAATTATTAATTATTATACTTGTATTGTTATTTGTGGTCATAAACAGTAATAAATATTAAAACAGATGACTTTCTCTTAGGACACAATTAAATAAGTATATGATCATTGCTTAAAACATGAATAATGTATATCTAATAATAATATACTGTATTTACTTTGTGTATAAGATGAGGTTTTTATTCATTTTTCACTGCTTTAAAAACCTAGGTTGCCCTATGCGCAAGCAAAGGATTCTTTAAAAGGAAAAACCTTTTACATGATTGTTTTAGTCTAACACGTTTCAATAAATTTTCCTTCTTTAAAATCTCCATTTAATTTTTTTTTTAAATATTCATACTTCTATTCTAGCAAATTGCTCTTTTTAAAATAGAATTTGTAGAATTTGCATTTAAAGCTGCTACATGTACTCGAACTTTAAGATTTGACTGTATTTAGCAACTTATCTGAAGATGTATAGTGACAATTAGTCTTTCACATTTCAACTTTGTTTCATGATTGAAGAAGTCAGAAAAAATTTAATTTGAAGTCCAGCAATTTCTATGATTGCATTTCTTCCAATTTCTTTCAATAACAAATAGTTTTTGTGTGATGTTAAAAGCTAGAAATATTTGGTGTTTAATTTTTAAAAAAAATTGAATGAGAAATAAAATAGTAATAAAATTTGTGTGAATAATATAAATTTATTAAATTATGCCGATAAGTAAGTTATAATTGACCCTCCTCTGATTTATTAATTAAAATTGAATTGCTCGAGAAGTCCGCCCGAATTTCCAAGTCGGTAACATACATTGCCAGGGCAGTGGTTTACACGCATCACACTAACAGGCATGACACCATGGTAGAGCTTAAACGCATAGAAAAAATAGCTGTCGAGCATGGCTACAGTAAAGGCTTGGTTCGCGCCTATGCCAACCGTCCTCCCCCAAGCAGCGTTGCAGGCGCCCGGTCTACGGCAGGCAGCACCTAAAATTAAATTATTTTGTTTAAACACATCCTATTATATTAATTAGTTATTGTTGACAAAAGTTTAAATTTGTAAAATAATCAAGTTAGGTTATTTTTTATAATGTGTAAATCACTTCTTATATTACTGAAAATAACTTGTTATTCTGTTGGAAAATTTTTTGTAAATATTATTGTAGTTAAGTTAAATAACATTCTATATAAATTTTGGATTTTTTTTTTTTTTGTATTAAATTCTAGGTGTAGTTTTATTAGAATCGATTGTATTCAAAAATTTGTAATTTATCAACTCTATCTCTTCATTATGCAGAAATGGATAAAATATGTTCACCTGCAAATTAATTTGCTTATATTGATTTTGTATAATATACATAATTTGTGATTAAGTTGTTTAAATTCAAAATCTGTAATAATTGCTATAGACTAGATATTAATCAGAGATCTCTCTAAACTGCAAAACATAATAAAGAAGTTTAAGAATTATAACACCAATAAATCATCTTCAATAGAAGAGAGAAAAATAAATTTTATACTCTTAACTTTAATACATCAATTAATTTATCTTAGAAGTTTAACCACCCAATTTTTCAATCACTTTTGTTTAATTTTTTCCATCATTTATTTTTGTGCCACACCCATATTTGACTCCTTGTTTCTATTCAATATAATTCATACTACATTCTTGTATGTAATTCATACTATATTTGATCTGCACTGATTTATACCTAAATTTTACATTTATTTCTAATTTTTTTATAATTTAACAGTTTCTATGCAGTGACAAATTATAAAATTATGGTTATATGTATATTTTGAAAATTAAAAAAAATCGTAATTAATTTTTTATTTTGCTTTTTCAAAAATAAAATTTCTATAGGTTATTTATATACATATTACATATTTGTGTATACTTTTGTTCTGAAAATTAAAAAATGTTTTCACAAAATTTTAGTTTTGCATTGCATAGAAAGTATTGAACTATTCAAAAAATAAATAAAACATAATAATAATAAATAGATAAACTAAAATAAAAATCTGTGCAAATATAATATGAATTAGCATATCACAAGCAACAGTAATAGTAACAAAGAATCAAAGTAGATGTATAGTAACAAGGTATCAAATATGGGTGTGGTACAAATATATTTGAATGCAAGAAGTGTAGGTTGGTTCTTCAAATATATGAATGTGAAATTAAATTTTTAATGGCATAAGAAAATATTCGTCTAATTATAAGAGGTATTAATTTTAAAAATCACTTAATCAACTATAGATAAGACTTGTTTTTTTTTAAATGAGAAAGTTCTCGTTGTTTATTTAATTTAAAATAAACGTATAGAATAATTTTTAAAATCATGTGTTTAAAGTTAAAAATAACTTATAAAATTATAAAGGTATTATAATTATTTAAAGCTACTGAAATATTTTAATATATCTAAAAATTTGATTTAATATTCTGAAAGCTTACCCAAATAAAATATCAATAGTTTTGTTGAAAATTAACGATGATGGACTAATGTTGGAGATGCATTTATTCATTTGCTATACATTTGCTCTAGAGTTATTTCATATATAAAAACAATTAATTCAAAATTTTAGATCTATAAATATTATATACTCTTTCTGAGATAGATATTTGAACTACAGAACTATGGTTTATTCCATTTAATATTTAGGTATCCTTTGCTACATAAAAAAAGCTAGTTAAAAACTTTTTTCTTTTCATAAAAAGGTTATAAAATTGTTTTTGTATTTAGATTTTTTTATGTTTATCATTTTTTTCTTATTTTTACATAGTGGTATCAATAAATTATTTTATATAATTGCACGATATCGGACATTTAAATGCTTTCAAACTACTGTTGCTTTATTTAAAAGTTAATGTGTTTAACAGTTTTATTTTGTTTGAATTGGAAAGAAATTACCTATATGATTAATGCCATTTATAATTTTAAAGTTTAACATAAACGTTAAAATGCTGAATAATAGTAAATACGTTTGTTTGTTCTGTGTACATCAAGTAAAAAAATTCATTGGAATGTGTTATTTAACTTAATAACTATTTTTCCAATAAATACAGCAGAATCTCAAATTTATTTTCCTGCATGTTGTTTATTGGTAATACACACGAAAGAATCAAATCAAAAAGTAGAATTTCAATTGCATACATTCCAGAGTGAATATTTTGTTCTTTATATCGATTTTTTTTCTACGATTTTATGCTCGATTTGTTTAAATTTTAAAATTTTATTTGTTGTCGTTTTAATTCCGATAGTATATTTTTGTCATTCTTTCAACTCATGTATGAAAAGCATTTCTTATGTAATAAATAGAAAGTCAGTAAATGTAATGAGATTGGACTGATTGCATTACAATTCTAAATTCCATCAACCAGAATTGCCTGGTAATGCTTAAAGTATTAATCTTCCTTATTACAACTATTGTGTGATTAAATTGGCCTGTAGTCAAGTGTTTAATTTTTTGTTTACTTCTATTTCGTTTTTTCGTTTTTATGTTTCTCTTAAATGCATTGTTGATGTCGTTACATCATATATTTGTACGTCACGTAGGTTTTAATCATATTAAAATGTCGTAGTGATAAAAAAAACTCTTTCAACACTAAATTAGCGTTTACTGTTGGAAGTTTTTTTTATCCTCACGAGAACAATTTTCTGTTTGTTGATTCTCATAGAGTAATAACATTTTTGTTTATCTTAGTTTTACATTTTTCTCAGTTTTTTTTAATTTTTACTTTTAAAAAACACAGTGTAAAAAGTAATTTCGTGCATTATAATAGCTTTTAATACATTATTTTAAAAAGCTACTCAAAAAAATACATCTATCATCGAATACTTACGAGCTTTAAAGTAAGGTTTAATTCTCGATTTAATACATTTATAACCATTTTAGACGGGCATGTATTATTATTTATAATATAAAATGAGCAGGAATTTTAATTCATGATTGTTGTATAACATATGGATAATTTTTTTAAATTTTCTTCCTTTTAATTTCATCGAATACAATGCAGTATTTCCGCGTATCATCAGATCTGCGGAAATATTTGCTTGGCAATCGTGAAATCTTATACATAAGGATGTTAAAATGGAGCAGTCTGTCTAAGTTCTGAGCGTCCAATCAGGAAATATTTTGCACTCATTGACTAAAATAAGTAAAAATATCATTTATCTGTCGACCTATCTAACTTTTTAATTAGTCTGTCTTCAATTGTTTAATTAATTCTGAGAGGGAACTCTAAAAATCAAAAGGACACTTCCTGAAAGGTTGATAAAACACTTTTTTTTCACATTGGTAAATTAAATATTCTTTAAAGTGTCACGCATTTTTTTCTAATTTTAATTAATTTATTTTATTTTTTTCTATTTTAGATTTAGTTTTGTCATATAAATTTCCTAATTTAATTAGTATTTTCTTCTGGAAATTCAAAATGTTGCATATAAAACCGCTGTATAAGTGATATGCAAATATATGATAAGACAGTGACTAATGATAAATAGAATTTATTTTTAGATGTCGTTAAAAAAACAATTTATAGTATGTTAATTATCGAATTTTAATAATTTAAAATCTAACAAGACGTTTTATTTATGGAAAAGTCTAAAATGAAAGTATATACTGTATAACATTTAAATAGTTACAACGATTAATCATTAAAGCCAAACTAATTGAAAGTCAGTGAAATTAATAGCTTAACATATTCATTTAGGCTTATATCTTGATAAATTTAATGATTCAAACGTCATTTAATATGTTTCAAATTTGAATCATTATTTCCTTTCAATAAACATAGTAAATTATTTTTAATAAAATAAAAAAGTTTAATATTAGTAAGAGAACAAAGCTCTTAAATCAATAATCCATAAAATAATTAATTAATTAATTTTTGTTTTTCTTTTTTTTTAATCGAGAGATTTTCTGTACTTTCGGGACTCAGAAACAGTTCAATAATTACAAGTAATGTATTTATAACACGCTAATTATTTTATTACTATGTTTATTAATTGTTTATAAAACAAATATCTGTTACAGTTTCGTTATGATTTAATTTAGATATTTAAAGAATTAAAGTATTTTTATTTCTAAGTTAAATTCCAGTAAGTTTAAAATAGTGTTGCTGCAAGTTATATAAGATTAAGGATGATCTATAAACCTTTCTCAATGTTGATTCTTCTGTAAATAAAGGTTTTATATGTGAAGGATTATTAATTTAAAAATGGAATCGTGTTTCCTTGTGTAAGAACTTCAAATTAAGAATTTAACAGTTTTAAAATTGAAATTATTAAAGGAAAATTTTATAATTGAATCGTCATGGAAACAAAGTTTCTGATATAGATTCTGTTGTGATATATATTTCAATATATGATGAATATATTTATCTAATCTTATTTAATATTGTTTAGTGTAGTACATATTTATTATACCTCGACATTTAGACGCAACAAGAGCATCGAGAGTATTAATTTCAATACAGTATTTATTTGAAATGATTTTCAATGCGAGATAATCTGTTCATTTTTTAAAAACATATTAATAGTAATGTCGTAAAAAGAAGCGATCACTGCCCTCAATTATAACAAAACGCAGTAATCCCTCATTAAAAATAGGTACAACAAAAACATAAAAGTAAAAGTTGTTGTATAATATTTTTACATATATTTTTAAAATCAGTAAAAATTAAATCTGGATTGGAAATCTCGTTAATGACTCAATAACAGAAGGATCGTCTAGAGCGGGGTTTCCTAACCATTATCATGCATCGACTCCTTTTAAGAAAAATTTGTGTGTTAATAAATATTATAAATGCATGTACTGTACAATATATAATTAATTTGCTCATCGACCCCGTTGGGAAGCCCTGGTCTAGAATCTAGACATATTTATCTACATAAAAAGCCGTTAAAAAATGCTAGATGTTAAATTTTCTCAAGAATGTCTTGAATATTCTTGTGAATTTTCACAGCTCTACACTTAAAATTTTCAATTATTTGAATGTTTCAGTTAAATACACTTGAAAAATATTATACCTGTATACAGTCTACTTAAAATATACTAGTAACGACATTTTTCTGTTTAAACGTGTATAGAAAATTAAAACTGAAAATAAAATGTTTTCTTTTCTATTTATAACAAAGCGTTAGAAATTTAATTGAGGACGTTTTTTATTTCATCTTTCAGGCGACATTACCTGTGGTGATTTATAATAGCAAAATGCACCCGGTTCTCTCTCACCGGGTGCATTTTACAAAGGCTGAAATCGGAAATTAAATATTTGTACAGTATCGTATGCTGTATACACAAATATTTTGTTTGTGTACAGTACACGATTTTGACAGTAAAATTTAATTTTTTAGTTCAGGTATCATCGTCATAAAATGATTCATTGTACAGAAATGCAAATATTCATGATGATTTAATTTTCGAGAAAAGTTTCAGAATCACATGATAACTTAACTTTTTGACATTTATGATTCATTACTGTTATGTTAATGATTCATAAAAATTATGATTTTGTTAAATACCTTAGATTTTAAGATATGATTATATATGCTTACACACTGTAAATTACAAACGTTTGTTAAATCAGATTTATTATTCGCGGAAAATAAATAAACCGTTTTGAATTAAATTCTTGTTCAGTTCTATTTAATGTAGAAACTAAAATGATTTTAAAATTTGAGTGAAAATATGTCTCTGGGTTTAAGAAACTTCAAGAAATCGTTTAACTTAGACAGTTGAAACAAAAGTTATCGCATAAATATCTTTAATTTATGTATATATAGTCTCTATATATATACGTTAATATATGGCACAATTTCTTTTGTCATCTGATAAAAATTTCATATTATTATTTTTTCATTTTGTTTATTATTTTGCCTCGATCATAATTTTATGATCGAGGCAAAATAAAGCTGAATCATTCTTAATGAAACGGAATTTCTTCTTTAAGCTGAACCATCAAATTCTTCTTCTTAATTCGTCCCTTTAAACAGTTTAAAAAAGCTAAATTCTGTAGAAGTTTTTAAAACAAATATTTCATTTCAGGTTCGAGACGAATATAGAACAGATTACGACGATGGACGTGGAGGTTATGGAAAATTGCAGCAACATCGAATGGTATCTTCATCGTGGAATTCCGAATCATTTTGATTTCGGATTGTATACTAAATTAATACTTTTAAAAGTTTCTGACCGTTTTTAATGTACACAAAAAAAATCGATCATATATTTTGAAAACGTCGTTTTATTTTATGTATTTAAGATTCATCCGTGTAAATATAGTGTTTTTAATGGTTTTAATCCGAGCAAGAATCTCGTTACTTAACGTATGTAAGCGCCCAGATTACAATAGTTTACAAGACGTTATACATGGGTGCTTTAATTATAGAAGAGTTACTGTTGAATAGACTCGCTTCAGACTCAGGAACATCCTCTGCAACTTCACAACCAGCTATTAAAGAAATTGGTGCACACAATGCAACAGTTTCTTTAAAATCCATAACTCTCTGGCCATTTGAAATCACTAGTTTTGAGATAGAAAGGATTTTACTGTAAATTTGTTACTGTCTCAATCAGTTGGGATCATTACATAAGTTGTATATTGTGCTGTAAAATTTTACATAATGTTTTTAAACAAAGTTTACAATTGTGAACTTTTTGTAAATTTATTACCAAAGTTGTATGTTAATATATCAACTGATTTCTAATCATTTTAATTGTATTATACTGGTGTCAAAATGTCGTTTGAGTGTTTATTTTAGTTTCAAGTTCGATTTTTAAAATGATAAAATAAAAATTTTAACTAATTTATTTTATGTTTTAAGGAATGAAAACTTATCGAGACGAATATTCTCAGAAATTAATTTGTGCCTTTTGATTTTTTTTTTTTTTTTTTTAATTTAGGTAGAAATTTTAATCCAATTCTTCGTCGACATTCCAAAATTTCTAAAATTATTCGCATAAAAATGAGAATTTATTATTGTTTATATCAGTAAATCGATAAAATGATTTTTAATACACGAAGTAATTTCACATGTCAGCAACAGATGGCATTTCTTGCTTAAGTAATGCTATGACATTGAAGCAATTATATTACAAATCATTCGTAAACCGTGCGACGAAAATTCATTCATATTATACATTCAAAATTACATGCATTAACTTGACATAATAGTAAAATTTGAAGATAAAATTTTCTTATCTTTTTCTTTTTATTAATATTAAAGCTAAACGGGGTGTGAAAGGCTATCATTAAGGAAATACTTCCGCATCAGTCGAACCTTAACAAATGGAGTGTGGAGAGATCTGAAAATCTGTTATTCTTAATGATGCCAAACTATTATAAAATTTCTACCTGAAATAAAAGCAAAATTTAAGTATTCAATTATTATATATCGTATTTTTAAATCTCGAAATACATTCTACGCCGATCGAATTCTTAATCTTATCGACATCTCTAATTGGATGAGAGATAAGAAATATTTCAAAGTTATCTTTTAAGTGGATTAAAAAAAACTCCTTACTTGCAAAAATAATGTAATATTCTTGGGAAAATATGCATACGTATATAATTAGAGAAATAATATAATTTATATAAATACATACGACCCAATTGGTTAGAGGAAAACATTAATTAAAATTCCTGAAATATAGTTCGTTATATTTAAAAGAACCACAAATTTGATTAGGGGAATATTTTTATTTTAATGTTTAAAGAAAGTAATGAAATTTTAATGGAATTTTACATCACGAATTTCATTTGACAAAAGAGGAAATTGACCTAAAAACATAATTGGAGTTTAATATACTTTAAGTAATCAAATATCCGTAAATATACAGTACATATGCGTCATATTTACTAAGATTATTTTTAACAAAGTATTGCTGAGCCTTTATTTATTTTATTAACACGTCTGTAATGTGTTTTTTTATTCATCACATCCGTGTGCTTTACACAGAAAAATATCCTAAATTTTTTTCTTTCTCGGAAGAAAAACAATTAAATAAAAGTAACAGGAAATCTGGGAATCACTATTGTAAATTAATTTATACTTCTTCCTTAATTTATTTTTGCACTATTATTGTAAATGATATAAAAAAGGTGAACAATATAAGAGTGTCAAGGTAGTATAGTAACAGCAGTTAAAAGAGGACGAATGACGTGACCTGATAAATTTTATAACCGAGCACTTTAAAGATTTTAACTAAGCTTATGATATAATGTGTTTTCTGGACTCTGTCCATCCTAATTTGGTCTTTCTTTTGAGGTCAATGAAGCGGGTCAAGAGGTTAAAGCACTAGTTATGTCAAGGCTAGTGCAAAATCGTGGTTATCCAAATGATTATTACAATCATAATGAGCGATTTATAAATATTATTATTGTTGTTGTTATACCATTTTCTAAATTTTTGAAACCGTAATCAGTTTATATTATCTGTTGTATAACAAAATCCTACCTTATAATTTATTATGTGTAAAGTTTTAATTTATATTCTTCGTCGTATAACATGGAAGGATTATAAAACGGTTTCCATGTTATTTTTTAATAATTTAAAAATAATGTTTAAGATTGATACTAGAGCTAATTGAAAATTCTATAAAGGAACTTGTATTTAAAAATTGTCATTTTAAATTTTAATTTATACGCCCCGAAATCTAATTGCCAATTTCATTTTTGAATATATCCCTTCATTCAAACTGTGCCTTAATCCAAGATTAAGCCATTCAATATGGCTTAGTCTTGAAACAAATGTATTATTGTTAAGTATTAATGTTATTAATGTATAAACACCTTGTATACTGAAGAATATCTCGCCTCTCATATACCGAGGAATATCTCATTTCTATACTCTATAAATTGCCTTTGATATTCCTCAGTGTAGAAATTATGGAGGCAGAGTGATACTCTGAACGGAGTAACCTATAGTCGAGCGATAATATCTGGCATAAGGCATCATATATTATTTCGGATCATTTAAAATAATCCTTCAACACAATAAAACTCACTGCGCAGCACCGGCTGTACTTACCCCCGAAATTGTGACACACACCAATTACTTAAGATAGTAAAGTATCGTGTGCATAAGAACATATTAGAAAGATATATTGCTTATTAAAGAAACTTTGTACCCTTTTTAGAAATAAACCGAGATAACTCCTAAAAATTAAACACAATTTGTGTTTTAATTAAAAAAAAAACTGTAAATAGAAGAAAATGATAAAATCTTTCTTTTATGAAGATTAAAGTATACAAAATACTATTAATTTTAAATATGAAATGCACTTACGCGTTACACTTAAATGGACTTTTTTCATTTCTACGCTCCAGTGACGCTTAATTACAAATTTTAAAAAAATTTATAATTAATATCTGCATATTCCGATAAACATATTTAAATATTATAAATTCCATTCAAGGATTTTTGTTTAATATTTAGGCCAATTTCTGTATGTTCTATTGCCCGAGGTGAAGATATGCCACAATGAATTTAATTCGAAATATCTTATTTAAACATCTGTTTAATTTATAATAAAACATTTATTATTTAATAACAATTCAGTATTATAAATTATTTTACTATTTTAAAAAAATGTGTAACTTACTTTACGATTTTTAAAGATATTAATTTTTTTCGTAACTGATACTTTATTTCTTCCTTATTCATATCACACACGCTACTATACAAGGAAAATAATATGAAGTGAAATTTTGCAGAATATTTTCTCGATTCTATTCATTATTAATAATATTGCGCTCTATTACACTCCAAAAAGTAAGATTTTCTATGCTAGATGGACGATATACGATGACATAGAAAGATAAATAGCATAATAGGATTCGAATCTATGCCTATATGACATTTAATGAGGCGTATAGAAATATGTCCCCGTGAACAGAACGGATAATTGTATTTTTAAATTACTAATTACGTTTCAAAATAATCCTTATGTCCCTTTTAAAGTCTTTAGGTCCGGTTCCAATGTTGGGCCTATTATATTATTATAGTAAAGTGTTATTAATGTTTTTTTTCTAGTAAGCCTACCAGTCTAGTTTATTAATATGTTGATTCCTAGATAATATCTGCATGGAGTTTTCGAGCATGGGAATTTCCCACAACTCTTTTTTATTACTTATCTTAACTGAGATTGTATAGAAGAAAATAAGTAAAGAAATTAGGAATTTTAAAGGTATTTTTGTAAAACAATTTTTGCTAGATAATACAAGAGCATGGGAGGATTTAATTTAATGAAGAATATAAAAAGAATGAAGAGTTTGTCGTGCAGCAGTGCATCGTCCTTTGAAAATTTTCAATTCTCTGTTATCTATGCACACGACAGGAGAATCTTTAAACTATTTACGGCACACCACATGTCATTGATCTTTCTGGTTTGTTTTGTGGTTGTATAACTGGTCCTCGTCTACGAGAGGTCAGTTTTGCTGTTTTGATAAACGTAACGAGATAATGTGATTGGCAATAATTAGTTTAGATAGGCTATTTTAATAGTAACTGTACTTCACACGGGCATATAGTATACTGTACTGTCCACGTGAGTACATGGGCATTACATTACAAAATATACCCATGATAATAACATTGACTGTACCTGTACTTTCGTATTCCAATCAAAATTGGCATATGATGCTGCAAATAAAGCTCCGATTGTGATAACACTAATAAAGCTATTTTCAAACTGAATCTATCAGAATAATATAGAATTAAATATATTTCTTTATAAGGAATCGAGTAAATGGTATTGGCTATTAGAAATGACTAATATTGCACAATGAAACATTGTTATGTCATTATGCGGGTTAGATTTTATAAGAAAAAGTTTTTTTTAAATCTTGGTACCAATTTCTACATCCCTAAGGCCGATTCTTCTTCCATTAAAGAACATATTGAGGGTAAAACACTTCCCAGTTGGCGATTCTCCTAAAATGGATAAGAAGGAGTCGGACAAGTCGATTTTTTGTAGTAAGCAAGTGTGACCTGTTATTACCGATGCCTGAGGTCAGAAAGAGACCTAATCCGTTAGGCCGACGAGAGTTAGCTACTGTACAAGTTTCACGATCGGGAAGTGATGAGTACGACCTAATGCCGTTGGGAACTATATTTCGATGTTCATAACTTCCTTTTTTTGTAGTCTGTCGCCTTTCAACTGTCTGACCGACATAAATGGCAGTGACCCGCGCATCAAATGTACTTGCATTAGTTTACACTAATCTTAATACCTGTCTGTATCCGCTAAGAGTTAGTCTATCCAAGAGTTTTGCTTCCATGTTATCCTCCCTTCATTTTTCATTAGTCTGAGCTGGCTTTATCTGTAATCTATAGTCGTAACTAATTTACTTTTTTACGATCTGTTATCTTTATCTTATCTTCACCTTCTCGAGTTGCCAATACGCTCTTTATCGTGTAAGAAAAAAATAGAATGATATAAAATATTAAAAAAATCATCCTGGGGACACAAACTGTGACTTATCCGCCATCTTTGCATATCTAATAACTTTATAGCCTATATTTTTTTCACCAAATAAATTATTTAGTATTCAAAAAATTTTTTGAGGACAATAAAAATCAAAAGAGGCCAATTCTTCAGACGATTGCATCTGAATTGCTCGGGGCCACGGTCAGTTTAAGGACATAGAAAATCTATTGTGTATTTCGGTAATCGGCCTACTTTCTACAATTCGGTATCTGTAGACGACGACTCCAATTTTTGATGATTCATCTTCTTTCTGCCTCATCAATATATCTAATTTAGGCATTTTATAATCTTTTTAAATTATCATCAACAGCTTTAATGTATTTGAAAACATTGCTATAAAACCGGTTAATAAATAATTATGTTCAATTTTCAACGGGATTTCTCAAATTCTTGTAGCTCTTATATGCATACACCATTAATTTTTAGTACAGTTGATATAGCCTATACCCTACTATGAACTTTTAATACGGCCTGTATGTATTCCTGACAGTAATGTTCTTAATTTATACTGTATTTACAATATATTATTACAGAACTTCAGTATTTAGTATCCTTGAGTATACTAATTTTATTACACTGTGTTATATTTTCCATACTTGTATTATTTTGAATACGAAAAAATACTAAACGCTAATATATATATGGCAATCGACATTACCTATTATAGTATCGATTTTTATATCGTAATGCGTAACAAAATTTAAATTACATAACTGGAAGATGAGAAAATAGTTTCTTAAATGCCTTAACTTCAACTTACTTTTTGTCACTAACCCTATTATTTCATTAATTACCAACAATCGAAGTTTAAAAAAAAGAAGGAAGAAAAAAATGACTGCCAAAGCTGACATTGTC
This sequence comes from Centruroides vittatus, assembly GCF_030686945.1. Lineage (NCBI taxonomy): Eukaryota > Metazoa > Arthropoda > Arachnida > Scorpiones > Buthidae > Centruroides > Centruroides vittatus. The sequence continues at coordinate 1,920,210 of NW_027122708.1, read as the reverse complement.
TGCATTTCAAGTGACGGGTATGTATCAAACTCTGGAATTATCCTAATTATAGTTCACATTCTACAACCTGTTACGGCTCGTACTTATTATTTAGGAAGAGAGAAGATAGAATTGTAGCCTATCGAAATTTGTTACAAGATCATTAAAATTAAGGAAAGAAAAAATATTTAGATCATATAATCTTAGGTTATAATATATTTCGTTATTTGGGTGTGGTTTTTAACCGTTATATATGGATTCAAAAAAAATTTTTTTCTTCTCCGTTACTATATTCCCCTTCAAGGAATTAATGTTAAATGTCATTATTCATATAATGTTATTGAATGATTTCATAAACTGTAAGAAAGAAAAAATACTATATTTTTTACTTTAGTATATTATTAAGAAATATATTTATTTCGAAATATCCGTATTATTAAATTATAAATCTATCTAACTTGTTGGATTTATAACAATTTTGGCATTTCTCCAATCTAAAACATGGGGATTTAGTATTGAAGTACTGTGCGCTTTATCTTATTTACAAATTATATAATATAAAATGATTAAACTTTTATATTCTGATTTTTTTAAATTGCTTTAGATAGAGAAATAAAATAGAAGAAAAAAGAATGCATTCTCGGATTTCGAATTTATTCGGTTGGGGGTCCATGACCTTGAGGCCATCATTTGATGACGGTAGTAAGCAGATAAATAGCTAACGTTGCGGGTGGTCAATACGCCTTCTTATCAAGTGATTGGATAGTTGCTCCTACGCCCACGGTTACTGTATTTGAAACACTATTTTTAACTCGATTTTGAAAATTTTTTGACAAGGGCGGAGTTACGGGGTGCAAAGAGAGCATTGCCCGTTTGCATCGGAGGAGAAGCACTCGGGATTACACATTTTTATAGATATATAAGCAATAAATAATTAGTTATAAGTGACTTTTATCGAAAAGCTTTTAGGATCTCCCCGACCTTGCATGCCATCCAAGGAATGGACTCCGCTCAAGCAACTTTCAATAGTATTAACCTATAACTACAACACGCAATTCAAGTTTACGTGAACTTTTAATCGTTTATGTACTCTGAAAAACTTATTCATATGTAATCGAAACGATTCGATTTCTACGTGATTCCGGTATAAATTCTCTATCATCTCGCTACATGCAAATTTTTCGTGTCATGCAATGTTTCAATAACCTGTAAATTGAAACTGTATTTTTTAAAAAAAAGTCGATAAAAATTTAAATGGGTCAACAAATTTGATGTGCTGATCTGATTATGAAATGTGAAAATGTTTTTAAGGCAAATTTTCGTCCAGTTAGAACTAAGTTAACGTGGTATTTCTTTAAACAGTTATCAATTCGTATTGCCGGGGTCAGTTATATTTTGCAATGAAACTTCGGTACCGATTCATTGTTCTATTCTAGAATTACTTTCATTTTGAAATGATAATGTTATTAATTATATTATCGTTAGAATGACATTTATCATCTTTTCTTTTTTTATTAGAAAAGATCGAAACAACAACAATAAAGGAATAGATATTATTAATTCTGTACACAGTATAGCATTTTTCAATAAACCGATGTCTAATTTTTAATAAAAATTGGTAAATTATTATAGTAAATTATGTTAATTCGACAAGTAATGAAAATTAATAAGGTATTTTTAATGGAAAGATTGAATAGAACCGATGATAATCTACTTTTAATGCGCACATCGGAGAGATAAAAACGACGTTACAGTCGATATACCATAGAATCTTTTAGGAATTTTAATATAAAAAATGTCATCGGTAAATAACGACAATGTTGCTTTTCTTTTTCTTTTTTTCTTTTCTTTTAATTCTTTTCGCTTTATAGACAAACGTTTCCGCATTCTTGTTTTACAAAACAGTTCCGTTACTTTCAGAACTATTATTATAGTCTTACTCTAATCATCTGCACACCTTGTCTCGGGGCTATCTTTTCGGAAAACATTATTACTCGAGAATAAATTCGCATCCTTATAGATCCTAACATGAATGTAGTTTATTCATACTTTATTTATAACTTGCAGCGTTGCTTTAAATACCGATTATATTCTGATACAAACTAAAAGTGATGATTAATGACGTGAATTTCCTTTTTTTTTTTTTTTTCTTCTTCTTCTTCTTCTTCAACTATTGGAATCCTTTCTGATTCGGAGATACTGTAAATTCCCGTTTTAAATCTTTCCTAATACCGAATATTATCAAATAGAAAAGAAGTATTGTGTAGTAAACAACTATACTTACGGTGTTTTTTTTTTCCTTTCTTTTTTCTTAAATCCTTAAATATAACAAGTAAGTTCGATAGAGATCTGTAAACAAAAAGTAGGATTTTTTTTATAGATCTATATTATATAGTAGAGTAGCATTTTACAGTGATTTATTATTATATAAGCCTGCAAATCGTAATAATATCGTACATAAAATATATAAACACTATAAATTATTTACGGGGGTTGTTACGAATGCTGATTTTTGCAGCAAATGATGTTTTGTCCTGTTTTGTATGCTGTAGATTTGACATAAACTATGGAGAAAATTCGATTTTATAGCAATTTTTTTTAACTAAAAATAAACTTTAATTGCCAAATTCTATGCATTTTAAATAATTAGAAATCTGTAAATTAAAAATACAAAAAAAAAAAATAGTTGCAAAATTATTTTTTAAAAATTTACATATTTTAAGACGGAAGAACATAATGATGATTCTTGCCTAGAACTTTTTATATCCTAAGAAGCATCTTAATAAATTCATGAATAAAAAAAAAAAACATGTAGTCGTAGTTCTACACGCTGGAGCTTTCTACAGCTTAATTTAATATCCTAGCTTGGCTTTTTAATTGGGAAGTGTTTAATATATATTATGATGTCGTTAAAACGAAGTGGATTTAGTTTCCTTTCAGTTTTTCCTACATCCATGACGCAATAAATCACATTTGAAATCGGTTATTTCCCACAAAATAAGGATAAATCCAAAGAGTTATTTTTATTACGGGAAATTTTAATTGTATTTTAAAAATGAGAGTAATCGTAAAAACAGAATTAACACGGCAATTTCTTTTTTCTAATAGAATTTTTCTATTAGGAAAAAAAAAACACGAGATAAAAGTAATATTTAAATGTTTTATGTTTATTATTAAAATTACGTCAATGTTGTTGTGTGACGTCATTATTCTTCACATTCATTGAAGCGTGCAATATAATTAATAAAGATAGGATCTTGGATTCAGTAATATGGCGATGACGACATTTGTTACACTATTGTAATGTGAGTAACCCCGTGTTTCTCGTATAAAACAATAAGAAAATGTTTCTATTGCTGTTCGCTTGTGAAATTTGCTTCATAAATTTCCATATATTATTTTTTTTTTTTTAATGAATTTTTGAAGGAAAATACCGAGACAGATAGAAAATTGTATGACTCGACGTACTGTACACAGTGTATTTAAACAGTTGCGAACATTTAATAGAGGAAAGTTGGAAAAATTTTCCATCTGTGAATAAACGAGCCCTTTGTACGCGAGGAAGTGTGCCCTATATAAAGCTTACAAAATATATTACAGGACTACACGTTGGATTAAGTAGAAAACTGTAAACTTTATAAATGTGTATTAAGGCAGGTCGTTGAACTATAAGTTTGGGATAGGGTTTATTATCTTTTTTAACAATGAATGACACGAAAACGAGAAATCAAACGAAAGATTTTTATCGTTATTTTTTTTTTTATATATGCGTATTTTTTTGAAAAGGGGAAAAGAATGAAAGGAAAATTTTGTTCAATGAACTCAATATCGCTTTCATAAACATTGATATCATTTTATTTACATTAGATGAATATTGTTTTTTAATTTAACAAGTTAATTTAAAATCGTACCGTGTAAAATATAAGATAAATTGATAAGTTTAACTGCTAACGGAGTATATTTCGTGTAGTTCTATATATTGATTGATATACATTACAAGGGTAAAGTACAAAAAGCGGTAAATTTATACAGCATATATTCTAAACTTTGAACGTTTCGGAGATTATATCATTTTACTACTAAAAACTTTAGTATATAAACATTTTTCCGTCATCTTCTCTCAAATTCTGCTTTACTTTAAACAAATAACTTGATGGTGAAATTTGAATGAAGAAATATTAACTCATTTCTCTCTGTCCTCTTCTCTTCGAACGTAGTCGGAAGGAAGAAGAAAGGTTAATTTAGATAGATTACATTAAGATTTTAATCTCCCACTCGTTTTAAAGCGTTTAAATATTTAACATTTAAAGTTCTTCCGTATAGATACACCCGACCCACGTATAATTTATTACCTGTTTAAGGGTGTGCGGAAAAACCTTTACCTTTACAGTAAATGTCTCCATCTATTGGCAAGAAAAACCTTCCATTATTTCCGAAAGACGGTCATTCAACCTAGTCAGAAAAAGGTTTAAGGAATCTCTAATTATAATCATTTCATAACTGTATTATTATTACATCTAATGCAAGTGACGTAAAGATGACATAATTGCTATATTAGTCATAATTTGTTTGTTTGAAAATTTAATTAATCACTAAGCATAATTTAAGCGTAATCTCTTGATGAGATGTGCAATATTTTTTTCTAAAATTGAGAAATATTTAATTTCATCTTTATGTAGAAATCGTGGAAGAAAGTTAATAGCCTTTACACTAATGACATCATATTTAACACGGGGGTATTTAAGATACGCCTACCGAAAATAAACATAAACAGCACTTATTCTGAAAGATAAATAATTCGATACATTTAATCGATTTCAAGTTTTGTTATCGAGTTTTGTCGTAAAAAAGCTTGGATTTTTCCGAGATAAGCCGCAACATTCCACCGAACTACTGGCTCGGGATTGAGGATAACACCTACCGGGATAACCAATGAGATAGCGCGTAATCCGTGAGGTAGTGTGACGTCACTGGCAGGTATACAGGTGACGCGTGGACGTTAGCGTACCAGTAGAAGAGCGGAGATAAAAGTTTTCGGCGGTATTGTCATTTGTGATTGTTTTGTGGATACGTTAAGTGTTGTTGTATGTGGCAAGTAGTGTGCGACGTATGTACGACGTCGGAGTGACAAGCTAGGTCTGGCAATTAGGCCTAACCTGTATTAGAAACTCCTGTGTTACGCGTGTGATGTCATCTACCATGTCGGTAGCTTTCAACTCGTCAAATTTAAAATTTTGGAGGCAGAGATCTGTTACCATAACAGAATACGATCCGACTTTTAAAGTGATCTACTTAGGCAACGTGTTAACGCAATGGGCGAAGGGAGACGGATGTACCGACAAGCCTTTAGCTACCCTATGGAAAAACTACTGCTCCAATTCTAGGCACAATATTGCCATGAAACTGACCGTTTGTAATTCGGGACTGAAAGCGCTGACTAAAGAGCACGGGCTGACCGAATATTGGTCGAATCGCATTACTTATTGTGTGGCTCCCACACAATATCCTCGGGTTGTGTGTTGGATATACAGGCACGAAGGAAGAAAAATGAAGCAAGAATTAAGGTGTCATGCCGCTTTATGTTCTAAAGAAGACAAGGCAAGATGCATGGCGCTGCAGCTCAACCAGAAATTGAGTTCGGCACTCCAAGAATTCAGGCGCGAAAAGCTAAGTAAACAAAAGGCCAGATTATCCTTGGCTAACTATTGTCACGACGCGCCTAATTTACCTAGAAGAAAAATTTTATTAAGTACGGGTAGCGTTAATTTCCGTCCTCCTCTAGAAAGATCTAAAAGTGCTCCGAAATTGACTTCGATCGAAGAGATCGAGGAACTCGAAGACGAAGACGATCTACTCAGTGGCTCTGTTATATCGGAAGTGGAATCTTCGTCGGACATCGTCCCGGACGACGTCGACTCTCTATCAGACCATTATTACGTCACAACGGGTCGCGAGAGCGATTCCGATTCGGCCGAAGACATTCCGCATCCCAGAAGACTAAAGAAACTGAACTCTATCGACGAAAATCTATACGAAGACAATATTTCCGACGAGTCCGGATACTCGGAAGAAAAAGACTTTGTTTGTAGGATGTAACGGTCTGTATATAGCTTATCCTCTATGTAATGTCCTACTGTATTTTAGTTAATTACCTCACCGAAATGCCCGAGTAGATAGTTTCGAAATGACGTTAGGAGAGACGATTCCATTTTTTTTTTTTTTTTTCGTTAGACACGAGAAATTCGATAAGGGTGCAACTCTCCTATCGTCGGCCAGTTTTCGAGTTGCTCACTCCTCCAATATGTTGCACCGAACTAACCAAAGACTTTTTAATCAATAAAACTTGTACATAATACTGTAATTTAAAGTAGCTGTGTTGTGTCTTTAGAACCATCAACCTGTTTTATAAACTCCCCGCGGCAGATCCTGGACTAGTCTTTGCCTTCTTGTTTAGAGGCTCGTTTTAACACGCTTTGTTGTGCTGTAACGGTTTTAAAGATGGCGCTCGATTTGCTCACACAAAAGCACTTCAAATATTAGTTTCGAAAATATCAGATTAACTTCCAACCTTATGCCTATTCTGTGATAAATATTTTTCAAAGATTTAAGTATTTATTGTTAGCGAAGGAACCAATAATATTTTTGAAATAGGAGTTTACATGTAGACTTTTTTAAAAAGAAAATAAGACTAAATATAAAATTTTATAGAAGTGTAAAATAAATAAATAAATCTAAACAAATATAATATTTTTTTGATCATTCTCTTAATGTAGTTTGCCAAAAATCGGTTGACATAATTTGTCTTTAACTCGCTTTTAAATGCGAATAATCTCCCAAAACTTAAGTTTTTACCGCACTTTTTCGTGTTAGAGAGTTTATAAAAACCAGATTTAAATGTTATTTTTTTTGTCGTACAAATTAAAAAACCGCCCACTATAAGGAAATTGTAGAATAATCTTTTTATTAATGTCATAACCGGAATAAGAATCGTTAACCTTGATGCAAAACAGTAAAATCTGTCAAAAGACTTGAATATGCAAGAAAAATCTAGCAGTTTCCTCGGCCATGTTCTACTATTGTCAATCAACTAACATAAAAAAAAAGCTAAGAAAGTTTCATTCAGACAAGAGTTAAAAAAAGAAAATGTCTTCCCACGATCTAGTCCCAACAGCTCTCATCCGTGCTACACGGCCACCTGTTCTCAAGGACAAGTCTGTAGACCACCTGGGAAGCTTAACACTCTCCCTTTTCATTCTTTGTTCTCTAGCCGCTTAAGATTTATCAAACTTCCAATGGCCATTACTGTATACAGCCAGATGCCAAAACATCTATAAACAAAATATTTACTGAATGCTCCAACATTGTTTTCGGATTGTAAGAAACAAACAAGTAAGAGGGGGGGTAATCTCCTTTGACAGGCCCCTTAAACCGTCCGCACACTCGGGAGGCTGTATACGGGGATACAGTAGAAAATAAAAGACATCAACCGGATCTCACATTATATTGCAGATGTCAGTAATTGGACAGAAATTATTGAAGGAGAATGAAAAAAAGCCCCTAAAGAAATCACAATACCACTCGTTACCTTTGAAAATTTTAAGAGGGAATAATAATTATTTCACTATTCATTACTTAAATTTAAACTTGTTCTATTTAAAATTCTATAAATATAGAATTAATATTGTTAATTACATGCGTAAATTCACACGTAATTGCATGCAATTACGCGTGAATTTACGCGACTCCACGATTTAAAAATTCTCTACAATCGATCTATTCGTGACAACTCGAACTTTTCAAGAACAATTCAGTATTTTTATGAAATTGATTCAAAGACTTAAATTTAATTCCAGAAAAAATTTCAAAAGATTTCTATTTCATAAGTTTAATATGAAATTTCCCTACGTAAACCACATTACAAAATTCTGTATAATCAACATTACTAATTTGGGTGGAGTCGTTAAATAAAAATCCAACTCCACAAACAACATTGACCGTAGGTAGTTCAAGGAGGCGTTCGCCATTTTAACACTTTAACTCATCGCAAAGATAATCTCCCTTGTTTTATTTATATTCCTACCATTTCGATAGTAGTATAAATAAAGTGAAAGATTATCTCTTCCGATATGATTAAACGTTAAAGTGTTATAAGGATAAGGATAGAAGAAAAAAACCGACGATTAGAGAGGTTCTTTTAATCTCACTTCAAAAGGTAAACGAGAATTTGTAACATTTTTAGTCAAATTTATGAGGTCGAATCTTAAGCTAACAACGCGATTGAGGTCATTTCGCTCATTTGGGAGGTACACATTCAGAAAACTCATCCGCAACAGGTGTAATAAGCATGAATGCTTTTGACACATTTTATTTTTTGTTTTGTTGCCGGAGGTACCCATACGTAAACGCTCACCGAATTTATATTTGTCGCAGTTTTGTATCCAGACACTGTCTAAAGGCGTTTCACTAAGGTTACCAAACAAGCCACGAAGCGTTGCAGAGCACATGCTAAAAGACAATCTGATGTGGAAGGAGTTAAAAGAATCTTCTCGTTGACCTTGACGACGCCCATGAACTCCTCTTTGGCTTAATGGTAATGCGTCATCTTTACCGTAAGAAGACATTTACTTTTCATAAAAATAACAATTTTATATAATAAAATGGAAAAATAAAATATATTCATTGAATATTTTACGAGATAAAACGTAGAATGTGTTGTAAATATTATGTCACGTGTTTTTGGAGAGTCGAAGGTGGAGCGGCAGATGGTCTTCAACGCCAGATGGTCTTCCCCACCTTTTAATTGGGAAAAGCACCGGTGCACACACCGGAAATAATTCTTTCCGACTTCCGGCCTACTGGCCCACCTGCTTTATGGGCAAATATACGAATTGTGTTTTTTTTTTCCTTCTTCGGTTAAAACAAAACCTTCCCACGCTTAAATCATTAAAAAAAATGGTTTTCAGACTTTATAATCTATAGATTTTGATACTAATTTAAATGATATTCAACTGTATATAAATATTTATTTTATTTACGGTTCATTTTCGATAGAATTGCTCGATAAAGAGCTAAACAACGTTTATATTATATTATATAAACGAAATATAAAGAGCGAGGTAACGTTTATATTAATTTTCTCTCGGAGTATTTTTTATGACCCGATCATTAACGACCTTTCTATGGCTTTTTATAATAAAGAGAAAAATCTCTTCTATTATATTAGAGTGTATTGTGAAAGCTGGATCAGGATCTGGGCTTTAGAATTAAAAGTTGGGCTCAAAGAAATAAAGGACGTGTTGTGTATACCGGATTCATTTTGAATATTTTGACTAGACTTTTTTTTAAACTCCAGTTGCCGCAATTTATTCGACAGAATATAAAAGTTTTCGCCTATTGTGTGCCTTTGACGCCGTTTCACAATGCCTTGTCTATTGTGACCATATAAGTTTTCTATTAGCATATATTTAAATAGAATTTAGTAGGTCCGCATTTAACAATAAAAAGAAACCGAAAATACATTCACCCGAATAAACATTGAATGAAATATTATATTATATTTTTGAAAATTAACATGGAATATTTGAGAAGAAAACAATTGGCTTAAGTCCAAACGTCATTTATCCAAACGGATGAACGTCCAAGAGTTAAGCTGTGCCAAAAGCAATGTGGGCGAATTGTCCTTGGTTGTGCACCGCTCCATGTAAGAAGGTGGCAAGAAATTTCCCCCACTTTTTTATTAAGAAATTGTTGAACTGAAACTTAATCAGCCGATTTTGACCTATCGTTTATTGTTTTAGTTCATTTCGTCAGAATATAAAAATATTGCAAAACTTTTAGAGCCGAGAACGTAATTTTCCATGTGTAATTTATTCGAGTAAATTTTGTAATCATCGAATTACCGAAGTTATGAGCTCACGTTCAATTTTTTATTAGATACGTTCGTTGTAGTCTTTCCCCGGGCGATCTACGACTTCCTCTTTGATTTAAAAAGTAATTTCCAATTTCTTAATTAACTAATGTATCTAACTCTAAACACGTAAACATCCTCGATGTTCTTAATAATATTCAAATTTCGACCAGAGTTGGTAAGTTAATGAAGAGCAAAATACCACAAACAGCGGGGTTCAGTTTTCATTATAGAAAGGATTTCATTAGAGAAACGAACAGATATGGCGTGATTGTAAGCCAATCACGCGTATAAACAGGAGATGTGTATAGAGCACGGGTGACCGATGCTTTACGCGACCTCTTCACCTCTAGGCCAGGTATCGTTTATATCTTTTCCGTTAGGTCCCTTCACCCGTACTGCTACTCGTTGCCATAGTCGAGTTTGAAAGGAATTCGCATCCCCTCCAGTTGTTACTATGCCTAGGGAACGAACTAATCGAATTGGGTGCTTTTGAGACTCACAAAACCTGTAACAGAAGCCTTCGGGCTACTGTTTAAAGGCCAAAGAATCGTGAAAATCAACAAAGTGGTCGTATTGTAGGTGCTGTTTGAATTGTACTTTGTGACACCATTTCTTTTGCCTCGGTTGAGGTCGACGAACTTAGACGATCGAATATCGTTTTTAACTGTTTTAAATCTTAAATTAACGTTTATTAAAGTAGTAATTAAGGAATTCATCAGAAAAACACGCTTTATATTAAAAATACTTATTTAAAAAATGAATTGTTATTTTATAATATAGTTTTGTTAACGCGTCTAGTGAACTTCCGACGAACGAAGACGATCAACTGCACTTCCGGTATCCGGTGAACAACGGATGACCTACTTCCGAAACATCGAAACCCTGTGTTGTTGACAAAGGAACTCCCGTGTTTTGGCTTTCTAGCTTCAAAGCGCCATTGTTACTTTAGATCGAGAACGATATCGATATGAATGACACATCAAATTACTTTCTATAATAGAATTGTTATTGTTCTTTCAATTATTTCAATTACCGAAGTTTCGCTCTGTAATTGGAACTTCTACCCATGCCACATAAATTCGGGGCAAGTAGTTAATAAATAGACAAATGAGAAGGAATATGCACCTTTGTATTATTGTCGGGAACTTAACTTTCGAAACCTTGCGTTTCCGGGACCTTATAGTTTAACGGAAATTTTAATGGCTTAATCTTCGGCAACGAGGCCTTAGGCATAGTTTGCAGCTGAACTACTAAACTCTAGCTAAGTTTAATACGTGCCTGTTTATAAAATGACAAATTTGCATGCAGGAAAAATTCTCTTCTCAACCTCGGAGACTTCTAGTAAATTATACGTGAAACTTATACAGAAAACGTTGCATGTAAATTCGTCGTAACCGTTATCGATATCTTTACGATGCGATAAATATAGCGCAAAGAAGATAAATCAATGAATAATTTGTTTACCGATATATAAAATATAAACGTGTCGTGTGTAGTATGTATACAGTATATACAAAAATACTACTTTAGATGTATAAATCTACTAAATATAGAAGATTGATATATCAATTTTCTTGATTTTTCGTGTGAAATAAATACAGCAGACACACCTTTAAACAGAGGTCAAAGCATTCTACGTAAAAGAAAAGAAGAGGCGTTTTTGGGTGTATTTTTAACCAAACCTGAACTATCGTAATAGGAAACACCTTCTAAATAGACCCAGGTCAGAACTACAACAATTTAACACTCGCTGGGGTATAAATTATCCGTAAAAGAATGGTGAAAAATAACAATATCATAAGGTTATCGAAAGCCTTATATCTCGCTTCTCTTTTTAAATAATACCCGTCTTTTTATACGTTCTACTGACTTGTGAGTAGTTTTCGGCACCCGTTCCATTGGAAATAACCACACCCATTCTAAAGGAAATATGGCAGTTAGAGACGGGTCAGTGCATAATGTTATGTGTGTGTATGTGTGTGTGTGCATCAATCAGAAACGTAACCTATATACACGGCTCCTAATTTGGGTGAGTCAGACAAGAAATATATTAAAAATACTACCTGGTAACGTAAAAATCGATAAATTATTTAAACCGGAGCGCATTTTCATAAACCCATTAACATTTTTAAACACTTGTGCATATCCATCATCTACTTTTGTTAGATTTTTGTACATTTAAAAAAAGTTAATAGCTTATTTAAATGCATTGGCATAAATTATTGAAATTATTTCTTTTTACCTTGAAAAATGGGGAATATTTGAAACCATTGTTTTCCTAACAATAGTTTCTGTCACAAATAGACAAACTGAATTACCCTCTATAATTTATATAATTTGAATATGATAAATAGTTTTGTTGTTTACATTTTAAAATGCTTCAAACATTTCGAATACTTTACTTAATAATTATAGAAAAAAGATGAGGTTTTCAAATAATAAAATTCAAATTTCAAATTGTCGCTATTACAATATCCCATACAGGAATACTTTATCCTACGTGTAACTTAATCATAAGCATAAAAAAATGGTAAATACCAAATTGTATAATAACATATCTCCCATTTTCTTTATTCTCTCGATCATATTAACGAAATATTCTAATTTTGCTGTGCGTTACACCCAAAAGGAGTAAGGAATAACACAACTGAACACAATTAATAAGGACACTTTTCCTCTATAACAACTTACAATCAATAAAATTCATGATTGAATCTTGACGTGGATAATCACAGCCAGATTTATGTACAGCCTAACCTAAATAAGCTCTAGCTTAGGACCTCACGTTACGAAGGGCCCCCTTCTAATCTAAATGATATTTTATATCTATTGTCCGTTATTATTTGGAGAAGAGGAAAGGCCTCTTGTATGTTATAGCGCAGGGCCACAAGTCTAAATTTAGTTCTGGCCCTCGTTTTATTCTCAGAAACGATTTACAGTGTGGTTTCATTACCAAATTGGGGAAGGCCTTCTTGTAATTTACGGCCACGATTCTAAATCTGGCCTCGAGGTGGTGAGTAGAAGTTTGTGAATATCTTTTCAATAAATAGATAATAAGATATCGACTCTAAGAAACAAATTTATTTCAGAATTCGTTCAATATAATTTTTAAAAATTTATAGATTTTTATTATAAATTATAGTCAGACATCCGGACAGCCGCAGCTGAAGGAACATAAATAACGGCTTGTTTGGAGTATAACTGAACACATCGCAATTAATAAAATGCTAATTTAAACACTAAAACTTGTCATTTAAGATGTTAAATACACCAGAAAATAGGCAATTAAATGATAATTTTAACAACGTTTTAAATGTCTTAATTTAAATTATAGCTATCTAAACATTTGGATTGTGTCATATATAATTAAATACTTAATAATTATTTTATTTAACGATTCATATAAATATGAAATTTTTGCATATTATTTTATACTTTCTCTCATTTTTTAAATTGCCAAATTAGTTCATGGTTAAGCTTTAAAGATAATTAATACAAGGTAATATACGTGTAGGCTATAACATGAGTACAATATGACGTTTCTCAAGTAGAATTTTGAAAAAAAAAGTAATAATTTCGTTAATTTTCTGAGTATTACTTAATGCAAAAACCGGGAGCTTGTTTCGTAAGAGAAACTTTTAATTATTTCAGCAACATCAATAAAGATAACGTAAAAAATTAGGGAAAATGACGAAAATAAGCTAATTTAAATAGCTATAAAGATAATTTTCTTTCCCTATTTACTAGAAAACTTAGCAATATTATTAAGAAAATGTCCTCTTAATTTAAATAATTACGTAGAGGAAATTTATTACGATTATTTTATATTATTTATCGGTTATTTACAATATTATTTTATACTTTTAAGGAATTTACGTAATAAACTATATAAATATAAAATTCGCATTAAAATCAGTACCGATGGGCCCAGTTAGAGGACGACCTTACGTCCATTTGAGAAGGCCCCATTACAGAAAGGCCCCAAAAAGGATGAAATGAGTGTTCTAAATTAAAGTTTCTTATGATAAATTATTTTATAAATTTTATCTGTAATGGTTTTTTGAAGCCCACACATGTGAATGCAATGGGCTCCATCTCATCTCTCGAGGCCCCGAATATCGAACATCATTCATTTCTACACGAAAAAATATACTATAAAAGAATTAGGAGTAAATGAGGGCCATTTTAAGGTATGGCACATTGGGTAGCGCCTAGGAGCCCTACGATCCTGTGCTAATCTGTGCACGCTGATAATAAATAAATGCCATACTATACTATTATTTCACTTTACAACTTATTTTTATTTTTATGCCGAAACATTGATTTTGTTGAAAGTGCCGCCATATTTATAAGTTAAATTTTATTGACCGTTTACACTTTTATTCTCGTGGGTGGATTGGTAGGTAGGAGATGTAAATGCGTTGCTTTGCCCAGGGCCTACAACGCTGTTAAGACGACCTCAGAGCAAATATTAAATTACGTTTTTACACAACAAAAGATACTTTAAAGTAAGAAAATATTTATATGTTTTAATTAAATACAGAGCTTTCTTTACCGTTTCGTATTAGCATAATTATTATAACCGGGAGCGGTGCGTATAGTCAACAAATTTTCCTGGAAAAATAAAAAGTAATAATGCTACTATATATAGAAATATTCGTAATTATACATATTACTATCGGATTAACGTAGAGATTTCGTAATTTCCATCATTAACGTTTACTTTCTTTTTATACGTAATTTTAAATACATAGAAATTTATCCGAAAAAAAAATAAATTTCATTATAAAGGAACTGAAACTTCCGATTTTAAAATCAGTTTTTTGTACTGCGATGCAAAGTCGATTTTTATCTCGAAATTTCGTAATTTAAACTCGTTATTTTTCTATACAAAATTTCAATAAAATAATTCGGGGAATTGTGATTTATTTTTTAATTTTTTAGGTTAAAGACCTATCTCCTAATATATTCCAGTATATAAATAGATTTATTAAACGATTAATAATGCTTTGAATCATTGCAAACGAGCCAAATAATTTGCTCTAACAGACAAGCTATGAACCAAAGTATCGAACTTCACGGTTGATCGATGCAAATTTCGTATTTTGCTGAGTCAAAATACGAAAATTCTCTGCTGCTGCTGAATATTTCTGTTAGTCACTATTTCTTGTTTTCTTTTTGTCATGCATGAAACAATAATAATTTACGTGAAGTTGATGACGAATACGACTTTGCAACGGATGATACTTGGGCTATTTTTAAACACGTTACATAATGACACTTCAAAATGAATATGACAGTCACTATTTATAAATATAGCCCACTTTGTCTCTTACAAAAAGAAAGTATTTAGAATGTCTCTTCTACTTTGTAACTAAATTTGTTATAGGATTTTGTAAAGAGCACTCAATCTCTTAAGAGATTAAATGCTCTTCATTAGTGGAGATAAGGCCCATGCCTTGGGGGTTCAGGGACGAGATTGTGATCACCGATCCTTGAAGCTTTTCCATAAAAGTCACGCTAAGAACTATGGATAATTACAATTAATTGTTTATTATTCGTATATCTGTAAATGTATGCATTCCGGCTTAAAATTCGATCATTTTTTCCCACCAATGTTGGGGAAATTCCCCTTACCATGCCGCTCTTTTTTACCCAACAATTTGATGAAATGATTCGAATTTTATAGTTTATCATTGGTGTTTTGGAATATATAAAGGCCATTATTTTTAATAAGGATTAATCTTCATTAAAGCTGTTCCTAATACAAGAAAAACAAAATAGAAAGTTGAAAAATTTGGAAAATTAAATGGAGTGTTTAACCTTGATTCCACAAGATAAGAAAAGATCGAAATGTCTTTCACGTAGATAAAAAAAAGTAAAATTAGAAACATTGTTGACAATATATAGAAAAATCATTGAGGAAATGATACTTCTTTATTCCGTTACAGACAGAAAATTCAATCTATTAATAATTACAATATAATGTGTACTGTACTGTACATTAACATAAAATATATATATTATATACTGTATTTTAAATTATATTTAACATATTCTTCAAGAATATAAACTCTGCAGTAACGTAAACTAAAAGGAACCCAGGGAGCCGGCCCACTTACCATTTTAAATGAATAAATTAAGAAAAAATCAAATGAGTACAGGAAAAAGATTTGAATGTGACAAAGACACTTATACACACGTGCATACAATAGCCTAAGAGTTTATTACTCTTCATCCACGTCGCTAGTGGCTACATCCACAATGGTACAGGGGTGAATGTAGGTTTGCACGTTCTAACTCGGCTCCCCCTAAAATCTGATCTAGTTACATTATTGAAACTGATAATTCATTCATGCACAGTACTTATATTTTCAAAGGTACATTTACTAACAGAACTGAAAACTTTTAGTTTATTAACATCGTTACTTTATCCACGTTTTAGTCGAATTATAATTAATTATTATAATTTTTAATACTGTACTTTAGAATTATTCAATAACGTTTCCTATAAAGGAATATTTTTCTTCATGGAGTTTAAGTGTTACGACTACTATTTCTGATCAGGATACTACTAACTAATTTAAGGTAATTCTTCGAAGAGTTAAATATAAATATAGCAGGAAAAGTTGTTAACATTGAGTCAAGCTGTTAAATTGGAAATTTGTAACATCTTACGATAAAAATAAAACACAATTTAGAGCATTTATTCAAATGTTTTCTAAAAACGTACCGTGTTTGTAAGCACGAAAGTTCCACACCCATTGTAAATACACTAAAATTTTCTTTCAAAATATGCCTTTGGAAAATGGGGCGCCCATGGTGTGTTATGGCTTCACGGGGCCAAGGCGAATTTGAATTAAAGAGCCCCATGTACTGTACAATGTTGACTTTAAAAATTTTTCTTGAGGGAAACGCCTTCTTATAAAAGATTGGTTTGGGAATTCTATTGGTGAGGGCTCAGGCAATTGTCCTTTTTACCCATAGGATAACGTGCCACTGTGGGATGAGTCTTATACGCGGCTAATTTTTGCCTCTATGGATAAAGGCAAAAATCACAATAAGGAAAACAATTTCGAGCCATTTCGACTAATTACTATCCTTATAGGCGCGTTTCTTATCCTTTTACTCTTCCTCTCAAAATTTAATTACTCTAAATGAATAATTTAATTATCAGCGCGTCAGTTTCTTATAAATTTTTTTTTTTTCGAAAAATTCAAAATTTCCTTTCGAATTAGTGCGATAATAAAAATCTTAAAATAGTCAACGACCTTCGCCGTTCTGAATGATGACACTAATTGTGGTAAGAGCATTTGCTAACCCGCTTATCGTTTCCAATGATCAACTGCAACTCACGCAAACACGTGCATGTTAACAAAACTGCTTAAAATGGCGGCCGCGTCGAGTTAGCTGTGGGCAGTTGACCGGAGGCAGGTGAATAACCGACGCCTCCATCTCGTTGACCTAATATGACGTCACTTCCGCGAATATACTCTTTCCACCGTCGTTAAAAAACGTAAAACGTCACACAAACGAGTCCACTCGATACGACGATAATGTTACCAACGGAAAAGTGAATAATGATTTACATCTTTATCGACATCTTTCATTGGTATAAAGAGTTGCCGCTCTACCGCACTCCACTTTTTTTTTAATGGAAAAATTGTTTAAATGTCTTTCAGAAGTTGGAAATTTCGTCTTAGGGATAATAAAATTTAATAGGAAAATAAATAAAAATCGTATTTCGTTTTTTACGGCATATTTTTCCTATTAGAGACATTCAACTATGATATAACTCCTAAGGAGAGAAATACAATTCGGTAAATACATTTATCAATAATATTTTAAATTTTTCCCTATTAATATTTAGCTCATTAGGGTCAATGAAATTTTAAAAATAAATCAAAAACATGCGACTTTAATCCATAAATAAACTTTCTTTTCAATCTCCTTTTCTCTTAAATAAACATTATATTTACTAATACACCTTTATATTTTTTATAGCTACTTACATATATAAGTGAATATAATAAATTAAATAAAGAAATATAATATAATATTGTACAGCAAAGTATTAATATAATATTTACTTGTGTATGTATGAACTGTACTGTACATAATATATTGTATTAAATCAACACATATGATATTTATATATTTGAAATTTATTAGTTTAATGGCTTTTAAAATTTCATATATAACTAAGAATATAAATAGTATTATTTATATATACATATACAGAATATATATTTTAATATATTATGTAGGCCTACACGGTACACAGGCATTTAGGCTATAAAATATTCTAATAGTATAGCTAAAAGTAAATATACAAACATATATATGTATACACGTGTATATATACATACACAAATAAATACAGTACATTAATATACTATTCTTATTATACATGAATAAAATTAAAAACACGTGGCGCCATCTCTTAATCAAAAATTAAACTTTTGCGAACGAATTAGTTTAACTAGTAAATATACGTGCAATTTAGTGAATGATAATATATTAATAATCATAATAATAATGGTTAGACAAGACATGTCTTGATATAATAATCGCTGACATAACACGAATAGATACAAACATTTTTAAAAATAACAATTTGTCAATCATCGAAGCAAACCAAACTAGTTTAGCATCAATTCAAAGGAAGACCAACAACCCGAATACCGTCCATACCAAAAAGTCACGCGAAATGCTCATTAATGTGTTGCAAACAATGAGAAACAGAAAACACGGTTAAATTCTATTAAGTCTTTTTTCACTACATTCAATAATAATAAGAGAAATTCCACTAAGTGAATTCCTTAACCAATTAAATTTCTTAAAAGTAAAATATTTTTTAAAATATATTATTAAATTCCGAAACAAAAAAAAAAGAAAAATATCGCATTAAAAAAATTCGAATTATTCAATTACAGAAATGTTTTAAAATTTATTAATGGCGCCATCTGTATTTTTGAAACGTCATTAATTGTTAATTAATTTTAATGTTAAATAATTAATGAATTGTTTAACAATAATTATATTGGCATATATTTTATTAATTAGATTATTAATTACACGAAGCACTGTAATGATGTGAAGTTTTGATGTAAATTGTCATTTAAAAAAAAATATTTAATGAAGTAGGGCCTAATTTCATTAAAATTAAATCACTAAATATAAAAACTTATATAAATTTGATTAATGAATAAACATTAATAAATATAACATACGATTATTTTAATCAATGTTAACTTTTAAAAATATCTTAAAATAAATATGTCGTATTTTCTTTCGTGCATCCTGCGCCATCTTCTAACTAAAAACGAAACTTATTTATTTTTATTATTATTATTTTTTTAATTTTTGAAGAATAAGTTTATAATTTTTAATTATTTTAATTTTATAACTGAATTAATTTGGCTTTTACATTTTCAATTATTAAATTTTATCATTTTATTTAGAAATTTAAAAAATTACATTTTTATAATTATTTTTACAATAACAGATGGCAGCTCTATCGATAAAGAAATTGCTAAAGAACATTTTTTTGTATGTAATTTTAAAAAAACTGTAATTAAATAAAAATAATTTATAATTAATATAATAAATTTAAAAATTAATTTTTATATTTAATTAATAAAAATATTGGGTAATAATTAGTTTTAAAAGTTTATATTTATGGTCTAATGCATGCATATTATTCCGTTCATCAATTAATGATAAATTATATAAATCGGTACTTGAAGCTTTATTTATTTATAAATATGACAAATTAGCGCCTTGGGGAATCCAAAAATTCCATAAAAGCTACATCTATCGAGTATGAAATCAAGTATAAAAACTTGTTTGATATGGAAGAAAATTATAAATATTAGCATATTACGTCATTTTTATTAAATAATTTTCATTTTTAAAAATAATTTTGGGTCATGATCAGCTGTAAAAAAGTATTTCCAAGAGGATAAACCTCTTGGAATATTTTTCGGGAGTCCTACTTTAAGTGCGTTATTTGCATAAAAGGTTAACGTTTCTGCTGATTTATTATTATTTTTTTTATGTTTAAAGAATATTAAGCGTTATTTTTATAGACCAAAGATGTAAAATTTTATATTTATAAGCGGTAAATTAGTGTATTTCCTACACAAAAGTTCAGGTAATGTACTAATTTAGCTCTTTTTATACTGTAATATTTATGTCATTGGTAAATAATTGCATTCGTATGACGTAAAATCGCAAGAACATACGAATTGTATACCCTTTAATACAGTAAATTGTTAGTTTTATTCACGAATTTTCGCTCATCTTGATAGCCTTATCCTTTGATGCTGTCTCATCTGTCCGAAACGTGTTATGACGAAGGCTATAATTTTACAACATTTTCCAAGTTTAATGTTAAGAGTTTCTATAAATCTATTGTTTAAAATTTCAATTATAATAAGGGAAATATAATACTTTAATATGGAGAATGAATGTAGAAGAGAAAATAATTTTGAAGGAAATAACAACACATACTAAAATATAGGATATTATTTACATTTTAAATTTATATTATATATGTAAATGGCTGCTAGATACATTAATTGAGATAATATAATAAACGATTCTTTCAGTATTTAAATTTATGTAATGATTATAATATTCTATATTTTAGTGTAGAGGATAGTTTATAGATAATATATTTATATTATCTCTAAATCTATTGGGACTAAGAGGTTTGATTTTTTTCAAATGACATTTCTTTTCTTTATTGATTTATTCTTTACTTCGATTTCGTTTCTTTATATCCATACAAATTGAGAAGTATTCAATGGATCGTAACGAAATTCTACTTATTTGTGTACTTTGTAAAACTGTGTATAGTTGGTCTATGTAATGTATGTTATATTGTGACGTTATAAAGAAGCTTTGTAGAGGTAGCTTCGTTTTTTCATATTGATATAAATGTAAAAAGTAGATTTGAATAGAATTCTAAGCTAGTTTTGAATGATATAAACAGCTTAGTAGTCTTTAACCTTTTCTGAGAGGGTCCACGTGTGTCATGAAAGCCAAGTCTGGAAGCTAGATATGAAAAATATTTTTTATTTCTAAATAATAAAGGGCACAAATCAATGTGAAATTTTCAATTAATTAATTTTATAAGAATGTCATCAAACTTGGAGATTAATTTGGTGACACTCAATATTAAAATCTCCTTTAGATATTCGATATTTAGATTTTATATACTGTACTTCATTTCTAAAAGTATTTAGAAGTAAAAGTAGAAAATATTCACCATGAAAACTTTTTAAGATTTAAAATTTTCTTCTGGTAGATATTTGTAAAAATTTAACAAATCTCCTTCTTTAAATAGGTCTTTTATAAAAACTTATTTTTTCTTAAATCTTCTTGCAATTCTAGTTGACTTTTCAAAAGTTTATATGTTTTGAACTAGTTCGAGTCAAATGTTGATGATAAAACATGCGAGTGAAAACAAGCTAGTCGGGCCTGATAAATATAGTTCGGGGCCTTGCGTTGGAGACACTTAACCTACAAAATCCACGTGTTATTTTTAATAGTTTTCCTACATGTGTGTAATGTACGATTAATGATCCATGATATTTGATTGATATTTCTTCGATTTACTTCACATTTTGTGCATGTTTTTCGTATTTTTAACATAAGAACTTAATAAAAAATTTATGCAATTTTTTCGGTATTCTGTAATACAACAAATTGACTTCCATTGAAAGTTCTGTAATTTTTTCACGCTTACACTCACATAAATGAATTATAGTATAAGGCGAATAGTGAAAATTATTATTATTACAGTATAATTTAGAAAATTGATAATTAAAATAATTATTGAATGGTCAGGAAATGTTCAACTCATTTTATTAAATACACGTGTCTTTTAATAGATTTAATTACTGTTAAATTTAATATCATAGTTTGTAACTATTATAGACTTATAGTTGATGTTTATGTCACTAAATAAAGATTGTCATTAGCTACCTTAGCTTATTAATTAATATCACAAAATTTAAATTAAATATGAAATAATAACAGACCTATATACTAATAATAATTATTATATTTATTGACATAAATATAACAATTACATGTTAATTATACAGTATATAAATGCAATAGGTTGGTTTAATTAGAGATTCATTCAGCCATACAACACAAAAGTTTATCATTGTATCAATTTACAATTATGAAATTTACAAGAAATGCGAGATAAATGTATAAAAAATGTAATTTTTTTACAATGTTTTACAATCAATTTCTTCAATCGCAAGTACTTTATCAATTTTTCTTAAGTATTTTTGGAAAAAATATTGAAAGGATCTGCACGAAATTTCATAAATTTATCTTTAAAAAATAGAAAAAATATGTATTATTGTCGTGTTAACTGATTTCATTAATTAATAATATTCACTATCATTTTAATACACTTATTTTAAATCGGAAAAGTTTTTTAACATTCGAAGGTAATTAATAATTTTTACGAGAACATTTTATTTTATATGTAAATTGACTTTTATAAGGCGATAACATTGGAGTAGTCATAAGAAAATAATAGTTTTTCACATATTAAAAGCAATTTATTTAATTTATCAGCCAAGGATGATGGAAGGGAGTTAAAATGGATAGTTTGAAAACTTCATTTCCTGCAATCGCTACCTTGAAAATTCTTAAATATTCTTATCTAAACTTTCCTTAGAAAAGAAAGAAAAAAAGGGGGTTATTTCTATTCCGTAGCATATTTAAATTTATACGTCTTACGTCATTTTAATTGATGTAATTACTCGCAATTGAGAATATTCTGAGAAATACTAGCCGCTTTTTCTCTCCCCCTTTGGAGAAAATAATGATATAAATAATTATATATATCTGGCAAGAAATGACGTCGGCAAAGCTAATTTAGAGTATTCATACCCTTCCTATTATATTTAGAAAGTTGTAAATCTATTTAGACAGTTTGTAGCATGTATTATATTAAAAATGCCGATAGTATCTAAGTTGATAGAGTCGCTTTATTCTTTAACTGCGAACGCATTCATTTTGGAACAATTTAAGGAAGTTTTTATCAGATTTTTCAAAAAATGAGCTTAGCGGTTGTTATTCAAAAAGCGTGAATAGCTCAACGGACATAAAATAGTAGGGGACAATGAGAACATTAGTCTGAAATCATAATACGCCATAATGTCCTTACGTTTCTTATCAACAAAAAGTATCCATTGTACAGCATCCAACATCAGACATAACGTCAGAAACATTTCTGGCTTATAGCGATAAAACTGAAACTGTCTTTCTTTCTAAATTACCTACCCGAGGCTATGGTACTATATGATAAGTATAACCGCCGAGTGTGGCTCCATCTATCGTTTTATTCCGATATTATACTTTGATTCCCCTCCTATATAATTACGCGGACTATATGGTTTTAGTAGCCGATTCCGACACCAGATGGAGGCACTCGAACTTATAAGCGATGTTACTAATACGTTCGACAGTTAAGGTGTTTAGTTTTATTTTTAGAAAATAAAATAAAAAATAATAATAATAAATAAAATGCTTATTTTATCGAGTAAAAGAGATTTTTTTCTTTTTTAAACACGAGTATAAAAATTAAAATATTTAATTGGTGTTTTAGCGTATAAAAGACGAAATTAAATTCCGTACTTTTCGCTATATAAACATATTAAGCGGGGAAATTAATAATCCATTTTAGGACAAAATCCCTATATTTAATATCTTTTATAAAAGGAGAAGCGTTTTGAACCATTGGTTTGTCATTGTGGAGTGTATTCAATTAGAAATAACCTTAGGAAGCGCGGAAGGGGGAACTTAATCTGATTGGTAGACATACTTAAAATGCAAATATATTCAAAACCACATTGGTGCGTCGTAAATAAGGAAAATGTGTTCTTAATTCCCTTATCAGCCGCTACCAGCAGCATTGACTGTCCCGGTATGAACTATCATTGTTTTTCTCTTAATGCAGTACAAAGACGCCATCTAGCGGCGGCGCCGATCCAGGCCGTAACGAGGCCTAGATTAACGAAACTTTACCTTGGCACACGGCTTATTAGCGCGGAAAAATGGTTAAAAATTCAAGAAGATAATACCCTGGCCAACCGGAGAAGGCTTTTCTCTACTTGTTATAATTGCGAAGAGAGCGTCTTAATCGGCGCGAAGAATGAGTCAACGTTCGAAAATTTAAATGAAGCGAGATGAGATAGAGATAAATAAAAATAGAAGAGCGAGAAGATAATGAAACACTCTTAATACTCTCGGGAATTTTACTCTGTTCGATTGTTCGCTTTACGGTTATTAAAAATGTGATTGGTCAAAATACAATTGGGAATGCGATGACATTAATCGCGCTTTTTTTTAATACACCTTTTTTCTTTTCCATTGCTTTTATCATCTGTCAATTGTAGTAAATGCTTTGTTAGATAATTAGATAGTAAATAATGTCTTGAATATTTTAAATTGAATCAGAATTTCTTGATTTTTTTATTCTGAAATGTTCTTGCGGGTGCAGAAAATGAAAATGTGTTTAAATACGAGAAAATGAAGCGAAATTCCGAGGAGAATCGCTTGCCGCCGCGCCGGTTCGAATTCCTTAACTCGACGCTTCCGAGATAAATTTATAAAACTATAATGCGTTATAACGAGTTAAATTACATACACTCCTTTCGATTAGCTGCCGTAACGCACCTTTCTGCGAATTGCCGTATGTGCCGCTTTGATGCGTAATATTTAAGGATGTAGATTACGCTACGTGGTGATAAAACTGGGTGCGCGCTTAAACAAATTATTATGTAAACACCTTTGGAAATTCTGTGGCCTCCGTTAAAAGACGAAAATGAAAGTTTGCGCTTAGGAATTCGATGTATAGTTGGTCCGATTCGCTACGGGTGGCAATCGGATGTCCGCCACTGTCGTAACTATTTCAAAAGAGGATTATCTCCAACATGGTCCACCTGGCAGTCATAAAAAGAAATTTTCTTTTGTCCTGACCAACCAATACATCAAAAAGCATTACTACTGTTGAATAGCCTTTTTCTCGTCAAATACTTGTCAAAATAAGGAATGCTACTTTCCAGTCAACGAACGCGATGATGTCACCATAAACGATTCGTCGTCTCACGCCCTCGATTCGACCTTTGAACTCCGAGTCCGATTTTGACAGATGAATCGATCTTTTTAGGATATAATTAAACTCTTGTGTTCTGGGCGCTTTTTTCTGATCTATTGTATTCTCCGTGTTTCTCTCTTCTTTCAATCTGTTTACTGAAAGAGTATGAGTCAGAAAAGAGTAAATCCTCACTGCAAACACACTCCGTACTATTGTCTGCAACAAGTCACATGCCAGGACGGATTAACACTTGACAAGCTCGGAAAAATAAAATGTATAATGTTCTTTACCACCTCCACTTCGATTCTATCGTTTATTCTTAATGTTAAGCATTTAAATCTCTTCTCATTTGGAATTTTAACGCATTGCAGGAGCTACTAATATAATCTTATAATAAACCTTTAAAGTTTCCAATACTTCAGTCGATTTGCGTGCTTATTAAATAATTATATGTCCCCGAAAATGATTATTTCGTAAATAATGTATCGTAGGCGCTTTACGTCATCCGCTACGTCACTGGATACCGCCCGTAGCTCCCACCTGGTGTCCGAAAACAGAATGAAGAGGCTCTTAACTGTCATAATCAATTTGTGGTCTTTGTCCGATACATCGGTTGGGGGTGCTGCGGTGGCTCTTTGGATGCCACCAAATCTTCCCGTTATAGAGCATCTCGCAGAGCTCAGAAAGAATGCGGGTTTAGTTAGGCGTAGGTCCTAAACAATACGGGTCCTATATAGTTATTGTAATCTGTTCTTTTTTTACTTTTATTAATTTATTTATGATTTATTTATTATAATTATACAATTTGAGAAGTGCAATGAGGGATTTGCCGCAAATTTTCTGCATGGACGATACCAGATGATGATGTGATGATGTAATGATGGGATCTGACTGGCACAAGTCAGTCAGCGGAGGCAAACTAACGAAAAGCGCGATTTTATTTCATCAAAAGCAGTTTTCAGACTGTTTTTGCATATTTTTGAGATGGGGAAAAAACAGAAAAAAGTTCAATCAAACTCGGTCTTAATGGATACAAGGGGAAGGTAAGGAATGAAAACCTAAATCAAATAATCAGTCGGCGTGAGAGAAAACCATTACAATTATATTCTCAGCCTGCGGGTCGAAGTAAGAAGGGAAAAAATTAAACCATCCAAACTGGGGAAAGTGAAAGCATCGAATATAAAAAAAAACCAAGAACAAAATTACGATTTTTTCGCCAATTGCCCGGAGCCACATAACGAAAGATGGCCAAGTAAATCCGTTTAAAAAATAACCACAATTACTACACGCGAGACGACGGCGATCTAGTCAAGGCGGGCTTCCGGCAAAGTACAGTTAGTAGTGCCACGATTTCCTATTGGTTGATATGTTGGAAATCGTTTTAACGGACAATTAGACGGAGATGGAAGTAGTTGTCGAAGCGGAAGGCGACAAGATGGTCCCGTCCCTTGTCTGTCATGCGGTTTGTCGCCAAAGGGAACTCTC
Organism: Centruroides vittatus; assembly: GCF_030686945.1. NCBI lineage: Eukaryota > Metazoa > Arthropoda > Arachnida > Scorpiones > Buthidae > Centruroides > Centruroides vittatus. Next base: position 1,893,703 of record NW_027122708.1, on the reverse strand, counting down.
TGTCCGTTTGTCAGTCGCCAAAATCGTTGGTGTGGAAACTCTTGTGATGTTATGATTGTGGCGGCAGCTCTGCCTTCCAGCAACGCCACTTAATACAAATTGAAAATACTTTCCTTAAAATGGCGCTTGTTGTTTAATACGCATGCGTACCGTTTAAATTAATGCGATCGACACCAGCTGCCATCTACTGGAGAACTCCTCGTGTTTTATCGGAATTTAATGAAGAAAAATTATCCCGACCCTCGCTAATTAATCGACTTTCGACGGTAGGTTGGGGATGCAGTCTCTTTTTTTTCCTGTGTTTTGTTTTTTTTTCCGTTCCCCGATGGGCAAAAACCTCAATCGCGACACCGTCCTCCAATTAAGAATTGTTTCCTTAAACCCGGGAAAATCTTCGAAGGGAAAGGCTTCTCCCGCACTACAATAAGCTAAAACTAGACAAGATAACTTAAATTGAACAGTGAAAGTTTACCAAAAGTTTATTTTCCCGCTCAATAATTGGAAGCTATAGAGTTAGATTCGGATTAAAACAAGTCTCTGGTGTAAAGCGGACAACTCAGGCACTGCAAATTGGCAATGTAATCTGCCACTTGCTCTTGAAGACCTATCTAATTGCAAGCTGTACGGGATATTTTTGTTGCTTTTGCCTTAGATCCCGAGAGACTTTACAAGACCGAATAAGAAGTCCAATCACTACATATCATGAATATATTTTTGGTATTTTCTTTCTCATTACATCTTCAATAAAGGGGGGTCATTCTTCTACACATTCTGTAATTCATATTTTAACCAAATAAACGATGTAAAAGGACAATTGTAGAGTCTTACATTTTTTTTCTAAAGTCAATACATCTAGTAAATACCTTAAATAAGGCCTACCTACACCTATATTTTCACTGTAAGGTTTAGACCTTAAAATGAGCATTAAAAGACGAATATTTTGACAAATAACAAATGGTGTAATTATATATTAAATGTGTATAAACTATTTTTATACACATCGGCTACGATACAATTTATTGGTAGATTAATGCACTGTTTTATGGCTTTGTAGTTAGAAGATAAAATGAATTTTTAACGGACGAAATTCCTGAATAGAAGATGGCAAAAGGACAAATGTTGGCATAATAGACAGGTTATTAAGGCTTATTTGTCAACATTAAACAGGCAGCTATATTAATTATCTGGTGCCGCGGTAATAAGCTATCTCGTTTCTTCTATTCATTCTTTCCAAACAACTCCCATCTCGTAAATCAAACACAGTTTATATACTTAAGATAAAAGGCGAGCAACTGTTGTTTCAGGCTTAGTTCTCTTCCTGTCTGAAGGCGTCCGGTTGTCTTGTTTTGATTTAAAAAAAAAACCTTTGAAGTCAATAAATTTGAATAAAATAATTTTTCCGTCTGACAAAAAAGAAATCTTTTTTCTTTCAATTAGGATAAAGATCGATGACGTCACGGAAAAGGCGAACTTCTTGACTTTTATCTTCTAAAGGAAAAGGGGTTGTTATGGAGCTTAAGCCTATTAACGTCTTCTAAAACACGAGTAATCCCGGTTTTATGAAAGGACAGTTCATTGTTACTTCCGCAAATTAACAACGCCTTAAGTTAAAAAAACATGGAACAATGTAAGATATTAAAAGTAAAAGAAGAGCGCTTTATTAGTGGATTTAATAGCGGAAAGAGGCGTATGGCTCTCGATGTCGATAAATCCTCTCATTAGAAAAATTATAAAGGGATGAGTTCATTAAATTCAGGCCTTGTTAACGGTGCGAAAGTTAGCCGTCAGATTTTTCAATCTCCATTTGTAGTCAAAACATTTCATGCACTCGACGTCTTTTGGAAGGAACGAACAAACCTTCTTTTAAACATCAAAATAGGAGGCTTTTGACAACACAAGTTCTTTCTAAATGCGATACACAACTTCTCGTTTACATGTAGATGGCCAAGACGAAAACTCCATCGGGAATCGAGGGACCCATGTCCCAATTCTATTGGGCATTACCAATGCTAATTGAAGGATACCGTCTCGGAGGATTTCTGGAGGAAACGGTTTTTTTTCTCCCAAGTTCCGTAGACATACTGGACACTTATTTACCCACCATTCAACATCAGACGACGACGCCTGTCGTTTCCTTTCAAACTCAACCACTCCGGATCTTCTCGACGACTGAATGGTTTTCAATTTAACGCCAGACAATAGCCAAATCAGCTTGAATGGTCGACGCGTTGATCTCGTTACACTCTCTATAATAAACGTCGATTTTCACTGAATAGCCGGTATTTGTCCTGTGTCTTTCATTATGTACCCGACAAAGGGACCCCCCGCCGTCTTCCACTCTTCCCTATTCATAGTTACTACCCCCCTGCTAGGGGACCAGCTCCCTCTATACCCCCATCCGCTACCATCACCACTTTTGTCGCTATTGTATTTGCTAGGAGCGGTTTCCATATGTGTCCACACTCCACCGAATTATGTTTCGCGAAAGATTGAATGGACTCTGCCACACCCGACTGCTTCGACGGCTTTTCATTCTCGTTCGGTCTTCTTTCCTTTCCCCCTTCTCTTCAAAGTCCGGCCTGCCGGAATGAGAATTAACAAAAGTTAGAGATCGCCCATGCGGAAACGAACTCGTCCGCTTATCCACGCGTCCAACCGCTTCGACGACAATACACTAGAAGAAAGACAACAAAACTCCGTTTTCCACCTACAGTGAAAACTGTTATCGGATACAAAAGCTTACATTTAATTAGTGACCCATTCTAGCTGAAAAGATGTCTTGTTAGAGGTCTTAATTAACAAACAGGAGACTGTTATAATAGTTTGCCTACAAAGACACAGTAAACAAATCTCTCGTGTGTGCTACAGTCCGAGTCATAATCACTAAGTCATCCTCCTCTTCACTAGCCGCCAGCTCCTCGTTCACTTCACGCGTGACGCCCAATTTTTTACTCTAAGTCAGGCACGATTCTGAAAAGTCTTTGTGTCCTCTCTCACTCTCTTTTATTTCGTAACCTCGTTATTTTAAATTAGGTACGAGTTTTGTTTAAAAAATTCAGATTAGTTCAGAAATGCGCTCGTTACTTTTATCAGAAGGGAAAAAAGGCGATAAAAACTGCTCCATGTAGCAGTTAATATACTGGTCTATTATTTACAACACTTTCTCTCCTTAATTATTGAACTTTGCCTTCAATTCATCGAAGTTTTTGTATTAAAACTTAATCTCCTGTTGAGAATGATGCGGAAAATAAGTCGAACTCAATTGTCCATTGATTGGTTTTTACGAGGAGCCCCCCTCTTCTATTGACACTTCGATCTGTTTAGAAATAGGATTCTCTAAGCGGGGCTAACGATATTAGAGACATCAACAGGCGTTTAACTAGACTATTAGATCCAGTAACGACAATGGCTAATGTAAAAACCAAGTTCGCCTAGGTTAGATTACATTATTATAGAATTTTTAGTGTGTATTTTCCATTAAAACCTTGTAGATCTTTCCTGGATTCTGTACTTGATAAATATAAATTAGAGACCACAGAATCATTTGGCCTATTAGCAACTTCAATATCAAATTTAAAACGTGTAATTATAGGTTATAATTATTAAGAAGAATGTAGTTTAAGTAATTGTAAAATCATTAATATTTTGATAATTTACGGTCTGTGTATAGGCCTATGGACTTTTTAAATGTCTTTAGGTAGAAAATACATTTATTTAACGATGTTATTGGGATTATTCATTAAAAGATAATTAAGTTTCGCATGTAATAGGCGGATTTTTTAAAAATAGAAGCGAAAGTTGGGAGAGAAGCGGAATGAATGGCGACGAAATTGTTGATTAAGAGAAAAGCAAATCGGGTGCGCTAGTCGAGTTACGAACAGCGATTTACCTTTTGATATTCGAAGTGTTCGGAAATCAATTGAGCGGAGAGAGATTTTGTAGTTGAACATCGTCCGACTTAACAAGGTGTGAAAACGGTGGAGATGGAGGATGATCAGTAAAGTTCATCAGCTTGCCACACCAAGCGTCATAATGCGATCGACCAATGTTCTTCGTATCCCAAGGGCTTGGGAAGAAAAAAATCTTCAGAACGACAACTGAACAGTTAGCACCAGTTGTAGACATCGTTTGTAATTAAAATGAAAGAGTGGAATATGCCTCGGGAGCTGTCAACTGGAATTCAACGAATAACGTTTTACGAAGGGGGACGGAAAAAAGAAGGGACGAAGATATTGCACAGTTTTCTGTTTAATATTGTGGCTGTTTGAATGGATTGGCCGTTGGTTGCTTTGCTTTGCAAAAATTAACCTGGATAAGGCTGGAACGTCACTTCCGGTACAAGTGGTAATTATTGTGTTGAGTTACAGCCCGGGATACAGAAATTAAACAGCGTCTTTTGAATGACTTGACGTTTCGTCTAGTACTCGCTCCGGGGTTTGAATTTAAAATATCGTTTTGGCAGAAGAGAAGATCAACACTTGTTTTTATTACTTGTTGGTTCGGATACTCGAGCTGCTACAAGACGCTTTAGTCAATCGCCTAGTTTTGTTATTTGGGAAATTTATGAATACTTATCAACGTTGACTTGTTGATGATGCGAATCGAATCCAGTCCGGGATTGGGCCAAAGTTTGGCACGGATTGTCAAGTGAAATTCAAATAAACCGACTCAAATTCTATTTGTAAAATATAGTTGACTTGGAAATTTTATTTATTTTCCAGCTCCTACTTACTATATTATTGAAACGGGCAGGAAAAGAAAAGTTTACTGAAATTTAGACTCTTCACCGTTACATTAGGTTTTATATTTGCAATGTTTGCGTGGACAAATAAACGAAGTCGACGTCGAAGCCTTTCAACATTTTGTTGCCATTTTAAAAGTTTAAAAATAAAATATATATATATATAATGCTATAAATAGCAATGCGCAATGCGATTGATCCATTTTTGAAAATCGTTTTTCATCATAAGTGCTACAGGAGCGTCGTGTAATTTTTCTCGATACGCTTTTATCATGGAGTCTATGGAATAAATCATGCGAAAATTGATAGAAATTTTTAATTTTCTTATATAATATTAGAATAAATTGCAGTTTTATCAAATAAGCGAATTCTTTTTACCAAAGCATTGTTTTCTTTACAAAAACTTAGCTCAACTTTATATCTTGGTCAATAAACTGTAAGTTACATTTAAAAACTAAAAGCTAATGACAATGAAGAAAATTTTTTCAAAAGATTAATAAACACATAAACTAAATTAAAACTGACTAAAATGATATTTTACAAGAATAGTTACTTGAAAATTAATGATTAGGCCTAAAGATTCTATTGTATTAAACTGCTTAATTAATTTCGAGTCCATTGTACTTATTGTTTTTAATATTTTTCTTTTGATTGAGGCTAATTATTGCATACAATAAGAGAACATATAAGAATTTGGGAACATATATAATTCTATCATTTCTACTAAATAATGTTGGAGAATAGACATTGTTTTTGCATTGTTTCGCATGTTTTAAAACGATGGTGTTTAATTTAATTATAAGAGAAGATTTACAACTTATGAAGATTTAGATAGATACAAGATTAGATAAAGTTGTGTTATCAGAGATAAGAACCGTATAAACTTCAACTGTCTGATAATCGATGAACGTTTTCGTTTATTTATCGAAGTTAAATCTAATAATTCCTTTTTAAAATGGTTTATAACAAAGGAATTGCGCCTGTCTACCGATATTGTCTCGTCCCATTGTATATTTTGTATGCGATCAATGTAAAATCGCGCGATCTTGGCTGTTCTTCTCACCTTTAAGAAATAAAAAAAAAAAAAAAAAAAAAAGACTGCATCTTTCTTTAGCTACCTGAAACTCAGCTTGGTCGACAGAGACACCAGACTTCTCCGAGGACGTAGACTGGATCGGTGGAGACTAACAACACAATAGAAATGGTGGTTTGCGCCCCATTAAATCTGTATAGGAGCGAGGAATTTAGCGTTTGTTGTCCCGAAGCTTTGCACTTCCACAATAGAAGTTCGACCGAATAATTGACATATAAATGGAGTCTTGTGGTGTGCGTTAAAAGGAACGGAGGCTCTTCCATTTGTTGTGTGCAAATCCATGACGTTGTCTTTTGCATGAATTTCTTTAGTGCTCGATTTTTTTTGTGTGTGTGTGTGCGTGGCCGTTTTGAATATTTCTTTTGTTAAAGCGAATTTTCTCTCCTTTCTGTAGTTAAAAAGTCAGAATTTATCCGACAGAATACTTTCTTATTATAACAATAAATAGAGAATAGAAAAAAAATGTGACGGAATATCCTGCATTGCAGTTTTACGCGAGAGAAAAAAGGAAAGAGAATTATAATAAAGATACGATTTTTGAATTAGAGAAGAAGTATAAACAAGGGGTGACATCTCGTCCACGCGTCGGGACGAGAGCAAACCCTTAGTGACGCTCATTGTTGCGACGTGACGCACGTCCTCAAACACGCACGCACACAGACACGTGGTCGAGGCGTCAATTTCGCCACGTGCTTTAGAGATGTCGATTTCACAGCTCGTCTCACTCGATTTCAACTAGAGCACGTGACCCGCGACACGCGCTTTATTGAATAGGGGACTCTATTGAATTCCCTATTCGTCGAGCCAAATTACGTCACAACGAGTAGGGATTTTTTCGGAGTGAGGCGTTTCGGTCGACTTAAAGTGATTATCACTCCCCGTCCGGATAAGTGGCTTTTCAGTTTTAGCCGCTCCATAAAGCTATTGTCGGAAAAGAAAGATTTCCACCATCTGTTACGCGAGAACTATCGCCCAGAAATATTCGCGATATTTATTGGGCATGCGCTCTTCTAACTCATTTCAAAATATCGTCTAAGCCATTCCCTTATTCTACAACCGCCCATTAGTTTGAAAATTAATAGAAAAAAAGGAGGGAAAATAATAGAAGAGATGTCACCCTTTGTCGGTTTCGGATCCTTGAAAATTATCAAAATGAGATAAATGAAACAAGAGATTAATTTCGTTTTTCTCTTTGAAGTTCCACATTAAATAGATAGGCTTATAACATCGATCCGACGACATTGCTACGTTTTCTAAGTACTGAATTTAAGATAATTTATTGTTTCGATTAAAATAAATTTAATTCTATAAAATATATTAATTAAATAACGCTAAAACAGATGCTCTTCTTAGAAAATGAGTTACATCGATTGGGTCTTAAAGTTTTAAATTCAATTTCTAATTGTTTCTTTGCAAATATTTTTTTTATATTTACAGCTAAAAAAATATACTTTAATCAACAAATTTACATTTTATACTTCATTTATTCTTAAATTTTTACAGTGTAATTTATGCTCTGGTACTTTAACATAATATATTTTAATAATGATAATGTTAAATAAGGAATTATTATGCCAAATGATCTTTTTTAGAGCCTAAATATTATTTTATATTTGTAGTTCTTAAATTTTATAAGCCCCTTTATTGATATTCTTACTCGGAATTTTAATCGAAATTTGCAATTTTATTGCAAAATTTATTTATATGTGGCTTATATGGAAGCGAAGATATAAAATTAATAGACTAAATGGTAAGTAAATATGCATTTTTCCACGATATTTTATTAAAATAGCCCACGTTTATCTACATTTTTTTTTATTTAAAAATAACTTCGGAGTCGGCAGAGAAGAGAATTTTTAAAAAATAAAAGTAGAAAGAAAAAAATTGTATACATTCTCCGATGTATCCTAAACTTACAGAATGGCGATATTGTAATAAAGAATAAATCTGATACTCATCTCGAAATCAATTCAAAATTCTTTGTGAACAAAACTTGTCATATCTTATCAATGTTAGATCCAGTTCAGGTAGGCCTATCCGATTTTTATTGTTCCATTGATAGCGGAGTTGCGTTGTTCGTACAAAGAATATTACCGAAATGTGTCAACATAAGTTGTGATTGTATGAATGGGACGGCATTCCTTTAGTGGGGACAGAGACACCGAAAGTACTTGAGATGTCATTGTGTACTATACATAAGTCAAGCCGATTGTTGACGCAAGATAAAAGAATCTTCTTAGAGATGATGCTTGTGGACTATAAACTGAATCAACATCGTCGAAATTACGTCTGAATGTGCCTGATTAGGTAAATTAAATTAATTTTCGGAGCGGTTTTCAAAATAATTTAACACCAAACGTAATAGGTAACACGCGAATGTAAGACTAATTTTAATTCCTGTCTCCTCCATTAGTTTAAAGTATGACGTTTCTTAAATTGTAAAATTTCGTTTACCGAAAGGATAATTTGGTATAAAAATTTGAAATTTTGCCGTTATCAATGTTTAAAAAAGTTTTTACTGGTTACATTTTCGGTTTAGACTGGGCAGAGGATGTTTATGTTTGGTTTCTTTAGCGGATGCCTGCGTTACGATTGACAGAAAAAGATAACAGTGTTTATCTGCATAATCTTATCGGGATTTTTTTTGTTTTATTTAAAAATTTGATAGTTAAAAAAATCGTTAGAAATGATTACGAAAAGGCACATTCGAATATGGAACGAAAGAAGCTCAAAATCCTCATCAGCAGTTATCGTTCTAATACACTCCAATGCTCTTTTCCCAAAATAAAAATGGGTTATTTTTAATTTCCAAACAACTTTTTTCTTGTTGCCATAGTAACAAAACCATTTGGTTGCTTTTGACCGGATTGGATAATATTCAATGTTGATTTTACTGACTGCTGGCTAGAAACGACAATAGAACTGAGGTGAGTTTATCTGAACTGCGGGGGAAATTTTTTTGTGGGTGGGGGCAACATTTTAATGACTTTTTCTCCCCATCTAAGCTAAGCCTATTGTGGTTCCAGGATCGAGTATGGGAAGTGTCTGATAAGCATGACGCGGTTAGTCAGTGGAAATTACCTTGCTGTACTCCCAAGTATCTTGTAGCAAAACTTAGAAATTGAAACTTTAGCTCTTCGTAATTCTATCGTTGAGCATTTCCTTAAGTTAGATTTTCTTCTCCACCAAAACTATTACAATATTTTAGCCAATCTTTTTTACATGGCAGTTTTCATTAACCATTATTAAAATAAGTTATCAATCATAAAATTTGAAAAAAAAAGAAAATCAATAGAATACATTGCAAATTAATTGAATGACTTTTATCTCACTCTCTGTTTGAATTAAGTAAGATAGAAAAATATTTACATAATCAAAATCTTTGTTTTCTGAAGATAGAAACTTATTTTAAATCTATAAAACTCTATAAATAGCTTCGTTTGTAAAAGATATTTATACAACATAATCTTGAAATTGTTTAAAATGTTAATTCCTAAAATAAAAGTCGGCCTTTTGTATGCATTTAATTCTTATAATTTAAATTGATTTCCAATTTAAATTCGAGTTTTTGGAGAAGTCTGGATGATAACTTGCCAAATTATTTAATTTTTCTCGTGGATAAAAATTAATTAAAAATCTTTAAGACTTTGGCTTATGCCCTCAGATATATTGACCAAAATATCTCATTATATACTTATATTTATTTATAAAATTAAATTATAAAAATATTAATGAATAAAAAAGCATTTAAAAGCATTAATTTAAGAAATAAAGAAAAACTTGCTTTGTAAATCTACAAATAAGTTCACTTTAAGACCTAAATTGAATTTTCTCTCGTTTAACTTTATACGCTTCTATTTTTACTGACATTTTATTGAAGTTAAAGAAATGTGTCAATAATGGAACCTCAGAAAGTCTTATATTTCTTTTATTAGTAGAGGAATTAGATTTGAAAAGTAATAAAGCAGCATATAAATGATAAAACGTAGACTTAAATTTTAGCGAAGCATTCATTTGGGATGTACTGTACTGCACAGTAAAATACACATTCTGACTTTTATAAATATTGAAATACGAAAATTTATCTCTATAGATTTAAAATTAAAATATTAATAAGTATAAATTCATTTAATAATATTGAATATTGGTTTTGAAAAGTGGAAATTTGATTTGTATAGGTAATATAGACTTCTATTAAATTAAATTCCGTTTATAACTTAGCCGTAGGACATATTTATAAAATTGAAACACAGTATTGACCACAGCATTAAAAATGATCAGTACTTTGTCTTATTTTTCTAATAAATTTCATTCAATTTTATGAGCTTTGTTGAGATTTAAAATTACAAATTTTTTGAAAAATTAACAAGCCATGCAATTAAAATTTCAGATCAGTATTTAACCTTTGAGATCTAAAAAAAAAAAAAAATATATATTGAATTGATTGGTGTTTTAGCAGAATTAAACCCGATTTTCTTCATGGAATTTCAAAAGACCTAACCTACTTTGGTTAAAAACTATGGTCTTCATTATAGAGATTTTAAATGACGAATAATTCTGAAAATTTCGGTTTAAAATCTGTTATAAAATACACAAATTTTATGGTCTAATTCGATAATTATCGTAATTAACGTTATCGTGAAATGTCAATTAATTTGTTTAAATAACGATATAAAATATCAACACACATTTAGCTTTCAATTTGAAAGAAAGAAATATCTTTCCTCTTTTTATTAATTATTATTATTATTATTATTATTTTTTGTCAAACATATCAGTTGTACACAGTTCTCATATCGCGTACGTCGTTCATTGAGTATTGTACATATACAATTACAAACACACTATATACACGAAACTGAGAAATTAAAAAAAAAAGAAAGAAAAGGGGGGAAAAGGGAAATATATTCAAAAAATAATAAAACAATACTGTAAAAATTGAGATCTATATATATACATATATAGATAAAGATTATTGAATCCGATGCATTAATATGTGCAATTATTGCATTTGTGAAGAATTTACAGTAGATAAAGATTTTTTAATAAATTATTATTAATTTTTAAGATATCCTATTTATAGTGGAGTTGAAAATTTGATTTGGAAGTTTGATAAGGAAGAAGTCGGTAAGATGTGTATAAAATGATATTCTTCGTACGGACCATCTCGATAGTCCTCGTCACAACAAAATGAAAAAAGAAAAAAAATAAAGGAGAGAATAAAATGGAAATTAAGAGTATAAATGCAAAAAGGAAGTTCTTGTCATGACAATAAAAATTATAAAGCGAACTTCCGAGTGAAAATAATTAATTTCGATTAAAATTATGGAACAAATGGTTTAGAAAATTGCACAGATTGTGTTAACGGCGATCTCATATAACCGAGATCGAGCACTCTCTCGATCTATCAACGATTCACCTAACTAGAGTAAAACTAAAATAAACTTATGAACTGGAAGCACACATACACAAGAGTTTTAAAAACTGAAAAAGTTCTCGTACCAGTGTCTACCAATGACTAGACATTACGTTATATACACTTATGAACTCTTACCTAAACTAAATAGCCTATAACTAAATAGCCGGTACCGATGGCTGAGATGTCGGTCTTGGATAACGTTCTTCCGCCTTGAGGAACAAGAGATGAGATCGAGGATCTTGCGCTGTTATCGTGGGAAGCGTACAGGAACTGGAGCCGAGTCCGTGGAAATAACTGGAAGGTGAATTGCAGCCACAAGAAACCAGTCCGTATGCGGAATTACTGGGGAATGCACTAGTTGCGTGTGAGTGGGCCGAAAGTGAAGACAGTAAACTGCTGGCTGTGCTATAGAAACCCGGTGAACTGGAACTAAAGAGTTGCCCCGATAGTTCGGACTTCATAAGACCGGCGGGGGATAGGGGATCGTTAACGGATGCTCGTAATTTGGCCAAACCGGCCAGATCCAAGGAGCTGTATAGCGAGTGAGGATGGTTAAAGGAATGAGCTAGAGAAAGAGGAAATGTCCTGGCTGCAACAGCTTTCTCGCTATCCAGTGTCGGTGGTGCAGTGGAGAGCTGGAAACGGGCGAGCGGATCGAGAGTCGGAGGCAAGCAATGTCCTACTGGCAAGAATCCGCTCTCTTTTTTCACCGGAGCTTTTGGCTTACGTCTCGGTCTGTATTTGTAATCTGGATGTTCTTTCATGTGCAGGGCTCGCAATCTCTTTGCTTCGTCGATGAAAGGTCTCTTTTCTGCTTCGGTTAGGTGCTTCCATTCCGTTCCCAATCTCTTGCTGATCTCGGAATTATGCATTTTCGGGTTCTCTTGAGCCATTTTTCGTCTTTGACCTCTCGACCATACCATGAAAGCATTCATAGGTCGCTTAACGTGATCTGTTGTTGTCTTGGACATTTCTGTTTCTTCTGATCACTCTCGATGCACTTATCATACCCTTTCCAAGCTACCCGACTGCACCAACAGAAAATACAGTTTATTCGTTGCACACTAGCTAAATACGTCGTGTATCGTCCTCTTATTGGTTAGTCGACTGTCCGTCTACGACGCGGTAGGCTGGAAATAGTAATAATGCCACGCCTCTTTTCTATTGTCACTTTGACGTCAGTGGCTGCGTCAGGAAACGGTAACTCTCTATTGGTTGCTGGCCGCCGACGTCTGATCGTCTTGTCTGAAGCGCCATCTGGACGCGGTTTGCGGCGGACGAAGTTTACAGCTTTTCTGCTGGCAGAATTGTTGCCGTTTTAAAAACAGGTAAGTCTATCAAATCGAACTTTTAAAAAGCCCACAATATTTACTAACGATTTGACTATAAAAAATGTTTCCTTATAATTTAATTATCGTCCGTAAGAACACAGTTAACATGTGTTTATGACGTCATACCAGGTGCCTCGCTTTCATTCGCTAGTTGTCATGCCGCTTTATATTAATAAAAAAACAGATAATTATTTTGAAAGTGATTCTCTGAATCTCTCAAATAATTTCTATTTAGTTTATTGTGTTTAGTGTCGCCATCTGGTATTAGAGGCAATATAAAATAAGCAAATTTCTTCATTTTTTATTCAGAATTATAGTTAATTCATCTTGAAATGTTTTTAATTTCTAAATTTTCTCCCATTTGTGCCTTCTATCCAGCGAATTTCTCATTGATTATAAAAAATGATTATTGTTTCTTAATCTTTCTATCTTGTTTTATGAATGATTAAGTATAATATAAATCTGTTCTAAAAGGTGATATACCTTTTATAATTTCATATTTATTTCATTTGTCTCTTTATAATTAAGTTATAATTTCTTATAAATCATATGTTTCGAAGCGAACAATGTTATATTTTTAACTTTTATGGGTATTTTTATGTTTTATATCAGATCAGAAATGATAAATATGAACATTTAGTACATGATATTTAAAATAATTAATTAATTTCCACTCTTTTTCAACTCTTTCTGAGATTTTTCTGAAGCGTGGATTTTAAGCCAGAAAGAAAAAAAAATTTGAGATTAATTGTTCTAAATTCACTTTTTAATAATAGCTTGGTCATTTTTAAAAGAATTATTATAATAATTTATAGTTATTTATCATACGAGTATCACTAGTAGTTGATGCTTCGAACTGATTGGTCGGGTGCTAAGTTCAGACTGAAGGCTTTCAATTGTATGTAATAAAGTCATCTTTATAAGATAAGGAACTTTTTCGTCGCTAGATGGAGCCAAATATAGACCCTCTAAAAGTATGCACTAAAGCTGGAAAAAAGATAACGGAAGAGCTCGTTTATTTAAAAGGATTTCTGCGTACGAATATAATTTTAGACCTTTGTGATAAGTACCAAAACTTGGTCTATTTTTATACCTAAGACGAATTTATTAAAATAATTTTTAAATATTTTAAAATTAAAATTTTAAAAATATTTAATAGATGTTCTTCAACCTTATACAGAAGTAAGAGAAGTTTATAGATCAAAACTTAAAAAAAAAATTACAATTTTATTTGTAATTAAATTGATTTATTAAAAGATAATTTAGAAATAAATTTCTCGATTTCTGCGGTTTATTAACGACTTAATTTACGGAGAAGATGTCAATTATAAAATAATTTGGATCGACTTTAAGTGGGACAATGGATAAGTCAACATCCATCAATCAGCATCCCATCAACAACTCGGCAAACAGAAACAGTCCCCGAATCCAGTCAGACGAACGGAGAATCCTCTCGACAAGAGAGAGAGAGAGAGAGATCGCATAGCCACCCTATGAGAGCGACAAAGTGATCCTAAGCGGGGGGGATAGCGAGTGGACGGCCCTTATTGTGATCAGTCGATCCCTCTTAAATCGCCTTCACCACACAAGCTAACGAATTCAATGGGCTTCGCTCCTTATCTAAGCCAGAAATGCCTGCTTTCTATTGAATGTATAGCTGCGACGTACGACGGCTGGTTAGCCGCAGATAACGAAGGACCATCGTCCGTATCGTCCAGGTCCGAGATGTGGCGTTTGGTCTAAGCTTACTTCTATTGTCATCCTTACGTGTATTGTCCGGCCCGGTTGTCCGGAGTGACTGTCGCCCGGTGATGAAACATCAGGCCGTTCACTAATTTTCTTCGTTGGCACAACATAATCCCCAACTAATAATCTCCAACTAGGATTTGTTATTGTGGCCGCTCACTGAATGATCCCATTCAATGGACCAATGTGATAAAGTAGCGGAAATTTAGTCTACTTTCTCCTCCTCCTCTAATTTTCTATCGTGTCTAACTATCTGTTTAATTACGCATTCAATTTTCTCGTTTCGAAAACATAACTTATTATCTTTTACTGTTTGCTTATTATCCTCTATGCCAAGATTATTCCCAATAATTTTATAGTAATGACATTTCGGTAAATCGCTGTAATTGGCTGGCTTAATTCTAGCAGTAAGATTTGAAAATCATTATTTCGATATGGTGTCGGCATGTTGCCTTTTATTATTTCGTCGATGCCGATGTTTATTAGGTCATAGATTTTCCTCTTTCGATGATGTAGAAACCTGTAGGATTCCATAACCGTTCGAGGTATCTCAAGGAAGGAAAAATTGTAGGCCTTCTATTGAATAGCAAATTATAATTATATGAAATTGATACGTGCTTAGTAAATAAAATAGTACTCAAATAGTAGCTATGGACTCTCAATTTCAGAATTCTATAATTAAAACGATTTTTACTTAATCGATTGTGCTGCTATGCTATGTGAATTTGCATTCTTCACACTCCTATTTTATTGAGTTTTACGATATATTTGGCCATCGTGATAAAATTAATTAAGATTACTGCCATATCTTAGATCTCTATAAGATATTTCCTGTGACTTTTAATGAACAAGGAAAAAAATCTAAGAAACATTTTCTCATAATCGTCATTCGAAGATGCTTTCAGGCATTTTTGTAAGACCAATAAAATTTCGACAACTTGGTCTCCTTAATTGGAAATTGTTTGTAAGGACTAATAGCTTATTATATAAACCTTAAAACATAAAAGGTTTGATCTCATATGTTTTTGTTTTAAATTC
Organism: Centruroides vittatus; assembly: GCF_030686945.1. NCBI lineage: Eukaryota > Metazoa > Arthropoda > Arachnida > Scorpiones > Buthidae > Centruroides > Centruroides vittatus. The sequence continues at coordinate 1,878,335 of NW_027122708.1, read as the reverse complement.
CTTAAAATCGAAGAAGTCGTGTTCATTAGAGTTATACGAAGTATCATTCGATTATTCTGTAATGTATTTTAATGTATTATGATTTTAAAATTCAGGTTTAACTCTAATGATTCACCGGGATAACTTATAAGTTATAATAGAACAAAAATAAAGAAAACCCTAACAAAAAAAGCAATTTCGGACTCATACTGTTCATAGCATACGTCCGAAATAGCCAGGCTCTCTAATACTGGACAATGCATTATTATTATTATTTTTCTTGGAGGCAATATGGCTTAGACTTTAGCCATCCCCTTTTTTAATAGATGACTGTGGAATGTCATCTGTCGTACGACTGGTGATAAATGGGACGAAAAAATCATGTCCCGTCTGCCATTTACGTTCCCCGCCCAAATTAAAAATCTATCCTATAAAGTTCATATAGCGTACCGTTGTTCCGCTATGTAATGATGGAAAAATTTCGGCGATTTCGCCAGGCGACTTTTATCCCAGACATGTCGGGGAAATGTCGAGAAAAGACATTTTAATGAATTTAAACTGTAATTCAAATCATCTTATATCATGTAATAACTGAATTTTTTTAATCTCCAAATATAAAATCGAAATCTTGATAGATCCAATATATTGATAGATCTTTTCATCTTTAAGAGTCTTATCTTACGATTCGATGTTTTGAGGACCGTATCAATATATATATATAGAAATGTTTCGACCAATAGGAACTTGCAAGAGTGAATTACAGAACTCCAGAATTTGGAAATTCTTATTTTAAATGCCTAAATTACTTTAGACATTCTGAGGATTGAATATACATTAATGACAATAATTTGGAGCGCGATGGCTGATGATAAATAAGAACCCAAATTTTGTTGGAAATTCATTTGGAAATTCTTTATTTTGAATTCATAAACCACTCTCGACTCTCTGAGGTTGAATATGCATTAATGGCGATAATTCGGAGCTCGATGGCTGGTGATAAATAAGAACCCAATTTTCATTTCGATAATCCATAAAACAAACATTTTAGGGCTCCCATAAATAAACACCTGTTAAATCGAACAGCAAATATATTTATTTTAGTGACTTTCATCAGATAAGACGACTAATGGGAAGTGAGCAACCCTCTTAATGCGTGAGAAACCAATTTACAAACTGTGAGAAAAGACCACCAATAAAAAGGGCTGCAGTCCCGCGACACTTTATGAAACCATATATTCTGTGACGGTCGATCATTACCGCCATCTAGTGTATTATCCCTCAACTTCACTAAGCCTAACGATGGAGTCGTAAAATTCAAATGAGAGCCCGGTCTATTGATTTGTGTGAGTCGGTAATAGCATCGTCTCCTCACCATCTATCCCCATTCCGTTGGCTGAGATCAGCAGAAGTCGTCGATCGTACCCGACACTGTTTGTGTTATTTTCGGTAGAATTGCCTTCTTTGCACTCATATATCTGCAGAATAGCCTACCGACTGTCCATTTTAATCTACTTGTGACGTGCCTTCCACAGGCCTATCTATCAGATGCCTTTTTCAATTTTTCTCAGTCTCTTTTTTCCCATCAAATTGTCATATCGTAGACATCAGATTTTAACTTGTCTCTCGATAATTTTAAATTATAAATAAATTATAATTATAAATAACTAAGCGCCCTTCTATATTTCAGGTATTTTCGTACAGGCACATTGTACAGTACATTGCAGTTACACATTCTTTAGTTAAAGTAGTATTAATAAACAATATAATCATGTACACAATAAACATGCTTATCACAGTTATAATATAAACTTAATTATGGTTAAAACTTTATAATTCGCTGCTTTTAAACATCCAATTGTCCATTATAATCTCTGTTAACGCGGCGGTGTAAATCTTATAGTCTAGTTTAAAGGGGTGTAATATCTATTATAGTTTATAAAAATAAAAATATTTTTTATTGTCATTATATAAAGAGGAGGTTTTTAAGCGCTCGTATAATTTGAGAATTTTGATTAAAAGTCGAACAAGAGTGAAAATAACCAATAAAAAATCTCGCGATTCGACGTCCATTTTCTGGTACAGTCTGCGGAATTGTCGCAGCGACCACAGCAAGACCCACACTAATAACACAACACGTTCTGTGCTGATTAATTTTTCCTGGCTTGACCTGTTTGGAGGGCCATAAATAAAGAGAGCGGCGTCTCCCGGACTCGTCTCCTCCGTCTCTTCCTCCCATCCTTGCCTTCCGTCTTTAAACGCATCCGGAAATCTGGAATGTTGCGTGTATAGGGAAAATTTAGATGCGTAATTGTTGCATTGTTGGTTTTAGTGGCAGATAAATCTAGTTTTTCACTTTTGCTCTTCACCTACTTCGTATATATAAGCATATATCATTTATAATTATTGAATAAATGCACTTTTTTGATAGATATAAATTGGACTGTAGGCCTACACAGCTTTATAACAGATAGTAGAGGCTAACAAAATTCAGTACATCGTGATGAATGGCTTCTTTTGACACATGGAGCCATTAAAAATGAAAGGCTCGGTTTCTTAATCTCTCTGTTCATATTGGATTTGTACTTGCCGCTACTGTATTAGGTGGATCTAAGATAGCGATCTACTTCCACCCCGTATTAGCGAAAATGACATAAATCTCGACCATATCAATTTTCTTCCCTCTATTCTATTTTTGAAAAAAAAATGTTTAATGGGGTCTAAAATTATTCCTTGTGAAAATAGATTTTTGTCCATACGCATCGAGATATTCTTCTGGGAAAATCGGTCCAATCAATAATCATTCTTATTTTCTTCCTGACTTCGATCATTTAAACATATCTACAAATGAAAAACTCTTCAAACTAAGCTTAACTTTACTATGACAAAACCTCTTTGCACGCATTTTTATTATTTATATTTCATCTTTCTTTAAATAGAATAATGATTTTACGAGTTGCTTATCTGATTTAAGAGCTTTTATCTCATAGTCGCGTTTAAAATATTCCAAGTTAAAATGGAGTTAAAACTTTTAACATTTAAAGTTGAGTTTAAATGATTTAAACGTATTGGTTTCACAGTTTTCTACATTATATTTAAATATTATTTCGTGGTTTTTTACTTTTTCGATAGCAAATTGCTTAAAATAATATAATATATGTAAAAAAATTAAACATCTAAATTCATTTGTAAAGGAAAATAAGTCGTTATTCTTTTATACAATTTAGGCCTAAATGTAATTCAGTCTCAATCTGAAAATTTTAATTATAAAATTATACGCTGATATCTTTTTTACAGATTATTTATGGCTAAATTAATAAATTAATACGTATGATAATTTAGCCACATTTAATAAAAGCATATTAGGATAAGTCTAGTTGTATTTAATAAAAATATAAATAGAGTTCGAGTTATTCAAAGACGAAATATTATTGAATGATTAGGTTCAGTGAATATTATTAAAGTTATGGATAATTTTACAACTTAAACTTCTTAAAATTCTTAATAAGAATTATTTGTGTTCTAGAATATAAGAACCTAGAATTTTTACTTTTCTTCTAATTCTAATAAACCGCAAGATAAAACGAATACATAAAGTCATTTGAGATACGTATTCAAAGCATTAAATAATAAATATTTTACAGTTATTAACAGTACATCATAGGTTTATTATTATTGTATTTTTCTCGAAATAAAAAGATAGCTAAAACATATTTTGTATTATTTTTCAGTTTGTTGTAACTTCTTTTTTACACGTGACAATAGAACTACATTAATTTGTATTATTAGAACTAAGAAGTTATATTAATTAATTTATTTTTGAACCCATTTAATGACAAAAATATATAGATATAATTCACTAAAAAATCAATTTTCAATAAATTAGGTTAGGTACATAAAGAAATTTTCCATTAAAATTGCTCTTAATAATGCTATTCAAATATTTTTCCTAGTTTCAATTAGTATTATATTTCATTTAAAAACTAGGAAGACTTTAACCTTAATAACGCAATGATTTTTATTTTTTATTTTTAGAGACAAGTAATAAGTTATCATCTTATTTCCCATCGTGAACCGTCTTCTCATACAGAGAAGAGGTTGCTTTGAATTATGCTAAAAGTAGCCTTATCGAGAATATTGTTTTCTTGATTTATTTTATTTGCATTGCCTTGGGTCTTCTTTAGTTCTAGTTATTTGCAATACCTGTAGATTATCTTTAATTAGAAGCAAAATCTCTGCTGTGCAGCCTACTCGTTGCAAGACTTCGAGAGGATTCAAAAGAATCAAAATTAATTTGGAATTAAGGGTCTAGGCCTACCGTTTGAATTATGATTTGCATTGCCGTTTTGAAAGCAATAATTGATTATTATTATTATATAAATTGGTTAAAACTGATAAATTAAAACGATCTACAATCTAATTTAAAGATTTATCTGTAATGTAAATTTAGTCCGAAACTAACCTGAAAATTTCAATTAGAATGAATTAAACAAATGAAGGTGTTGTCTTCACTCATTCTGTCAATAAGAATGGCATTTAACAGAGTTAAAGTAATTGATAAATAGCATATTAAGTGGAATTATTGAAATTTGCAGTTATTAAGACGAAAATTGGGATGGGATTTATTTTTTCGGCTCTCGTGTGGAAGATGATTTAAACAGGTTTATACACAAAGAAACATTTTTGGTGTGGCAAAAGTAAGAACAAAGCTTTTCGACAATCGGATGAAGTGTCGTAGAGCCCACTTCTGGAAGCGGCGGACAATACGAGGAGATGAGAGCACGTCTCGCATTACATGACGGACCACAAGTCGTCCACGTGCCATCGCCAGAAGCTCTATAACAATGGTCGGCCGGCACGTGACCAAGAGTGGAATGGACACTTACTTCCTGTTACGTTCGACAAGAGTAATCCGAAACGGGATTTTGTGCCAAATCGATTTCTGTTGTCCCAACATCAAAACGCCCTTATTAAACGCGTCAGAAACATTGTTAGGTAACGTCGCGTTTAAATGCTCGTTAGATCTTATAAAAGCGCCCCCTTGTAACCATTCGGTGTACTATAACCAGTAAGATTGTCGACGTTATGGTCAGACGGGCTCACCTTTCCAACGGATAATAAATGGATTGTCAAATTTTAAAGTTAGCATGGCCAGATCGATTAGAGTTATGTCAACTATCATCGAGCTATTTATTTCGAAAAAATGTTGGATTTAAAACTTGATTCTCTTTACTTATCTGCAAGGACCTGGTGTTTTTCACCAGATAAATAAATCTCACCTTAATATAAGTTATATATACGTTTCCAACCGGCGATTTAAGGATTAAATAAACTGTGGAAAATATTGTTAGAAATGAAAAGTGTTATTTCTTTATTTTCAAATAATTAATTTGAATTTATCTTTAATAAACGATGGTTTTTCAGGCTGAATAAAAAGCAAATAAAGATTAAAAATGAGAGTTTTTTAGAGGAAAAAAACAAAGGTTGACGACATATCTAGAGGGCTAATATTCGAACCTATTTGATAACAATTTTCAGATGCTATTTTAAATTCTTTTTTCCACTCAATAAGAATAGCAATCTCTCATCTCACACTCCTCTCTGGTTTTGTGTGAAACCTCTTTAATAAACGCCGGTGTCAATCACACGACGTTTACTTTGCACCAAAGCCCGGATGTAATATGGTAGGCGGGTGTAAGAAAAAACTACGAGTGTAAGACGGCTGGCAAACGAGGAAATGGTAGGAGCAAAGGTCGCTGACGTACACCGGACACTAGAGAGTGTGGCTAATCGCCATTGTCCCTTCTACAATGGAGTGTGGCCAAGGTCTAGCCATAAGGTGACGTGTTTATTAAAACCCATCGCCTTAGGTTGCGCGGTTAGGAAAATAACCCGAGGTGGTCCGATGTTCGCTGACCGCACAGCTATGTCAATTCACGTATGATCCACTCAAATCGGTCTACCCCAGCACACAGTCGGTACACACAATCCCCCCTCGGGCTATGTCTTGATGATGGTAGATGTGTCAACAGCATCCAGTGACGCTTCTCTTTATGAGTTTTTCCCCGCTTTAAGCGTCACAATCGTCAAATACACCCTCCAACCAATGGATGGTGAAAATAGGCTTAGAGTGGTTACTAGATTTTGAGAGCGTCGATGGAAACGAATCGTCAAGCGAGTCTTGTCACTTAGTGTTTGTCAAAAAATCTTTTCTATAGATGGCTGGCTCTGACACAACTATTGCTATAATGGACGGTTGATGCGGTTTGTGTTGCGAGAATTGAATTTTCGGGGAGGTTTTTTGTTGGATCTTTCAACAATTTTGAATTCCTGTAAAATACTACCTTCGCCTATATTTTATCCTAGTTTATACCGATGTTTATTTTTTAGAATTGCATTGAAATTAATTTATATAATCGTGCAATAAAATAGCTTAACACAGCTATGAAATTCGTTAATAATTTCACAATAAACTGGTGTCCATAGTGGTGTTAAATGGTCATTGTCGCCTGAACTAAGATCGATGCTGGTTCTTTTTCGCTGTATTTATTAAGTAATCTAAAGTTTTAGAGTTTCTAAAGAGCCTGGGTCAATTTTCATAATTACCAGAAGGGTATCGCCGGCGTAATTCAATTATCTTAAAGAAACAGCGCGACATTCTCTCCGCAGAAATGAAAGGAGCATAATTCATTTAACAGTTGGCATAAAAAGTTTTAAATAATTCAGAGAGCGCGTTTAATTTCGTCTTTCAAGCGTTCATCCGAATAAACAATACAAGTCGGAACAATGAGCTGTATCTGTATTATCAGAAGTGGTTTGAAACCGCTATTTTAAAGCTGCCGACGACAGTATAGATGGTATTTTTGACAGGACCCGTTGGGAAATACCCAAACCAGAATTATCTGGACTGGTGACTTGACACTTTGGTCTATTGGCAAACCGCAGATAAACGGAGCCGTCAGTCACACAAACTCCCTTTGTAGCCACGCTATCGAAAATAAGCGTAAAGAAAGCAGAGATCAGATATGGATTGGAAAGTGATGGGACGACTTCGCAGCCCCTCACTTAGCTAGAGGTCCCATTTTGGGACCCGTCACTCCCATCTACTATTGTTGGTAGTTGGGCTCGACCAACCAACCGCCGGATCCACCATTGTACCATCCCGCGCGGCATCAAGTATGCGTTTTCTATTGTAGTGCTGGATCAGCGCCTGTGTCGCCGAGATTGTGACAGTCGGCCGACGTAATGAAAAACGGAGCTGAATAGAAAAGGGAAGGAGTTGCCGACTAAGGGGGTAACAGAAGGGGAAAACCTCGCCGACCTCAGCGATAAGGGGAAAATGTAGATCATCCTACTACCTTCAGAAGCAGACAGTATTTTCGCGTTTTGAATGACGTCTGCACCACCCCCAACTGCCTTTTTTATTATATATATATTTTTTCTCTCCTTCTTTGCTTTCAATCGGGTACTGGGAGGCTTTTCAAGTCAACCGCAGTTCCATTTATCTGCTGCTGGACTCTGCAGCTCTCGATTGCCTTATCGCTGGTCCTCACGTCCTCTTACTTGGAAGCTGTCATGCATCGGAAGTTTTTCATCTTTAAATAGAAGAACTGCACTCATATTTACTGAATTACTTCATGGAATCAATAAAACAAAGTGGCATATGTCACTGTAACTTCGTTCCTAGTTCCTAAGAAGCGGCATTCTTGGCCGAATCCACTCCAACTATTTATCCAACTATTCCTATTAAATCGACTTCCTCCTGAATTTTTAAAATGCTTATCCGTTTTACATCTTTCATAATTTTCCACTCGACTCTCTTTACTTTTATCTACTCCAATAATATATTTAAATAATTAAATAAATGTATATATATATAATTATTAAATAAATGTATATATATATAAGTTTCAGATTAGAAATTTTAATATTTTATACTCGTTGAAAGGTATTGTGACTACGTTTTAACGTCTAAACTTTTTATTAATTTATTATTGGACTGTGTATTTCTAGGTCTTATAAGGTAACTTCTTTTGTTAAAATATTACCCGATTTAGCCTGTATCAGGTTAAATTTGTATTAAGAGGGTCCACGTTATGAATCTGTTCACGGATAAACGGAATTTGTTGTAAATTTTTAATAAAAAACGGCATTTAAAGAACAAACTTTGAGCTTTTTAATTACGGTTTTTATGTAGTTTTTCATCATATGAGTCATAGAAGTAAATAAAAAGTTTTTTAAGAGCCGACCTAAAATCAGACGAAAGCGATATTATTAAAGAGATATAAAAAATCTTGAGAAAACAATCATTAGAATTCCAAAGGTGGAAGAAAAACGAAAGAATAATCTTCAAAGGCAAAGTGGCGAGCGATTTTAAAACTGGGCTCATAAATTACAGAATCAAATTAAGGCGACCAAAACGATCACAATTGGCGCAGTTAAACAGCCCTTCAATCATACAGAACCAGCCATTCTGTGGCGTTTTACTGCGATTAATCTTTTCCCTCCTTGATTAAGTCGAACGTAGCTCGATTGACGTCGTTCAAGCGTCCACAATGTGTAGGTTTATGGATAAGGGGGAGTTCTTTGATTGGCCCTTGTCACGCGGCAGCCTGGGCTCTTCTTCATTCTAGAGATCCAATTGCGTCGAATGTTTGCCTTGGAAAGACCGATTTTTTCCTTGATTATGCTTCTGACTGTAGTGCCATCACGTGACATTCGTCAATTTTTATTGAATAATTGTTACAGATTTATTGATTTTTTTAACTTTATAGCTCACAAAATATTTAAAAAGATTTTCCAATATTGTCTTCACTCTTTCTACACTTTGATTTATGTCAAATTTACGATTAAATAAACTCTTAAAATAAACTCTATACTTATTCATTTTGAAAATTCTTGTCGAATTTTGAAATGAAATTTTAAATCTTAATTTGTATTTTATTGTATTACGTCATTCCACACGTCACGTAGGCTTACATCCCTGCTACCTTCCTACCTTCTTTCAAACTTATTTATCGGAATAACCATTCAAAAACTTTGTATTATTCATTAAATACAATATTTAACTATTATAAATGTCTATAATATTATTATATGCCACAAAACATTATTTTTTAATTTTAAAAAGTGTTTATAAGACAAGTTGCCCCTCGATTTCTGCTACAAACAGTAAATAAGTTATAAATTACATCGACGTAATGTTTAAAACGTGAAGGGACTGGCATTATTCTTGATATTTTCCTCCTTAAAATGAATCAAATGACTAGAATCATCGTTCAGAAATATTTTTATACTCAGTTAGTTTAAAGCCAGTTCTAATGGTTGATTGAAACTCTCGAATTAAAAATATATTTAAAAGATAAAATAGCGTTATTTTGCTACAGATTAGTCTAAGGCTTTAATTCAATTAAGTCTATTTAAGATCAGGAGTGTCTGCTTTATCACGTGACATCTATCCATCTTACATCTACGATCGGATGTAACCTGTGATTAACGAGGTGTTGTTCTATGACCGATACTTGGCTCTGTTATGAGTCAAAATCCACAATTTTTTCCGTCCGTAGTGGGCAAAATTGTATAGCTCTATTGAGAATTGGTGTCTTGCACGAAAAATTCAACACTTTTATTTTGGATCTAATATAAATTTCTTTTAAAAACACGTGCCGTTAATTTATTCGTGAAAAGTTTGAACTTTATATTGAAATTAATCTCAGAAAATAATAAAGGCACGTCTCTGACATACAATAAATTGGCATTCAATGCCAAATTATATGTATAAGTTATAGCCTATATGTAATTTAATTAAATATCTGAATAGAATGAATTCAAGTCCATGAATCATTCATTCCTTCAGTCTTCAGTGCGGTTCTACACGAAAATTGCAGATCCAGTATTTTTTTTTTTAATAGACGAAAGCTGTAAAATCAAGCTTCAATTATGTTTCAGTTATAGATTTTTTTTATGTAGAAAGAAGAATTAAATGGGAAAATCGACCTTCTCTCATCTTCTTTTGTTATCTCGGTTTAGAAATTTTCGCTAATGTTTTTAAGGTTATGTAGAGACAAAATGACATTATATTTTTGGTAGAAATAATTGAGGATAATTTAGAGTTTTTAATGATTTATAAAATTCTAAGTGAATTTTTGTCTGTTATAAAATTCAAAGGTGAGTTTTGACTCGGGTATACGATGCCGAAGAGAGATTTTCATCTGTTTTTACTTGGAAAACTCTTTAACGCTTATCCGAATCTCTTAATTCTGACAATTAGTTAATTAGAGAAGAAACGAATAGCTTGTTAATGTATAAATTAGAGAGGAAGATTTTCTTGGCAACTCAACAGGAGAAATTCCACCTTGGCTCGCGACCAATAGTGTAGAGGACACGCGATGTCTGCTGCTCCATTAATCTCCCGAAAGCAGAAGTCGAGGCGTTCCGTTCGTCATCAATAACTGCCATTAAGCACAATGAGCGTCGAGGTCACGTGGTTGGGTTGCCACATCCGTCGACCGCACCAGGGCACTTGTCGACGTTGGTCCGATAGCGATTCTACGTGCTGCCATTTCCGTCTCCCCAACTCCATTAAGTGAAGATAATACAAAGGATGGTGATGTTCGCTATTAATGGCTGTGTGTTTTATCTAAATGTACCAACGGAGAAAAACCCTTAATGACAATTCACAGCTTTTGCTCGCCCCGTCGAACATTAAGTTAGCTCGAGGGTAGCTGACCCTTTCATAAGGTGCTTCCTAGCCCATCGGGGGCTTTTCAGATACTTTTGTGCCTTAATGTTTCTACTGTGCCATGGATTTTCCATTCGAAACTACCATATTAAACGATCGTGGCGCATTTGACATGGTTAGTGACCTTGGATCTCTTCTTAACGCCACGTAAGAGAGCTTTGGAAATTACGTTGGGGTAGAAAATGCCGTTTTTTCTTCCAACATATTATCACGATAATATACTAGTTTGACATAAGAGTTTTTTTTAAAAAAATATTGTAGACGTTTTCTGATATTCTAAGTATACTTTTCCAATTTTGGATTCCAGTTATTCTCTATCGAAGGAAGCTATTTAAAACACTGCTAATATTTAGCAATTCTAAGTCGACTGCACCCCATAACGTCTGCTATTTAATGTTTTTTTTTCCAACAGATTAGAAAACTATTGCTAAGAAATTTTTTTTCTTCTGTGAGGATCCATGTAATCTGGTGACTCGAATTAACAGCCTCGGGGGAATGTGAAATGTATTATTTTCTGTCGGCTTATACCTTTTTTGTGCTTGGTATACAATTTATAGATATACCTTTTCGAATTAATTTTTGGTCAGTCAAAAAGCAGGAAAATAAACAGAAAAACAATATCAAAAACTAACACAGAAAAAAAACATTTAGGCGCCAGAGAGCTATACATATTATAGCCTTTAGGTCTATAAGGAAGTCCAGACGACCACACAAGTGGCGAAAGTGATATAGGGCATATATATTTTATAGAATTTACACTTTTTTTTATAAAATAAAAATGCCAATTTCTTCATCGATCGGTTCGAACGATGGTTTACATTGAATAATAAAATTAGTTTCTGGTCTTCTGGGCATGACGAATTTTACTTTTTGAAATGAATTGTAAGTTACACAAACATTAAAAAAAACTTGATATAAGATAAATAATGATTAAAAAATAAAAATTTCATATAGAAATATGAAGTATTATTGAGGAAGATGCATTTGAAACTGAGACTTTGACCTGATCATCGCATAGGCCTTAGTTTCAAATTGAGCAATACTGTTGAATATAAGTCGAAATTATTCTTAAATATTATTGAGAAGCAAAATTATCACTCGTTTTTGTTGATTAATATTTAAACTAAGGAATAAACGAGCGAATAATTTATACAATTTATCACTATTGATTGTCAAAGATGGGGAATATCAAAAACAATCAGTTGAAACGTAAGGGCGTCACACGATTGGTAATTGAAAGTATTGTATCGTTTATATCAGAAATATCAACGATTAAATTACTTAAAGTTGTAATTAATAAACCCATTTCTCAGTAAAAAAGTCATTAGTGATATGTTTTAATGCTTATTATTAATTTCAATCTCGTTGTAATGTAAAAGTTTGACATAAAAAAGAGGAAGGCCTATATGAAAATTTGAAAAGAAGATTTTATATATATAAATTTTATAAATAAATGTTTATGAAAATTTATTTTGATAACGTTACTTTATGTTAATATAAACTAGAAGGAAAAAAAATAAGTTTGCTAAAATATATTAAGAGCAATATTCGAACACGTTTAACAATTCATAAGTAAAATGTTCAATGTAAAAAAATATCTAAACTAAACAGTTACTAAAAAAACGAAGACTCCCCCCAACGACCATCCATTTTTAATCGAGTTATAAATTTATATATAATCTTTAAAATATTTTTTTTCCAGCGCCTCTTATCACAGATGTAAGAATACTAATGTGTTGAAGTAAAAATCTGGTAGATCTGTTCCGGAAATTCAATCAATATTAATGACCAGCTAAACAAACATGTTCTCTCCAGGGACGGAACAACTCCTTTTCCAATTTGCATCCCATATGACATTCGGACTTGCAGTCAAAGTCTCATATGTGGCAAGTAAAAATTTGATTATAAAATCTAGTTTCCCTTTTAGCCTTGAAGGTGTTTTTCGGAGGAAGGCGCTTATTTTGTTAAATGTCGAAGCTCTCCCTCGTTTTAAAATCCTATCTGCCGCTAGGCTTGTTTTCCTACAGGATGGAAATAGAAGGAAAACAATCCAGAAAATCGTGACTTTTGAGTCGATTCCAGAACAAACGTCAACAAAGCCGCGGGACAAGTCTACTCTTTCAGACAAAACTTCTGTGCAGTTTTGGATTAAATAAACAGTTCCCTGTTGTAATCGCCAGAGCGGAGAATGTCATTAGGGATGATAACAAGGATGTCATTAACAGCTTCTTTTGTTCCAAGCGGTTAATTGGAGAAGCAAAAAATGGAAGAGCGGATCCGAGTGTTTCTATTCGTTCGACTGTGTTTGCAATTGTTTCAATTACCGAACGAAGCGGGTCGAGTCTTTTACCTCCACCGAATCATTTCCAACCAAACAATCTATTACTCTTTGTTTTATTACCAATTAATCGAAATCGAATTAATCGATTTTTAATAGAGGATAAATCCGTAATTAAGTTTTATGCACAAATATTTCGCTTACAAGTATGAGCATATTTCTTTATTACACTCATTTCAATCGTCCTCCAGTTACCTTTTATATTTTAAATTACCGATAAAACTGTTGTTTCGTATCGTTTAAAGAAAGAATTATCTGATCAAACTGGTGATTAATCGTTACAGGTTTATCGGATTAGAAAATTTCATCTTTATTACTTTTTTTCTTACTTTAAATATTAGAAATTTTAATCGGAAGTATTTGCAAACAGTTTTTAATACAAATTTCTATTTGTAATAATAACAGTTAAATTATCGGATTTAAATGGTATACATTTTCGATAGATATAAATCAAGAGTTCGTTTAAGTGGATTCGTGGTATGTTCACCCTTTTAAAGCTTATTTTTTAGTTTAATTTTACTTAATTTTTCTAAACTATGACTGCTAAACACCGAATACTATGTTCTATATCCAGTTCGTACAGTAGCATAATTAATTTGTACAGTTTTATAAGAAAAAGTTGCAAAATGTATTTCAACACTCTCCTTTGAAACGGTATGTAAATTATATATATTGATATGCAGATATAAGTTGCCTGTATATATGCCGATATAAGTTATTTTAGAACATTTTATTCGCAAATCCGTCCTTACAACAAATTATGTTTTAATATTTATTCAATTATCTTATGTTTGTACACAATAGAACTTAAAGTTTTAAGCTTTAGTATATGAATATAACGCGCTTCAAAAATGAATTTTCATTAAAAAAAACTTGTGGTTTATTAAATTTAATACACAAACTTAAACATTGTGATAACTTAAAGTTTAATTTTTTGAAAGTTCTGGTAAGACGCGGAGAGGCATCAGAAACAATTGAAGAAAGTAGGAATAACAGTTGAAACTAATTCTAATGGAACAAGCGGCGGAATTTGCAGAAGGATGAGATTTTGGTTATAACTTCCTCGGTAGAATTAATCTTAGGATAACTCAATATGTAACAGCTTCAACGCTCAACATACTGCGGAAGGATAACAATTGGTATTAGAGACGTCTGCTCCGTTGTTTAGCTTGATTTACGTCGCCATCTTCCACATCCGGGTCCCATCCAATTACCCTGCGGCTGCCATTAATGGCAGCAGTCAGATGAGGAAGTTTATTACCTTACCTTATACTTGACGCTCTAAAATTTCTCCGTTGTTATCCACTGCATAGTTTTGCGTCTTATCGAGCAAATATTTCAAATATACAGTTTGGAATTAATGATGTAATATTAAAGGGAAATTACCACCCTCTTTAAGTAGGACACCATTACTGTCCCAAAATTGGCCAAACCTCGAAGGAAATGCCGGAGGAAGTGTTCGTTTTCCGTCCAAATTTTGGAAACTGTTTATAAATATTAGTCGAATTGTAGATAAGTATCCTAATTTTGTTAGATGGCTTCATTTTTCGGCTTTCAAGTTTACTTCTGTACAGTACTTTTGGTAGCAACTAGAAGTTCCGGTTAAAATCGGGATCCGAATATCTCGATTTTCTTCAAAATCAATCTGTAAAGTTATTTATTTATTCATTTTTTTAATAAGTTCAAAGTAATAAATGAAAATGATGTCGATTACCACGGGATTAATCAGCAGATGGGGGATTTTAATACGTATTAATTCCTATCGTTTGCTGCATAAGAAAGATGGACGTTTGATCAATATATGGAAATAAATGTAGACGAGGACAATTCAAGTGCGACTTCATCCTTGGCCACCTACAGTTCTGTACAAAATCGGATATGATGGATCGAGTCGGTGGCTGTTGATGCATTGTCTCGCCTGCCAACTGCCACAATTCCTTCAAGGGTTACTCTCGGGATACGAAAACGTTTTTGCTTTCCTCACTCCCGCTTGTCATATTGTTGCAAGTTGTCATTCTTATAAAATTATATTCTGAGTTATAAAAATTATTTCCTAACCAAAAACAAATCATTTCTTTAATTAGAGATTCAGTTAGAAGCATTCTTTGTACGTAAATAATTATGAATTATTATTATTATAAATGAATTATTAGGGTGATGTGATATTCATTTGTTAATGGATATATTTTAAGACATGTTCGTGTCTGCAAAAGATACAATATTATTTTTTATACAGGTTAATATCAAATAAAGTCAGACTTCGTCACTCAATATTTGTATACAATGGAACTTAAATCTTAGCTAAAATATTTAATTGTAAATAGAATAAATGTCAATCACGTAAACCTGTCAATCCCCAAAAAACTATTCAATTTAATTGAAGTTTCGTTATAAATTTTTTGTTAGATGAAATATGATCGTTGTTAATCTATCGCAGAGGTTTTCAACCTTTTAAGAAAAAACTTTTTTCCATCCAACCCTTTAATTATTATATATATATTAGGATAAATAACATTATATATTATATATACGCAACAGCCCTTCTACGTAGCTTTTTAAAGGACATCTTTCTAAATTTATTTGAGAGTGATGAAATATGTAAATTTTTTAATATTTTTAAATTAAGTTTGTGTATTTGCAAAGTTTAATCGCTCCCCTCTCGAACTTTCATCGACTCCTAAGGGGTCAACATCGACCCCGTTGGGAAGTCCCGATCTATCACATAATCTAAATATAAAGCAGGCCTAGATTAAATAATAGGCTATATTAATAACTAGTTATTTTTTTCTTTGTAACTTAAAAATAAAAAAAACACGCATATATCTTTTGGTTGCTCCATAAAATTTGATCCTATTTTATTAATAATTAGGTTACTTTAAAATTAATCTAGGTTTATCGAACGTAGGTCTAATTAGACCTATATTGGAATGTAAATACCCAAGGCATAATTATGCCTTAGGTATTTACACGTTCGTATTTAATTTATATTTTAATATCGTGTTTAAATCTTTAATTTCTGTTCTTCTTGTAGACTTGGATGAATTTAGCTTGATTTTTATGATTCTTTTGAAAATAAAAGCTATTATAATAATAGGGAAACGAATTTATACAGTTAAATTAGTTTGGTTTAAATATAAAATATTCGTATTTGAAAAGATGCGAACAATAAAGAGGTAAACGTGACAATCCACATCGAATAGAGAATCCACTTGTGTCCACTACGAGCAGAGACAGTAACAGGATCCGTGGCCACAATCAAGAGTGTCAATCAGCCAGATGTTGTTTCTCAATTCAACTAGTAATTGGATGGCTTGGCTACGTGAACGTGATTCAACACCCTGCCTGTAATGAATTCTTCGGATTTGCTTTCCTTTTGTTTGTTTTGCATTAAAGCTTGTTTGATTCTAAACCATTGGATGCGTCTAATCGTTCACAAAAGTGCACATCGAATAATTGGTATCGTCTGTTAAAAGAACTGTGTACAGTACATAGGCTAGGTATTGATCCGGATACATTTATTAACTATGTTATCAAGAAAATTAACAAAGATTTTATAAACACGATTGTGTTAGAACGAATTTTTTATATTAAGTTCTCCAAGCTCTAAAACGATCTAATTCTGAATTGAAACATATCGGTGCTGCAGGCCTATGCTGTTAATTTCTATAATTTTATTTGCGTTTGTATATAAAAGATTATTTTAAATACAAATATTTTATTTATATTTAATGTTAAAACCTTCGATATTTCGCCGATTAATTTAAGGTTTCGTGTAAGGTTTTTAATAATGCATTAAAAAATTCATAAAAGAAAAAGGCTGATTTATATTACAATCTCGTATAAATAAGCCAAAACAATAGAAGAAAAAGGCTTGTAATTTGAAATAATTTGAAACGAAAAACAATCACATTGAAATGATTTTTCTTCTAGCTGAAGATTACAGACAACAGCGAAGTGGCTTTTGAAATACCGTATATATCGGCGCATATATTTTATACAGGCCGAAATGATTTTGTATTAGCTTGATTCTGTTTTAATTTATTAAATAGATTTTTATATATGTATATATAAAATATAATCATTCAATGGCAAGAGTTACAAAGATCTACGAAGTCGATTAAATGGTATGAAATTCTAGATTGTTTTCGGCGATTATCTATTAGTTTTATATCAAATCCGGCTCAATTTTGAAGCTATTTTAATGTAAAATTCTTTATAATTCGTCCGTAGTTTATCGTACAAGCCTAGAACTCAAATTTACTCCAGTTTACGTGACTCATCACTAATATAGAACGTCGCACGAAATATGAAAAGCCGATAAAAAGTTTTTTGTTCATTCCACAAAGAAAAATGATTAGAAAAAAAATTCTTTTTATAGCTTATAAAAGATGAAATAATAATCATTTCTTACTTCACTTTCTTCAATACTCAACTCTGTGTAACTTTTTATTCGCGTTTGTTGTTCGTATTTGTCACGCTTGAGTTATCACATTGGATATTGAAACTGAGATTTTGTTTAGCTAATCGATTATTAAATCGATGGAGCAAAAAAGAGAAACTTTGCGATATGCTGCTATTAAAAAGTTAAAGGGATAAATTTATTTAAAATTCGCTCAACACGGTTAATTGAATGGAATTTTCGATTTTATTTTAAAAAGTAATAGGAGAAAAAAGTTTTTTTTTTACCATTTTACCATTCATCTTAAATGTCGTTTACAAGCGATAAATCATTTTTAATCACGAATTTTTTCACCGAAAATTGTTTTTACAGTAAATAACAAACGTTTTAAGTTACTTTATTTATTGCCTTTTTTCTTTTTTGGTAACATTTATGTTAAATTAATGTTGGATATCACTTATTACACTTACAATCCGTGTTATATTCGATGAAAAGTTCATTGTATAAAGTAAAATAAAAGTAAATTTTTACTATTCTTTCCATCCTCGACTTCAAAAATTTGGTTACATTAACATAATACTACAATAATTAGGCCCTATTCTATATATAAAATTTTACAATAGTTTAATATCCATCATTATGTATTTGATATATTATTATAAAAGTTTATAAATAAAATAGGGCCTAATTAAAATTGTATAAAGTTTATATATAGAATAAGGCCCTGTATATACGAGTAATATTTTTTCATCTAGTATTTCACCTATAATAGAGATTTTTATTTCTAGTCATCTCTATCGGACGGTGGTTACAATTATACAATAACAATAATAATTTTTTTACGTTTATTAATGTTTTTTATACATATTTTATTGATTATAAATAAGTATTTTTTTTAAATACATATCAGCATTACATCACGAACGAGTGAGGAAAGTAGGAAAGAGGCGGAGTCTGAGTTAAACGGCATCGCAACAGATGGTGGAATCGTTCCCTGGTGATAATTACTAAATGAAGGTTGAACGTTGACTTCTGGAGTCATTTTATCCTCATTGTTGCTGATGGATGACAGGTATCTTTAAATTCAATAGAAGGTCTATTCTCTTTAAACACAAGTGGAACGAACTGAATACTATTTATACCCTTAACGCGCTGCCACATCTCTCTTCCAAATTCACATTCGTTTCGATTATAATTCGAAATTTTTATTAATATACATTTTCTCTACAAGTTTGGCTATAGGCGTAATATAAAAATTTCGACGAGAGATAATATTTTATATTATTAAATAAGAAAAATTCGATACGAGTCGCGAGTTAAATATCTTCAACGCTACGGTCTTCCTTTAAATTATGGAGAACGGCATCGAGAAATTCGTACTTGTTTTATTTATCGGATAATATGAGTAGCATGTATATATATATAGGGTGTAGGATCTTTAAAGAAAACGGGAACAAGCGCTGTGAAGAATAAAAAATAAATAAAAAGTTTGATGCGAACGAGGGTCAGCGAACCATCAAACGCACGCGTATATGCACAATTTCCCTCAACAGCACGTGCAGAGGAGCTCAAGTTCTAATCACAGGGAGTCGCACATAACGGTAGTGAATGATGTACCGCAGCCTGTAATCTAAATAGCTCATAGTCTACAATCAGCGACTGCAACCTGCCTTTTTGCACAATAGGACTGGTGACAAGTCTTTCCTCGCCGGTTTTTGTTTTTAGTTCGCCGCCTTTATCCCCTAATTCACAGTCACAAAGGAGACGTTACCGAGTCGGCTGAACTTTCCAGACACTGTCATTTGCCAACCATTCTCACCCCGCATTTCTAAACCGATGATTAAATTCAATTGCTTGCTATCTCCTCTTGCCTTTCGGGATGTAGTTGGAGTGGTGTGTTGGCCACCAATTGTTTTCGGCTCGCGATGTTGACACAGTAAGCCACCCGGTCTCTCATTACCCATCATTTGTGGCCTTCTAAGGTGCGAAGAACTACGACACCCCCGCTCGCTTAATGGACCAACTTAACTCACTCGAATTTTAGCCGGAATGGGTTTTTTTTTTCTGTTGGCACGACTTTAAAAATCATTTACACGTGTTTAAGAAGCTTATTCTTTCTGTACGGTTTCTGGAAAGAATCGCACTTAGTAATTTATGTGGAAAAATCCCGGTGGGTTTGTAAAGGGTGAGAACCCTATACAGTTTCCATGACGACGAGAATGCTGCTTGGGGCTCGGATGAAATAAAAGTGAATCGGTAGTTGATGCACTATAATTAAACGTGATTTTTCATTAGATTGTGTAGTCGCCCGGGGTGAGAGTTTCTTGAGTTGAAGACGTCATCAGTCGGATTGGAACCTGCCGGAAGCCACGTCACTCAATTAGTATTCGATTACTATAAAGTTATACTTTATGGAAGTTTACTGCCGACTCTTTCCTGTCTCCTTGCGAAGTCGATAATTGAGCCGTCCCTATTTTCGTTTTCGGCGAATTTTCTACAATATATTTACAAAATGTTTAAAGGGGTGGAAGTGTCTAAGTAATTCTCCGGTCCGATTAGGAGTGGCGCCATCTATTGTAAGGAAAAGCAATTTCGTCAATTTTAATGAAAGAATCTTTGAATATTTTCCAACGTTCTCGGAAAATAATCATTTTTAGTAACTGCTTAATTTGTTTAAGTACGCCGTAAAAATTTTATTAAGAATTTTTTGAAATTTACTGATATTTTATAGCATAGACTCGATCAAACCAAAATCCATCCCAATGGAATCAGTTGTCAAATTGTTGGCTTTTATCGATCAACCATGTAAGTGAACTTTCGATTCCGGCATTGGTTACTTACCTTTTCCAGTGGAATTTGAGAAAATTCAGTTTTTTCCTATCTCTGGGCTATTTTCTCTTCAAGGGCAAGAGATCAAGCGAGAGAATCTCATCTAAACACTTCACATTTACACATCGACGATTTCGATTGTGTGCTGGAAATAGACTAGGATGGAATTTACTTTTATTAGGTAGGCACGGCCTTTACGCCTAGTTAGGGAGTTTTTATAGTCACTTACCTAACATGCATCGTTACATCTTGAGTTAAAATATCGAATCTCAAAGAAAAAATTCTACTTCTGTAATGAATCGAAACGTAAAATTTCTCTTTGTTTTCACCTTTTTTCTCCTATAAAAATTCAGTAAATATATAAACAAAATATTGAAGATCGGGAAGAATTGCATCGACGACTCCGAATTAAAAACTTAAATTACAACCGAGCAAGGGATAATATAAATTGCTTCATTAACAATGAGACTTCTAGCAATTTATTGACATTCTTATTGCTATTTTTATTCAATCCAATTTCATTTTAAAGGCTCAAATACCAGGTTATATCTTCACACAGAAGATGCTCCAAAGATTTAGCCTATATTATTACAAGTCTTATAATTTAAATCTCCGTTATAATGAGAGATAGATTTATCATGAATAAAGATTGGAAATATGCTTAAAAACACAAGAAAGTTATTTAGAATATATAAATTGTTGGCTGTAGACGGTATTGAAAGGAAAATGTTTGGAGCACGTAACGTGAATAACTGGAAAACGTGATCTAGTGATCGCCATAAGGATTGTAACTTAAAGTTTACACGAATAGAATACAATAAGAAATAGAAAGTTTAGGGATTGTTTAGCGATTAGGGTGTTGCTGCCTCAGACAAACAATCGACAGATGGGTATATCATCAACATCTGCAGCAGAAACTATTATTCGCTGTTTTTTTTTAATTGTAGAATTGAATATTATAAGTATATATTTATTTTAAAGAATATTTCATGAAAGCATGGAGCATTAAAAGAAAGTTAAAGCAGATTCGTTTCTTCAGAGTTAAGCTGATTGCAATCATATTCTGATCATCAATTCCAATGATTATCACTACTTCAGAACACAGGGTATGTCAATCGCACTTTTCACTCAAGCCACAGTAACAATTAGACCTCGGGGAAAATCTTTACAGACAGCCACGATTATAGACTCAGTACAACAATGACAAGTTGAAATAGTTCGACGAACTTAAGATGGCCGTCAATGTATAATGCAAGCAATTTTGAGACATCAAACAGTATAAAGTTTTTGAGTATATAACTCTTAAAGTCCTTATTTTAATCATTGATCAGTGCACTTTCACTCTGTAAAGTGACGTTTTAATATCGCGTCGAGCTTGTTTGAAATCGTCTACGAAATATCACGACGTAAAGAATGTTATTTTTGAAACAGCTTAGGTTCGAGATAATCGTAATGCCAAAGCTTCGACTTACGAGTCAAAAATTTCTTTAATATGTGACTTTATCCGCGGTGTAAACAGTTTAAGGAGATAGAAGTGCGTGGGGTACAGCAAGGTTGCCACCCGGATTGCTCGACACAGAACAAACTTGTCTTTTTAATACGTAGCCCATTGTTATAAGGGAAGACATTGCTTTATTAAGTAAGATAGCCCTGAATAGTTGACATAAATGTCCTCCAAGCTTGGAACTGGTATTGTGATATCGTGAACCAACATAATAATGGAGTAGAGAACAATAATTATCATCCTAAGAGAATCTGTTATATTACGAAAGCCAGAATAAGAAGATGGAAATATTATTTAAAAGATTATTAAAATGCTTCTTTAATATTATAAATTTCTCTTATCATTTCAATTATGCATATTATATTGTGCTATTAAAATAAAACAATATACGTAATAATAGTATAACGATTAGGAAGATAAAATAAAATAAATACGCTTCTTATATTTTTTGATTTTGTATTTTGGAGTCTGATGACGTCAAATATGAAGAAAAGAAGGAACAATATGAGTGAAGCGAATGTAAGTAATTCTAGACTCTTTCATCTGTTTTTCGACGCAAAAGTTTCGTCACTCGTAAGCCTATGAGCTAAGTAAGCAGTCGATTTCTGTTATAGGTGTCTTCTTACGTCAACTTCTGTGGTAGAAACAAACTTTCCTAGAGTAAATATGAAATCCGAAACATTGAACCAAATGTAATACTGGCGGCAGAGAGAGACAGAATATTACAACCTCATTCAAATGCTAAACTCGTCTTAAAGTTCTCCCCCCTCGTCAAATCTTACTAGCTTATATAAGTATGCATATAGCCCGAGAGACGTGTCTCTAATGAATGTTATATAGATTAATATTCATTTTAAAACGTGTTTATGACGATATTAAATCTTAATTACTTTATTTTTCTACGTTTTAAAGCCTTTTAATCGGTTTTTTATCCGATTAAAAGGCTTTAAAATTATCATTTTAAAATGAAAACTATTTTTATTCGTTGTTTGTAATGTCTAGAATATAATTCGTTGTTTGTAATGTCTAGAATATAATTCGTTGTTTTTATTTTCGGATCGTCTATAAGAAGATTTAAATAAAAATCTGTCTAGGCCTATTTTAAAAATTTCTATTTATAAGTTTTGATAATCGCTGATTGGTTTTAAACAATTTCAATTTGTTTACGTCATAATTGATTTAGAAATTAAATTACGTAACAAAGTTAAGTTGCGGAGTATAAAATCGGTGGAGTTTTAATACCTGTGAAATAATATTAAACGATTGAAAGAATCATGAACGAAATTCGAGAGATTTCTTTCTGTTTTTTTATTTCTCTCAATTTCAAAATATAATGTTCTGACCAATGAGAGAAGAGTCGTAAGAAACAGGCGTTACTTCCGGCAAAAGTCCGGACTTCCGGTGCTTGGTGGGTGTCGCCATTTTTGTGCCGGGAGAGGGGAATTTAGGGGGGAAATGTTTCTTTTCTCTCTTTTCATGTCGTATCGATGTCGTTTGGTGATGTTGGTCATTT
The DNA here is from genome assembly GCF_030686945.1 of Centruroides vittatus. Lineage (NCBI taxonomy): Eukaryota > Metazoa > Arthropoda > Arachnida > Scorpiones > Buthidae > Centruroides > Centruroides vittatus. The sequence continues at coordinate 1,855,035 of NW_027122708.1, read as the reverse complement.
GTTGGGGTGATTTATCAGGAATAATCCAGCGATTGTAGAATGGACTTTTCCTATATGAATGGGGAGGATGTGGCCAGTCATCGCGTCCCACAATACAGCACGTTTGGGTCGCTATCGTCAACGAGGATGCGGAATTTTCGTTCGGGTACGCTATCGCTGAGCGATAAAAGGGGCGTCGACTAGGGACGCCTCCACTTTCCCCCTCGTGTTATCGGCAGCCATTCCACGCCTGGCAAAAATTATCGCTCGGTAGCTTCAGATAGGGCGAAAATTATTGACGGTTTGCATGCTCCCCTACTTTAGCGTTTCACTTGTCTTCCCTCCCCTTTTGGTCATTTCGGGATGTCATTTATAATCCACAAACGTTCCGTCTTTGTTTTTTAAACCGAGAGTAGTGATAATAAACGAAAAAGCGGACCCGCTGCAATTTGCTTGCTCCCAACCTCGTAAAAAAGTTAAGTTGCCAAAGCTGCACCGATAATGAACATGAGATGGTGTTAATTTTAACGTTTCTCTACTCTTTTCCATGTCGTTTTATATCCTTTTTGCTGATTTGCCTGCCGAGTTAATAGTCACCATGTCCGATTCATCCTCCTTATCTGACAGTTGACTATGTTTAAGTGGTTTTTGTATCTAATATCGGAAGATTTAAAAAAGTTAGTGTCGCGCGAGGAAATTTGGTTAATCGTCTTGATTTTAATTATTGTTCATTTTCACATTGCTGACAAAGAAGCAGATTTAACGTTTCTGCAAATAAAAGAGTTTTATTGGAGATAAATGTGTTTTAGCAGTTGGAATTTAAGAATATGTCAAGCTTGGAAATCAACTTTTGCTGCCAGTCGGTAAACAACAGGAAAATTCTCTTATCTTCATCTTCAATTTTAATTTATTTCAAATTAATTTCGTCAAATATCGATTTCAAAATAGGTGCTAGAGAGGGAGGTAGATTTTACAGATACGATAAAAGTTCATTAAGAAAACTGTAGTTTCAAAAAAGATTCGAAATCATAAAGTAAATTAGACGTCGACTAGACGCCAAAGGAAACAAGCCATCGTCAAGGAAAATTAACCTATTATGTAAGAGGAAAGGAAAATTACGAAGCAAAAAAATTGTTAAGAAGTAGTTAAAGGTCTGATTGGAGTAATGGAGTTTAGAATTGAAAGTTGTAGATATTTAAGAAAGATAAAGGGAGAGTGGTAAAATACAAGGCTAAAAGCCTGCTAAGATGGTGGAGTGTGTAACTAGAGCCATTACAAAGAACATAAAGAGCAAGCAACAATGGATCGGTAATGAAGATAGAAAAAGAATAGAAATAAGATTACACAAAAGTACAACATCTCTGCTGGGTTTTGATTTTTAGGAATTTCGAACCTTCCACACGCATTGGGTTTAGCAGACTCATCCAAGTCACTCGCTTCTTCCATCTTATCTTGCTAAGAAATGAAAATAAATACATTAAAATTTAAAATAATAGATTGGACTAAGCTGGAAATAAATATAAATCTAAGTCGACAGAATTTAACTTTAAAATATTTGAAAAATTCCGTAAAGAAATGCAAAGAGAGAAAAATTGTAGAAGGAAAAATATGAAAAACGGGGATTGAATCAGAATGAAGAGCTGTCGTAAAAATCTATGGAAGACTAGGATTAAATACGAGGAATGCTATCGTCAAAAGACATAATGTAGATCTGCCTTAGGCTCTTTTTAAAGTTTATTCACTTTTTTCTTTTTATTCAATAACGTATTCTGAGGAGTTTAAGAAAAATATTTCAGATTTTCTCACAAGAAAATGGTTATTGTCGCAACGACTTTTCCCATGTCGAATCTTTATCGCTGCCACTGTGATGAAGATTGTTGGATTTTTATTCTAAGGAAAAGAAGTTCGACGTTTGTCAAAAGTTAACTGAAAGATAAGAAGTCAATTCCTACAAAAACCCAAATAAACTGAAAATAAGTAATTAAGAAATATCTTCAAATTCAAATTCTCCAAATCAGTCGTTTTTCTTATGGCAATTAATTATAAAAGAATTAAGAATTATACAAATCACTTCTTTCACATATAACTTATATTTCAATTATTTAATCATTTTTAAGTTTACTATATTAAAGCCTAAACCCAATTATTCATATAGGGCCTATAAAAATAGAAACTTGCCGTTTAATTAAAAGTTTAAAAAAATAAAATTAAGAAAGACACTTTTAAAAAGCAGAAACAACTTTTTAAATATTATATTAAAGAATTTATGAGGTTAAATCGATTTTATTATATAAAAGCATTAATTATAGCATTTTAAAATAAATATATTGCCTAAGGTTTAATGCAGTTCTGTAGCTTATTACATTACCTTTGTATACAAAATACTCCTTTTATAAATTTAATAAGCTTTTTTTTATAAATCTATTTAAAATTTTAAATAAATATTTATTCCTATTTTTAAATATAAAGGCCTAAACATAATCAGAAACAAATTAAAATTTAAAAACTGCTCTTATATATAATTTCCAAGCATGAATTGTGTGGGGTTTTTTTATCTTATAAGTAATATAATAATTATATAAAGTTTAAATAATTGAATTATTTTAACCCCTTCGGGATTTAAATTAATCCTTTAAGCTATGCATTTTAATTGAGATCGCTGAAGTTAATTTAATAAGGTAAATGCATCTGAAGCATTCTGATTTTTGGTTAAATATTCAACAGAGAGGCCAGTTTCTGAAGCTGAAATGAATAAGAAATTTGCCATAATTATTTAAAAATTCAAATTAATTAAATTTTAGTTAGGCCTATCGGTTTTTTATATGACTATGAATACCATACATTGAACTCTGGAGTGCAGGCAGCATTTATAGGCTAAAAATGAATACAAAGTTGTGTTGGATAATAAGGTAAACTCATTTAATGATATAATACCGTATTTAATTTAGAATTGTTCTATAAAATAAGTCTATTCATTATAATAAAGAAGAAAAATTTCATTAATTCTGTAAAGAAATTTTGTCATCTCGAAACACTTTTCTCACTTGTTTTAGCCTTTAATTTTTGATAAATATTGAGAAATTTTAAGTTTTACTATAGATTACAGGCCTAATGCTTACGTCTAAAGAAAAATTAAGTCAAATGATGATAATATAAGTCAGTATTTACAATTTAAATGACAAATCGTGGTGACAAAGTGTGCGTCTGAACTGTTCAAATGTAGATTATTAGCTGTGTTTGGCCAATATTTAGGACTATTTAAAAGTTTTAATTTGGTATTTTTTGTAATAAATTAGTTTAAAATTTGTAATGTTTTTCAGTTAAATTAAATTGATGAGTTCGAATTTTGAAGTTGAGTTACACTTATAGGAGACTCGAGTCTACGATGTAATGTAATAATTGATTTTATTAATAGAATTTGATTTTAATTTAATAATTTAAATGTATAATTAACAATTATATAGTTTGTAAAGTCAATATTCAGTTGAAGTAAATTCAATTGGATATTGACTTTACAAGTACCGTACAAAGTTGAATAGTCGACAAGAAATCAGAAGTGTTTTTAGAAACGTAATAAGAAATTTAAAAAGAAACAATTATATTGAGCAATTCTGAATATAAAATTTGCATTATGTAATTTAAGTTGTAGGCTACATTTTTCTTTGTAAGAAACAAACTGTATTAGGACAGCAAGAATTTAACTATAAATAAACGAAACTTTTTATAATTGAAAACGAGTTATTTACCCTATTGCGTTGTTCCCATTATCAAAATAAGATTGAATTGTTTAAAATTTTATATTTTATTTGGTGGGAAAAAAATATCGAATCTATAAAAATTAAGGTCTTTAATCTCAATGATAATATTTGTCTCGGTTCTTTCAAGGATTTGTTTTTTGCTCTTTTATAAAAGTTGCAGAGCGAAAGAATCCTCATTGTTTGTCGTTGTGTCAATAACTCCTATTTCGAAGGCTGAACTATTTAACAGCTTTTTTTTTTCTATTCTGCCGTATATTTCTCTGCATTGTATAGAATGGACTCTGCAGCCGGAACAGATTTTGCTAGTGTTATTCTAGCTGTATCATTATGTCCCGCCGTTGTTTGTTGTGGAACTGTCAGCTGTCCTCCCCCGCACCGGAATAAGGAAGCACACGTAAAGACCCTTCCTGTGTCCCGACTACAATTGACCACAACTCTTACTTAAGAGTTCCATTTTGTGAAACATAAATATCAACCGAATCTGCCATATACTGTTCTACTTAGTCGCCTATAAAATATGTTAGTGTGTCGTGATGTTGTGGCCTGCACATTTTCAATTATGGTTAGAAGAAATAAAATATTCAAATTATATTTTTACAATTAATTTATACGATTTATTCGACTTTGATCTTTTCTTCGCTTGATATAAAGTTAATTTTCTTAAATCTTTTTGAGTTTTAACAAATTTTTACTTAGATTTATCATTCTTATAATAAATGAATGTTTAAAATTTTAAGTTTACAACGAAATAACAATTTAAAATTTAAACTTATTAGCCTAAACTCCATATTTTATAAGACATTTACTCGATTTTTCTTCCAAGTTTATCTTCATTTTAAACTCCATTTCCCTATACCACACCTTATTTATCTTTCAAAATATAAAAAAGATTATATAATATATAATTATGTATTATCTCGTATTATAAATTGAAAAATATGGAAATGAAAGAAGTTTGAATCATTAAAAACACGAAAATGCCAGCGCAGTTTTCATTTAAATAAATTGGGTCGCCATTATTGTCTGCTAATTAATCTTTAAAATATGAGTAGCATTTACATCTATTACCAATTTAAAATTAAATTTTATGATCTGGAAATTATTAGGCTACTTATAATTTGGGAAATTAAATTAAAACTATATCCGTATTAAAATAATCTGAAGTTTTCATTTGAAATGTTTCCTATAATTTGAAATATAGATCATTTGGTTCTAGGAGTTATCAAGAACTAAGCACATTCTTCTAATGATCCTTACAGTTAACGATCACGAAAAAAAATCTATAGAAAAACGCATTGATTTAGGTAATTTAAAGAATAATTTTTATCTTTTAACACCTTTCATAATATATGTTTATTTATTTCAATAACTTAATCATTTTAATTCATTTACATAACTGATGATGACAACAATTCTTTTCTATTATTTAGGTGCAATCGAGTGAAAATAGAAGAGGAAGAATATGTATATAAAGCGTGTGTAGGTCTATATACTTTCTACTAAATGTACAAATATTTAATGCCACTTTCTATAACTTTAGTTGTATATAGACTAAACGGTCAAAGCCTATTATTCTACAAACAATACGAAAAGATAAAATGAGATTCGATTTTTAATCAAACAAATTGATATTTCTTTCAATAATTTTATAATAAAATTTTAGTTTAGGCCTACAGAATATATATACGTTACATTTTCTGAGTGTCGGACTGAATATTTTTCAAAAAATGACCGAAATTATCAGATAATTAATAGGGAATTAGCTATCGTTCTATTCATCATTTAACACATTTTATATCGTAGAAGCTTCTTTAAATTAATGGCTTTCGATTATAGAAAAGGCCGATACTTTATCTACTTTCTGCAAGAAATTATTATATTCGAATCACAATTTTTTTTACAGTATAAAATATTATTCTAAATTCAATAGTAAAAGAGTAAAAATTAGCATTTTTCGTGTAAAAATCGAGAATAATAGACTTAAAAATCGATTTTATTTAAGAGTTAGAGCATTGTTCTGTCATTCAGTTTTTCAAATTGAGGACTTTAATTCGAAAGTAGGATAAGAGGTGTAAAAATAATCTTAAATCTCTGTTCGAATTTAATTAATTTATTATATTATCCCAAAGAAAATATGTTTCAATTTGTTTTTAATTAATAAGGCAACTATTCAATTGTAAATTAGATCAATTTAAATGAAAAGCAAACTACATTCTAGAATATAAAGTTCCCGATTCGTATCCCGAGGGCCTAGAATGGTCTATACTTACATTCTCATGTTCTATATAATCGATATAGGTTTCGAGGTGTAGGTATGGGAGTCCGACTACCCATGTCCAGGGACCTGTAGGGAGTAGATTTATAAAGATCAAAGTGTCAAATAAGTAGAGATCGATCCGATATAAAAAGAATTGTATCCACAACACGCCTTCAGGAATTAAAACATCACAAGGAATGCAAAAGGCCAGGGAATATTTGCATTGAGCTTCTGTTCTTGTGCCGATCATATAGAAAAATTTCGTTTTAAAAGTCGCATTTATCATGGAAATTATTTAAAGAATTATCGGCAATGTAATTAAGATGGTCGCTTAGTATTAAATATTATAATATTTAGTAATTTGTACAGGAATAAATGCATAGGCCTACGGTTCTTATTAATTCGAAAATAATTCTCGGTGTTGTGTTTAAATGTCTTTATTTAAATTTTATAGTAATATACATGTGTATATTATAAATATAAAATAAAATAATATAAATTTATTAATAAATATTTCAATTTTATATTTTTTTAATTCTATATTTTATATGTTAAAATTCTTTAGAAATTTCACTTATTCTAATTCATAGTTTGGATTATCTATTGACATATTAGGCCTAAATTTGTTTCTTGAATTTAAAATAATTATTTAAAATGTTTAAAATGAATAGATTTATCTAATCCTACGTTTCCGTTGATCTATGACATTTCTTATAAATCTTTACAATATTTCCATTGTATCTTATAGGCCTATTTCATTGGGATTTTCTATTTATAAAGACCTCAATGAATTTTAAATATGACTTTTCTATTCTTAAAATTTAATCTTTTCATATTACAAAAGATTCAAATTGATTTGAAGTTAATTTTGTTTTAAATTATATTATTAATTATAAAGAAATATATTTTGTATTATTCACTAACAAATTATAAGAAAAATATTAAACAAACTTAAAGGTATTTTATTTTGTATTGAGTTCGGATAAGAAAGTAAATATTGGCATTTCTGTTGTCAAAAATTGTAGGTAAATTGGCCCATTAACGTTCCAATATATTATTGTATTATTAATCCAGGTTTATTTGCTAATTATATTAATCTTTTTTTTTATTTGTGGTTTAAGGCCCTTTACCACTCAAAGAGAGTATAAAAAGGCCATTAATCAATACGTTATAAAACAACTTATTAATTCATTTCAAACTTAATAGCTTATGTTATTTAGGCCTTTCTCATTCGACTCTATCCCTTTATATGTTGTAGCCTATATATATTGTATAGGCCTACAATTGACATTTACGTATAAATAAAATTACACGAAGGATAATAAAACAATAAATTCTAGATAATTTGAGTTAGAATACGCTGAGATTGACATAAATCAGAACATAGAAAAACTTAATATTTAAATTAAAAGATATTTATAAAGCCTATACGTAAAGTTATAGCCTACATATAAGTAGCAAACTTTAATACTCCCCTAAGTGTACATAATTTGTAAAATAAAAACTTCAGTACGAATATAAAACAGTATTAAGATGCTTAGTCTATAATTTCTGTCTAAAAAACACTATACTCCTTCCTAGTTGTGTATAGACCTACTTTATATCCGTTTAGCGACGTTTTATTCTGTGTTTCTTTTAGCAAGACAAATACAATTATCTTAATAACGAATTTCTATTCAAAATTCTCGACTGTATATATGCTTTACGTTGTATTAGTTTAAGCTATTCACACAAGATGATAAATATCGATCATGACATAAAGAATAAGAAAAGGAGTCTTTTATTGTGTTAGTCTGTCTCACTTTCCCTATTACCCTTTATTTATATAATAATATGCAGTGTGACCGAGTGCATTATAAAAGTGAATTTAACATTCGTGCGAGTCGACTGAAATTGCTTTCTTATATTACTATTATTGTTTTAAAGTTTGATAAATAAAAACCCGCATAATGACATAATGTTAGGTTTAAAGACAAAAGTTTTTAGGAAATAATTCACACCCGTTAGACCTATTTTATTTCCGAGGGGTAAAAAACGTAATTGCTAAATTCTAGTCTGGAGATAAGTTTTCTGGATTCATAATGGATCCAAAGCCAACAGATAAACTTACAGATCAGGTGTCGATAGATAAATTTTTTTATGTGAGATGGGCGTCATCAGCAAGCAGTTCATCACCAAAGAATATCATCTGCTCGAAAGAAACGACATTTTTATATACCCTACCCGCACTTAATAATCTTCAAAATCTGCAAAGAGTGTTGCGTATTATTTAAAAATATATTTCTATATATTAAATTTTTTCCGTTTGTAACTATTTCCCAACAAGTTTTAATAAAATATCATCTCATAAATATACCCGGAGTGATTTTTATTGAGATGCATCCATGCTTGAAAAGCACAGCGGGTATCAATCCACATTAAGGTCAGATTTTCTAATTCAGAATAGGTTAATAGCGAATAGGTTTTTGTCGGCGAGATGTTAAACTTTTTTAATCTATTGTAACTACACGGCCTATTAAATCGTGTCGGGAATAATGTATAATTTTGGATAACGTATACGGTTATAGGTTACGGAGGTGGAGCAATTACGCTAATCTTTAGCTAATCAAACAATCGTCTTCCCGTGGCAAAGGGAATATGAAAGAGGTATTATATTAGGTATACAATATCAATTTATATTGCCGCTTGACAGTAAAATCTGGTTTCAAAAAGCATTTCGAAGGTCAACATGTAGAAAAGACAAATTCTTTTTGTCTATCTTCGTTCTGATTGTCATTCCGAAACCAGACAAAACTTTCCATCAGCTTCCAACCAAAGAGTCCCCCAGGGGAAAATGTTTTTTTCCTCCACTAGAAAGATAATTATTTCCGCTGAATTTCGAGGCACAGACCACTCAGCCGAGACCGACCAGGTGAGACGGTGGGCGTCATCCCCCACAAGGTCACAGGTGACACGTTGCGCATGCGCCACATCCTCTACATCCTTTACGACTTTTTCTACTTCTTCTTATATTAAAATATATTTACGGCTTTTCTTTTAATTCAATTTAATATGCATCTACGGTACGAACGGCGTGTGCTTTATTTAAGCATGCCACACAAGCTTCTAAGCATAAACCTCTGTATTTTTATCCATTAAAAAATTCGTTTTATAAGTAAAAAAAAACCATTTAAAATAAACAACTCGTTTCAAATTTAAAAGTTACATCTACCCTTTCGAGTCGATTAAACTCAATTAAAATTTATTTTTATAGTTAAATTGCATTCATTTAGTCAAAAAGTAGGGTTTATAATGCGTTAAAAATGTTTTTAAATTAAAAATTTAGGTTTAAAACTACACTCGTTTATGTTTAAAATCATCATTTGACGACTATATCATGTATAAAAAATTCTTTTCAATAGATATTTCCTAGTTTAGATATTAATTGATCATTAGCCAATTGTTTTTATAGTTAAATAAGAGTTGTAAAAGCTACTGAAATTGGCTATTTCCTTAGATTTACGAGCAAAATAAATCAAAAATTCTATACCAAATTTTTCAAAAATATTATTTAGGTTATGTGTGTACCTTATATATATATACTGTATATATACATATAATACACACACACATTATATCCGGTGACACACCTTCTATTGTCTCATTGGTTGTTACAGTGTTGTCCTATCGTTCGACTTCCGCCAATCAGCGGAAACAATAGCAGTCACGTGTCATAACCATCCGTATACAAAAGTTAGCGGGTAATAATGGTATATAATGAGGATGCAATTATCTCAGAATGGCATTATTAATATATGTTAATATGACAATAAAGAAGCGAGTATATTTTTTTACAGATAGATCCTAGATAATATATAAAAGATTTAAAATAAATAAAAGACATCAATCTAAAGAAAATTGTTCAAGTAACTTTTGAAAGCTGGAAGGAGAAGCATTTCACTCTTCTGCGACAAGTTTGGTCTGTGCAAATATTACTTTTCCTTCACCCAACTCGAAAAGTCATTAAAGATTGCATTCAAGTTCACAACAGTCGAGAAGTGAGCAGAGAACTCTCCCTCAAGGCTATCTCTATTGCTGTTTGTTTGGTAAACGTCGAAAAATATTATTTGACGTCCCATTCGACAGCTTTGAAAATGAAGCCTTTATGATTCCAACCCATATATACAAGAGAATATTTTTCAGAAAATAACACAATTATTGCCGCTATTTTTTTTTATTTATTTAACATTTTTGTTTTAAGCATCGCTCTTTTATTTGCACACATTCTCTACTTTTCTTTCCAACGATACAAACGCAAACACACGTAACTATAGGTAATGATGGTTTGTCGTGACAAAAATCAGTAGTAAAACTTAATTTGAAAATAACTTATTAGTCAATTCACAGTCGACAAATTTAAACCTTGAAATAGCCTATTTAATGTTTTAAAAATAATAATACAATATAATTGCGTGATAAATTAATTAGCGGATAAAACAAACAAGTGATAACTTTTACAAAAGACTCGTGATTAGGACCCTTTAATTTAGAATTCGTTAATTGAGTTTTTAATATTTAGGCCCGGTTAATAGTTTTATAAATTCGGTTTTATTAGACTGGATTTAAATTTGAAACCAATTAAACATCGTTGAATATAATTTTTCAATTCCTTTTAGGCCTAAGAGAATAGTTAACTAACGGGTGATATAACTTTTAAATAATTATCAAATAATTTTTATATTATATTTACTTATTTCTACAAAATTATGCCTATGAAATTAATGTAAATAATAAATATATAACTAATATAAATACACATACGCTAATGTCTCAGTAGGTTTAAGTTTATCTATCAAACAACAACTAAATACAGGATTTTAAAGCATTTGTATGGCGTAAATTAGAGGTAAAATTATCGAACCGCTGATTATAGGCCTAGTTGTGTGGACTTTTTAAAGTTAATATTAAAGCAGCAAAAACTTGACCTAATTCGAACTTGTCAAATTTTTTGTAGTCTCGGACAATAATAGGCCTATCGATTGGATAGACGTGTTACGAAAGGAGAAACAATAGCCGGGCTGCGTTGACAAAATAGGACAAAAACTCGAAGTTTAAAAAATGAATAAATAAATAATGAAAAGATTTGGAAATAAAATAAAATAAGTAGATCGAATTATTCAATTTCTATATTTATCGCTGTAAAATAATCTAGAAAATGGAAAGAAAAAAAAATTGAAATTATTGGTTTTTTGGATGAAAATGTTAGGTGAAGTTAATGCAGGCTATTGATTGAAGTATCAACAGGTTAAAAGCCTGACTCCATCCTGTTGCCACTGTCAAAATAACAAAAATCCAACGCCTCAAAATAAACTGTTGCTTCATCTTTAAGCCATGGGAGAGATGATAATTTGGTCTATCGATCGGCTTTATAAAGGTATGAAAATAATTAAGCAGACAATAAAGGCAGACCCATTAAATTAATTCTCGTAGAAAGTTAATTAGGCATATATATACACACCTAAATTGGGATATTGTATGTTGATAATATCTCGTCGGTGTCAATAATGATGGGAATAATCAGACAGATTTTGCTGCATTGATTGTAATTTCTAAACGAATACAATACGTACAAATACTATCTACAATCGTACAGAGAGTTACAATACACAGATCAGCTATGGTACAAATCCCTCCTAATAGAAGGAAACTCAAACACTTACGGATCCTATAGGCTGTCTCTTCACACATCGACTCCTGTCTCAGAGGCCTTGGCTCGCGATAGACAAGCTGATAGTCCGAAAAGATGATGAGGCGACAGAGATTGGGCAGTTGATACTTGACTATCCAAGCCTTGCTCTCGTAGACTTGTAGAACCGTAATTTTCGGCCACTCGCAGGAAGGGGTTAAGAACTAAAGAGGGCGAAACGGTGCTATTGTGACGAGACGGCTCATACAGGGACGGCGAAGACAGACCGTAATTGGAAGGACCACATCCGCAAGACATGAAACAGGTGGGCACCTGCAGAGGAAGATTCGAATACAAGGACGCTGCACTAGGATAAGTAGACGAGTTCGAAGTGTTAAATGTTTTAAACGGGTTTAATAGAGATTCGGGTGGTGGAGGTGGTGATCTGGATGTTAGTTTTCCGCCTTCGTGTTCGTTTCGTTCGTCATTGGGAGAAAGTCTACTAGATGCAGCCGCCGACGCTGTGGATGTCTCTCCTAATTGCGGAGCGAAGGGCGGAATAATGGCTGGTACTGTTACAGGTAAGCCCGTCGGGGCGAAGAATCCTCGGCTGAAATTCATACTGAGATAGTCCACAGGTGGCATGTAAGGTATCGAGAAAGGAAAACGCTCTTTTTTCAACAAGTTCTTTGGTTTCCTACGTGGCTTGTATTTGTAATCGGGATGCTCTTTCATATGCATGGCTCGAAGTCTTTTGGCTTCTTCGATGAACGGTCGCTTTTCCGTGTCGGTCAGGTGCTTCCATTCTGTGCCCAACCTCTTGCTAATTTCCGAATTGTGCATTTTGGGGTTCTCCAGAGCAATCTTCCTCCTTTGGGCTCGCGACCACACCATGAAGGCATTCATCGGCCTCTTAACATGGACTTCCCCGCTACTGGTATGGCGAGTGGTGGATAAATTTAAATCGCCATTACCTTCTTCTCTCACCTGTTGATTCTCAGAGAGTGTCGCTTCTCCATTGCCGGCCAACCGACCATCCCATAAAACTGCTAACTTACGAAACTCCAGTTTGTCTTCCTTCCAAGACCGCTGATCCAAATGATAACCCGCCAGACGTCTTCGCTCGACTGTATATAACGGGAGGTACACGTGGTGGAGCAAATGTCGATGGTTGTCTTGGCAACAAGAAATGTTAACCAATCGCAAGGTACAACTGGTCTGAGTCCGCCCGACTGTGAATAATGCGAGGGTAAACCCGTCCTATTGGTCGACTCTATTCTGAGCGCGCCTCTTGTATCTACTTTGCTTACACCAAGCTTTTTATTGCGTTTTTTCTGCTGTTTTTATTTGTTAATCTCTGTAGGTAAATTAATCTGCTTTCTTCTCTTTCATTCATTATATTTTCGTTTCACAATAAAGAAAAACGAATTAAAAACAGGCCTGCGAAATTCTTTAATCAAGCCCATAATATTATACGAATTTCTTTCCATTTTTAACTGAATCATTTTGCATCAACTTTATCCGTTCTTTTGATTTAATCTAAAAAATTATTTCGTTTTAAAATAAAATATAAACATAGAATTATACTTTTTAATACGTTTATTTTTCTCTTCAGAAAAATCTCAGACCCGAAAAGAAATCAGCTAAAGAAAACCTGTTTAATATCCTAATTATAACAATTTAATTATCAATAATTAACTTCCATATGACTTCAGGTAATTTATTATAGCGTGAATCTATTAAATGATTCTGCATACGACATAATACTTTTAGCATTTAAAACTTAAATAAAATATTTGAAATAAAAAGTTTCTAATAAAAACATAAATAAAATCTGTGTTTATTCACGTTTTTCATCTTTCTTAAATTTCTGATGAACAAAAAACAGGTCTGAACTAAAATTTAAGAAAAATAATTTTATAAAATGTAGCATTAATCAGAATTTAAGTTAGATTATAACAAAATACAATAGAAAATAAATAGGGCCTAAAATAGGGCCTACTCTGAAGCCCTATCTTAATTATATTTATTTACTTTTATGCCATCTTAGTTCAAATGGAAGATATTTTTCCTTTTGCTACAGAGTTTTTCGTATTATTATTATTATTATTATTATTACGTTAAGGATTAAGGGCCCTTATAATTTCGATTTATATTCATCTAAAATAAGTTGGCCTATAAATGAAACAGTTAAATATTTAACGCATATAAAATTATTTAACATAAAAGAAATGAGCCTATTCCTCCGGTCACATTATTTTTCTTAGGTGTAAAATTTAGAAATTTACACCCGAAATTTAGAATTAAGCTCCATAAATTTAAACTAGGCCAATATATTCTGTAGTAGACTGATATTAAAATTGCAGAGACACTCGCACAGTTAAAGTAGGCCTATCTGATATTCGATAATCATCTCTTGATGATCTGAACTGAATTCACATTCGATATCAGTCAGAGGTGGCATTTTTATAGAAAATAATTTAAGAAATTTAACTCTTTAATCGATTTGTTTACAGATTAAAGAAATTGTTAACAGATTAAAAGGAAAATTAACAAGATTGGGTAACTAATAGAATGATTCAAAAGACAATTTTGTTAGCGTTTAAATATTTACTTCGTAAATGAGAACCATGCCTCTTTTGAAAATAAACGATTAATTTATCTTCTTTCATTACTGTTTAAGTATATGTTTATACTAAAAATAGATTAGAAACTCCAATAAAATATTTAGAATAGAATCTAAATAACTAAAACGATTAAAAAGAAATTAAGCACGAACCGTCACGTTTGGGGTCTAATGATACGGGACACGTGGCCTTCTATTGCTTCCATATGCGTTTATCCAAAGTGCTTAACAGATGGTAAACTTTATGCTTTTCGCCATTGTAAAGTTCTTTAGGCTTTACGCTTCCAGGAGATTTGTTGATAATAAAGAATATATATACATATAGAGGTGTATAGAAAAGGCCTACATATATACATCACAATGAAAAGATTGATATATTTAAAATTAGTGTACAAATATTGTAAATTATAAAAACTAATATCCAGTTTTAAACTTTATGTATTTTCTATTTATTTAATTGTTGAGCCAAGAAAAATATACTAAAATATAGAATATTGTTAAGGAATCCGTATAATATAGCTTTATTGTTAAGAAAATCTTACTTAACAATAAACAATTGTATTAGATTATAATATAAATTAATAATATTAAAAATAAATCTGGAAGCTGAGATTAAAAGTAGTGTAATATTTATTTTTTATTTTTATTTTTGTAAATGTTAACTTAATATTTTTAAAACCTTTTAAAAATTTGTTTAATAATAAATGGAGAGAATATTATTATTATTATTATTATTATAAATATTGTAATAAGAATTCTTTTAGAATTATTAAAAAATCGGTTTTTCGAAAACGATTCATTCAAATATTTATAAATTATCATTGAAATTATTAATACAATTTTAAATTTAAGCATTATTATTATTGGTATTAAATGATTATTCAAGTTCTCAAAAGTCATTCAATTTTTAATACAAAATAACTTTATATTTACAAATTATATATAGGCCTATTAAAAAAAATAAAAATGATTATTGTTCGGTGTCACACTTCTTTCTCAATAAATAAAAAATATTTTAAAAAATTTTTAAAAAGTAAACGAAAATATAAAATCACTAAACAAGGATATAAAGTGTTATTTTTTCTTTTTAATTTATTGAAAATAATCTTGTGTTTGGAAACAATAAATAATAAAAGGTCACGCAGATCGGTTGTGCACTTGAGCCTTTATAGTTATTACGAATCAGTAATTAATTACAATAACCGCTTCAAACCCTAGTAATTATTATATGACGAGTACAAAATATATACCTTTTAAATTCTTTTTTCCTATGGTACAGAATAAAATACTTCTTAGACAAAGTCTATTTATATTAGAAAAAGCGGATCATCCCGTAAGAACAATCTTCCTTTTTAATACAGTTTGACTAAGTTTTTAGTTATTAATTCTTTAAAATTAAGTTACGGACGAATGGTGAAATATGACTCAATCGTAAATTGCATATCCTACAATAAATAAGCAATAGGCTATTGTACTTAGATTTAATTTGAATAAAAGGTAAACCGTAAATGTATATAATCGATGAACAATTGATATTTTTCAATGAACGAAACAGTAAATTGTTTAATCGATTTTTAGTTCGACACGACCGAAACCGATTTTAATTAAATTTGTAGCATTAAATTAATTTTATTAAGAGTTATTTAAAAAAAATAAATATGAAAATTTAATTATAAAAAATAAATATAAGGCGACGGTTAATTTGAGAAGCGAGTTTAAAGATTTTAAAGCTGACTCATTGATGAGGCGATAAATGATTTGTAAAGAGTAATTCTTGATAAAGATGTAATTTTAAATATCTATCAAAAAGTGTTTGACCACTAATTGTTGTTCGTAAAGATAGAAATAGTTTGTAGAAGATGAATTCAGTTTCATACCGGAGTCGATAGATGGACGGCGCGTGTCGAAGATTTTTATACAAAAATTCCCCTACGCGGAGGGGGAAATGAACTCCATATATTGCAAAGGATTAAAACGAGAGAAGATTAAAAAAACTAACGTGTGTGACGACATACAAGATCAATTTTCGTTCAAATCTATCAGATGCTTTGAAAAACAAGCCGTTGGCGAATGCGCTCTGTGGCTCAAGTTAATAGAACTTATTACAACCGAGTAAACGGACCCGTCCCAAGAGAACAAACTCGCTAAATTGTCCTCTATGTGTTTTCACTAGCGATGCTATAGGGCTACGGCGGAGGAACAATAGTGGAAACAAGACTCTTCAAATCAGATAGAGAGGGAAAAAAAGAAGTCGAAAAAGCGGATGACAGATAAAAAAAATCCTTCTCTGTAATCTGTGTCTCAGCATTGGGAGTAGAGTTGAATGAGGCTGAAAACTCGATCCCGTTGCTCGTTAATAGCAAAGACTTTTCCGACATTACTTCCTCGCTACGATTGCTAGAAATACGAAAAAGCCAAATTAAATCCCGTCGTCTGTTCGAGCCTCGGACTATTTTTGCAAAAATTGCCATCCGACAGCCTGTAAATGAGTTTTCTCCTAGGAGCGAGCGTGCCAGGCACGAAGCTAATATACCCAAAATTTCCAACAATAAGTGTAAAATGTGCAAACTAGATTGGCTTATTTCTACTTAACTTAACAGCTTCCTACCAAGAAAATCAGATTTTCCATTCATTCAATCGTTCATTTGTATTGTAAGCGAACTTATTCCCAAAGACCAAACTTTCAAGCACTGACTCATTAAGCAAAGTGAACGTTGAGTGTAAAACGATCCGTACTGACTCATAGTCGTGCTATTGTTCCGTTCAGCACCTTCTCAACAACTAGAGAGAAACTTCAATTAACATAAATGAAGACGATACTGTTCTAACCCGATTAGTTTCCACAGGTGGTCTCACTTATACTTTTATTATTATTGTTATTATTATTATATTGTGGCCAGCTCGGGCACAACGACGGGGAACGCTGGAACGATGCGCATAAAGACAAATTAAGATGATAGTAAACACAAAAAGGGATTAACACGTCGATGACATAATCCTCGTCGAACGAACAGGGGGAGATTTAAAAAGCGGGCCCGATTGTCTCCGTCGGACAGCGCGCATGCGTCCCAGGGGAGTCGTAACCCACCAATCCTAGTGATTGAGGAGTTAACAGCACGTGACTATGCCTACACCATTTAGTCGCATTAAAGCGTTGTTTGACGAGTGGCATCCTCTGGGGGATAATTAGCCTCGACTCGCCTCGGACTTATTTGTTTAAATCCCAACAGATGGGATGATGGAGAGGGCGCGTCTCCTAGCAACTAGGGGGTGCGCCATTGATCTCTTCATCCTCGTGCCGACCACGTGGTCCAGCGCGCGACCTAATAAATTTCACCACGTGGTTCGGCCATCAGATAACTTTCGATCGAGACACCGCTAATAATTTTCCTATAGTCGGTCCGTGCGAATCGTAAGACCATTCTAATTCGGTTACCTCGGTAACCGAATTTGTGGTTTCCGGTTAAACAGCGTATTGACGTCACTAACGATGCTCCCGTTGTTTCAGCTGGAGCGATAACGGCATGTCAGGTCGATGACATATTGTTTGACATACAACGAGCCGATTGATACAGTAGATTCTTCCGTCAGGTGTGATTTATAGATCGCTGTTTCCTCTTTCCTCGTTCTCAGTTGTAACGTCCGACGGTATTTGTTTGGACGTCTGTCCGGAATACAACTATTAACATTTCCATTGTTGGGGATTGTTTCTGAAACTGAGCTCCTATAATCACGTGGCGCCCCCAAAATCACGTTGGAAATGTACTGTTTATAACGTGTTTAAACGAAGCAGATAGAGAAGAATATAAAATTGTTTGTTTTTCCTTGTCCAGAAGCTATTAGGCGACGATGGCAGAAGCTGTAAAGACGGCAATCGAAAGTTTTAAAGAACTTCTTGAATATTTTGGCAAAGTGCCTAACACAGGTAGGAGAATAAAAGGCTCTCTGGTAGATTTAAAGAAGCGCTTCGGAAACGAATTAAGCTACTATTTACCACCATTAAAAAGAAAATAATATTTTAATAGATTTGTTTATTTTTCTGTGCCAAACGAACTTCTTCAAGTTATTGTTTTGTAAAGGGAAGGCGTCATTGATGGACAGACGAGCAAATAGATTCGAGGGGGGAGACTGAGAAAAGAAGTTCTCTAAAGAGACTCAACTTGATTTACATGAAACTTCCATTTGAAGCACATTATAATACTAACAGTGCTCTATTGTCGAGCGGAGTCTACACTCAGATGGATATAACAATAGTTCAGTTTAATGTTTCTTCGGAGCATTTTGACTGAAGTTTATCCAGAAGGAACTGAACCGGATCTTTACTTGATGGAGTGGAATACATATTAGAAAAAGCATTGCTTTTTTTTCACTCTTTTCTCCTTTCGAGTATCACCAGGGGGAGCACTAGAAACGTCAACAACTACCTCCTTTCCTTGATAAATTCTTCATTTATTGGATGGATTTCGGTTGGAAAATTACTCAAATATATTTGCCTATAACGCACCTGTTAGAAGAAACGATCTCCTGCTTCTTTGCATCTCGATATCGCCCGATTGTTAAGACCTCAATTTATCCCAATGCACTTCCTGCAAAGGTTATTGCCTGGAATATATTAGCAGTTTATGATCAAAGAAATTATCCTCTATCTAAACGCATTCTGATGTCTTTTCTGTCTTTTCTGCCACCGATCGGCACAGAGTCGCTGGTAAAATTTCGATGGTTTTGCCGCCCGTGATTCATTTGAATGACGTCACGTGGCAGGAATCCCAAGCCCGACGGGTGGCGGGCTTCTCTGATTGAAAACAAGTCGCGCGAGTTTCTTTACACCGGAAGTTGGCACAATCTGCTACTATCGTGACATCCGATAGGGGAACGGAAGTAGAGACATCTCAGCGGACAATAGGATCCGTTTTCGCCGCCTAGTGGGAGACTAGAGAAGTAACGACCCGTTTGACGGAAGTGAGCGGGAGATGTGGAGGAATCGAAAGAATGGAACAAACAGTGCAAATGAAGCATCACTCGTCACTATATACGCGGGGGTATTAGTGGCCTGACCCGGGTCCCCCGCCTGGCCCCGAGGGTAAGCACCCGTCAGCAGTCGGGATCGAGCCATCTTCACCAATCGATGATGTTTACCCTGTGGGCGACAGACCACCAAGTCGTACTGAATAGGACAGGAAATATAAAAACATTTTTCAAGTTTACAAGTCGTCTTATAATGGCTGAGTATTGCCACGGCAGTTGTGTGACTCGGGGGAAAAAGAGACGCAAAGCTGTCACAGCTCACGCCGGCAATAAAGAGAGGTACGGCCATAGCGAGGAGAAGTTCGCTCTACTCAGATAAGCGATGTCTTTCTTCCCTCGATACTGATGGCACGGCAGAGATATTGGACAGAAAAACGTTTTGCTTATCGGAAGCCAGGCGTTCTATTGTGGACTATGCGATGGTAGTTTCGATTCACAAGGTGGAGTGCCACGTTTTGCTGAATTCGGACATGCCCTCAGGCCCAGGCGACTTTCAAGAAACGTATTGTCGACTGCTATTTAATCAGCCGGTGATGGATTGGTTCATCTCTATGTTAAGACGAACTGTTTCGTTTCATTGTCTAAAATCTCCCGCGTTATTCCCAGCAATCGTTTCAATCAGCAGAAACTTTTCAGAAGAGAATACAATCAAAAATATGTTTTAATCATTTGCTTGAAACGATATCGCAGCTGGATATAGCTAGTGCTATTGACACTCTTGGCCAGATCTGCTTGCGCTGTAGGAGTTAGTTGTTATCGCACGAAATGGGACGACGGTGACAATAGGGATAGCATCACTGCATGTCCTTGCTTCTTTAGCTCCGGGCTGACTCTCATCTTCGGTTTGTGTCAGAAACACTCCGCTTCCTTTGTATGTCTTCAACTGCACTTCATACACAATAGACCACCCGCATCTGTTGCGACGCTGCCTGTGGCATCGAAACAAAAAAATAACGTACTTCAGCTCCCTCTACGTTTGTTAGCGACTGCTTGCGCTAATGGGAGCTGACCCTGTTGACCAATGGTCGTTAGCGAGATGTGACGCGTCGCCGCGATCTCTCGCTCGCTACGCGCGACTTTTACTTAGTTTTTCTCCCTTTTTTTTCTTTAATAGCCGGCAATTTTAAAAGAAGTTAATTAACGAGATAACCAGCGCGCGTCACAAAGCAAAGTTTTAATGTTTGCTACGAATAATAACTCATTATTATTTTTTTCACTCGCAATTTTGTTATTCGCATTAAAAGCAAACAGAACGTCATTGATGCGGACATTACCGTCAAAATGTAAGGTTTTTACGATTATGTATCCCTCCCGCCTCATTTAGTGTGGCGTATAATACGCACTTTTATCGATTTTTGTTTATGTTCCATTAACGATCCATCGCACAAAGTTACTAAATTAATTAGATCCAAAAAGGTTATTTTCCTTTAGTGCTTCCGGTATTTGGCAATAGATGGCGCTCCACACTAACGGTCCCCCTAATGGTTCAATGTTTTCATCGCTGGGTGTTAATGCCTTCATTTGCGCCTTGTTTTGCCTGCATTATTGCACGCAATAAATTTGATGTTTATCGCCACCGAAAAAAACGTAATTAAATAGAAATGCCACATTTACCACTTCCAACAATCACGCCTGCCTAGGATTACGTTCGCTGCCATTATTGTTATTATTATTATTATTAGTATTATTATAATTTTTTAAAGATTAATAATTAACGGCTATAAATATTATTACGTGTGTTGAAAGTGGCACGTGACAAATTTTATTTATTGCAATATTGAAAAGATAT
Source organism: Centruroides vittatus (assembly GCF_030686945.1). Taxonomy (NCBI): domain Eukaryota; kingdom Metazoa; phylum Arthropoda; class Arachnida; order Scorpiones; family Buthidae; genus Centruroides; species Centruroides vittatus. The sequence continues at coordinate 1,833,936 of NW_027122708.1, read as the reverse complement.
TAAAGGTATCGTCTGATTGACAACTATCGCCATCTAGCGATATATATTGCAGTAAAATGCAATTGCTAAAAAGAAATTAATATTTTAAAATGATTTGTTATTAAAATACGTTATTTAAATTTAGCCCCATTAATAATACTATTATTTTAAAATATTTTTAAATTTAATTTCTATTATTATTTTTTTTTCTTTTGATAAAGTTACGAATAAAATTTAAATTAAATAAAAAATATATACGTTATTTAAATTTTTAATATATTATTATTTAATATTTATTTTTTACGCTCGATTTTTTACGAAAAATTAAAATATTAACGTATGCTGTTTAAAATATATTTTGCACAACAGATGGAAGCACCGTATAATATAATTTTTAACTTCTTCCAAAGAAGTTTTTAACGTTATTAAAAAAATAATATACTCGATTAACCGACTTTAGGGCTATCCTGTATTTAGAAAGAATTATGGTATAATAATCTGCAGTATCAAGTATTTTCTAAGGGATATTTTATGACTATTGTGTCTATATGCAAGGATATAGAGGGGAAGCTGGAGATTTTTTCCCCAGGCTCGGATAAAACTTAGTGCCCGTAGTGATTCCTATCCCTATAAAATTAATGCTATTTTTACTAACAGAAAATAAATATTTAAGGCTGCTTTTTATTAATTAAGAAACATTCTACGGTATTTCATTTATTAAAAAAAAAAAAAAAAACTAAAGGCCCGCTCTACTCCCGAGCCCCATACAAACTCTCTGGGCCCCGTCCACGTAACACTATTTTGCATTGTGATAAATAATAAAATAAATAGATAATAAATAAAACGAACTTTCTGTAGAAAATTTAATGATATAATAAAGTCGTTTCTCAAATATTAAACAGGAAGTTAATGAAAATTGTTGGGTACCGACTGAAACTTTCCTTGAGATTTTTTGCCTCTTTTGTGAATCTGCTGAGAAGCATTTCCTTTGAGAGTGTACTGTACATACAGATCTTTGCTGTAACAGACTTGTTCATCTGGGTTTTCCTTTTTTGACCCCCTCCCAACTTTTCTTTACAGGTCTGCTCTCTTTCTTTAAAGAGATGAGACTTCTGAAGTGATTTCTCGTGAGGTGTACAATGAACTTTTAGATCGAAGTGCGTTTGGCTTGAAAGCTCCCACTTGCACAATAAACAATAATCATAACGATGTCGAAGATAGATAAAATCTATAGGAAACTGTAACTCTGATAAACTATACAATTAGCTATTAAAAGATAGAATTTTATAAGTTTATCTACAGCATAATGCGCGTAGATCAGTGTAAAAAGTGACATATTTTTATCTAAATTAGATCTGATTAGCATAAAACCGGCAAGAACAATTCAATAATTTCACTGTATTTAAGCGTAAATAGCACATAAAATATCTCTAGATTAGACATACGATATATAAAATAATTTTAAAAACAAATTTATAGGCTACTCGTTTTCTTAAGGCCGATCACTTCCTAATCTCGTCTGTACTTAGTATAGAAGATTGGCTTATAAGAAAACAATATCTCATTAAGAATAAAAAGGATATTTTAAAATCAGTCTTTTTTAAAGTTTCATCGTTTTTTAGAATAGAAATACTTTCTCGTCTAGGGTAATCTGTTTAATATTAATGCTTAAAACCCAACAGGTACTAAATTTGCATCATCTGATTAATGAAAACTAGATACTGTATATGGGCTGTTTTTACTGATATTCAAACCACCTGTATTAAATTATATAATAATTTTATACGTGTTATTTATATTTTACGTGTTTATTTGTGTATTTTTTAAGGATGGCGTTTATAGAACTTTGCAGTACAGTGCACCTAGAAACTCGTTTCCTTTACATACGTTCAGTACAATACGTAAACGTCGTAGTGTTAATAACACTAATAGAGAAAATCCGATTAAAAAGATTATATTTCGTATTATTCATCTGTTGTTTGATAATACAAAATATCATATCTAATTAAAATATATTATTCCAACTATCAGTTTGATTCGCTGTTTCATTAACGATGTAATCGCAACTATGTAGAGGCGCATTACGAATTGTGTTCAGGAATAATAAAGAAATAATATCCCATTTCACTGTAAGATTAAAAATATAGGAATAATACACTGATTGATAGATTAACACATCGGATAATAATTAAATAATTAGAATGATAGATTTGATGTAATCAGAAGAGAAGATATAGCAGTTTATTGATATCAATACATTTCATTACTCCAAATATAAATCACAAGTTGATGTCGACGTTCAAAGATCGAAACGTGTGTGACTCATTGTTGTGTATATAACTTACTTTTATCCGGAAAAAACCTTTTTTTTTTTTTTTTTTTTTTTAAAAATTATTTATGATAAGGCAGATGAAGTACGACGTATTAGGGGTAGCGACGATAAAGGTATTGGCTTGTCGCTCTGGAGGATTCGGATTAAATTGATAGGAGAACTACCAAGGAGGTGCCTCCTGAAAGGACTTTTTATGAGAAATTAGCTCCTATTTAGATGTTAGGCAAGTGATTTTCAACCGGGGTTCCGCGGAATACCGTAAAGCAGTGGAGTTCAGCAAACTTGCCTCGAGTAGTCCACAAAAAATAAATAAATAAATAAAAATAAAATAAATAGTTTTTATTACAAATTTCTTCCAATGAACTATAACATTTTACTTTATTCGTAGAAAATTCATGTACTTATTGCATTACACTACGGTTTATTACTACTGTGAACAAAAAGTATCGCTTCTCGAGTCGTCCCGAAAACGTTGAATTCTGTCCAAAAACAACAGTGTTCAAGTGGCCGAAGAAATGCTTTCTCAAGGCGAATCGTTCTTAGAATGTATCATTACGGGTGATGAAACCTGGATCTTTGCTTTAGACACCGAAACAACTCAACAATCAAGTGAATGGCACTCGCAAGACTGAAAACACCACGTCAAAGTCAATCAAAAATCAAGATCGTGTTTATTGTTTTCTTCGATGGTCGTGGTGTTGTGCATCACGAATTCCTTCCGACTTGCCAAACCGTCAACAAAGAATATTATTTGAACGTTTTGCATTGTTTGCGTGAAGCAATTCGCAGAAAACGACCCAATTTGAGGCGAGAGAACTTGTGGATTTTATACCACGATAATTCACCTGTCCATAATGCTCTCGTTGTTCGAGAATTTTTGGCCAAAATTTCAACAAATAAGGTTCCTAAAGCTCCGTATTCACTGATATGGCACCATATGACTTTTTTCTGTTTCCTTGACTAAAATTTCCGCTTCGTGGTCATCGTTTTGAGTCGATTGATGCCATAAAACAAACTTCCCGCGAGTCCCGAAGGAGTTTCACGAAAATCACTTTAAAGCGTTTATCGAGGATTGGAAAAACGTTAGCATAAGTGCATTGCAGTGGGATTGCAGTGGGAGGGAATTACTTTTGAGGGAACGAAGTGAATTTTGATGAATAAATTCAAATCCTGTGTTTTATTGAACCATTTCCGACATTTTTTGATCACAGGGGTATATAACACAGGAAGCGACCAGTTAAAAATGACCCCTCATTTTTTACTGAAACGTCGAGAAAAAATGCAAAAAAAAAAAAAAAAATTGGTGATGTTTTCTGTATGTATGGACGTGTAAATGGGGTGGCACGTTTTCGTTCACCCACTTTGAAGCTTAATAACTTCTGTGCCTTTTTTCAAAAATTCCTGAAATTTTGCAGATTTGTGTGTTAGGGGATTGATGCTATTTAATTTTAAAATTTGGTGGCTAAAGATCGAGAGGTGGAGAAATATAGCGTTTACATACGTTGTATCTCGAGTGAGAACGGACTTAATGAAGATTTTACTCATTATCAATAGCATTTACAATTCTACCCTCAAAATTAAGATTTTTGCCGTGTTATAATAATTGATAATATAAAAAGTTTTTTTTTTTTTTGTGAAATCAGCTTTCGGACCGGATTTGTTAAAGAGTTTCAGAAATAATTATTAGCGAGGTTAAGGCCGAAGGTTTCAACGCGAAAACGTGTACGTCGGACGTTCAGCGCCGCTTTCCCGTAAGCCTAGAAGTTTGACAATGGCGTTTGGAATGTCGAGCATGATTCCACTGACTTTTCAAACGCCATTGTCAAACTTCTAGGCTTACGGGAAAGCGGCGCTGAACGTCCGACGTACACGTTTTCGCGTTTAAAACTGCGGCCTCAAACTCGCTATTATTGAGTTCTTTATCAGAGCCGGGCCTAGAAGTATTTTTACCTGAGGCAGAAGGATAAATTTTCACCCCTATGTATAGTTGTTTATTTCTTATAAGTATTAAATGATTTTGGGAACAAAATATATTCATTAATTATTAAATAAAAAAGTCGCAGAACGCAGTAATAGTACAACAGTAGTTGTATTATTACTGCGTTTGCTTGACCCTTGTCCCGACTCTGTTCTTTATTATTAACATTTTTCGTGATACTAGCCTATTTTTGCTATCAATTATCATGGATTTAAAAAAAATAATTTATAATTAAATTTTATGTATAAAACGTGAATGGACTAATTAAATTTTTATGCCTAGAGCAAAGTAATTATTGGACTTCTTTGGAAATGAAAGTAAATACCTGAGAATGAAATATAAATATTACTAAAACAGCTTACTTTCTTATTTAAAAATGTATAAAAATAACTATATTTGAATAATGTGATATATTTAGTTATCGATTAATAGACCTAATATAACTTACGATACGCATACTCTGTATTCATATAAATTTATATATATATAAATGTTATATTTATACACAAATATGAATTATTATTCATAACACAGTTCAGTAGTTTTCATGTTATGGATTTTTTTAAAAATTCAGAGAACTGTATCCGATGATTTTACATTATGTTCTGGACAGACAAATCTTGGAGCCAATAGACTTATGTATTGTTCAAGTCAAGTGAAAATACAAACAAATATCGATGTAATCTGTTGAGATAGTTTTTAAAAATATTTGAACGACTAAACAATAGACAATAAACGATAAAAATATAATTGAACTTATCAGTTTTATTGTTGGCGAATACTTCTGTCGCTTGAAAGTCAATAACGTCGTGTTTGAACCGACAAACTTAAACACAGTATTGATAAGCGATCTCAATTCTAACATTTTATTGTACCGTACATCAAACAAGGGAATTCTCCAGCAAAAATTAGACAGTAGCCGCTTATTTTTAAAGAATTTTGTAACAAAATTTTAAAGGATATTAAATGCCTCTTCAAAATAAAATAAAATTATCGTAATTTATTTTTTCGACTAAATATAAACCATGAAATATCTAAAATCAATTTCTATCATTTGTTATCGCTTATTCACAAATGTATATATTATTATAGCGTTAGATATATATAATTTATCTCGACTAAAATAGGTTAAGGGCCGGTTGCGAGAGTTTTAATTTGAAAGTTTAATATACAGAGCTACTCTCAATGAGTTTTCTTTTCTTTTCATTTAAAAATTTTTCCTTCCTGTAGATACTAAGAGAGCCTTTCTTCTATCACGGATTCGGCCAGGCTCATTAATTATTAAATATTTAAAATTTTTGAATTATCCCCTCTTGGGGTACACATCCGGATCCGCTACTGTTTAAACGTTAACTAGTGCAACTGACCCTAAAGAAACTAAAGTTATTATTTAAAATAAAAGAAATTCATCGAAATTTATAAAGATTATACAGAGCAACCATCGGGTGAATAGGCGATAATGGCACCAGCACGTGGCACTAACCTATGGATTTGGTGAAACCGGATCAAAATACAGATAGACTGAAAAATTAACGCGAAAATAACCTTATTTACCATCCTTAAAGCTGATCTGAGCACACAAGTTTAGTGTTTTCGGTCTTTTCCAGTCAGTTTTTAAAAATGACTTGAGAATGTCTTTCTAATCTTCGTATCATATTAAGGATGGATTGAACGCTACCAACATCTCAAGTTGCGAGTGAAGTTGTTGTAAAATGAAACTGACAACAATTTACCATTTATGATAAGTAAAGAAGATTTATCCAAGCTCTCAGTCGTTGCCATCGAAAGTGAAACGGCACGAAATGAAACAGGCCTACTTTGAGGAGCAAGTTACAGATTCATTCGCGGAGAGAAGGCCTGTAAATTGAAATTAAAGTTTTTCTGTTTTACCAAGCGAAAAGATAAATGTTATGTTGCATTGTTTTTGTTTTTTACTTTCTCTGCTGTTATATGTAATAGAGAGAAAGTCGGTCGAAAAACGATCCACCAAGATTTTTACATTTTTGGACTCACTGGACCTTGAAACGTCGAGAAATGCGAAAAAATTCGGGGTTTTTTCCCCCCTGTATGTATGGATGTTAGTGTTAGGCTTACCAGACGTCTCGCTTTGACCGGGACTGTCCCGGTTTGACGATGTGTTCCCGGCGTTCCGGCCAATTTGTCATTTTGTCCCGGTTATTTGGTAATTTTTTAAAAGTGCCGAATATACAAGAAGTAAAAATACTGCAGCCTGGAGTGAAATGGCGATTTGGCAACTAAAATATCCCCTCTTTACACTCACTGTTGCCAATCTAAATATTTTGTATCTAGATTTAAATACTTTTAATGTTGCTTAGATGTTTTCCCTCAAAATTTATAGCACGTGGCCCAATGAATTTAGATGTTTTTATTTCATTTTTTATATATTTCGTTCCAATTAGAGTTGGCAACACTGGAACTTACACTGGCCACGTCGTTGTTGAGCATGCCCTATCTTAGTTGGGTTCGAATTGCTAATCGACATTTGCGATTATTTTGTACTGTACATTAAATTAATTTAATCTACAAAATGCCAAAAAGAAACTGTGTGTTTACTGATGAATTAAAAAAGGATTATCCATTTTTGAAAAAATTCGTAATCGTATTGACAATGCGAAATGTGAACTGTGCTTTTCAGAATTTTCAGTAATACGTGGTGGGCGTTCGGACATTAAAACCACTTGAAATGTGCGAAACATAAGGCAACTGAAGGAACTTTCTCAAATATATGATCATATTTTAAAGGTACCGATTTAAATTGCATTAAATTTCGATGCCATTAAAAATAACAGAGAATCTTTAAATAAAGTTTACACTAGTGATAAATATTAATAACTTCTTAATAATAAGATATGTTCGGTTAAGTTATTAAAAACTGCTTTTAATAACTTCAATGAATGAAACTGTACTTTTTGTCGAAATTTTCTGAAATTTTGAAGGGAGGTTTGTGTATTAGAGGATTGATGCTATTAAAAATTTTGGTGGCTAAAGGTCAAGGGGGTGGATAACGTTACCATGCATAGCCTATTAATTGTTCATTCATACTTTGAAAAAATTTCCCAGTTTTGCAGTCTCACTTCAAATATTTCATATTTGATTTCTTTTAGCATGAAAACAAATATATATTTTAACTAAATTTCTGTGTAATTATCATATAACATCTACAGTTAAAATATATATATATCAACTCATAGCAATTACATATAATTAAATTTTTTACAAAGTTGCTACTGCTTGTTTAAAATTGAAACAGTGTGTATTTTTAAATTATTTGTGAACATGTTTTTGTGTTGTTTGATAAGAAATAAAGGGGAAAATTGTTGCTTACATCTACTTTTCTTTCGTCTTCTTCAGTGTTCGTCCCACGAAGATGTTCTTTGTGACCTGGAGCTATAGTTCTCAACTCCTTTACGAGTAAGTACGGTGCCGTCCCGGGGCGGAGTCGTTGACGAGATGGTCGGGATCACTTAGTCCAGAAATTTATCGAACATCACTCTTTAACGGAGGCGTAAAGTGATCTCTTCTTTGTCTCCAGGTAGAATGAGACCCGATCGGGGCAAGAGAAAGGTCGAATCTCGATGTTAATCCGACACCGCATCTCGATCTCAGATGACGGATTGTTTAATGCTTTTGCTCGTATTTCTATAAGTTTTGTTTTCTCTCTTGTCAAAAATTTCTATAAGACATCTCGCGATAATTATTTATTGATCGAAATATTTTATAGCAGTTCGAGTTCGCCGTAATTTCGTCCTATTTACGAGAATCTAAGCCAAAGTTCGTCTTCCCGGACCAATCTTTTAGTCTATTATTACTTTTTCTTCGCGTTGAGTTTACATTAAGAAATTCCTTTCCCGAGTGGAAAGCTTTTAAACAAAATTTAGTGAGGGGTTCGGACCTCGTACGGAACCTCACATAGGCCTATAATCTATATTTTTAGAGGACAATGTTTAATTTTCCATTTATAATCAACAGAAACAAGAAATGTTCATCAGAAAATAAAATGTTTTTATAGCCTAAATACATTTCGCCTCATAGTTCAATATCCATTTAGTATATTCAATATCCATTTAGTATAGTAATTCGCATGTCTTCCGATATTTGCTTTTTATCGTTTATTTTGTCATACTTGCTTAAATGCTCTTTGCCGTTTAATATTTGATCACGTTCTCCTATTTCTAGAAATCTGTGTAAAGAAACTACTACTTTTGCCTGCAAGAAGGACACATTATTTGGAAATCCAAAACTTGAAAGTTTAGCTGAATTGATTTCTAAAGTATCATATTCTGTGAAATATTCGTGGTGTGAAGGTGTTTTCACATATTGAAATCTGATTATATTAAATTAGCGGGTGGGCCCGGCGTTGCTCGGGCAAAAGTAACAATACCGAAGATTAAGATTATTACCTTACTCGTTTTCACAGAATGCAAGAATTGGGTCCCCCTGTTTCCGGACTAATTAGAGAATTTTTAGATGGGTCTAAAAATATGTTCGATTTCCCGCAAAAACGAAAAAAACTGCATCTGTGCCTTGCACGTCGCTTTCTCTTAACAATTCCATTGTTACGTGACACTTCCATTGTTACTTAACACTTCCATTGTTACTTGACACTTCCATTGTTACTTGACACTTCCATTGTTACTTGACACTTCCATTGTTGATGGAAGTGTTAAGCCTTAATCCTGTCCTTCTCCCCGTGGGGAGGTATTTCGAAAAATCCCTTCTTAGTGTGCGTTCTCTGTCGTACCCTAACTGTGTACCAAATTTCAACTTTCAACTCCTAACCGTTTGGGCTCTGCACTGATTATCATCATCATCATCATCATCAACTCGTCTCGATTATATGAAGTTAGTTAGTTAGTTATTGTTAGTTATTGTATTAATTTGATCCATGTTTTCATTTTTAAATTCCTACTATTAATTCACACTCTCCCTATATATATATATATATATATATATATACAGTGGACTTTCGTTATAGCGCTGCTCACTATACCGTGCACTCGGTTATAGCGCGAGCGATGTTCGCGACGCGATAAGCTCAAACACGTTTATACAGGTCCGTGTAACGTTAGTGAGTAGCGCATTTTATTGTTACTGCGTATTGAGTAATTGTGTATGTATTGAGTTCCTGAATGTATTTTGAATAGTGTTTAATTAATTATTGTATGCGTGATGAGTAAAAGAAAAGCTTACAGTGTGAAAGAAAAGCTTAACATTATTGCTAAAGTAGAGGTGAAACGCGTTACACCGCGCCGCTCGGTATAACGCGGTTTACCTTATAACGCGGGTGTTGTTTCCCGCCCAACATGCGCGTTATATCGGGGGTCCACTGTATCTTGTACCAAATTTTCAATCGTTAATAAAATACTTTTTATTTATCCACTCAAGTTCAAATACATTTTTAAAAACCTGTAGTGGATAACACTTGATGTTAATACAGATTTTTCAAATATTAATTCATTAATTAAATCTAATTATTGGTTAATATTACCTGTGGTATCGAAGATGGCGACGGTGAATTTTTTCCTTAGATAGTAGACAGCGACAGGGAAATTTTTTTCCCTACGTTCAAGATGGCCGCGTTTCCGGTAATCTCGAATCAGATTCTCGAGTGATAATCTGGAAGCAGATTAACAATGGATAATCTCGAAGTAGAATACCGAGTGATCTAAACGTTAGGGGGCGTACCCGTACTATATGTCGCATTATGCAAATTAATAAATTTCCCCGTCGCCGTCTAGTATCTAGGGAAAAAAATCTCCCCGTCGCCGTCTTCGATGCCACGGGTAACATTAACCTAATTATTAATACTTTAAATAGTTTTATCAGTTTGTGATGGAAATTGAAATCAACAGGCAGTAGCTCAATCGGTAAAATGCAAGGATTTCAGTATTTTTCACGTGAAGGTGAAGAATGCGAGTTCAATTCTTGCGAAAATCAATAAATTTTTGAAAATTTTCTACTTTAAGTAGACGTTTTATCCAAATGATTTTCGAGAGTGAGTTAGCAGTTGTGGCTTAGTGGTTAGAATGAAGGATTTTTCTCAAAAAATAAAATTGAAGGAATTTTATGCTTTGGGTTCAATTCCGATTTCTCTTTCTATTTTGCCACTTAATATTGTGATTCTGTCATATGTATATACATATTTATATTAATTGTAATTATTTAATAAAAAGTAACTAAAATAAAATTTTTCTTTGTTGACCTAAGTAGGAATTGACTTTAAAAAAATTTTTTTTTATATTACTTGTTAATTCAATACTTCAACATGGACATCTTTATCTACAATAGTTCTTGTCCAATATAAAATAGTGATCATGGTTTTGGCTCATTTTTAAATTTTGCTAATGCTTCTGGATTATTGTGGATTTTTGAATGATTCTGCTTCAGTTCTTGATCTCAATGATGCTTTCCCAAATTATTATGTTGCAAATGTCAGGCTCAGTTGATACCGGCGCCAAATGCTATGCCGAACTAAAGTCGAGGCATAGATACACAAACAAGTGTAACATTAGGCTTCCGTGTTATTGGTACGATGTATCTATGATATGTGTTCAATATCGTAACGTTCTGTAGTGTATGTGGTATGACACCAGTGTAAGAGAGGACAATGGACACAATAAGCATCTTTTTATCCATTCTCCACGGTTGCCTTATTTCTTGGGAGAGAGGAGTGTACTTGTTAATTTTTTCGGTGTGTGCATTTTTCATTTCATGAGCGTTTGGAATGCAGAAGCCAATTAAATAAGCGACATTATTGCACTTGTCAATGAAAGTGATTATTATCGAGCGGAGCGTGGGCGGAACTCCGCATAAGTCAGAAAGTGTTTTGTCTGTGATCGAAATTTAAAGAACCGCACGACCTCTAAACATCATTTTTCACAAATATGTATAACTTGGCATAGCTGACGTCGTGACGAAGCCGAAATTTTGAAATTTGATCTATGAGCTGAGATACTCGATGTCAAAGTTCGCTATTTAAAGTCTATGGGCCGATTGCTGGTTTTAAGCTGGTCGTGCGCTGCATGTCAATCGCGTTTCCGATCGCTGTCAATATTTTAGTTTTAGTTTTCTACACTGTGGAGCTCAGTTTCGTTTTCCTAGAAAACACCTAGTTATTATTGAGATATATGTAAATCTTTACAGCCACATTAGCAATCTCTACAACATTTCAGACCTTAGCACAGCGCTGTGCTAAGATTTCAAATGACACACCTTCTCCCAATGATCTTAGGTTTCTTTCTTGTAGTACCTGATTTACTGTACCTCTCCTGGAATCATCAAAAAATGATCTGATTGATGTTTTTCGTTTTGGACTCCACGGCAATTTAGATTATTTGAAATTATACAAATGTTATGCAAAAAAAAAAAAAAAAAGCAAAAGTAGTCTATGTGATAAACCTACATAGACAATTGTATATTACGTTTTTCAATGCAACATCATCTGAACTCACTGAAGAGTGTAGGCAACAATGAGACTTCCCTAATCTACATATATAATCGAGACGAGTTGATAATAATAATAATAATAATCAGCGCAGAGCCCAAACGGTTAGGAGCTGAAAGTTGAAATTTGGTACACAGTTAGGGTACGTCACGAGAACGCACACTAAGAAGGGATTTTTCGAAATACCTCCCCACGGGGGAGAAGGACAGGATTAAGGCTTCTATATACATTACGGAGACGAGTTGATAATAATAATAATCAGCGCAGAGCCCAACCGTTTGGGCTCTGCGCTGATTTTTGAACCTTGAACTCTTCAGTGGAAACCGTTCATTTGTTTCCACTGAAGAGGCGTAATTACTAAGCGAAATGCATCTGGAATATATCAATTGTAAAAAGGAAAGCAGAATAAAAAAACTGGTAATAATGAAGGACTGACGTTTTTTTCATCATTGATTCGTCCATTTAAACTCGTATCGTTCCTCGAAGTCGGATTAAGTCAAAGTAGTTTTTACTTGTTTTAAAACTGAGAATAACCTTTATTTTTAGTATTTTACCTTTTATATCAATCTATATTATTCCCCATAAAAAGCTGTAGTTTGATATTAAATATTTTAAATTCGCGAATATTTACAGTCAATATGAATATTATAATTTTTAAATCAAAATCTAAAAGATATAAAATGAGTGTTTAGTTATTAACTAAAAAACATCCAATTTTACCTTTTTGGGGTGGAACGGGGTGGAGTGAAAATTGGAGAGTGATAGCAATAATCAGTTTTAAGTGTCCTTTAATTCAATCGTAGAAATTTGGCAATCTTCATGGGATATATTAGAAATAATTAAGCTTGAAAGATCAATAAAGCGGGAACGAGATTACCTAATCCTTGAAGAGACACATTACATTGTGAGGATCCGGAGCTTTATTTTAAAATACTTTGTAAAAAATTTTCTTTTTAAAACGTTAGAATTTTGTAAAAGTTTGCAAGAATTTAATTTTGTTGGTTAGACCTAATATTTACGATGAAGTTAATATAATTTTATCTGATAGTCAACTTCCTGTTTGAGTGACACATTTTCCTTGATTTTGTTAGTCACTCTTAAGAACCGTCAACTATGGAAGAATTCGAGTCTGAAAATCTATAATTCTTACCGTGTTGTTCTGCTCTTATTTAATTGAATCCAGTAGAGTCTCTCTCATTCTCACTCGGAGAGAGTCAACTTACAGAGAGATCGCCTTATGGAATCCTCAAGTCGTGGAAAAGAGTCTCCCAACCAAGAATGCCGTCATTTAGTGCATCCCTTCATCATCAGGCTAATTGTGGCATCGACCCATCGTAAGATCAAACATAACTTACGTCAACGAAACATTTGGAACATTCGTCCAAGATAGACTTTAATTGTTTATTGTAGCCTATAATCAACGTGGTATTTAGATATAAGATGTAAGGACGTAAAGATGTATTGAGTTACAGAGAATGAAATCATCTGAAACTCTCTCTCAACTTCAGTTAGGTAGATAATAGTTTAGAATCTTAATGTAATAAGTTAGAATCTATAATAAATAATAATTTATTTTAAATCGAATGAGTGATCCGACCGACTCTCATCTAATTCCTCTCTTCAACCTTTCATCCCAAGTACACAAACGAGACTGCTCGCTAGCATTCAAGTTACGATTTTGATTCACAGGAGTATCCTGAGTGGCAGTGCCGTAACTAGGCAGGTGCAACAGGTGAACCCGCACAGGGTCCACTTGGAAGAGGGACCAAAAATGAATGTATTTGCTTTATTATTTTCCCAAACCTAATTAATTAGGGGACTTAAATGCAAATTAATGCACAGGGCACAGGAATGGCTAGTTACGGCACTGCCGAACATCCCGATGTTCCGAGTATAATCATTTATATTAGGCAACAATTTATATTCATCATCTCACACCCCGACCCCTCATAACACGATATACTCTGTTCAGTAGTACGAAACAAATGTATTCTATTTATGTAACATGATATAATATATTAAAAATTTTAAAGTAAGCTTATTTAATTATATACTGGACATTAGAATATTTAAATTATTTGATATTTTATCGTAAATAATTTGAATCATGGAGTAAGTAGGCTCTTACTTGAGATCGTTGTTACGTGGAGGCGTTGTCACTCTCCTCGAGACATCGTTTTTTGTAAATATAGAAATAATTAATTCATTTTATTGAATTAATTATGTAAACGAAACACTTCATTGAAATCACGATGATATTTTTGTTTTCAACGACGTAAAAAACGTTGGATGGTTCACGTTTACACGTGCTTTTACTTTATTGTTGACACTCCGATAGCGTCATTTATTTTGTTTTAACGAAGTGAATTACGTTGGCTTTCAATTTTATTATAACGTTTATTTATTTAATAATAATAATAATAATAATAATAATAATAATAATAAATTAAACGATAAACAAACAATTAGATTATAGGCGATTGAAACCGACTGCGCAGTGATCGAAGGCGCAGGCATAAATACTATAAATAGAGACGAACCCAGTCAGAGCAGTGGAAAGAGAGAGCGAACGTGATTGGAGGATTGTTAATCGCGCGCCTTTTCCCGATGTCACGTTTTACATTCCCTTTGTCGGCCGGCATGTGGCTTACGTGCGTTCTGTTATTGACCGTTTGTACGCAGACGTGGGCTCAGTTATCGAGGGACCGCGACGAACTGCTCAATTGGTGCTTGGATGCTAAATATCACAAGAAGAAACCCGGTCCCGAATCCAAATTATATCGTCAAGTAAGTCGTCTCTATTTTTAAGTATTTTCGGTACGAGATGGTTATATAATCTCTCCCTACGGCGATATTCTAGTAGAACTCGCTAAAATCAATAGAGTAATTATCTATAGCAGGTTGCTCTAATGCTAAAAAAGAAGTCTGACCTCTTTCCAGGAATGCCGTTTGGGTAGATCATTTTTATTTTTTCCTCCCGAACTCAAACATTTCTACTCTTAAAGACTGTTAAAAGGTTTTTGAATTCTCACAAATATAAATGAGAGCTTTTTCGGTGCTCGTTACAGTTAGGAAATGTCCTGGAAGCTCCCCAGAGTCCCCACATCAAGATAAAAAGAAATGTGGCCTTTTTTTACGCATTTTATGTTCAAAAATAAAAATTAAGTTTCTAACTGCGTGTAAGATGTATGTAACTTCATAAATGTGTTCATTTTTAAATATGCAAATGAGAGAATACCTTCTTTTTTTACAAAAAATTACATTGTATAAAGCTTGTTGAAAGCTATGCTTTTGTTTTTATAATTATAAAAAGAAAAAAAAAAGTGAATTCTGCTTGCAGTTCTTTTTACTATATAAATTTATTGGGTTAATGTTACCTATGGTTCCAAAATGGCGGCTTGTCTCTGATTTCCAGCGAATAGAAGAAAGGAAACAGTGTGGACGCACTTCTGACTTAACCTAACCTATTCTAATAAATTACCATAATTATTACCAACAAAATTATTAGAATAGGTTAGGTTCGTATGTGAGTCCCCACTGTTTTCTTTCTTCTGTTTCCTTGAATCAGAGATGAGCCGCCATTTTGGAACCATAGGTAACATTAACCAAATATTTTTTTAATAATTGAATTCTAGCATAAACAAGTAAATCTGTGTGTAATAATATATTTAACATAATATATGAATTGTAGGATGATTATAGTATATAGGTCCATACTAAGTCTATAAAGTTTGTTCTGCCTGTCCCTTTTTATTAATAACTCTACTGTAGATCCTATCAGTCAACTAATGTATTTGTTGGCTTTTGTAGGTATTTTTTGCTTTATCAAGTGGAATGATTGGTGGAATGAATTGAGTGGAATTACTGGTTTTCCCCTTTTTCATATTCCTCATTTGTATCTTGAATATTTAGATAGCATTCTAAGAGTTTGCTTTGTTTTCAAATATAACCAGATTTAAATTTAAGTGCTATGTTGGCTTTTCTTTATTACTAGACTTATTATATCATCATTCAGCAAAAGACCAGCTTTAGAAAAATCAAATTTCCAAGAGAATGCATTTCAGACATTTTAGTCCCTCATCAGCTCTTTATGATGTAAATATTTATGCATAGTAAGGACAATTGGTAAAATACAGAGTACAAATGATTGTTTTCCAGGTATTTATGTATCATAATCATTTGTACTCGGTATTTTACCAATTGTCGTCCTTACTGTACAGTACATAAATATTTACATCATAAAGAGCTGATGAGGGACTAAATGTCGAAATGCAGTCTCTTGGAATAAAATTTTTGTTTATTTTTCTAAAGCTGGTCTTTTGTGATGGTGTAATAAGTCTAGTAATAAAGAAAAGCCAACATAGCACTTATGCTTCTTGTCCAGTCTTTGATTTAAATTTTATATTAGAATAACCATATTTCTTGATGGTCTTTACTATATTTTTAATACAAATTTATAATCATATGAATAACTTTTGTTTTAGAATGACAAGTTATTGTCTTAATACAGTAACAGTAAACAAAGTCCAAATTTTATTATTCAATTTTTCACTTTACAATAATGCAGAAATCTGTTTTTACTTCTTTTTACAGAATTTTTGGTTTTGTTGATATTTCTTTTTCAAATTAAGTTTGTCATTCAATATCTGTTCATTTGAAAATCTATTACACACATTAATGTTATCTATGCAAGTGCTAGCTAAAACTCCAAAAATACACATGCCTTGCTCCCAAGATTAGTTTTAAAGTTCGTGTGTGTGTGTATAAACTTGTATTAAACTGCATTAGTTTTTTAAGTAATTTTTATATTTTTAATTTGCTTATGAATTTTTCCCTAATCATATCTACTGTGACCACCCAGCTAAAAACATACTGTGATTTATGTGGTATGATGCCACTAATGAATATAAAAGCTGACAATGTTTTTTTCAGTTTGTAGATATAATGTTGTTGAAAAATTCCTTTTTATTCATACTTAATCTAGATTTTTTTCCCTTCCATTTTTTATTTTAATTCAAAGATGTTTTATAGAAATGAAAATGCACTTCTTCCAATAATTAAAGTGTATAATTAAGCAAATGATCTAGTAAACTGAAAAGCATTGAGATAGCTGTTGAAATTTAACAAAACAACCAAAAGTTGTATAACATGTTTATCCTATTTTTAACTAAATATATCTTTAATTCTTGTGTTGCTAGCCATCCAGACAGACAAATGTCTTTTTAGTATAAAATTTTTTTATCTCTAGTGTATACCATGGAAAGACAGGTCGTGCTGTACAGAAAACACAAGCCAAGAAATTCATCGAAACATATACAACTTTGATTTAGATCATTGCGAACAAGAAACCGGCCATCAAATGTCGGAAGAATGTCGGCAACATTTTCGTCAAGATCTCTGCTTTTATGAATGTGAACCAAACATTGGACCATGGGCTCAAAAGGTAGTCTTTAAAATAATGAAGACTTTTTAAAATTTTTTTTATAAACTGTTTTTAACCAATAGCTTTTTTTTATTTAAGGATAATAAGAAAATAAGGAAAGAGAGATTTATTAATGTTCCACTATGTTCTGCAGACTGTGATTCTTGGTGGAAAGCTTGTAAAAATGATTATACCTGTGTAGACAACTGGTCACTCAAATTTAAATTTATTAAAGGTAGATTTTTAAGTATTTTTCAATACTTCAATAATTCAGTGTAGTTTTGTGGCTTTTAACACATCAAATTCTGAAATTTTAAACTTTCTTTCCTAGGTGTTAATCATTGTCCAAACAATACTAAATGTGAGACTTTTGAGGAAGTCTTTAAAACAGCTAAAAATTTTTGTGAGAAGGTAAGTAATCATCATCATTTTAAAATTTATATTTTGAATATCATACAAATATGAACTTTGTAGGTTTGGGATCATTCTTGGAAATACACTGAAAGTGGAGGTTGTATGCGTATTTGGTTCAATGGTTCGGCTGGTAATCCAAACAGAAGAGTGGCTGAAGTCTACGTTGATCAGTTGCTGTCAAGTTCAAGTTGCAACTGTTGTTCTTTGTTACTTATTTTGCTTCTGTTAGTTCTTGTATTTTAACTTTTTTATACAGTTATGGGTTGTTTTTTTGTTTTTTTTTTACAGGTAAATTTGTAACACAATAGTTCAACTAATCAGTTTATGAACTAGTTGTTAATATTGTTAAATTGTTATACAAAATACTGTTGAATATTTTTTAAATAAATTTTTCAACTTTTCTAGTTAAAGTATTTTTATTGAAACCTGAATACTTTAAATTTATGCTATTCAGATCATAAAAATAGTATTAAAATCATTTTGGGCCTTGATGTACTTTCCTATACACACCCTAACATATATATGAGCCGTTCAGTGCACACATCGATTAACTCAATAAAACGAAAAGTTGAGAAACGCGATGATGTAATGTATATTGTTTTTTAAAATTCCTCTGATAATATGAATTCAAATATATAATGTAGAATGCATAATTGCAGATATAGCTTTCATCTAACGGTATATAAAATTAATAAGAAAGAATAGCCAACAAACAATCGTCAGTAATGTTACAGTTTTTATGTGACTGGTGGAGTTAATCGATTTGGCAACTGAAAAAAGTAATAAAGTTAAATTTAGTACATTTAAAGTTTAAATTTATTACAGAAAAAGTTAGTTATTATACATTTTTATCACAGCTTTTCCATAAAAATGAATGTTGGCAGTTCGGTTATAATATAATTTTTGTAATTAATTCATAGCAGCTTTATGTTAGTGGCATTATTCTTTGGGATGATTCAGCAATATTACAAATAATGTCTCTTCATCAGCTGTATGCGAGGATTTGTCATTTCGATTTGTTGACAAGTTCTTATAGTAATCGTGATTAACAGGAGGAATGAATTTTAGCAGGTCCATCATGTGTCTCCATTTTTCCTTTGTCACAGTTCTACCTTTAGGATATAATAAAGGCTGTTCTATATTTTTCAAACTTTGCGGTCTACCCACTAAAGATTTTCTGATATTAATGGCTTGAAATTCTGTATCTTCATTATAGTCACATTTGAATTGTATGAGATAGGGTTTGGACCTTTCTAACTTTATCCAGCGTATTTTAAGCCAATTTACTGGAAGCCCTGTGACAGTTACTTTTCTGTTAATGATAGACTGTTCTAAAGGTTTTGTTGACAAAAAATCTTGGTGAGTCATTTGGATTAGATGAAATGGTGCTTTCTTTTTACATGTTTTGATTATATGGTACCAATCATCTGGTGAAAAAATGTTTTGATTTTTTTTCGCACATGACTCAATAATGACAAAATCTGAGTCATTGGGCAAATACCTGTGTCCACTTACCAAAAATTTCATGTCAATTGATTCAGCTTTGATTTCCGTGCTTTGAACAAGTTTCAATAAACTTAAGATGGTTTTAATATTTCTGTTTTGCCTGGTACACGAATCCGAATATGTTGTTATTTTTTCGAAGTTTGCAGCGTAAGTCTTTATGTACTTTATTAGACAAGATGAAATTTCTTGAGACCCACGAGATCCTTCAGTTTCTGGCCAAACAAACATGTGGCTTATATTTTTATTGAATTCATGACATCCAAAATTATAAACATATAAATTTCGCTTATAATAAGCTACGGATGTGGTCAACTTGGGAAAGGCTAAAGCTTTTTCCAAGTCAAAAGAAAATACGAACAATTTTTCCGATGTTGCCATTCGATCAGCAGCAATTTGACTGCGAGCCCGTTCAGCCTCTTCTAAGTGAGTTTCCTTTTCAATTTTCGCCATCTTAATTCCCTCATCGTCTGAAGATGTGATGCTTTTCAAATAAAAATTCAAAGTTTGACACACATCCTTTGATGGTTGTTTAAAATGTAAATTAAATTTTGTAGAGAACACATTATAGTAATATTTTTCTTTCACTGGTGCTACGTTTTCCTTTTCACATTCTGTGACGTATAGTTCATACATCTTCTTAATATTTAAGTCAGGATTTAAATATTGTCGTCTTGGATTATGAGCTCTGGTGTAGTGACTACTGTAGGCTGGAAATGACTATATGCTTTATAACATTTGTATCATCTATTTTATTGCTTGCAGCACTGCCTTTGCGCTTATCAATCAAAGATGTAACTTGTTCTTTAGAACAACAATCGTATATCCGCCCGTCACTCACCTGATAAGTGTGTCTAAAATATTTTTTACAAACGGGAATATCAAGTCTCTCTTTTCGAAAGTAATATGTAAACGAATGTGATCTTCGTTCTTTAGTTTCATTCGTAGGGCGCCTTCTTTTTATTTTGTTAACTTTGATACAACCTCTTAAGAAAATATTTTGGTCAAGTTGACTATGTAAACTATAAAATTCTTTCATGGCAGCCTCTCTCTCATCCTAAAGAATTTTTTGATTGCAATTTTGATGGCATCTGCATTGTATATCGACAAATGTTTTTGCAGGTATTAATTTTTCTCCCCTATTCCTGTATGCCAAACCCTTTATCCTGTTATGCTTTTGTAAATTTCGTATCCATTTAACAGGATTACGACTTCTTTTCCTCCCAATCAATGTGTTTTTTGTTGTGTTTGTACTGTTGCAATCCGAGGAAAATGATAAACGTCTTCTTGGACCAGACTTTCTGTTGATAAATCGTATTGAAGAATCATCACTGCTTTCCTCACTCACATTATTAGTCTCACTCATCTTGATTATAACGGTATAATACAGTCAAACCTGTTTTTATGCGGTCAATAGGGACCGCATAAAAGAAGTCTCACATAGAAAATAACTCAAAACCGTACGAAATAGAATTTATTGACAACAGATGTCAGCACTTGACTGCATCGTCTGGTCTATCGTCTGTTTTACATATTTTTGTCCAGGTGGTGTTTTGTTGACTTAAAAAGTAAATTATTTCATTTTTCGCATATTCATGCAATAATATTACTATAATAAGTGAATTTATGCTATAATAAGTTTATTTAGCTATAATAAGTCAACGTGAGACAGGACGAATCGCACGAGACTAGTTGCCAACTATACCGCACAAATAAAAAATCGCACAAAAAAAGAGCGCATAAAAACAGGTTTGACTGTATTTATTTCTTTAAAAACAATCTGGGAGTAATGTTGAAGAGACTAAGAAGTACACAGTAACATTCAGCGTGCGAGATCACTGCTATACTAACTACCGTTTGCATTGTGCTTCTTTTTATCTGTTTACCGATGCGATTTTGTTACGAATATTATTGAGAGGGAGAGAGCATTTTCGGCTGTTTAAAAACAAATAAGCGTCGATGCACGGCCAGAACAGATACAGTGTTACTGAAACGATTTACATTAGAGTATGGAGTTAATCGAAATGGCTTCTGAAATAAATTACTTATTATTCAATGGCCAAAAAAATTTGCCATTTAACGGTGCTAATCTTTATTATTCAGGAAAGTTGTTATAAATATAAAAAGTTATGACTATACCAAGGGCTTTGACACTTTAACTCCACTTTTTGAAAAATCTTAAATTTATCGATGTGTGCACTGAGCGGCTCATATGTGCATAATATCTAGTATGGATATATCAGGAGATAGAATTGCACACTGTATCGTGTGAATGTTTTTCCTATTTAAGAAATTTAAAAAACTAGATAAATCTTAAGGGTGCATGTGTTCTTGTTGATTTTTATTGGAAAAGCTTTTCATAAACATAAGTTTCCTCCTGATGCTAAAACTATTGATAGACATTAGACAAGTTGGACACAACTGTACATTCTAAATGTAAAAATGAAAAGGACTTGATCAAGAAATTTAAAGACTTGAGAAAGGACTTGATCAAGAAATTTAAGTCTTTAAATTTCTTGATCAAGTCTTTCTCAAGTCTTTAAATTTCTTGATCAAGTCCTTTCTCAAATTCAAATAAAGTCCTTATCAAATTCAAAAGAATTAAATTTCATCAAAGTTAAATAAAAATTTTGTGTGGCTATGACATGGCCCAGAACCAGAAATTTTACATTTAAATTGTTCACACAAAACTTCAAGTAACTATTAATAATGGTTTTGTTGGTTATGGCAATTCAATACTTAGGCAATCTGCCTAGGGGATGTTTTCTGGAAGGTCTTTTTAAGGGTAATTGGACCATATGTAGGTGATAAAGATGAGGCAAACTTGGAAAATTCCACATGGCCTGGCAAGGTGCAAACCCACAACCAAACTACCAGTGTTTGGGGGAATGGAATTGTTTGGGCACTGTTTTGTGTAATAATTTGTTTGTTAAACATTTTAAAAGAACAAAAGTATTTTATATGTAATTAAGTTCTGTAGGCTATAGAAGCAAATGTAATATGTACCCAAATAGTCATCAAAAGGTAAAAACATTGGTAATGATTTAATTGGGTCCAGCTAAAATAACCATATGCAGAAAATTCATGTATGAAGTAAATTTGTGTCAGTTTAGCATAATACCAACCAATAAAACAATAAGTTGCATTATTGCCCAATAAACTCTTTATTTTTAACTGGTCACTCTGATACCTTCTGTACTGGTTTCAGCAATTTATTGGAAACTAGCAGGTAAGTCAGGCGTTGCCCGGGCAAAAAGTAAGTATCAACATTTAAGATTATTAGATTTTGTACTAACCCTTATATAAATGAAATACTATAATATAACTAAAAATCTTATCTTGCATAAGGGTTTATCACTGTGACCAATCTAACACAAAGAATAGAACATTCTTTGTGTTAGGTAAATAAACAGTTTAAGATGAATAAAATAAAAAGATTAGATTATTTAAACAGTAGAACCCCAAAGCTGAACATGCAGTTAAAAATGCACAAACCAAGAAAACAAGTGAGACTTATTGTTGATTTTAAATACTTTTTGCTATGTAATTTAGAAAAATTTCTAACAAATCAAAAAAATACATTCTACATCTGCATTTTTAATTCTATATGAACTTATAAAAGATATGAAAGTAAATAAAAACTATAAAATAGCCAGTTTAGACATACCCATCAATAACCTGGGAACTAATAGAAGATTCAGTACTTCAATTTTTCTTAATGTAAGAAGAAATAGACCTAGAATTTGCCTACAGAAGTAATTATTTCATCACAAATGGAAAATTTTACACAGCAAACAGGAATTAGCATCGGGTCTGTTATAGGACCAAAGTTGGCAGAACTAGTTATGATATTCATTTTCTTGATTCTGATCTATGTATATCATAGGTATTAAATTCTGTAAAAGATATGTTGGCATAATTATATTGATCCAAACAATAGTAAAAATAGAAATTATTTTCTAAGCTATTTTTATTTTTTATTTTAAAGTTTGTTTTATTACTCTATCTAGATAGAAAATGAAACCAATAATAAACTAAATTAAATAAAATAGATTGGAATTTAAACCTGTTGGGAGTATTTAATTTAGTAAGTAAAAACCAGAGAACACCAGGGGTACTGTAGTCAGTTGGCACCAGAGTTAGACTAGAAGTGTACAGTACATTAAGCAGAGAAAGGTCTTATTGTATTTTGTTTTGTTTTAATAACTTAGTTTTTTTTTTAATCCAATGTTTACTTGTGTCCTTATAAGAAACATGGCAGAACATTAACAAAACCATATAAAAAGCAAAGCATAATCCAAAGTTAAATTATAATTCTAATACTCCAATATAAGTTAGTCAAAACCCATTTTTAGTTAGAACGCGTTTTAACTACTTGAAAGTAGTTTATACTGGATGTCTTTGTTAATACCCGTTTTGTCTAGTTAAAACTAGAATTTACTGCTAGTCAAAAATGAATTTGAGTTAAAACTAATTTTAACTGGACAAAACGGGTTTTAACAAAGACATCCAGTATAAACTAGAATGCGTTTTAACTAGTTGAAACTAACTAAAAACGGGTTTTGACTAACATATACATTAGTTAGAGTACGTTGTAAAGAGATGCTTTCTTTTCTTTAAGACATTTAGCAATTTACCATTATATAAAAAGTTTATGAACATGTATCTTCCATATTACATTATATTATGTAGCCGACCGAAGAGGGGCGTCGCATATCGGTGTGTAAAGCCCTGGTCACACTGCTATTTCCAGCCGCGCGGGCGACTGCAACCTCAACGGCTGTTCCCGTTAACTAGTAGTTCCCCCTCGAAAACCGGCGCGACTGCAACCGCAACTAGAAACAAAAAGTTTGTTCTACTCGCGACGGTTGCAAACGCGCATCCAATCAGAAAACGTCTTTTGTGCCATGTCATACTTTGTGTTATCAATATGTTGACAAATATACAACATTTTATATTAACTCATAGCATTTAAATATACTGAAACTATTTGATATAAATCAAATCTGAATTTATAAAAGTTATTGTTAGATTTATTTTAAAAAGTTTGATTACTTTTAATAATATACAATTGAATAAAATAAATGCTTATATAAAAGAAAAAAGATCGATTATGAATGAATTAAATCATTCAAGCTTTCCTCTAAACAACACTTACCTTCAAATATTCACTTTTTTATATTGATAAATAGCATCCAAAACTTTTGGGATAATGACTGACTGATATCGAATTATGGGCCACTCTAAATTGGTATATCAAACTACGAAACGTTTCACCTAAATTATAAGTATAAATTATGTTCATACGGATATCTCTCCTATAACGTTCGGCATCCGAAAGCCGTAATTCATTCATCAGCTGGTAAAAGCACGATTGTTTAGCCCGTTGATTTTCATTTCGCCAAGTTTTAACCCAGCATGAACGTTTTTTCATATTTTTCTCGTCGTATATTCTCGCCAGCTCTAACAAAATTATCGCCTGTTTTCATTTATTCCAGAAAAGGAACTGCTTGCTATTTTAATAAGAAAAGTAGCTAAAATTCCGTAAATACTCTGAAGTAGAACGTAAAATGTCGGTAAACTCACGAAAGTAGACAAAAAACAAGCTACTGTAATTTTATTGGTTTACTATAGGGTCACATGTTCCGAGTTGCAACGTCAATGAACAATGTGTGACCACGAGAAGACGTGCGCGACTCGCGCTTGTTGCAGTTGCGGTCACCTGCGCGGCTGGAAATCGCATAGTGTGACCAGGGCTTAAGATATTCCAGAATAAAGAGTGGTGTTAAAGATGCCCTGTGTATGCACCCAGTAAATAAAAAAAAAATTTGTTTCGGAATAATTAAGTCAACAAAGAATGTGTTTAGATTCACTCGGTGTGATAAACCCTTATGTAAGTTAACATTTGTAGTTATACCATAGTATTTGATATATATATATATATACATTTAACTATATATAGGCCTATATAAATTATTTCGTTTTAATATTTGTTAGTTTATTTTAGCCTATCATTG
The DNA here is from genome assembly GCF_030686945.1 of Centruroides vittatus. Taxonomy (NCBI): domain Eukaryota; kingdom Metazoa; phylum Arthropoda; class Arachnida; order Scorpiones; family Buthidae; genus Centruroides; species Centruroides vittatus. The sequence goes on along the minus strand of NW_027122708.1, from coordinate 1,808,826 downwards.
TCACGTTTATCGCGATAATCGAATGGTACGAAATGGCACAATTTCATTAGTCAAGTAAGACACTAGGGATTGCAATCCAGCAGTGTTTTCAATCCAGCTGGATTTTTGCTGGACCAACATGATTCCAGCTGGATCTAGCGCGGATCCAGCGCAGATGTATTTTTGGTGCAATAAAGTGTTATCTATCTATCTATCCAGTAATTTGTTTTTTAAAAAAAGAAATAAAACATTTTTTTTTTTTAAATACTTAAACTTTTATTATTTAGACTGGTCACTATAAATCAGTAAAACTTACACATTTACGTAGTAAACTTAACTTTGGTTCGGTTTATCACTTGAGATAGAGATAATTAACTTTAGTTAAATGCTTACATTATAATTATAATCTAATCTTTAACTTAAATAATAGCAAAAGTAATTCTACTAATAAATTTGTATTAATATATTATAATAATGTAAGGACGGATAATCAGTGGTTAAGTGGCTATCAGTCTTACTGGTTTTCTTATATAGGCTCTACATATCAGTCTGTAGTTATTTATAAGTAATTTAATTATTAGTGTTAGTAAAGTAGTGAGTAAGAAATTAGTTACTATTATGACAATCATGAATCACATACATTAATATCATCATATATCTAAGATACTGATACTCATTAATTTAATTAACAATTTACCTGACTAGGTAGTCTCAGTTTCTCACTAATTTTCACAATAAAATTGCCTAGCCTAGTCCACTAACCACTTATAGAATAAAAGTTAAAAACTCTTACTTAATAGAATTAGAGTAGAAGTTATAAAATATTAGTCTTGTCTTGAATAAAATATTTTAAGGGATTAAATAAAATTAAATCAATTACTTCTGTTATTTTTTCACTGTTCTGGAAGTAGGATCTCAAGAAACAAATGGTATTGATGGTGTTGTCTCCCAACTTCTTAATGAATTGAATATATATCCCGCTGCGGAAAAGGCTCTTTCTGCCTCTGCGCTAGTTGATTTCAGGATCATTAAATAATCATAAATCGTTCCGTCACGTGATTCATTGACGTCACAACCGACCGTAAATTAGAATTATGCACCAGGACTAGTAGAGGGATTACTTATTTTATTTAGCGCGAAGACACTTTATTTAGCGAGAGCGGAAAGTCAACTGGCAATTAGATCCGCAGAGGTAAAAGGGCGGGCGGTGCGGTGTAGTGAGGAGGTGTAGCACATGCTGCACTGAACGGCAACGTCACTCTCGCCGCCGAACGATAGCGCACGCAGTAAAGCAGCAACGCCGACAACGTAGACTTTTGCGCCATTATTTTAGAAAGTTAATTGAGTATTTGCGGATCCGCAGCGCTGGATCCAGCACCTGGTGCTGGATCCAGCAGGCCGAAGAATGCGCTGGATCCAGCTGGATTGTTGGATGAGGGATCCAACAATTGCAATCCCTAGTAGACACCAATTGAAAATACGATATATATATATTTTTTCTAATGTTAGCACTAGGGTTTCTCAAACGGGATCCCGGTCGTTTTTTTAACCAGGGAAATCCCGCAAATTTCTTAAATTCACTTTTTTCTTATTTTGTGTTAAAGTTCAGGAAATTTTGCAAATAGAAAGCATAATTAACTCATAAACTGTCAGAATAAATTTGTATTTATTAATTTTAAACCTACTTATTAGTTTTTTAAAATTTTTTTCCTCGTTATGGTATGTTACAAATAGTCCATAATCAATGCGTAGCTTATTTGTGGCAGGACTCTGAAAATTCTTTACTTGTCAGAACCTGTAATATATGGAATAATTGTGCTTATGCTGTCTTAATTTTTAACTATGCCCAGTAGCTTCAATAACTGCATTATGCCAGATTGTGCAAATTGGCAAGGATGCAAACGAATATGAAGTTTTTCTTCATAAACCTGATTATTAAAGACAAACGAACTGTCGAATTATCTGGCTACAAGCTTAATACCGCTATTAAAGCAGCCAAGGTAGACAAATCAAGAATACTAGAGAACAAAAGAAGTACTACAATCTCGAAAACGAACTAGAAATCTTCTAGGCTACAAGTGAAAAAAAAACATCTATTTTCTCTTAAATGCATTAAACACGATTCCAATTATATCAATTGAATCGGAAAGGGCATTCTCGGTAGCAAGACTTTTCATTACTAAAATAAGAATTAGATTGAGTGATGGGAGTATTGACCGTCTTTGCTTTTTAAAATCTTACAAAATATTATTGTAATATTATATTATAAATTGTTTTATTTCAAAAACCAAAATTACCTTCTAAGTTAGAAGTTTGATCTAAATTCATTTTTTCTTTAAATTTTCAACTCAATTCAAAGTCTTTTTTTTTTTTTTTTTTTTTGTTGTTGTTGTTGTATGCAGTTTCCAAACTTTCAATACATTTTTTCTATTAGTGAACATTTCTACGTAACCCAAAGATAATTTTAATATATATCTTACACAGCATTATTAAATGTGATTTTGGAGATTGTAGAACGTATTAATTACTTTAAAAAATGAAAAATAATTATACAAAATAGCTTAAAATCAAATGATATATCTTAAAAATGATTGAACTGTTTCCCGGGATAGAATTACTTTTATTCCGGAATCCCGGGACAAGCAAAAGACCGGGAAACGAGAAACCCTAGTTAGCACTAACAAACTTTCATTCACATCCGACTATCAAATGTTTTCGCGAAAAAAGGACCAAATATTTAAACTCGTCACCCTTGAAAACCACTTAAGTAATATTTTGCTCAGGCTGGTTGGTAATCTTACTTTATGTAATTTACCCAATCGAATGCCACCATATCGCTGGTCTGATAAAAGACCAGCGATATGGACCGTTGCAGAAGGGAGTTGAAAGTAATTCGAGCAAAAGTAGTCGTTGACTTCCTCCCGGAAGAGAGGATGGTCTAAGACTACTAATTAATACCGGTTTACTATTAATATTTGAAAAGTGATCCATGCTGGATAAGTTGTGATGTCTCTCGCATATGATCGAAGTTGCTAACTTAACGTCCGAAAGACTTCATATAAAACTTGTTTAAATAAAAAAAAAACTCTTGTAAAAATGCGAGATTCTCGCATTTTTACAAGAGTTTTTTTTTATTTGCGAGAATGCGAGATGCTTTTATGTGATCTCATAAAAAAAAAAAAGACTGGTGAAACTAGACTGATAGATGTTTTTGCCGACCTTTAAGTAAAGGAAAATTTTCAAAAGTTGTGGCATAAGCATACCGGAGGCAGATTTGACAATAACACTCAATATGTGAATAAAGTGCACATTTTACTACAAGAAACTTTGAACGAAGCAATGTCGCCATGATAATCAATAGGAAAAATAAACATTGGCACACTAAGACCTCTAGCTATACTTTGTGCCTTAAAATCGTTGCACGTACAGTACTGTACAGGGGTCGAATAATCCCCAGGAATTTTTCGGGGGGTGGTCCGTTCGGATATGTCGGGCCCCGTCCCTCACCACCCGGTCGCCCCATTGTGGGCCTTCTAAAAGAGGCCCTCTTAGTGCCCACAGGGCGGAAAGAGTTAAAAAAAAAAGTACTGTACAGGGTAATTCAAAAGTCATAAAAATTTTAAAAAATTGCAAGTTATTTACAGTCAGATGATGCGGTTTTCACAGAAATACTTAGAAAGAAGCGGGATTTTTTAGGTGTAATAAAAATTTCAGTACCAAAATAGTTACATTTATTGCCATTAGATGGAGCTGTAGGAAACAGATCAGGAAGCACTCAACTGTGTAACATTTATGCAAGATGGAGCGCTTCCACACGTTACTGCTCCTGTCAAATTGCAACCTTTTGGAGAGAACCATGTCCTCAGTCGCTTTTTTCCAAATGAGACCTCCAAGGTCTCTAGACACAGTGCTGCCCCTAGCTTTTGCGGGTCCCCGGGCAAAACTGAAATTGCGGGGCCCTTTCTAAAAATAAACTAAGAAAAAAAAATTCCTAATAACTTTAATTATTTTACTTAAGTATTAACTGTCCAAAAATTTATTTAAATAAAGTTGCGGAAATTATAAGACAAAGTGTAAAAAATAATATTTTTTTAAGATTCCATGTATGGGGATACTATAGATTACCACCTATGGAATTTCGGGACTTTGAGTATATATCTGAACTGAGGGGACCGAGACGAGTTCAACGATACCCTACTTTTGGACCGGAGACGAAAAATAAGAAAGTTGTCATACTTTTTTAATGCTTTCATGCAGATGGCACCGTAGTTGCTAGTGCTGCTATTACGCGGTAAAGTCTGCAAACAAATTTTAAAAAAAGCACTCTGAAAGGCGAGAAATTGCACGAACAGTCGAATGCCACTTCCTTTTGTTCAAGCATCGCGACTCCCGATCGCGAAAAAGCGCGGTCGGCTCGTAGTACTAGCCGACCGCGAGCGATAGCGAGACTGAGAAGCCGTAGCCCCCGAGGTCGACGAGCGCGAGGGTGTGCAAAAAGGACTTAACTCGAACTGTAGACGATCAGTGTGTTCGTGGATCAACATCTGCCTTTGTTGAAGGTATACAGTCAAACCTGTTTTTATGCGCTCTTTTTATGTGCGATTTTTTTAATGCGAATTTTTAATTTGTGCGGTTTTTGTGCGATTTTTTATTTGTGCGGTATAGTTGGCGACTAGTCTCGTGCGATTCGTCATGTCTCACGTTGACTTATTATAGCTAAATAAACTTATTATAGCATAGATGCACTTATTATAGTAATATTATTGCATGAATATGCGAAAAATGAAATAACTTACTTTTTAAGTCAACAAAACACTACCTGGACAAAAATATGTAAAACAGACGATAGACCAGACGATGCAGTCAAGTGCTAACATCTGTTGTCAATAAATTCTATTTCGTACGGTTTTGAGTTATTTTCTATGTGAGACTTCTTTTATGCGGTCCCTGTTGACCGCATAAAAAAATAGTTTTCGCAACACAATTAAAAAAATATTTTTTACAGCCATTCGTGAAGTTTCGTGCGATTTTTTTATGCGTTTTTTTAAATGCGGTCCCTATCCACTGCATAAAAACAGGTTTGACTGTATATGGCCGACTTGCCAGTCTGCCTGTAAAGCACGCGATGGGCTTAGCAGAGAGACCGACGCGACTCCCAATCATCGCGCAATCGCCGAAAAAAGTATAACTTTCTTATTTTTTGCCTCTGGCCCAAAAGTAGGGTACCGTTGAACTCGTCTCTGTCCTCTGAGTTCAAATAATACTCAAAGTCCCGAAATTCCATAGGTGATAGTCTATAGTACACCCGTATGTTTTTATTTATTTTTATGTTGTTTTTTTTAATGAACCTTTCGCACTATTTTATGTAATATTAATTTTGCGGGCTTTTATTTCAGCAGAACCTTTTATTAAATCATCGCATTTAATTTTTCACATATTTCGTGCTCAGTAGATAAAAATATCAGATTTGTTAATCGTTCCTGTGACATTATTGTCCTAAATAATTTTTAATTAGTTTTAATTTAGAAAAACTTCGTTCTGCCGATGCTGTTGAAATCGGAATTGATAATAATAATCGTAAACAAACAGCCGGATTTGGAAAAGACTCGTGCATATTTCTCAGCATATTCAAGCACTGTAGGGAAAGGTGGTGCAAGATGAGGCCATGGGGTAAGACGGAGACGTCTGTTTATTCGTGGTTAACGTGCTTTCATCTAGCTGTTATTTGGGAACTAAATGTCAACCTCAAAAGGGATCACGGGACGAGAGAACGTCCGAATCGCTCTCTTTGTTTGGAAGTAAGACAGTTTTCCATGTTTCAGCAATACTTCATCTAATTTTACTCCCGCTACAAAGTTTCTACAAAATAAGTATTATTGTCAACTTTTACATTACCTTTTAGACGAAGATATTACGATATTCGAACTAACCTTTGAGACTGAAATTGTTTAGTATTGATATAAAGTTGACCCGTGTTTGCAGTCATTATGAAAAGTGCATGTTGGGGCAAGATGGGGTACCGCATCTTGCCCAAGGTTGGCCACGAATTCTGCTGCTGGTTAGAGGCACTGCAATATAGTACAGTGAACTAGTTTTAAATTCGTTGTCATTGATAATTCTATATCACCTTTTCGAATATAAAAAAATAATTTTAAAAATGATCTTTTTATAGAAAATGAAATATTCCATTTTTAAATCATATCTAACTGTAATAAATTTATACAGTATGGGCCTATACTGTATTACTTTATTATTTGTTTTAACGTCTTATTTTATTTATGAAAACAGTATTTAAATTTAAAAAATATCTTAACAAGAAATAAAATGTGAGATAATAATCGAAATAAAAATTTTTATCCACGAAAAAAAATATCGTCTGTTTACAAAATAGCGAAACTGAGCATGCGCGAAGTGACAGTATCGTCTCGTAAAGTAAATACGAGTAAGTTCAAACTTTTATATTTATTTATTCGGAAAATAATAATTAATGTAGCCGTTGTGATAAATGGGCACACTGTTCTTGTGCCAATATTGAAGAAAACGACAGTTCAACCATTTTAATTTGTCCTCCTTGTATATAAAAATAATATCCCCATCTTATCCCATGGGTGGGGCAAGATGGTGCATTTACGTGTAATTTTAAAATATTAAATTTTCTTGTTTTTAAAAAACGTTTTTCAAAAGTTAAATTTTGTATTATATATTACCAAATGTTGTAGTTGCTGAGAATAAAAAATTATTGTTCTCGTTAAAGTGGTTGCCATCTTATGACTTTTCAAACCTTAACTTCCTCTTCCTGCCCCACCTTCCCCCACTGGTGTTGCATTTTCACCATTAGTACAGATCGAACAAAAAATTTAATTTCTTCGTATAAACCGGCTCCATTTATATCACGATTATCGTGCCTTAATTTTAAATCTAAATCCGTACAAAACTTTTTAAGTTGGTCGTCTTTCATTGTTCGTAATAGTGGAATATTGTAAAGAAAACCGAAAATATTAATATGATTTTCAATTTGTTCAAATCTTTCTTGTAATGAAGATATGGCTTGATCTGTTATTGCTAAGAAATAATTTCTGTAGAAGTTTTTTTCTGGATCATTTACACATTCATCTGCTCTTTCTCCTTCGTAATCAAATAAACGTTTACGTTTTCTTATTCTTACGGTTTTTAACTTGTTTGAAATATTAGTTTTTTCACAAATATTATTTGCTTCCATTTTAAATTTTAAAAAATTTACTAATGCAAAAGATGATGTTGACAATCGGTTAGGACATAAGGTATTTTGTTTTTACTGCTACTTATCTTTGAATCGTGTTTATTCGTGGTTAACGTGCTTTCATCTATCGCGCTTCAAGCCAGTTTCTGCAATATTTTTTCTCCATTTAAATGTACAGTTTGGTCTAATGATGTGTTCACTTGTTTATAATCGATCAGCGCAAATCGCAACCGTCAATCTCGTAACGGTCAAATCGTAACGGTCAACTCTTTGATAACAGGTGCGTGTCTGGGAATTGTAACGGAATTGTAACGGAATTGTAACGGCTGCGCTGATCGATTATAAACAAGTGAACACATCATTAGACCAAACTGTACTTTTGTATAATAAGATACATTAAATTTTCTACCTAGTTCATCTATGGGAAAATCGTAATTTGTTACTTGAACAATGTTTTTATTAATTAATAATAATCTGATTTTCTCAGAGGTGTGTGATGGCCATGTTCCGGGATCGTCTTCCAATATGGTTGATAATTCTTTAGTTTCCTCGCTTGCGCTAAGAAAAAAATTTCCTGACCTTCTTCATCATTTATACCTGTATCTTCATTCAATAATGAAGGTAATTCTTTGTATGTAATTTGTAACTCTTCTTTATTTTGTACACTAGTGCTAGATATAGCCAGATCGTTTTCTTCGTTATCAGTTTTAAAATATTTTAACTCTTTTTGACGACTTTCCAAATCTTTTTTATTTTCGGCACGTTTTCTTTTCTGGTTATCACTTAAATAATTTTGTATTTTTATCACGATCTTTATAAATTAAAAAAAGTACCATTAAGCAGCATAAATTTGTTCAATTAAAACGTTTATTAGCTTACAATATGCTCGAGTGTATAAATGTCCTATGCTATGCTAACTACACCAACCTGACTTGGCGCCTAGTTTTGTTGGTAGGTTACATACTGCCAACTTATAATTTATATGGGTGTACTATAGATTACTCTCTATGGAATTTCGGGACTTTCAGTATATATCTGAACTGAGGGGACCGAGACGAGTTCAACGGTACCCTACTTTTGGACCGGAGACGAAAAATAAGAAAGTTATCATAGTTACAATTTCTTGCCTTTCACAATGCATTCTACGCCATTTTAGAGTTTTCCACTAGGTGGCGTTCGACTGTTCGAGCTCCCGACAGACCTCCTGTAGGGGGGCCGCCGGCAGGCCGCTCAGTGTTTAACGTCACTAGTTATTGATTCACGGTAGTTCTTGAACAAAAGAAAAAAAAGGAAGTGGGGTTCGACTGTTCGTGCAATTTCTTGCCATTCAGAGTGCTTTTTTTTAATGGTTTGCAGACTTTACCGCAAGATGGCGGGACGAGCAACTACGGTGCCGTCTGCATGATAGCATTAAATAAGTATGATAACTTAAAAAGTACGATAACTTTCTTATTTTTCGTCCTCGGTCCAAAAGTAGGTATCGTTGAACTCGTCTCGGTCCCCTCAGTTCAGATATATACTCAGTCCCGAAATTCCATAGATAGTAGTTTTGGGGATACTATAGATTACTAATAGAACACTAATAAAAACAAATATATTTGAATTTATACATTAAACGGTCACTCTTTTTGTAGATCATAAAATTAATTATTAACAAAGTTGTATCAAGAAATCAAGATTCGTGAGATTTTTCCAGTAGCCTACATCTTCTTAAATGTAAATATTATTTGCATAGACATGGAGTGACTGAAAAGCAAACATTAAAAGTAAAGCCTCACAAATAAAAAAAATCAACGTTTCAAACAGGAGGTGGGCTTTCAGTTAATCAAAAATTAACTGAAGTTGAAGAAAGAGTATTAAATTTAATCGGTGTTACTGCTGTCCCCTCTCTCCAATTGCTCGTGAAGTAAAATCATTCTTACACGAAAAGACGCCATGTTGTTTTCACTTTCGTTACGTTCCTAACGGCAGCTCGAGAGTGACCGATAACATCAGTGGCGTGCCGTGACATTTGATGACAGGGAAGCTGTGTTTCTGTAAGAAGCCGACTTCCAAGGGCAATCAGTTAATTGCGCGTCAGTGATGGTCTAGGGCAGTGATTCTCAAAGTGGGGGTCGTGAAAAATATTTGGGGGGTCGCTGAAAAGTTGATGCCAGATCAATTTTTTTCAAATATTTTATAAATTTACTATGGATTCATGTTTAGAAATAATAGAAATAAAAAATATATAAAATAATTTTTACTTAAATAAATTGCACATATAAATAATAAAAATAATATAAATATTTAAATACGAGCCTAACCCCCTCCCTCCGGGATGTTTTTCGACACATACTTATTCTTCGGGGGTCCTTTGAAATTTTTAAGTGCAGAAGGGGGGTCGCGGTCCAAAAAGTTTGAGGAACACTGGTCTAGGGCAGTGGTTCTTAACCTTTTTATACTCGTCGCCCACCAAATATTTCATAATTTTTTTGTGACCCCCATTTTTTAATAATAATTTATATTTGATAATTTGATAATTTATCTATAATAAATTGATTTTTTTATTATTGCTTTATTTTTTATATAATAAATGTAAATCATAACTTTATTATTTCATTATCTATTTAAATAACATTCAAACTTCACAATTAAACATGAAAACTCATTAATTTTTAACAGAAAATAAAATAAGAAACACGTCGATAAATCGATCCAATGTCGATGCTAAAACTAAATTAAAACTAAAACGCCCACTTGTCGTAAGGATTTTGCATATCTTTTGCAAAAATATTTAAATTTTCAAAGACTACTATTTTTCCTAATTATTTTTAAAATTCCAAGCATTGTTTCTTAAAATTGCTTTGGAATAAAAGAAGTAAATACTGCGGTGTAAGTAGCATATTTGCATTTATTTCTTCTGTACTAACAAAGTTGTATGTAGGAAGAAATACAAAATAAATAAATAAAAACTAAATAGGAAAACTTTATCTTTCTTATTTCACTTTTCAATACGATATTCGGATTATACATCAATTTTCTTTTTATTATATTCTGAAGGAAATTTTGCATAATTTGGCGGCCCCCGGCAAACTACTTATGGACCCCCAGGGGGCCGCGGCCCCCCTGTTAAGAATCACTGGTCTAGGGTCCATTCGTATTCATTTGTTCGATAAGCCAGTAAAAACTGTTGACTTCTCTAAATGTATTTTTAATATCACAATTACATTCTGAATCGCTAGCCACGATATAAGGGCTAAAATTAAAAATAAATTATAAAAACTTACTCGGTGAAATAAAATGTGCGGTGGATATACATACCTGGTACAATATATTGTTCGATTGTATTAATATACTTTTAAAGAAAATTATAATTAAAATATAGCTTTGTAAAGAAACGTACATAAAAATAACATAAAATATTCTTTACTTTTTAAATCTTAAAACAATCCACTTAGTCAAATATCTTGATACGAGTAGCTAATGGATGGAACTAGTGACGGTCCAGGTAGGTGTGTAGTGAGTGTGTGCGTGCCAAATCCCGAGGGTGCCGATACCGGTCAATGTCAAATGCCTCTTTTGTCGCATCACTAGTATATCTCAAAGGACGCCACAGGGCTGTTGTAAATTTTAAACGTTTCTCATCGTAGCTGTAAAAATCTAACTATGTTAAACTTAATAGTCATTTGTTTTCTAACTAATTCGTTTTAATACCAGGTGTACACGGAAATCAGTTTCCCACTGTACTGAGCGAGTGATTGGTTCTGTTAAGCTTTTGTTGAAGTAAAATTCTGGCTCTTTCAACAGGGTTTTATTTATGTCCCCATTCCCTAATCTCTTAATTATTTAGTCATTTCTTAAGTAGAAATAAGTCGAAACCAGTTACTTTGTACCTGAATATCTGTAGTCTTGGGAAAACAGTGGAAAGACAAATTTTTATGACAACGGATATATAAATCGTAAATTTAAGGAAAATAAATTCTAGAGCTTTTTTTTGTACCATTGTACGTCTCATTCATTAAATTTGGTTGTAAATGATGCTGCCAAAGTAACAGTTAATTTTTAACACTGTACTAGAATTGTACACGTTTTTTTCTGCATCCCCTTACAGATGGGACATACTAAATCGTAATATCACCGGTTTAACATTGAAATCCGTAAGTAATATAAGATGAGAGAGCGGAATAAACGCAGAATAAATATATCAAATATTTTAATGGAGTTTTTTTAAAACTCCTGTCAACTATACAGAACTATCATAAAAACGTGCCAGTAAACTCCTATCGGTTGGGTTGTTATAAATCTAGTCTAGGGTGGGCAACCCTTTTTATAACATGGGCCAGAATAAATTTTACGTTTTTTCCGCGCCGTAGTAGTTAATTGACGCCTTCTTGTGACTCGTAATTTTTTTAGTCTGCAAATATGAAATAAATAAAAAGTTAATTACTACATTTATTTCTCTTATCGTTTTCGAAAATTACAAAGAATTGGAAAAATAACTATTAATTAGTTATTTTTCCAATTTAATAATCTATTAAAGATCTCGCGGGCCGGATAGAAACTTTTCGCGAGCCGTAGCTGGCCCGCGGGCCGGGGGTTGCCCGCCGTTGATCTAGTCTGCTCATGATTCACATAATCGGGCGAGGGTGGACGAATATCTAGCAGGCGGCTAACAGCCCACAACCGCTCCGGGATATAAAGTCGCGGACTCTTTACGCGTGTGTGGCTTCTACCAGCTAAACCGTGACGTTGGTGCTCTGTAAAGCGCATGCGCCAATGCCTATAATCTGGCTGCTTGGAAGTTGACAGGCAGGCGGCTAACAGCTCAGAACCGGTCCGGGATATAAAGTTGGACTCCGTACGCGTGTGTCGCTTCTACCAGCTAAACCGGGTGAGGTTGGTGCTCTGTAAACCGCATGTGCTAATGCCTATATAATCTAGCTGATTAGAAACTGACCCGGTTTCGACATTCCTTCCGCCACCGAATTATTCGAATATACAATAGCAATCTTATCATTTTTTTTCACATGTAGTATAGAAATTTGTAAAAGATACATAATGCAGTTATAATAAAATATTAATTTTAATTAATTCAAAGTACGTTAAAATATGAAAATTTATATTTTATAAAATACAAGGGAAGGTCATTGGAAGGTGGAAGCGGCGCTTCCATCGCTTCCAATGACGGCACGCCACTGGATAACATAAGCTTAGTTATCGCACGTGGCTATCGGCACCGAAAACGAAATGTACGGCTCGGAATAGCATTTTCACAGTTGATTAAACGCGAATCACGTGGTTCCGATAGAAACTGGTTTTTATCGTATTCGTTAGCTTAACGATACTACTCAGAATAGGTCCCCTGGAGAATATGGAAAGTGTTGAAGAACTGTCACCTGGCGTGTAGCGAGGAAGTGTCGTAATGTTCAAGTGTTTCTCCATTTCGCAGTGACACTCCTCACACTGACTGCGTTGCATTGTTTGCTGCGCGCACTTCTGTTTAACTGTCGTGATTTTGGCGCTAGGGGGCACTAGTTGGCAAGTCTCTCACTACGTCTGCGTGAGTGCAACGTCCTAACCAGCATGGTTATTCAACTATGGGAACATTCACCGAACTTTCAGGACGCACCTTGTATATGAACTTCCGATTTGTACCGCAAGTCATGTTATTTCAATTAAAAATTTTCCCTGAACGGAGTTAGATACATAATTGGCACGACCCTGTTGCTAATAGGAAAAGTATGTAGTACAGGGGCAAAACACTACTATGCGCAGGCAAGTGCTATATGCTACCTGTCGCAGTAATGGCGCCTCTGTTTTGCGCTATATAGTTGTCGTAGTAATTCAGTGAATATGTAGGGCTCCAGAAGTGGGCTGGAATCACACAAAAAAAGAAAAAATATATATATATTTTTAAACAATATAAAATTTTTTTTTTCAAAAAAAAGCCATTTAAGAAAAGGGTATAAACTTTATGCCCATATTAGGACATGTTTAATGGAATTGTTAGAAAAGAGTGTAAGTCCTAAGATCGAACATCTTCGATAGGGATCGAATTCAGTCGGTGTTGACTCTTCCCGCAACCTGGGCCGTGTTCAGTAACGCAGAACACCTAAGTTAGAGCCGCCGCAAACTAGCACTTTGCGAGAGCAAAATGCTAGCAAACGTGCCCTAGCACAACCGATGACGTCAAAGGCTCCGCCCCTCTCTTCTTGCTCACGTGGTTTTTCCTTTGCTAGAGCAGCGATACGAGAGTACTCTCGCTGTTCACAGAATTCAACAACGAGAGCATTACGCTAGCAAGAGAGAGTAGCGGAAAATGGATGACTACATAAACATGCCACACGTCGAAAAAGAAATAATAGAATTTTATCGATGTACGTACGTAAATTACATGATTAATACATTCAGTATTGAAAAGAAAATGGTATAAACGTTGTATATTAAAATAGTTATTTATAAATAGGCTTAAGCCTAGTTAAGCTTAACTAATAGGCATATTTTTCCCATTCTGTTTCAAAGTTCGGAACGAAAACTGACAGATAGGTTCCGTTATAATAACTGACGGAACGAAAACTGACAAGTATAGGTTATAATAAAATCTTTGTTCTATAGCCAATCCACATCTGGATTCCACGTCATGTGGACTAGTTACGCGAGCAAACGTTGTGTAGTTTGCGGCTGCTTCGTGCTCGAGTAGCTTACCTAGCAAAAATGGCCCATAGCATCATGGGAAAAAAGGCGGGGCTTAGGAGCGCGACCGAGAGTACGCTAGCTCTTGCTTCCTGTAGTTTGCGGCGGCTCTAAGAGATCACCGAATGATACCGTAAACGTAAAACAGTTTTTTCAAACTGTCGAAAATATAGCGCGCCTAGCCAGCTGGAATGACGAGGTAAAGGTAGCGGTGCTACAATCCAGGCTGAAAGGTGAGCCGCTGACCACTTTTATGTGCCTGTTGGAACAATACCCCGGTTCTTATAAGGATATAAAGCGCGATCTAATCAAGTGCTTTAGTAAAAGAGAGGCTGGCGACAGGGACATCGTCGACCAGCTCTTGAATCTTAGGCAAGGAAGTAGCGAATCTGTGACGGACTTCTCAGTACGAACAAGGACCTTGCTAGCAAGGGCGGTAAAGGATAATGAGAAGCTAAGTATGTTGCGCGATGATGTGATATTAGAGCGTTTTATCAAGGGTTTAAGGGGGGGCCTTAAAAGTAATGTGCTACGGAGAGCCCCGAAAACATTAGATGAGGCGTTTGAAATTGCCGAGACCGAGGAGTCAATAGAGGTCGAATGTAACGGTCGTTTCGAACGAAGAGGAGTTAGCATAGTGACGGAAGAGAGATCTGACACAGTGGTTGGGGGGTGCGATAGCATGGAATCACGAAAGGACAAAGGTGATAAGAGAATTATAGAATTGGAAAAGAAAGTCGATACGCTAGTCGAGGCAGTAAGCAGATTGTTAGATGAAAGAAAAAGGGAGAGTAGGGATACATCTAATAAACGATGTTACGCCTGCGATAATGTAGGGCATTTCGCCCGGGACTGCCCAAGCCGCAAGAACCCCCATTTAAACTGGTAAAGGAGCGTCAGAAGGGTCAGCATAACGCTCCTTACATAAAACTCAGTCTGACCAATGAGATAGTCAAGTCGCGGAATGGCCTCCCCATCGCTGAGGGGAAAATTGGGAATACTAAACTATATTTCCTGGTCGATACCGGCGCGGAGAGATCAATAATAAGTTCGACTGTGGTAGAGGGCTTGTCGCGGAAGGACGTAAGGGGCGCAACAATAGAGGGCGAGAATGTAGGAATCAGGGGGATAAACGGCGCTGTTACCGAATCCGAGAAAGTCCTAAGGGTTAAGATAAGTTACAGCGACCAAGAATGTAATGCGACGGTAGCGTGCATGCACTTGCCCGGCCATATTGATTACGACGGCATTTTAGGAATGGACGCTGTCAGCAAAGCATACAAGATCATTGATGGTGTGAGGATGGCTGTGAAAGGGATTGCCCCTAACCATAGCATAGATAAGGGGGAGTATAATGAATGCCTTAATGTCACTCCTGTAACAATTAAGGGTCTGGAGGGTTTGTGCCACGAGGAGAAAAAACGGGTTTACGAAATATTTGAGAGACACCCGGGATGTTTCGCCGAGTCTATTGAGGAGCTAACGGGTATGATTGGGGTATCACACAAGCCAGAAATTGACCAAAGTAAACCGGTGAGTACACGCCAATACCGGATTCCGGAGTGTTATTTACCGAAATTAAAAGCATTAACGGAGTCTTATTTAAAAGCAGGGATCATCGAGGAGAGTTCGTCTGCGTGGAACTCGCCCATTCACATTGTAGAGAAAGATAATGGGGAAATCCGGATGACCCTGGATCTCCGACGGGTCAATGACCTCACTGAGACGCAAGAGTTCCCCATCGCTCGCGTAGATGAAATCCTGAGCAAATTTCACGGCAGTAAATTTTTCTCAGTGTTAGATCTGAAATCCGGCTATTTCCAAATAAGCTTGGATGCATCTGTTAGGCATGTTTATGCTTTCTCCACTCCGTGGGGCAAATTCCAGATGTGCCGCCTCCCACAGGGAGCGAAAAATAGTGGCCGGTTCTTCCAAGCCGTGATGTCCAAGGTGTTGGCCCGTTTTGTAGGGATAAATTGTTATATTTTCCAGGATGATGTAGTACTATTTTCCAAGTCCCTCGATGACCATATAACTCTATTGGGTGAGGTCATAAGCACACTCGATAGGAGCAACCTAAAGTTGCATCCATCAAAAAGCCGCTTCATCGTAAGCGAGGTTAAGTATCTCGGGCATATTATAAGCCAGAGTGGGATACTCCGGACGAGGACAATGTCAAGGCAATACGTGATGTAAAAGCCCCCCATAATATAAAAGGCGTCCGGAGTTTCCTAGGTATGGTCGGTTTTTTTAGGTGCTTCATACCACGTTTCTCCGATTTGGCATTACCTTTAACCAATTTGACTAAAAAGAATAGGAAATTTTTATGGGATGAGAAGTGTCAGGAAAGTTTTGATGAATTTAAAACCATGTTATCAAAGCCCCCCCTCTTAAGACACCCCAACTTTGACGCCCCATTTCACCTATATACCGATGCATCGGATAAGTGTGTTGGTGCGGTACTGGGGCAAATGGAAGGCAGTGATTTCTACCCGGTGGGATACTTTAGCCGGAAGTTCAATGATACCGAAGAGAAGTACTCCACGATCGAGAAGGAGTGTTTGGCGATGGTTTTGTCCCTGCGCCACTTTAAACCTGTTGTGTTAGGATATCCGATTGAAATACACACTGATCATAAGCCACTTGTGTTTATGAGCAATATGAGAAATCATAATAGGAGATTAATGAGATGGTCAATGGAACTGGCAGATTACGACGTAAAGATCAATCACATAAAAGGAAAGCATAATGGGATAGCCGACGCGCTGTCGCGGCCAAGTTCAGGGATGGGAGAGGTGAGAAATGAAGTGTGTAATAGCGTCGTAGAAAATCAAGAACTTTGGCAGAAAGTGGTTGAATCTCAAGGGAAAGATGAATTCTTAAAAAAAATACGGGAAGGCCACAAACATCAAGGGAAAGGCGGATGGGTGCCTAGTGGAAGAGATGGATCTGAATTCCAGTTAGATGGTGATGTGGTCGTACACGTAAAGCCCGGAAAAATGGGGCTCAGGAGGTGGACTCGCATATGCGTAGGGAAGGACATGACCGACCAGGTGATATGGCTATTCCATAGTTCGCCGCTGTCTGGTCACCTAGGTGTGAAAAAAACGTGTGATCTTATTGACAGGTATTACTACATCAAAGACCTGAAAAGCCGCGTTAAGCGTATAATAAAAGGGTGCAAGACCTGCCAAAGGTACAATCTACACGGGGGTCGAGCGCCGTTTCAGGAAACGGAAGCTGCAGAGTTTCCCTTCCAGAAGGTGGCTACTGACATAATTGGTCCTCTCCAAACATCTTACGGGGGGAATAAGTACATCCTCACGGTCGTCGATTTATATACACGTTACGGGGAAGCAATGCCTGTCCCCAATCAATCAGCCCAGGTTGTTGCTGAGGCGATCTTTAATAACATCATTTGTAGGTATGGGTGCCCTGAGGTGATCGTCTCTGACAGGGGAGCGAACTTCACCTCCAGCACGTTCCAAAAGGTGTGCGACGAGCTCACGATTAAACATAATGTGACAACCGCATATAGACCGTGTTCCAATTCGGTGTGCGAACGATTTAACAAAACTATCTGTGGTATAATTGCAAAAATATCAGGAGGTAACAACCGTGATTGGGACAGATTCATCAATACGGGTCTATTTGCATATAATAATTCAACCCATTCCGCTACGGATGAGTCTCCTGCTTATCTATTATATGGTTTCGATCCTCGGTTCCCAAGTGCTTTTCCTGAAGAAAACCTAGAAAATCAACAAGGCCGAGAGCACGGCCCGAGGTTTATTGATAAGTTAAATGCAATAAGAGAAGCGGCATATGAACTGGGAAGGAATCGAAACTCGAGAAATAGGGGGCGGATAAATGAGGGGAGGAAACAAAGCGTGTGGAAGGAGGGTCAAAGAGTATGGTTGATGCGTAAAGGAAAAAGGAAAGGCTTGGGGAAGTTTTCCCCCAAGTACCTGGGACCGTATAGGATCTCACGTGTCTTAGGACCCGTCACGGTGGAGTTGAGGAGCAACCGGCGGAAAGGGAAGTGGGTGGTGCACACCGATCGGATTAAGCCATGCTACTCCCCAATATATAGGGAGAGCAGAAAAATATCCTCGCGCCATCGCAAAGATGAGGAAGTACGGGAAGAAGCCGATGACTTAGAAAGCGGTGAACCGGAGGAATACATAAGGACTTGGATTCCCCGACGGAATATAGGGCCAGATCCGACTTCACTTCAATCAAGAAACGAGGAGAGGGAGGACACGGAAAGCGACCCCACTACCGTGAGAGACGCGGAACCTCAACACCGTTATAATTTAAGGAGAAATAAAGTAAACTACCGTAGGTTTTTTTTTTTTCCTTTTTTAACTCTTTCCGCCCTGTGGGCACTAAAAGGGCCTCTTTTAGAAGGCCCATTATGGGTTCGGCCAGGCCCACAATGGGGCGACCGGGTGGTGAGGGACGGGGCCCGACATATCCGAACGGACCACCCCGCGAAAAATAACTACCGTAGGTTGCACTACGGGGTTTAATTCTTCGGGGGGCGTATGTGGCCGTCGGCCATGTTATTCGCGTATTTTATATGTTTTTAATATGTAATATAAGTTAGTGTTAGCAATTCCTTTGTTTCTTTTGTATTATCTATCCTCCTTTACTTTCCCCACCACTCCTTTTTACCCTTTGGGTGGGATTATCGTTTCTAAGAAAGAGACAACGTATAGAACAATAGAAGGGACGGCGCCGTGGGTCTCGAGGAATGAAAAGTGAATCACTTTTCGACTGGACTGTGGAGAGTGAAGGTGTGAAAAGGAAGCTCTCGACCGAGGCGGATAAGTGAGCAGCAGAAGAAAAGGAAAGGATACGACGGGGGAGTGAGAGATTCACCGAGAACACGGGAAGCCTATAAAATAATCAAACAGGACTCAAGAGTGGTATCCCACCAAGTATTTCAATCTTCGACTATTTTTATCTACATGTATATATTGTTCCTCCCTTTAGTTATAAGTAGGATAAGTTTAGTTTTAAGATCTGCACGCGTATAATTTTGTCGGGTTCCGTTTTGAGCGCGCTTTTTAGACTGTAAAAAAAAGCCTTTCTTTGTAAAGTTGGGATCCATAAAGAACCTGCTTCTGTTCTTTCTGGCGAGAATAAAATCGTACCTTTGTTAAAAGTAACGTGTTTCGATTATTATTTTGTGTCGGTCTGTTCGCGGAAACCGTTACACCTCGTCACGAATCATCACAACAGCATAACTAGACTTAGAAAGAATTCTGCGTTACTGAACACGGCCTGGGTTCCTATCTCGTTACGTTTTGTAACAAGAGGGGACCAATTGGAGAACGGAAGCGAGTCGGCATCGATCTATCAGAATGTTCGGTCTGGGATAAAAAAAAAAAACTTATAAAAGGGGCATTTTCAAGGACGCAGAGAGCATCTTACTGTGTTCCTATCGTGTGGCACCATACAGCCTCTGTAACTCGGAATCGAACTGGATTGCAACTCGACCTCGCGACGAACTTTCTCCGTACAACGCCGCAGGGCCTGCTACCTTCCCGAAGGGATCCGAAAGAATAGTTCCAGTGATATTCATCCTTCGAGCGAGGAAACAAATTAGAAGACCGGACTTCGTCTACTGCCAGTGGTTCTTAACCTGGGTTCGACCGAACCCCTGGGGTTCGGCGAATCAGTCTCAGGGGTTCGGCGGAGGTCAACCACCTGACGTCATCGTGACGTAGAAACCGTATTGGTTTCGAAAACTAATGCTACATAACGTGTGTTCTATTGGGAAACTAACTTCTCTTACTCTCTAACTTCTACTACTCTCTAACTGAAATGAAGTGAAGAGGTCCCAATCGAATACACGTATAAACGACCTGCAAGACGGTCAAGCACACACCCGACTCATACGTTCGTGATGACACGCCCCACTCGGCTATCATTGGCTGCGGGTGATCACGCAACATCGCTTGGCCTTTCTATGCTGCAGGAAATTTGGTGCGCCCAGTATTCGAATTGTGACTGTCGTGATTGTACGTCGTGTGATTTCTTTTTTAATATTTTAATCCCTTCATACTATGTCGAGCAAAAAAAGAAAGTGGTCGGACGAATATGTACAATATCGATTCACATGTATAACGGAACGTGATGGGAGTCAGCGTCCTTGTTGCATGATTTGCAATGCCAAGTTGAGCAATTCTAGTCTAGCACCGGCAAAACTAAGAGAACACTTCTTTAATCTGCATGGAAATTACAAAAATACAACACTCGCTGAATTCAAGGTGAAGAGGGCCAGATTTGATGAAAAGGGTAGTCTGCCTGTCCTCGGCTTTGTACCCATCGATAAACCGATCCTTACAGCATCGTACGAAGTCGCTTACCTTATCGCAAAGCAGGGCAAACCACACAATATTGGTGAAAAACTCATAAAACCAGCAGTGTTGAAGATGGCGAATATCATGCTGGGAAAAGCGGCTGAAGTTAAGTTATCCCAAATTCCTCTTTCAAATGACACCATCAGTGACAGAATAGACGACATGAGCAAAGATATCTTGGCCCAAGTAGTTGCAGATCTGATTTCAAGCCCGGCAAAATTCAGCCTTCAACTCGACGAAATTACAGACGTTTCCAATCTAAGTCAGCTTGCAGTATTTGTGCGCTATGTGAAAGACGACGTTATAAAGGAAGATTTTTTATTATGTAAGCCTCTTACAACAACAACTAAGGCAGCCGATGTAAAGAAACTTGTGGATGACTTCTTCAAAGAAAATAATCTTTCGTGGGATATGGTTTCTGCAGTTTGTTCGGACGGAGCTCCAGCCATGCTGGGAAGAAAGTCTGGTTTTGGTGCGCTAGTGAAAGCCGATGCACCACACATCGTTGTTACACATTGTATTCTACACAGGCATGCGTTGGCAACAAAAACCATGCCTCCAAAACTGGCAGAAGTCTTAAAAATTGTAGTGGAATGCGTGAACTATGTGCGAAATAGTGCTCTGAGGCACCGCATCTTCAAGGAGTTGTGTAAAGAAATGGGGTCTGAATTCGAGGTACTTCTGTACCATTCAAACGTTCGGTGGTTATCCCGGGGACAGGTTCTGAATCGTGTTTTTGCCCTACGTGAGGAATTAGCCCTGTTTTTGCAAGAGCACCAACATGGTCATGCATATTGCTTCAAAAATTCTGAATTTATTCTCATGCTTGCGTACATGGCTGATATCTTCGCAGCTCTCAATCATCTGAATCAACAGATGCAGGGCGGTGGTGTCAACATCATCGAAGCGGAAGAAGCCCCGAAGACGTTTCAAAAAAAGCTACCGTTGTGGAAACGACGAATAGAAAACGGTAACTTTGCAAACTTTACCCTGCTAGACGAATGTGTAAATAAGAATTATGATGTGCCTGGAATCGGAGATATTTCTGTATCGGGGGAACTGAAGCTCGCAATTTCCATGCACTTAGACGAGCTTGCAAAGTCTCTTGAAGGGTACTTCCCTTCAAGAGAGTTATATCCAGCATGGGTGAGGCAGCCGTTTACGTTTGATGTTGAGAAAACAGATGTCAATGATACATACCTGGATGAAATCATTGAAATTCAGCAGAGCCAGGTTCAACAGCAACTCTTCAAAACAACAACGCTCTCATCGTTTTGGTGCCACCAAATAGTAACGTACTCTGCTATTGCGAAGAAAGCTCTGGAGATTTTGATACCGTTTGTGACAACATATCTTTGCGAGCAATCCTTTTCGAGGATGCTGGACCTTAAAACGAAGAAAAGGAACAGACTTAGTTGCGAAAATGACATGCGAGTGGCACTTTCCAAGGTAAAGCCTCGCATTTCCGAACTGGTGTCTAAAAGGCAACAGCAGCAGTCACACTGATTTTAAATTTTGTTCTTTGTTCTTAATGTTTTGTTCTTTGTTTGTAATGTTTTGTTCTGTAATGGTTTTGTTTATTTTGTGGACCAATAAAATATATACGTATGTTTTGAATTTGAAAAATTATATTTTATTTTTCCAATTAAAAGGGGTTCGGTGAATGCTCATATGAAACTGATGGGGTTCGGTACCTCCAGCAAGGTTAAGAACCACTGGTCTACTGTCAACTGTTGTAGATGTAAGCTTAATCTTGTGGTTATAATAAACCAGGTAACTATTTGTAACCGTGGAGTTTCTCTGTGCAAAACGATCCCACTCACGCTCGGACCTCACAAACAATAGAATTTTTAAAGATAGGAACTTACATTTTACCGCCCCTCATCAGTAATTTGTATTGAATCAACCGTCACCTCAAAAAGACGAAATTACGCGGACGTGGGACATATTTCACCGATACATACAACAAATGATACGGACTAATACAGTGCATTATAATCTACGCTTTCTTCAAACGTAATGATTTTTGTGGTGTTTATGGCTGTAAATTTCATATATAAACAGTTCGGAACATATTAGTTTACTATTTTTTGAAAGCCGGTACAACAATGTTAATTATTTTAACTAATTTGGAGAATGTCAGAGAAGGAAAACTTAGAAGATAGCATTGAAAGTTACTCCTTCAATGAGAATCTGTTCTTTACAATTATACTTTCCCGGCTATTATATCACAGTACTATACGAGGGTAATCCCAAAAGTAAGGTCTCCTATTTTTTAAAAAATGCAAAACTTTTAGTTTCAATAATGTTCATATCATTTTAAAGCTTGAACATTTATCTATTTTTCTACCTAATCGCCATTTCGGTCGATGCATTTTTGTAGGCGCTGTGGCAATTTTTGCATACCCATGTCATACCAGCTCGCCGCCATGTGTTAAACCGATTGAAATTCATCACCAATTGACGGAAGTGTATGGCGAGTCATGCATAGATGTCAAAAACGTCCTGAAGTGGTGTAGGGAGTTTGCAGCTGAAGGTACTGAAATTCACAACGAAGAAAGAAGCGGGAGACCGTCAATTTCCGACGAGATAATCGCGATGATTGAGAAAACCATGCGTGAAGATTCGCGAATCACTCTGGATGATCTCTGCATTTTGGTTCTTAGGGTTTCTCGAAGCATCATTCATAGGATTTTAATGGAAAAGTTGCAATATCGAAAAGTGTGCGCAAGATGGGTCCCGCGACATGGCGGCGAGCTGGTATGACATGGGCATAGAAAAATTGCCAGTGCCTACAAAAATTCGTCGACCGAAATGGCGTTTATGTAGAAAAATAGATAAATGTTCAAGCTTTAAAATGATATGAACATTATTGAAACTAAAAGTTTCTTTATATTTAAAAAAAAAAAAAAATAGGAGACCTTACTTTTGGGATTACCTTCGTATAAGAGGGAAAGTATGGCGATAGATAAAAAAATTACCCCCCCAAGATTTTATTTTTGGACATTTGCATTTCTCGACACTTCAAGGTCCAAAAAATTCCGAGGTTTTTTCTGTATGTATGGATGTGTAAGGGGCACGACTTTGTTCACCCACTTTGAAGCTTAACTCCTGTGTTTTTTGTAAACTGAATTTTGCAGAGGTTTGTTAGGAGATTGATGCTATTAAATTTTAGTAGTTAAAAGTCGAGGGGATGGATAGAGGATCGTGTCATATCTCGAGTGGGATCGCACTTAATGATGATTTTACTCTATCAGCACTTGCTATTAGAGAGGCTGCGGCCGACGTTTTCAACGAGAAAACGTGTACGTCGGACGTTTACCCCGCCTTCCTGTAAGCCTAAAAGTTTGACAATGGTGTTTGGAACGTCAGTGGTATCATGCTAAACAAAATAAAATGTTCCGATGGCGAAAATTATTTTTGTTATGATAAATATTTTACGTCTTCTGGGCCAAAACAAGGATAAATTTGGTAGTTGTCATTTCTTATGTGCGTAGATATTGAAAATAATCGATAAGAGTTGTGTCTGTAAAACAATGTTAGAGAATAAAATTATAGCAAAAATTAAAAAAAACCGAGTTAAATTATTCTAGCCCAGACATTTTTTATCCGGAACTTGGTTATGTTACGGTGTATTGTTTTGGAGAGATCTGTTGCATTTAATTCTTACCTTGCAATTGGAATGTTCTAGTCAATCGGCAACCAAAACGGTTATTTTTGAGAATTGCTCTGACAGATGCAGAATTTGGGTTTTAAAAATTTTGAACCCCGATAACTTAATTTTTTTGAATTTTGTACATAAAGCCGATAATCGGAAATTACTAAAAGATGGAAAACATCTAAAATAGGCAATTTTGTTTAACTTCTAGTTTTGACACACTTCTGTCTAGGTAGTTTTAATTCATTTTGTTTGTCATAATTATATTTAATTTTTAAATAAAATAGACCGATTTTTGCTGTTATTAAATTTTCTGAACTAAGTATTTTTTATTAAAATTTAATACTGTATTTATTGAGCTGAATAACATACTATTGATACATAATTCCATTTTAATCGTAATCATAAGCAAGACTAAGTATTTTAGAGATGTTTTTAGTTGCGGATTTTCTTTATTACTATGATTTCCTTCATTTTAACTCTTTGATAAAAAAAAGTATGAAATATATAAAATTTTAACTTGACTCAATTAATTAAATATTAAGAAGTTATTTTACCGTATTTTCTTTACCGGAAACAACTATTCGATGGTAATCATTGGCTAGCAAATCGATGTAAATAGTTATATTTATTTATTAAAGACATTGATGTGTATTGCCGTCGTACTTTATTACATAACTCTGATAAATACAACTTTTTCTTGAACAGTATTGGAAAACACCCATCCACCTAGCCCATTCTTCTGATCAGATCTTATTAGGGGAGGGGACAGACAATAACATACCATGAGCATGCCATAAAACCCGAGGGTTTTCCAACAATATGATAATTACATCCTCTATTTGTTTAGATATATGATATTTCAAAAAAGATTCTAAATTGAGCTGGCATTCTCATTGATTGTTAGAGAGCAGCTAGTGACAGCCTGCTGTCATACACATAAAAAGACAACTTAACACTCATACGCTCTCCATAAATGACAAAGGAAATATTTAACATCAACAAAAACAAATCACATTCCCCACAAACACTTGTTTGGTTAAGAAGTCTGTAAAGTAAGATGATTTTCGTGGCAGTCCTACACCTTTCCAAACAATGTAAAATTCCCAACCATTAAATGAAATGGGGGAAGTTTAAAAATGAATCGAATGTAAAATTCTGAAAGTCAATCGGTTTTTCAAAACCATCACGTCAATACAGTTGCAATAAGGGGTTCCAACAGCTGCAACATTCGTAGTTATTCGTGAAAAATCGCAGTAGATTTACACGGTCTAACGGCCATGTACTATGACAAAACTGCATTGTAAATGTCTCACCCGGAAATGATATATTGTTTCCCGGTGACGGTAGTCTCATCAAATCTGCATAAAACAAATGTTGAATAGGTATTATAGACTGCGCACACTAGTTTCGAAGATAGCAAGGTAAATTGTATCTGGGAGCAAGAACAATCAAAGGATGTGAGTCTTGCTTGGGAGAAAATGTTTATCGTGTCAGACTTTTCAAAGCAAACGGAATTATCACCTAGCTAAGTCAGCATGTAGATAAGAGACAATTTGAATGGCAAGTTCCCATTTCAAATTAGGAAATATCACATTACCACGGTGCCATAGTTCTTGCTTCCCTTGTGTCACAAATTTCAATGGTTTGGAAGAACCACATTTGTCCTTTTTAATACTTTGCACAAGATCCGAAGTTTTTGGCTGAATTTGATTCACGACACACTGACCACCCTCCAAAGCGAGGACAAAACAACGATTGTTAGGTGATGACCAGTCTGGGAAGAGTATTTTACTCAGCACAGGAGGAGGATGGTGGAGTCGTGTTTTTATTTGTTTATTTTGAACATTTTGCTCATTAATTTTTCACAGCTTTTCTTTTGCAGGAATCCAAATAGTAGAACTAGCCTGTTCACAAATCACTTCCTTAACCTTTGTATAGATCTCTTCTGGTGTGTCTCCTTGTATGATAGCTATATCAAAAATATTTTTAAATTAAAGATATGTAAGGATAAGTGCAAAATAAATGAATTTATATATACACTCAAACCTGTTTTTATGCGGTCTATTTTTGTGCGATTTGTTTTGTGTGATTTTTTGTGTGCAGTATATGAATTTCAATCAAATTGGTATACTGCACAAAAATAATTGCACAAAACACATTGCACGTATAAAAAATCGCACAAAAAAAAAGACCGCACAAAAACAGGTTTGAGTGTATAAATTAATCACGATTTCTACCTGTGAAATATTCTGCAAATTCTTGTTCGAGTTTCAATGCTCTCTCATAAGTTTTCTTTGCTAGTTCTTCATCTATACGTTTGTTCATTTCCCTATAAAAATACACTCATATAAATTTACATCTATGATTAATTTTAACTTATTTTAATTAAAAAATTTTTAAAACTTACATTATGGATTGTACTGATTTAGGTTTAATGAAAATAGCTATTGGATAAAGACCAGCTACTTGTAATCGCTTGATAGCATTTCCACTTACATCCAATATGCAATGCTTATTCTGAAAAAATAATTGTAAATATAAGTATTATTTGAAAATATCTAAAATTTTACCCTTCAAATTCATTAATTCCCTAAATACAGAGCATTACATTTGATAAAAGTACTTCATTTACAAGAAGAGAGATGACTTAACTTTTTTTAAAGTCTTTAATAGTAGTAGTAGTAGTAGTAGTAGTAGTAGTAGTAGTAATAATAATAATAATAATAATAATAATAATAACACTCAATCCACTCAATAATAATATCAATCCACAAGACATGCCAAATTTTCTTACTCAGGGCATCACCTACATGAAACCTAAAAACAACAATACCACAGACCCCACACAATACAGACCAATTACATGTCTTCCAACACTCTACAAATTATTGACATCCTGTATTGCAAACAAAATATACAAACATGTTGAAGAACACGACATTCTAACAGAACAACAAAAAGGTTGTCGTAGAAACCACAGAGGATGCAAAGAACAGTTACTCATAGATTCAGCCATTCTACGGCAAGCACACAGACAACACAGAAACATACACATGGCATATATAGACTACAGAAAAGCATTCGACAGTGTTCCACACAGTTGGCTGCTACATATCCTACACATGTACAAAATACATCCATCACTCATTGCATTCTTTCAAAACACTATGCAGCACTGGAGAACAACACTACATTTCAGGGCCCATAACACTTCCATACAAACAAACCAAATTTTTATTAGGCGAGGAATTTTTCAAGGAGATTCCTTGAGTCCTCTCTGGTTCTGCTTAGCCCTGAACCCATTATCCAACATGTTAAACAACACGCAATATGGTTACAATATCAGACATGAAAAAACAACACAGTATACACTGTCACATCTCATGTACATGGATGACATAAAACTTTATGCATCCACACAAAAACAACTTCATCAACTCCTACAAATCACACATTCATACACCAAGGACATACAAATGGAATTTGGCCTAGATAAATGCAAAACAGTTCACATAGAAAAAGGAATCCTGAAGAAAGAAGATTTTGCACTTGGAAATGGAGACATTATTGAATCCATGGAAGAGGGCGAGTTCTACAAGTATTTAGGATTCCAACAGGCCAAACTAACAGAACATGCACAAATAAAGCAAAGATTAATTAAAGAATACCAAAGTAGGTTAAATGCTATTCTCAGAACACAATTAAATGCAAAACACACAGTTAAAGCAATAAACACATATGTCATCCCAGTACTCACATATTCTTTTGGAGTTATACATTGGACTCACACTGATCTCGAGCAACTCCAAAGGAAAACAAGAACAACACTTACTAAGCATAAACAACATCATCCTAAATCCACCACAGAAAGATTAACCCTTCCACGTAAAGATGGCAGACGTGGCCTGATTGACATAGTTAACCTTCACTACAAACAAATACAGTCACTGCGAGAGTTTTTCTACAAAAAACAAGAAACATCACAATTACAT
The DNA here is from genome assembly GCF_030686945.1 of Centruroides vittatus. NCBI lineage: Eukaryota > Metazoa > Arthropoda > Arachnida > Scorpiones > Buthidae > Centruroides > Centruroides vittatus. Next base: position 1,780,932 of record NW_027122708.1, on the reverse strand, counting down.
AAAGCAGTAACTCTAGCAGACTCGAATAACACACCATTAAACTTACACTCACATCATATGGACACAACACAACATATAAAAAGCATAGACACCATTAAGCAATCGTGGGCTCGAAAGGCACTCCATGGCAGGCATCCTTACGATCTGGCCCAGGATTTTGTTGACAAAACTGCGTCAAACAGCTGGTTAGCTCGGGGATGCCTCTTTGGGGAGACGGAAGGATTCATGATTGCCATACAGGATCAGGTCATAAATACTAAAAACTACAGAAAACACATACTCAAAGATGCAACACTCACAAATGACACATGCAGAAAATGTCACATCATGCCAGAAACTATACAACACATCACCTCTGGTTGCAAGCTCTTGGCACAGACAGATTATTTACACAGACATAACAAGTAGCAAATATAATACACCAAGAGCTTGCGAAGAAACACAAATTAGCAGACATCCACGAACCATACTACAAATACATTCCACAGACAGTATTGGAAAACAACACGCACAAAATGTACTACGACAGAGCCATAATCACAGATAAAACAATTTACCACAACAGACCAGACATCACACTCATTGACAAACACAATAAAATCACATACATTATAGACATATCCATTCCAAACACTCACAATATACAAAACGCATGCACTGAAAAAATTAGCAAGTACACAGAACTCGCCCAGGAAATAAGGCATCTGTGGAGGATGGATAGGGTGCTTATTGTACCTGTAGTTCTCTCCTCTACAGGTGTCATACCACACACACTACACAAAAGCCTGGGCACATTAGAATTGAATAGAAACACATACATCACTCTACAGAAGGCCACTATATTGAATACATGTCATATTGTGAGAAAATTCCTGAATACAGACACACACACTGATACACTTCTTTAATTTCTGTTTTGGTTACTATGCCTTGACTTTGGTCCGGCATAGTACTTAGCCACCGGTGTTAACCGAGTATATCTAACTTAACCCAACATAATAATAATTTATAAAGTATGTTTTAACAGTTCAATTAATTTTCAATTTTTCTGTTGAGATTGATGTTAAATTTTACTAGTGATAAAAAGTAAAATAGAATTAGAATTAAAAAAAAAATTGTTCAATTATTAAATACCATACTCTTGGTTTAGCATTCTAAATTCTTTCACCATTTAAGTTAAAAAAAATTACTTTATAATGCTACAATCATCTTATTATAAACATTAACATGTTTTTCCACTGAAATAATTCCTAAAAATTGTTTTAGAATCGTATTGTGCGTAACTTTATTTTTTTTGAAGTAAATTTTCATAGAGTATTACTTAATGAAACAAAATTTAAGTTAAATTTTAATAGTAATTATAAGTTTAAGAATTATGAATGACAAAAAAATGACTTTATACAGTGTAATAAAATCCTACAGACATTTTGAACTTAAAGAAATTAAGTTTTAATTGGTATAATTATTATAAATTAAATTAAAAGATCTTAAATAATAATAATATGTCAATATTAATTATTCTCTCAAAACTTCTCTATTCTTTTAAATATTTTTTATAATAAATTTAAACACAATTCCAATGTAATATTTCATTCAGTGTTTTTAAAATATACTATTATAACAACATTTATTTTTTAAAAATTTGAGTTTTAATGAAACAGTAAAACCATGCTAATTCAGACTATTATTTTGCTTTGTATACTTTTTTTAAAATAATGAATTTGTCAATTCTAATCTGAACTTTAAAGTAATATGCTGAATTCAGTTCTCTTTTGGGTTTAATCTGATGTTGATCAGTTGTGACAACCTGTGGCTAATCTTACTTGTATAATACTTAAAAAATTTACATCTACCTAGGAAAATACATTACAAAAATAAATTCTGTAGGTGTTTATTTCTATTATTATGGCACCAGGTCATCATAGTTTGGTTACTGGTTTTTAATTGTTCTATATTGAATATTGTATATTAATAACTGTATATTGTATAGATCTAATAATCTGAACATTTTGTAATTTTGCTATTTTATTTCCCATACAAAGGGTGGAAAACCTTGTACTAAATAGTTGTTAAAGTTCATATTATTTATTACTTTCCCCAAATAGTCTATATTACTGAAGTTCTACTATATTTTGATTATTTGAGATAATGTTAGGCAGTTTTTAAATTATTGAGTCATATTAAACTGTTTTATGATACAAGCATTATTCTGGAATATAATTATCAACTATCAAATAATACATATTAAAAACCTACTTTTTCCGCTACTGCCTTTACAGAGGAAACACTTGTGCCATATAGATTGTCATTATACTGCCCAGCTTCAATAAACAGGTGATTCTGAATATCCTTTTCCATTTGTTCTCTAGAAGCAACATAGTGATAGTCTCTACCATCTACTTCATAATCTCTCTTAAGGCGAGTGGTATCTATAACAAAAGAAAAGACATGATAAATATCAATTGGACTTCTGTAAATTATTGCTTTTCCAAAAATTTTTATCATTATCTTATAATATAATCAAGATGGGTTGATAATGTTACTAATAAGCGCAGAGCCCAAATGGTTAGGAGTTGAAAGTTGAAATTTGGTACACAGTTAGGGTATGTCATGAGAATGTACACTAAGAAGGGATTTTTCGAAATTCCCCCTATGGGGAGAAGGACAGGATTAAGGCTTACCATGAAGAACTCAGCTTCTATTATACTACTTTAGATGCAGTTTTTTGCATTTTAATAGGGTATGCCATGAGAATGCACATTAAGAAGGGATTTTTCGAAATTCCCACCGCGGGGAGAGGGTTAAGGATTACCCCGAAGAACTCGGCTTCTACTGTACTATTTTAGATGCCGTTTTTGCATTTATGTGGAAAATCAAACATATTTTTAGACCCTTCTAAAAATTCTCAACGATATTTAGTATTCCATCGCATATAAAGTTGGCACGAGGAGCACATGTGCATAAGTTTGCTTTATTTGAACTCTTCATCTTAATGTTCAAATTTATATTTATGAATGATTCTGGAAGATCCAACTTATTTTTCAAATTTATTAAACCTGAAGAACCCAGAAAGAGTTACGAAAATGTTTGTTATTCATCACTTAGTGGTATTACGCACTGGTTATTGCAGTGAGTCTTATTTATCGTTATATCGGTGTGGCAAGCAGATATCTAAAAATTCTCTAATTAGTTTCGAAAGAGGGGTGACCTAATTCTTGCACTTGGTGAAAACAGGCAAGATCAGCTATAATCTAATAATCTTAATCTTTGCTATCGTTACATTTTGTTCAAGCAACGCTGGGCTCATCTGCTAGTCTTTTTAATAATTTGTGCCAAAATTTTTAAATTATCCATAAATTACATCAGATCAGCAACTACAAGAAGTATTTGATAAACAGTCCTGTTTTTAAATATTATTATTATTTATATACAAACAAAACTCAGTATTAATATATAAATCTTACAAGAGTATGTAACACATTTTAAATATATAGGGTCTTTCAAAAAGAATGCTCCCATTTTAAATTACTGTAATTATGTTAATTAGTACCCCAGAAGTATGTGATGTACATCAATTGACAGAGTAACTGTTCAAGTTTTATTGACCACCTGCATTCAAATGTCTTTTTGTCTATTACCTCTAGGAAGTGCCGTAAACAAAAATGGTGACAGTGCAACAGAGAAGGCATTTTGTGTTCTGCAGTCCACAAAGTTGGGATCATTACACAACAAGAATGTTTGCCTTACATAGTGGATCACTTTGAATTTGTCATGGATGAAATTGGACATTTACACTATCAATTGATGTACAGTATATTATACATTTCTCAAGTAATAGTTAACCTAATAACAGTAATTTAAAATGGTATACAGGGCTTTCCAAAAAAAAATAAATAAATACTATGTTGTTTTAAGTACTTCCACTCTGTTATAAATGTATTAATAAGAAATCTAAAAGTATGAAACAAATTTAAAATCCTACAATATGTTCTATGAAAATGTAACAGGAAAATAACAATAATAAAAATTTATGATAATTATTTTATCATTATAAAAATAAATGCAAATGATAACAATAAAGATGAATGGTGTCCTACATTCAGCAGTTATAAGTAATACACAGATAAGAAAATTATAGACCACATATTTTTATGTGGCTTATAAATGATTTTCGATATTTGCTTGTACCAGTAAATATAGGTGGCGTATGCGTTGACCAAAATGGCTGCAACAAAGGGTATAGTGTGCCTGACAACATACGAGAGTTACTTGTGTGTTGTCTTTGTAATAACTTTTCTCTCTGTAGTCAAAATGTTTTATCCACATTTGTGTCCAACATTAATCCTAGTTGATTTCGTAGTTGTTTAAGTCATGATGATTACACTTTGAGACATTTTAGAATATATGGTTGATCGAAAAAGATGTCTTATAGAAGGAGAGGAAATGCTAAAACTGATAACTTCATATCTATCCACCTCTTTCTCAGCAAATAATTCACTTCAGTTTAACCAACATCTAATTTTGTTGAGCTTAAAATTCCTTTATTTTTACAAACGTTTTCAACCTATCTAATATAGGCCATTGTCAGGTTTAATATTATAAATGTTCCAAAATGGAACGTACCATTTTTGAATATTTTACATATTTAAAATTCAAAAAAATAATTTAACTTTAAAATAAATTGAAAGTGTATATATTAAATAAATAAACAAACAGATAAAACATAGAAAACAAAGCTAACTAGAAAGAAACATGATTTAAGTGTTTTTAAGCCCCATTTTTTTTTTCTATTATACATTTCCATGCTGTTGAAAGCATTAGCATCCCTAGCATTTAGCCAATGGTTTTTCATTTTACTTTTATAAATTTCCACCTTTTCCATCTCCAATGCAATGAATGGAGAGTGCACCATTTTAATGACTTTTGCCTCTTCCCATTTTACAACCACTAATATTGTGTTGTTGTTGTTGTATCTATGTTCTCATAGACATACCACCAGGTTCTTCTAGTCACACAAATATAATCTTTTTCGATTCCTAACTGTTAATTTTCATATGGTATTTTATACAGTAGACCTTCCTATAACACAGTAGATAAGTTCCGTGTTATATGAATCCATGTTGTACGAGTCACTTAAATACATGAGCCAATCACAGCCTGTGCACGAATTATGTTATTGAAGAAAATTAATGTTATCGAAAATTAGTAATTGTGTACAAGTGATTCCTTCACAAAGCATGTTGGTCTGCATTTTGCAGGTTGGTGCAGTATGTTAGATAAGTGCTTTTATAGCCCTATACATTATGTAATACATATAGATGTTCACATATGCATAAATTCATAGGTGTCTGTATATAATTTTGCTTTTTGAAGTGGGTCCATAGATCTCAGTAACTAAATCCAAAAGTTTTCAAACTACTGAGAACCAACTAGCAAATTTGAAACTTTTTTGGTTACAGCAGATTTTGTACATTTGAATGCTTACCTAATTTTCATCATGTTTGCATTTTTAAGTCAAGCATGAAGTGAAAAATTTCTTATAGAAAAAAATATTATCAATAAATATAATAATAGTTGAGCATTATACTACAACTTTCTGCATAGAAAGTCTTATTTTATAATTAGAAACATCAACTAGTTTATTTCTGAATGTAAAAAAAAAATGCTGAATTTTGCCAAGCATATATGTGTAACATAAGTCAAGCAAAATGAAATGCTTTGAAATGTCATAATGAAGCCATTCAGATAAATTGACTGAAAAGACCAATATGATAATAATATCATATTATATATTATACAAATATACATTAACCACAATATAGAAGGATTATGGCATCAACAGATTAAAATTTCTGACTTATTTACAATTAGTAATTAGATGTTATTTTAATGATAGTCTTATTTGTATGTGCACAATGTTATAGTATAGTGTAAGAGCAGTATATAATAACTACTGAAAACTTTTCAACAGCATTTGAGTTTTCTGAATATAAACATTGATATATCTGTAGTCTAAGTTCCATGAATGGAATATTTTATAATCAGAATAACTCATTTGCAGATAACTACAGAAATCCTTGATTTAAATTAAGTGTAAACTTAAGCATTTTTATTTTATTTTGTTCTACAAAGTACAAAGTGAAGAACTGTAAAAGTGTCTTATTAAAAGGGCCATTAGAGCAATATATATAAACAGACTATTATTAGAAAATATCTTTTTGTTACATTTGTGAAGAGCCTAAAAGCAGAGATAGCAAACCCTTTTTATATGCTACTTTGGCACACAAAGTCTGAGCATTTGTAAGGTAAGCATATTGAATTTAAAAAATTATGCTTACTGAAACTTTAGAGTTTGAACAATTTTCAGTTTATTTTTTAATCTGCATCTATTTTAAAATGATAATTAGTTTTATTATTATAAATTTTTCAAAATGAATATAAAAAAATCAGACCAATTTTATTAATTATTATATGAATAGTATAATCCATAAACCATGTTTACATTATATTCTAAACTGATTAGAATATAAATGTTTATAAACAATAAAAGTTCTTCCAACTTTTTTATTAATCATCTTACAGGATGATTCACTTGGGACTGAATACTTATTTTATTCAATACCTCATGAATGCATAGTCACATTTGAATAACATGCAATATAAAACATACCTTGGTTGATTGCTTTGTCATGAAATAAAGAACTGTTTTGTGTTTGTTTCACACTCATATTTTCATTTTATATGGAGATATTCCACATAAATGTCTTGAGTAAATCACAATGTATAAAGCTATTCAATGATGTCATATCAAAAAATATTAATAGATGATCATTGCACTGTACTGTACATTAGTATGTTTTAATTCCAAAATGTTAATTGTAAATGAAACTATCATCTTGCAGAATGGAGAGAGATTTTTATGATTTACATTAGAATTTAGAGAGAATAATGTTTTGCATTTGTCTTAATTTATTGTTTCAGTTCTCATCGATGATTTTAAATATGTACTGGTAATACAAACATGTAAATAAATAAAGAATATACTTACGAGGTACACAACTTCCAAATTTGTCAGGATATTCTGACATTAGATCATCGTTAATCCTGTCTTTTAAAGGGCCTAATATGATGACAGGCCTAGTGTATGTAACTGTAAAAAATTATGCAGCTTAAAAATGTTATTTATATATGTTAAAATTTTTTGTTAAATATATTTTCTCCTTACTTTCTTGTTGAGTTACTGCTTCATAAGAAAGTACAGGTTCATCAGGCCCTCCTGAAATATTATAAAAACATTAGGAATAGAGAGAGGGGAAACATTTCTAGTTCAATTTTTATAACATACATAAAGAGACTATAAAATAGTCTCTTTATGTATAAGATTATAATCATTACTCAAAAAATTTTTCTTGCATATTTATTTTAATAAAAGCTAATACAGGCATACTTCTTTAAGGTACTTTAGAATACCAAATAACTAATTTCAACAGAGGTAAGAAATTCAATCACATAAAAAAAAATCTTTTAAAGTGCTTTGCTTTAGAATGCTTTGCTAATATGACACTTTTTAAATTCTATTCATGTTTATTATTTCTGGTGTTTGCCTTGCTATTAATGTTCTTGGGATTTGTTTTTATTTATTCTTTTTACTTTTGTATCTTTTTTTATAGTTAGCACTAGTGTGTACTTAATAAATGATAATGTAAACATGTTTAGGTTTTTATATGCACTGGCATGTGAAAAAGGCTGTTATTTGCTTTAAGGAGATATTTAATAGCTGTAGGAGCCAGACAATTTAACTTTCAATTGTCCGATATCATTATGATTATAATTTTATTTTAAAATGAAAAACAAATTTAAATATTACTATAACCAATAGTTCTTCTGTTCCATAAAAAGAAATTAGCTATATATTAAACTATGTAGTACAATTAAAAAAATTATTTTATTATTAATAATTAATCATTTTGTTTACTTGATTACAAGTAGCATGCTACAGTAAAAAAGAGTAAACAGATATAAAATTAAAATTAGGTCAATAGTGACATTTTTAAGTAATAATAATGCTATGTCATTAGTTTTTAAAATCTTGCCACTCAATTCAGTACTTTATAGTTTAAAAATCTAACTATTAAAAAACTTTATTCACCACTATATTGTAAATTATATATATATTTCAGTAAAAAGTGACTCTTTTTAAATTTTATCTTTGAATGGAATTTACCATATTTTATGGCATCTAAGACACAACTTTTGCCCAGAAAAAAAGGGCTCAAAAATCATTGTGCATCTCATATGCTACGGGCAATCACAACTTCTCATAGTGAATTCCCCAAACTTTCAGTAGGTTATCTGTCTAATCCAACTCTTGAATAGACTAACACAAATATTTTAATGGTAAATTTTAATTGTAAATGACTTCTTTTGAACCTCTCTTTTTTTCCTGATAAATAAGTGTGCATTTTAATTTTACCTTTTTAAAAAATCAGAATACAATAAAAAATTTGTGGTCAACTGCAAAAGGCACAGCCTGGCTTAAATATAATAAAATAAATTTTTCCTAAATATTCTATTCTGTGTTGAAATGAGTTTGCATATTATATGCTGTAAAATACAGTATACCTAACTGATGTCAGAATGGACTTATTTAAAATATGCTAAGGTTAATAACTATATATTATACACAAATACAAGTTTTGCTATGAAAGTATATAGCAATGATACCCAAACTGTTTGTATATTCCGCATATACAGAAATTACCCATATTTTTATTTTATCATTTATAAGTGATGCGTCAAATATGTAATGGATTCGGTAGCTGATATTTATAAATCAGTTAACCAATTTCAAGAATTTCCAGTTTTTGCCAGCACTAGTATGTAATATCATTAAAAAAAAAAAAAAAAATCTATATTACACTATTATACTTCACCATGTGGTAATATAGTGAGATGTAGTACTGCAGCATAACATCAATAATTTTTTTGTATAACTGGATAACTATAAGTTTGCTTATTTTTATAAATATGTCAATGATATTAAAATAGTCAATTGACTTTATAAATTTTCAGTTATCCTGTGAACTAATTCCTAACCAGTAAGACTATTCTTCAAAACCTAAGAGTAAATGATGCAAATTTGAATATCTTCTAATGATATCTGCAGGAATTATACTTTTTTGACAAGCAATTTTGTTATTAAAATCTTTGCTTTGCAAAGTAAACTGAAATTTAATAAATTACCTTAATGGCACAGTAAACACGTAATATATAAAAAGCAGAAATAAATTTGCCAGTTATTAACTGTATATTTTGTTTGTTGCTTTTGGTGTACTATCTGTGGAACTGCTCAGTACAGGATTATCATTCTACAGTGGTGGCCAAAAGTCCTATACAAGTAACCCTAAAATTAAAAAAAAATTTTTTGTTTGTTTCAACTCAATACCTGAAACATATTATTTATCACTGTAAAAGTAATTTGATGCATATTTAAGATCTTTTTGTTGTTACTACAGTTATGAGGCATTTGGTTATTTAAAGCAAAAGCATCAACAAATATCAACCATACTATTTTTTAAGGTTACCAAACTTAAATTTTATTTTAAAAACATTTTCTGCTCATTTTGAGCCATCTTCAGTTAAGAACAGTTTATATAAAGATTAAATTTGCTAACTTCAAAAAGCAATATAATTGATATTTGTTCAATTATGGTGCCAAGTTTTGTGAATCATGAAGAACATACAAACATTATTATTATTATTATTGTTATGTTGGGTGTAGTGGGTTTTACTCGGTTGATACCAGTGGCTGTGTACTATGCCGGACCAGAGTCAAGGCATAGCAACCAAAACAAAACTAAAATTAAATAAGTGTGTCAGTGTCAGTCTTATTATTATTATTATTAAACCTATTATTTATTGACATTATTTTTACAGCTGAAATTAAAAATATGTAGTGAAAAACTGAAGCTCAATAAACTAAGTTGAAATGGTTTATCAATGGATGTACAGCTGAAAGAGATTTTGAGAAAGTATTGTGTTCCTGCAGAATTACAGGAACACAATACCATTCTTGTAACTTCACTTCTATAAATGATAATTTTTTCAAACTTAAATTCATCAACAAATTAACTTTTCTATGATACCTATACTTGAAATATAATATTGTTTAATGAAAGTTGAGTTGAAACAAAAAAATTTGTCACCACTGTAATTTCAATTTTATATTAATGTGAATAATATATTAAACAAATAAAATCAATTCCACATGAAAACTGCAATGCTTCCTTCCTCAGTAAAATTGATTATTTTGAATGTAGTTGACTTTCTGCACGTTTCCATTAATTTTTGTTAATAAAATGGAGAAAACACTGAGATCGGCATTTTCTCCATTTTATCATACAGTATTAGGTGTAAAAATCATCCCATTGATCATTAATCTTTGTTAATAAGATGGCATAACTGATTAAAAATAATAAACATTGCTTTGAAGTTCAACATACTTAAATAGCATTGTTCTGTTGTATTATGGTATGTACTGTACAGTACACAGTAACTGATTACAATCTACATATTTATGTGACATTATGTAGACTTAATGGAATACAGTTTCCAAGACCATCCCATATCACCAGTACTTTTTATATTTGACTTGCACAGGAGCACTGAAATGCAATTCTGTCATAAGTTGGGAACTACCTGTATTTAATAACATTATAAATTATTATTTTGTTGTGCATTTTCACTTTAATAGAGATTTTATTTTAGACAAAGTTTTATTTATTTATAATGATTACTTAGGAAAAATACTACACATTCTTCTACATTTTATATTCTCTTATAAAGACAAAATGAAGTAAAAAATTAAATAACAAATTTTAAACATAAGATTGATTTAAATTCAATAGATTTACATTACAATTTGTAAATTAAATAGCCATTAACTAATGAAAAACAACAATTTCTTAATTTTATTTTTTAAACAAAAAATGATTTTTTGACTTTTTGTTGTTTGAACTGATATTTTCTGTTAAAAAATAATTATTTTTTTTGAAGTTTACCATATTTAATAATTTAAAATTTTTTATGATCTTATAACTATTTCCATCCTTATCAAATATATTCTATAATATTTTTCAATTTATAATTGTAACCATATAAAAAAAAATCATATTTAACTTACCACATTTACTTATGACTATAATAAATAATTTAAACATAATGTTATTTAAAATATCTGTTTATATGAAATTTACAAGAAATTCAAATACTATTTCATACATTAAATTTAATAATCAAATGTTAAAATTATGTAACAATTACCATTTAATATGTAATTTGCAGCCAAATTGATTTAATGATACTTTGTGTTTCTAGCTCAAAATTAGTCAATTCTACAATACACTCAAACCTGTTTTTGTGTGGTCTATTTTTGTGCGATTTTTTATTTGTGCGATTTGTTTTGTGTGCGGTATATGAATTTCAATCAAATTGGTATACTGCACAAAAATAATTGCACAAAACACATTGCACGTATAAAAAATCACACAAAAAAAGACCGCACAAAAACAGGTTTGAGTGTAGTTCAACAACATTTTTGCTAAATAAAGTGTAAAAAAGCTTTTCTCATTTTAAGTTTATCATAATTTAAGGATCATTTAAATATAGTTTTATAACAAAAGTACAGTTCATGTATATAAATTATTTATTTATACTGTATAAAAGTGTGTGTATATACATGTATACAGACACGTGCAGACACACTTTGATTTATTGTCATCATTTGTTCACATTTGAAATTGGCACTAAATCAGTATAATGCTAAATTGAAGTACCTCAAACAGTAAAAATTATACACACCATTAATAATGACATCTACATAGTTTGATTTTTATCATCAAATCATGTGACTCAGTGTTGCAATGAAAAATTGTAATTTAATACCATATTTACTTGAATATAAGACACCATTGAATCTAAGACTTGGCTTGGCTTAATTTCTATATGCTCATCCATGGATTTTTCTTTTTCTTCTTTTGAAAAAATAGATAACTTGAAACAAAATGTCAACTGAACTGATTCTGTTGATGTAAATTTGTTCATGTTTACTGCAAGTAAAGTAAGTTAAATATCACAGTCTCCCATGGTAATGAAGTTGAAAACCTCTTCACTTTGTGTTAGGCTCATCTGAATCAACACTGGGTTTGATGCTCACATCTTTCCACATCCTTAGTACTGTTTAAAGCATCAGAAATGCTAAATTTCTAGCATATGCTGCACAACTTTCTAAGATTTTCATTCAAGTACTTACAAGGTTACTTTAATAGCCTAAAGAGATTGATTTCTCAACCTCTAAAATATTTACTTTTATAAATATTAGTTTAATAAAATCATCAAAATAATGCAGGAAAGTCACAGTTTTGAGTCAAGCCTTGACCAAGGTGGACCTAAATGGTAATAGCTGAACAGTTAAATAGTTTTTAAAATTCAGTGACATGGCACTAGAGGTTACTTACTAATTATTATGTATTACATTGAATCTAAGACATATTTTCAGAGATACTACAAGAGAAAAATGCATCTTACATTTGAATAAATATGGTAATTCACAGATACTAAAAGATTTCTCTAATATTTATAGGGAAAAATCTATTTATAAATATTCATTGGTGTTTTAAAAGAGCCATATTATTTAGGTTTGACTTCAATAAAACCTATTTTATATGTTTAATTAAATATCAAATAGAAATTAATTTATTATGCCTTTTTAACTGAAAAAAATGGAATTACATGAATCAGTCTGACAGGTTAAAAAATTTAGCTAATAATCAGTTTTATTGTTTCTACAGTAAGTTAGAGATCGACCAATTAGAATCCTTCAATGTATCTCTCTTTCTTACTGTAATGGAAGCTTGTACTGTACTTTAAATTCAAGAATCTCAATAGAGATTATTTAGAGAATGCTCTAGGTCACAGTGAGAATTCAACAAAGAAAAGTACTTACTCTGTATCAAAATAAAAAATATTGTGATAATGATTAGAAGATAAAAAGCAATAAATTGAATATTGCAAATAATTTTCAAGCATGAGTGAAATCCCATTCTATTTATATCTTACAGATGTATTATAATATACACTCTGTTTTGATTGTTTCAGTGAAGGCAATGTTGAAGAAATATCCTATTCTTCACTCTGGACTTTAACTTTAATAAAAAAAATATAGGATTTATTAAGAGATTTCACTCTTTCTGTTCTGCTTCTGGGGTATGTTTGGTTTATCTTTGATTGTAGAAAGAACACAAAAATATACACGAAAATTTAAAAAAAATTCTCATCTCAATATCTGTGCCTATTGAAATTTCTTTGATAAAATCCAATTCTTCCATTTCAGGATTTCAATAGGCATGGATATTGAGATGACTATCAAGAATGAGAATTATAACTTCAAAACGAACCTGTTACCGGCGTTCTTTGCGAACCTGGCAAGTCCTTTTAGACGCGCATAGACGATAACCAGCACCCGGACACTACAGCGCATGTCAGCCATGACGGAATTCGACGAAGCGGTTCGGTTTAAAACATTCTATTCTATTTTTTCAAATCTTCCATCTTCACCTGAAGAAGAACTGTTATAAGTTCGAAAACGTTAGTGAGACGCTCCTGAGACGATTTTCGCAAAGAACACCGGTAACAGGTTCGTTTTGAAGTTATAGTTATAGTACCCAGTGTTAGTAGTGAGTAGAGCAGTAAGAATGAGAATCCTTTTTAAATTTTTATGTGTATTTTTGAGTTTTATATATATATATATATATACAAAACATGGTAGAACCTGTGTTTATGTCAATGTAGATGAAGCAGTTTTAATGCTCTTAATAAATGTGAAGCATATTACAAAGAGAGAACATTTTTTAATTTTCTGTGCAACAAAAAATTACAATTTTTTTATGAAAATGTAGTTAAACTAAATTGTAAATACAGTATTTTAACACACAAATGTAAACTTACTTAAAATGAAAACTACCTTTATATTACTTTAAATTATGTGTAACAAAATTTCCCTATAGCAAATTTTTTTTCCCAGGATTTGGCAACTTTGTTATATAGAAGTTTGACCATATATACATATACATTGCAAGTCCATTATAATGTAATGCAAGTCTCAAGTTTCATAAGCTGAAATGACTAAATTATTGCTTTGAAGCTTTATTGACTACATTAAATATACTACTGTATATTTAATGTAACCAATAAACATAAAATATAGATTTCTTCTATTTTCAAAAATATTGTATAGAAATATAAACTTTACACCTTTATATGTAATTCTTACATTTTTTTCCAAATTACTGTATTTTAATTTTATGACTAGTAGGATATTTTTTCAAATATGCTGTTTATAGCACCAACTTTGCCTACTGCAAATATTCCAGAGATAAGGACTTACCTCACTTTTGTCCCTTAGAATTGACAGTTGAGGAAGGAGAGAAAAACTGAATTTTGTTTATGATACTTTGTGATTTTACAGTAATTCTAATATTTTAACAATGCATGGATAGATAATCAGGAGTTTGGTGTAAATAACTTTTCTATTTAAAGGTATTTTAGATTTTGTTTGATTTTAAAAATTGCAAACCTATTAGCCTAATTTAATAGACTTAATGTTCCATTGTCATTTGTTGGCAGAAATGAAAAACTATTATACTTTACCTTAAGTTATAATACAGTGGTTGATCGGTTAACAAATCTAATCTGTTCCAAGACTTTGTTCACTATCCGAATTGTTCATTAACCGATTATCGATTTACCATAGGTTTTTATGGGAATTTGATTAATTCATTCTGGAGACTCCAAAAAATAAAAAATATATACTTTCTTACTACATTTATTTATATGTAATAATAAAAATACATATATACACAGTCTTGCATTTTTATTAGTCATGTTTTTTCTGTTTGTGGGGGTTAAAGAATATGTCTAATGCCAAGTACTTTTCTCTCTTCAGGATTTTCCAGAAGTAATTAATAGCATTATAATTGTAGAGATCCCCAAGCCTATTAACCTCAACTTGGTTTGGATGCCATTCTAAGACCGTTGTTCTGACATCACCCACTTCATCAAAAGATCTTTAATAGCAGATATCGGCATTAATCCTCTTTTTCAGAAGAAAACATATGTTGCAGAGTTTCTTGGTGTTCTTCATTCAAGAGTTCTTGGTGTTCTGTTATCAGATCAGTTTCAGGTTCCATTATGAGCTCTTCAATGTTCTTTATTTCTCAGATGTGATTTTTGTTACTCCTGAAGCTGCTTGAGTTTTCTTGATTATACTGTATCTTCCTTAGATAAGATTGAACTGCAGCCTACTGTAGAACTGTTCAAGCCATACTGCCCAGCAACATCAGACATCTTCCCACTCTGCCCCTGCTATTATACTCTCACTTTTTGAAAATAAAAACCGATAGAAAACTTAATGAGTGTCCACCTGACAGTCTTGCAAATACTATAAAAAAATTGTTTCTGTCAGAAAAATAAAAGGCTGGAATTACAAGGGAGAGTTTCAAAGTTTGGAGGAATACTATCCGATCAGTATATACTGGGTTGAACGTCGATGTCGATGTCTCCCGTGCTCTGAAAAGTTTCAAATTCTTGCCTGAAGACAAGGGAAGACCAATCGGTATTCATTATTTTATGTTGCTTCTTCTTGTGTTTGTTCTGTGAGGTGTTCGTTTTCTGAACATAAAAATCTTTCACAAAAGTGTTCATTAACTGATCACACACTGCAGTTTTTCATTTCTGAAACAAAATTTATCTTCTGAGCTAATTTGTCTTTATGATGTTTCCACTTTTTGTTGTTTATAAATACATACAAAATACTTAAAATATGATCATTTCAGATATGATAGAAATGAATGCTAAGTATTTAATATTTAATTGAAAATTGTAACTATTTATGAGTTATATTTGTCTTAACTTAAAAGATATATCACTCAAAATTATTTGAAATAGTGATTGTCAAATATGTATGACAGTACAATATATAATATAGAAAAAATAATATTGTTACTACAGTAATTGACTTTGTTTATGCTTTGTTCTTCCATGGTACTTGAATGCTCTGAACATATTCCTACTAGATGAATGAATTATTTTATTAAAAATCTGATCAATAATCATATGGATGTTATCAACAACATGATATAAATGCTTCACTTTAACATTAAGATTACAATACGCTTTTACAAGCTTTAAAAATAATTTATTCAATATAATTCACACAAATTTTCTTTATTTTAAAATAATTCTAATATCCAAATGTTTTAATACTGATACTAGTTTTTTGGGTTATGGATGGGGTTAACTGGAGTTTCCCAATGAGGTTAGTATTGACCTCTTAGGAATTGATAAAACTTGTGTAAAATTTTTTTATATTTACAAAGTTTTTCTCTCAAATAAATTTAGGAAGATACCTTTTAAAAATTATGTAGGAGACTGTTGCACATATATTTATATATAATATTGAAGGGAGTCGATACATGAAAAAGGTTGAGAACTCCTGGACTAGACAATAATTAATGAAACAAAGTAATTTGGTTTAAAGATAGATAGATAGGCTGGCATCTTCTACTGAATTTAATAATTACATTGTTTCTTCCTTACTATAAATTAATCTGTATGGTTATATTATTCCAATAGATGAGTCTAGAAGTAAAGATAGTGAACTAATGTATCTGCATGGTAAACAGAAGTTGCAGGTTTAAGTCATACTCCAGTTTGATCTTTTATTCCAGATTATTCTAAATTAATAGAATTATTAAATTTACTACAGTGTGTTTGGTCTAACTGTCTATCTTTAGACCAAATTAGTTTGTTTTGTTAATTACTGTCTAGCCCATTTACAACCAATAATGATAATCATATAAATATTGGATATTAATATATCCAATTATATATGGCATTCAAGCCTATATTTATGTAAATAATTATAATTTTTAGACTAGGATTCTAATATTCATTTGTATATTTTAACATAAAGTAAAAAAAAAATTATCAAAATAATAAATTTCCATGTGTAAATAAAAAATAAATATAATTTTAATTCTTAGTTAGTTAGAAATTTTCAATGAAAATATCTCCAAATGATGGAATAACACTTTGTTTAAAGAAAAGTGAAAGTGTATTTGTATTCTTGTAATTGCTTTGTTTTAAAATTGGAAAACCTAAACAGAGTTGATTATTTTAAAATATTTATTATGGTACTCTTTATTACGATGTATTATTGTATGTTATGAGAAAAGATGTAAATTGAGCTACAAATAAACAAACCTGATTCGTATACAAATATTTGCAAATACAGATTTGTCTAGAGCAGTGGTCTCCAAAAGTGGGGTTTGCAAAGTGATACTTGGGTTATGCCAAGTTTCCCTTCAAAGTACTGTATGTGTGCCCTATACAGTCAAAATACTGTAATTCTAATTCAAAATGTAAATAATAATAATAAATAATTATTTGATTTTTGACTACACACACACATATATATAATATGTGTATTATATTATAGGGAGTACAACTTATAATTATTTTCATCTTAGGGGTACGGAATCAAAAAAGTTTGGAGATCACTGGTCTAGAGCAGCAGTCGGCAACCTTTCTGACCTCATGAACCACTAAACTCACAATTTTGAATCCCGCGGACCATTATCATGAATTTTTTTAAATGATACAAAATCTGTAGTATAATAATGATCATAAAAGTTCAATTTTACTATATTAATATGAAACTTGCGTGTTTAATTATAAAAAATTAACGCAAGCCTAAAGTTCATTGCTGCTTGTTTGAAATAAGTTTATGGATTATTAGCGCTTTTCCATGAAAAATGACAATCGCACTCACAATATTGTTTATTGTTCATTATTTATTGATAACAGTCACTTCGTATTTGGCTTTAGATTCAAATAAAACCCCCAATGAATGAAAAACAGCAACTAAGCATTTTGCATTTCTTTCATAATACTTTGCATAATCTTCAGTTGATCAATGTCCAAATTTCTCCATGGACCACCGGTTGCCAACCATTGGTCTAGAGTACTGATGAGATAATTTATACTGTGTCTATTGAAAACTTCAGTTCATAATCCAGATAGTTATGTTTCTGGACATTAATTAAAATTTTATCTGAATTTTATTTTATTAGTTCAAATTCACTAATTATTGAGATTTTCCAAAAGATAGCAACACACTTACCTGTAGTTCAAATTCTATAATAATTAATTAACTTATTCAAGTAAAGGGCTAGCAGTAATTTCCATTAATAAAAAAATAACAAAATTGACTGAAGCCAAAAACAAATAATATAAGATTAGCTTTTTTTGCCATGAAACACTATTTACAATTTTTCAGTGTAATGAAAATAATAAAAGTACAGATTTATTGGTAATATTATGATTATAAATTAGAGGAAAAAATACCAGTAAAATGAAATATTAAAAAAAATAAGCTTTTTTTTATAAGAATAATTTTTCAGATTTCTAATATTGGTCTCATATTCTCATAAGACTATATATTTCATATAGTCTTTATCTCTGCATTTCTTTTTCTGTACTCATCAACTTTGGATAGCTTTCTAACAATAAAACAAATGCATCATTTTGCCACTCACCTTATTTTGATGAAATAATTAAAAGGGCTTGAAAATTGTGAGTTATACATAATCCAAAAAATTATATTAAAAAGTTTATAAGAGTTATTTAAAGCAGTCTATTGGAAACTTCAGATGAACAACATAAAATATTGGTACAAGTAACCAGTATAGATTGTATTATTTTTGTATGAGCCTGTGCAATAGACATCTACAAAAATTCAAATGGTTTAAAAGTTCCAAAACTAATTTGTTATAGAAATCAGAATCATTCAATTTTTCTGTTCCCGAGGAAGGCCATTCAAAATGGCCGAAAATGTTTAGAAAAGTGAATAAAGGTGAGAAAAGTGCATTTTTAAAGGTTTTTGTGCCGAAGCTTGTGAACAACATGAAGTTATATAGGATAAAACAAAATTAATGTTTATTACAATAACAGAATTGAAATTTTTATAACAACAAAAATTTAAAAATAAAAAGTCTGTAGGTAAAATATTTTTTTTTTCAGATTATCACTTCAACTGCAAATGTCAAAAATAAATTCAACAGCAGGAATCTTGGAAAGACATTTTTTGGACCCTTGCGGTAAGAAACATTGGAAATATAAAACCACCATATTACAAATATGGTATACACTAGAGTGTCAATTATCTGAAAGCTGATCAACCAAAATGTCGGTTAACTGAAAGTGTTCCAGTCGGACTGTGTCGTGCTGAATCAAATGTTTTTGATACTATTGGGTTGTTCGGAAAGTAATTTCGTTTTTTTATTACTAAAGGAATTAGATGTATTTTTACCAGTCAATTTTATTTTAAACCACATTTTCATTATATACTTTGACAGCTGACATTTTAAGGCTTATTTGTAAAAAATTTTGTTTGATTCTGTACAATTGTTTTTTTTCGGTGACCCATCAAATATGGAAAATCGAAAGCATCATTTTCGGCATATTTTGCTTTTTTATAACTAAAAAATCAAAATGCTGTTCAAACAAGAAAAAAATTGTGGTACATGTTTGGAGAAAATGCATTGAGAGAAAGACAGTGCCAAAACTGGTTTACAAAATTTCATTCTGGCAATTTTAATATTGAAGATACACCACATTCTGGATGGCCATTTGAAGCCAATGAAAACAAAATAAAGGTACTGATTGAAGCAATCTGCCGTATAACAACACGTGAAATCACTAAGAGATTAAATCTGTTAAATTGAACTGTTTATTACTTAAAACGAATTGGTTTCGTTTCAAAGCTCGATATATGGGTTCCACATGTTATTAAAGAGAGATGCTCACTATGGTGGGATTTTAAAGAAATTTGTTTTTGAGCTTTTACCAGACAATTTAAAAATTGATTCAAAAGTGTACTGCCATCAAGTAAACAAATTGAGTAATATCATCAAACAGAAAAGGCCAGAATTGATCAACAAACAAAGTGTAGTGTTTTATCATGATAATGCCAAATTTCACACAAGTTTGGTAACTTGTCAGAAACTGTTATAGCTTAGATGGGATGTGTTATCACACCAACCATATTTGCCAGATCGGGCACACTCAGATTATTACTTGTTCTGGTCTATACAAATTTTTTTTTAACTGTAAGACATTTACTTGAAATGACAATGTCAAAAATCACTTGGATCAGTTTTTTGTAAACAACGATCAAAATTTTTATGAATGCGAAATCATGCTACTACCAGAGACAATGACAACAGGTATTTGGCCAAAATGGTCAGTATATAATTCAATAAAATATTTATTTATTATAAGAATATTGCATTTATTTTTCTATAGAAAAAACGAAATTACTTTCCGAACAACCCAATAGATTAATTTCTAAAGTATAATTGTTTTTGTTTTTATGTTTTTCAATATATTTATTTTGTTTGTACAAAATAAAAAAATAATTTTTAACGATACAATAGTCACAATTATTATTATAAAATTTTCATTAGGTTAACATCGATGAAAATTCAACACGAAGCGACACGCAACAGAGAAAAATTTCAACGTGGGATATATTAATATACTATTATTGGGATATACTAATACACTATATCCATAATGTATTTTTTCATACATAATCAGTTATCTGAAAAATCGATTTTCTGAACAACCCCAGACCCCAATTGATTCGGATGATTGACGTTCTACTGTGATATGTAAATGACAAGTGCTATTCAAATTTTTCCAAAATCAAATCTATAGTATCATCTTTTGAATAAATAGTTGTATATTCACATTAACATTAGTTATATTAATTAAATATTGTTTCTAGGACTCATAACTACAAGGAACATATTTCAGCAAATTTTCACAGATATTCTTCATTTGACAATCATGTTATTGAATTTTTTTGTATCAATTACTATAAATGTATCTTTCAAGAAGACTGTTCTATCTGACTTTCTTGTTTTTTCTTTATGTATGGTACTATCATTACAACAGATAAGTAACTAATGTTAGTCAAATAATGTTATATGATTAAAAATTATTTTTAAGAATGATGAAGATACTAAGTTCTGTCTAAAAATATTTAGTCTTTTGGGATTTATAGTCTAATCATATAGTATTAATTTTGTTCATTGCATTCTTAATAATTGATGATCTATTGATTAATCATTACTGAATGTAAAGTAAATGACAAAGTTGAAGAGCAGCAGACTAATTGGATAAAAAAAAACTACAACAGCCAATTAAAACATGGTTTTGATTGACAAAATTTGAAAATTTAATGAAAAACTATAATAACCAAACACTATTTACTAAAGAGAAAGGTACTTATCTGTTAAAGCCCTGCATGACACATTGCATTGCATCACTATTGTTTTCCAAGGTCTCACTCTGCTGCATTGCATACATGACATAGGCAAGCTTGGACATTTGACCAAATGAATTAATTATATTTAATAATATTTAAATGGATTTTTTTGTTTAAATAATCAGAATATTTGTTTTTTAAGAAATCAAATTTACTATGCTATGTTTAATATTACCAGTATGTAATAATATGCAAATAAATCTTTGATATGTGCATGTGTATTGATGGGATACTTGTGGAGAATGACTTATTAAACATCTGAAGTTGAATTTTTTTTTTTTTTTGCATTCTGCACAAATTTTTGTTTTTTAGATTTTAAATGTTTTAACAAAAAGATATTATAATGAATTTAAATTTAGATCATTGTTAAATAAGACAACTGATAAAACAACTTCCAACTAAAGAAAAGTACCAAAGTATATTCCTATAAATTTTAAACTTGAGGAATTTTAATTAATAGATGTAATGTAATAACAAGAACCAAATTAATTCTTTGTACTATTTAGAAAAAACATTTTATTAAATGTCAAGTCACATTTAATGCTGAATTTTTGAATAATGTGCTACTTTGAATCTAATAAAATATAATAAAGTCCATGTTCTAGAATAATCATTTTGTTAAACTGGAATTCAGGTATATCAATGTGTGTAGTATTTATTGAAAACTTCATTAATTTTTCTGTTATAGACCTTATTAAATCCATTATTAACTTCATTAAAACTGTTGAACTGCTGAAGAAAAATTTCATTACTTTTAATTTCATGTATGTGTGAATTAAATAGTTATAGAAAATATAATCATAAAAAAATGTATAACTTATATTGTATTTGCAATACAACATTATTATTACATATACAGTGGGTGATCTAACTGATCACCCACTATATGTAATAATATGTAATGAACAGTTTGGATAACAAACACCTGACAGAACAAAGGTAAGAGACACTGTGTTTAAGATTTGTAAAACTATATTTTAATGACATCTATACATGGGTTATGGAATGAGACTTCAACAGTTGTACACATAACATTTTTTGCACTATTTAATTTCTGTTCTCTGAATTTTTGTAGAGTGATTTTCTGAATTTTTTATATAAGAAAACTGATAATATTATGAGTGGAGTGTCAAGAACTGTGTTCACTACAGAAACTAAGCAAGAGATAATAGCCAAGGTAGAGAATGGGCAGATGATGTCTGATATTGTAGGCAATGACTTCAACAGGTCTATAGTAGATACAATCATAGCTAAAAAAGATATAATCAAAAAGACTCAAACAGATAAAGGAGTAACAAAAATTGCACTTGGAAACAAAGAAGTGCCATCCATGAAAAAATGGAGAGATTGCTTTTGTTATTGCATGTAAATAAACATAGTAAGAAAGTATATAATTTTTTAATTTATTTTTTAGGTCTCCAGAATGGATTAATCAAATTCCCACAAAAATCTATGGTAAATCGATAATCGGTTAACAAACAATTCAGATAGCAAACATGGTCTTGGAATGGATTATGTCCTTTAACCAATCACCAACTGTATACAGAATGATTAAATGGAAAGTTTACTTGCAAGAATTAAAACAAGGAGTTTAGTAATACAGTAAATAGGACAATTCTTGTTACTACCCTGCTATACATTGCAAGAAACATTTAAATCTTGAAAATTTAAACGTTTATTTTAAATAATAATAATGAGCTAACATTGTACTTGGCAGTCAATGTATGATGAATTAATCAACTAGCACTAAACTGTTTGTTCTGAGTAAAACTTTGATCACTGTTAGTAATATCAATTATGAACTTCATTACTGTTTTGTTCTTGAATATGATTATCTGAATATCAATCTGTTATGATTTTAGAAATTGAAAGTTATCTATAGTTCCCTTCTCTTCTTTTCTTTGAACTAAATAAAAACTGTAAATATTATTTGGAGTTAAAATATATTGAATTATTTATATATTAAAATATTTCTATTAACTAGATTAGATATTCTGGTTAACATTCCAAACTGGATTTCAGGACAGACCAAAGTCAAAAGGAACTTAGTAAATCAAACTGGAATATGATTTATGTATTTTGTGGACATGCTTGTATCATCAATTTCTAGTATTAAAACTGTTTTTAATCTTTTTGTGATATATACTTAATATAAAGGAAAGTTAATAATGATGAGTATAGTTTAAAAAAACTGAATATCAGCAAAAATTTTTCTATAATCAATATACATGGGGCAAATATTTCTATACTATTTAAAGGTTTGTTGAAGAATAACATTAATAACTAATAAGCTTTTTTGCATCCTTCCAATCTTGCCAATAGCTGTTTTGTTATTTAAATAATAAATAAAACTCCATTCCCTAGAACTCAAACTTAAGCACCAAAAAAACAATTTTTAAATTTGTTTCAGAATTTCATTATTATGGCAATAACTATAGATGAACTACGTATGAAGTGATGATTTTAAACAATATTAGTGAACATATACACTGTATTGTAAATAATAAAAAATAAAAGTGTAATTAGACAAATATTAAAACTGTTATCAAGTTAAATAGTGAGGAATGAATGAAGATATTTTAAACCAGTAATTATAAATGTTATCAATTTAAGAAAGAAAAACTACTATTATTAAATTTTAGACCAAAATGGATACATATAAAGCTTAGTAAATGTAGTAAAAAGATATTAACTTTACAGTTAATGTCTTTTATGATTTTACTCTAAATATATTGAAATTACATTTTCAGAAAAATAAAATGGTTTAAGAAACTGTTTCAACAGTGAAACAGTGCAGAATATTATCTACTTTAATTATCACTTATTTTTCCAACCATGAAATAAGTTCTGAAGCTATTTTTTCTTATAATTATTTAATCATTATCCTATTCATTATTAAGTAATAATGATAAGATGATAATTTAGTATTAAGCTCTAAATTAATAAATATATTTGAATATTTTAAACACATTAATATTATAAATTTTACTCTCTGGTCTTTAAATTAATTACAACTTTATTAATAATTAAATGAGACATATCAAAAGTTTTAAAAATGTATTCAATAATTTGTATCAAAAATTATGAAAATACATTGCATATACATGTTTAAAAATATGAATTATTATTCATGTAATTTATAAATGTGATTAATTTCATATTTTTAATTTACTGTGCAAAAATTTCTTACTTTTAGATATGAACTAATATTATAAATTTCTTGTAAGTAAAATTATTTACAATTTTTATTAAAAGTAGTAAATAGAAAATATAGAAATGTAAACAGTTCTATTTTAAAAAATAAATTATAATTAAATGTATACATAAAAACTAAAAGTTATTTGTAGATCCCTTCTTTCTATTTCTATTTACTGATTTTGTCAAAAGCAGTTTCTTTACTTTAATTTTATCTACACACAAACATATAATGATTGATTTACTGTTAGTATAATTTAATTAAGATAAGTTTATAAATTATAAACTTATCTTAGTTATCACTCTTATATTAAATTTTACTAAATTCAAAAACCAACTTTTAATATTATTTGCAATATATAATTTATAAATATATTTTCCATTGTATAAAAAACTAATATTACTTTTGATTACTTTCATCCAAAATACAATATTAGATTAACAGTTATTGTTTGTGTATTTTATTCTTTAATATTTAGAGAATTTCATATACAAATGTGATTTATTAAGAATAAATAAATATACAAAAAATATTCAATGGAGAAAAATCTGAATATAACAATTTTTCCTAATATTAAATTGTACCACAAAAAATGATATTACCAAAAATATTTTATTCTTGAAAGTTTAAAATAGGAAAAATTACATTTTTTTACAATAAAAATCTTAATATATCAACAAATTCACAAATAACAAAATTAAAGATTTATAGTTAATAAATATTACAAATTTGAATTATTATTAATGCAATTATTGTTGTTAAGATGTTTTTACTTTCATTCTAAAAATGTTTTCCAGGGAATATACTGCTGAGGATTATATGTTATAGATTATCTGCATTAAATTGTGGTCATCAATAAATATGATATGAGCTATTAATAAATTATGAAAAATCTGCTATGTAATTTATTAGTTAATTTGCATCTCATTTATATTCATCTCCTTAGTATATACTGTGTGACCAACTGACCAACCCAGGATGGTTGGACTACTTTACTAATTATTTGCAGGAGTGAGCTACAGCATGAGTCAGCTGGCATCTGGTTGACATACTGTAGGGGTAGAGGGGTTAAACTATGCTGACCAATCAAATGATGCACCTTTACCCCCTGTCAATGGTCAGTAAACTAGTCCATCACCTAAGGAAAGTGCCTTCTTGGGTTGGTCAGACAGTAAGCTGATTTCCATTAAACATATAGTTCTCTAGATATGCATTTCAGAATATTTTTTATCATTTATATCTGCATACAGATATTTAGTAACTATCATTATTTGTCAATCAACCAATCACAGCACTTTGGCTATTACGAATAACTTTATTCACAATAACACAAATTTTCTACTAATTTTCATTCGACTTTTTTTTGATAATTTAGTTATTTACTGTTCCTTAAAGTTACATATTTCAAGGAGTGTTCACTCTACATTTAATGTTAGTCCCATTATAATATTGCATTCCTATATTACTAAAGTTTATCATTTAATTTTTAAATTATAAAGATTTGCAACTGATCTTAATTTTTCTGGAAATTTAGGAGAAGAATCCAAATAAAGTGAAATTTCATATTAAAAGTTGGTTACTTGAAATTCTGTCAATTAAATATGTATATTATATAGTTCTTAAGTTAATAACTTTCACTTCTATTCAAAATGATCATACATTCATTCTATAATTTTAAAACTTTTAAAATAGCAAGCATCATTGCAAAAAGCTTTCTTAACATTAAGAAAATTATGAAATATTTCATGCTACTTACTGACACTACCGGCTTCACTATCACTGGCATTTGTTGTGTTGGGGTTGTCTACAAGGACAGAAAAAAGCAACTTAAAAACACAGTCATGCGGACAAATAACATAACTCTTAACAATAGGGAAATTACTGTAGTTGAGCACCACCCACAAAAGAGCGAGCATAGTAATAGCAAAAGGTAATAAATTCAAAAGAAAAAAATGCATACAGCAAAATAAAATGTCTTACATCATAAACTAACCTTTTGTTGGAGATCCATCTCCTGAGAGCCAGCAGAAAATAATTATGAAAGAATATTCATATTAACTATTTTAATAATGATACTTCAGATATTATGTCAACATTAAAGCATATGTCATTTGAATACTGATTGCACTTAAGCTTTGCAATTATTAAAATTATAATCATTCCATTAGGCAACAATTATTAACTTGCAAAATAAGAATTTAATTTGCAATAATTAACCAAACTAAATAGCAAATTGCTAATTTGAAATTACTATATATTGTATGGCTTTGTCAAATTAAAATTATGTTTTATTACAGATTTAAATTTTTAGTTCAGCATGTACACCACATGTTCTCTTGTTATAAATATATTATAAATTGCTTACGTTCTACATCACTTCCATCATCTCCACTGTTCTCTTTGCTTTTCATGAAAGGAAATTTTCGAGAAAAAGAAAAATTTTTCTTTTTTCTATCCAGCGTATTCTAAAATATAACAAAACAATATTAATATAATTATGCTATAATCAAAATTAATTTATGAATTTTAAATGGATCACAATTTATAAAGATCAAATATAACCCCTGCTACTCAGGGGCTACTAATCTTATGTCATCACAAATGATATTACCTTTGTAAAATTAAATAAATTATTCTAAATTTACTAAAATTTATTTAGTATTAGTGAAGACAGCCAGTGTTGCTTGGAGAAATTTGGTATTAAACTTGACATTGTAAAAGAGAGAATGAATGAATGTGATTGGCAAAGTATGATTTTCAGAAAGTTTGGTTGCATTTGCTCATAATGTCTTCAAATGCATAAAGAACAGAGAAACAAACTTTTTCTTTATATGTATATAGACTAACTACTAAAAATTTTGATGAATTTATATTAGGTGAATATAAATTGGTATTTGCAATATGTAATAATATAGCATATTTTCAAGTATGTAACCTGCAGATTATCTGCCAATTTAAATTGTAATCACAAATGTATGTCTATGAAGGCTGGCAATGGCTGGTCTCATAAGTGCAGCATATATGGTGAGGCAGGTTATGTGAAGGTTTTAGTTTTGTGAAATAATTTTCTATAGGATATATACACAGTTGAAAGCTATATGCAGAAAAATATGGTAAATTGTGAATATCAATTTAACAATTTCTATTATTATGAAAATACACGAAACTTTAAAAATGAATCCGCATTAATTATCACATATATAAATAAAAGTTATTTTGTAGAAGTTTGCCTAATCTAATGCTATACCAATGAAAGTAAGGCAATAACAAAATTATAGCTTAATGATGCATGCTATCATCTGACACTAAATATTTTATAGAACAATATTAATGTATTTCTCTCTCTCTTTGTGTAAATGTTTTTAATGATGAGATAATGCTAACTATCTATTGAATTAATATAAAGAAAAACAAAAAGTTTTCAACAAAACAGAATAATACACTTATCATATTTTTCAAAAGTAAATGGTTCCAGAATTTGATCAGCATTATATATATACATGAGTGGTCATAATCAAATTATCCTATTCAATGCTGTCTGGAAAAATATAGCAGTACAAATGCATCCAAATTTTGTATGCTAAAGCTTCAGGAAAAGTGGAAGAGATTTCTATGGGGGAAATGAAATTTAGTTCCAAAACTCATCACTATGGGTCTTGTGAGCTGTGAGCAACAAAAACAGATTATATGCATATTGCTGATATGCTAAGGGCAATTTCTGGGTGTAAAACTGCTCACAGCATATGGAATGCCATTCATATTTTGGCACATCAGTCACAGTGATCTTGATGAAACACATTTTTCTAGTGAAACTGTTTTATGAAGACAATGACAATGTTATGAGTGCACTTTGAAAGTTCTGATGTCTTAAGAAATTGCTCATGTACAGTTGTCATCTTTCCAGTATTTGCCAACAGAGTCTTGAAATTAGGAAAAATTTTGAATTTCTTTGACTACCAAATTGAGAATTATTCCTCCCATTTTTACTCAATAAGATAATCAATTTATGGATTACATATTACAGACCAAAAATACATGGTGTTTTAATGTTGTTGAGAGTTCAAAGATGTCTAATCTCTCAAAAAAATTTTTACTCCTGAAATAGAGAATTCCCAGAATCAACTTTTATGAGTTGGTAAGCCTATTCATATGGGCATGCCATTCATGAAAATTTTACTCAGCTTAACTAGCAATACAACTGGCAACTTCAAAAAAAAAAAAAAAAAAAAAAAATTTGCTAACTGATAAATTATACATTAAGAATCCTATAAAGATTAATGAATATAACAAAATTTTAAATTAAGCCTATCTAAAGTAAATGATGAAAATAATGCATGTCTGAGCTTATTATTTATATATTTAAATCAAGAATTTAAAAAGTCAAAATAGTAAGTTATCTTGAATAATAAGTTTTATTAAAATATTAATAGTAAAATAGAGTATTTAAACTTTCAGCTTATGAGAAATAAAGAGAAACCTTTTAAATGTACAGTATAAAAGCAGATTTAATAAACAATCCAAACTACAACAATCACTCCAGAAATTCACATTAACAATCAAAAATTATTACACCTCTTTCATAATAAGATTTTCTTCAAATTACAGTTTCCTAGCTATTATTAAGTAGATTGATAATTTTTAAGACTATAATTATGTGAAAGAATTGCAGATTTGTGTAATAGTTTTAAATTAGATAACTTACATTTGCTATCACTACAATGTTATTAAGTAGTATATAATATATATCAATCATTAACTAAATTAATACAGCTAACATAGTGCAGGTAAGAGAGAGAGAGAGAGAGCAAATTAATAATTTCCTTTTATCCATTATTGTAAGTGCAAGAGATATCAGTTTAGGTTTAGTGATCATGTGCAGTGAGAAGATTCAGTTCATTTATAATTATCCGATTTGAAAGGAAAATAATGTTCTTGGCATTACAACTTGAATCTCAGTTTTAGTATTATATGCTATATATAACTATTATAAGAATATTTAGTTTGAAATAAATATTGTTTTTCTATAAATCTTTTATATACTTTGTTCAAATCATTTCAAATAATTAAAATTAATTATAATATTTTTCCATTTGACTATTAAATTCATTTACCTTTCCATCAGTCAGATTGCTTCTTCCTTGAAATTTAACTGATTTAAGTCTTGCCCTCTCTTTTCTTTCCACTCTGAGGAAAAATAAATAAATAAAAAAAATAAGAATAAAATTAATTATATATATATATATTCATTTGTTTATAAGATTTTAAAATTCAGTATTACATTTTAAACTTTGTAATAAATACAAAAAAAGAATTT
This sequence comes from Centruroides vittatus, assembly GCF_030686945.1. NCBI lineage: Eukaryota > Metazoa > Arthropoda > Arachnida > Scorpiones > Buthidae > Centruroides > Centruroides vittatus. The sequence goes on along the minus strand of NW_027122708.1, from coordinate 1,750,974 downwards.
TAAATTTTCAAGTATCTGTATAAATAAAACTCTTTTCTCTTAATAAAAAAATTATTAGATAATTTGAGATTAAACCAGATATTCTATGATTCAATGTCTTTCAATGTAAAATAAGCAAAACTCTTAAATGATGTTTAACTTAGTTTTTATTTTCTCTTTGTTTTCACATTTGAGAATGTTAACATTTCAAATTCTATAAACTTCCCTACTTTGTATGGGCTATTGATATTACATTTTAAAAGAAAATATGACAAAATTTGACCACAGAATTACTTTCTTAAAATGAATTTGTTGTTATTTGTACAAAATTACTATTACTTGTTGCATCATCATTACCAAAATAAAAAATTGAAAGTCAAAATTGACATCATTTCTATTTTATGTATAATAAACCATCAAATAAATTCTCTTTATTAATGTAATTCTTGATTTTGCAATTTTTATAATTATATTTTTCTTCAAAGTATCATTTAAGTTTCTTCACTTAAACATATTTTTTCATCAGCATAATTGTTTTGATCTTATCTGTTTTGTAACAGCAATAAAGTTATTTTTAAGCATTTTAATAAAAACTGCCCACTTTCATAATAATTGACTAGTACAGAAAAATCCTTTTCTAAATACATTTAATTGTCAACTGTTTGAAATCAGGCATCAATTGATCTACTACTAATTATATATTACAAAAATCTTTATATTGTTTATGTAAACAGTACATATTACATTACTTATATCTTTAAATCTCTGTTTTAAATAAACAAATTTCACTTTTTAAAGAGATCTAAAGATAGGATGAAATATATTTAGTTTTATTTCTGTAGAAATTATAAATAAATAAAGTCAAGCGAAAAATCATGATCTAGATAGTTTTCAAAAAATTATGTTAATGATGATAAAAATAATAAACAAATTTTTCTCTTTGACTTTAGATTTAAATACAACAACATGAACTGTTCATTTAACTAGTTAATACAAAATATTGAATAAGTATTTTGATAAATAACAACACAATAACAGCATATAAATTTGCTGATAGACATGCATTTCAGATTCTGAAGATGGAATAAAAAATGTTCTGAAAATATTAATTGTTAAAGAAATTATCAAATTCACTTTTTAAAAACAAAGCAAAAAATATAAGTAATTTAACATTTACAGCAGAACCTACTTATTGTAATCAGAAATATTGTTATCACTCATTTAATATTATCATCCCATCAGTAATTGCACCAAAATTAACAACAATCCAAACCATTTTCCTTACAGTGAATGTTTACTATTCTAATGTTTTCAGTCTTTTTAACTGATCTTCTTCAGGAGATATCTGAATTTTACAATTTACGAAGAGCAAAGCCTTAACTTATTCTATAACAGTTTGTCTTGTTCCAAAAATGGAATGTTTAAAATTTTAAAAAGTGCATGCTGTACAAGTTATAGAAATAGTGGGTTACATGTTTTAATATTTAAAAAGGGTTAAATTTATCTATGGCAGTTAAAATGGCGGCTCGTCTCTGATTCCAGCAAACCGAAGAAAAGAAACAGTGGGGATGCATGTTCTAACCTAACCTATTCTAATAAATTACAGTCAAACCTGTTTTTATGCGGGGGATAGGGACCGCATTAAAAAAAAAAAAACGCATAAAAAAATCGCACGAAACTTCACGAATGGCTGTAAAAAATAGTTTTCGCAACACAATTAAAAATATATTTTTTTTTATGCGGTCAACAGGGACCGCATAAAAAAAGTCTCACATAGAAAATAACTCAAAACCGTAAGAAATAGAATTTATTGACAACAGATGTCAGCACTTGACTGCATCGTCTGGTCTATCGTCTGTTTTACATATTTTTGTCCAGGTGGTGTTTTGTTGACTTAAAAAGTAAATTATTTCATTTTTCGCATATTCCTGCAATAATATTACTATAATAAGTTCATTTATGCTATAATAAGTTTATTTAGCTATAATAAGTCAACATGAGACATGACGAATCGCACGAGACTAGTCGCCAACTATACCGCACAAATAAAAAAAAATCGCACAAATTAAAAATTTGCATTAAAAAAAATCGCACATAAAAAGACCGCATAAAAACAGGTTTAACTGTACTATAATTATTACCAACAAAATTATTAAAATAGGTTAGGTTAGGTTAGGTTAGAACATGCGTCCCAATTGTTTCCTTTCTTCTATTTGCTGGAATCAGAGATGAGCCGCCATTTTGACTACCATAGGAAAATTTAACCTTGAAAAGCATCAAAAAAATACTCTGCCTACTTTTTGTAATTTTTCATATGACTGATTATATAATGCCAGATAAAATACAAATCTCCAAGTGAGTCATTTAAAAAAGTACTGTACAATGGCTTAATATTATTTTATTATTGTTTAATTCATAGTTTAAAGATTTATTAAATAAATGCATTCACATATTTTAAAATTTTATTGTTTTAATCTTATAATATAATTGAAATAAGTTGATAATGATAATAATAATAAGTGCAGAGCCCAAACGGTTAAGAGTTGAAAGTTGAAATTTGGTACACAGTTTGGGGTATGTCATGAGAATGTACACTAAGAAGGAATTTTCCGAAATTCCCCTTTGCGAGGGGAGAGGGAGGGTTAAGGATTACCCTGAACTCAGATTTTACTGTACTATTTTCAATGTGGTTTTTTGCAAGATATTGAATACTTTTAGACCCATCTAAAAATTCTCTAATTAGTCTAGGAAGAGGATGAACCTAATTCTTGAACTTGGCGAAAATGGGTAAGATCAGCTATAATCTAATAATCGTAATCTTCGCTATTGTTACTTTTTGCTTGAGCAATGCTGGGCTCATCTGCTAGTATTAGTATAATGATGAAGAGTTTAATAATAGAAGTCTCTTGACAAATTTTAATGACTAATTCTCACTTGAACATGCTAATATATCACTTAAAGTAATTTTTAAAAAATATTTAATAGCTATTAATTAATCATTAAGTTTGTATATATTTATAGTGTTAAAATCAACAATATACTATTTTCAGCTGCAATATTAAGATCAAACTGCCCCTATGGTTCATTTCAATCATAAATATGCTTGCTGTTGTAAAAAATAGGAAGCAAACAACCATTGGATGCTGTTAATTAGTAATAATAAGTAATAAATATTCAAATTATACAATTTTAATTTTTGCATAAAAATCGAACAATATTTACATAAAGATGACTTGACCCAGGATTATCTTCATTTTGAAGTTTTAAAAGACTTACATAAAAAAAATATATAATTTTTTTTCTGAGTCTATTTCTTTTATCCTTTTCACAGTCCTCAGAAGTAACAGCAAATTAATTGGCTTGAAGATATAGAGTAATCTTCGTTAAAACAACAATTACAGAATATTAAAAAATTCACACAAAAAAGGATAAAAGAAATACATAAAAAAATACCATATTTACTCGCATATAAGACGAGGTTTTTATTCATTTATCACAGCTTCAAATTCTTAGGTTGTCCTATATGCGCAAGCAAAAAATTCTTTGTGTTTTTGCAAATAATTTTTATGAACCATATATTTACATTTTTTACTGGATGCTTACCCTGTTGTATTTAAAAAATAAGTATTTTATCTGTGTCGTTTGAATCGTTCTTGTATATTGTCAGGAGTAACGATGAATAACAATAAGAAAAGCAAAGCTTTTGAATTGAATTCCAGATTGAAATTTCAAAATCACACGGGAGCACAATATGTTTTAATCCATTCCCATGTGAAAACAGACGATTATTCAGAATTCGGAGAAACTTGTAAGTGTAATCAACGGAGAGTAGATTTGACTGTTAAGAATTGGCAAAAAAAGGTTCCTGATTGTCCAGCTTTACATAAACAAATTGTTGTCAATTTGACAAGATTTTTCCTTAAAGTTTAAAATGCCAGTAATTTTTGCAGGACAATGTATGCATTTATGTGCATTTGATATTTTATTTGTGATTAAATGAAATAAACCAAGAATTGTATTAATAAATCTAATTTTCTTTATTTTGATCTTTAAAGTCACACCTCGTCCTATATGCAAGTAAATACGGTATATAATTTTTTTCGAGTCTACTTTTTTCTAAAACTTAACAAAAAAAAAAAAAAAAAAACAGTTTTAATTGTTTAACAGGTCCTTTAATGGAAATTCTGATGATTGAATCTTACATTAAAACTAGTTTTATTTACTTATTCTGTTGATTATCATCATTAAAAGCAAGTTTCAAACTGATTACAATAAGTAGATTCTTACTGTATTATAATACAGTTATTTTATAACAAGCAATATAAGGATTTGTCTAATTTATGATTAAAGTTTGAAGAAACTTTGCAAAGCAAAGCATTTTAATTCAAAAAGCAAAATAATTAATTATAAGTATAATTAATATAAATTATCTAAACTTAATTAAAAAGTGTGATTTCTTAAGCAAAACACTTTCCTTTAAATCCACATATTTTTAAATAGTAACAATTTATATGCTGATTTTTCAAGTTTAATATATTGAAGATAAAAGCCATTTTATTCTCAAAGTTTTTAAATGTACAGTACATACCTTCTCTTACTTGGAATTATTCCAATACCTTCTTCTTCACCATCTGGTAAAATTTTCCTAGCTTGCCACCATTCATCATCACTAGCATTAATGACATGAAGAATATCACCAAATCGAAAAGGAAGGCCTCTACTAGGAAGGCCACTGTCTTTGGAAGGATCATAGTCAAACAAAGCCCTAAATTACATTATTATGTTATTCATGCACCATCTTGATATATTGTAGCATATAAGATTTATAAAATTAACAATAAATATTAAAACTACCTCACATAGAGAGACCTCTTCTGTGATGTTCGTAAACTTCCTGATGTATTCAACATTTGTTCTCGTAAGTCATGAATTTTTGCTTCAAATCGATTATATTCTATAAAATTAGATTTAGGATTATAAATGATTTTGCTTTATATTTATTAATTTTTTTTAGTTTAATAGTTTGAAATTTTAATTGCTCAAAATAATGGATGTTTTGTTTTTATATCTTGAATTGGATGGAATTGCAATTATTGTAGCTTACTCTCTATAGTTACAATATTAACAGTGACAGCATCAACAATTAAAAAATTATTACTTGTTTTGCATAATGTATAATGTGAAGTATAATGTGAAGATAATAAGCTCAAAATGTATAAAAAAATAATGAGGATCACTGAATAATGAGCAGAAGCTAAAGCTCCTATTGAGAGGGTTGATCTATTTCTATTCAGTGAAAAACATCAACCTTCATTCTCTTTTCACTGAATTTTGTAAATCTGTAGTATAGTACAAGGTATTTATAAATACAATTAATATGAAATAACCATATTTTTAATATATATTTCACATCCTTCAAAAACAAAAAATAGAATAGTTAGAAATTATATTTAAATATCATATATGTAACTCCTAAGTTAAAGTAAAGTAAAATAAAGTAATCAACTGCTTATTCTTTTAGAAATGTTTTCAGAATAATTTTGTCCAGCATTAGCATTGCAAGTCAGACTAAACAGGACCTGAAAACTGACCACCATGTGAAAATACATTTGAATTTTATGTATTAAAACAATTTTGTTATAAATGTTAATATTGTGATTTTGTGCAAATAATAATGTGATTTTTTGATAATGAGCAGAAGCTAAGTGAAAAATTTTAATGATTTTGGAATGCAAAAAAAGTTTTAATTTTTAAAATATGGTATTTTCGAGAGCAAAATATTAAAATATATAACTTTTTATTAATACATTTTTACTAACCAACTAAAGAAAGGATAAATGATCTTCAAATATGTCTATGGCTATTAGACAGCATTTTGTGAAACAAAGATATTTGACAAGGCAAGCATTGATATGGACAAATATCAGTTCTTATAGAAAAAATTAGTAAATTAAGTGCTACAACATGGTTCTTAGACTGGCTACATATATGTATATTTTATAAATCCTTTAATAACATAAAAATAAAATAGAAGAGTTGTAAAAATATCTAAAAATTAAAATATGTTTCCACAACTCATTTTATTTTATTAAATGATTTATAGAATGCAATGATGTTTTTTTGACAAACAAAGTAAATAATCCAAGAAAAAACATCCGAGATGTAAAAAAAAAATTGTGCCAAGTAAAAACTTTTGATAATTTAGACAACAGTAAAAATTTTTCTTAGGATTTTTCTTTGGTAAAGATATGCTTGATGCTTTGAAGGGAAATGTAGGAAAGAAAACAATACAGGTAAAATTCTTATGGGCACTGCTTTGAAGTGCCAAGCTTATCTTTACCATAGAAAATTCCTAAGAAAAATTTTGAGTGTTGTCTAAATTGTCAAAAGTTTTTACTTGGTGAAATTTTTTTACATCTCAAATGTTTTGGTTTTATAATTGTATTATTACATCACAACATAAGATGATGACACACAATTTGGTCACTGAGTACTGATCAAATGCACTGCCAACTGATGCTTTTGATAAGCCATTTAGAAAAACAGTTTAAAAAATTTTTAATTTGAATAAATTTGAGCTTTTTTTTATTCTGGTAATATTTTGAATAAAATTCATTTATTTTGATGCAATTTTATCCTTATAAACATAAAATTAAGTCCTGAAATAGCTTTGTGGGGAACCCCTGTGGACTTCAACCTATTGACCTGGAAGTTTTGCTGGCACCTGACAACGAGAGAGGCTTAAGTTGAAAATTTTAGCTTTATAGACCCATTAGTTTTTTCTCTACAGCCACCTGCAGTGCAGAATGAAGAAAAAAAAAAAAAACATCTTTTTTGACAATTTTTGCACTTTTTCAATTGCTTATATTTCAGCAACTGCTTTATAGAAAATGTTGAAATTTTGCATACTAAGAAAACATTTACCTTTCAAACAAGATATTTAAAATTACTTTAGATATTTGGGGGCAGAAAAATCAACTCCCAAAAATTGGCAACTCTAATTCCTGTATATATATAGTCAGTGACTTTTTTTACTTGGTGGGAAGTCATTGCCACGACTCTAGATTGTATAATATTTCATATTTGAATACCACTTTCTATTTACAATTCTATTTGTTCTTAAACAAGTTATTACGTAAAAACATACATATTTAAAGTTTTCATTAAACATTAAAGACACATAATTTCATTATAATGTCAGAACACACGTTTGATTTATATTTTATATAAAGTAAAAGCTCCATATTTGCACCTTCTTTATTAGTGCACATCACATATTTGCAAAGTTAAAATTCATTTATTTACAGAAGAATCTAAAATAATGAAATAAGGAAACAGACAATTAATTAATTTTTAAAGCTTTTGTCTTAAGCACATATTTTACTGCAATTCCTATTGTCAATCGTGCTAGTGGATATTATGCTGCTAAAACATTTGCAACAAGAAGAATCAGTGGCTATGGTTTCACATTCTTTTTGTTGTAAATGTATTTACTATAAGGTACATTAAGAAAAAGAGAAAATATCAAAAATAGTTATTAGAAATCTATCGAAAAAATGGAAAAGCCTTAAGCATCTGTAATAAAATCAGTCACAATGAATTAAATATGTTTAAAGTTGTTTGATGATTCTGAAAGATGATTTCAAAATTTGAATTAAGAAAAAATGCTTTGCATCAAATACAGATTGCAAGCAAGAAGTCTTAAATTTAAGATAGGAATTCAAGAATAAATGTTGTATTACTTACAAAAAGCTAAAACAGGTGAAAGAAGTTTTTAAAAAATAAATAAGTAGATATAAGCTATAATAATTGTTTTTATCTTTGGTTTGAAAGAAAATAAATAAAAAGTTTCTTTGTGTGAAAATATAATTTTGTTTTCACTATATTTTTTTCAATCCCCTAGCCTTATTTCTTTAGTGTGTTTCTCTATGTTGCATTTGTGGTTTTCTTATTTGTGACAGTTTTCTGGAAAGTAGCCCCAAAAATACATTATTAAATTATGGAAGATATATTTCACATAATTTTTAATTTATATAAAACAAAGTTTGAACTGTTAATATAATTTCAATCTTTGTTTTCATTAGAATTATTGAAAACAAGTGAAATAATGAGAACCAAGAGAAATGTACACATAATTTTGTAATATTTTAATAAAATGATAGTAATAAGAAAATTAGTTAAAAAAGCATAAATCTAAATAGTCCTCACATTCCAAAAGCAAGTTATCTGATAAATATTTCTAAATGACTTCACATAATCAAAGATATACAAAAGAATAGAAATAATCTAGAGAAATCCTTTTATTTTAAAAATTTTAACAGGTAGAAGAATATACTTTAATTATGAAGTTAAAAAATCTAATAAGATAAAACCGACAATACCTGTTGTTATTAACAAATAAAAATATTTTCATAACAATTAAAAATTATATTTTACACAACTGAATTTAAATGTTTTATGTTAAAAGATGATATACTTGTAAGATTATATACTAGGAGCTATACATGTAACATTACGTACAAATTATTAACATTGAATGCCTAACAAATATATTTAGATTGTTAATATTTCTGAAATATATAAAAATAAAATTTTAAAATGTAATAAACTTTTATTTACTAATATTTTTTAAGTTCTATAATTTCGAAAGATAAATCTATATAAAATTCACATTATACATATATAAAATTTTAATATTATTTTGTATTTAAAACTTATACTAATTATATATAAATTTACATGGTACAAAAATGCTGAATTAGCATTTGTGTGAAAGATTTTTGCAATATAAACGTATAAATTTCTTAAATATAAATATCTTATTCAATAGCAACGTATAATGTTCAAATTTTATATTTTAAATTACAGCAGGTAACGACATAAAAATTTGCCAAATAATCGATAACACACAAACTGTCGACGATGTATACGCCATCAAACATTACTCCTCTACGGAAAAGCCGATTTTCCAGGCTGAAATCATATCGAATAACAGGTTCAAGCTAATGATAACACTAGCTCACTTTACAGTCAAAAATAATTCGTATTGGATTACAAACAACCGATTTCTGGACGAGCTTTAAAAGTTTCTTGCAACTATCTACATCCAATACCCTAAACTATATTTATCTTCTATGACGTCATTATAAATGCGAGCCAATCACAATACGATACTTACCGTATGTCCGATAATCTCAAAGAACTCGGCAGATCTGGAATCAAGATGATGCAACTCGGGTGCGGCCGTCGTCATAACGACGGACGACTCCATTCCCACGCAATGTACAAATAGAGGGAGGGAATGTCATTTATTTTGAATACAGTCGACATGTAGCAGATGTCACAAACAGATGTCACAGTAACCGCTGCCACATCGCCAACTGCGAAACGTCATTCTACGAGAATTTTACTCACCTTCCGGCCTGTACTGTACAACCATAGTCACAGTTTGTCCAGCACCTTTGAGAGCAGCTGCTGCTTGTTCGTGTGTTGCGTGCCTTAGATCAACGTTATTCACCTTAAAAGCAAATCGTATTATATAGAGTATATCATTTCTGTTCGCAATGCCGACGATTTCGTAATCAAATTCATACCGATAAAATTTGATCGCCTCTTCTTAATTCTCCACTTAGATCGGCAGGTCCTCCCGCTAAGATAAATGATATAAAAATCCCCTCACCATCTTCTCCACCGACGATATTAAAACCGAGTCCTGTAGGTCCTTTGTTAAGAATAATTTTGCGAGGTTCTCTGAAAAGACACCAATTACAAAATTCAGATCAAGCCAGATTTTTCATTTTTAACTATTCAAATACCGCATATGAAATAACTTAATGAAAAGACAAATCAATGAATTTATCAGATTAAAAACTTAATTCGTTTACATAAGTTTACGAGAAAATATATTATATAGAACATGTTCATCTAATTATTCGAAAATATCGAACTGTACGGTCAGTTTATTTGCGGTCTGAAAGAAAGAAAAAGAAATCGATACGAAAATATTATTTAATAATAACTACTATTAGCAGGTCGATATATATTATCAATATGATTTTTACGGTCGATTTTAAATATATATATAAAAAAAAGAGGCGAAAAAAGCAGATATTTGAAAAAATATTAACCTTTTTATATATAATCGGAAGTACAGTACAATGTTAATATAAATGTCGCATGTTTTTTTAAAAATTATTATTATTAAAAATTAAGCGAACAGACTTAAATTATGTTAACGCGGTTTTTCAAAGAAATTAGATTACAACCCGTATTACCGTTTTTTTATTTTTTTAAATTTTAATATACAATTAACGAACTGGAAGTGACACAGAAAATCACTCTGTAATAATTTATTAAACAATGGACAATACCATATTAATTATTCCCTTTAGGATTCTCTCATCGCCGCTTAATTGCATGCCAGTAGAAGAGATTCCACGTTAAAAACACAATAAGGATAGTAAAAGAAAAATAATCGGTTTTCGACAAAATAATAATAATAATAAAAAAAAAGAAAAAATGCTTTAAACTAATTTTAGAATTCTTTAAGAATGGTTGACACGCATTGGATTCTCTCCAAATATTGCTAAATGACCGAAAATTTTCCCGAAGGCAAAAACAAAGTTCGCTAGTTAGACAAGTACAATCAAACGTTAAAACATTCTTTGATCATTACGTTTGCAGGTTTAAAATGCCATTTATTTATATTGGAAAATAATTGGAATAATCGATCGTTAAAAATATATCCCACAACAATAAGCCTGTCATCGTTAAATGGAGCGAAATAATTCGTTAGCTTCTTTCCCAGAAAGAATCGAGCACAGATGTGGTACGGCCTTGACCCGTAGAGAAGTTTAAATGATGAGAACGGGCTGACCGATGCACAGATTTCTAAATCTCGACATCGGAAATAGTAGGCGACGTAATGCAAGTAACACCCGAAAAGTACAACTCGCTCTCCGAATTGTTTGAAGCGCCACTCGCGGTCGTCGATTACGTCACGGCAACAGCTAGGCCTATCACTTCCGCCAAAACCTGTTCGACCGCGGTCGCCATGGCCGCAGATATCCCAAGTATCTTATCCTATTTTGGCCACAAAATTTACGTCTTCCGAAGTTTGCTGAAATTTTCAATTATTCCAAGTTATTTTCCGACGGCGGTCAACAGGTGACGTGTCACGTGCATTCCCGTCACCTTTCCCTAATTGTCAACGTTGCCTTCTTACCTGACGGATTTTCGGATGGTATTCCTATTTGTTGCCGTCACAATGGACACTCGTGGCATGTTTCGAAAATCAATTTTCGTCAACCTTCAGGTTTTAAAAGGTAATTTGTCCTATCGTCGTGTTTACCTGCTGGCTACGATCGGGGGAGGAAGGGGAAAAACCGGACGATGGAGCATGCGCCGAGGCGAACGCTTATACCGGGTTGATAGTGACGTAACGAGCACGTGCCAAGTTTTGCGTGGGTAGCGGAAAATGGCATAAGGTGGGAGGTCTTACGTAATCGTCGTGGACATGCTGAACCGAAAGACAGGTAGCGACGTAAATAAAAAGCGATGATAATCTCCCAAACAGGAATGAAACGATATGTTTATATTCCCGATATTAATACCAAATGCGAGAACTGATGTAGATTCAAATTGTAAATAAATAAAACGAAGTAGTTTAAACAAAATATCAAAAATAGCATATTTCACGACGGTACTGTACGTGGCCAAATTTTTCTTTACAGCGTCATCAAAAAGTATATTTTTCGGATCATACTTTGATTACAAACAACTATTCTACAGTACAGTATAATCATCGATTCTATTTTATTTTCGTAAAAAGCTTAAAAATATACAACATATTTTTAAGGAAAAAAAAAAAATTGTTATAGTATGTAGTGTGACATTTTGATTGTTAAGCAAATGGAAACAATATTCATATTATGTGTACTGGTATGATATTTCACATTTATTCTGACACATTTTGAGGTTATTTAATTCATTATTAATTAATAAAATAGATGGATTATGTGTAATCTTTAGATTATTTTGGAAGCCTATTGTCACAAATTTTAAATGTGGCAAAGAAATAAATATTGTAAATGTTTTATGGAATTATATTTATTAAATTACGTATCTGTTAATATTGGTGGCACTTTCGGGATTTAATCTTTGAGAGCTGAGCTTAATGGATGAAAAAATTTTTCACCTTATGTGACCTCTAATTCACAAGTAGCTTGGGAATTGAAGACACCACACTATAAATAAAAAACATGAATTTTAACTAGGAAAAGATTTTTGGAAAATTTTCTAGTGTTACTTCCTTTTTTCTTTAGGGAAGGCCAGAGCCCCTTGGTCCCCTATGGGTGTGCCACTGGTTAATATATTCACTTTAATTAATATAAATAAAATATTTCATTCATTTCATTTAAATCATATTCATTTTATTTATTAACCTACTTTAATCCTTTTCAATTTATTAAATGGTAATTATATTAACAAAATTTTAAAAATATTTTAAAAATTAAATTTGGTAGTTCTTGTTGTGCCAAATAAACATCAACTAAGAATACTTACAAAAGATCAACTTAGCTTCAATGAACTAAATTATGTCACGATTATGGAATTAACTTCTGCTGTGGAAAAAGCTGTCAAAGAATATGAAATAAAATGTCGCTTACAGAATTGAAATTACCAGTAAAATTAAACTTTGTAAAGAAGAATGGCATTCAAGGCTTAGTTATTGCTGCATTCAAGCTGTACTGAACATTATTCGACAGTTTTCTCAGAGATATGTTGATGAAATGTGTGGAAATGAAATGAACTTGAAAAAATTCTAAGTCAATACGAATTATGTAAAGTCACAATTCCAATTATATTTACATACTACAATGCGAAATTAAATTTATTTATATATAAATTTAATACACCATCTTGTCTTTATCTTGTTTTTATTTCAATACACTAGCTCAAAATCTAGAACATATTTGGTATACACATCAGGGATATATTTTATTGTCAATAGAGAAATACTAATTTAAAAAATATAATATGCTGCTATATGGTCACATCTACTTTTGATATCAATTTCCTCCTTTTTAACTGCTAATAATTCTTGTTAATTTATAGTTGATTCATTAAATGTATATATTAGGTTCAAAGAACCAAAATGCTCATTGAGTAGGAAAAAAACAATCAGAATGCATTGTGGCTTTATACAAATGGCCATAAGAAATTTTACATTCTGGTTGCTTATGAGGAGACTTGTTCTGGCATTAAAAAAAAAATACCATAATATGAAATTCATGTGGTAACTTAAGAAATATGACCACAATATATCACAATGTATTGTTGCAGAAAAACATGAGGCAAAATGCCTCATATTATCACATATGCATACAACAATCTGCTTCACTGAAGAAGAAGAGCAGAGTCAGTTCAAAATCAACTCAGTCATTTGTCAGTTTTCATCTGACATCACATCAGCAATTGATTGGTACCATGCTTGCAATGAGTTTACAATTACTGACAACTTCATCGACATACATGATATGCCCTCAATTTTACTAGATCTTCAACCAGCCTCAAATATAACATCTGGAAGTAAGTAGGGCTTTATATGCTGCAATTGTGAGACACTGCATTGATAAAAAGTGCAAATATCATTCAAAGATATCAATCATAATTTTAAGTACAGTAATGCCCCGAACTTACACAATAGGTGGGACCGAGCAATAACTGTGTAAGTCGGGGTATAATTTCGCATATAAATACATACAAATTATTTTTAATTGGGGCCAGAGACTAAAGGAAACAATAATTTAGAAAAAAAATGTTTAATAATATTTTAGATAATAAATATATATAACAAATTATATTATTAAAATTATAAACCAAAGTTATTTTGATGTAGAAGGCTTCATAAAATCTAACAAATTCATCTGATGGCTCAAAGATTTTTTTTCTCCTACAAAATTTCCTCGTAGCATGCTAATAATTTTTTTATTTCTCGTTTTGTACAAGAAATGTGCTCTGCGTTGGAGTATTATTTTCTAAAATTTGTAACCCTTTTTCATTTTTGTATCGAAGTCTTTAATAATGTTAACTTTACATTCCAAAGATAAAGTTTTTCTTTTCTTGTTTATGCAGAAGAATCAGTTCTACTTTGTTTGGATGACATAGTAGAGTCTCTCAAGTCTCCATTGATATAGCAAACACAGAAATAAATTGTAGCTATGTGTCGATTCCATGCGACACGTCCGAACATGTAAGCTGAACAATAGTGTAGGGGGAGAGTAATCAAGAGTTGCGTGGTGCTCAAACAAAAGATGAATCGATGAGATTTAAAAATTGCGTACCTCCAGGTTTGCGTAAGTCAGGGTAGCGTAAATTGAGATATTACTGTATTGTTCTAACAATTCCTACAAAAATACTGGAGTTTGGCTGTTGCTCTTAATTATTATTCATATTTAGTTGTGTCATGAACTCTATATTTGCTACTATAGCATAAACAGGAAACAATCATGACTCATTGTGGTATGTTTATATGTGGTCATATTTTTAACAGTCCTCACATGAATTTCATATCATGGTATTTTTTAAAATTCCATAATACATTGTGGTTCTTTGTAAGCAGCCATGTTGCAAAATTTCTTATTGTTACTGCTTTTGTAAAATCACAATGTGTTCTGGTTATTTTTTGCACTCAATGTGGATTTTCTATCTTTGAGTCTAACACATATATAATGTAGTATGCATCAAAAATTAGTTCCATTATTGAAAGTATTAACTTTTAAAGTAACTAATTGTGATATCATGTTATCTTGAACAAAAAATTTTTGATATTAACTTATTAAAATGTATTTATTAATTGTTTTAAATGAAATAGAATTTTGCAGATTGATAATGATAAAATTAATGCTTTTTGCCAAAAATTGTAAGCTGGATAAAATATTTTAAACAGAAAATTATCAACATTCTTTCTAAAGAAGAAAACCTTATTAACTCAATATATTATTATTAATTTGTCATCTCACTTGTTTATTTTATTATTCTGGCAAGAAGTTTATTAATAGTCTTTGTGTTGTCATTTATTTACATAACTTGCCTTTTACAAAAATGTTTATAAAAAAAATTTGAACACCTAATTTAATCAAGTTCAAATATTACAGATTTAATCAATATGTAACATATTTAAAAAATGAAAAAATTCAGCATTTAACTTAAAAATAAGTTGTACTTCTCTGTAATGCAATTCTAGTCTATTCTTGCAAAATATTGCAATTTAGATATTTAGTGAATGTATTTGATTAAACACCTTAGACATAGTTTCTCTCCCAAAGAGAAAGTTTTATCCTTGATAGTTTCTTGCTTATGCATTATTCAAAATCACATCAAAGAATAGCATCATTTATAATCTTTTAAATGTAATATTTGTACAAATTAAATGTGTTTTTTATATGTTTTTGCTGAAAGTACTTATGTATTGTGCCTACTGTTTTTGTATATTTGTACCTGTACTTTTATTTACAAAAGATTTTAATTGTGTTTGAAGAGAAGGCATTTGTTAATATAATTTTTGTTTTTCACCATTAAAATTGTGTATTTGGAGAGTTACTTCAATACATCATTGTAAAAAAATTCTCGAAATGTTTCTGCACAAACTCTATAGAAAAATGATGTATTATTGTTGCATATGGAATGTCCTCATTAAATCAAGAGGAAATGTGTAAAATGGAAATTAGTTTTTAACAAGTACATTTTTTAATACAGTAGTATTTTCTGTAGCAAATATAATCATTTCAGCTTGTAAGCTTATTATGTGCATTTGACCCAAATTGCATAAATAAAGGGTCCAATAATTAAAGAAAAAAAATTTAAATATAGGTTTAGTTTCTTATTATACAACATATTTCATTTTCTTAATTGATTTAAAAATTTTTGACATTGAAATGTTTAAATAATTTCAGACAAACATAGTTTTTCATTTTCACTGCCTAAAACACTAAATTATAAATTCTATACAAAATTTATTAACATACTTTGGAATTTCATCTTCACTGCCAGCTTTAGGAGTGCTACTTCTTGATACTGTCTCCATTGGATACTCTGCTGCACTAACACTTACTGTCAAAAAAATAAACATTAATGTTAAAAAATTCATCAATTATAAAGAAATAGTTATAACATGTTTATTATATAGTTGAGAATAAGTCATAGTGTAAAATTTTAAAATGAAATTTATTAAAAAAGTATACATTTTCAGAATTATTAGCATAATCTAACTAAAAGATACAATAATTTTAAAAGTACAGTAGAGCATCAATTATCCGACCTCCGATTAACCGATCGCGTTCTAGTCGGCAAATTCAAATGTCCGCTAGTGATGTGGCGCTACAATATTTGGTTATGTCTTGGCTACTTTAATATTATTTTTGTTAAATTTTTGCATGTTTTAGCTGGCAGCACTGGCTCGACCATGAAAGGGAGGCTAGTATTTAAACCAGGCCTAATACACTATACCAGCGCTGTCCAACTTATCATAGCCCGCGGGCCATATTTTCTTCACCAAACATTTCGGGGGCCAAGAAGGTTGATAAATGAAAAGTCAGTTTATGTTAATTAAAAAAAATATTTTATTTATACTAAAAAGAAAACTTTAAAATATTCGTAATATATTAATGAGAACATTGTGGCCGTAATTTTCATATAGTAAAATAATTTTAATATTAATAATAATACTTTAGTAACATAAATTTATTCATAGTAAAATGTACTTGAGAGCCGTAAAAATAATTTGGTGGGCCGCCAGTTGGACAGCCCTGCACTATACTAATAATGTATTTTTTCATACTTTTCGGTTATCCGACCAACCCCAGTCCCCAATTAAGTCGGATAATCGATGCTCTACTGTAATAAATTTAATTATAAAATTACCATCTTAACCATAATTTTGTTATTTATAGAATATTTTATAAATTTTGTTTCAAGAATTTATATTATTATATTTATAATTTTAATCCAGTTGCTCAATAGTGAATAACCACATTGAATCTGAAGAATTATACAAAATGTAAATTGTTTTTACATATCTGTGTTTCTTTTTAGTTCCTTAGAAGAGGAAAAACACCAACCTTTTATTTTTATTATTGAATACTGAATAGCAAATTAAATTTATACATAAACATCTATTATAATATTAAAAAACTACTTTATTTATTAAACCATATTTATTATATACCACAAATGTGATATGTTCTTTACTAACAGATTGATATTCAGTATTTATGATGTGGAGAAAAAATGTTTTAATGTTTTATACAATATTAATTTTAATATGATAGTGACTGATGACTACCGTATTTTATGGACTATAAGACACACCTGAATTTTGGAGGCAATTTTTTGAAGAAAAAAGTGCGTCTTATAGTCCGTAAAATATGGTAACTATTGCCACCAATGAGTTCCATAGCATCATTAGCAATAAAAACATTTGTGAATTTTGTCATGATCATAACCATGGCAACAATGTTCCTAATAGTTTAATGTTTTGATTTGTTTGGAGTAGCATATGAATATGCAACTGTAGTCTTGTTGAGAGACTTCAAGTTTAGATTATACATGCCCAGAAGTTTTGGAATTATCTGCTTCAGAGAAGATAGAAGGTTAAACGATTTTATTTTGTTCATTTTAAATTAATTAAAACATTATAAAGAAATATCTGAAAAGTTTGTTGCATTGAGTATGGTGGAGACTCCAAGAATTAGCAGCAATTGTTTTACATGAGAAACTGAAATAAATCTTGTTACTGTTGATATTCTTTGCTTAATTATTTCACTCATTTGATATTAACTTTAACTCATTAGATATATACTATATTTCATTTTAATGTTGTCATTTATAAATCATTAGTGATAAAGACAATCAAATTATAATAATGATTTGTTATGGTACTTTTTAATTTATATATAATGTTTTGTAATTGTATTATATAAAAAAAACTAAATTAATTAAACAAATCTAGTTTTGATTTTTTATCTCTGGATTTATAAAGAAAGCCAAAACATATTTCTATAATATATATTTCAAATAATGCACATTTTTTTAATTTAAAAATTACTAGCAATATAAAAAGTTTATTTTTCCATCATAAAATAATAAATTGCAATTTACAGTAAAAACAAATATATTGTTAGTAATATATGATAAATCTTTTATAAAACTATCTTGATTACCAGTGATGGAAAACATATCTGTAACATATTCTAGACAAAATCTTAGGTCCATGGATTAATTAAACAGAGTATAACAAAATGCCATACCAATATTTTAGGGTTAGATTCTAGGGTTAAGTTTAGTTTTAGTCTTTTGTTCTATTTTCTTCTAGAACTTTCCTATCTAACTCTTTCCCTGTGGGTGGAGATGATCAATTCTTGGAACAAAAGAAAGAAAAGAGGCCTTGAGGGCCAGGGAGTGGAGAAAAGGACATTTTGCTGGGATCTCAAGGAGGAGAGACTCCAGGTTGTGAATGGCAACAACTGGAGAATCAAAGATAGTCTGAGGAACCAAATTAGACTATCATAGTTATGAAAGAAACAGAAGCATCAGCAAGATGTCAGAATTAAATTAGCAAAGCGGACGAGAGCTGAATTTAGTGTGACATCCCACCCAAGTCATGGATTACAACGAAACTCAGGTACCTTATTCTTTATTAATCCCTATTCTTCTAATTTCTCTGCTCTATCTATCATCTCCTTTCTTCTCTAGCTATTAAGTTAGTATATAAGTATTAGTTATAGCAGGGATGAACAACCTTTTCTGAAGAACGGCCAGGTTAGAATTAAGTTTACTGACCAGGGGGCTGGACCATTTTAAAGTAATTAGACTCTGTTGACACAAGGAGTCTAATTACTTTAGCTGTGGGCAGTGTTGATAATCACCGGAAGTTTATGACTTGATGCGGTTTGAAATAATTATTAAATCCAAAACTTTTTAGTGCGATCGGCTTCCTTTTAGTCATATGACTCTATTCCAGCTATTAATTTTCTTGGTCCAACGTAATCATTAAACATTTTTTCTATTGTTAGTCTATGGAGGGACTTTGTTGTAAATACAGCTTTTGTACATTCCTTTTTGAACTCTGATTGGTATCTTCTAGTTTGAATGACATTAATTTGACGAATAAGCGTCTTTTCAGAAAAGATTGATTCAAATTCGACTATACCAATCAGAATCTAGAATGTAAACAAATGCTAAAAAATCGTTATTTTCGTGGTTTTTCAGTGCTATTTTCACTTATTTTTTATGTTATTTGACGCTATTTAGACGAATAAGCAAGTTTTCTGAAGCATAAAATTGAAAATTTCCCGCCAAAATAGAAACTTCCTGATAACATTGGAAATGACGTTCTGACATCATTTTATTCTATTTGATTCTTCTAAAATCATTATAATAGTATGTATTAGACTTAAAATATTCGATATCTAAACCAGAAAGTGGGTTAGCTAGAAATAGAAGAACTTCAACCCCCCCATTTCTCACCTCAGGGAAAGTCATAAAAACAGTTGGGTGCTAATGACTTTGTGAAAGGGAAAAGTTCTATACATAGAAACTTGGTAAGAAGAGATTTGGCCTGTACCGTCCACAGCCGCATAAACATTGAAAGGGGGCCGTATATGGCCCCCGGGCCGCAGGTTGTGCATCCCTGGTTATAGTTTTTCGGATATTATCTGTACAGTACAGTACATATATGTCGCGAATGATATATCCGTTGTACAGCTTATACTAATGGTTAACAGCAGGATGCCGCTGTTAATCATTAGTATAAGCCAGTGGTGGGCAAACTTTTTTAATGGGGGGGCCACAAAGTTTAAGAAATTCTAGAGGAGGGCCAGAATTATAGAAAAAATGTATTTTGTGTTAAAGCTTTTAATGCATCTATTATTCTACTAAGTAGAATCTACTTTATACTTCTCGACCGTCAAAAACGTAATTATAGCGGGCCATATACTATCCATGTCGATGGACCCTCGGCGGGCCGGATTAAATACTTTCGCGGGCCGTACTTTGCCCATCACTGGTATAAGCTGTATCGTAACTGTTGACTGAGGAGTTGGAATCCATAAAGAACTAGTTCAAAATACACAAAATAAAAATATTGTTACTAAGTATTTCTTTCGTATGTTTTCTTTGTCGGTCTACATACATTTTGTGTGAACATCACAAGTATTTATCCATTGTATCAAAGACAGGGAAATATTAAAGGAAAGTAATGTATCAATTATGGTATCAGGTATAAATGGAGTCAAATGCTTGGCTTATATCTAAATAAGCAATATAATATGACTCGTTTGATTCAAAACAGTATGTTCAATTTTATGTTGAGTCCATATTAAGTTAGAGACAGTTGATTTGAATTTTATGCTATTGTGCTGGTTACAGTTTAAATTGGAAGTTATATTGAAGTATAGATAATCATATAAGCATAATTTGAATAAGACTGGAGGAAAGTTTATAGGTTAGTATTTATTTTGTTCCTTCTTGGGTTATAAGGTGAGAATATTGCACATTGGCAAGAAATAAATGCAACCTGGACTGATTCATTAAATAAATAAAAGAATATTGAAGCAAGTATAGCAAGAAGGCCTTTTTTTATGATTATGCTGGGGATTTCATCTGGATTGAAACAAGAGAGCTCTGGTTTGGATATAGCACTATGTACAGTACTTGCTTAAATGTAAATAGACAATTAACAATATGTAATGTGGTAAAACAGGATTGCATAAAGAAAAAATTCTAGGATTTTATAGAGAGCTAAGATTATCTGCTTTCTAAATCATGGTATACCTGACAGACAATTCGAACAGGGAGTCTGGGTTTTTTGTATATTCTTCAGTTTAGAAAATTTAGATATGTTCCAGAATGTTTCAGGACCTGAAAACTGTAAGATGTAAATAATTAGTGAAGTGTTGATAGTATTTAGCAAAAATTTTTATGGATGCATCAGAATACAGGTAACCCCTGTATAACACCAGTAGCGTAGCGAGGGGAGGGCAAGGGGGTCTATCATGCCATGGGCATCACTCGCAGAGGGGTGCCAGGGGCATGAAGGTAATAGTAACTATTCGTAATATATTATAGATATTTTAAGATAGGTACTACATTCTATTATTATTTGTATTATAATCTTATTACGAGGTAACAGGCAGTTAATTTCAGGTTCTAAGTCAAATTTTATATTAGGGTCTATTTCATTAACAAGTTCTAGAATCTGGTTAGTGTTTATAATGTTACTATCGTAAACAATGAAACAGTCATCCACATAGCATTATAGGTCTATTATGCCCTTAATGTTTGTAACCTTCTTAACAATGTTGGTCATGCTAAGATCAGCTAAAATGGGGCCTATTACCGAACCTATTGGGATGCCATCATTTTGCCTATAAAATTTTCTATGGTTATTGAAGTAGTTATTTTCCAACACTAGGGTTGTCATGTATATGATTGATTGGTTACAGTTATAGGTTTTCAAAGTTTCTAAGATTCTGTTATGCTTTATTGAGAGATGTATGTTGCATATGTCAAGGGAGGCTAGCCTATTTTTAAAATTTATATATTTTAAAATTCCATACAAACAAAATTTATTTGAAAGAATCAAATCTATATCACACAATTACGGTATAACCTTAGTACCAGAAAAATTTCCTTGTTTGAATTACAAGATAAACCCACATAATAATAATAAATGGGACCAAAAAAACATAATTTACAAACTCAGTTGCAACTGCACTATTCCCAAATCTTATATAGGTGAAACTGGTAGAAATCTGAAGACCTGCCAATTTAAAGAACACATATATGTGATTAAATATAATAATTGTAACTCAGCTGTTGCTGTTCATTGTAACAACAAGTCATTGTGCCAAATCATAAAGGAAACTGTAAAAATTGTCAAAAAAGAACTACATATGCAAAAAAAGAGATGGTATGAACATCTTGAGATACTTAAAAACAAAGATAGTGTGATGAATAATAATATCGGTCACAAGCTACATAAAACTTTGTACCCATACTTGACCAAGAGAAGCCAAGAAGGAGGTGGTGGTAGTGGTTAAATAATGTGTTAAAGTACGGCAGATTCTCGTTAACTCTGTGCATCGTTTCCGAACGGTACCCAGCAGGGTGCTCATACGTCTCACTTCCACTTCCCCCTTCACTCTTCACTCTTCTACATTTCCCAAATCCCTCAAAAAACCCCTTTTTTCGACCCTGCCTTCCCTTAAGACCATCCCACCCACTATCTCCCCCACCTCAAGATGACGCCTTTCTGATGCATCCTGTTAACTCTACCACTTACAATTTGTGGACCATCCCATCGTGTAAAACTCTACTGTAAATTAAAACAATCTTATGTCCCTTTTATTTTAACAGTGCACTACCTTCACTTCATCATACTGGTTGTTCCAAAGGATTTTTCTATTGTTCTTACCGTAACCAAAATCACAGTTTCCCAAATTTTATAATCTTAACTCAGCATTGTCAGGTATACTGGGGTGTTTTTCCAACAGTATGTACCATGCTGTCATGTTTGCAGTAAGTTCAAAACTTTTTACATCTATGCTGTTTGTTTTTCCCTTTTGTAAATCATTTCCAATTTAATCATTATTTTAGCTTATACCTGTTAATCAATAATCATCATCCATATTTTATCTAATGTCACAACTCCTGCATTTCTCATAATCCATGTAAGTTTCCTAATGATCTTTTACAATTTTGTAACATTACAATAAATTTATGCTAACCTGTATGTAATTTTCCCTATATAGTTGTAACACAAGAGTTGAAAAGGGACATAATTGTCCAAAATGCATACTCAAAGAAATAAAAAGTTTTTCTAAAGCTTGTCCTCCTTTTTATTGATGGTATATTAAGTCTAGCGAAAAAGAAAAGCCACCTTAGTGCTCGTATAATTGAACACAAGACTAGAGAAGAAGCATATCGCATAATATTTATCTTAATTATGAAAATGTAATAGCATGTTTTTTAATTTTTGGAACCTAACCCCCTTTTGTACTAGTTCTTTGTTTCGTATAACACGGCAATTTTTTGGAACATTACTCCTGTATTATACGGGGGTTACCTGTATACAAATCATAAGGGTTCCAATTTTTTTCTATTTAATACACTGTCATCACATCATTACGAAATTTATGGATGCTAGCATTAAACCATTTTTGGTAAAATCAAACAGAATTTTATGTATAATAATAATAACAATAATTGCTTCAGAGAAATGAAATATTTGAGTTGTTCACAGGCCAAATCATTTAACTCCATTCATAAATTCTTGAAATAATTTCTTTTTTTAAAAAGGATTGAATACTGTTATCAAAGAAAGAATATACCAAATCAAATTTTTGTCATGGATAACTTTTGTCATGTCACAATAATCTGGACTAGTTAAAAAAGATCAATTTATTGAACATTAATGTTTACAGGCAACTTGCCATTGAAAAGTTTGCCACAAAGGAGTAAATTAATAAATTTAGATGGATTTTTATGAATTTTAGTTATAGTTAATTCTAATGAAAAGGCAATGTGATCAGATCTAAAGCTGGAAATTGGGTAAGCAGTTGAATACAGATTGTGGCAAAAGATAAAGCAGAGGAATGAATGATGTAGTTGGAAAGGTGACAATTTGCTTAAAGCTGAAATAGTAAATTTTGTTTGACAAATATTGTTTAGACTGTAACTGAAAGGATACTAAATATTAGTAAGGTTAAAACCTCTTAGTACTAAAAGTTTATGCAAATTCATGTTTTTACAGGAAGATAAAAGCTTTATTCCAGAAGCTTTTAGTGTTTATAATATTTAACATTTTAGTTACTATATCCATCCCTAGTTAAAACATACTTTTTTCCTTCTAAATTTTAATTTCTTTTCTATAAATGAGTATTTGATTATACATTAGAATTTTGGAATTTTTACATTAATCGATATTTTCAGCTAATTCAGTTAGAAATCAAAATTGAGATGTTAAGTTTATTGAAAACATACAAATATACCCAAACCCAGTTGAAGGAATAAAAATATTTACTGATATGAACATTTTCATCCATTTCTAATGAACATCATTAAGATGTTATAATGAATACCAAACAGAACAGCCTGGGTTCTGTTCAGTATTCATTATAACATACATGATGATATTAGAAACAGATGAAAATGTTTGTATCTGTAAATATTTTTATTCCTTTTACTGGAATTTGGTTTATTTGTGTGTTTTCATTTTATTCAACCAGTTTTTGAAGAAGTAAATATTAAGTTTATTAACATTTTCTCCATTCAATAAATATAGTTGCCAACTGTCAGTGTTTGGTGTTGACCAGCAGCATTTTGTATGCTCTGATTAGTGGACAGGCTATAAATGATTTAAAAACATATTGTATCAATTTTATCAACAATTATTTCAATAAGTAAATTAAAAACTATAATTTTGGCTGATAACCTACAGATTATTTGCAGATTTTAACTCAAAATTATGAACTCATTAAACAGCATTTTTTGTTTATCTAAAGTTTTTAGAAAATATAAAAAATCCTTTGTGTGCAGACATCTGTGATTATGATTTTTACTGAAACCACCAAAGATGTATATTCATATGCCGTCTTTAGTGCTCTTGTTCATTTTCTGTGCATCAATCTATGTTTTAATTGATATTATTATACATCCTATTTGAATTTTTATTTTAAAAACTGGTAAGTTCCTAATAATTCTTTTCTTTACATAATAATTCTTAGAGAACTATTATGAAGGTTCTATTTGAAGTTAAGCA
Source organism: Centruroides vittatus (assembly GCF_030686945.1). Taxonomy (NCBI): domain Eukaryota; kingdom Metazoa; phylum Arthropoda; class Arachnida; order Scorpiones; family Buthidae; genus Centruroides; species Centruroides vittatus. Next base: position 1,726,175 of record NW_027122708.1, on the reverse strand, counting down.
ATTGACTTTCAAACCCACATTAAAAAATGTCATTGACATTAAAACTTTTTCTGTTTAATTATTTTGATTTTAGAATTTACTGTTATCATTATTATACACAGTAATTCACTTCGGACTGAATGTGTACTTTGTTCAATACATCATGATTGCAGTCAAATTTGAATAACATGTAATATATAACATATCCTGGTCAACTGCTTCATCATGAAATAAAGAATTGTTCCATTCATATTTTCATTTTATATGGAGATATTCTATATAAATGTTCAATCCTGCATGAATCACTCTGTATATTTACAGTCTATTAAACAAAAAACAAACTTTTCAGTCATCTTTGATGACTCAGTCTCAGTCTGATGACTTACAAGTTAGTGTCATTGACAATTAAGATACATGATTTGACAATTTTAATGCTAGTAGGCTATAAACATTTGTTCTTTTCATTGCTATAAAGTGAATTTTCAAGACTAAAATAATTTTATGCTTTTAAAATAATAGCCTAGCTTAATGGTGCAAAGTGTACCTTGTTTACACACAAAAGTATTACTTAGGTTTTGATGACAATATTTTGCTAACAAAATTGAAACAAATAAATCAAATAGTGATGATATCACCTTTAGTTTCATTTTTTAAACTCTACAGTATAGAAATTCATTCATATTAAATAGTTTTCAAGTAAGAAGTTAAAATAAAAGTTTGCTTGTTTCTAAATAGCAATTGGATGAATGAAACAGAATTTCAGCATTTTATTAGATGGCCCAACCTTACAATCTATTGGTTCTTTACAATATATCTTTCATTGAATGGGGTATAGTTTTTTTTTTTTACATAAAATAAGAATTGATTGGTCATCATTCAAACTTGTGTAATTGGGTAATGTTATTAAAATTATTTCTATTTAATTTTTTCAGATTTATTTTAGCATTTATAATAATAGTAATAATTGCAAACAAATAAAAATTATTAGACATCCACAAACCATACTACAAATACATTCCACAAACAGTATTGGAAAACAACACGCACAAAATGTACTACGACAGAGCCATAATCACAGATAAAACAATTTACCACAACAGACCAGACATCACACTCATTGACAAACACAATAAAATCACATACATTATAGACATATCCATTCCAAACACTCACAATATACAAAATGCATGCACTGAAAAAATTAGCAAGTACACAGAACTTGCCCAGGAAATAAGGCATCTGTGGAGGATGGATAGGGTGCTTATTATACCTGTTGTTCTCTCCTCTACAGGTGTGATACCACACACTACACAAAAGCCTGGAAACATTACAATTGAATATAAATACATACATCACACTACACAATATTGAATACATGCCACATTGTTAGGAAATTCCTGAATACAGACACTGACACACTTATTTAATTTTAGTTTTGTTTTGGTTGCTATGCCTTGACTCTGGTCCGGCATTGTACAGATTACCCATGACTGTGCTACAAGATATCAATGTTCAAACTTTGCCCTCTTATATCAATAGAATGCAGTGGCGTGCCGTCATTGGAAGCGATGGAAGCGCCGATTCCACCTTTCAATGACCTTCTCTTGTATTTTATAAAATATAAATTTTCATATTTTAACCTACTTTGCATTAATTAAAATTAATATTTTATTATAACTGCATTATGTATCTTTTACAAATTTCTATACTACATGTGAAAAAAAACGATAAGATTGCTATTGTATATTCGAATAATTCAGTGGCGGAAGCAGTGTCGAAACCGGGTCAGTTTCCAATCAGCCAGATTATATAGGCATTGGCACATGCGGTTTACAGAGCACCAACCTCACCCAGTTTAGCTGGTAGAAGCAACACACGCGTAAAGCGTCCAATTTTATATCCCGGACCGGTTCTGAGCTGTTAGCCGCCTGCCTGTCAACTTCCAAGCAGCCAGATTATAGGCATTGGCGCATGCGTTTTACAGAGCACCAACGTCACAGTTTAGCTGGAAGACGCGACACACTCATAAAGCGTCCAACTCTATATCCCGGAGCGGTTGTGGGCTGTTAGCCGCCTGTAGATATTCGGCCACCAACTAATTAATAGTTATTTTTCCAATTCTTTGTAATTTTCGAAAACGATAAGAGAAATAAATGTAGTAATTAACTTTTTATTTATTTATTTCATATTTGCAGACTAAAAGAATTACGAGTCACAAGAAGGCGTCAATTGACTACTACGGCCCGCAGAAAAAACGTAAAATTTATTCTGGCCCACGTTATAAAAAAGGTTGCCCACCCTAGACTAGATTTATAACTTAACCCAATCGATAGGAGTTTACTGGCATGTTTTTACGATAGTTCTGTATAGTTGACAGGAGTTTAAAAAAAAAATCCATTAAAATATTTGATATATTTATTCTGCGTTTATTCCGCTCTTCCATCTTATATTACTTACGGATTTCGATGTTAAACCGGTGATATTACGATTTAGTATGTCCCATCTCTAAGGGGATGGAGAAAAAATGCGTACAATTCTAGTACAGTGTTAAAAAATTAACTGTTACTTTGGCAGCATCATTTACAACCAAATTTAATGAATGAGACGTACAATGGTACAAAAAGCTCTAGAATTTATTTTCCTTAAATTTACGATTTATGTATCGGTTGTCATGAAAATTTCTTTCCACTTCTTCCCCAAGACTACAGATATTCAAGTACAAAGTAACCGGTTTCAACTTATTTCTATTTAAGAAGTAGTTAAACAATTAAGTGATTAGGGAATTAGAAACATAAATAAAACCCTGATGAAAGAGCTGAAATTTTACTTAAACAAAAGCTTAACCGAACCAATCTCTTGCCGAGTACAGTGGGGTCTGATCTCTTCGTAATATTAGATGTAATAAAGACAGAAATTTCTCCAGTTCAATGAGAGTGACTGAAAAGTTGTAAATTTTGGAAATTTCCGTGAACACTCGGTCCTAAAACGAATTAGTTAGAAAACGAACGACGGACAATCTGTTAAGTTTAACATATTTAGATTTTTACAGCTATGGTGAGAAACGTTTAAAATCTACAACAACCTTGTCGTGTCCTTTGAGATATACTAGTGATGCGACAAACGAGGCATTTGACATTGACCGGTATCGGCACCCTCGGGATTTGGCATGCACACACAGCACACCTACCAGGACGTCTCTGATTCCATTCATTAGCCACTCGTAGGGAGCTATTTCACTAAGTGGATTGATTTAAGATTTAAAAAGTAAAGAATATTTTGTTATTTTTATGTACGTTTCTTCACAAAGTTATATTTAATTATAAGTTTCTTTAAAAGTATATTCATACAATTGAAGAATTTTTTGTACTAGGCATGTATATTCATCACACATTTTGTTTTACTAAGTAAGTTTTTCTGATAATTTTAATTTTAGCCCTTATATCTTGGCTTGTGATTCAAAAATTTATTTTAAAAAAGTTTTGGCTCGAGACCATATAATGAAAAAGAAAACATTATTAAAAGAGAAAGACTAATGCCTAAATTAAATATAAATAGGTCAACAAAAAATTTCGACATTTTGACGATAAAAATTTATGATGAATGACGATTCTTTCGTAAAATTGAAGCAATTGGAAATCAAAGCGGAATAGAATTTAACATTGGTAGACAATATAAAATAAATATTGAAAATTATACAGGATAATTACGATTAATAGATATATCTAAATTAATAGATGTTATATGTTTTTTCTCAAAGCAAGAATTGGCATTTAGAGGGCGTAGGAAATTTATTGAATCTAATAACGGAGGTAATTATATTGAACTTTCTTATTTATTAAGTACGTCAGATAATCTATTAAAAATACATTTAAAGAAGTATACGGTTTTTACTGGCTTATCGAACAAACGAATACGAACGGGCCCTGAGGCGCAATTAATTGATTGCCCCTGACAGTCAGCTTCTTACAGAAACACAGCTTCCCTATCATCAAATGTCACGGCACGCCACTGATAGAATGTCACTGTCTTAAAGTTTAATCATTAAAACTTTATTAAGTTAAAGATGTTTATTATTATTAATTTGCTCTGCTTTATTTTAAATTACAGCATTTTCTTATGTGTTATCTTTGATTATTTTACATTTAAATTTTTTTAAATGATTTACAGTTATTTAATTAATATTGTTTGTATACAGAGTTCTTATAAATTCAGTACAGATGTGGAAAGCATCATGGTCCTATCCACATCTTACAATTACTGCTAATATTTAATCTAGCTCCAATAATTCCTTATTTAGTTATAAAACTAAATAAGAAATCATTATAGAAAATTTCAGCTGAAACTTTCTTTTTCTTTCTCTTTTTTTTGAAATTGTATTCTCATTTCAGCCAAAAATATGGTTTATCTAAAGTTTAATTTACACAAAACTTTTTATTGCAGAACCTCACAATATCCCATTTTAATTGTTTAAAAAAAATGCAAAAAATAAAAAGCAAAAATAATATACAACAGTCAACAAAAAGTGAAATACTAATTATTCTAGATTTGTCCTGATAATCATCCTTGAAAATATGATGACCTTAACTGATAAGTGTTTAAAAAAATAACATTTTATAATATTCTGTTTAGATTCATTTAGGATTCAAATTAAATATTTTTTTCATGAAAATGCTAAGTTTCAATTTATCGAGAACACCATTATTTATGATAATAAAAATAAGATTTGATATAGGCATCTAGAAATGCAGATATTTACAAATGAAACCACATTAATATTCAAATTTTTCATAACTATATTTGGTTCATTTATAACTGTAACAACAATTCAATTTATTTAATTTTATAAAACAAATATACAATGAAAGCAAATATTTAATGTAACTCTAATAAATAATCTATATTTATCAATGAGAATAAATTATTCTACTCAATGGATAGTGAGACATATAACACAATAGATGATAGCTAAATATTGGATATATTGTATTCAATCACTCTATTCAAAAGCCTAAACTCCAGCAAAAAATCCTTTATTTATGTAAATGTTTATGTCCACATTCCATTGGACATTATCAGGCTGTAAAATTGGAAAATGAAGCTATGATATCCAATCAGCAAATGACAATGTGTTGGATTCAAACATTCAAACATTGTGGCCCAATTTTCCAATTCTACAGTCTCATGATATCCAATGGAATGTAAATGAAAATGTTCACATAAGTAAATGATTTTTTGCTGGAGTTTAGGCTTTTGAATGTGTAACAATACATTCAAGCATGTATAACAATAGATAGAATAGAATTAGTGGATCTATGACTGATAACTTATCATCATGCCTAAAATGATCATGCCAACAAATATTTTTGATCTGTAAAATGTTTGGTTTTTTTAAATGCAATTAAATCTTCTAATTCAAAAGACATAAAACTTCAGATTACATATTTGAGCCATTGATTTTAAAAGTGGGGCAAGTCCATTTTGTGAAAAAATAGTTAAAGCTAATTTTTATTACAAATTTACATAAAATTTATGTTTTTAATCAATTCACAATAAATATCTTATAATATCAGTATAAATTTGTTACTAGTAATTTATATCGTCAACGATATTTATTGTGGAGTTGATTTTGGAAGTGAGGCAAGTCCACTCTAAAGAAAAATATAAGGATATGATGGATTTATTACCCTATGTACCACCCTTTTATCATGAATACTTTAAAAATCTCCACAATCTAAACTAAGAAATATAATTATATGCATGCAACTTATTACTGAATATTTTTTCTTATTTTATCCACTTTTCCCCATAAAATTAAATTTATTTTTTGTTTTATTGTAGCCTTTTGAAAAAAGTATGAAATTTTGAAATAAAATAAATAAGTAAATAAATAAAATATTCAATAATGTACATGGAACAAATTACGGTGTGATAATGAAACAAAAAAAAAATGAATGTTTTTGAACCCCTTCTGGGTTCTGCATCAGGATCAAACCATTCCTAGATGAAACAACGAAAAAACGTTCGTTTTGTTCATTGTTTCTTTATCACACCGTAATTGGTTCCATGTATGTTATTAACAATATTTGGTGTGGTGAGTAGTTATTTAAAATATTCAATTTTTTGTTATTATTACTATATTCCGTTTAAAGAAAATCAACATTTTCAACAAATCATTGCTTTTGAAAGTGAGGCAAGTCCATTGGCGCATACCAAAACCATGACTTTTTTCATCTAATGTGGATAACCATTATTGCATATTAAATTTACACGAAATAAGACCAAAAAATATAAAATAAGTCTATTACTGCTTGTGAATATTTTTAAACTCATTCAAATGTGAACCATTAAATATCTAGCAATAACATAAAATGGACTTGCCACACTTTCAAAATCAACAGCTCATTTATCAACATCTATGAGTAAATTTGAATATGTAACCAGAAGTTGACTACTAAAAGTAGATGGAAACAAGGCTTGATCTTAATTTGAAGGCACTTTTATCATTTACATTATTCAATATACAAAAGAAACTGAAAATTTAAGGAAATAAAAATATTTCTGGATTGAGACTTATAACTGAAATTAAGTATAAATTATATTTTTTTAAATTCAAATTATAATAGCACAAGTTTGTTATGATTTGTAAATATCTTGTAATATGCTTCTGATGAAATCTAAATTCATTGATTTTGTCAGAAGCATATTACAAAATGTTTACAGAGCAATTTTAAAAAAATACAGTGTCACAGAAATACATAATTCACAATTCAGCACAAATGTGAATATATATGTAAAATAATAACTTACAAGGTGGTGTCACCATACGAGTTGGTTCAGATGCTGGTGGTTGGACGGGTGGCGGTGGCGGTGGAGGAAGAGAATGATTCATATACACAGGGGGTGGTCGAATCTTTGCCACAGTCAACACCACTTTGTCCATAGTAGCTTTTAAAGTAGCTACAGCTTCTTCATGGGTCACATTTTCTAAATTTCTGTCACCAACCTATTTACACAGAAATATTATATATAATTTAATAATTTTATATTATTATATGTAGTAAATGTATATTAATTAAAACAAAGTCTTATTTGTATGTTTAATTAATATATCTTAAATTAATTTAATTCTATTTTATACAAGTTTGGTAATAAATGAGCTGCTTGTTTGCCAAATTGATTAACTTCACAAAACAAAAAGTAGAGAAATTGATAATATACATTATTTTTAAAAATTTCTTTTAAACTTTAAATTTAAATAAACATTGTAGAATGTTTTTTTATATGTCATTACATTAAAGCTGTTTTAATATAATGACATATAACATAAAAATTGAAAACATTATACCATTATACAAAATTAAAACATAAAATTACGTAGTTACATGAAAAATGTAAAAAATAATTACAATTACAGTGGACCTTCGTTATAGTGCTGCTCGCTATACCGCACACTCAGTTATAGCACGGGCAATGTTCGTGACGCGATAAGCTCAAACACGTTTATACAGGCCTGTTTCATGTTAGTGAGTAGCGCATTTTATTGTTACTGTGTATTGAGTAATTGTGGTGATTTCTTGTAACCAGTGGTGTAGCTAGCATGGATGACACCCGGTGCAGATATTGTGGTGTCACCCTTTTTAACTCTTTTATAAAACACTGTTGAATTGTAATATCTTTGCACTTGAGCAACTTGAACGCTATATTGAATATGCGATGTCGCGACGTATGAGTTTAGATTTAGAAAATAAATCACAGTAAGATTTTCAGCTGGTGCGAGCTCTTGTGGCGTCTCCTCATAGCAAAGAAACTGTAATGGGAGGCGAGCCATTGACCTTTTTTTTCCTTTTCTTTTTTTTTTGTTTTTTTAGGTACAGGCCTACCCACTGCCCTCCCCTAGCTACGCTTATGCTTGTAATTGTGAATGAATCAAAAGGATAAGATTAACGAGAACATTTATTAGCTTACATACATCCGACTTGAATTTTACACAAAAGGCATCTGCAATCGTGAACAATTGACAAAATAAAATATATATTTATCAGATAATAGAAAAAGACTCAGTCTGTAAACAATTTACCTTTTGTATATACAACTGACAAGGTTATCTTTCAAATTATAAACAGACTCGATCCCGAGCAGTCTTTCGATGGTCAGACATACAAAACAATGAACAGATGGCACCTAACTCAAGAGCGGTTTACAATAACGAATATGATTAATCTTAACAGTACAGTAGAGAGTCGTTAATCCAAATCAATTGGGGACTGGGGTTGTTCAGATTAGTGATTTGTTCGCATTACCGATTATGTACAAAAAAATATATTAACCTGTCCGATGTTCAAATTTTTCTCCATTGCATGTCGCTTCGTGTTGAATTTTCGTCGATTTTAAGCCTAACGAAAATTTTTATAATAATAATCGAGGCTATTGTATCGTTAAAAATTATTTCTTTATTTTGTACAAACAAAATAAATATATTGAAGAATATAAAAACATGTAAATTATACTTTAGAAGTAAATCTAGTATCAAAAACATTCGATTCAGCATGACACAGTCCGACTGAAAATCGTTTGGATTACCGGTGATTCGGATTTCCGGGGTTCAGATTAACGACTCTCTACTGTAATTGTGTATGTATTGAGTTCCTGCATGTATTTTGAATAGTGTTTAATTATTGTATGCATGATGAGTAAAAGAAAAGCTTGACATTATTGCTAAAGTAAAGAGTGGAGTTTCGAAAGCAAACATAAGAAGAGAATACAGCATACCTGAAGGAACTGTAAGGGGTTGGATGGCAGAGGAGACAAAACTGAAATCATTTGTTGATAAGCTTGACAAAGATGCTGGGCTTACTTGAAACAAGACAAGACTTGGAAAAAATCAAAATGTTGACGATTGCCTCTATGCATGGTTTGTGCAAAAAAGATGTGAAGGTATTCCCATATCTGGAACTGCTTTAAAGTTGCAGGCTGAAAAATTCCATGTAAGCAGAAGGAGATTTTATGGTGGTTCTGATGGTTGGTTGTGGCATTGGCAAAAACAACATGGCATATTCCAAATTTCCATTTCTGGTGAAGCAAAGTCTAATGATATTGAAAGCACTGCAGAATTTTCCAAACAGTTCACCATTTCCAGTAAGAAAGAAGGGTATACTGATGCATAAGTTTATAACTGTGATGAGACTGCATTATATTACCGAATGTTGCCAAGTAAAACCTTAGATCTAAAAAGTAACCCACAAAAGGCAGGATTAAAACTAAGCAAGGAAAGGATAACAGCTTTATTTTGTGTAAATAAAACTGGTAATCACAAGTTGATGCCACTCATTATAGGTAAAAGTCAAAACCCACGATGTTTTAAGTCAATCAATATAAAATCTCTGCCAGTTGTTTATAAAAACAGCATAAACACTTGGATGACTTCTAACATATCTTATGACTGGTTTCACAATTCTTTTGTTCCTGCTGTGCAAAAATTTCTGAGAGGACTGAGTCTAGATCCAAAAGCTTTGCTTCTCTTAGATAATTGCCCAGCTCCTCTACCAGCTGATTACCTTGTGTCTGACGATGGTAAAATAAAAGTAATGTATCTTCCAAAAAATACTACTGCTCTTATACAACCCTTAGATCAAGGCATTATTAGTGCTTTCAAAACAAATTACCAAAGAGAAATGATGAAGTCATTATTAGCATCAGACATTGACATCAACATATTTTTAAAAATAAATGGATCTCAAAGACGTGTCCTACAGTATTGGACTTGCCTGGCAGGCAATCACATCAGAGACAATTAGAAACTGTTGGAAAAAATTAAATGAATCTAATAATCAAGTTGATCTCGACCAAACCAAAATACATTCAGATTCAGCTTCAGACAATATCTTCATTGAGGCTGAAATTTCTCTTATCCGGGAAATATTGAATGAACCAGAACTAACTAATGATTCTTTGACTGATTGGTTAGATGTGGACACTAGAGAAGATATTTGTCAGAATATGACTGATGAAATGATTATCGAATCCATTTGTGGTGACGAAGATTGTCAAGAAGAAACAGAAGATGATGAAGAAAGTGCCAGTGGGATACCTGATATACTGCCAACAACTAAAGAAGCAATAACAGCCATGGAAACTGTTATGAAATGGGCTGAATCATAAGAAAATATTAACAGTGTCAGATTGTTGCAATTAGCATCTTTCAAAAGGGAAATGGTACAGAAGTTATCAAAAAGCAAACAAACAAAAATTACTCACTTTTTTAAGTGATGTTTTGTAATTGAAATGATATCTAATACATAGATTTTAGTCAAGTTATGGATAGTGTTTGTTTTTACATATAGTACTGTATTTTCAAGCGTACCTTATGTACGTAAGTAAAATAATACATATACAGTATGTACTTATTAAGATGTATAACTACTGTATGTTATGTGAATTTTAATAAAACACTTAATAAATAAATTGGGTTTTTCATTAAAATACATAATATGAATGTAGTTGATGGGATGTTTCAGTATATAGCTCAAATCGTTCAGAGTAAATTTATTGTGTCGCCACCGCGCCGCTCGGTATAACACAATTCACCTTATAACGCAGGTGTTGTTTCCCGCCTGACATGCACGTTATATCGGGGGTCCACTGTATTTCAAGATTTTATGAATGGAGTTAAATGATTTTGCCTGTGAACAGCTCAAATATTTCATTGTCTGAAGCAATTATTATTATACATAAAATTGTGCTTGATCCTATTTCATATGCACATTTAAATTTTCTTATCATATGAATTCAGAAAGATACATAGTGAAACTGTTTCTAATATCAGATTTTTTCAACTCCCTGCATCAATGATGTTAATATGTTTTTAATGAAATAGTATTCCAAATTTAGATTTCTACAATTATAAATAGAATCCTATATATATTATAACTAGATCTACTGGTCTTCCATCTAGTCAGCTGATAAACTATAAATTAAATGGCATCTTACATTACTTACTGATGCTATGGTTTTAATAATAATGAATTACTGTGTTAAGTTCATTAAAAAGGAATAATTAAACTCTATTGATTTTAATTATTTGCTTTTTAATGAGCATAATACAGTAATTATTAACTAATTAAAAATTTTAATTTTTAATTAGTTAATAATTACTGTATTATGCTCATTTTATTATTATATTATTTAAAATTTTAATTTTAAAATTATTAACTAATTAAAAAGTTCAAAACAACTATAAACAGTTATCATAAGTAGACTACACAATGTGTTATGCACAACACTGATTAACTTTATTAGTAGTCACATCAGTTCAAATGAACTTTGCTATTAATAAATATTTAATTTAAACAGCTTTTAATGTTTAGAATGCCTTCAAGACAATATTATGATGCAGTATTAAAAAATTATATCAGAAGAACATAGAAATAGAGTGCTGAATATTACTTATTACCTATTTTTTGGTATAATATATATATATTAATCTCGTTTTATGGTCAAAAAACTTTAAAGTAACCTTAAAATTCTATTTCAAAATCATGATCTTAGAATTAAGGAAATACTACATTTTTTTATTAACATTACATAACTTCTTAATAATCTTTATTAAAGACTAATAAAATCATGACAGTATCAAAGATGGAAAGTATTGAATTAAACACTTTTACTAATCAGTAATTATTTTCATAAGTATTCATCCAAATAAATTCACTCAAATTGAAACTATTTCAATTTATTGTATTTATTATTGAATAATAAGTCTGAACAATTATTGCTTTAAAATAAAATGAAACTTACTGCAAGTAGCTTGTCACCAACTTGCAGACTTCCATCTAAATGAGCTGCTCCACCTTCCATAATTTTAGTAACATATATTCCATTATCACCAGAGACATGTTGATTACCAATTCCACCAGCAATACTAAAACCTAATCCTTTATTTCCTTTAATGAGTTCAATTTCTACAATATGACTATGATGAAGTCGTCTTCTTTTTACTAACTAAATGAAATATTAAATAATTTTATATTAACTTTACTGTTCATAATTACTATTAATAAATTTTATAGTTTAAGCAAGACTAAATATATTGTAATTTCATAAATTTTATTTAAAAATGAATGATGCAAAAAATTGAATGAGTTATCTTACAAGCTAACTCATTCAAGTTTTTCCTTTTTAATATGTGTTGATTCTACACTAAAAAAATTGTCTTTTGATTAATATGCCTTTCATGAAGAATATTCAAAGTAACTGTTTGTTCAAGTGACTTATAAGTGAAGGAGAACTATCTTGCAAGATTACTTTCACACCGAAATATCTATATAATTGAAAAATTGAAATGACAATTTATTTTAAATTGATTTACAGAAATTTGAAATGATGAGACACTATGAAAATTACTAATGCAAGTTATCATTTGTGATTATTCTTTATATGAAATAATTTGATTTTCCATAGAATTATGGATTTATCTAATTTTCTGATGACTAAGCCTAATAAAATGCTATTTTTCATCTGATAACTTTAATCTGAACAAATTTTTTTCTACATAAATTCTTTTCAGTGATCAATTTTATAAAGATTAATTTCAGTGCAAATAAGTAATTTTCTAAAAACATCATTTAGTTGCCGAGACACATTTATAAAACATTAACGTTTAAATATTTAAATATAAATGTAACATCTATTTACAATAATTTAAACATAAAAGTAACATGAAGCAAAATAAGATAAAAAATAAAACTGGAATTGCAAATTTAAATACAAGAATATATTGTAGTAAATGAGCAGACTCAATAACAATCACAAAATTTACTTTTAATAAGAATATGAAAAATATTATGAAAAAAATGGCAGACCATAAAGACTAAAATAATTTCCAAAACAATGCCAAATATTTATAATATATTTGAGGAACAACAAAGATAAGTTAAAGAAAGAGGAGAAAGCAGATGGTACCAGATACCTTATGAAAACATGTAATTAGGAATAAAAAGAATTATATTGGAGTTACCAAAAAAAAAAAAAAACTTGGGTGTTAGACTTAAAGAGCATCAATAAAGTGTAAAAAAAGGGGCTTTTGCAATATAGTACTATTGAAGATCACAAGCTGAAGGTTCCCTGGTTAAATGAGATGAAGCAGATAGTTAAGGCTTTACATTCCCCAACATTAATGCTAAATGCTGGAAAAATTGAAACATATAAGAGCAGGTTGGAGGATAAATATATTAATGCAAGAGATTAGGACAGTTTACCATCAGAATGAAAGTTCACTGTAAAAAAGAAGCTTCTAGTTATGTCATTTACTATGATATATTTTTGTATTTAAATTTGCAATTCCAGTTTTTTTTTTTTTTATCTTATTTTATTTCACTTTTATGTTAGAATTTTTAATTTTCACATTACTTTAATGTTGGAATTATTAGAAATAGATGTTACATTTAAATTCAAATATTTAAAAGTTGATGTTCTAATATTCTATATTTATCGTATTCTATTTTAGAACAGTTTGTAACTGATGTTCCAAAAATATGTCACCCAAGGATGGCCTATATATTAGGCTGAAAACATTAGTACATAAGCAAATAAATGTCTTAGCAACCAAAGGTGTTTAGTGATGATTTCAGTAATGATTCTTTCTGCTGAATGTGGTTTTGACTTTTAAGTATATGTATAAATAACTTAACAAATTTTCAGTATTGATATTTTCTATATTTGGATAATTACTGAATTGTGAGAAAGATTACCATGTTCAAACAAAATACATACTTTAAATAAGTGCACAATTCCTTCTTATTCCAAAATTTGAACTAAAATGTTATGTATGAAATGAATAGAATTGTCAGTCAAAATCCATCAACAGTTTGCAGTGAATATGGAAAGGATATCCTGTTTCAACAGGTTGAATAATGCCATTGTATATTTTCTTAATGCAAATATGCAATATCTATTTTCAGAAATTATTCAATTCAATTATAAAAGTCAACATTGTATATATTGAAGAATTTATTCAAATAGACTTATGTATAACTTTGTGATATATTTATCTCACTGCAATTTATTATATGGCAATGTATAGCTTATCAGGACAGAGATACATTTAGTATCATGGATCTGTGTAAGACAAATGTCATAAGCTTTGCTGTATGCATTATCAAAAAGTAACAAAACAAAATAAATGATGGTCTCTCTGACTTGTAAGATTATACAGGAAAAAAAATTCTTAAGTTATAATACATTTTATCACTTAAATTCATAAATTAACTTTGCGTAAAATGTAAAAAAAATCATCATAATGACATGTTTCCATTTTATGCAAAAAGTTTAAGGCTGTGCAAACTACTAGCAAAATGGTGATAATAATCTTTTGAGACCTTATTGGTGTGTTACTGATAAATTTTTTTTGCTCAGGACCATATCTATATTGCTAATATGTTTTAATACTTTTGAGAATCTATCAGGGAAAAAATACCCTGATGTTCTAAGTAATTTTATGATTATCCTGCCTAAAAAGGATGTAGATAATGTAGATAATACAGCAGACTTGGAACTTACTGTAATGTTTTCAGCTGGAAAATCTTTTAAAAATTTTGCACTTAGTTGAATTTAGCTCTGAGCAATTTTCATGTTTCATGTCTCTTAAAAGACCATCTAATCTATCATGTCATTATTTATTTAGGAAAAAAAAATATCAAACTTTCCATTATTATATGGCTGACAGTAGGGATAGAAATTTTGAGTCTGGAATAAATGTGCCTAAACTCTTACAATAATTGTAACAAATAAATATAATCTTTTATAATATAAATTCTTAAAGCAATTCTTATATTTATAAATCTTACTTTTTGATGCATTTTATACATACAGTATTTGAACAGAAAGCAAAAAATAAGTACTAACGAAACTAGATAACTATTGAAGATAAAATGATTTGGCATGAAAACTTTAATAAAAATTAAATATTTAAAAGTGAATAATGTATAGATTTAGCAAGAATTCTTACCAAATTTACAGTATTCCCTGCTCTCTTTAAAGCATCTACAGCCATTGAATGAGGAACATCAACAAGATCACTTTCATTTACTTTAAGAATAATATCATTCACTCTAAAAAATATTGAACAGAAAATATAGTTTAAAATCTCATACAATTAGAAAATATATAGAGATCTTAATGATATGTTAACACAAATACAAATACAATACAATGAACTCCTGTATAATGTTTGCATAATGCAATGTAAAAATTGCAACTAGTACTCATACAAAATTCTAATTTTGTTGTCCAGAGTTTACTTCTTTAATTTCTAGGCCTAGGTTTAAACTTGTATAAAATCGTCTGATAATGCAACTATCAATAACACGATTTCCTATAATGTGGAACTTATCCCCCACATTGTACAGGACTCCGCTGTATGTTATTATATTGCCAATTTTACAATGATATAATTAGAAATATTTTTAATGAAATTTATAAATATTTTGAAAAAAAGAACAAAAGTTTTAGAAAGATACACTTTCCAAAATGATAAATTATTATCATTTAGCATCAAGAAGAAAATACAACTATTTTAAGGAAACCAACAATTTAAATAAAGGAGAGACATTTTTGGACTAACTTCAGCTCTCAATAATGTTTAGAATGAACACAGGATACACCAAATAAAAATCCAAAAATATTTCTTCTTTACTTAAAGTGTTGGTTTCCTTAAAGTCTCTGTATTTTTTCTCAATACTTATAAAATGGACCAAGTTTTATAGAATTTTCTGATACTTTAGCATTTATTTAGGTTTTTAACATTTTTAAAAAAGAAAATGATTAAAATATGTTAAGGCCAAAATAAATGTTAAAGATTTATTAAAATATGAAAATTTTTCTTTTGTATTAAAACAAATTTAATAAAAATAAAAGTAAATTAAAATATGAACTAAACTTATAACATTCTGAATTTAATTTAGTAATATTTTCACTGAATTTTACACTTTAGATTCAAAAATATCACACAAACAATCTTTTCACTTTCAGGCACAATTATTTAATGTTTGGACAAATGTTTTGAACTGCTTTATAGATTAACTTCAGGTATACATATACATTAACATATTTTTTGTTCTATTTCTGGAACAAATAGAATTTTTTTGTTCTATTTGTTGGCCATGTAGGACTTCAGTCTTTTATTATCTATTCATGCCAACTGCCAATCCAATTCTGTAATCAACATCCATCATCCAATTATCATCGGAAAAGTCAGATGACCTTTGTATGATATTTGGGTTTAATTGAGTATTATGTAAACTCTATCTGATACACAATCAAGAACCTGTATTTGCCACATTATGTATAAAAAAAATATTTAGAGATTTAAATATGTGTGACTCTCCATTGGGACTCATGCAACAAACCTTTAACAGAGGGGTGTCACAAATAGATATTGAGATTTGCTTAGGCCAACAAGTCTGGTCTCCTCATATCTCCGCATACAAAAATGTAAATCTTACATACAGTAATAATACAGAATTAATTAAAAGATTGGAATCATTGAATTGGACTTGGATAGTATTGCTTTCTTACATTTTTCTAGTATTTCAAGTTTTTATAATAATAATAATGAATAAACAATCCACATTTTCTTTCAAATTACTATAGAAATGTGGAAAATGAATATCTTATGATATATAGAAACCAAAAAACAGTATAATAGTATAATCTCTGACAATATCTGTATAATCTTCTGTCTTAAAGATAATGGAAGATCTTGATTAAGCAATCCTTTGTGAGCACTACATGATTTGGCTTTTTATAACAAAAAAGCCTCTTCAGACTGTATTCAAATAAAGGTATATTTAAAAACAGATACTATACAAGTACATTTAAATTTTATAAATTTATAATGTGTTACTATAATTTTCTGACATACAAATATTCAGTAAAAGTTATTTTTTTTTGTAAGAGTATCTTTATAAAAACATAAATTATGTAATTCCTCATACTGTAACAAAAATATTTAAATTAAATTAAATATAAATATAATTTTTTCAAAAAAGTAGAATGAACATTACAACAAAAAAATCTACTTTTTTAAATGCATACATCAAGTATCTCCAGACCACTGTACTGAATTAGTACATCAGTGTCCATCAGTGCAACTAAAGAATTACACTGGAACACAAGTACTGACATCTATTAATTAAATATAACTTTATGTGAACACAGTCTGAAGAGAGATTAAAGTTTTATTTTGATAGCCTAAACCATGTAATAATCGTAAATCTTTAAGACAGAAAACTATGTAGATAATCATTCTTTGGTAAGAAAGATTGTAGTTTTTTAAACTAGTTATGTTTTAAAACACAGACTAATCTTTCCAGCTAGTTACGGAGCCACCATTCCATCTTATTAGAAAATTAAAATATTGAAGGATTATATTAAAGTTTATTCTAAAACTTACACATCAAACTAATTATCAGATTTTAAAATTTAGTATTATTATAAAAAAATAATGTTGCCAAAAAAAAGCAATCCAAATTTCGTGATAGCTCACATTTGAAGCTCAACGAAGGAAATTGATTTTATATATTGGTAAATGAAATTTTATTAGTAATAATGATATCATCAAATTGATTTACAAAGTATATTCTACAGATAATAATTAAAAAAAAATTGTGTTTTAAAATTATAACACAGCAATATTGATTAACCAAAATCAACTTCAAAAAGTATAAATTTTAGAAATTATAAAGTTTTATATAATAACAAACAATTATTTATTGTGACATTGGCAACTTTAAATGATATTTTTAATTAATTTAATATATATGCTCTCCATCTCAAATTAGTACTGTAGTGTCTTGCCCCTGGATATCATACTTTTCTGTTCTGGTGAAGTCATGACAATCATCTATCTAACTCCTTTTGGGAAAATTTTTGAATTGAAATAATGTGACTTCCAGTTTACATTATAGGTTCATATATAGTTAATTGAGGCCTCCTGTCCCTAAGATTTCCATATCTGGTCTTGAATTTCATTTATCTAATACTGTTCTTGAGATTAAGGAAAGACAGACAACAGTGGGAATTTATAGGTTTACAATTTTCTCAAATTGCATCCCAACAACTGCCAGTGATCTTTTGTAGGCCTGCTATTAAGTTGTCTAGACTCTAACCAAATGCCAAATTCTATTGGGCTAGATATGGCTAAATACTAAATAAATTATGCAACCAATTTGGCACTAGAGGGAAGCATTAGGTGCCATCTCTTATTAACTTACCATTGGGTTTAGCAATGTTATTTATATATATATATATATATATATATATATACATATACACATGCCTTGCCAGGGTTTGCGATGACTGGCTGAGTGCCTTGGAAAATGTTTACAGGACATGGGCACTGGATACATCCCCAACCAGCGTTGTAATAACTGCCAATGGTTATAAAGTAAGCTTATATATGCTGGAAGAGGAGATCGGACTGGAGGTCCAGATAGCATAACTGGCAACACATCTGCACAGTAAACAGGAGTTGTGGGTTCGAGTCCCGCTCTGGGCAGATTTTGCTTTCAGTAATTCTAAATCATTTAAATTAATTAATTAAAATTATAATTATTAAAGTTAATAAGAGATGGTGCCTAATGCCTCCCTCCAGTGCCAAATTGGTTGCATAACTTATTTAGTATTTAGCCATATCTAGCCCGATAGAATTCGGCACTTGGTTGGAGTCTAGCTTTATAATATATAGGGTCTAGTGATGTTATTTATATTAAGTTGTCTTGTTGCTGTATTGATATACACTAGTATTTCATGTAAAACAAAGAAAAACAAGTAACTTCTTTCAAAAAAAATAACTAATAAATAAGTTCATATGAATACTGTACTTCATTTAATATTAGTTTTATTATTATGTAGTTTAAATTTTGAATTCAGTTTCATCAGTATGTTGTAGATTGTAATAAAAGATGAATGCTTGTTTTTAATAATTAGACAATTTTTTTGTTATTTCTTTTCATTGATGTGTATTAAATTTCTATGTCTTAACCATTTTAACTATTATACTGTACTAGAATTAAAATTAATGTTTTTACTTTAGTACATTTTATTCTTTCCATACCAAGAGTGATTAGTTATCTGAAATTGCATCGTCCTGATTATTTTGTATAACTGATGCTCTACTGTATTCTAAAACATTTTAAATATAATTTTTTTATAAAAATAAATGACAATGTTTTATTCAGGCTACTAATGAAGACAATTAGAATTATACCCATTTAGATTGCAATGTCTTTTAACAATTTCTAAAGAGAAATGCCTCAAAATAGTAACTGTCAATAAATGTTGAGCATCATAGTTTAACACAAATTATAAAAAGTTAATTTTTACTATTGTATTGCAAATATTTTTATTATTATTAGCATTTAAATATATATAAACACCAATATAACAATGCTTTATTGCAAATGTAGGTTTCATATCATCAGAAATATAAATTGATGAAAACTATAATATTGCTTACTGCATAATATAGAACAGGAGTTGGCAACCTTCTTTGGCTGTGGGTCAAAATCATCCAAAATGTGTGTATTAAGAAGACGTTTTGGGTCAGCGGTATTTTCATTTTAAAACAGTCTTTTTTGATGAATAATAAGATAAATTTTATTGGAAAAATAATTACAATATGCTTTAAACTTTAAACATAAAAATTAAAATTATAATTCTAATTATTATAAAAACAAACATAACTGAATGAACTTTATTTTTCTCTGATATCAATGGCTCCCCTGATGCTGAACTTGTAACGTTAATTTATTCAAGTCTGGCTTATAGTTAGTCATCTTAAGCTGAATACAAGCATCTGAATTTTCGGTAATTAAACTGCCCCTGTTCTTACTTAAAATAAATTTCATGTGTGAAAATATTTGCTCACATTTATAAGTTGAACTGAATGCAGACAAAATGACAAAGTCAATTTTTTCAGAGATGAAAACTTCGTAGGAAGTGAAGCCCAACACATTGATATCATGGAAAGATCATAATCATCTGATTTTTCCAAATCTTTCCGCAATATCTTGAATTTATCCGAAAATAAAGTGGGTCACTTGAAATTATGAAATGGGTCACTTGGTGACCAGCAGGTCACAGGTTGCTGAGGCCTGATATAAAACAATAAAACTCTATATTAATCCAAATTTTTCCAAATTATCTAATCATTAAAGTTATCTACACATGGCAATATGCTTTTTTAAAATGCCATATTATACAGATACAGATCTGGATAAAGATACACACATATGGATTGTTTATTATGTAAGTCCATTTTTGGAAAATATTGAGAAAACAATAATTTAAATATAATTTAATGTAAAGTTTCAAGTTATATGCAATTATATCTACTTTGATCAATTGAAAATTTGATTGTAAACAAATTTGCATAATTGTTTATTATGAAAGTGGTGCAAGTCTATTTCCCACATTCTAATTAAACACTTGGTAAACTAAGAAAATAGCAATTAATATTCATCTGTATATTAAAATAAACCTTTGAAACATGTTTAAAACTGTAGATTAAAATTTTTAAAAAAACTATTTTGTTTATACAAATTAAAAAATTAATTAATACTTACTGTAAGCGACCATCAGCAGCTGCTGCTCCTCCAGATATTAACTTGGTAATATAAATACTAGGATCATCACCAACATGTGGATTATCAGTACCTCCTGCAATACTAAAACCAAGACCTGCACCACCCTAAATTAAATAAAAAGTTATACTTGAATGACTATATAAACAAACTTTTAAACTGAATTAACAAATTTTTATATTATCATCCAATGGATTTTTGTAATAAATAATTTATCTTTCACAAACACACAAAGAATTTATTTTGATATCATCACAAAATAAAATCAATAAAATTGAGAGTTTTATTCTAAATATAACTTATTTTGTAGTTATGTGTTGAAATTTCTCACAATTCATTTGATCTTCACTATTCAAATTAATTTCCATGAAAATTATTTTAAATTTCTATTAATAATAATATAACAAATTGAAATAAATGATGATTTGAGAATCAAACTTTTTGCAACCAACTTGAGGATAGATTTGCTATTTTAATATGTATTTGAAATCAGTGGATTCACAAACACTCAAACCACTTACAGAACAGTTGTTATCAAAATACTTTATGATTCCATAAAGCATTCTGGTAAAAATAAACATGCTTTTGTAGAAAACTTAATTTCTTTGATCAAAGACTATTTGACAACATAAGATACAGGAATAGAAGATTACAGTAATTATAACCTGATTACAGATTTCTGAAGACAACATGATGATAAAGGAATCAGCCTGTCACTTGGAACCTGAGTTCAAGACCTCAGGAATTTTTCATGAGTGATCTATATCAGAGACCTTGGATCCATTCTCCACTATTCAGAATGAGAGTCTGTTATACAGGGTGACAATAATTAACCCGTACAAAGTTTGTAGCAATGCTGCACCTGAACTTTTTTACTGTCACCAATTTACATACTATTGTTTAATTCTCCATGATTTCCTGCCCGTGTAGATGTACTTTCGATGTAATAAGGGTTAGTTCTTTATTTTTTTAATGGTGTCGAACAAATGTTGTGCAATTTTGAAGCTATTCCGGCAAGGAAAGCATCAACGTGAAATTGTTTGTCTGCTTGGTGTTCCAAAAATGACAGTCTCAGATGCAGTTCGGCGATTCAAGGAGCTTGGCCACAATGGTGACCGTCCCGGACGTGGAAGAAAGTGCACTGTCAACATGTCTAGGAACCGCAAGATCATCACAAAGCGAGTTGACTGACATGCGAAGGTCTCCATGAGAAAAATTGCTCGTGAGATCAGAATCAATCGCGAATTGGTGCGTTTAATGTGCGAAAAAGGAACTTGTACTCAAGCCCTACAAGTTCCAAAAGGTTCAGCTCCTCACCGATGAAAACAAGTGCGTGAGACTCCAAAGATCCCGTTGACTCAAGCGTCGGGCCGCAGGTCGATAATGGGAGTGCATTCTCTTCACAGACGAGAAGCTTTTCTCCGTACAACCATAAAAACGACAGGAACTGGTCCGCGGGGACTCCTGGATGCTCAGCCGTCATCGAACATCACAAAATCCAATGTCAGTCATGGTTTGGGGCGGAATTTGTGCGAGCAGCAAGACACCCCTTGTTTTCGTTGATCAAGGGGCCAAAATCAATCAAGATGTGTACCACCATGACATTCTAGAGGCTGTGGTACTTCTGTGGGCTCAGCAGCATTTTGGCAGTGCGAAATGGACGTTTCAGCAGGACTCGGCGCCGACACACAGAGCGAAGAAGACTCAGGAGTGTGCAAGGCTCATTTTTCCCGATTTCATCTTGTCTGCGGAATGGCCACCATACTCGCCGAATCTGAACCCAATGGACTACAGTGTGTGGTCCATTTTGGAGGCCAGGGCCTGTTCTAAGCGCCATGAAAGTTTGGAGTCGCTGAAGCAATCCTTGCGCTGGGAATGAGACAAACTGTCTCCAGAAGAGCGCGGCCCTTCGCTGAGAATTTCAAAACGTGTTTGGGGCTCTGCATCAAAGCAAAAGGAGGCCACTTTGAAACTGGCTGAATATCTGATTAATACATAAAGTATTGTCACTGTTATATGCTGTTGTTTTGCTAATTTTCATTTCTTTAATAAATTTACGATACAAAAAACTTGTACGGGTTAATTATTGTCACCCTGTATATTGATTCAAACTTTCCATATCCATTTCTTGAAATCTTGTGTTCAGTCCAGTGTTTAAATATTTCAAATAATTGATTATTGTTGTTTGTTTATTGTACTGATAGGTCAAATACAACCTGACCTAAGAAGTCCATTGCATATTCCACAAGAAAAGTCTAATCTCTTTAAAAAAGACCTTTGAAGGAAAGTTGAAGGACCTAATCACGGCTCAAAAAAAGGAAAACCTAGATGAACAAGTCTATCTGAACAAAGATCTGCATATTCACAAATGAGATGCAGAAAAGTCTCCTCAGCAGATCTGCAAAAGACTGAAGAAAAGAGTTTCTGTCAGTAGTGATGTTTATGAAAGTGACCAGAACCAAATTAATCACTAACAACACTGAACCAAAAATCAAACATAATTTCTGTTGAAACATAGGAAATCCTTAGTTCACCCAGAGCATGTTAGGCAGGAAAGTCTTGCTCTGCTTTAAACCAGGAATTAACTTCCACCCAACGGCGTGCCATGACATTTTATGATAGGGAAGCTGTGTTTCCATAAAAATTTTAAAAAAATACTGGAAATGACAAAAACAAACAGTTTATTTATTTTAATTCTAAAATAGATAACTGACATGAAAAAAAAGATATAAGAACTTGTTTTTATTATTTTTTATAAACTAACTCTATTCGGCAATTTTTTCCACAAAGTTGTTAATTATCATAAAAATCACTTTTCATTGATTCCATCAAAGTATTTAAAAGCTCTTTTTCTATTGAAAGCAATGCTAATGACAACAATCTTTCCTCTAACCAAGTGCAAATGTATCAATTCGCTTCATGGTTGAAAAACTGTGCTCAACAGATGCACTCGTAGATGGTACTGTAAAAATTAATATTAAATCATATAATTCCTTTATTACATCTTTGTTCAGATCATCATTAATTATAATATTTTTTATGTCTAAGAGTGACTTGCCAATATAGTCTGGACATGAATATACATATTGCAATTCACTACGTGATTTAGATAAATCAAAAAATTCTCCATAAAATTTATGTACAGAATAAAAACTTGCTTTGGAAAATTGTTTTTCATAGTATTTAAAATCATTAACATCTAAATGTGATAAAAATTCTAAAGATTTTGTCTGAAAATCTCAATTTAATTATAATTAAATATAACTTTGTAAAGAAATGTACATAAAAATAACATAAAACATTCTTAACTTTTTAAATCTTAAAACAATGCACTTAGTCAAATAGCTCCCTACCACCAGTGGCTAATGGATAAAATCGTTGGAAGCATTATACGATATTTTGGTGTGTAGCATCCACCAACTAAACCGCCAGAGGTTGGTGCTCTGTAAAATGTTTGCGCAAATGCATGTAATCTGGCTGCTTTACACGATTCAGATATTTTCGCCGTGCAAGCTGTCCTGTATTCAACAGTACAGTGCTTCCATTAGGAATATGGATATACAAATTTATATTCGAATGTACAGTATAATAGCAATCTTATCATTGTTTTTCACATTATAGAAATTTGTAATAAAATACATAATGCGGTTATAATAAAATATAAAAATAATCGCACAATATGCATTTATATTTTAGAAAATACAAGGGAAGAGGCACTTCCACAGCTTCCATGGATGGCATGCCACTGCTTCCACTGTTTACAATGGTTGGAGTGGTAGAGTTGTTAAAGATTGAACTATCTTTAACAACCTCATATCACAACTCTAAGTAAATTTGATCCTGCTCCACAAATGGCACTACACAGTAAAAAGAGACTACCCAAACCCCAGAGTAAAGAGATACAACCCAAACCCCAGGACCAGACTTCCTTGCTCTTGAGTCCAATCCTCTAATGTTGTCATACAGTTTTACACAGCTTAAGGCTATTTTACACACATTCAACCAAGAACTGAGTGATGCTTAACTTGTTGAACTGTAGGGCCCCTCCAAAAAGGGGCCCCACAGCCCAGTATATAACTGGGTTATAGGTCTAAAGACCTCATTACTATGTTTCCATCAAATCCTTTTAGTTTCATGAGCATTAAGCTTCTGCTGCAGGCCAGGTAGGTTCTAGCCATAACCCAAACCTAGCCCTTACCTACATTGGCCATGTAAGTGGTGGGGCCAAAGGTGTCATGTTTACTTTACGTGGGCAGTGGGGCTATAAGTTAGCCCTGCCCGGTAGAGATACTGAGCATTAGGTCAGAAACCTACATTTGTATGTTCCAGCAAAAGTATACTATTATTTTTTATAATTAAGAGAAATATGTTTATTGAAGCAATCAATAAATTAACTAACAATAACAATCAAAAGTATTGCACATTAATATTAATTTTTTCTTCACTGTTAAACATCATTTAACAAGGACATTTTCTTTTGGCAAAATATTGTCATCTGAACTCATCGTAGACTGCATAACTTATCAATATAACATACTCAGAACACCTTGTATTGCCATCTGAGCTTTCCTGTTGACTTTACTTTGAAGTATCAGCAACATCTTGATTTTTCTTTATGTTCTTCATAAAATCTGATATTTTCATTTGCCTAAGATATCTTTAAAAATTTAATCTTTTTACATAGTAACTTTTAATTTAATCTATAAAAAAAAAAAAGCACAGCAACAATCCTACAGGTTGAATTAGAGAACTATCACTAACAACAGTAACACCTGCTTTATAGAAAAGCGAGAATAGGAAACTAGGACAACGAAGAAGAAAAATTGTACAATCAATTCTCATGAAAGAAAACCAGGTGAAAGGCATGATTTTAGAATATTGAAAATTTCAGCCCAATATTCTAAAATCTGTGGGCAAATATGAGAATCATGCATGCTTGCTTAAATGAAATAATATTGAATGATGGTGTTTGGGCTTAAAAATTGTGATGTTTTATATGGGGATATTCCCAATTCTCAAACCATGTTAGAGCAAAACTGTGTTGTTTGAGGGATACATGTGAAAGGATAATAGCAACAATTTAATCTTTATAGATACAGATTACAGATAAAGATAATGCTAAAAGATGGAGGCGTGTACTAGCCGCTGGAGGTACGGGTGAACTTTTAGTGAAGCTTGATAATTCTGTTTTGAGTGAATTGAAAACCCATAAGAAGCCAAAATATGACAATTTTAAAGAAGTGGTTATTTGTGAATAGACTTTCCTTGATTTTAATTGTGTGTTTATTAATAATTGCTGGGATTGAGTCCAATCCAGGCCCTTTCCCTCGATCTCCACAACAAATACGTCAAGAAGATATGCAAAGAAGGGGACGAGGCAGACCTTGCAAGAATAAGCTTAAAGAAAAAGAAAGGCAATTGAGCGATACAACTAGTGAAGATTATTATCAATTAGAGGATGTTTTTAATAAAAATAGTCCTGGGACCTCGAGAGCTACGAAAATTTACGACTACTTCGAAACTTCAAGAGATTTAGGGCCACAAGTTCAGGAAGAGTCACAATTTACATTGAAAGCAATATACGAGCTAATTCAAGATAAGTTCTCTCTTCTTCATACGGAACTACAAGGAATTAGAGCAGAAGTCATTGCTTTGAAAGAAGAAAATAAATATTTGAATGGAGAATTGTCAAAATTATCCCAAAAAGTAGAAGAATTAGAGGAAATATCTAATAATAATTGCCAATTGAAAGGTATGTTAGAATTTGAAATAGACCAGCTAGCTAACGTGAGAAATAATAATAACATTATAGTTATAAACTTTCCGTTCAACTCGACTGATCATGTAAAAGAAATTAATCAGTTTATAAAAAAGGACTTGGGAATAATTAATAGTCACATAGAAGGAGTGGTTAGATTAACCAACAGTGAAATCAAACCCATAGTGAAAATATTATTGGGGTCCGTATATGATAGGAATCTGATTATTAAAGAATTCTGGAAAAAGAAAGGCGACTTCAATAATAAAGTGAAGGAAAAGATAATAGTTACTTCGGATTTATGCATGAGATCCAGAATGAGAAGAAAAAAATTATTGGCAATAATTAAAGAAGAAAAACACAATGGGAATAGAATTATTATAAAAGATGATTATTATATTAAAGACAACATAAAATATACATATGATATTAATCTAGATAAAGTAGTCCAATTGAATGATTTTTCGAGAAGGAATTGATCGTCATCATAGTTCTGATTATGGCTAGATAGAAGAAATAATAGTTAGTTTGAATGTTTAAATGCTAAAACTATGGTAATAGAAAAATTGAAACAGATTTGGCCTACACTTATTCCTTATGGAAAATTGCCTCCAAAACTGGCAGAAGTCTTAAAAATTGTAGTGAAATGTGTGAACTATGTGTGAAATTAGTGCTCTGAGGCACCGCATCTTCAAGGAGTTGTGTAAAGAAATGGGGTCTGAATTCGAGGTACTTCTGTACCATTCAAACGTTCGGTGGTTATCCCGGGGACAGGTTCTGAATCGTGTTTTTGCCCTACGTGAGGAATTAGCCCTGTTTTTGCAAGAGCACCAACATGGTCATGCATATTGCTTCAAAAATTCTGAATTTATTCTCATGCTTGCGTACATGGCTGATATCTTCGCAGCTCTCAATCATCTGAATCAACAGATGCAGGGCGGTGGTGTCAACATCATCGAAGCGGAAGAAGCCCCGAAGACGTTTCAAAAATAGCTACCGTTGTGGAAACGACGAATAGAAAACGGTAACTTTGCAAACTTTACCCTGCTAGACGAATGTGTAAATAAGGATTATGATGTGCCTGGAATCGGAGATATTTCTGTATCGGGGGAACTGAAGCTCGCAATTTCCATGCACTTAGACGAGCTTGCAAAGTCTCTTGAAGGGTACTTCCCTTCAAGAGAGTTATATCCAGCATGGGTGAGGCAGCCGTTTACGTTTGATGTTGAGAAAACAGATGTCAATGATACATACCTGGATGAAATCATTGAAATTCAGCAGAGCCAGGTTCAACAGCAACTCTTCAAAACAACAACGCTCTCATCGTTTTGGTGCCACCAAATAGTAACACACTCTGCTATTGCGAAGAAAGCTCTGGAGATTTTGATACCGTTTGTGACAACATATCTTTGCGAGCAATCCTTTTCGAGGATGCTGGACCTTAAAACGAAGAAAAGGAACAGACTTAGTTGCGAAAATGACATGCGAGTGGCACTTTCCAAGGTAAAGCCTCGCATTTCCGAACTGGTGTCTAAAAGGCAACAGCAGCAGTCACACTGATTTTAAATTTTGTTCTTTGTTTGTAATGTTTTGTTCTGTAATGGTTTTGTTTATTTTGTGGACCAATAAAATATATACGTATGTTTTGAATTTGAAAAATTATATTTTATTTTTCCAATTAAAAGGGGTTCGGTGAATGCTCATATGAAACTGATGGGGTTCGGTACCTCCAGCAAGGTTAAGAACCACTGAACTAAGCATTTTGTATGTGAAAAAATTACAAATTAGATGATAATTTGTATAATTTAAAAATTTTTTGTAGTTATGTAATATGATATAATATATCAAATAATATGTTTGCAGTATTGCAAATATATATCAATGTTGAACAAATTAGATATTATTATAAGATGTCAATATTTTATAATTATTAAATAACAAAATCAACTATGTTGGTATCAACTGATTCTCCTCCTTGTAACATGTACACTCTACTACAATAAACTTTACTTACTACTACTAGTAATGCTAAAAGATATACCACCATATAACATATTAATTTTAGTCTATGAGTTACTAAGTACAATGTCATCAGACTCTTCTGTGGTAAATCAATAAATTTCATTTTTTTTTATTAGTCTATTTTTAAAATTAGCCTTGCCTTGACAAGAAATGGATGGGTGGTCATGGTCACGGTATCTTGACGACTTCGATGACCAGAAAAGTGACCTCTACTCCTAAAACCAGGTAGACTAAAAACTTTAGACCCCAAATACTTTTATATATTTTATTTTTAAATTTATAGACCAAATGTGGGAAAATAGCAGTTAATGTAAACAAACAAAAATGTTAAAATTACATTTCTTTCCGGACTATACATACAAATGAGTCCAAATTCTTTTGTCCTTTCACACACTTTGTAGAGGCAATAACAAATCTATGGTGGAACAGATCTTTTATTTGAGGCTACATGTCCGCCATCAAATGTAAATATGTTAAAAAGTCCTCTAGCGGTGGCTAGAACAATTATAAAATTATAATTACATTTAAAAATATATATATATATATATATTTATATATATATATATCATAAATAATATATAATTGTTTTCTAAATGTGAATTCGTCCTGGCAAATTTTTTAATGTAATTATTAATTTTATAATTGTGATAGTTACTGCTAGAGACCTTTTTAACTTATTTACATTTGACGGCGAACATGTAGTCTCAAATAGAAGGTCTGTTTCGCCGTAAATTTGTTATTGCCTGTACAAAGCGTGTGAAAGGAGAGAAGGATTTGGATTCATTTATATGTATAGTCCGGAAAGAAATATATATTGTTTCTAAACAAAAATGTTATTTTACATTTATACATTGTCAGGCACTTTAACCACCACTCATAGTTTTTTGGGTGTGCACTAAGGAAGTGATGTAATAATCACTCAAGTATGAGAATAAAGGTGTGTTTCCATAGTAGCAACTGACTTACTCCATAACGTCATTAATTTAAATTGTTATTAATGTACAGTACATGTTATAAAAGTAGATTGAAAAAAAAGAGAGAAAGATTCATTGCAAGAAGAAAAGCTTTATGACTGAAAACGATTACTAAAGTAGCAACAAAAGTATATTACAGAAGAAAATATTAATTGGAATGATAGATAACTTAAAATATTGAATTTTGTAATGACAGCTGCACAATATGTTGAATTAATAAAAGTCTCTTTAAACTGAACAATTGCTTTAAACGGTAGACTATCTTACAGACTATCTATTTAAAATATTTAGCTTAAAATCATCAGGATATTTTCTTCCATTACAGAAAAAAAAAAAAAAAAGAAATAACAGCAGCAGGAATCAATGCCTTGTCACAAAAATTTTTTCTGAATAGTTGATATGGGAATGCCGTGATGAAAACCATGGGACAAGTGAGTGAAGTCAAAACAAATGTTGGTCGAGGGGAAAGCAAGCAAGCAAGCAAGCAAGCAAGCAGCAAGCAAGCAAGCAAGCAGGGGTGGGAGGGCTGGGTCACCCACTCCTCAATAGATTATGCAGATAATAAAATGAATGAGAGTTTGGCTCAGCAGGGTTTATCTCTCACAGGGAGTTGAGTCACAAAATTTTGTTATGAATAGTCTATATTGGAAAAAAGTAGGCAAAGCCCTTGGAGTAAGTGAAAAAATCATATGTAAAAAAACCAAATATCCAACATCTACTGCTTTTAAATTTAAATGCTCTTTTCCATTTTGTTCTATACACTTAAAAGCAATATGTATGTGAATTATCAAAAATATTTGTAGATACATTTAATTACATAAGTTAGTGATTATTTCTGAAACTATTAACAGTTTAGGACAGTTTATTACTTTTATTATCTGTATTGCATATTGGTGTGTGTTACTAATGTCTTATTAATTTGAACTCCGTAACATTGGATGTAACATTAAGGGCTTGAATTATCATTGACATTCCAGAATATTATTAGATTAAAATGCCCAAAGTTAGTCTATAATCCAATTTAACAGTCACACATATCTCAAGGCCAAATTATTTTCAGGTTAAAATTAAGCTAATTATTAATCAATTAGATAATGGAATTTTGCCAAAAGATAGGCATTTGAGTTGCCATCTTATCCTAAGATTAATAATTACAAATTAATTTTGAATTTTTAAAAATAATTTTGAATATTCTAAAAAAGCAGCTCAAAGTAGGTTCAAGATTCACTTCAGGTTGATCTTTCCTTCCAGAATTTTTATGTTCATATCTAATATAATTTGCAATTAATTCATAATTAATTGAATATAAAGTGCTAAAAATTGTTCCTTTTAATCTAACTTTTATACAGTTCTAAAAAAATATAAATATAGATGGTATAGCCTACTTAAAATTTTTTTTCATAAACTTTATCTAAAATTTAATTGTAATATAGTTTTAATTAATATAATTTAAATATATCATTTGTTCTGAAATTTAGAAATGCCACAATCTGTGTTCTATGGTAACAAGATATGATTAAAAACACATCATCTTTTTTTTCTAATTATATTTCATTTATTCTTATAGTGTATGTTTTAGTTCTAAAAATACTTAAGTTTTTTACACCTAAATCCAGATGAAGAAAAGTATTATGTTTAAAATTGGATTTTAGATTGAATTTCTCAGATCTTATTTATTCTGATATAATATATATTAATTATTACAAGTATTACATAAGATGTTGATATAAAGAAAGATAAATGTTATTTTGATGTAACATTTTAGGTAATGTTTATGTAAAATAATTTTAGATAATATTTATTTAAATTATACATTTCATTTATTTTTATGTCTTAACTCATACATGCAGGATTATCAAAACCTGGCTAAACCTGCTTAGAATGATGAATTGTTAAGAGTTATTTTGTGTAGGCACTTAGTTCACAGTTATAAGCTGATAAAGTAAACACAATTTGTGGTTTATTAACAGCAGATTTTTGAAACATAATATATTTGATTGAAATAGCATTTTTTTTTTTTTTTTGATATGGCTGATTTTAGTGTTCACTTTAAAATATAAGAATAATTTTTTACAAAATTTATAAAATACATACTTGAGTTTTCTCATCATAATACAAAATATTTCATAATAATCTTGTATTGAATTTAACAACACAGTAAAGTTAGACATTAGGCATTTATGATGCTACTTTCTTTTATAGTGATTTAATCCTTCATGATGCATTGTCTATGTTAGATGAAATTGATGCTGAATCAATTACTCTATTACCTCCTACAAATGCATGCAGCAATATGACTGATAAAGACTGCAGATGAGGATCTTATAGATATAAATAATTTACCAGTAAGTGAAATGCAAAGTAATGTGGAAATAAACTACTGAAGTCAATAACTTGAAGATTGCAATTTTGAAGATGAAGTATCGCTTAATAAAACTGCATGCCAAAATCAAGAAAAAGTAAGAAAGAAAAAGCATTATCATTATGTGAGAGAAAACTTACTTATTGATAATCATGTCTTTTCTGATGCTGAAGATTGTAGTGTAGCTAAAGAAATTCCATTAGAACTATTTTCAAATTTTTGATAATGAAATATTAGGAAAAACTGTTGAAGAAACAAATAGATACCCTCAACAGAAAAATAAAATACTCATGTTGAAATATCAGAAATATGATGTTTTATTGATATTCTATCTTGAGGAAGGATGCATTGGGAAAATTCAAAAGACACTAAATAATTCCTTGGTTTCAGAGTCAATTTGTTGTGACAAATTTGAATTTATTCCTGTATTCATTTTATTGATAATATCAATTTGTAAAAATGACAAATTTGTCGAAATTAGGCCATTACTGGCAAATACATCAAAACAGAAAATGTACTATGGATCAAGTGGCATTTAGAAGATGCATTGCCACAACTATTTTACAACAAAATAAATAATCTGTAACATATCAAAAAGGTCACACACAACAGAAATTAGAGTTGAGGTACAACCATCTAGATCATTTGGTAATGCCTCAAGAGAAGAAAACAAGATGTAATTATTGTTGTCATGCAAAAACTACAAGATGCAACAAATGCAATGTTGGTCTGCATGTAAAGTGTTCTGTAAAATTCCACACAATATAATTTATAAATAAGATATTGGATATAGCTAACATAATAGAATGCTGTATGCTTAATGTTCTTGTAAATCATATAAAACAATAATTTTATTATAAACATTGCCAACAGCCTTTTTCTTTGTTTTAAAACATATTTTATAAAACTTAGCAATAAAGTATGTTTAATAAATTTTTAGGCCTATATGGGTTAATTTTGTAAGTTGATGATCATCTAAAGATCCTTGAAAATATTCAACAAACTGACAACATAAAACTGACTGCATAAAATGACAGTTATAACAAGATAAATTACATATAATTGTAATCAAATTAACATTAATAATTATTTAAAATAAAAAAATTTAATATACATACCCTTTCAAGTGTAATTTCTTCATATAACAGTCTCTTCAACCTTAAAATTCCCGGTACATAAGACGACAGTTAACACATAAACTAACGTTTTCGATCCTCCACCGAGGTCTTCGTCAGGTCGTGATAGTGCGAAAGAATCGAACGCTTTCGAAATTCAAAAAAAAACAAAAAAAAAAAAAAAAAAAAATATCGAATATCCCCGCGTGCAGTAATGACGAATGCTACATCGTAAATTTAATAGACAGGAATAAAACATGATTACCACTGCGGATTGTATCTCAGAGGCATATCGCCACGCGCACGATAATACGTTCTTTCCTTGAAATTAATACATTCCCCGATTTGGTAGCCTTGTAAATCTCAAGAGTCTCCAAAGCCCTGATGTGGTCCGTCTTAAACGACTTCCTAATGAGTCTGGTGTTATCGAAGTCTGCTCTTATATCGGGGTCCGTAGCGTACGTCGACAGCGTGGTGTGTTTTTTTTTTGTTTTTTTTTTTTTTTTTTTTTTTTTTTTTTGAATTTCGAAAGCGTTCGATTCTTTTTCGCATTCCATGATCAACGAACCTGACGAAGACCTCGGTGGAGGATCGAAAACGTTAGTTTATGTGTTAACTGTCGTCTTATGTACCGGGAATTTTAAAGGTTGAAGAGACTGTATTGGCAAATTAACATTAATAATTATTTAAAATAAAAAAATTTAATATACATACCCTTTCAAGTGTAATTTCTTCATATTCCCAATCATCATCTCCATTTGTCTGAAGAAATTAAAAATATTATATATATGTAATATACAATCAATCAGTACATACAGAAATTTGAAAAATATAAAAATGAAAAGTTATGGAAAACAATTTATTAGTTAAATATTTTTAGACATAAATATCTGTCTTGAGAGTGTTTAGAAAAATATAATGTTTCAAATAATTACCGATTAGCTTTAGAAGATTGATTAACATAAAATATAATATAAACACTATATTGGATCACATAATTTAGGAATTTTTGTACTAACAATTATATAAATTAAACTTATGTAAAAATTATTTGAAGTAAAATAACTTACATTCTAACTGTGATAATTCTTAGAACTATCACAGTCAGGTACGTGTTGGTTCTTAGAACATTTTTCAAAGCAGTTTCTGATTATAAATAGTTACATATGCTTATACCATACATGTAATATTATTCTATAGCTTTCAGTGAATTGCTATTTAGCATGGAGAATGAAAACCACAATGGATTAAAAATAAAACTATATTCGATCACTGACAACAGGGTACACTTTCTTGATGTAGACTTAATGCTTAAGTGATGAAATATACAAAGAAGTCTATGTGAAACTGGCATCCTACCCTCTGTATATTCCTAGATGCTCAAATGATGCTCAAAAAATGGCAGACTTTAAGGCCCTGATTGAAAGGGTACATACACATTACATAGATTTCATACACAGAATGTAGGAACTAAACAGAATTTGAGATATTGCCACCACATCATTTACAGGCTCATATCTGCATACATAATAAACTGAACTAAGCTATACATGTGTAACAACTCAACTCTATTGCCCTTTTAGCAATTCTAAAGCAATTCCAGGATGACAACTCTTTTGAATGAAAATACCAATGTGATATTGGCATTTCTTTTTGTTCATTTCAATATACAGGTAACCCCCGTAACGGCACTTCTATAGCATAGATTCACTCTAACAGAATTTGAGAATTGGGACCATCCCTATATAACACGGTACTTTTATAGCACGGATTCACTCTGACGATTTGAGAATTGGGTAAAACCCTCATACAACATGAAACGTAGGGGAGACCGGGACAAGTTCGTCAATCGCATTTTCTTAGAAACAAAATAAAAGGAGACTCTCTTTAGAAGTTAGGCAGTTGAGTTTTATTGGTGGCTTGTTGAGTGTGGTGTTTGTATTTTTCTCCAACAAGTGCAGTTGAATTAACAAGTAAATTGTCATTTTCATTCAATTTCATGTAATATTTTGCTTCCATTTATATAGAATTTGCATGTTTTGTTATAATTCTATAATAACGAAAGTTATTTTTCCTGTTAGAAGGATAAAACATTAACTTATTCACGTGACATGGCTTAGTACCCTATTCTCAGAGTTCCACTTAATGTTTCTAAATCGTCACTATTGGGGCATCTTCGGCAGCGTTGCCTATCTTATACAATTTGCTGTTAAGCATATTTCATTTCTACTGTTTATTTGAGTTCACTAATTCATTTTACTTTATATTGCTTTTAATTTGCATTATAATGTTTTCATTTATTATCTGTTTCATTTTTTTCATAATTAATTTTTTTTTTACATTTTCTTTACTTAAATATGCCTTTGATCTTATATTTCGTTGTTATAATATTAAGTAGGTCTTTGGAAGAGTATTTCTTTGTTTTAATAGTGAATTCCAACGTATATATTGTTAATAACACAAATTTATATACCTCCCTATCTTGCTCCATTACTGTTGCTGAAGTTGCCCCTGGTATGGGGGCAACTTCGGCAATCGCTATCTCTTTATAAAGTTGTTACTATTACAATTATTTTTATTTCCAAACTGATTTTAACCAGTTCTATGGTAAGGTTACATTCTGGTATACAATAAACAATGCTTTTATTTCAGTTTACAGCAGTATTTATTACACAAAATTTAACTTATTCTTAACATGCCAAAGTTGCCCAGGTCTCCCCTAATAAATTTTTACACGCTTAAGTACTAATAGTTCACGAAAATAATAATTTTCGTGAACTATTAGCACTTAAGTATGTAAATTTTCTTTTCCTGCCTTCTGTTGATACGCATGGTCCTTCTCGAAACTTGTTTCAATGTTGCCAGATCTCGACACTTCTGCTTTTGATGTTGCCAGATTTTTTCCCTTATTCCATACTTGCTTTATTCTTCATAAGTGCTTAGCACCATATAAGGAAATTTATAAAGATCTTTTAAGCTAAAAGCATGCAATCTAAAATTACATACTTTTTGCAAAAGGTAAAGCATGGATCTGAAGATAATGCAGAAAAATGCTCAGAGAATAAGGATAACTTGCCAAAAAGAAAATGCCCTCGGTTAATAGTGCTTAGTGATGACGAAGAAACCATTGTTTAATTTATGTTAATATGTATCACTTAAAATTTTAATAAAGATATTTATCTTAATTATGAAAATATAATAGCATGTTTTTTAATTTTTGGAACCTAACCCCCCTTTTCGTACTAGTTCTTTGTTTCGTATAACATGTATTTGCATAACATGGCAATTTTTTGGAACATAACTCCCGTGTTATACAGGGGTTACCTGTACATATATATTGAAATGAACAGAAAAACACACACACACATAGGCTAAATATTTATTAAATGAGAGAAAAAATTGAAGAATTTTTTAGATATATACTAATAAACATGGCATCAACAATGCTGCAATCACTTTAAAATTGAGAACAGAAAAGTCCAGAGACAATATATTATCTAAACAAAAATAAATGTATTAATTACAATAATTTTTACAGGAAAAATATTTGTACCACACAACTCATTGTAAAATTAATAACCTTTCTTCTATAAAATAGTATTTGCAACAAATTTAGCTGTTGTTATTTTTCCTTTGTGTCGTGCTTTCAATGGCACACATACAAATCATCTCCCTTTTGGATGGGTAGCCCATCATTGTCCACCTTGGTATATGCCCTAATCATTTGCCCACCCTTTTCTTTTATCTCCAAATACAAGGACTTTTCAATAACTAGACAATAAAATATTTCATTAAAATGGCCAATGGTATTTTACATGTTAAAAATATATTGAAGAATACAAAAAATTTGTCTTTATAATCCCTCCCATAATAAGTGCCATTTAATGAACTATTTCTTTTAATTTATGGTGTCACCACCAGAAGATAATCTAAACCAATTTGCATTTTTTGCAAAGCATAGCCTCAAATAAAAGGTCATCTCTGTAAGTAGACATTATGTGTTTGTTGGTTTGTTATTGGTGTTTATAACGACAGATTATAAAGACAAAGTTTTCGTATTCTTCAATATATTTTTAATAGACAATAAATGTGAATATTGACTTATATTTGTATAAATAGAGCAAATAAAATCCACAAATTAGAAACTTAAAAATATAAATAATATGAGTGTTTTGAATTGGTGGGTTCTTGCACTACTTTTATGGCACATCTTAAATACGAGAAAACCTGGCAACTCTGATAAAAATCACACTACTTATAGCAAGTGTCACTTTGGATATTCTAATCTATCTTACAGGTAATTATATCAACACACCTGAATATAACGTTATACTTAGCTTTGTATACGGTGGTTATTTATTTATGCTATTTTATTTTATTTTTACTGTTATTTATTTATTGTATTTATTTATTTTTTCATATACACAATTGTTCTAAATCTTTAAATTTAAAATAAATTTATTTGAAAAATGTTTCGTTCCATTTTGGAATGGTAATCATAAGCCTGAGGATGACCTATAATAAATAGGTTGAAAACATTAAAAATAATAAAATAATTTTATGCTCGGCAAAAATTCAGGTGTGTTGATATAATTAGTTGCAGTTGACAAGAGAAAGGTGGATAATACTATCTTACAGGGATGATCATGATTGCAGTCATTGCAGATTTCAGTAATTGTGGATATCAGTAATATTTCTGTGTAGATAAATCTTTATTGAGCACAAGGACAGAGCACAATTCTCAAATATTTTCAAGAAAATATATGTTAAAAAATTGTGAGTGACTTGCATTTTATAGAACATATTGAAGACTGCATGGTTTGATGGGAGCATGCCTTACTCATATTTGCAAGATTGATAGTTCACATCTTGATAAATGAGCTGTTTTTAAGTCAATGCAATTTTTACATAAAAGAATTGTAAATTACATAAATTTATATATTAACTATTTATTTTCTACTACCAATGTTACCTGTTGTTGATGGGAGATATTCATTATGTGAAATCATATTGATTTACATGAAGAGTATATCTGCAAAGAATTAGTTGTTACAGATTCATAATATTTTTATTGAGGATGTTGGATCCTTTCTAGGTAGGCTTATTGAATAACCTCCCGATATGCCATATTTCATGTTTATTTTTAGAGGCACAAATGAACAGAGATTTGCTGCTGCTAACACATGAGCATGTGATGTAGAGTTGAGCATGTGAAAAGCAGCTGGACCTGAGAAAGTCCTGCAACCCTTAGGCTTTGGCCTTGTGACTTGTTAATATTCATTATAAAGCATAAACTGACTGGGAATTGCAGGTGCTTAAACTCAAAGGGGTAGTTCATCAGAATTAATAGTGATGTAGAGAAGGTAAGAACAAGCAACATGCAATATTAACAAAAATCATAATTATAGGCTCTTGATCTTAATTAGCATAGTATAAAAATTATTAAACTAACTAGATGTAATTTCAAAATAATTTTTCAGGTAGCCAATGACGAAATCTTGTTTACATGTTATTTAGTAGAGAACAATATTCCATTGCCATCAGCAGACTGCACAGAACTGCTATTTAAATGCATGTTTCTTGATAGTAGAATTGTATCAAAGTACCAGTGTGCAATAAAAAAACTGTGCACTGTCAACAATTATTTGACAGAAATTTTTTAACAGATCCAATTGACCACTTCAAACTTCTGTTGGAATAGATGGAAATAATGACACAGTTATTCAAAAAATAAATCCTATTACTGTAAGCATATTTGATATTAAAGCCAAGAAAATTATCATCAAGTTTTTAGATATGGGTTTATATAAAAGTACACAGCAGAATCAATTAATCAAAAAGTCAGAAATGTCTTCCAAACTTATGGCATTGATTAGAAACACTGCATTGGCCTTGACAATGTTCCACGTTACACAGGATCAAGGAACAGTTTGAAGACAAGGGCAATGCAATGTAATCCTGCAATATGTTGATATGTTCATGGCTGTGTCACATGTATAATTCTGCTGAGAAGAGCCAGACTGCATTTATAAAAAAACGCCTCTTTGTAAGCCGAAACTACTTTAGCTTAAAGATAACACATTAAATATTTTTTCAGCAAAACTGTAAGTTCTAACTGACATTCTAACATTTTTTAAAAAAACAAATTGAAAGAAGATTTGGAATAAAAAAGCTGCATATTTAAATTTAATATCAAACATAACATTTATTGTAGTTTATATATATATATATATATATATAACTAATATAACTAAACTATAATATAACATATATGTTTAATATCAAGTTACATATTACACATTATGATATAGTGATAAATACATTGTCAAATGCAATATATGTATAATGTATTTATCACTATATCATAATGTGTAATATGTAACTTGATATTAAACATAACAGTTTAATGTTTAATAAGTTATGTTTAATATCAAGTTTAAATATACAGCCATTCCATTTCAAATTTTCTTTCAATTTATGTTTCAAAAAATGTTAAACATCAGTTAAAAAGTTAAAGTTCAAATCTTCTGTTAAACCTGATGCAGACTTATGAAAAGAAGTCAAAAACTTTTGTTTAAATAAATTAAAGTCCTGTTGAAAAGTATTTAAGGTGGTGTTTTTTTAAGCAAACTGCCTTTTATGTAGAAATAAAATTTCATGTTAAAGGTTTTAGTCAATCTGTATTATTGGTTTAAAAATTCTAATGTGAGAAAACTTTAACTCAAAGAATTTTGTGAGTTTGTTGACGGTGGTGTGAGTTTGACAATGTTTCTACTGTAAGGAGTCAAGTTCAAACATTATCTTCTACTTTCAGGATTTTTACTTAGTTATTGTTGTTATTTATTTTGGGGCTCCACACCTTCCCCGTACAAAGTTCTAAAATAATGATAAAAACCTTACTGTTAACATGACTGACACTTGTAAAACTGATCTCTGAGTGGAATTAAAGAATTGTTTTTTAATCCTTCTGTTACCGATTTTAAAAATCAGAAAACATTTTTTCCCCAAAAGATTGGAATAACTATTATAAAAGAAAAAACTGCAAAGAAAACAAAATACATATATATATATTGTTAGCATATGCCTGTACATACATGAGTTAGAGTGGCATATTCAATTGTGATATCATACCTGAGATGAACAAAAAACCTCAATGAAGCTTAAGACAGTGAGGAAAAGCTCCTGAAAGCAAGCAAGGCGAGTTCTGAATCAAGTTTGATTGATGAAAGGATTTTCTGGCGTTTTTGGTGTGACAGTTAGGTGGTTTAGATCATAAGAGTCATTGTTTTGTTCATAAGTAAACTAGTTCTGATTTCTTTTGTTGGTTCTTGTGGAGAATTCATTTTAAGTTTGATTTCAATTACCCAACTGTTGGAAAACTTTTGTAACATTTGTTTTAATTTCATTTTTGATTTGGACTAATTATAGTTCTGATTTTTTTCTAAATTTTGTGTGGTTATTTATTACTAATGTTGTTTCATGTTTTTCTAGCAATACCTTGTACGTAGTTCATTCATGTTGTTTTTGCTGTTTCTGAAGTCCAGGACTGGCAACCAACCAACCCAAGTATTTCATTGTTTTATGTAATGCTGTTTTGTTAGGTTTAATTCCAGGTTGATAATTCCAGATTGGTATTACATTACTTTTGGAATATTTTAACTTTCAACTTGTTTTGAAACTTGAAATATGCTCTACTGAAAGCCATTAAGCAATTTAATAATTCAATTCAATGTAGCCTGAAGACAGTCTTTAAATGAAGTGAAAAATCTTTGTGATTAAAAATTTTTATGCTGGAATTTTATTTTTAGTGTGCTAGTGAATTTACAATTATCCAGATTCTTAAAGACAGTTGATTTTTGAAGCAAATGAATTGATAAAAAAAATATCTAAAATTTAAGCAAAATCTTACAAGATTATTCATCATTTTAGCAATTGTGATTGTACTCACTTATTCCAAATGCCAATACAGTTGCTATTTCATTACTGTGCTAGTGCACCCTAACATAAATTTGATACTAACTATCATAATAATCATTAACTATGATTATTATGATAGTTAGTATCAAATTCACTCAAATGAAATATTTACTTCATATTACTGAATTGCCATATTTTTGTTTACAATGTCCTGAGACCAAAATCATAGAGTAGGACATTAAGATGTCCTGTTCTATCAACTTTTCTGGAGATAGAATGCCAAAAGGTATAAAAATAGCATTTTCCCATTTAAAGCAAGATATCTGATTATTATAAATTTGTACACACATTCATTTATTGTTATCACCTTCATGAAACTCATCTAAACTGATAACATTAAGCAGGCTAAGTAAATAAGGCTATAATTAGGGAAATTCTGGCTTTATTGAATCTGATATTAAAAGAACATGTTAAAACAAATAAAAAAATGCATAACTTGAAATATATTAATTCCTTTGATACTAGTGCAAGACTGCTAATAAAGTTCAAGAGTTACCATTTAGTTATGGTGACTCCTTGAACTTTACTGTCTAAAAACAGCTAATGCATAACTGAAGTAAAAAAATACCAGTCGTTTAAAATACTGTATTGCAAGCAATACCAATGCTAACATTTAAAGCACCAGTTAATACTGGTAGTAATAACTAATAACTATTGTATAATATTAGCTGCATATTGAGGCTGTGTGTGAAAAAATAGCATAAAAATAAACATTTATTTTAATAATTAAATAACTAAAATTAAAACTTTGATTACAATAAGTGAAGTTTTATTACTGAATTTTAACTTAAATATTTTGGGACATGCTAAATTTGATAATGTTATATGACTCATAACAATATTTGTAATTATAATAAACCAAGTCTACTGTATAAAATCAGTAAAAAATTGTAAACTATAAGAGTTTGCAACATATAGTTTTACATAATAGATATTAGAAAAAAATCTATGATACACAGAATATCTGATATAAAATTAGTCATTTTACTATGAATTCAATTGTTGCATTATAATTATGGAATTAAATGAATATTTAATGATTATAATATTTAGGTTGATGTTACATCAATTTAATCAAATTGAATAGTAACACATAAAATACTAAAATGTTAATGATGGCTAATAATTTCAATGGAGATGAATTTATAGTTCAAAATATAGCAACATTCATAGTAATTTTATCATTTACAAATAAATACAGAATAAAATTTGAAATTAAAAAATTTTTAAAAATTTATTTATTTTAGGGTTTCATAAAGTGCAATTCAATATTGTGAGAAGCATAGCATCTTCTGATTACACTTATTTAATGCTAGAATATACAAAATTTTCTAAGTAAAGAGTAATTGAATCTGAACAGTTTAGTATCTACTTATTAATCAAATGGTTCTGATGAAGAATTTAAGACAGACTTGGATAGTTGAGCAGTTTGCTTGGAATGCAGAATGTCATTCCGATGTTCCATCAATCTAACAGCAAAGCATTCTAGATTTTGCCCCAATATATAGCCTTATAGAAAAAAAATAAAATAAAATAAAACTTAACATTAAACTGTGATTATATCATCATCATCTTTATTGCATCTTTACTTATATATTTTTCTAAGCATTGGTATATTTTTACAAATGTAATACAGTTTAGGAAATTCTGCATTATTTAACTTTAACATTTATAAGAAACACTGCATGTAATTAAATTCAGAATAAAAATAAACTGTCTAACACTAGTGTCAAATAAAAAAAATTAACTAAATAAAAACATTTCAGCTATTAAAACTTTATAAAATTATATATAATAATTATAAGAAAATCCATCTTTGATCCTATTTTATGCAATCACTTCTGAGTGTTAAACTCCATAACTTAGATTTTACAAATATTTCAATTTGCTCAATTGCTCACTCTCATAATATGATTAATAAATATTGTTAAATTAATGATCTTAATTAACAGTAATTTTACTCACAATTAATTAAAATCATTTTATTTTATACATAAATTTACATACATACCATCATGCCCATTTCCCAGAAGGAGTGGGCAGCAAGTAAGAGAGACAGTACACAAAAAGATGTAAGTTTTTATATTAAATTCTTGTTATTTATATATAAAATCAATATTGTTTCATAGTTACATTGCAGAAGAAATATTTTCTAAATTTATATAGGTATTATATATAAGCAAATCTTAAATTTTTAAACACATTTTTACAGTTTCAGCTTTAACAATCTATCTATTCAAATAAATTAGCACAAAGTGTATAGTAATTACAAAAAACAAGAAATATAATAAAAAAGTATTTTAGAGTGAACACAATAAAAATATAACTATATAAATCAATGTAAGTGCAACTGATATTATGATTACTATTTTTTCAACTTTATAAACATTTAAAATTTTTAAAAATACTCTGCATATTATTATTGATTATATTACATTTACAAAAATAATAACTGGTTAAATACTTTATTTATTATTTTTTAATCCAACTCTATATTTTTCTCATTTTTACATTAATTTATTTCCATTCTACATACAGATGTTAAAAATAAAATGAAAAAATCCAATATTGTTATATGCTAAAACCACATTCTCAAAATTAAATATTGAAATAAAATTTTTTAAATATAAAATAAACAAAAGTGAATTAAAATCAAATAAATTGACCTCATTTATAACCATCATTAACAAAGATGGAATTAATTCTAAATTATAGTAATTCCAAATCTCTAAATTCCAAAGCTAAAATTCTTAAATATTTAAATTAACCTTTTGTAAGCAGGTTTGGTTCTTACTTTAAAGTCTGATAGCATGTTAATTGTGTCAAAGATATCAAAAAATTTATGTATTTTATTTTGCTTTAGTTTTTACAGTAAGTTTCTTAAAATCTCCTGCATTTCTGCACCATATCACAAAAAATTAAATGTAAATTTCTTACATTTCTATACCTTTATTTTCGATATTTTTTGGTTTTACTTATTGAATTTTATATATTATATAAATCATCCAATTGAATTTTTTTTTATATCAAGTATTTTAATAAGTTTGTTTTTTGTTTTCTTCAAATATTGTGTGATATGTATTTATCAGTTTACTATGATTTGTTATAAAATGTTTACTATTATAATTAAAATACTAACTAACATACATATTAACATGCAAAACTAAAATAATCAAATTGAAAAATATGATTATTTTAGTTTTTTATTAAATAGATATGTATGCGATAATCTTTACTTCATTGAGTTTTAAAATTAATATAATACTATATGTATACACTGTCAGATGGCATTAAAATCTTTTTTATAATGCAAGTATTTTCAATGATACAAAAATCTCTGATTTTAATGCTGTCTGACAGTGTATACATCTAGTATTATATTTAATTTGGTGTGGATTTTGAAATACTATTTGTCTTTAAAATTAATGTATTTTATTATTATTATTATTATTATCTTTTTATAAATTTTGTGATAAAAATTAAAGTTTTGGTGAATAGCATTCAATTTCTTATTAAGTATGAAAAATTCTCAAAGAACCAGCACTACTGAAAATAGCAAGAACAAAAAATTTTCTTCCGCACACATAAAAGAGTTTAATATACTTAATGAAAAACTTAAAAGGTCATTTATTTCATTAAAATTTTAAAAAATATATTAAAAAATGAGTAAAAGAAATTACAAAGTTCGGCCAATTGTAATTATTATATCTGAACATTTTAAAAATAAAATAAATATTTAAACATTCAGTTTTTTATTTTATTTATTTTTGATAAATTTTGCATACATATATGCATAATATAATAAAAAA
Source organism: Centruroides vittatus (assembly GCF_030686945.1). NCBI lineage: Eukaryota > Metazoa > Arthropoda > Arachnida > Scorpiones > Buthidae > Centruroides > Centruroides vittatus. Next base: position 1,681,543 of record NW_027122708.1, on the reverse strand, counting down.
TAAAATAGAAATAATTAAAAGCAATATTTTCTGTGTTTTTCTTTAAAACTTAAATATATACTAAAACCAAAAAAAAATATATCTTAAGTGTGTAATTAATTTTGTAATATAATATATCATATGTATATAAACACTGAAAACATTGCTTTTAATTAAAAATTAAATTAGTATCCAGTTATATTATAACAAACATAACAGAAAAGAAATTATTTTATATTTCATAAATATAAAACATTTAATTATTTCAGTTATCTACAATTCATTAGATAATTAACTATATAAATAAATTAAAATTTTACAAGATATATTTACCCATTTAGGTAGAAAAAATAGACTTAATACTCTCCTTAACATATTTATAAACTTATTATGAGTAATATATGAAGACAATTCAATATATTAAAAAATCTGTTGTAATCATAACATGTAACTGAAGTATTAGAGAGAAATTTAGTAACAAATTTTGTTCTGAATTTCAAAGATAGAAAGCAACGCAATCTTTTCTTATACACTAGATAAGGTAAATTCCACAAACGAACTGATAGCAACTATGACAACAGATCATACTTCACTGTGTTATTTTTGTCAACACCGTTATTTATATTTTTCATAAATTAAGTGAAAAAATATTATTTATGAAAATACAACACAAAAATTATTACAAAGTTTATATATTTTAAAATATTTTTACAAATTATTATAAATTATGAAAGAATTCAATCATTAAAATTTATTTCAATACTCACGTATCTATCTCCACTACCTAATAATGGGGTTTGAGCCTGAAAATATAATTAAACATAATTTTATAAAGTAAAATTTATATCATATATAAAACTGTAGTGCAATGTAAAAGGATATGATAGGTATAAAATAAAATATAAAAAGATATTTTTCTATTCTTTTAAATTTATGGTATACCATACTAAACCAAATATCCAGAAAGCTTACAATTTGAAATGGTCCAGATTTCTGATTTTTCAGATTTTGAACACAGGATAAATGTATACTTAAAATATAAAATAAATAATGGAAAGTAAAGAATGAAACTGTAATGTAACTGTACTTTAACATACCATATGCCAGCAGTTCCACTGGAACTGGCATTGTGCAATGCATAAACAACAGAAACCAAAACAAAGCAGTTGCACAGCAAACTACAGCTCACCAAATTCAAAACTAGCCAGTTTCAAAAATAGCTGATATTTTGGTAATACCAGATTTCTTAAAACTGGATATTTGGTTCAGTACTGTATTTTATGATTTGATTAATTATGTCAAGTGTTTAACATTTTTTAAAACTCATGACATAAATTAAAATTATTTACAAAACTAAAGTAATTAAATGTATGTTAGAACATTTCTGTAATAAATATCTCCAATAAAGTAAATATTAACTTGATCTACTTGTTTAATATAACTAGAGAGTGTACTAAAAATATAAGTTTAAGGATTGTGTATTACAAAGTTCATTTAAATTCCTTTGAAAAAAAAAAAAATCTAGCACACCAGTTGCTTAACTTTCCTGACAACATTTAAAATTTCATGTGTGGTGCCATCTGTTATGATATTTTATTATTAAAAACTTTTATATTTTTAATTATTATAAAATGGCAAAAAGCTTAATTTTGAGGGTAGGAGTGGGTTTTATAAAAAATTGAAAATGCTGATAATGAGTAAAATCGTCATTAAGTTTGACATATGAGATATGACACGACCCCCTTTACCTCCACACCCTGATGACCTTTAACCATCAAAATTTAATAGCATCAATCCCCTAATACACAAACCTCTCCAAAAAATTTCAGAAATTTTTGTTATTAAGCTTCAAAGAGGGTGAACAAAATTGTGCCCCCCTCACACACTAACATCCATACATACAGAAAAAACCCAGAAGTCTTTTGCATTTCTTGACATTTCATGGTCCCAAGTCCAAAAATTTAAGTCTTGGTGGGTCATTTTTTGACCAATTGCCATACTTTCTCTCTGTTATATATAACAGAGGCGGGAAGGTAGTGATTTCAGTTTGGCACAGTATACATTTTAACTTAATATTTGATACATTTGAGAATAATCAACTTATATTCCAGCAGTATGTTTAATAAATAAACAAACATTTTCAAACAACAATAGTGTTTATCATCAGGTTACAAACTCTGATAAATTTACATAATGATTTGAACAATTCAAATTAAAAAAAAATATTCATAAGAACAGTTGATAAGCAGGAATATTGAAAATACTGAAAAGTTTGTCACTGACCAAACAGTAAAATGATTAGCACAAAGAAAAAGTGAAAATTCAGGAAAAGTTACAAATATTTAAGAAAATAAAATTATTTTTTTTAGTATTAAAAAACAATCATTGCACTTAAAAGAAAATTAAAATATACAATTGAATATTTGGATTATTTCACATCAATAACATTTTCAGACTCTTATTAAAAACATTAATTAATGAAATATCTAAATATATTGAACTGATATTTAAGAATTATTATTTAAAATAAATTTTTTTTATTAATAAAATATTTAAAAAAACCAATGGAGTCAGATAATCAGTCTTTACCCAATTGTACTATTGACTAGCACACAGAAAAATAATTCTCCTATCCTCTCTGACTTCTGGAGGCTAAAAAATTCCAAGTCACTAATCCATTTACTCAAAACAGAACGTGGACTGGTATAAAAAAGCAAAAGGACAAACAGGTTAACGTTGAGGGAAAAAATAGTTTTATTATTATTTTACACCATACTTAACCCCAAATGCATTTTGCCTTTATCAGCCTCCTCAGTAGGGTTTCTTACAAACAGAATGTAATACAGGTTATCCATCAGTAGAAGACACATCATTAACACAAATTTAAAAAAATTTTTTTTAATTATTCGAAAACTTAATATTTACAGATTATTTATGAAAAATATAAAATTTATTACTTTATTTTATGAACATTTTATTTAATTCAGTTAAAACTAAAGTTATAATAAAAATAATGTAGAAGACTACTGTTCAATACAATTTGCAGTATACACATTTGAAGGGAAAAAGGAGGAAAGTTACACAAATCACTGTGAAGTCTCAATTGTCTTCATAACAAAACAGTCTTAAATCATGGATAACTTTTAAAACTTATGAGAAGCACTTACTGAAAACTGAAGTTGTATGTGAAAGTTAACTTATAAACTTTTTGAATGAAAGCTAATCTAAAATATTAAAACTAGTAATTATGTTTTAGAATATTTTTAAAACATAATTGCTAATCTTTGTCAAATTCAAACTATCAATTCAGCTTTTACTTAATAAATAGTAATACAACAATTTATTTTTATTTTTCCAAGTTCTTAAATCATCTTCAGATAAAAGAATAACTTTTAAAAATGTAGTTTACTGAGAAAGATTTATAAAGTGTTTTGGATTCTTATAAAAAAATAAAATAAATACAAATGAAAAATACATAATAAGAAGAAATTAACAGAATATAAATTATTTAAATAAAAAAAATGGCCTAAAATTTTTTATAAAATATTTATTTACATGTTAAAATAGTGTAAATAAATGATAAAAAAATTAAGTATGACTAAAGAATTATTTAAGCTAATTTAGATTATTTCTTTAGTAAAACCAAATCTGCAGTCATACATACAATATTTTTAGTACTGTCTTTAGAAAAATAATTAACAAATATCCAAAAGATATTTGTTACTTCTATTACAATTTACGTGATATAAAATATTTGTGTTCTTTTAGATGTATTGAAAGTTTAAATTTTGCTGAATAGGAAGATAATATAAACTTATGTTTATTCTAATAAAAAAGTATATTCTTACCAGTTTCTAAAGTAGATATTCCTTGAGGAAATTATGGGTATAGAAGTCAGGGAGCAGGGAAGGCAACTTCCCTCCCAAATTTGGGTAAAATAGTGAGGAAAATTTGAGCAAAGAAAGAATAAAAGAAAAAATTGTAGAGCAAAAAATTAACAAATTATCAGCAGAAGAACTATTTATAGTAATGCTAGAGAGGAATATGATCAACAAAATAACAAGAGAATTCATAATCTCTATGGAGTTACATTTTATTTGGCAAAAATCAAAAATGTAATAATCTATTTAATCACTATAATAATATTTCTTTATTTTAAATACAGGAACTGTCTAGACTTTATAACCACAAAAAAAGTATGAAATTAACAAAAAGTCAATAAGACATACAGCATTCAGTTTTCTGTTAATCTAAGGATATTAAGACTTTTCAAGAGTGAATATTGCTTATCCTAAATTCTAGTAAATATTAAGTTGGTTATTAAAATTCCTTTATTTTCATATTCATTTTTGAGCTTAATATTAATAATATGAAATTAGTATATTTTATGTTTTACAATTATTACTTACATTAAATCATAAAATTTTTAAAAATACATTAATATATTAAATTATATACACATAAATAGAGAAACAGTAATTATGTACAATAATTAAAAATTTATATTATGTAATATTTTTTGTGATGTATTAAGTTTTGATTCTTTTATGAATTTATTATTAAAGTATGGGGCATCCTACATTAATCTGACAATTTGGAGCTTCCAATCTGAAAAAAATTTGACAGTCACTAAATGTACAGTATATAAAAAATGAAATGACATTATAAACACTCACAAAATTACTACAATGAAAAAAGTACTAGAATAAGCTAAAATGCCAATAAAAAATATATTTGTACAGTATGTATGTACATAATTTTAATATTATATTCATATACAGTCAAACCTGTTTTTATGCGGGAGATAGGGACCGCATTAAAAAAAACGCATAAAAAAAAATCTCACGAAACTTCACGAATGGCTGTAAATAATAGTTTTCGCGACACAATTAAAAAATATTTTTTTTATGCGGTCAACAGGGACCGCATAAAAAAGTCTCACATAGAAAATAACTCAAAACCGTACGAAATAGAATTTATTGACAACAGATGTCAGCACTTCACTGCATCGTCTGGTCTATCGTCTGTTTTACATATTTTTGTCCAGGTGGTGTTTTGTTGACTTAAAAAGTAAATTATTTCATTTTTCGCATATTCATGCAATAATATTACTATAATAAGTGCATTTATGCTATAATAAGTTTATTTAGCTATAATAAGTCAACGTAAGACATGACGAATCGCACAAGACTAGTCGCCAACTATACCGCACAAATTAAAAATTCGCATTAAAAAAATCGCACATAAAAAGAGCACATAAAAACAGGTTTGACTGTACTGTATATAATTTTAATCTTATCTTTTATTGCTGCTTACTGAATAAGCCAAAAAATATATATAGTCAAGAAACGTTTTTCTTCTGAATCAGATCATCATCAGTTTAACCAGTAATGGATGGAATATGAAAAATATCCTAAAACTCAAATTTAAAATCAAAACTATTTAAAAAGACCAAAATCAAAAAACAATAATGCATGTGTGATATGGACTAAATACAAAATGAGTACCATTGTATGTAGCCAGTTATTGTAAGTAAAGACAAAATTGTTAGTTACAAAAGGCAAAGTACTGTTAGTTATATGACAGATTTAGTTCATTTGTCGCTTAGTCTTTTAATTAGATTTTTCCAACTCAAAGTGCTCAGGGTGTCTGCCGATCTATCATCAAGGTTGACAGAATCTTGGTAATTAATGACATCAAAGTATTTACTTAAAATATGAATAAAACATTATTTGGCAATCCTACATAATAATGGTATGTGAATCTGTCTTCTGAGCACAATAGGTATGTGCCAACTTACTATGGCATCTTTCATTAATGCCCATTAAGTGAGTCTTGTGCTGTTTTAAGATTACTTAGTGTTAGTGTATGAATCATAGTGTTCTCTAACACTTGAGGCTATTGACCTGTATGTGGTACAGTACCTACATAGAAGAAATTCTTATCTTCACTTTTAGCGTGATGACATATATGTCCACTATTTTGGTTTTTTTCTACTGCTTTTCTATCCTATCTGAGTAGTTGTGTAATGGTAGGTAGCCTCTTGTGTGGCAACAGCCTTGGTCCTAAATCCAAAAATCACCACAAAGAGGACCCCTGAACTTAACAAACTGGCAACCTAACCCTTTGACCTCACTTTGGATTCAATCTTCACTCTAGACACTCGTGCTCTTTCCTCTATGTTCGACTTCTACAATCGCGCCATATCTCATGTACAAATAATTTTAGGTTTATTTGTATTGTAATTAATCAAGTACAAAGTAGCGCTACAAACTGGTGACCTGAACGTAATATATGATTTATGGTGTCCTCTACCTGATGAAGGACTCTACAGTACGACATGAAACTCCATCCATTCGCATCGGATACAAATGTTGGACTTTCATCTCTTTTGGAACTGTCTACTCATTTGTCTAGACCTTGTAGTGCTACGCGACTATTGTGTTTATTTCTGTATTGTTTTGTGATTTTTTGTATTCCGTTAACCGTGTCAGGTTTTCACCATGTATCGCGTCATGCAGCTACGCTCTGCCGATTGGTTTACCCTGTGTCACGTGATAGAGAAATTCCCCGGATGGAGGGAGGTATAAAAGGGAATGTACGAACTGAGAAAGGACCTTTTTTCTTCAACTGGCGCTTCGGACGTTTGGACGTATACGATATTAGGAAGACAAAGGAAGGATCATTAACAAGAAGGGTCACTGGTTCTGCGCCAGGAAGACGGAGGTACACGTCGTATAATTATCGTGAGGTTACATACTCATTTTTGAGCGTTAATTTTCCCCAATTGTCGGAAGGACCGAAATCTTGTAATTAATTAATCGTATGATTAACCTTTGTAATATATAGATATAAGTTAATTGATACTCGGTGTATATATAAATAAACGTGTTAAATTCCTGTAAATTTCTTTGTGAAGTCCTCATTTTATACCCATCTCACAGAAATAATATACCTCGGTATATTATTCTTCTACAACCTTCAAAAAGTGTAACCATGGATATTTTTCATCAATGGTTGACTGTTCAACGGAAAGGTATTGTACAGTACGTGCCATCCTTCTTTGTCCTCTTGTCACATGCTGAACTGTGTGTGCAACACATCATTTACATATACCTGCCTTCACACTGCCACAACTACACTAAAAGTTGCAGAATTAGCCAAACAGGTCAAAAACCTCACTACGTCCATCAACTATGTCCTGCGCTGCTTCTTCAGATGCTCCAAATACCCCTCTAACAACATGAGGTACTGCAGCAAATCACATCAAATTCAACAGCACAGCAGTCTTGACAATGGCATGTGTTACTATCATGCTCCCTTTGGGGCACAGGCAAAAAAATGCAAAGTTCCTTGCTCCTTTTCACCAGCAGAAAACTGACTGGGTGGGCACTTATGGCCAGAAGTTGCACCTGCCACATCGACCGAATCACCATGGCCGAATCACTACTAGTAAATATAAATTCCTGATAGACACAGGCACTGACATCTCTGTAATTCCAAAAAGTTCCAACACATATTTATGCAAACCCAAGAAGCTACTCCTTTTTGCCGCAAATGGAACACCTATTTCAACTTACGGAACAAAGCTATTAATACTCAATTTTAACTTAAAACAGAGTTTTTGGTGGCTATTTGTAATCACCAACATGACCCAACCCATCATAGGAATCAACTTCTTACCTGAATTCAACCTACTGGTGGAGGTCAAAAACAATCAACTAATCGATGGAGTCACACAACTTGAGTCTCCTGGTTGCTGGCAGAACCAACCTACAACTATCACTAACATCACTGTTGTGACTAATGACTCTCCCTACCACCGTATTTTGGCCGAGCTCACTACCATTACAAATCTGTTGATAACTCCTGAAACCAAAAAAAAATGCCAACCACCTTCCTTCACATCGAGACCAAAGGACCAAAGGTGAGTATACCTTTCTAGACTAAAATGATAGTTTGTCATCATTATCCTTTCATTCAAACTTACTGACCAAAGGTAACAAAACATGAAAGTCCTAGAATTCTCTTCCTCTGACCACATATATAAATATGAAAACTAAAGCTTCTTCTAGTCATGACTCTATTCTTAATAGTCTTCTTAAATCTGCCTGTCCACAATTTCATAATCAACTGTTGGAAACTTTTAACATATTTCCTCCAAACAGGAACTGTGCCAATTAACTGGAACTTCAACTCCTGAATAATTCAAAAAGCACAGGCCCATCACTCTTCTCTCAATCATTCATAAACTGTTTATAGGATTGTTAGCAAAGAAATTTAAAAGACTGAATGAAAGAATCACAAATTTTAAATCCTCCACAGTATGCTTTTATGCCTAGTAAATGAACATTAGAAGCATTATTCCTACTTAATACCCTTATTCATTCTCAGGCATCAGAAATAGTTTGTATGTTTTCTGAATTTAAAATCAGTCTTTAATTCAGTCCCAATCAATTGTCTAATATATAAATTGAAGACATAATATTAATTCAAAATTCACAAAAATAATCAAAAGCCTTTTTCTGCAATGTTATCCAAAATAAAAGTTTTTCAAAACCTTTTTGGGTTCAGATAGCTCTCCCACAAGGAGATCGAATCAGTCCCTACTTATTCATCTTCTTCATAATGATATCTTCAAAGTTTTCAATTTCTATAACAATGGTATATAAATTGCTAACATGTGCATTCACCTAATTGCCTATACTGATGGGTTCATGCTTGGCCCTCTAAATCTTTACTACAAAAACAAATTTGAACCTCATTTCTAATTAATGTAATAACAACCTCCAAATTATCACAGACAAATGAAAATTACTACCCCTCAGAAGGTTTGGTAAACTATCTGTGCAAGCAACTTTGACTGAATGCCTTCTTAATAAGATTTAAGCTGCTATTTATAAATGACAATCACTACTGTCTTAGTAGCTTCTTAAAACTGGATATCTGTGATCACTGTAATACAAATACCTTAGAATCCAGTACAACATTTAATCAAACAATGAGAAATATGTACAGTGTATGTATTTGTCATTGTTTGATTAAATGTTGTACTGGATTCTAAAGTATTTGTGGGTTATAGTGACTCCTGTCTTATTTGCTATTGAAAATCTTCTAAGCATTTTCCACCTTTTTAGTAAATGCACATTAACTAAAAACATGGAAAACATCACCTTCATTTCCCTATTAATTCTGCCGAGCCACTTCCACAAGTTTTCAGATAACTTCAAAAACCATTTTTATGATTGATAATATGCTGCAGTCATATATTTTAGTCCAAATTATATAGCATTTATATATTTAATTAGTTAACCTACTGGTTAACATATTCAATCTTATAAAAATGTTTTAATATGAGTCTGAAATTTTTTATTTCAATCTCTGAATTTGTATTTGTAATACTCTGTTTTTGTAAACTTAAATCCTTTTATAGGACTTGCCCTAATTGTTCAATAATCTAACCTAATACTACTAATAAATCTAACCTAACTACTACTAATGATACACTATCATTAGTAGTAGTATGCAGAAATCTCAATGTGTAGGCTGCTTAATTCAATTGTCAAAAAAATTTATTTTAAAATATATTTTTGATCATAATCTTAAGCTTAGTTTTGTAGTAATTTATTAAAATTAATTTAGTTTTATTAAGAATTAGTCCAATTTGTTGTAGATAATATTTAAATTACTTTATTCAGAGATTTATATCTTAATCTTCCTTCTAATAAATTATTCAAATTCATTCTATTCTGTTATTTGTAAGTGGAAAACGGTCAAAGTATAATTGAAAATGTTTCTAAAAATAAATTTTTCTGACCATTCAAATCAAGGTGTTTATTCAATCAACTTATACCGAAATAATTAGTTTTCAGTAATAAGATAATTAATTTATCTTAAAAAAATACAGTAACCTTAAAAATTTATTAATATTTTATCTTATATATGGTAAAATAAAATAGATCAATTTATGAATTATATTTTATTAATATAAAAATTTTAGTTTCATTAAAAAATGAATTTATATATAAAACAAAAAAGTTAATGTTACCTTAGGTAGCCAAGATGGCGGCTCGTCTCTGATTCCAGCAAGGAAGCAGTGGGACACACGTTCTAACCTAACCTAACCTAACCTATTCTAATAAATTACCATAATTATTAGCAACCAAATTATTAGAATAGGTTAGGTTAGGTTAGAACGTGCGTCCCACTGTTTCCTTGCTGGAATCAGAGACGAGCCGCCATCTTGGCTACCCAAAGTAACATTAACCAACAAAATATTAACAAGATAGAATAAAATTCAACAAACCACCTTTCAAGAAAAAATAAAATTAAGAACGAACAAAAATCTAAACTCATATTTAAATTAAAATTAATAAAAAACGAAATTATTAATCTCCTCACTTTTTTAATTGATATATTTTCGAAATAAACAGGTCAATTCTGCCTTTCCGAAAAACAACTTCTTCGCCCTTATTGGTTAATTCTGTCTGTGATAATTGATTACATTACAATAGGCAAATAATCGGAAATGAAAGCGCCTACAGCAGAAAGTGAAAGTCATTTGATAGAATGTGGAAATCGAGAAACTTTCCACTGAAAATGAAATAAATATTCACAATTGTTAATATTCAGTGGGTGGCCAAATTATTATACTCAAACAAAAATTCGTCACTATCTGTGAAAGTGGTGGCTGTAATTAATTTATTATAGGAAGAATGTTATTGTTTTTTAATTTACTGATTAGCCACTATATCTGGCAACCTATTCATTAGTGTGGTAACACACAACTGTTTTTTTTTCAAAATGGCGGCCACTAGTGTCAGTGCATGTCAAAAATTTTACTGTGCTGGCTTGTGAGAAGTCTTCGAAAAAAATCTTGGCTTCAGTGTTATCGACTTATTATTCAGTAAGTATTGGATTTTTTACATTTAAGATTATTCTAATACTTGATCAATACATTGTGGTCATGTTTTAGTTAGTTTATTTATTTTTTGGGGGGTTGTCGACTGACCTAACCTAAAAATGTTTATTAACAGATATGGGGAAGTGTGCTGGCCTCTCACCAAGGAGAAAAGCACGGATTTCAACAATGTTATGGCGTTGTCAATATAACCAATGTCAAATTGCTGATTTGTGTGATGTATCACAGTCCAGTGTGTGTAATATCAAGCAAAAACTGGACGCCGAAATACCGATCAAAGCGGATCGAGTCAGTAAATGCAGTCGAAACGCATTACAACACCTCGAATTGAGCGAAAAATACGTCGCATTACACTTGAAAACTGCCGAAAGCCTCGGCTCATTATAAAAAAATTCTTAATTTAAAACAGAGTACAAATATCGAAGCGGACTCTCAGGCGAAGATTTGTAGAGATGGGACTGAAATGTTGTTGACCACTAAAAATCCAAAACTCACTCCTGCCATGAAGGCCAAACGTCTGGCCTGGGCCAAGGAGCATCGACACTGGACACAGGAAGACTGGAGCAAGGTTTTCATAACCCTAATACAAGAATACACATGTTTAGAGTATTTTTCTTTATAAATTTATACAAAAACAATTTCTTGCAAGTTTGTTTCTCGGACGAGTCGTCAATACAGATTCTTCAAGACAAAACCGAGTTTGTTCTGCATGAAAAATTCAATGAAGACTGCATTGTGGAACTAGTAAAGCATTCTGCTTCAGTAATGATATGGTCTGTCATCAGCAGCAAAGGGACTGGAAGGCTGTATATTGTCTAAGGAACTGTGTCAGGATCAGTATAAGAAAGTTCTGGAGGAAAAACTGATCCCACAGACAGCAGAATCGTTCCCTAATAGGAATTTTATATTCATGCATGACTCTGCACCCTGTCATCAAGCCAAATCTATCACAGAATATCTAAAAACAATTAGATTAACACCCTGGACTGGCCAGGAAACTCGTTTGGTTTGAATCCTTTAGAAAATGTGTGGGCAGTCCTGAAAACTGAAATTTCAAGGGATAAAATTATAACAAACAAAAGAGAACTGATTGAGAATATCATTAGAGTATGGCACAACACTCCAAAACTCCAAGAAGTAGCCATATCATGCATTGAAAGCATCCACACCCCATTCAAGCCATCATAGAAGCTAAGGGCAGAGTAACCAAATACTGAATAATATGTATTTCTCTTTTAATACACTATTCAACCTATCTACACATGTTTAATTTTTATTCCTAAATACACTTACTAGTATTAAAACGATATATAATAACTTTAAAAACCATAGAACTATTGAATTTCATAACTTAAACCGACAAAATACAAAAAAATAGTTTTGAGTATAATAATTTGGCCACCCACTGTATATGTTCATGCAGCCCGGTGAAGAGACACACAATGGGTCTTGATAGAACCTCCAGAACCTACGGCTCCTCCCTAACTATATTTTCCCACCTGCCTCGTTCAACGATCCACCCGCCAATATTTTTATTTGAGTGAGATCTTTCATATTCTCTCCGCCACATACCATAGTGATATTCCTTGCAAAGGAATTTACTTTAAAAAAGCTCCGTTACTATAAAAATGTTAAAAAAGTTCTCAAGCTCCGTTACTATAAAAATGTCGGAGGGTTCTCAAGCTCCGTTACTATAAAAAATGTCTCCCCACTTCTCTTTAGGGCTGTGTTTATGATAGTAAAAATTTATTTTCATTACATCACGTGATTTCCGAACCGGAAACTAAGATAATCAGGATAATCTCACAGAAACTTCACAAAATATATTAATAGCAGACGAAAGAGAAATATCAACGTTACATAACAAAGATTAATTTTTATTTCAACCATTAATAATTTTCCGATAAATAATTAATGTACACAACGTACAAAACACTGGCTGAATTCGCAGTGCGCTCGCACTCGCAACGAACTTTGCCCTTCTCTCTCCAGGATGTCTTTTTCACAAGGGATTCGGAAATGAGGTTATACTTAAACGGAGCACACCGGAATGTATAAAAAGGCGTCGCAAGAAAAAAAAACCGAAAGAATTTTATCAAACAATGCTTATTACTTAATTCTGAAATTACACCATAATTATATTTTTAATGAATAATTCAAATAATTATATTAATTAAAAATCCACTTTGCAACGTATAAGATTTTACTTTTAACTAAAACAAATTAATACGCAATGTTTTGAACTATTTCTGTTAAATGAATATCAAAATTATTAAAAAGAGACCCTATAAAATCAAGATTTCTTTTTTTTTTTGTATTTCGGAATATAAGATTTACCACAGATAACGTGATCGTCACTTTTTTTAACCATGACTAAAACGTAACCCTACAATCTAAAATTTATTTTCAAATGTATTTATTTAATAATTTAACATTTTTAGAAAATTTTCATTCTTTCTCAGCAAATATGTAAAAAAACTTTATATTATTTGGTAATATCGCATCTTCTCTTGTTTCTTTTCTCCATTCGTTTAATCACTACAACTTTTTTCACTTTAGATATCACAAAAATAAAGCTAAATAAAATAGACGCAAATTTCAATAAAAATGTGAAATACGCGACAGTTTCGCCAGGGTTTACAGAACACGTACAATTCACCCATTCTATAATCCAGTATATATGGTGGTTTCATATTCGAATTATAAAAGACAACTTACCTGTTACAATTATTCGAATTTATACTAAAAAAATTTGAATCGACTGCATTTTTAACGTAAATTTTAATACTAATTTCAAGAATTCTCCTTGAAATTACCGATTCAAATTATCCATTAACTAGATTCGTATTAAAATTTTTTATTTCAAACGTTTTTGGATATGTTTTTTGTTTTTTGTAGGCCGAATGAAAGAAATTGCCATACTGTCATTATTCCGGAATTTTAATTTGATTCGAACTAATTTTTCACAAATAGATTAGATCGCCTAATATTTTAGCATTCTTCAACTCTGGAGGATCCCATTGCGGATCAAATTCGTCTACAACTGAAACCCAAACCTGAAGACACCATTCGAATTATAAATTACATCGTATTGTTTGTATGCGTCAAGAAAGCACCTGGTGACTTAGTCTCTTGTGACTACCAGACATTTCTAATTTCAATGTTTCTTTTTCTTTTTTCTTTTTTTTTTCGTTTTTGAATCTTTCCGCCTCGAGGGTATTAAGAGAGCTCTTTTTACATACTTATCGTGGGTTCGGTCTGGCCTACAGTTGGGTCGGCCGGGTGGTGAGTGACGAGGTCCGACATATCAATGACTTCACCCATGAAAAATTCCTAGCGTTCCTCGTCCAGATTCGGTCGGAGTATGGGTCCTCTTTAATCGCCTTCGCCGTCCTCTAATTTCAATGTAGGATATTATATAGTATGAATTTGCAGTTATATATTTTCTGATAAACTGAAAAAGCTGTTTAGCATTTGTACCGAATTTCATTTACTAACATTCAATAAATTAATTGACAACACACTCTCAACTATGAAAAACTTTATAGACAAAGGCACAGATTTCATTATTTAACTATAGATATTTTTAAATTAAATTTGAAATGGATACACAAAATAGAACAAAAACATAAACTTGCTTCAAGTTTTGAACAACTATCATTAAAAATACGTTTTCTCCTATTCAATTTCATCACATACATTTCCAGAATAACAGGTGCAAGTTGTTCGGAGATTCGTTATTAGCGCATACTCAAAATATTCGATAGATAAGATTATTTTCTGAAACAAAGAACACTTTCTTGTGCAATAAATTATTTTGACACTAGCTGTATTAACTGTAACATTTACTACCTGTTCTGCAATAACTGAAATGAAATAAAATACATATTCGACATAGTTAAAATTTATAGAACTTTAAATAATAACAACAGATCAGATATCTCATTGACAAACAAAATAAAATCACACATACCACCGACATAATCCCAAACACCTACAACATACAAATATAGACACCGAAAAAATTAGTAAATATTCAGAACTCGCCCAAGCAACGCCTCTGAAAAATGAATAAGACAGTGCTCGTATTCCTCTATCGGATGGGCTTTGCACACCAACTACACCAACTCTACACGAAAGTCTAGAAAAATTAGGCCTTAACAGCAGCAGATTACATTACAACATTACAGAAATCAGCCATACCAAACATAGGAAATTCTTAAATACATCAATAGCAGATAACTTTTTCGGTAGCTATACTCGAATGTCGGTCTGGCATAGTAACCGTAGCAACCAAATCGCGTATAACCTTCTACCTCTACCTCCAAAAACAACGATAAAGGAGAGAGAGAGATTATTTGAAATATAAACTGTATTACTGGATGTTAACAATACGCCGTATTTAAGCACAGACATATACTGTATTCGAACATCGTTAACTGAATATTTAATATATTTTCATCTTTTTTGTTTTCTCGTTTTAATGAGTTAATTCGAATTATAATTAAAATCCGTTTAAAATGATTGTATTTTATGCTAATTATACTGTATGAATCATTTAAAACAGTTAGTTAACTAACATTAAACTTAAAAATAACAATTTAAAATATATCATCATCAAATATAAAGATTTTTAAACAATACTTTTTAAATTGTAACTTCTTAATTATTAAAATCTGCTAATAACTGAAGCTATTCAAACAGAAATCGGGTTATTTTATCAATTAATTTATATAATATAATAAAGAATAAAGATATCTTTATTCTGTACACAAAAAATACACGACGACGCTCAGTGCGCAAAACAAGCCACCTCCGCATTAACAATGAAAAACACAATTAAAATCTAATAATAAAAATTATATCTGTACGTTTAAAAAAGGAAGGATGACATATAAACTACTCGTATATAGCATACAAGGATTTTTTACAATTCTGTTTAAATTTAAAATATTCCAAAAGAAAGTCCTTTGTAATCAATTTAAGTAATCAATATATCTCAATTTTTCAAATAGCAATATTCAATTTTCTATTAAAATTGATAAAAAGGTTACAAAACTATTTATTATTTTACACAAGCTGCTTATAAATGACATGATTAATAACGTGACAAACGTCGAACGATCCGAAAATACCTTCCTGAAACTGTGTTTAAATATTAATATCTACATATCAACGAATGTGTGTGTGTTTTATACTCAACTGTAGTTAAAATTAATAATAATATCCGGTAATTCAATATCAAATGTCATTCCATGTAACACAGTATAATAAACTATAAAAACAAGCCAACGCTACACATATTTCACGATGTTTTCTAGTTTTCGTATGGAATTGTCAATCAAGTTTTCATTTCATTCTTTCAAAACAATAAATTACAATATAAAAACTTTAGAGGTAAACCTAATTATAAATTTTTAATAACTAACTTTTTAAATGCAGCCAATTTTAATATCCAAAACTACATTATTTGTTACATAAATAAAAATAATTAATAAACTTATTATACCGATTTTAAAGTTTTTAATAATTTGATTTTGAAAATTTTGATATAGCTTACGTATTGTGAATTTTCTAGGCTTAAAATTTATAATCTTATAAAGAAGAATTATCTGCAATCGTTTTAAAATGCTTCTCTGCATTCAATTTATGCTTCGGCATTTCCCCCTTTCTCTTTTATTTAACATCAAATGACACAAGACTTCTTTTTCTACAGTTTGACAAAAATCATTAAATGTATCATTAAACCGTATAAATGTATTTTTTTTTTCTTATTTTGGCTATTGTGAAACAAGCATTTGTGATGGGCGTGGGTGTATTTTATGTTTAATGGTATCAATAATTATAAATATTCCGAAGCCATTTAGAACAAGAATAAGTCTCTCTAGAAAAGTGTTATTTTATCTGTCGAACGTCAAAGATAAAAGTACGCAGGGACTTTTCCTGTGATATGTAGATTAATGGACACTATATATGTGAATATAACATTGCAATTAATTACAATCGTGGCAAAAATTATGGAATGATTTCGTCATGAGAATGTTTCTGCAGTGATTTAAACGTGTAGGAAAGAAATTGTTATAAAATAATTTTTTAATAATAGTCAAACGTATCCTGACGACGGTCTATCAAACAGACTGGCAGGACATCGCTGTTTATAGTGTGATTGTTTGTTTAATAGTCAAGCATTTTGAATACATTAAATTGAATATGGCTTAAACAATCAAAGTAACATCAGATAAATTAAGCATATAAGTTTCTAAATACCACATAGAAAAAAATTTGGAATCAGTCACTTTTACAGCCTTAATTCTTTCAAGCATTGATTTCAAAAGTGAAAACAAATAATCATTATCAATAGCTTTTCACTTTCCCGAACAGCAGCGTAAAGAGGGGTCTGATTTGCAACATGGAGCTTCATCTTGGATCAATTTCTTTAATTACCATAGCTAATTGCAAGCATTGCAACTCAATGCTTGCAATATTCTGTGGTAATGCTAATGGTGAAGAAGATTTTAACAATTTGAGTCCCGTAAGACGATGAATTGTCATTTTGGAGAATGCATCATTATCAAATGTTTTCAATGATGGAATAAGAAAGTTTTCCAAAACCGCAATGTACACCTCGGCATTTATTATTGATGTAATAATGGCTATCACGCTTAGTCTTTATCTGAAATTCAAATAATAACTGAGTTAAAAAAAAAATTTAGTCGTTTTCTTCATGCAGTGATATTTGTAGGTTTTCATTAAAACAGTCAGACCAAAGTTTCAACATCATCTCTATGATATCACTTTCGTCTAGTCGTCTACAGTCCACGATTGCTTTTCTTTGACCAATTGTAACCTTGTTTTCGTGTGTTTTGGTGCCAGTGCTGGATTTCGTTTTGCTTTTTTATACGAAAATCCCATTTCCTTCAAATGATTTCTCACTGTTCTGTCACAGACAGTAACGCGTGCTTCTTTCCACTTCCTATTCATCTCTTTTGTTGTACACTTCCTACTTTCAAGATACACTGCTTTTAGCTTCGTGTCCTAACGTTTCAATGATTTCCGTTGTCGATCAGTATGTTTCCTTTTATAAACTTCCCAGTTTGTTTATACTTGCATAAAATTTTAGATAGAACTGACTGTAAGCAGCCTACATCTTTTATAACAATTCTTTGAATTGCTTTCTTTAAGGAATTTTACAATCACTTCCATCGTTTCGATGGAAAATTCTTTTGTAGACCTCATGGTTTTATTGCATTAATAGATAAATAAAGCATTTATGTGTCTACAAGCACGCATTTTAAATTCAGACTTACAATTTGCATATTGAACAATATAACGAGCTATGTTTTAGATATGCTAATTATAAGGTGATTTTGTACTTTTCCCTCTCTGTGTAATGTTAAAAAATACGTATCTAATTACATAATGTTATTTCGATTGTTTAAATTATACTTAACTAGCAGGTAGGCCCGGCGTTGCTCGGGCAAAAGTAACGATAGCGAAGATTGAGATTATTACGTTATAGTCACAAAAGAAAAAGAGTAATTTCATCAACGAATTAAGTATTTCTAAAGAAAGGTCGAATTTGAAAATTGAATGTTCTAATATTGTTCGATTTTCACGACGTGTTCTGATTATATCGTTCGATTTTCATCAAATGTTCTAAAGAAGAAAAGTCGAGAAAAACCGAACTAATGTGTTTAAATTTGAAAATCGAATGTATTCTAACATATTACTCTTTTTCTTTTTTTTCCAGAGCCCGTAAATCTTGCACGTCGCTTTTTCTTGTTCTCCATTGTTACTTAACACTTCCATTGTTGACATTATCATTGTTACTTAACACTTTGGTACTTAAATTTTGTACCCTAACTCAGCGGCGTAGCGTGGGTGTCAGCCGCCCGGGGCGGAGGAAAATTTCGCCGCCCCCTTATTTAGGTATTTTTACAAGATATTATTATTTATTGTGAAATTTTGCCGCCCCCTATAAGTGCCGCCCGGGGCAGGCCGCCCCTGCCGCCCCCACTACGCTACGCCACTGCCCTAACTGTGTACCGAATTTCAACTTTCAACTCCTAACCGTTTTAGCGAAAATTAAGATTATTACGTTAAGTCAACCTTACCCGTTTTCACAGAATGCAAGAATTGGGTCCCCGTTTCCGGACTAATTAGAGAATTTTTAGATGGGTCTAAAAATATGTTCGATTTCCCGCAAAAACGAAAAAAACTGCATCTGTGTCTTGCACGTCGCTTTCTCTTAACAATTCCATTGTTACGTGACACTTTCATTGTTACTTAACACTTCCATTGTTACTTGACACTTCCATTGTTACTTGACACTTCCATTGTTACTTGACACTTCCATTGTTACTTAACACTTCCATTGTTGATGGAAGTGTTAAGCCTTAATCCTGTCCTTCTCCCCCGTGGGAGGAATTTCGAAAAATTCCTTCTTAGTGTGCGTTCTCGTGACGTACTCTAACTGTGTACCAAATTTCAACTTTCAACTCCTAACCGTTTGGTCTCTGCACTGATTATTATTATTATCAACTCGTCTCGATTATATATATAGATATAGTCAAAGTGTCTGACTATTATTAGAGAATTATTTTGTATTAATTGATTGTTTTTTTTGCTATATGGGTACAGTACATCATTGACATCCTTATGACGAAGTAATTCCATAACTTTTGCCAGAGGTTGTATAAATAAATTTTTATCTTATTATTTTTATATTGCTGTTTATGTAATACATGAAATGACAATCATATATACAAATTTTCTTTCTTTTATATATATATATATATATATATATATATCTTATTTTCTATAATAATAATAATAATAATTAAAACACATATAAGGATGAAACAGAAAAAAGCAAAATAAATCACTCTGTAAAGACTCTCTTCACAACGAAAAAAAAAAAAACGGATTATTGTAATTCTATTTGATTTCTAAACGCGCAATACATCATATATTACCGCAAATATATTACGTAAATAACTACAGGTTGCCTGAATGGAATACACAGTACGTATGTAAATATCATAACGCATTTTTTCGAATTGCATAGAGGAAACACCAAACAACAGAACAAGGTTAAAAATACTAGAAATTCTCTATTCTATGAAAACAGAAAAATATTTAAATATATATATATATATATATATATAGGTATATTTTTCCATATAATAAAATACGGTAACCAGACATACGGTAATAAAAAAAGTGAAAATATTTATGGAAATACTTTTGTATTTAATTCCGATAAAAGCAATAGTATCATTAAAATAAAAGCAAAAAGACTACTGTACTCAAAATTTTAGACTAAAGAACTACGAAAATGAATTGAGTAAAAACGCTTAATATAAGACTTGAGAAATCACAGAACATTCCATAATGGCAATCACCATATGTGTATATAAGTATAGAAATTTCTCTGAGTGTAATGAAGCAATGTAGTGTTGGCAAAATCCGGAAATTTTCGAGATCGGTTGAAAACCAAATCGGTAAAAACCAGTTTTTGAATATCAGAGGTCAAACTGGTTTCAAAACTGCTTTGAATTCAGTAGAATGAATGTTAGTTAATATCAATGATTATTAATTTAATTATAAAATATTAATTAAGTAGGGTAGGGGGTCGATTAACCAAAAATCGATTAACCGAATTTGACTTCAGGCACTACTAATTCCAGAAAATATGATTTTTTTTGTACATTGTACGAGAATTAAAATTAATATTTTTACTTTATTTAAGGTATTTAACTTTTTATTCTCGCCCTATCGAGTGTGATCAGTTACCGGAAAAAATCGGTCATTCGAAAGTGACCCGTCTCGATTATTACAATCTACCGTACTACAGTAAACATTAGCCAATTAAACTATTTAATGATTTCAATAAATATAAGGTTATCCATTATTTTACACGTTAATCTGTATTTATTTTATCATAAACATAACAGAATATTTAAATGTTTACGAAAATATTTCAATATACTGTAGTATAATATTATATACAACTATAAACTGTAAAAAAATTCTTAGAATTTGCAGGTTACTACACATGCTCAAGTGAATTTTAAGATTTGGTTGTTTTCTTTTTTCTGACTTACGACTTATCTGTTTGTGTGTAATGACAAGGAGTGTGTCTACGTGACAAGCAGCTAAGTAAGCAAACCAAGAAATGGACTATGCTATTGGTTTTCTACTTAACAAATTTCTATTTTAAGTGGAAAACTTAAAGCTTCAGTAAGATAAATATATATTGTCTTAAGTTGTCTGAAATATGCTGTAAATTGTATACAAAGGTTAGCTTTATGTTTATATCATCCATATAACTTCATATAAAGACAATTAAGGATAATAAAAAATATTTTCAATGTAAATTCACGTATTTTAATCCATATATTCTTTTTCTTAATGGTTGATCATACAAAAATAATGACGAAATAGACGGAATAGACGAAATGATGAATTATTATTATTTATTTATAATTAGTAAGTAATATGCCACAACTTTCTAATTGTGATTAACATAATCATGAAAGGGTGGGATTCCAAACTGAAATATTAGGGATGTTATCAGTACAGAATGTGAACAGAATATGTATATCTTTCAGGGCCATAAAAGTCATAATAATCAGTTATACGCTGACAATAAGATTATTGATTGATTAGTTCCGCAGGAAATAAATTCCATTTCTTAAGCAGTTAGGACGTAGTTCTAAGATGAGACTGACAAGTTGCAACATGCTTCTCTACGATCAATTCAAGCTTTATCAGATTCAGGTCCTGAGATTAGATTGTCTAATCCATCCTTCGAACATACAAAAATTTTCGACAAGCTAGACTCTGTGTGTGAAGCATTATTAACCGTAACAAGAAACCAGGACTTAAGAACATCCTCAAAAAACCTTACAAAGAATTCAAAGATCTTGGTTTTTATAGGAGCAATGAGCAATCGGCGGGTCTCCTATAAACACTCGAAGTGATGTTTGCTTGGTAAATACGATGGTACAATAATGTATTTTTATCTTTCTTTGTTGGTAGCGGGATAATTGTGAACCTTTGTTCTTTCAAATGAAAATATATCGAGAATTAATCTTTAAACTGAATCTATAATTCATTTGTAAAAAATCTGTAATCGTGATTTTTATACCAATTCAAAAAAGCTATACTGTGAGAAATGTGCAGTGGATACAAAAGATAGCTTCTTGCATAAAACGACAGTGTTGTTAGCTTTCAATATAGAGTTTCCTCTCCAAATAGGTGAAGAGACTTCTAGAGAAAGTTATATATTAATAGTTATTTTGATGTTAAAAATAACAATCGTTACAGATTAAAGTGGGTAGCATTGACAAAAATGTCTCGAACAACATTGCTCAGACCTCCTTGTCACTTTTCTGTTCTTCTGAAATTGCTATCATAATATCTTGAATAAATATACAAGTTTATTGACACTAACCTGACATCGAACTACTCTGTCCTATGGCTGTCAACTTTATTGAATCAGAAATATGTGTATAGTTCTGCATAAGATATTCTTTTCACATACGTTTTCGACCAAAATAAACTTTCACTCAATCCAGATAAACTTTCAGATCAAAATCAAAACTAACTTTCGGACTCATCGATATTAGTAAATAAGTAAAATTCGAATTACAAATACGGAATAAAAATATGTAAAACGTTTCAAATCCATGAATTAAAATGGCTCAAAAGTGATTGCTGACTTTCATTTTCTGCAACAAATACAAATTGAGTTTGTTTCAGTTTGTTCATGTATTGAACTGTACTTCCTGTTATACTGAGGAAATAATAATTTTCAATTTTTTTCCTTTTTATGTGTTAAAAAACACTTATACATACATACATATAAAAAAGGAAAACTACGATTGCAAGTATCATTTTAAAAGGTTAAAAACAGCGCAGACCAATCAATGCGATTGAACTGTGCATTGAATTTGTTTTCAGCAAACAAAACTTAAACATCATTTCTCATTAATTTTCATCTGTACGCTTTAAATCAAAAGTATGTTAGTCATAGTAAGACTCAGTGAAAATTCGTATTAAAAATTTATAGAACATCTCCAACGATTGAAGTTACATTCACAGCGGCTGATAGATTCATAATCCTCTGATTATGCTTTGAGATGTATCTTATATAAAACACTAGTTTTTTGGATTTTCTGAGATGCGTGTTCATCTCAAAACTTTAATAAAAAACCAAATATTTTATATCTACATGCATATGCACTGTATATATAAGTATATAAATGTATGTAACGCTACGAATTTTGCATTTAACACTTTTCTAAATGTAAAATAAACTAGCAACTATTTATTGTGAAATTGTCACAATGCCGGGCTGAAATTTTTAATCATCTTTTAATGTAAAAACATCCCGGTACACCAGAAGTTCGTATAAAGTTAATTGGGGTCTCTGGCTCTAAGCTTTCCATATTTGGTCTGGATTTTCATCTAACTCCGTTCTCGAGATTAACGAAGACAGATTGCCAGACAACGGTCGACAGTGGGAATGTATAGGTCTGCAATTTGAAAATTGCAGCCAAAAAGTGTAAAAGATATTTATACTTTCAAAATATTTTTTAAAGAAACAGATTCGTTCTTGTTAATCACACAGAATGTTTGAATGCCTACACTAATAATTTCAGAATTCTATTATTTCACATAAGAAAGTGAAGTTAATCGGCTTTGTTTCCATCGGTTCATTATAATGCAAATCCTGAAATGAGAGTAAGTCTGCTTCTTATTTCTTAATTTGCATTTCTTTAGAAATTAGAGAACATAAAAATCCATCGAAATCCAATAATTTCTCCAGAAACAAATATCTAATAATACAAAATATATTTAAATTAACACAATTTGAAATATAGAACGTTTCAATATAGTTTAAAATATCCTATACGGTATTTCGAATTAATTTTGTTATACTACGCACCGTTTCACAAAGGATTAAGTGTAATAATACATTATTTGACTATTATGAAGTGCCCATTAGTAATTGGGTGAAGTGAAAGATGTTACACCAGGAAGGAAAATTAAAAGTGAATGAAGTGAATTCAGAATTGACCGAATGAAATGATTTTAATTAATGTAATTCAGAAAACAACATATAATTTAACAGTTTGAAATTTTTAATGTAAAAATATATTCAAGAAAAGCAATGATCGGTTAATAAATGTTTATTTATAAAGTACATAATATTTTATTCAGTATAACATCCTACTGTAATTTTTATACTTGATCATATAGAAAAAGCTTCAGATTAAGGATGCATTTTATGTATTCATAAACATATGATTAGATTAAATTATCAAATAAAACAGTCGTTATTACATTATTCTTCACGAATCAAGAGGAAACTACAGATAACAAATTTCAGTGCGATCATGGCAAGCTGAACTGAATACAAAAACTAAAAAGAAAAAAAATTAATATTTATATATAAATATATTTCTTGTATTTAACTTTTGATTTTAAACCGGAAAAATATAAATAATTATCCGGTTTAAATGGTTCAATTAAATCGATTGAATTAAAGACGTTTTGCATCGCTTATGTTACGTTATTTAAGCATTGAAGACTGCTCTATATCAATTGTATATACGAAAATATGGGTCTATTTCATCCTTTCTAATTACGAAGCAATCGATTTATAGAAAATATTTAGTTCCATCAAATAAATAACAGATGGTTGCAATCTTCAATGTGGCCGAGAGCAAATCTAATAATAGGCCTCCAAATTAAGTAAGTGTGTTGGGAACTTCTCTCAATCATGAGTACTGTACATACTAGAGAAACTGAATTAATCAAATTTTATAAAACCGATGCATTTTATGTTTCACCCATAAAGAAATTATCTGTTTGTTTTTCAGCTATTATACTAATAATATCAATTAAAAGAAAAATACTTTCAATTTTAACGGTTTCGAATTAGGTTTAGAAATATTATTTCCATTATAATTAAGAGCGCTATACATCAAAGATTATACTAAACGCAATTGAATAAGACAGTTAGTCTAGGCAATTTAATAATAGTTACTGCATTGCCTTTGACCGCTGCCCATATGATTTCAGAAAGATAAGATGACATAAACGATGTGAAACAGACAAGTTTGGCCACAAAGGTAAAGAAAAAGGAAAAAAAAAAATGTATGTTCAGAGATGGAGCAAGTCCAGCAAGTCATCAATCAACAATATCTAGTGACACATGTTCCAGTATCGAAGACTGTAACTTCCCCAGTGACCAGATATCTAAAAGTACAATAAAAATTTTAAAAATTCATGCAACCGAAAACGATTGTTACTAAATCACAAAAATATGTATCTTATATACATAACAATCATTAAGTAGAAATTGTTTTCTTTATTGTTTGAACTTTAACAAAGTATCTTATTAATTTTTTAAAGGGGGGAATAAAAATTCAAAAAAATAATTCAGCAAATATTTAATTGGTAAAAATGAAAAATATCAAACGAATGGTAATGATTACGAATATAAATAAGATTAACTCCAAATTAATTGATGTTTACAAAAAGTTGAGCTCACTGATGCATTTAAAACAAATCAAATATATATTTATTTATCGCTTTAAACGGAATTAATATAAATACATTTTATTTTAAATTAAACGCGACAAACACAAGGGAAAATAATAATTTTCATATTAAAACTGAACATTTACAGTAAATTAACATTAATTACACCAAATATGTAAACAACTCGAAAAACAAATAAACGAAAATCATTAAAGATAATATTATTATCTCAATTTAATAATATTCCAGTGTTAACTAATTTATTATTATTTTTATTCAAAATTAGTTTTAAAATAAAGTTATATATTATTATTATTCTATTAATAATTGTTCCAAACAATAATAGTAAAATATTATTTGAAACGATTCTAAAATAAACGAAATCTTGTTATCAAAACCCCTTCAAACTTCGTCCTGTTATGATTTTTTTTTTGTTTGCCACATTCAGAAAAAAACAAACAAAAAATACGCCGAAAAATCAATTACCAAAATACAATTTATCGCTAACGTTAATCAATATAGACTGTTGCGGGTTACAAAAATTATATGACAACTAACCTAAATTAAAAACAAAATGATACAGGTTTTATAACAATGATTCTTACCTCGTTTTAAAGCAAATTGTAGTTTATAAAAATAAAAATTCATCAAAACCATATCTACTCTTAAAAGATTTTTTTAAAGATTTGTTTTTATTAACAGTTGTAAAAATGTTTTGAATAATCTGAAGATAAATGTGAAGAAAAATGTCTTCAATTCACACAATGCAAAACCCCAAGGAACCAAAGATAACCGACTAATAAAGAGATTAGAAAGAAAAAGTCCTATCTAATGATCTGGTAATGACGTTGTCTTTTGTTCAGTTGAATCTACTAGTTTCTGTCATTAGTAATTCCAATTTTCCAAATAAATTTTGATATATATTTTGAAATTATCTAAAACGAAAACATCAAATATTAATGTTTCTGAATGATTTAGTTTTTTTAAATACTATTTTTCTAAAATTTAACATCCTATACTGTATCTTACACTAATTATTATTATTCCGATTAGTTTTTAATAGTTATCACATTTAATAAACAGCGAACTCAGTTACTTTAGAGCCAACTATTAAATTGCGATTAACTACACATATAAGCTTAAAATTAAACATTTATATTCTGTTTTCCTATAATTTCGCAGAAACCTCAATTTCTGAATTTAATAACAGATTTCTTAACGAACAAAATAAGATTTCGGTTTTCCCTAAAACTCAATAAAATAAATAGCATTGCATTGCGTTGGATAAAAGGCAAAATTAAAAAAGTATTTAAAAATACATTCAAATAAATATAATGTGATATAAAACCATCGATATTCGAATCTAACAAATATATTTTAAAAATATCAAATAACAGAATATTTTTATTCGTGAACCAAACAACAAACCTACATTATTATTTAATTTATCAAGTTATATGTTATAACTAAATTAGTTTCGTGCTTCTTTGGATCTGTTATGTAAGTTTAAAAAATAGTTTTGTAATAGCCTCTCTTGTAAATATTTATAAAATAAATGATTACATCTATATATAATCTCCCTGTTATATATAGGCATATATATATATAATTCTTGTTGTTTTTTTATTTTTCAACAATAATTTTGTTAATAAAGTGTGTTTATTAAGCATTTAATTTTTCAGGCACATTTTTCAAAAAGGAAAAAGTCTAAAATGTTACGAGATTCATTTATTCGAAAATTTGTATTTTAGAAATAAATAAATTTCATTTATTATTTTTAATAATCATTATTTCACTTCTTATGAGTAAATGTGTGATTTTATAGACACTACTTGGAAACAACTGTTCTCTAGCTCAATAAGTGCCAACACAATAAGAAGCAATGCTGTCATAACGGGAGTTTCATAACCACCAAATTACAATAGCTGCAGGACAACTGTAACTCACACGGAACACTTTTATACGTTACGTTGGAATATCCAGTCACCCGCGGCCTAACGACCAGCGTTATCTTCCACACTGACTGGCCATTCACTAGACATGAGAATACGGACCAGCAGATAGCGCCATGTACAATACAAATGTCCAAAGTCTGATAACGCTCCTCTTCCTCCCCCTTTCGCCATTATGTCGACATTGCTCGAGGACACAAAGTCGAATGACACCCTTTACCAATCTACATGGAGACTTAGAATGTCAAGAGTACATTTTCCACCTGTACAGTTCGATCGATGGCATCGATGTCAAACGAGGTACTCGCTCTTGGTGAGAGAATTAACAAGACAGTTCCGGCAATGTTGCAGATAAGAGACCAACACACTCAATTTCTCTACTGCAGACACTTTATCGTCATTATTCACGCTTAGCGATTTCTAAAGCTGTCATATATCATCGCTAGGCCAAACCTATCGTATATCGCCCATGATGTGACCCCAGTAACTAAATCAGTTCAAAGAGATTCTTAAGATGAAAATATATATTTTCTGAATTCTGCAAGCTTGTGTACTGATAATTTGACACAGCTACTCAAATGAGCTTAATTCAATTTTAAAACTTCATTCATACTATATAATGTAAGTGGTATATCTCTCTATAGGCAAATCCATATTAAAAAAGGAAAATTACTTAACTTCGTTACAGTGATCATAGAGTGTAAGTTTATTATTATTTTATAAGATACGGAAAAAATTCAGTTTTCACGGAAAAGAATGGAGGAAAGCATTAAAAGAAAATAATTAACATAAGGTGCCGAACTCGACACAATTAACAGTCTGCTTTCCTTTGAAGAACTGGGCAACGAACCAAGTTGGATCCAGCTCGTTTATTCCATCGCGAGTTTTTTTTTTTTTTTTTTTTTTTTTTTTTTTTTTTTAATAAACTGAGAATACAAAAATTTTAAGCTTCGGTACGACAGCCGATGCCGTTCAGTAAAGGCTTAACAGAGCAGACGATGAATCGAATATCGACAGAATCCAGCTAACAAATCAATACAGACTAGCAGCAGATGGCATTTTTCTCTACTGTTCGATATTAAAGTCGCAGCCAGATAAGAACTTTCACGTATCGCTATTTTTAAGGATTATCCTCAGGCCTATGTATTTTCGTTTGTCTTAGATAACAAATTTAACTTCGCTAAAACATAATAAAATGTAACTGGTGTGTGTCGGAAAGGAATTTAATTTTACACCCATCCGTCGCGACCCGGATATAAAATCGATTCCTTAACGATTAAAGTGAAGAATGGCGATTAGTCAAAATTTGACACAAGTTTTAAAAATAATCTCTATAAATTCACTAACATACAATGAACAAACGATAGATAATTCCCGTAATTCACGAAGTAAATGCCGCGTAAATTAAATAGTAGTCAATGCTTTAGGAAGAATAGTATGAGAACGATTGGCAACACAATCGCCAGATATTTTAATAATAAAGGTTCAATACCGGTAGGCAATACGTATTTCGTTACTATGGAAACAAAACAACTCTTGGAAGTTTAATCAAACTACAGTGGTGATTTTTCTTGGACAGATGGACGGATGAGATTTCTTCGCACCGGAGACGTGCTAATCGTGATTGCAGTCTTACAAGTCGCCAATAATGGAGGTATTAACGGTAAAGAGAGAAACAAGAATTTTCTTCTCGAGAGCAGAGAGTTACAAGTGTCCTCAACAGTAAGTCCTACGTCCATCAAAGAAAGAGATTGCGGTCGATTTGTATCACGACATCGTCCGGCGAATTCCGTCATAAAAGTCGAGAGATCCAAGTTTTTATAACCTCAGTTTGATTTTACGATTCGTGGCCTTATTTCACGCAGCGGCGAGCCGAAACTCAGACGACGCTTTGCGGTAATTACTGTCGCTTTGCCCAAATTGAAATTCGAAACACATTGGACGAATAATTACATTTTACCAGTGCGAAGCGCTAATTGCGCCGGCTGCAAGCTACAGCTATTTCTACCTGGAATAGGATGGCAAAAATTTGAATGAAGAATTCTTTTCCGCGAAAAGAATATTTTTCCGTCCATTTTCACTCGATCCAATAAACAACTTTTTCTTCATAATTAAACCAATAAAATAAACCGAGAGTTACGATTACAAATAAATAACGCTGCGTGATAAAATATCATTTCTGTTCGGTTTCTCTTTTCGACGAAAGTCACAATTATCATAATTTAGTGGCATTTGAATATATGATACATTATTAAATTTATACTTCCTGTTTGCGTTGATCACAAAAATTTATGTAAAGTAAATTTTTAATTTTGTATTATTGTCATAAAATTTTTTAATATCTTACTGTAATAATCTATTACAATAAATGTAATTGTTTATATGTATAGGCTACATAATTGTTCAGATATTTAAAATGCATAACAAAAGAAATTATAATTAAACTAAACCATTATAATAATTATAAAGATATTATAAAGTCATAAAACTTAAAAATATTTTGAATATGAAAATAAATATCTGATGCTAACAATTTCTCAGGAGAATAGAAAAGAGTAGAAACAGTAAAAAAATTTTTTTTAGCGTTCGCAATATTAAAGTTCACATAATATTATTAATTAAGATTTTATCACGATAATTACTTTAGTCAAATAACTAAGGTTGACTAAAACGTACAGCTTGTAATTTTTTTCCCCGATTAAAATAAAAAAACAAACAAGACTTCATTTACATATATCAGAAGTCATTTCTGCACAAAATGCAATTTTAAGCACTTAATATGCGAAAAAATTGATAACGAATTAACTATAATTAATAATGATGACTCATTTAAAACCATTTCATTATTAATAAACAGAGTACGATGAAGTAGAAGTAACAAAATAAACGCACAATGCTCTAAAACTGATAGTAATATGAAAATAATAATAATAATAATAATAATATTTTAAAAAAATTCTATGGAAACTACACAATTTTTCTCCACAATGATATAAGATAACATAACGTGACGCAAGTGAAAGAAAATAAATAAAATATTTTCAAATGTTGAAAACATTTTTTAAAAATATTAATTTATAAAAATTTAAATAAAATGAAATGTGACTTAGACGGAATGCCAGGCGCTTTGAACTTCAAGTAAATACGTAAACTTTCGGTTTTAAAAATTACCGTCGTGAAAATCAATAGGCCTCATGTTTCATCATATAAATATGCAGCATATCGAAATCGTTTTCATTTACTTAGCTTATTTAGTTATTTTAATACATAAATTGATCACGGACATTCAAAGAGAATAGGAAATTCGTGTTTACGTCTACTCCATCAAATTCCGGAATCATTTTTTATTCCTACATTCCTATATTTTTATTCCTTATTTCTTTATCGTAAATTGTTGAAAAATAAAATATATAAAGTGTATTTAAATAGAGAGCTTAAAATACACTACTATATTTTAATAAAAGCCAATTAAATATTTTATCAATTCGTATTAACGAGTTTTGAAGAAGACTTTTTGTTTTGAATAAAAATAAAAAACTAACTGCGCCAGAATAAATAAATAAAATAAAAATATAAATATTTTACAAAGTTAAGAGTAAACTTTTATTATTAAAGGAGTCAAACCAACACAATTATCTACTGATTAACAGAAAAAGCACATTGATATTAAAATATTCTGTAAGATCTGTAAACGATTCTAGTTTTATTCTTTATGAAATGCAGATGACACAACGTTACGAAATGGCTAAAAATATTTTAAACGAATTTATATGAAAATAGAAGCAAAACTATACAAACAAAAATAATGAAGCATGTAAAGTAAGGAAACAAATGGATAAAACATTATTAACTAACGAAGAAAAATTCTCTCTCTCTTTTAAATAAAACTGCCAGGTGCTGTAATATTAATAACTATACAAATGCAACGATCTATGAGATACTAACGTAAAAATCCAGCAACGAGTTGCTTAACTTTCCAGGCAAAAACATTTAAAAATGCGTGTGGCGCCATCTGTTACGAAATTTTATTTTAAAAACCTTCTATATTATTAATCATTATAAAATGGCAAGAAGCTCAATTTTGAGTATAGAGATGAGTTTTATTTAAAAAAAATTGTAAATGATAACAACGAGTAAAATCTTCATGAAGTCCAACTCTACTCGAGATATGA
This sequence comes from Centruroides vittatus, assembly GCF_030686945.1. Classification (NCBI taxonomy): domain Eukaryota; kingdom Metazoa; phylum Arthropoda; class Arachnida; order Scorpiones; family Buthidae; genus Centruroides; species Centruroides vittatus. Next base: position 1,649,963 of record NW_027122708.1, on the reverse strand, counting down.
CCTCTATTTTCCCCACCCCTAGACCTTTAACAACCAAAAAATCGCATCAATCCCTATAATACACAAACCTCCCTGTAAAATTTCAGTTATTTTCGACAAAAAGCACGGGAGTTAAGCTTCAAAATTAATAAAATCGTGTCTCCCACGCACACTAACATTCATCCATACAAGAAAAAAATCCCCTTTTTTTCTTTTTGAATTTCTCGACATTTCAAGGTCCTCAAGTCCGACAATGTAAAATTCACGGAGGCCATTTTTTGACCGATCGCCATACTTTCCCTCTGTTATGTATAACAGCCGCGGAGAAGTAAAAATTAATAAGATATAATTAATATTTAGGCCTATCTATTACTATCTTCTTAAACTATTTATTATTTCTGATTATAATAAAACGTAAAAAAAATTATTTTTCTAACCATCATTATGAAAATCTATTATTACATTCTTGGGCAATTGGGATTTTATAATAAAGATTTTAAATGGTGTTTGTAGCGTTTTGATTGATTTGAAAAGTGATTAGTTAGTCTTTATGAATAAATTTTGAGTTCATTTTATTTAGAAAAAACAACTGCAACATCACTAATGTTCATTTGTAAAAATGCCTCTGCTAATGCAAACGTATGATATATTTATACAATTTAACACGGCATTCTGCTTATTTCCACTTCCATACCTGAAAATATTATACAGTATCAAATTTATTTGTAAACTTTCAATACTTAGAAAATTTTTCGAGTTAATAGAATAATTTAAAATTTGGAAAGAATGAAAATAAATCCGTAATAATATATTCTAATTTATACCAAATTTAATTTTCGTTAGTTCCTTTGTAAAGAAATTTTATTACTTAAAGTTCCATAGTAGTAGATGAACGACAAACAAAAAGCAAAATTACAGTCTTTTCTGTCAGAACGTAAAATATTGTTGCAAATATATATATATAAATGATGTTATACCATATAAAAATGTGAAAACCAATACGATTATTTCGCGAAAACACTTTCAATAACACATATGTTATTCTTAGGCGGCATAAATTTCTTTTCAATAAATAAATGTGTAAAATCGTTGGATTTTCCTCAAAATATCCACGCAATTTTCGGGTTATTATATAAACGTGTGTGCATTATATATAACCAATTTATTACAACTTTTGTGTTTTCTTATAAAATATCAAATCATATTGTTCGCATGATGTTATGAATTTTTACCAGGGGAGGAACAGAAAATTGATACAGTCCCAAGAAAATACTTGTAACTAATTAAAGTCGCAAATTTGACAGACATGATACGAAAAAAAGCAGCAAGACGAATAATACCTATTGCTCCCAAGATGAACCAAGCATGTTAAACGGAAAGAAATTTTAAACTTATGATGTCTGTATATTACATATATAAAGAGAAAACGGCAGTGTTAAGGAACCGACTTAAAACTCTAAAAACGCCGATGCAGCAGAAAATATGAATTATGATAACAAGCATTAGAGCGAGAGAACGGTAGCAGCTGTTCTCCAAATCCGCGACTCCTGTCACTCACTACAAATTCACAAGATTTCCGATTAAGTAACTCGGAGATAAACAATGTTTATTTGTAGATATCTCGACCCGGAGAAGAGCTTTGGTTTTCCTTCGTAAATGTGTTAAAATAATCGAAAATTATTTATCTAAAGCAGGGCTTCTTAAACTTTTCCACTCGCGACCTCCCTTTTACCTAATAAAATTTTATGCGACCTTCGTATATAGATATATAAAATACATATAAAATCACAAAATAATTGATTCTAAAATAATTTTTTGATATACGTATTATTATACCATTTATTAAAGACAGAAGCAAATTTGCATACAAATGAGATGGATGCACTTGTTATTTTTTATACAAAAGAATTAAATCTTGACTGAATATTTGATACTGCAGGATGAAGAACATCAGCGTTTACCGACATTTTGATTTTACAGTGGTCAATACAGAAAGCGCTGCTTTGCATAAATACATTACTTACAAGTTAGTGTAAAATTTGTGTTGTTAAATTTTTGCGACTCCCCACATTCAGTTACGCAACCCTCTTTGAAGTCGCGACCAGTTTAAGAAACCATCATCTGAAGCAAAATTTGTCAAATAAAAAGGATTCAGATTAAAGACACGCTATTTAGAAAAGAGAGAAGGGAAAAAATAATAATAAAAACAACAAAATTTGAGTCAATAAAATCAAAGAATGAGAAAGTTCACATATAAGAGAGGAGAAATATAAAAGTTAATATCATAGAGAACCGAAATATAAGATGCCAATAGTTGACTTGCATTTAGCATATAATTGCCATAGCGATTTTGTGAAATACAAACATTAATTAATAAGATAGAATATTACACATGTGTCCAAAACTTAAGAACGAACACAATTGCTAGCGGTGATAACTAGAAAAAGCCATCGAGTCAGTCGGTGACCAACCAGCAACAACGTCGTGAGTGCTGCATCGCAGTTCGAAGTGGACATATTCTGTACTGACTTGTCTCTGCCTGGGTCAATCATTGGTAAGCACTTTCCATCCATTCTCCAATTATGTTCGACTGCTGTATGTATCTTTCTTCACCAAATACTTACTTTTATTACTTTGATTTATAAAATCCTACAAGTTGTTGTGTATTACCCTGTGTTAGACGTTGAATAATACAGTTCTTGCCATATTTGTCTGCTTTCGTCTGCAGTTCTCTCTATTCATGTACAAATGTCGTCCGTCCGTAAGTTTTGGATACGTGAGTAACAATGACCTTATATCTAAATTTAGTAACCAAACAAAATTCATAAATTTCAACTTCGATATATTCAATAAAATAGCAAATATAAATCAGAATTTTATATATATAAATAGACATTTCGCTATAGTAAACAATCAATAAGATAAATAAATAATTTATACTAAATATATTCATTTCCACTTCCATTACTAACTACTTATATTTATAAAGAATTAACTAAAATATTTCATTATTAAAATAATTACATTTTTACGATGCTATAGATATTTCTATTGGCTATTTTAATTTTAAATACGTTATGAAATCCTGATTTTTCTTAAAAATATGAAAACGAAAAAGTATTTTACCTGGTCGCTATCTTGAGCTTGCCAGCTGTCATTGCTCTGAAAGAGAAAAAGAAAAACAGAAAATGAATTGATATAGTGACAAATCAAACAACCGCGTATCAAAAATGCAATTTTCCCAGCTGAATCATCCATTTCTTTAGCCATACAATACACACTCGACAGTTACCTAACGACACATTTACACGCAAAACAAAAACAGAAGAGTACATCTCCTAGACGCAGAGTTTAGTTTTACGTTTAAAATCGATCGGAAGGAACCACCAAAATAATATATATTTTTTCTTTTTTAAAAATTGTATTTCCTTTTACTGAAGCATAGGTAAGGAATTCTTATTCTTCGTTTAGTTTTCGTAACGTTATGGACTAATTTCCAAGCAATCAACAGTATTCTTCTCTATTACTGTTTATAAAAGAAAATTATTATCCAGAGTAAGATTAAATTAAAACGAGTTGCTGAACGTGTTTATGATATATAGAAACATACATAAAAGAAATGCAAACAAAAAAAAAGTATTTTCCATGTAGAAAACAAAATATAATAGTAAATTATTGAAAAAATACAATTTGATACAAAGTGAATGAAAATTATAGTCAAGACCAGAATATAGATTACGCGTAAATCAAACCACATATTGATATCGAGTGAAATCGATACATCAAAACTAAAAAAAAAAGAACAAGAACTTCAATAATAAACGAAATTATAATAATCGCACAGAAACCAGTCGATATCGCTCTGTATTTTTTGTCGTTCTTACATTTTCGTGCTTCTTTTCTGGACTGAAGAAAATGAAATTTAAAAGAAAAAAAAACCCTCAAAAGATTTTTGAATCTTGAGAGCTGCAGCGTACTATAACAATGAATATAACGCTGTCACATTATATCCAACTTTCAAAATTTTCGATATCGCAAATTTTTACATTTTGCGTTGATTGTATCGTTACAAAAAACAACAAACGACAGAAACGCGTACTCCAAGAAAAAATAATACGTAAAATGGAAAAAACAGCTGAAAAGTGAGACATAGCATTTATTCAATAAAGCCTTAAGATGTCAGGCAACTCGAGATCATCGATCTCAAGGACGGACTCGAATCGAATTCTTTTTCACCACAAAACCGGTAATGGTATTATTATTCACCTTTAGAAAATTCAAATTCTTTATGACAAAACCGGTGCTTTTTTTTTACAAAGCAGTAAATCCATTTTCAAACTTTTTACAATGGATGTCGGTATCTTCTCGGAGTTCCAGTAAAAGAACAAAAGGCATCCCTGTAAATGGCGTCGAGTAAAAGTCTTCGCTATCAACTACTGCACTTTTATCATCATAAATAAAAAAGTAAATAAATTCTTCCAGAAGTCAATCTGGATTCCGTAGCAATTATCTGATTAGTTTTTAGACGAAATATTGTGAGCTATATTGGTCGTCTCGTATTTTAGATTTCTTAGCAAAAATCTTCGATACGGTATAGTAAAGCTTATACAAGTCAAATACGATAGAAAACTTTTAATCGTACAGGCACGAAAAGATTATATTTCGTATTTCAATTAAAATTTAAAAAAACCAATAAATATTTGAACAGCTGCAAGTTCAAAAACAAATAAAGTAAATCAAATGATTTTCTTGTAATGGTAACTTAATGTTTACTGATCTTATAAATTATCCTGCTTTGCAATTTGACTGTTCTATTTATAAGAGCGTAAACGATTCGATAAATGTACAACGATTTCGATAAACAATGAAATGAACTTACAGCCGAAGGATAAGCCGAAGAAGGAAATACTTTTGTTAGTATCCTTAAACGAATCCGGGCTAGAAACCTCATGACGAGGAGGAGCAGCTGCAGTACACTTCCACGCTTGGTCGACACAGACTCAACTGACGTTAGAACAGACCGCCGCACGTGTGTTCGGCGCGTGCTTTGAACGTCACGGCGTTAGTTCGCCATCCCGGATAGGATTGGCCACCCCCTCAAATGGTGGGTGGAACGCGCCCGGTTTTAATGATGAAATCAATACCCAGAGCCCCCTGCAACTCGGATACTCGACTAAAAGTGGACAACTCGCACTCTATCATTGTCAACGCAGCTTCAGAAAAGAATGACCTAAACCAAAAAGTCAAACCGATTGTAAACTAATATATTCCCATTTACTACGGATAAATGCGAACGAAGGATCAAATGCTCATTAATAAAACGGCGGAAAACAAACCGAACACAGTTAATTCATAAAGTAACCGCGAATGTCATCAACATTGTTTGCAATCACAGCTGAAGAATGCAATCAAATCTGTGAACCAATACCTAATAAAAAAAATAAACACAGTATTAAATACGAGTCTTCTAAGTTATTGCCTTTGGATAGAATGAACTTGGCAAAGCCGTCGCGTCGCCATGGTTACAGTGAAGATGGGGAAAGAAGATGAATAAGAGAAACTTGACTGCAGATACACATTTATATAGGAGCAGGTAAGTTTTACGGAATAATGTTCCTCGCAATGTTACAAGCAAATGTAATAGAAGAAAACTAAGATCTTAAAAAAAAATTACAATAGACTTTGAAATAAATTCAGTTATATCTATCTCGCTAGTAAAAATTTTCTTGAGACGGAGTATTCTTTATATCTTTTGAAGGATGAAGTTTTATACATTGTTATTTGACAGAAACATTTAATCGAATTTCGATAATAATCACGAAGCACTGATATCATTTTCATAAAAGAAGCATTAAATCTCTGGACAACAGCACTTTTTAGATAAGAATATCCTCACAATATGTTCACACATTTAATGACACATTAAATAGATACAATAACTCATTAATAAATTAATTAAAATTCGAAAATTCTATTTAAAAATTGGTCTATTGATTAAAGATAACAATTAGAATTGTGCCCGTAACAATTTAATAAAGAATGAACAAATCTTTCGGCGAAAAAATTATTATTCCTTTCATCTTCGCTTTAAACAAAATTTTTATTTCATTTTTAAACGAAATAAAGTTCCTGAACAAATATATCTAATTTAAATATTCAAATTCACGGCTAATTTTATTTGGATGACATATAACTTCATATTAATTTTACAATTTCATTTCATTTTCTTAACGTAGTGGTTTAATTACATTTCCAACAATTTCCAAATACTCTATCCTCTATATTGTAATATATATATATATATATATAAACATAAATTAGCTAATTATTATTAAACTATGAGTTTCATCATTAGTAACTTCATGTTGACTCTTAATCTCAAGAGAAACATTAGTTTCTTAAAATAATATATTAATAACGATTATTTTCCTTATATGGTTTGAAGAATAATATTTGTAACGATAATTAATACATTATGGTTATCTGTTATAAATAATACAATCCAAGGAGATATTTTAGCCAATAGTCTATAAATAGTCTTCATACAATATAGAAAACAACTTTCATCATTTATAAAATATCACAAAATAATCAAAAATTTTCTAAAAGAGACTGAATTAACATGAATTGAATTTAATTATCGGTTAAATTTCCAGTATACTGTATTTTGTATTGTATCAATCGGAAATTAACGGCCAGTTAAGTGCATCGCTAACGAATTCGAAATCTCAGGCATTTTTTTCAAGGTAATTACGTAGACGTACAGCTAATATGATTCTAAAAACATCCCAAATATTAAAAGAATACGATTAGCATAGTTAATAGAATATATTCGAACACCATTGCAAGGATATTCTTATATCTTTTACTGAACTGCTTAATAAACATTTGACTAATGACAAGAAGCATTTTATATTAAAATTTATGCAACCAAAGTTGGGATCGATTTTTTAAAACCAACTTCGTGGTTGGTTGCGAATGTTTCCTAAAAACACGCAAAAATAAAAATAATCACAATACAATAAAATGTAAAATTTTGAAAATTAAAGATATAAATTATTCCAAAAACAAAAAAGTTGATCAAATTAAAATATGATATATATATATATATATATATTTTAATACCTTTTTAATAAAATGTACCGTACATCCAGAAATTATCAGAATTTTATGTTAATTTTTCAACGTCTTTTCTTTTCTACGAGTAATTAAATTATATTAATAATGAATAAACGCTTCAGATAATTTGGCATGAAAAATGTCTGCATCAACAAACAGAAATATACTACTATCTTTTCATTTATATTTTAGTATATATATTTAGTATTCTATAAAAATTAACTACAGTATATTATTTACAATTAAAGATAAAGAATTTGAAAACGAAAATTTAATTGCAACTTCTGCATTTAAGTAGCTAATACAAATAAATTATATATATATAATTTTACAATAATTTAAAATTAACGTGTAACATGATAGGTAGGCCATTTTCATCACAATAATAATTTATTTCTCATGTGCAAATATATTGAGCATAAAAAATATTTTCGTTATGAATAAAAAATAAATTTGTTCAGATGGTGTATGCCATCTTCAAAAGTTTTTCTTCGAAAGACCATATTACATTTCGTAAATAAGGGTGAAAGGTTGGATTTTAAAAATAGCATAACATTAATATATGTCGTATTTTCAAAATTAATACACGCGAGTTTAATTATTTGTTTCAAAGGAACAACATTTTCACCATACTCTGATCAGTGTCAGTTACCACTAGGAGTCACAGATTTGCCTAGGGGCGGCCACCCGTCGATTGCTTCCACCTTCAAAGTAACTGCCTAGGGGCGGCCACCCATCGCTACGAAGAAACAAAAAGGAATACCCGAATAATTTTCTTCTTTCTGACGGTCGCCTATGATGAGTCGCTATCAATACTTGTTTGTAATTCACAGGCACTATTTGTATTTATCAAGATGACAAGATGTTTTCGTTTATTTGAAACTTATCCAAATTGAAAAACCGGAATATCGCCTAGAGGCAAACTGATTCTAAATCTATTAGTAAGACGATTGGAAATTCTTGCCAGACAAAAACATTTAATTATATTCATAACCAAGAGCGATTTTAAGTGTTTACATACGATATTCGGATTTCCTTTTTAAGAATTTTCTCAAACAAATAATAATCGAAATTCTAAAAGCAACCCATCCACAAGAGATTTGTTGAAATTTCGAAAGTTATATTGAGACAACTATAAAAGTTAATTAAATTCGTTTCTTAAATAAATCCCTGTACTTTTCATGTAAAGAAATATCGATTGCTTCCACCTTCAAATCTAGGCGATAAATCTTCTACACACTTCAAAGTTGAAAGGATTTTGAGAATTTGATATCTCTTGAGGCAGTGTCCAACTTTTGAAAACGATCTTGGAAACGCTGCTTCAGCTGTGAAATAACCTTTAATGTAAAAAATAGAAAATGATGCGCTACATTCGTTTTTCTGTGTTGCCAGCAAAGAACTAAAAAGAGAAAATAAACATCTGAATGTTCCACTCTCTCTTGGTTGTTTTCGGAATTCTTAATTCTCTAAGAAACAATGAAATGCTTTCTAGAGGCTGTTCAAAATACTTACGAATTTCGATGTCAAAATGCAAATGTAAACTTTAACCGTCTCATAGTACCTTGATTTAAAAAACTAAATTAATGTATTGATTTCATTCGGCGGGAAGCACTTTACCAGCCACAATAAGCCCGCCAGTAGTGAAAGGCTTCCCTTTCTAAAGTAGGAAAAGGAGAATATCAATATTTATTAGAAGTGACTTATGTATTAAAGGAAAAAAAATATATTTTTAACATATCCATTTGAACTGCGTTTATACTTCCCGACTTAAATAATAAAGTTAATTACTTGTTTACATTGATGTTAAAAGATTGTGACAAATTATTAACAATACAATCTTCCGATAAAATAAACTAAAATATCTCACTATATTGTAATAGTTTTATCGAATTAATCTTTTAATATAATCTATTAGCAACTTATTTTTGACTAGATTAATTAAATTTTATTTCCACGCTTCCTCTTTAATATATTACAGATAAAAGATATCATTTATAAACAGTTTAAAATTGTATGCGACATATCCGAAAACATAAATTTCTTCATTTATCGCTAAATCACAAACATTTATGTAATATTTATTATTTTAAAAACGTTAATTTAGTTTTGAGTCAAGACCGGATTCAAAAACAAATTCCTCACGGAGGTAGAAGACAGTACCTTCATGTCGTACAGTATTTTCGTGTAATAAAAATGAAAATATCAAATGCATTTAATCGACATTTAATTTGATTAAATCCATTTCGGGTCAATCGCATCCAAATGACAGAGTAGAGGTATTGAAATTCACATAATAGGATTCCAATACCTCTACACACTCAGCGATTCCAATTGAAAAATATTTGTTTCATTTTCATCGGAAACCGAAATAAAAATATAGAATATAAATTATTTATATATGTATAAAATGTGAATCCAGTGAACTACTAACAGAGTTTAACAATCTCGAAGGGTATAAATAATTATCATATTTAATATAAAAACTTAAAACTGCAGAATTAAAATTAATTGCTAATCAATAAAATACAAGTTCTTAATAAACCGATATTTGCAATCTATATATAAAATTATAATATTTAATATCGGTATCCTTAAAAAACATCGTTAGTTATAGATCTATGTCCCATTAAGTTTTTATATATTTAATCAATCTAACAGTAAATACAAACGTACATTTATTTTACATTAAACATTAATAATTCTGTTATAAATATAAATGAATGCGCATGCTACTTTTCACTCACGATAATAAATCGTAAGTTATATTATACACAAGGGCTTGAGAAATCACTCGTACGTTTTACAAGATGTTTTTTCTTTTTTAAGTGTCTATTATTTAACTAGCCAGGTTACAGCCCGATAATGAATCCGACACTATCATTTGATTATTAAACTTATTTATGTTTATGTTGCAATTAACAAAAATTTGTTTGGTTTTGTAAAGACTAACACTAAAACATAAAAAGGTCATTATCGTGATGAATTTTTCACATGACATTAATGAAGAACGACGCTTTGATCCAAACTACATACGAAAAACATGTCGTCAAAATCGAATTCGAACCCAGATGCTGCAGCAAAAGACCTGCTTATTTTGATGACGTACTAATTCCCGAAGAAATTCAAAACGTTAATTTTAATTCCTCTGTAAAATAACAAAGGTTTTAGCTATTCAAAACAGTATTTTAAAATTATCCATCCGCCTAAATTCACATCTGCAATGGAAACGCAGATGTGAATTTCCTGGATGAAATCCATTACTTACGTAATAAAAACAAACAGTGAAACTAAAGAATGAAAATAAACAGTCCCGACTATAAAGCTTATTCAACAACAAATAATGACAAAAATATTTTAAAAAATTATGAAAAATCAGCAAATGCCAACCGTAGGCAATAAAATCAACACACTATTTTAAAATTAGCTTTCAATATTTGTCAAATTTATTGATAATATATTAAGGTCTTTCAATTTGTTACATAATCAATATTATACGCCATTTTAAAAAACAGAAATAGAATTTTTAATTATTAATTTTTTTTAATTGCAAATTTAAAAAAATTACATGATTTATGATATATAATGATATTAATAGAATGCGTTTAATTCTTATTTCTGAACAAATAAAATAAAAAAACCTTTTTATCTTACGAAATTTTCATAATTTGTACGTACCAAAAAAAATAAATTTATCACCTTAAATAAAATTCGAGTTAATTGTGGTATCGCTTATTCCATCAAAATTTATGGATTAAATTTAGGAATAAATAAATGACTTAATGAGTTAATCTCTATAAAGTAGATATAAAAATTATATTTATTTTTTGTTTTTATTGCCTGAAGTCCTGACCTCAGTAACATATACCTGCTTTTACACTTTGATTGTTAATATTCGAATAACATTGAAAGAATATTAATAGATTTAAGAATTCACATGAATCATACCCAATTTACCCACTTAATGAACGCAAATGACAGAAAACAAATTAATAAATTTACATTATTTTATCAGTTTTTAATAATCTCGTTATTTATTTATTTTAATCGTAAAATTTTATATCTTCCTCATCTTTGAAATTCTACGATATGAATATAAAAAACAATAACGAGAATATTGGAAAACATAAAATAAATAAAAATATCGATCGCTCTAAGATTGCATGCAACAATGTCGTCAGATACACAGTATTTAAAAAATTTCAAAATACTACTCAATGATAATAAACACTTTCTCATAATGTTATAAATCAGTTGCTTCCATTAAAAATACATAACGAAGAGTAAATTTTCATTTTTTTTCACGACTTCTTACAAAAAAATTTATCAAATTTAAATAGTAAAATTTTCTCTTCTTCTTCTTATTATTATTAATTAATAATTTTAAATAAATTAATCTGAATGTATGTAATTAGGAAGAGCAAGTTTCTGTTCAAATAGTACTTAAGCAATAAAGCTCTCGTAAACAGAATCTGTTCCCGAGACCATGATGAGTAGATCTATTAATAAGTATACAAATTGGGAAGAGATGGCTCCTAGCATGCAAAGTAACTACTTAGTGTTATTTGTAATGAAACAAATTCACAAACAACATTATGAAGTGTATAATTTAAAAGTAATCTATGCTCTACTTATAATATCACAAAAAATACTTTTTAAAACTTATAAATAACAGTCCCAAACTTTAATGATCAAATTTTATAAGTCCATTATTATAATGTAAATAATTACAAATTACAAATGGTATAAAGATAAAATGTTGCGAATGCTAAATTATTATAATGTATGCAGAAATTATGTAAGCTAATATTATTTTGAATCTAAAAATTACATTATAATATTATTTATTCAAGAAATAAAAAATCGGAATCAAAGAAATTTTATTCGAGATTTCTTTAGCAAAATAGAACGTCTCGTTCATCTGCCCTAAAAAAAAAAAAAAAAAAAAAAAACGAAAACTTTTGGAGAGTTAGCAATTTGGACATAATGTGAATCAATAATTTTGTTCACTAAGAGAAAAATGCAAAACTGCAGCGACTATACTTTAAATCTGATTGGAGAATTTTAAGAGAAGATGCTTGCGACAAAACGTGTCCTTTCTTAAGAAAGATAAATTTAAAATGTAAAAAAAAAAAAGACAAGTAAGAACCTTTCTAGCTTTTCTTTGCATACTGAAACAAGGAATCATAATGTGAAAAATCCTCATTTGCATCCATTCAAATTTTAATGTTGACCGAGCTATAAAGCATAATCATGCAGACAGACATAAACAGGATGTTGGTCAATCGATGAAAAGAATATTTCTTTGTATTTCATCGGTATCATAAACTAAGCAGTAAATGAAACAACCTTCGGGCAACGTATTAAAACGAAGCACTCGACATTCTAACAGTAGCAGATGTATTAAAAACGTGTAAGCCGGCTGAAATACCAATTCTTCCTTATTCAAAACATTGCTTTTTGAAGAGGGATATGATAATAATCCCTTTCCATTTCAAATTACCGGAAGAACTGGAATATTTCATTTTTTTTTTTTTTTTTCAAATTCTTTCAAGAAAGAATCAAGAAGCTGATCCATGCAATTCATTAACAAACGGAAAATGTGAATTAATTGTTCTTCATATACTCGTAGTATTTAATTGAGAAAAGTCAAAACCTCGGGCAAATGAACTTCGGCAATTATCTTAAAACTATTTTCTCGAAATAATAATTTATTTCAGGCAAGACAGACGTATATCAGAATGATTACTATTGTTAATCACTCCAATGAAACTGAAATATGTTTTACTAAAATCTAAAAATAAAAAATTCAGTCGAAACAATTTGTCTTACATAATAATGTTAAATTGCAATTCTTTATCCTGGAATAATTTCAAATATTACAAATTGCTGGCAATGTCGTGCCCAATAAATATTTCAATCGTTTTTCTGAACCACCGATGAAGTACATTTAAAATAAAAGCGATTCAGTTTTATCAAATCTGTACTTTTTTCGGCAGCTCTCCTGCATCAGTTAACAGGTAACTCGGATGAAATAGCGCTTATAGGTACACAATCAGGTCAGCGTTAAGATTGTTTCCGTTTGATCGATTAACTTTCCGATCGAACAGTCAGTCCATAGAAGGACATCATTCACTCGGCTGAAGTATTTACTCCAATAAGAAAAACAATACTTTGGTTAAGTATGGCATTCTTTTGTTTTTTAGGTTTTTTTTTTGCTTGAAGCAAAATTGACAAAATGTATTCTAACAGCTTACTTTTTAATTAAATTGCTAGAACAATAGAAGCGATCGACAGAGGAGTTTTGTGTTGATAATGAAGGTAAGAAGAATCGACTGCTTCGAACGAAAGAAATGCAATTCGTATAACATTACGAGCTACACTATAATTACAAAGTTCAAAATTACACTAGGCATTATCGATCGGTCAAATGTTTCGAATTTCAATCGTTTATTTAACTTACTAATATTTTTCAAAATCTATAACCAGTAGAACCACCTACAGTAACTCGATAATAGTAAATATTCTCTAAATTTCCCACAGATGTAATTATGATTTAAATAAAAATTTAGTTTTTCTCGACATCGATAGCCGATTCAGTTTTTTATTTGGATTATAAATGATCCCACCAGGAAAAGATCGATTTATTTCACTTTCGCTATCTTTCGCTTTATTTATTTTTGTATTGTTTAGTTAAAAAAGGATCAACGAGTCGGACCGAAAGGCTCTTAAATCATCTTTCCCTCTCCTTCGATTATAAAGGAATTATACGAATTCAATTATACATGTAGTAAATTCAGACTGTGATCAAAAGATCGGAGATGGATGTAATTGTTTATAACATTCACAAGATAAAAACAGTATCGTCGAAAGCTTATATTTATAAACAATAAAAATATTCCATTTTATAAACTCGGACGGAAAAAATTAAACGCAACAAATAAATAAATAAATAAATAAATAAAAAATAAAGCAAATAAGATAGAATTTTAAAATGTACAGTCTACACGAAACTCAAAGATATAACTGCTTACTAATCAAATAAAGCATTAATTGTTTACATAATTGCACGCATCTCAGTTTAACTGAAACTGAATATTTCGCTTCAATTAAGTCGACTAAATAATGAGACTGTCACTACGTACTAGCACTCTCTCTCTCTTGCTTTAAAGATAAGTACTGTACTGCAGATACGCAGATTATTATTTAAATAACTAATTTCTGTGTTTTCTGAGCTTGTTATTTAACGAGTTAACTTCTGTATTTTCTAAATACAATGATTAAATTCAAGTTGTATGCCTTGTATATTCTTAACTCAATTACAAAAAATAATAATATAATGCTATTCTAGTAATCCAACGCAATGTAATTTTTTACAAATATAACCAAGATCAATACATCCATGAATACATTTTACATTTCATTTAATTAGAAAAACTATTGCATACACTTCTATATTAATTTTTGTTAAAAGCATCTCTAGTCTTCATGAAACTAATATAATATATCCAGTAAAACAAAATGCTTATTTTCAGAAGTATTCTTCGTAACTAATATTTTAAAAATAAATGCGGCTTTTACGGGATAAACAAATTATTGAAAATTTTCTATTCTCTTTTATGTAAAGATAATTGGAACGCTGTTTTCTTTTATTCTTTTAGATTATGTAGTACGTGTTTTCTTCATTATCGTAAACAATAAAGGCGTATTGAAAATAGATGCTTCTTTCTAATATTCATAAATCATTTTAAAATTACAGTAAACCCCTCGCTAACTCAGGCTAACAAGAGGGACTGTCCGAATTTACGAAAGTCCGATTTAGCGGGGTGTTTTCTCTGATAACGTGGATATACAGTACCGTAATTTATTACGGATCAGCTCTATACTGAAGCTTTACCGATCTTTAGATAGTTAAAATGCTAAATTTATTACTACTGGGAGTGAGATCAAAAAACTTCATGACAGTAATGTACTGTACAGTCTCCAGCAACTTACCTACGAGTCTAATGCACGGTATTGCAAAGACTTCTGGATAATTATAATTTCGTTATAATTACAATTTTTCTAATGTCAATAGATTTTAAATTTGTCCGAGTTGACGGGGGTTTACTATATTTACAACAGTGCTTACAAACTATTATGATTTGGATTTTATTTAGTATACAAAGAGAAACATTAAATGCTGCAACATCTAGCGTGTTATAAAACAAATCAACAAAGCAGGCTCTCATCTGAGGTTATAAATGTAATTTCTAATCATACGCCCGATACGAATGCTACCCCCTTTCAATAAATTTATAATTTTATTTAAAGTGCTATTTTACTTATTTTATTTGTTTCCGTTGTTATTATTTTAATATGATGCATTTTTATTGGGGGGGGGAAATACAAATTAAGAAAAGAGGATTATTCTCTTAGAGCAATTTAAATACTGAAGTTGTTATTACATTAATTTTGAATCCAAACTCAGATGAGTTTATACCTCTTGTTTCCTGATCAAATATTGATGGATTTATCAGACATGCTGTAATATAACTACTACTGAAATATTTTATGTTGCAAAACCTCGCAAAAAGACATTATCAGAAAATAATTATATCTCTGTTAAGTTTTTTCCAGGATGTTTATTTAAAAAATGATAGAGGCTATTTTTGAACATTATGATTGGAGTGTCGATCTGCATATATAAATAGTTCTCCGACTTTTAGATATCATGAACTGGCAAATGATTTCCATATTTTTATTTTACCAAGTACCTGTACGTATATAATTATTATTACTATTATATGCCAATATTTTAACACACAAAAAAAGAGAAAGGATATAATTTCAAAATAAAAAACACAGACATAAAAATTAATGTTAATCATATTTTAAGGGGGAAAACACAATTTAGATACAGAAAAATTACAGCTCGGAATTACAAAAAACAATCTAAAGAGTTTAATAGCTATTACATTGTAAGTAATCGTTTCCTCGAAATAAATTTGAAAAAATGAAGTTCTATACAGTATCAGAGTTCAAAAGTTGGAATTCAAACTATTTGGAAAGTCGAACTTGTTGCCATATTTTGTTTACATCATAGTCATTGCCCAGGTGCAATTTCATAACGTGTGATGATTTATATAAGAATATAAATTCTATTTTTTAACTACGGTGAATTCGCTGGAGACCAACGTAAACTTCATCAAAGGCTGACATATATAATACTGTACTATCATGGTACGATTACATTATTACTATTGGAAGTATTACCATATATAACAAAAACTTCAGAAACCAACAAACTATCTAATTTTATGTAATTTAAACTATTTAATTTTATGTAATAAATGTATAATTTCCTATAAGAGTCATTTATTGTTATTTTCTCCACGTTTCATTACACACACGAACATAGCTATTTCTGAGAATTGTATATGCTACTAATTTAAGCTAAATGATCTTTCAATTTGTTAATGAGTTTCCTTATAATCAAATCGTAATATACGATTAATATCATAATAAATATTGATAAATAAATAAATAAATAATCTCATTGTAGCTGTAAAAGATAGAATCAGAAAATCTAAAAATATATCTATTAGTAGAATGTCATTTTATGTATAAACAAATAAAATATTAAATAACCGCAAATATAGAAAATATTCTTAATTCTATAAATAATTAAACTAATTTTAAAGGCTTTGGTTATGTTAACTGCGACTTTATTTATATTTAAATTTAAATTTTAAAACGTTACGAAAATTAAAAAATTAAACAATTTTGTGTAGACATTACAGAAAACAATGTAACAGATAATTTCTAAAATCACAAACAACAAAAACGTTTTAATTTTTTCTCATTTTCATAACAGCAGAAACACTTTGAATCTCGATCTTCAATTAATTTTATTTTCGTGTAAATGCTCGATAGTGTAATACGTCAGTAGCGATGACAGCATTTAAATTAAAATAATAAATATTAGTTAATATTAATTATGTGAAGATTTCCTAATATGTAATCATCAACTGTCTATGGCAAAAAAACTAATCTGGATAAAAATTACGAATATTTATTAATATATTTATTTATTATGAATATACAAAATAAAATATCAATAAGCTAGACGTATAAGTTTTTTTTTTTTTTAATAAATTGAATAAGCTTCGAAAAATGTAAATTTCTTTAAAATGCAATTATTTATATTTCAAATTTACGAGCAATTATTTATTGTGACATCGTCTCAATGCCGGACTGCAATTTTTAATCATATTTTTAATTTATTTAATTTAAAATATATGCTCTCTACCTCAAATTAGTAGTGTTCCCTGTGCATCATACTTTTCCTTTAGCAATAGAATCATGCCGATCATCTAATCCTATCTTAACGCCTTTCAGGGAGAAGTTTTGAATTGAAATAACGTGACTTCCGGTTTGTATCGGAAGTTCATATTTAGTTAATCGAGGCCTCCTGTCCCTAAACTTTCCATATATGGTCTTGTCTTTCATCTATCTAACTCAGTTCTCGAGATTAAGGAAGAACAGACAGACAAACGGACGGCAGTAGCAATTTATAGGTCTACAATTTTTTTCAATTTTTTCCAAAAAGAGGTTTATACGTATAATCGCTTGACTCTATTTCTATTTCTTGTTTTTGGCAAAAACTATCAGCGAGTATTACAGATATTTAAAAAAAATCTTATTGTTTACATAAATCATTAAGGGATAAACAAACAACGAAAAAAGTAATGATAAAGTAGAAAAAAACTGAATGTAGGTTAAAAAAATATATATAATAAATAGAAAATCAATGAGTAAAGGTCATATTCGGAAAAGATTTAATTTAACAGAAGTTGTAATTCAATAAACACAAAGCGATTTTTAAGAATTTTTTTAAAAGTCTGTTATCTATTTTCAGAGATGCTATTCTCTGCGAAATTAAAAAAGAAAAAAAAAATCATTCTAAATTTAAAAATGCAATTTTCATCGAAGTTTTTAATTCGAAAATTATTGATTTTTCTGTAATATATTGTTTTTACTAAACAAATATATGTTCGAATTAAAAACTATATTTATTAAGCTATTTCAATTTTTCTAAAAGATTAATCACAAATATTTTGTTTTTCAAATTAATTTAGGCCTATATTATTTTAATATAAATTATTCATATGCCTAATCTGAGAATTTTTATAACGAATCGTGCCGAAAGCATGTAAATAGTTTATTTATACTAAATTATTAAAATAAATTATCGCAATTAATAAGCTTGAAGCAATTGCAATTGCACGCAATATTTTAACACTGTATATTTCAATTTATTAACTTATTTAGATAAATTAGGTTTTTTTTGTTTGTTTTAACACTGATGCATTCCACGAGACAAATTAAAGCTTTAATCCAAACTAAAACACTAAAAGGACAACAGCGTAATAAGAGGTTAGTCCAGCGCTGTGAGGGAATCAGATTCGAATCCGATCCAGACATATAATTTTTCATGAGTAGTTGGAAGCGGGCATCGTTCCCATCCTTCATCCATGCTAGTCGAATCAATTACGAGTTAGGATCGTCCATAATGGGCAAAACTGAAGCCAGCTAGCTACATAGATCGTTGCGTCTCGCGTAACAAATCCAATCCAATCTAACATCAAAACCACTCGAGCAAACGGTAAAAAGAAATTATATATCAATTTGCAAGACCATTATCGACTTAGTTCGAGATCTCCGTAAATCAAAAGCATCGTTCGTTTGATTGATAAAATTTAGAAAAGAATAACTGCAGAATATAAACTAGCTAAAGAAATAAATGCACAAATTAAAAAAAAAAAAAATATATATATATATATATACATATACATACAGTAAATAAAAAAAACTACAGTAAAAATTTCTAAAATCGCTTCAAAAACACAAAGGATGAAAATCGAATGTTCATGTACACAGTTTTTGTTTAATTTAATTATTCATGAAAGAGTAGTTCTATTTATTGATTAGCGCTATCACTGTTTTTAAATTGTTACTTGAAACTTTTCAAGCATAATTTAATACGGCAAGAATCGCTCGCAATATCCAGAATAAGGCGACAACGCTATGAATTCCAGAGAATACCCGGAATTATAAAGCGTTGTCGTTCGTTAGTTTATTGCATCCAAAATTATGGTTCTTAATCAAACCACTTGCTTGCCTGATTTATCACTTTGTTCCCTAAACTGAAATTGCAAATGAAAGGTAAGCGTCTGCATTTCCTGGAGGATATCTCCAATAAGGACTTTCAGCTATATTTTGAAAAATATTATAATCGTCGTAATATATGTATTTTTTCAGATAGAATACTTATATGTATTGTACTTCAAATAATATGAAACACCAAACTTAATTATTTGAACGTAAGCACTCGATATTTTTTTCGAATTTTGGACGGACTGTTTATTATATTATATAATTTATTGTTTAATTATTACGTTAAATTTCATGGGTAGATAATGAAATGAATCTCGTCTTACTTTAATTGTTTTGTTTTTCTCAAGTTTACCTCCTTTATAAAACTGTTTAGGAGGATTATCATTGTTGAAAAGATTCTTTTCGAAATTCAATTAATTTAAATTGAAATTCAAGATACTCTTTCGATTCTCTTCTAAATTAAATAAAGAATTAATGCTGGTGAATAGAAGAAAAATATTTTTAAAATATGTAAATTTGGGATGAATATTTTCACAAGTTATCAGACACGAAACTCGAAAATATTAATTCTTTGTCCTAATTATTTCTAAAGTAAACTAATGATATACTTAAATAATAAGGTTTTAAACCGCACATTAAACTTCTAAACTAAAAGTTTTCTTTTTTTTTTTTAATTTCATAAATTAATTAAATCAAAATAGAATAATTTTAATTTGAATTTTCGAATAAAGTACCATCATTTGCAAACTACACGGTCCATGAAAATTTTTGATTCCATTGCGGGCTCGGTTTGCCCGAAAACCACACATTAAACTCCTACCAAGCTCGCAATGAAATCAGTTAGCTTATCCTGTTGAACTACAGTATAATGTAAAATCAGAAATCAGACTGAATTCCGCAGCCGAACTTACGCCGAGGCAAACTAGGCAATCGTCGGAGGCCTACTAGGAATGACAAAGGCCTCGATTTCTAAATGCCTATGAAAGTAAAATCTCAGGTGTATAGTAATAATAAGCAATGTGAACATAATAATATTCGTAGCATATTCAAGAGTACCCTGTGTTAAATATAACAAAATTACCGACTCTTGTTTTGGGGAGCTGGATCACAAATTTTGCCTTCATTTCCAAGTTTCCTTATTCTGGTACTGTCGTTTCTCAAGGTAATAAGAGAAATTTCGCAGCTAGAAGGTCGCTTCGTTAGAACACAGCTTAATCGTGATATATTAAAATTAGGAGAGGTGTATTCCAAAAACGCATAATTAATTTGTTAATGTGACAATTTTTTAATATAATTTTACGCAAGCAATTATTTAAAATATCTTTAATTTTAATTTAGCATAAACAAAAGAAAATTTATTTTAAAATTACTTGAATTTGAATAAAATAATTCTATTGAAATTTACCTGTATAATATAATAAAAACATGCAGGTAACCAGTATAAAATGTCATTCATATGATTTCAAGCTTTTTTGTCTTTTTAAATAATCCTTATGAACATAGTACATAAGTTTAATTTTCATGCAAATAATATGATTTATATCATAGAAATTTCTGAAAATAAGATCACGTAAATCACAACATTGAAATAATTAAAAGATCGAGTGTTTAAATATTGTCTAAGAAAATCGATTAAATTCGTTGCATAAATACGTAATTTGTATGCGAAAATTTTTTTAACGCTATATTAATCAGTTGAGTATATTAAATAACATATTTTCGTTTTTCTTTGAAACTAAGTACTTGATATATATTAATTCATAATTCTTTTTTTAAACAAATTCTTTCAAGTTTCTTCGAATAAAAACTATAAAAAAATTGTTTATCTAACAGTTTTTTAATTAATTTATTTTCATATCACGCATCTAAGTATTTAAAAAAACTATTTATTTGTTGTCTCTCATACTGTGTTAAAATATTTTATATATTTACTTATATGTAAAAAAATATGTATATATCTACATAAAAATAATTAGTTCGTTTTTGAAAATAATAAATTTTAATTTTTCGAATTTCACGAGGGAATTTAAACAATTCTCTTGTAATATTTTCATTGTTACAAGGAACTACAATAATGAAACTATCACAAAAGAAATAATTTCGAATGCATTGTAAAAAGAATTCTTTACTATAAAGAATTTCTCAATTAAATTGTTATTAATTCCCTCAATTCCAAAACTCGGTTAATGAATTAACCATCTTCCTTGGTTTAATTAAATACCGCATTAAATAAATGAAATTTGTTGAAACATACCATTCATAAATAATATTTTGATTTCAAGCTATAAATTCATTACAATTATCTTACAATATAATTATAATTAATCACTTTCTAAGATATTCCAAACAAGTAAACATATAGTTAGTAGCTTTCAAGTACAGTAGAGCGTCGTTATCCGAAAGAGTTCGAGTCGGACTGTGTCGTGTTGAATCGAACATTTTTGATACTAGATTAACTTCTAAAGCATAATTTTTTTGTTTTTATATTTTTCAATATATTTATTTTGTTTGTACAAAATAAAGAAATTATTTTAACGACACAATAGCCTCGATTATTATTATAAAAATTTTCGTTAGGCTTAAAATCGACGAAAATTCAACACGAAGCGACACGCAACGGAAAAAAAATTTCAACATCGGATAGGTTAATATATTTTTTCGTACACAATCGGTTATCCGAAAAAATCAGTTATCTGAACAACCCCAGTCCCCAATTGATTCGGATAAACGACGCTCTACTGTACATCAATTTAACAAGATTATTAAGAAAACTACATTTTTATTATCGCAATGTCTTATGTAAAGAAAATCCAGCAACAAGTTGCTTAACTTTCCCGGCAACATTTAAAACTGCGTATAGTGCCATCTGTTATGATATCTTATTATTAAAAATTTTTTATATTTTTAATTATTATAAAATGACAAACATTTTAGGCAACAATTTTGAGGATAGTGACCGGTTTTACAAAAAATTGTAGGAAAATAGTCATTAAGTCCGACCTTACTCGAGATATGACACACGACCCCTTTATCTCCCCAGTTCCTCGACCTTTAACCGCCAAATTTAATAGCACCAATATCAAACCCCAATGCACAAACCTCCCTGCAAAATTTCAGAAAATTTCGACAAAAATAACAGGAGTTTTTATGCCTCAAACAGGGTGAACGAAATTGTGAAAGGTGTGCCAACACACACCAATATATACAGAAAAAACCCCCTTTTTTTTTTTTTTTTTTTGCATTACTCGACGTTTCAAGGTTCCGAATCCAAAAATGTAAAAATCTGGGTTACATTTTTTGACCGATCGTCAGATTTTCCTTCTGTTATATATAACAGAGCCAGGGAAATAAAATATATGCTCATAGTAATACAACTCCTTCAATAGTTTAGAAACTTTGTCATTAAAAATATAATATTGACATTAACAGTGAAATACTATTCATGCATACAGAAATCTAACTTTTCTATTTATTTCGATGATTAAACAAATAAATAAGGTACAAGATGTTTAAAGCGAACACAGAAAAATAATGATATGGTCAGAAACTAAAGAAAACGATCAGATAGGCCAAAATAACAACGAAACGTGATATTAATGCAATTAAAAAGAACTATATTAAAAACCAGATTAGTTTCAACTGCTCAACTCACTGCAAATCAGACCAAAAAATTAATAAAAACATATCAAGAGTAACTACCTGGCGTAGATTACAAGATTTAGGATTCCATTCCAGAGTATCAGAAATTAAACCAATAAACAAAGAAGAGTTAGTGTTCAGTGAGGAAAGGAGCAACTCGCTTCGAGTAATGAAGATTAGAAAAATGTGATTTGTAGTGATGAATCCATGTTTCGTCTTATTTTGGAGATCAAGGACCACGTTATTATAAGACGGGTGTATAAAACAGTGTGCAAAGTTCCCAACAAAAGTCATGGTGTGAAGTGATACGTCCTCAAACCTGCGCCTGGTCTTTGTGTCCTAACTGGAAATTAAAGTTCTTGAATGGCCACCTAACTTACCACTTGAATTGAAAATATTTTTGAAAAGACGAAAAAAAAATTAGAAACAGCAAAACCACCTGATAATTGTGAATTTATACAAAAAATTCGAGAAATATGGTCAATTGTTTCATCTGAGGAATGCAGGGAACTTATAGTAGCAATGCCAAAACGATTGAAGGCAGTTCGTTCAAAGGACACCCAGCAAAGTATCGATCAATTCATTTTTGATACATCATTTTAACGATAAATATCTTTTGTTAATTTTTTTCTAAATTCATGAAACAGAAGTTGTCACTTTCTAAATTTGAATAAATATATTTTTTTAAATTAAAGTAAATGCTTTGATTAAAACTTTTGGTGAATTTTTAACTTGTTTGTTTAATCAAGAAAACGAATAGAAAATTGGATTTCTGTATGCATAAATAGTATTTCAACTCTTAATGTCAATATAATATTTTTAATGCAAGAGTTTCTAAACTTTTGAAGAGGAGTTGTTATATAACTGGTATCGTTTATGATGTCTATCTGTTTTCATCTTATCCTATAAGTTTTTCTGCTTCATTAATGAAGAAATATAACAAACATCAACAGTAATGTTCACAAACGTCTGACTAATTGCACATTAGTACATTATTAGATGACTCTTCACTAAAAGAAGCTATTTTCCATCTTTCCATCTCGATCACTTTCTAATAGCTGATACATTTCTGTAAATAGGTTTATGTTTTTCGTTTCTATTTCACTTATTAGGTTAATACTGAAGACTTACTTTCTACGTTTTAATACGATCGCTTTTATTTACTATATTCAAAGACTTTAAAACATTAAGACAGTTAATGACATAAAATAAAAATGATGATACTATATTATCATAAAAAAATGTAATCATCGGATCTATACAACATTTTCTTAGAAGTTAAGGTATAAATCTAAAATTTGGAATATTACAATGCGTGAATTAAATGATATTTAATATGAAACAATACATTAAATGGTAAATATATAACTTCAAGAACAATATAAAAAATATGTTCTATAATTACTAATTATTGATAACACGAGCTATACACTATACGTGTTGGAAATGAGTTGATTGATCAATTTAATTGGTAGCTGTACCCACTCTTCAGGTAATTCAAATTAGTTTTCATCTCACGAAGAGTGATATAGAGGTTGTTTCTTAATTAATCTCGTATCTCACAATTTTTTATTGAGTTTAGATAAGGAGAATTGGAATATTAAACGTATTTATTTTTAAAATATTCTTTTCACTGCATCTATTCCGTATGTTCTCGCATTATTATCTATGAAAATGAAGTGAGGTTGGATTCGATTCGATAAAACTTAAATTCCAGATTAACGGTATTGTAACGTTTGGATGATCCTAAATTCGTTAATGAGATTCCTGTAATCTCCGTCATTTGGAAGTAATTATCTAAGAGTTTATACAAGTTTAATAAAGACCAAATGTCAGACCAAATACAAGTTTAGATACACTGTATTTATCTAAACTCGTATTTGTTCTGATTCAATTCTCCGAGTACTTTCTATCAAATGAAGAACTGTGGTACTATCTTTGACACATGTTTAAACTATTAAAAAACACTTAAAATATAAGAAAGAATTTATAAAAATTTATTAGGAAAAAGACTTCACCGATTTGACAACTTATTTTTATACTAAAATACTTCAATGTGCAAGTATTATACCCGTACTTTGAGCTTTAATATTACATTGTTTTATTTCTATATTCCGTTAAAAACTGATTTTTGTCCTTTGAACAACACATTTTCGATATATTTTTAAATAGTTTCAAATCATTATCTCAAATTAATAAAAGTTCTCTCTCAAATTAAATTTTTCAGTGGGCTTAGATTCATTTAAAATTATAAATACCACGGATAGCTAGTCATCTGGAATGCTAGATATATTATGGAATCTGGTTCAGACAGAAATTTAAGTCGGCGTAATTCATCCGCATGTGGTCGAACTAACTGCGAATTCGTCTATTCATAATGAATATGTCTTTCGTAGTACTTTATTTTAAAACAAGTAATAGAAAGGAATAAATGTACGGTACAATGACATAAAATATAATAATAATAAAAAATTCTAAAGGCACAAATTAAAGAATTGTTAAAATCACATTCATAAAAATTCCAAATTTTCTAATTTTTAATGTCTGTTATTGAATTTTGTTACGTATCTCACTTCTTTAACTCTTTTTCGTAAAAATAAAATCGCATGGTTTCCTTAAAATTAAAATTTATTGGGGGATGTTACTAATCTAGCATATCAATTACGCGTAATTAATATTTAAATACATTTATTTTAATCAATAGTTAAATACACTAATTTTAACTATATTAAGGTAGAAATATTATAAGCAAAATTGTGGTCGGCCGTAGTTTTAATGTGCTCATGCTTGACGTTGATCGACTAAATCAATCAAACAGTAATATTAACAATGAATTTTTAAAATTGCTTCAGTTAAAGTTTGTATTTCATCTTAACTAAAGTAAAACCTGTGTAAACCGGACTCGCAAAGTACCGAATATTTTTTCCTGATTTGCCAGGTGTCCGTTTTGAAAAAGTTTTACTGTAAATTTTCTCGTAATTCTTAAACCAATAACCAATAAAATTATTTATTTTTTTAATTAATTATAAAATTATTAAGAATATTTTTCCAAGCAAGAGATTTAATATGAGATTTTTTTATTTTAATGTATTTTTTTTAATTACATTTATCAACACATTTGCATTAATAGCAGAAAATAATATAAGAAATTATTGTATTTATGTATTATTGGTAATATTTAAACTGAAGGCTCTTTAAAACGTACAGAAACATTCCTTCTAAATGAGTAACAAGTTCATCAGAATTAAAAGAAAATTTTCTGGCGATTTAAATTTTATTATTATTATATGCTAAATATTTAACGGGTTAACCGGATGTAATTATAATTGAAAACTAATAACTATTTTTAAGGGGTAATGTTATGAAATTTTAATATTTGTATTCATTTTTCTTGTAACTTTTCATAAATTTTATAAATAAATTATATTTAAGACAAAAACTGAATCTGGACATAAAGTCGACCTCTGTAAGATATATATTTAAATAAATGGGCTTTATGGCATATATTTATGTTGAAGAGCTTGAAACGGTGAGCAGCTGCTTGAAATAAGGTTTAGTATATCATAAAATGAAATTTACCAGAAAAAACTGACATGGAACTAATTCATTTTCCATTCATATTGCACAGTCTTTAATAAAATTCGAAAAACTATAGTAGATAGTAAGCATTATCAGAAGAAGAAACTAAATAGGAAAGGATTATAAGGTCACTTCCAGTAAAAAGATATGTTTAATGAATCGCATAATACGTCATCTGTGACTAATTATTCTGCAACATACCAAATGTACAAAAAAAAAATTATTTAAAAAAATTAATTGTCATTTGCACGTCTACTGTGAAATAATCTTAATAACAGTAATTAACAATATCAAGTGATATTTATTGATTGTAGTTTTATAATGACATAAAAATTAATTTTCGTGTCATTATAAAAATAAATAATTGATTTTCAACACACGCAAATGATGTGAAAATAACAAAGAATAATAAAATTAAGTCTAAATTACAAAGAACACGTAAAATATATTTGTGCACGAAAACAAATTTGACAAACGACCACAGAAATTACTAAATTTTAATGAATAAAATTCATTAATTATTCATTTATATTGAATCAATTTTAAATTTTGATGAAATCTGTATCTTTTCGATTCTTATGAAAAAATGATTGATAAAAATTCAAATTTACTTAATATACATTTAGACGAAGTAAAAATAATTCTGTACATTAAACAAAATAAATTAAAGTTGACAGTAAAATAAATAAAGACTTAATTTATATCACGTCCATATAATCATTTTTCATATAAAGATGTTCCTCTCTCCAAGAACTGAGCCTAATGATACTGATCTCTTCTATTTAGACCTGTTTATATTATTAATTTATTCGTAAGTAAACTATTTTATTGAAAACTTCATTTTAAAAATATATTTAAAAACTAATTAAGAATAAGTATTCAAAAGGGGTGAACTTCACTCAAGATTCTTATGTCCAAAATATCATCATATTAGAAAATAATTTATTTTAACAGACTAAATATAATTTTGATTCTAAGATGAAGATTCTTGATGACGACGTCATTAATAATTGCTAACAACTGCACACTTATAAAACATTATTTCTTTCAAATAATATTTGACAGAATCAATGCATAAATTTACAAAGTATCAAAACGAATTTTCTTCCGAATATAACAACGAAAACGCTAAATTAACGAATAAAAAACTAACTTCAAAGAGTGTTTTAATCAATACTATAAATAAGACTTTATGGCGAATCTGTATCTTTAAAGTACATTCCTTTATAACAAAAGACAAACAATAATAAACTGAACGGTTTTCAGATTTGCATATTTCGACAAATTATTCAGGCGCTGTAACGTTCATTCGGTAATCATTTCGTAATAGGGTAGTTTAGATTCCAACTAGATTCCAAAGTTCATTCCAAGACAAATAATTCCTAATATGCAAAATTTGAAATAACGGTTGATTATAACCTAAGGTTTAACTAACTAAATTCCTTACTATTCACGGAAATCTTTTCACCGTGTTATTAAAGTATCTCACAGAATTTTACACAATGACCATAAAATATCTGGAAAAATCCAATCACTGCCACATAAAGCTACTAAATCTTCGAGTTTAATGAAAAATTTATAAAGATCGTTTTCTAATTTAAAAAGAATTAATTACATTAGTATAAATTAATACTCTCAGTACACAGTTATAAAAACTAATATGAAAAATTTTGTCATTTGTTTCCTTCGAAAATAATAATGAAGCGCATCTTCTATATCAATTTGAAAATTTTAAATAAAATTAATAATTGCTGACGTATGATTATATATTTATTTTATTTTATCGTTGACATACAATGTATAGCCTTCAATAAAGTCTTTTAAAAGAAAATCTCTGTCCTTAATACTTAGACAAATCGATATTACAGATATAAAACTATAAAAATCCATCATGTACAGTTTAGTATATCTTTAAAGTTTATAGTTCTTTTCAGAAAAGTTTCGTCTTACTACTAAAAAAGTAATGATGAAACAATGAAATAAAATGTAAGTACTCAAGAAAATTAATGTATGAAATGAATGTAACAATAGATATTACTACATTACTTGATTACGAGCAATACGGGAAAGCGGATCAATGTTTTCTAAACGAGTCTTTCTGAAAGCAACTGTACGGTACAGTATACAAAGTACATAAAACTAATTACATAAAATCTACTTATTTAATATTGATAATTATTTTTACATTAAATATAAATAAATACACTGTCATTACCTAATCCATCGCATTATTTCGTTTTTAAAATACACATATTCATCACATTTTAACAAATCGTTTTTCTAAAATAGCATTGCGAGGATCCAAGTAAATTAAGTTACGCCGAATCCGCCTTTATAAATCAAATGAGCCTGATATGACGTCATCCAGCTAACGTTCTTAACAATGCGATAGGGAAGTTTTATGAACAAAGTGGTATCAACTTATCTACTTTTTTCATCCCCATTGAAAGATAGGATAAGTGCAATCGTGAAAGATTCAACGATTATCGGTAGACGATAAAAGATGGTTGATAATTCTTCTTTAATTTTCTTGTTTTCAGAGATAAACGTATCGTTTCTTCGTATGTAGAATGTGTATTTCTTGATTATAACAACGTATCTGATGAGACATTTCTCTTTTTGTGATTAATTAACTTTTAGTATAACACAACTAAGTGATAAAATTCACGAATGTCTTCAAATTTTAATGAATGGGAAACTTCGCATTTTAATTCCAAATAAAATAACGTAAACTGTGGCAATGATTTTTTTTTCTTTTTAAATATATAATTTAGTTTTTAATTATCTACTTTAGGGTAAACTGTAAATTTGGATTCTCACTTAGACGTAGTGAATGTATAAAAACGTTTTACTGTATGAGTGAGTTACCAATCTTCTTGTACAAAAAAAGAACATTGCATGGACATTTATCACAAAGTAGTTTGTTATATATGTGTTTGGAATAATTGAAAATTATAAAACATTAAATCCTGTTTTTAACTCAATGTTAGAATTATCACCAACTGTTGCACAACACTATCTATTGAATAATTAGGTCCCTAAATTTTATTTGCTTGTCCAACTCTAATTAATAATAGTATCTTTCTCTTTCTTTTATTCTTGTGAGTGATAAGATAAAGACGAAATTATTATTTTAGATAAGAAAATAAAATATTGAAACGTCGTCTTCCGGTTGGTACACGTCGTTTCAATATTTCAGAGAAAATAAAGTAAAATTAAACAAAAACAATTAAAATTGTAGACAACAGGGCGATTGGCAACATGTGATTGATAGCACGAGAAAAAAAAGCTAACATTCTATGCATTCATTATGTGGAAATTGGGAACCGATTAGGTATATTTCATTGCTAAATTCGAATAATTTCTTAAAGCAAGCAATATTTAAAATTCTTTAATAGCATCTGGCAATATTTTATAGTCATTACTTAAACAATTCTAAAACAATCTAAATTACAAATTGCTCTTCCCATAGATATTGAAAAATCTATCATTAAAGAAAATATTGTTATACTATTGTTAAAAACTTATATTTTCCTTGATCCTAGTTAACAACATAATACAATTGTGCTATTAACTAGAAAAAAAATAGTTATTAATAATGACTGACTGATTTACTTATACAATAATATAAACATAATGTTAGTGATTTTTGTAACGCATACCGACCAGAGTAGAGACTATCTGGTTGGTGTGATTCTATCTATTACGGTAGATCCTGACAAATAATAGAATAAGACTTCAGGGATCGGTATTCCTATCCAATTGATACTCGTGATTTTTCTAGAGAACTGAGCATGGTAAGAGATAGAAAGCGATGCCTTGTCCAGGACTCTCAAGAAAAATAATGAGTATCAACGGGACAGAAACGCCAATATCTCAAGACATAGATAAATCTTATAACGGGGTCATCTTGCCAACAACATCAAAGCGTAATAAGATTATTCTTCTTGTAATGAAAAACTTTGTTTCTCTCAAATGAGTTAGTGGAAGAACAGTTCTGAATCGCATAAAGTAGAACATGTTATCGTCTATCTCATGGGAAGGAGAAAAAATTCGAGATAGATAGGCTTCGAGATATTGAAGTTCTTGCACAGTAAACAATAGTAGGTTTGACTGGAGGCACGGTATTTTATTAATACAATAACAAGTACAGTACATACCTGTATTAGGTATAAATAAAACATTTTGACATACCTTAACAGTTTCTCAATAGTTTCTGATCCGTCCGTCTTTCTTCAACCAATAAGACGCATGAGAAACTCGTAGTCAGTCGATCAAAGAAAAGCAGCGTTAATTGCAACTATGTACTGCAATGCAAGAAATGTTTCTCAATCGCAATTTATGCTATCAAAATGCAGTTGCCGAGCTTATAAATTTGTAATTAACACTTTTTATTCCGTAATTTGAGATATAGAGGTTTCAGGAAAAAATTATTTGAGATAAACACGGAAAATATATTGGATTTTGGTTGAAAATGTAGGGGAAAAATAAATTTCGAGATAAACATGTTTGAGATAGGTTCAACTGTATATCAATACATTTGATTCAAACTTTTAGTATGATTAATAAATGAAGTTACTGAACTTAAGACAAATATATTTGTAAAAAACAAAATCGTTTAGATTTAACGTCTCAAATTATATTCGTTATAATTTTTCATGAAAAATACAATTCAGAATGTCCATCCATAATCTTCAATCATGCTGGCAAATTAATTAAAATTATCCCTTCATATTAGAGAAAAAATTAAAACTCAGATTAAATCAAATGGCACAGACAATTTTTTATTATTTCTGCCCCAGGGCACTTTTTCCATGCTCATCCTGGGTTCGGCCAGGCTCACATTGGGAGTAACTGGGGTCCAGCTTATCCGCGACATAATGCTCTTGCGGGATATCTCGCTTTGATTCGATCCCGGATCCCCTAGAGCGATAGAGCGAGTGGCTGTTATGAACGGAAATCTCGCGGCAAAAATTCAATCCAAATCCTTCTAGAGATCGAGAAAAACCGAGATCATTTCCTAGAAACAAATACCACTAGTATAATATTTTTATAATAAATTTAAATCCAAAAACATCGCAACTTAATTATTTTATTTAAAAACTACTTTTTGTCATATCTCATTAATTTGAAATGATATATCCATCTAAATCAACGCAACAAATTAATGAGATATGGGAAAAACTGTCGTATAGTGAAAGACGTTACCTACATGAGCCATTTAAAAAGGAATAATTGTAATTTAATCTTAAATTACAATTGTTACTGTTTATTAATGATTTAATAACCACGCACTGAAATGTTTTCTTATAGGCACGAGAGATCTAGAATCGAATGCGACCGGATCTCCGTGATTTTTATAAACATATTGGATAGAACCATCATTTCCTTCATTTCCTATATCTCAATTATGCTATCTGATTCCATTAGGAATCAAGAATTGTCTACAGCAAGCAATTTTTACATAAGTATACCGATACCGTAAAAATATTTACCCGCGAATTTTTTTCACAAATAAAACAGGATTGGGATTTTAAAATTCTCTGTTATTTTAAATATTTTTAAAAACAAAATAAATATATATATTTACTCACAGAAAACATTTTACAAACTTATAGACTGAATCAGCAACGTTTAGAAAGCTAAATTTAATCATAAATACTTTATTATTTATTTGCGTTTTAATTCAATGTTACTTTGTTTCATTCAAATTAGTTTAATCTGATTTGAATCAAACGAAATTGCAAGTGCGAACTATTTTTCGATTCAATCAAAATACCAGGCATATGACAATTTAAAAACGGGTTGTATTTGAAATAAATGAAAATGTTTTTAAATCACGCTTCGTTGTGATTGAATAGCAAAAAATAAAATTTTTAATATTAATAACCTAAACAAAAATAATAAATAAATTTCTCTATTGATAATCGGGTTGTTTTCGGAACATCTAATTGAAATTCGAAAATGTTCTTTTTACAATAAATACATACAACACTCCATTATCAATATTATATTTACTATATAATTAAATATAATAGACATATATAGTAATAATAATAGACACGTTATAATAAGTTATAAGTCTAAGTCGTAATAGACATATAAAGAAGGTAATGAGAGATCATAAATACAGTATGTCATAAAAGCGATAAATCTTAAATATGGGAGTGTCTACATTGTTATATTTCATTACATCCACCTACAAAATATTAATCAACTAAATTTGATGAAAGCTGATTTAATTTTCAATTGAAATCAATCATCAAAAACACTTGTTCAATTTTAAATAACGATTTGTTTGCATATTATCTTATAGTTAAAAAGAAAAAAATATACATATAAATTTGAAGATGTGCCAAATTTAATATATTTATTCTTAAAAAGGGAGACTGTAAAAATTAAATTCAAAAAGAAAAAATTTAAATGTTGAAGGTTGATTACAGATAATAAGCCTAGCTTAAGCCATAAATTAGATCACTTAAGTGTAATTTAATCATCACCTTCGGCCATGCAGTTGTTCATTTTTGATTAAATATCGAAAGCCATAGTTTAAACTTGACTAGAGATTGGTCTAGTCGACTTAAATCTAAACCTTTCTATATTTGACACCGTTGTTCTTCAAATTAATAATTAATTCGAAGAAAAGTGGTTATTACTAAATAAAAGTTATTATTCGTTGATTTTATATACAAATTACTCAATCCTTTAAAGCAGGCATGTCAAACTCATACGATATTACGGGCCACATGATCTATTTTGTATAAGTCGGGGGGCCGCACGTTTTCAATGTTCAAAAAATTAATAAAATACGATTTTTAGAATGATTATATTATGTATTTATTAGACTCAATATATTGTATATATATACGTACATAGACATTTTATATTTCATATTTAATATTTTTAAACTTAAAAATATTTTATATTTTTTTATAAAAAACAAAAGTTATAATAAGAAATAAACAAAATCACAGTTTAATATTACTTTTTAGAAGATATTTGACAACGTTTTTCACAAAGCGAGTCATCAAAATTTGGTTGAATATATTCAGCCGATGCAATTTTTAAAATTGATGATAAATGTTGATCGGTTAACCTCGACCTTTCTGAATTTTTGTTATTTTTTCATTAAAGAAAATAGTTGCTCGCATAAATAAGTGCTTCCGAACATAGCCGGTATACGGGTAACAAACGATAACATTTTAGGAAACCGATCTACAGATAAATATGTATAAAAATCTGGAATTCCAACTTGCATATATTTTTGCTTCAGCAAATTATCACATTGGATTTTAAGTTAATTAATTCCATTTGTAAGTTTTCATCAACGGTTTCAATATCGATAGATAGAGGTGAAGTAAAAAGACGAAATTGTAATTCACAGCTTTTAAAATTAGAAAATCTTCGATCGAATTCTGTATATTTTAATTTAGGTGATTTAAGCAATAGATATTGGCAGCTTTCAAAGTTTTCTTTTCCTATTTGTTTTCGCCAAAGTAATCATTTTTGTTTGAAAGCGTTAATATTATCAAATAGCGTTGTCACAACACGATTTTTGCCTCGAAGCTTAAGATTAAGTCGATTAAGATGACTCGTAATATCAACCGAGAAAGCCAGGATCTTTATCCTTTGTCCATCTTTTAATTCGGCGCATTCATAATTTTTTGTTTCCAAGAAAATTATGATTTCGTCCAGCAATTCGAAGAATCGTTTTAGCACTTTATGACTCGAAAGCCAACGAACTTCCGTATAATATGGTAGATCGGTGTATTCACATTCCAGAAATGAAGCAAATTGAGATTATTAAGTCCACCTGCTCGAATATAATTTACAAATCACAAAAATTACGATGTTTACAAAGTAGATTCACACAAACAGTCAAAGTTCCGAAAGTCGCTATTCCTGAACAGATCCGTCGAAAAGACACCTTGCGACGTATACTTCGGATACAGTCACTCGTCACGGCAATAGTAGACGAAACACCTTACGGCAGAGCACACAAACGTCCGCCTTGACGTTCCAGCAAACACTTGACTTTCGCGCCAAAACCTTTTCTTTTATACGTATTGTAGCAATCGCTGATGGACAAATCGGCACGTAGCAGTCTTCCACGATGTTCGCCGGCCAATCATCGTTCGTAGATTCAAAGCCGCGGCCGTTATCCAACCGTCTTTCCTAGCGTCGACCAATTTGAATTGGTTGGACGAAATACGGAACGGACAAACACAAAAAGGGCGGAAATCGTACAGTTCAAAAAAGTTCAAACTTTCCAACTTCGAGCGTCAAAGATTGATATTTAAAAATTTTTTTAAAGTCTCGGCGGGCCGCAACCCAGGTGTTGGTGGGCCGCGTGTTTGACATGCCTGCTTTAAAGAATAAAGTAAAAGATAATACAAAGAAATGTACAGTTTAATCCGTTAACTGTATAATCTACATAACTCGCAGAAAAATTTCTAATTCAACTGAATAAAAAAAGAAAAAGTCAGCAACGAATTGCTCCATTTCCCGGCAATATTTAAAATTTTAGTGGCGCCATCTGTTATCATATTTTATTTAAAACACTTTTTATATTAATTATAAAATGGCAAAAAAGCTTAATTTTGTGGGCAGGAATGAGTTTTATAAAAAAATTGTAATTGCTAATAACGAGTAAAATCGTCATTAAGTCCCACCCTACTGGAGATACACACGACCCCCCTCGACCTTTAACCACCAAAATTTAATAGCATCAACCCTCTTAATAAACAAACCTCCCTGAAAAATTTCAGAAATTTTCGACAAAAAGCACAGGAGTTATTAAGCTTCAAACAGGGTGAACAAAATCGTGCCCCCCACACACTAACATCCATACATACAGAAATTACCCCTCCCTCCATTTTTTTTTTTTTTTTTTTTTTTTTTTTGCATTTCTCGACGTTTAAAGGTGTCCTGAGCTCAAAAATGTAAAAATCCGAAAAAATGACCTGAGAGAGGTCATTTTTTTCCGGATCGCCATACTTTCTTTCTGTTATTACAGCCGGAAAAGTAAATATACTAAAACGCTAACGGCAGCAGCATATTTACTCACGAAGTGTATAATAACTGTAAAGATATATTTTTTATACTCAGATAATACCAATACATTCACGATAAATGAATCGGATTTTAAAAATAGCAAATTGTAATTGTAAATTATAATTTATTTAATAGCGTTACGGAAAAAGATGAATCAAATGAATTAATAACACCAAACAAATCTGTTCGTAAACAAAACCAATTTGAAAAATAAATATTCTGCATTTTTTTTCTGGGATATCTTTACTAACTATATAAATATGGTTTTAAATATTTGAAATATATTTAGAAAAGGCATTAAAGACAAATCAGTTATAAATTTGTTCCCGCCTATCAAGAATACTAGAAGGTATTTTATTTTAAAATTTACTATATCTTGCCTAGATTTTCCACCCCCAGAATTTCTTTTGTGCAAATATGTATAAAACAAAGTTTCTGAAATATTTAATTTGAATTATTCTGTTGTAATAACATTAATTACTGTTAATTTACCGAGAAACAAAAGGCAACATCTTTACACATTAAAATAAACTGTAAATAAAATTTTAAATCGTGTTAAATTCCAAAGCTCAGATTATAAATAGTTTATATATAAATTTCATATTTTATGAATGAAATAAAATTATTTGAAAAAAAAAATATATAGATATTTCCCAACTAAACAGCGTTAGAATCAAGAATAAATTTTTAAACTAAAGCTAATATAATCCATTCTTATATTTAATTTTAACTCAGATTTCACGTAGAAACCAGTTTCTTTAAAGTCGGTAATGCCATCTAGTGATCATAGAAGAAAGGAAATAATTTTATTTAAGGAAATCAATAAAAACAGAGAATTTCCTTGTTCTCAAATGCATTTTTAATGATTTCTTGTCAAGTCATGTGATCATCATTCCTCTCAGTCACGATAAGATTTTTTTCCTGCCACTTAACTTGCGATTCTAAAACATTTATGTTGTTTGATACAGCGCTGCAGTGCGATGCCAATCTATTTTCTACCGCCATCAGTCCCGAATCTGCGGACATGCCTGCGAAGCGTGTTAAGATATCTTTTATCTATATTGTCCGACTGAAACATTTAAAACTAAACATAATACAGAAATTGAGAATAATTAATCAATCCCGAGCCCTATCTTCACATTTACACCGAATGTACAATACTGTATACGTCGGATCGAATGTAAATTATGTAAATTTATTTATGAAAATAGCAAAAATCTCGGTTGAATGGTGATGAAAAATTAATTAAGTTGAAATATTAAAATTTTTAGTACGACGAACTTTATGATGATTCTGCGCAGCGGTGGTATTTTTCCTATTTTAAATTCAAATGAACTATTCGACTTTCGTTCAATGACATTACTGTTCTAAAGAACGTTGTTTAAACATTACTCTCTTGCAAGCAATAACCTTAATATTTGTTTTGACTATCACGTTTAAAATTTTACAACTTTCTTCAGAAATAACACCATCCATCTTGTGCAATTGATTTCATCTCTTCTTATCACAATGAGTTTTCTTTATTTGCTTTTGATTTGTTTATCCTAAAATTCTTTTACTGTTTATTATAAATCCATTAGCAATAATACTAAGTGAAGTAAACATCGGGTGACGTGAATTGCTATTTATAAAGAATCTTTTGCGCGAAAATTGTTTTAATTTGTTTGCAACGTTAAAAACTGCATTTAAACAATGCCATTACTAGCTCAGAAATTACTTCAGGCCTGTCTAACGGAATTAATGTAATATGAATTTTAAATGGATGTTGTTTCAGTTTGGATTTTTCTCTAAATATTTTTATTAAATCTGTGTCCATATCGAAAATATAAAATATCCGGCAATTTAAAGATCATTTTTCGTTTTAGATATTAAAAATATAAAATTTCAAAAAATACGAATATATTCTGTATATTTTTAGATATAAAAAATCCTTCAAGTACTATTTAAATCTGATTTTTGCAATCATTATTACTATTATTTTTTAAAATTAATAATAGCTTCCAACTGACAACTAAATTGTGCAAAATATTAAAAACTGAAATAGCCGTTGATTCATATTGATTTTAGGTGTTTTCTTTAATGTCTAAGAAGTAAAATAGAATGTTTATAAACTGTTTTCAATTAATGTTTCCTAATTAACAAGTTATGTAATACTACTAAAAACTTATCCAATATTAGAAACAAATTAAAATTATCAATAAAGCACGTTCGTTACTTATTATATTAACGTAAAATAACAGTCCAAAACATTTATATCCTAGACACTCCTCTAAAATTTATCGATCCCTAGAGAAACCTTCTGGATCTGTCCATTCAGAAGATGTCTGAAAAGAACAGATAAAAACCACGATACTTTTTAAAATGAATTTAAAGTATATATTTATATTAATGCAAATCGGTGTGATTTATTTCCTGACTCTTCTTGAAAGATAAAACGGACGACTAAAATATTCTCGGAATATAGATCAAAATATTAGAAAAACTATTATAACAGCTTAATTTTACATTTTACTTGAATAGTGTTATAATCGACTTGCAGAAAAAAATAATAGTAATTAAAAGAACCCATTAGCAGTTACATCAACGCAGTAACGATGCATTTAGATCAATGGA
Organism: Centruroides vittatus; assembly: GCF_030686945.1. Classification (NCBI taxonomy): domain Eukaryota; kingdom Metazoa; phylum Arthropoda; class Arachnida; order Scorpiones; family Buthidae; genus Centruroides; species Centruroides vittatus. The sequence goes on along the minus strand of NW_027122708.1, from coordinate 1,611,824 downwards.
ATATCAATCGAAAATTTATATATAAATTTTATGAAAGAAAACGATTTTAAAGACAATCCGAGCGGTTTAATATTTAATCTAATACAGAAAATTATTTATTCCAACGAGTCAAAGCTAAAAGTGTTATAGGCTTGTGGAGCCCTCCATATTCATAAGATATAATAATAAGCTAAAAATTTAAATAAGTTATTTATTACGATCAATATACAAAAAACGTTGAGATAAAAATAAATCAATATTTTAGATAAAAAAATTTTCCACTATCCGTCATTCTTTTATTATATCACACACACATATGACACATGTTTCATAAATATTTGTGCAATTATTTATTATGTTGAGACGCGTTTATATATTTCAAAAGAATAAATACATCAATAGAATTTTATACATGAAAACGAAACAGCTTAATAAATTTGAGCCATTTATACACTACAATGATTCAAAGTTAACAAATCGCTTAATGTTAAGAATGGTATGCTTATGTATAGTACCGTGTTGCAATATCGTAAATAAAAAAATAATAATACCCAAAATATATACCATAACATACATCACACCATGTATTTTTTTTTCTTTCTTAGATTACCATGATATATGCCCAATTTTTATTTTATATACTCCACGACTATGTAAGAACGAAGTAAACGCGAGATACAACTCTTTTAACTAAACAGACTTTTAAATTGTTTCAATAGACATTCGGATAAAATAATAATAATAAAGAATCAATAACTAAACAATTTTACAACTTCCTACAAAATTACAAATGATTTAACAAATAATAACATTTATAAAATTAATAAAATCCACTCGAAATATTACAGGCAGATTTCGCCTTTTTAAACATTAAAACTTTTTTGTTTTATATTTGTTCCTAAAACATTTTCATTCCAATGTTTAACTTGGATAAAGTACATTACTATTGATATAGGTCATACGGAACATTTCAAAACTCCAGTAGGCTTCTCGATATTGTGTTATTGTTACGAATCCATTACAATAAAGCGGAGATAGACTTAATGCATATTTGACTAAAATTCCAATTAAATCGAGTTAAATCATATATATATATATTCAGTTAACTATTAAAGCTATTAAACGAAATTATCCAGTTATTTCAATTCTCATTAAATGAAAATCAATTTCCACAAATAATTTACTGGAAAAGATTAAAACTTTGATTGAAGTAATAAATTGCTTCGACCGTATTCTACTCGATTCTTTGAAGTAAATCATTTCTAATGCAACTCTGCATTTTCATAGATTTAAACCGATAAAAAAAAAAAAAAAAAAATCACATCAAAGTTACTCGTTAGGTGAAATCAACTATTGAATATATTGCGACGGAAATACTTAAATTTAATAGTAGCTGTCAAATTCTTGTCTGATTAAATCTTGCTATTAATAAATTATTTCGTTATTTACAATTATTTTATATTTATATAACGACGTACCGAAGTCTATAGCTACATACTTTGCAATATTATTTAAAAATCGAGTAATTATTTATTGTGGCATCGTCACAATGCCGGGCTGCAATTTTTAATCATGTTTTTAATTTAAAATATATGCTCTCCATTTCAAATTAGTAGTGGCTTTCTCATGTACTGTACAGTACATCATATTTTAGCGATATAGTTCATCTATTTAACTACTTTCAGGAGAAAATTTTGAATTTAAGTAACATGACCGGAAGTTATGTTACTTAAATTCGTGTGTGTGTGTGTGTGTGTGTGTATAAATTTAATAGTTAAATCGGGGCAGGAGGCCCCAATTAACTATCAGGGCCTCCCGCCCTAAGCTCTCCATATCTAGTCTTAAATTTCATCTAACACCGTTCTCGAGATTAAGGAAAGACACGAACGGTCAGACGACAGTGGGAATTTATAGGTCTACAATTTTTTTCAAATTGCAGCTCAGCCCAATAATGACAAACAATTCTACCTCAAAATAGAAAAATCTTTTTAAAAATAAAATGAGTAAATATATGACATATAATCAGATCAATAAATGTAGTTTTTAGTTACTAAGACCATTGTTTTATCACCCACTCCCAACTCAACCTTACCAATCCTCTCAAAAGCCCGAGCAATGTCAGCACACGCAACTAGTATAAAACGATATAATAAAATATCGTTATTACTTTATAACAAAGTAATATGATTTTATTAATAGTAGTGAATTTATATGTTCTCAATATTAAATATTCAGCCCATCAAACAGTGCGTCAATATACTTTAATTCACATGATGTAAATTCGTAACGTTGAAACTTTATTTCATTAATCGTAATAGGAAATATATGCTGTTTCTAAAACTATAAAATGTTATCCAAAAGCTATGCTATGTTTACTATTATTTATTAACTTGAACAAATGAGTAAATAACAATATAATTCAATAACGTGAATTAATTCTCATTAACATTTATAAACACTATTCAAGATTGATGATAATTAATGCGCATTAATTTTTAAAAATAATTTTTTTCAATAAACAAAATATTTTCGTTTTCATTTTGCTATTTCTAGAAAATCATAGAATTTTCACTCATTATTTATTATTAATTGTTTTTCCTTTTTCTCACGAATAAAAGAAAATCTGAAATTTATTATTTTTCAGACGTTTTATAACCGATTTTAAAGTTTAAAAACAATTGACTTACGTAATGCTGCCTTTCTTCTATCAGCCTACGCACTAATTATAAATAATTAACGAAAAAAACTAAAAGTTTGAGCTTATGTAAAAATTACTTTTTGTTAATAACCTTTATTAGTGTACTAGAGCGTGTAATTCTGCTCTTATTTACAATTTTAGTTGCATAAGCAAGTAATAAGTTTAATTATTTTCATGAAGATAGTAAGCGTAAGATTTCGATCTCTGGATATCAGATTTCGAATCTCTGGATGTTCTCTATTTATTTGTTTAACCACTAAAACTACATATTGTCATGTTATTTACTTAGAAAGAAAGTAATATAAAAAATATAAGGTTCATGTACAGTATTATCAATATAAATAGATACTCTTAAGAAAATGGAGAGAGTTTTAATCCGCAATACCATCTAAATTCTACCATGTGCTGAAACAAACACTAATAGAATAACAATCATTGGTTAACTTTGTACAAAATGAAAAAGTAATGAAACTGATGATATTGAATAATCGATTTAATACAAAGAAAAACATTTCATTACCATACAGCAAACATTTTTTTTTAGTAAACAGAGTATTTTGTTTTTAATTTTCATTGTCGATACAAAATCACAGAATTTTCAATCACTATACATTATTAATTCTTTATCTCTGTTCTTGTATACAATCTCCAGTGTGTTAAAATAAATTATAAACGTTTTAAGTGAATCTAGTATTTGTATAGCTTCTTACAGTATCTATAGAAAGAAACAAGACATAGCGTATAAAAATACTTTATACTTCTACACTATTTACTCATAAAAAAAAAAATAAATTCTATGTGAACAGTTAAAAATGCTGTCGTTCGCCATGCTAGTAGTATTATACATATCGGCACTTCCGCTAACATAATCTAATTGTTTGTTGGGATACGACAAAAATCAAAATTTTAAGAAAAAATATCCATACAAAAAGACTAAATATCAAAATCTTCAAAAGGGATCTTGTGCGAATCTTATGATTCTCATAATTTATAGTTAGCTCCTACACAGAAATATACAAACTCGTCTTCTATTACTATAAAGATATAGAAAGTATGTTTTAGAAGTAAATAACTTCGAATCAAGTCTTATTACATTATAATATACAATATTAATCAAATAATAATAGCAAATTATATCTTACAATTCAGCCGAAAAAACAAAATCAGCATTATAAACGAAGAAAGTTATTCTATTTAAAACTGTTTGTATCTAAACCAAATTTATAAAAGTACATTTTATCATTAAAAAATTGTACAAATTCTTTTCGGAACCATCTTAATGGAAATCACACCTTTAATTTGAGAGCGAGTGAAGATAAAAAATATAATTATAATTTAACGATACGATTAGTTATTTTCCAATTTTTAACATTTTGATAATGTTGACATTTAGTAGTTAAAAAAGTTAATTTTCGGCGTTATTTAGCATTTAAAGCAATTCAAACGTGTCATTTTAATGATATATCGCTTACTAATGAATAAAAATGTTTTCCTTTCCGTTTTCAAAACTATATTATTTTATGGGCGACGCTTACAATAGGAAAAATAATCTTAACTATTCGGCGATTTTTAAAAAATATTATTTTAATTAAAAATTCTTTTAAAAATCGAAAATACTTTCAACATGCTTTAAAAAACTAACTAAATGAAATTATAGCAAATACTTATAAATCATTCTTTCTTTTTTATATTTTTGCACGCTTATGATTTCATAACACTACACTGTACGTAATATTTAGACGTTATTACAGTAAAGTATATGCGATTTTTAAATACATATCTGTGGGGATATTTGCTTAAAAATCAAGTCGAGTACCCGATTACCTGGAATAAAAAAGACCAGACATTCAATGATAGTTTCGAGTCACATTATCGATAAATTCGAAACTCCATTTTAAATAAGCCTAAAAAAGTGCCACGAGAATAAGAATAACAAGATTTATCTAAATAATTCACTTATTGTAAAATTTTCAATATAATTTTATATTTCTAAATAAAAATTCCAAAGTATGTTTAGAAATTTATATATAGGCTACACATGAATTTTTTATAAACATTTGAAATGTATATATACATAAGAATATATAAAAATAAAAATGAACTAAATCATTGGAAATTTGTTCTCCTGTATTTCGAGTATTATTTCAAAAAATAAATAAATACATTAATTTTAATTTTCATATCATATAATCTACATCGCTTAGGGCACATCTGCTATTTCATGTGAATGCCTTATTAATCACACTTAATTATTTTACAAATTAAAAGATTTAATTTTCACTACTTCAAAATAATACTAAATTATAATTTCTCAACGTTCACATTTACGTCACTAAATATGATGTCTGTTATCCAACACAATCACAACCTCAAAATACCTAATGCGTAATTGGGCTGTAATTTGAAAACATTGTACACCTATAAATTCCCACTGTCGTCCGTTTGTCGTCCCTTAATCTCGGTGTTAGATAGATAAAAGTCGAGAGTAAGGACAGGAAACCCCTATTAACTATATACGGACGTCCAGTATAGACCGGAAATCACATGATTCAATTCAAAAATTTTCTCCAGAACGGAGTTACGTACTGGCACGACACTGTTGTTACCAGGAAAAGTATGATGTACAGGGGTAAGACTACTAATTTGAGATCGAGAGGTTAAGTTCAAAGTTTGACGAAATTTCTAAAATAAAAATTTAAAAAGTTATTTGATTACAAAAATAAATTATTAAAAATATTTATCTACTACTATAAATCTATTTCGTTTATTTTTACGTATTTTTAAGAATAAAATCACGATTTATAATTTTCAAAATCAATAAAAATGAATCGAATTAATAAAGATAAAATAAAAAAAATAAAAATAAAGGTAAATTTATATTTTTAACCGTATTTAAAAATATAACAAATGGCAAAAGTTAGAAACAAAAAAATATCTTAATGCATTGACATAAAAACTCAATTTTACACTGCATGAAGCACGAAAACAACAAAATATACTGTATATATCACACTATTCGGCTTTTAATATTGTTGGTTTTAAAAATATCTCACTTCATATTAATAATTTATAATCAAATCTCTCAATTTAAAATTTTGTTTTTCAAGTTTAAATTTATCTTATTTTTCGAAATAATGATTTTCTCTTCCAATTTTCTCTACTAATTTTTTCTTTGAATCTGTATAGAAATTTCTTTAAAAGATGCCCACGCATATTTTAAAGAAATTTCTATACAACATAATATTAAATATAGCACGTTAGATTTGTTGTTAAATATGTATAATCGTTAAGCCATAAAAATGTACGCCAACAAAAATAAAATTCAAAGTCCCTAGACATATTAGAAATGCTTTTCATTAAAATCTGAACATAGTAAATATAAAATTTTATAGATATTATTAAAACGAATCTCTGACTTATAAAATGAAATATAGAAATACGATCATAGTAAGAGAATTTGTTACAATTGATATTTTGATACTAGAAACATATAAGAAACATAATTTATGTGTACGAAGATTTGAAGAGAATTATATTCAGATCATTAAATAAACGGAAACTAGATTATAACCTTCAATAATTTAATAAGTTCATTACTTTTCATCTACTTGTTTGCTTTTGTTTTGAGACACAACAGTGATTGATCATCAGCACAAATTTTTAACATTAATTTATTACTTCCGTATCTTGTACATCGGTTAAAAGTACATAAATCAACTCAGCGTAATAAGAGCATAACGAAAATAATACTACAATCAAACTGAATAAAGTAACTATTCCCCGAATAAGTCCACTATTTACAGTTATATTGTAATTTATTTTTGAACTTCTGCGTTAGAAAATAATTACATTGTAAAATTTATGTAATGTTTAAATCTGCTGTACGATCAAATTCTCTTGGAACCTAATAATGATCATTAAAGCTGAACGAAAATATTTGCTTTCAATTAAATAATTTACTGATTGAAATTAAATTGTTTAATTTGTTATGTTATAAAAAAATGGATATAAAACATCGTCTTGTAAACTTGATCAAAATAAATAATTAACTTAACTTTATTGCTCTTTTTTTAAACACAATAATAATACGATTCAACCGTGTTCATTTCCAACATTGTCGCAATTGTCACAATATTACTTTATTCTATAATTCTTTATTATAAAGCAGAAATTTTATTTTCACGAATCTTCTTATATTATTTTAAATACATACATATTCTTTCTCATACACACAAATTAATACAAACATTTCATATACCGATTATAGTTTTCGGAAAAATTTTCATAAAAATTCAAATATAAATTGTTTTGTTTGAAAATTGTATTAGTTGATTATTTATCAAAAATCTATCAAAATCACTTAACATCTCTCACAATGACATAAACTATTTTAATTCTAGATTTGAAGATATATATATATATATATATATTATTTAATCATCAAACTACGTACTTAAAGCCTACATTATTAATAAACTTCTATTTCAGAATCCGAAAACATCATTACTCTAATCAAATTTCTATTTTTTATTGTTCGCTACAGATTAAAGAAATCTTTAAGGATATTTACCACGATTAAATGGCAAATAAACTAATTGTGTATTTCAAATTCGTATGTTACAAATAAACGGAAATTTCTAGAAAGTTATTTTGTTTTTTTATCTAATACTTTAACCCATTTTTAGTGTTGTCTTCATTCAAATTCTTTTCCTTTGGCTATAATTTAAATTTATAACAATTTTATAAATATATAAAAATACAGTAACCCGGAATCAAGATAAAAGATAAATTAAAACGACATAATTTATTTTAAAAAATTTAATTCTTTTTTTTACGACAAAATTTTAAAAATAAAAACAAAAATTATCAATTTGTTTCTAACGGGCTTTATTAAATTTTTATTCCATTAATAAAAATTTAAAATAAGTAGAAATTCTAAATAACATTATTAGCATCAGAAACATCATATACGGTTAATTATTACAGGGTATTTGTTATATTAAGATGTTTTTACATCAATAACATTAGAATCTCTATTAGAATTAATACACAAAAAGATGTAAATGAAGTTTTTTTTTATGTATCAAGTTTAATTAATACACAGCCTTTAATGAAATGGGTGACTGCGATACAATCGAAACCTCGTGATTTTTCATCAAGTCATGAGATCACAAATCATATCAAATACAACAAACAAGAATCAATATATTTTAGTGGTGTCAGCATTCAAATCTAAGCGAAATAAACAAATAAATGATGTTTTCATGGTATACGTTTGCCAAAAACAGTATAAAAGATTCTCACAAAAAATTGTATTTACTTCATTCATGACAAACGAAGAAAACTTTGGGAGAATAATTAGGAAGAAAAATTGTTAGTAAAAAGCAAGAAATAGAATTTTAAACTCTATAATTAAAATTTGTTTTTTCTCATTTTAAAGAAGACTGATTTGCTTATGTAAAATTCATAAATAAAAGTTTATCACAGAAGTGACGTCAAGCCGGATTTTTGACGTAATCTCGCAAATATCGATGTTTCTACGTCTCGAAACAGTAGAGAATAAAAAGCATCGATTTAAATATCCAAGTTCTGATCTAGACGACTACAAAAATAACAACAACGACCAATTATGTATTGTGACATCGCCACAATGCCGGACTGCAATTTTTAATTAATTTAGTTTAAAATATACGCTCTCCATCTCAAATTAGTAGTGGCTTGCCCTTGTACATCATACTTTTCCTTTAACAATAGAGTCGTGCTGGTCATCTATTAACTGCTTTCAAGGGAAAATTTTTAATTAAAGTAATGTGACTTTCAGTAAGTTTATATATAGTTGATTCCTAAAGTTCTCCTGTTCCTAAAGTTTCCATATCTCGTTTCGTCTTTCATCTATCTAACTCCGTTCTCGAAATTAAGGAAAGACAGATGGACAGACAAACGACAGTGGAAATTTCTAAGTCTACAATTTTTTCAAATTGCAGCCCAAATACTATTCCTAATTATGAACATAATATATCGCATTCAACGCTAAACATTGGAGGTTCCGTGTGCAGCCCTGTCGCGAATAAGGCATTTCTGTGAATATTTCGTAGTTACCTCACAGACCCAGTAAAATATTAAACAACAAATAATTAATTTCTCTATTTATAATTTAGTTTAGAAAAAAGTGAGTTAAACGTAAAACATAATGAAAGAAAATTTATATCTCAGTTCTAAATACAGTCTGTGAAAATGGCTATGAATAGGCATGTCAAGTGCTCATTGAACTGAATGCGCAGAAACGCGCTAGATTTAAAGAATTCTGAAAATGCTATCAAATTATTTATCTTCCGAAAACAAACAATAAACAATATACTCGTATAAACTTTTACCACTAATGTACAGTACATCTTCCAAAAAACACGCTTTAAATCTGTATTGAAAGTTAGCACATACCGAGGAGAATGCTTTGGATCAATTCTAAAGTTTTTATACAGTGGTTAGAAAGTTTTGCAAAAACTGAAAAAGTTTCTCCAGAGAAGAAAGTATTATTAATTCTCGTCATCCATGCAACTCATATTAAAAACCTGGAAGTAATCTTATCTGCACCAAATAAAGGAATGCGCATTACCTGCTCATTGGAACTCAAATTACAACCGTTAGATATGAATTTTCTAAACTCCTCTACACCTACTTCAAAAAAGCATCAGATAAAAATCTACAAATAACTCGATCCCATATAAGCTCCTTTTTAGAGGAGTTACAGAAAAGCTGCAACATATGTCTGTTGCGGTAAAGTTTCTAAAGGTGTGGAATTTGACCAGTTGATAAAAATGTTTTCGTGAATGCCGACTTTGTTCCCGTTAATTTATGCAGGTCTCTTCAACAGTCAGCAGTTTCGGCCACAAAAAAATTTGCTTTACCAAATAATCAGCAGTCAACATTGAGTCAGCATTCAGAATAAAATGGCAAAGTTCCAGACCACAGGTCTGTAGTTCAATTGTTCTTAAATCTGTAGCTATTAACTGCCTATTAATAAGTTTCATTTCAATATTTAAGTGAAGGTCTAGCAGAGCGTTTCTGCAACTTTTGTATAAGTTTTAAGAAAAAATTTTAAAAAGAAAATTTTACACTGCAAAGATTAATAAGAAAACAAGCCCATCAAAGAGTGTGTCTACAGAATGCAAATAAAAACAAAAATATTATAACGAACATATTCCACAAAATGAAAACAGACCTAATTCGGAAGGTAAAACTAAATCTTCGTAGTGCAATGTTTCAAGTACAACTAACAAAAACTGATATTATGTAATGTATGAAATATAAGCAATAGATTCAAGAATTACCTATCAAAATAAGAACTCAAAAAAAAAGTTTTAATTGCATGACATCATGCTTAACCAGTGTTTATCGAAATGATTTTCAAAAGTGTCATTTATTTTTTAAACAATAAACTACAAGTAGTTACTACTACTTGTAATTACAGATCAATTTCTTTGCAAACTGATCTGTTTATCTGAAATTGATCTGTTGAGAATTGATCTGAAATTTACTTACAGAAAATCCAATTTAGGTCAAGTGTTTTTCAACTGTCTATATTAGACCCTATTTTAAATAACTAAATAACAGTTAATAGTAACAATACTTTTAAAATATAACCTGGTTGGTATGAAGTAAAAATAACTAATAATCATAACGATATTAAAAAAAAATTCAATTTGCATAATATTACTGATAAAAAAGTTTTCCTAATAGCACATTTTCCCTAATTACTGTACTTTTCAAAAAAAAAAAAAAAACAACACACACACACACAAAACAAACTTTTAGATTATGTTATTTATTATTAATTATGTAATTAATGTGTAACTAACTATAATATTAACTATTTTATTACGGTACGATACACGTATATTGAACATTGTGAATTAAATCATTCTACATCTGCATAGCCATAACAAGTACAGTACAACTAAGTTATTGAAAGCAAACATAAAGTATTTTATTGCAGTAATTAATAATAATTAGCTGTGTGTATACCTTGATGATTACATGTCACGACGATTTACACCGTAAATTACACGTTCCCCTGACAGCGTTTCTTATGATGCATAAATAAGGTGCTAAGCGTGGAAGGATCTCTGGTGCGTTCCTTTTAAACAACTCCGTATAGTATGTATTTTTAAACTTTTTAATACACTATAGTAATGTATACAAGATGATTAAAAAGTTAATGTGCGTCTATAGAAACACATTTCATTTTTACTTTCCAAGCTGTTATGTATAACAGAGGGAAAGTACGGCGATCGGTCAAGAAATGATTCCCCTAAAATCTTTACATTTTGGACTCAAGGGGCCTTGAAACGCCAAGTATGTATGACTGTTAGTGTGTGTTAGGACACAATTTTGTTAACTCCACTTTGAAGCTTAATAGCTCCCGTGCTTTTTGTCGAAAATCTCTGAAATTTTACAGAGAAGTTTGTTTATTAGGGGAATTGAAGCTATTAAGTTTTGGTGATTAAAAGATCGAGGGGATAGAGAGATATCGGGGGTTCGTGTGTCATACCTCAAGTGGAGTCGGATTCATGAAGATTTACTCGTTATTAGCATTTACAATTTTTAAAAAAATAAAACTTATCGCTATCCTCAAAATTAAGCTATTTACTATTTTATAATAAATAATAATATAAAAGGGTTTTTAAAATAAAATATCATAACAGATGGCGCCACATACAATTTTAAAATTTTTTTGTCGGAAAAGTTACGCAACTCGTTGCTGAATTTTATTCGTATTACAGAAGATGTTGGAAATGCTTCCTTCGTGCTTCGCATTTATATGCTTTTATCTCACTTGCAAACATCTTTTAAAACTTAATCAGAACATTCCTAATGAACGATGCGATGAATTCTAGAACCAGAAAGAGTATTTCGTCTTTGTTAAACACATTTTTCACTGTAACTTACAGATAATAATTAGGGAATATAAGTTCGAGAGATTTTGGTCGTTAAATATCGTTGAAATGAATATGTTTCTAAACATTTCATATAATAACTCCAAGGAAATGCGACTTATGTCTGCAATAGCACTATCCTGTAGGAAATAGTCGAGGTAGATTTCGTCTTGTTCAATGACTTCGCAGTAACATTTAGCGTTGAGAGTGTCACTGAAGGATAAGGGGAACCAATTATTTGATTCGCACACCACATCGTTTGTAACACGTGACTTTTTGTTCACTTTGTGTAAAATATCCGGAATAACGCTTAAACAGACTCGAACAAATTTTTTAATGATTTAATTTAATTACTTTGTTTATTGAATAAATTGTAAAAGATACCAAATAAACAATCTCCGCATTTCTATTTAACTATAAAATATTTTAATAATTCATTTCAGGAAAATCATATTTTAAAATATTTAGCATTTCATGTATAAAATCAAGAAGTTAAAATTTTCTGAAATAAATTTGAATGCAATCGCTAGTAACATTCATATATGTATGCCTTATAGATATAAATATTTTCTTTCTGATTCAAAACTAACGATGCTTTTATGAATCTAGTCCCCGCTGCGTATCAGAGGCAAGATTCAAAAAAGCATCGTTAATTTTGATATATTTAATATATTCATTAAATACGACAGATTAGGAAATTTCGCAATTGCAATTCAAATAGTTTGCCAGTTTACTAATTACACGCTGTATTCAACCGCATGGTGGTGCACATACATGGGAACGCAAAATGCCGTTTACACCGCACAAAAGGCCCGGCAAGAAGTATGGAATGCGAAATGAAAGAGTATTATTCGTGTCCAGAAAGAGTTTACGAGTATCACCATGTTCCGTCACATCGGGACATTGTGAAATGGTACCAGAAGGAGTGAGTAATGATACACAAAGTTTATGGGGCGTTCTACTTCGTGAAGGACACTATGCGTGTGGAAAATTATCCGGACACGCAACAGGAGTTGTTCATCCAAATGCCACATTCAATGACAACTGGCTTAACTGTGGTGGGCCCGTTCCGTGGCCATAAATTACCCGGATTTGACTCTGCCAGACTTTTTTGTGTGTGAAAATACGAAATCAACAATGTACAGCCAGCCATCATACACAGAATTCGAGTGATTACAGCAGCTTTCATTCAGATCACTGCAGAACGTTGAAACCACCTTGACTCAACCTGTTTGCCCCATTATTAGCCTGTAATTAATAGCTTGAAAACTATACTTTCACATTAAGCATAAAAATAAGTAAGGGTTTACATTATTTTCGTGTTGAATATATAAGAAATTGCATGCATTTAACTGAAATAAAGTATTTTACATGTTTTAATAATTCATTCAGTTATGAAAATCATATAATTAAACCCATCATTACTTATAAACGTTAATTTTTTTAAAGACTGCCCATAAAACACGAACACGCAAAACTCTAATGCACAATCATAAATCTAGCAAGATTATTACAAGCCTAAATAAAAATCATATCAAAATTATTCAGCAAATACACCAAGAATTAATCGAATTTCCCCATATCTTTTTATAAAAAAAATTAAGAGATAAAAACTCTTTTAGACAAAATCCATATCCTGTTATTGAATAATATACAAATACGCAACGTATTTGCTTATAAAAATCTATTGAAATATAGTAAAAATAATTATGTACAAAAATGGAAATATATAAAACTGTTCTTATCTTCATGTCTAATAATATAAATTCTCACAAATTTACATTTATCAGCATTTCCTTTTAAGAATTTTGGCTTTAAGCTTTAAAGATGTATTAAAAAAATATCATCATCTATATATATAAAAACGAATGTATGTCTGTGTGTGTGTGTGTGTGTTGTGTGTTTGTCCTTCATGCATTACCACACCATTTATCCGATTGCCATGAAACTTTGGAAAGTTGTTTAATACATTCCCGCGAAGGTTTGTGGCATATGTGAAGATCCCCATTTCCCCCTTTCAAAAATATATTTATATATGGATTAAGGCTTTTATGTCCAATAGATGGCGCTAACTTCAGACGACCTAAGTTTGCTTTTCTGTGAGGCATTATGCTTTTCTGTGAGAATGGACCTAAGCAGATCATTTTCTACCTATCTATATAAATAAAATATGACGTTTGTTTGTTCCTACAGATTCCTTTGAAATTTTGACACAACGTTGCATTCGAATATGCACGTGTTTTTATATAATATACATGTCGAAATTCTCCCTACGGGGGAAGATGGACGGGATTAAGGCTTACCGTGAAGAACTCGGCTTCTATTTATACTATTTTACATGCGGTTTTTTGCGTTTTTAATTGCGTTTTAATAGGTGACGTCAACAGAATATACACTAAAAAGGGATTTTTTGAAATTCCCCCCATGGGGAAGTGTTACACATTTATAATAGATACATTTTGAGCCACAACAACGCGTGGCCGGGTCAGCTAGTTATTTATAAATAAGTACAGACTGACTAGATACAAGCTGATAAAAATAAAATCATAAATATATCTACTAGTGGTAATCTTAATTTATTTAAAAATTGAGAGCCGAAAGATATGCATCGCCGATCACTCCAATGTCGTCGAAGAATTAAATATCTACTATGGATTATTTTATGGCCTTAATTATTAAACATCACAGAAGTCAGCAATCTATTTTTCTTATAACTACCGACCAAACATTCTACCTTCAGAATACTTTTTATCGCATTTTGATATGCAGAGTCTTCCACTACTTCTCTTAAGATATATATACTGTATATATATATATATATATATGTGTTGTGTGTGTGTGTGTGTGTTATAGATATATAATTTAATGATCTGAAGAGTCGTTATGTTTAATAGGTGCAATCATCCGTATAACGTTAATACTTCACTAATCAACGATATATTCGGGAGATATACTGAAACTCCAAGACACGTTTTTGGTTCCATTTCATTTTCTCAAGGTTGATGATATGAGTTCTCATAGAATATACATAGTAGAAGAATATCAAAGAGAAAATATTCAATTTATACTAAAGAATGGCTAACCAACTCACCTCATCTAAATCCAATAGAATATTTAACAGATCTCTAGAAAAATCTATAGTACTGTATAATACCTCATTAGAAGTAGACGCAGCTACCAATGTGCTAATCATTCAATTTATTCAAGAAATAAATCAAGTGTTTAGTCTGTATCAAAAAGTAACCATATATATATATATATATATATATTAATATAATTATACAAATGATATTTATCTATTTTGAAATAATCGTTGCTTATTTTTAAACAAATCAAATATTTCATTTATTTTTATGAATTTTAATGTAAGTTTTGTTAAGTTAGAAAAATTATAAAAAGGGCATAAAATAATTAATGTTGTGCAGCTTTATTTCCTTGCTTTTCTACACACAATAAGTTTTAATGCTGAATCATAATGCCACCTTGAAAGAATTTTAAATGTTAACAAGAAATCTAAATTAAACGCTCATCAGCAAAGCTCATTTAAACTGATGTGACCGTTAAACAGCAGAGCCCAAAACGTCTACAAGTACAATTACAGTACGGTCGCACTAATCTAACACCTACCATTCCCCTAACTAAAATAATGAACTTGTCAACTGCACACTTGCAGCTCATGTGTAAAGCAAACATAAGTCACGTGTTGTGAACATTGCTGTTCATTCTTTCTGTGACCCTATTCGACTTAACAACAATTTTAATGACCTCTATTGGCTGCTGTAAAGTATCTTATAAAAAAGTAAAAATGCCTGAAAGTGTAAACATCATATCCTTACTATCATACTCCCGTTAATCCGAAGTATCACTGGTCTCAATTAGTTCGGATTAGCGTGACCGTACTGTGGTACGTATCCATTGATGACAAATGCTAATTTTTGTTTTGATTTGTGAATGTAAGATGCATCTAAGACAAGTAAAAAATGAGGGATGCGAGTAAATACAGTAAATATATTTTTTGTCCCATACTATATATAATATTCACATTAAGTTTCGTTTAATTCATGAACATTTGAACAAAATCTTATTTTATTGTTTTAATTGAACATTTGATGAGTTATGAACTTTATATATATAGGCCTACACGAAAAATAATCAATTGATGATAAAATATAATTTCATTACTGAATCAGTGTAATTATAATTATATCTATCACCTTGCTAATTTAAATCTTTGATCGTTATCATTTTTTGTCTTACAAGTTAGTTCTAATTCAGCATTAAATGCTATCAAAGTTTATACATCAATAGCCTATATCTGTCATGGTTCTGAAATTCGAGCAGTTATTATAAAATTATGTCTATATCTCATAACACAAGTACTGAAATGTTCAATATTACATAAAAAAAACTTTATAAATCAATTCTATGTACAAATGTTTTTAATTGGCAAAATGATTTTGGAAAATAAAAGAAAATCTAAAAAATATCAAATTGCGCTCTAAAAAAAGCTCATTTAATCGATTTTATGACGATTTTCTTCCGTATTTCGATCGCGAACACAGAAGAAAATCATTACAAAATCGATTAAAATATTAGGGTGTATTACAATGCTTAATTTAAAGGACGCTTGAAACGAAAAATAATGCCATTAAAATATATGGAATCTAGTTGATACCTCAACATAATGTTTCAATGTATCATGAAAATACCATGAGCACTTTGATGACACCAACAAAAACAATAATAATAAAAACAACATTAAATTGATTTTTAACGACGGATGATAAAAGGATATCAGATAAATAATCTGACATCGCATTATGAGACTTTTTCCTATTTCCCGATATAAAGAGCAACAGTTTCAATCATATTCTGATGTAAATATGATTATAAATACTTTTTATAACGTTCAAAATAGAGGAAAAAGCTTCAAATTGTTATTTCAGAAGCAAGCAGAAACCGAAAAACAATCATTTTGAAAGAAAATAAAAATAAACTTTCTTACAAAGATTTAAAAACATTTTCAGTATATGAACTGCACATATATTCTAGCGAAAGTATTCCCATATTCCGAAAGTGATAATACATAGCCTAAACAGTATATATACTGTATAAAGCCTAGGTTTAGTGGACACCCTTTAGACCAAAGAATATGTCTTCTTAGTACAAGTATTTTAAGCGTTAAGCATCATTATGTACTAAATTTATTAATTTGGTTTAATTTAATTAATTTAAGAAATTAATGATAAAGTAATTTACAGAAATCTTCAAGAAAATACCTGGCCTGAAATTGACTCAAAGCCAGTTTAGTAACTCTCTCTGCGCGCCGTATCAGAATCCTGACGTCGGCGAGCACCTGGTGCAGGTTAATAAGTGGTTAAATTGTCTTGTTTGCTGTCCTTTGAGCTCATAAAAACCACATCCAAGAAGCATTCGAATACTCAGTGCAAAATTTCGGGAACAACATGAACTTTTCTCAATTTAATAGTTCTCAGTACTTGTATCCGAATACTCCCATCTTTACTTGCTGTCACTTCGGATTAATTTAGATTAATATTAATAATAAAAATTTTTACGTATGTTAAAAGTGATTATACATACGTAAAAATACTATAAAAATAATAAACCCAACTGTATGATATTTATCTGCTATAATTTGAAATTATAAAAGGAAAAAGTATTATAACCTATTCAAACTGGAAAAATAATTCGGTACCACGCAGTTCCGGTTTACGCAGCATTTACCCGTGTATAGTTTATTCTCATCTTTTCACTAGTCAAGTGAGGTTTGAATATCTTTGTCACGAACATTACCTTAATTACAGTTGCATAATGACACGAAACAGAAAACAGTACAATAAAATTACAGTCGAATCTCGTTCGTGTTTTTCCAGGAAACAGAAAAATATCGTATAATTGAGAAACATACTTTTCAATCGCTTTCAGAATAAGTATAGTACTCACAAATTAACACTGTACAACTGAATTTGTTTGTGTAATTCTTGACAAAAAAGTTTAAATTCACTCTATGCATAATACTTTATGTTTCACTCTGTTTTACTTTTCTTTTTATATGTTGTTCAATTTTATATGTTGTTTAAATGTATTCATTTGAACAACATATAAAAGGAAAATTAAGTCATATAGTTTAAAAAAGCCCCCGACGAATTGCGTAACTTTCCCAGCTGTTTTGAGATATTTATTAAAAATTAACTTTTATAGTTTTAATCGCAATAAAGAAAATTGTGTGTGGCGCCATCTGTTACGAAATTTTATTATTAAAACCTTTTTATTTATTATTATAAAATGGCAAAAAAAAAAAAAAAAAACTTAATTTTAAGGATAGAGAAGAGTTTTATAAGAAAATTGCAAATCCTAATAACGAGTAAAATCTTCGTTAAGTTCGACCCTACTCGAGATGTACACATGACTTTTAACCACCAAAATTTAATAGCATCAATGCTCCTTATACACAAGCTACCATGCGAAATTTCGTCTCTTCATCATTACCCCATCCTGAGCTATTAAACGAAATAGACGCCAACACACTCACATACATACCTATCCATGAAAATTTTATCTCTTTTTTTTACTTCGGGGTGTCTCAAAACATGGAGATTTGAAAAACCCGGAGGGTAAAATTTGACAGATCCAATAGTTTTCCTTGTTATGTATACATAACAGCTGGGAAAGTAAAAATTGGTCAAGTTTTGTTTTTCTTTCCTTGTTTTTTTTCAATGGAATTGTCACATACTGATACAGTATGTGATATTAGTTGACTCCTTCCGCCAGAATTCCAGTCACGAGAAAGAATGAAGAGATATTCTAAAGGTTACCTCAACTGACAGCGAATAGTGAAAACGAATGAGAAACTGGAGCGATTTTTATTCGCTTAGCGAAATTGATTCACACTACAAAGCGTGGAAATCGAAAATATTCAACATGTTGAACTGGCGGAGCGATTTTGTTAAACGGGAAAATTCGTCGGAAACAGCGTCACACGTTACGTATTATTTGCTCTGCTTTTTGCATTTGCTGGTGTGGTGATTCACTGTCATTGTGGACTAAGCTGAAGTGAATAATAATTCGTTTTGTTACTTTTTTAATAATCGCTTTAAATTTTTCGGTTTCCGAGTTAATAACGAAATAGTAAGAAAAAGACTGATATACGGTACCGAATATGACGTATAAGTGCAAAATTGTATAAATGAAATCGTATAACTGAAATGTTTTATAACACAGTACTTTTACTATTTATAATTGCGAAAAACGAACAAGTGAGAAACGTATAAACGGTATTTGACTGTAGGGTACGTTGCCAAAGCCCAGGGGACCGAGTTTCTCGTGATGATCTAGGAGTCTACAACATTCTTCTGTCATCAGTCTGCTTTCTTCAAATGATTTGAAAACAAATCTTCATTATATCCATTAACCTACTTTATATATCGGAAATTAGATTTGAAATCACTTAACGCGTTTTTTGTGCAAGGCATCTGATCAACCATACTATATTATTATTTTTTAAATTGCAATTTGTACTTTTGCTACATAAATCAGAATTACAGCACACATGTAAGAATTTTTCTCGCTAATTCGCACTGCAAAACAATATTCCAAGTAAATGTTAACATAATACCTACCTTTTAAAAGAGTTATTACTAGAAAAATAATGCAAAAATAAATAAATAAATAAAAAAAATAAATAAAATGCAAAAATAAATAAATATATATATATATATATATATACAGAATGTAAAATTCGAATAGATGTTTTTTTAAAACGAAACAAATCTAGAACACATCAATAAAACACAGATTTATAGAACACCAGCTCTCTACTCAGTTAAAAGCTGCAATAAAAGAGAATGTAAATTACTTTCGAAGATATCACTCAACCATTTACAAAGAAAAAACGAAAGTTTTAGACATAATCAAAATTCTCTCGAACATTCTTTGATATTAAAAAATACCCTACATGCCCGAGAAATTCCTAATACATAGTTATACAGAAATATACGAAACTTATACGAGAAATATTCTACGCTTTAATTCAAATCTATCAATAGATAGATAATAATTTTAATAATAAATTTGACTACATTTTATCATAATTTAATTACGTTCAAGTTAAAATAGAGTTTTCATACATCTGCAAACAAAGGATTGCGGAATTTAAAGAATTATTTAAATGTAGTCAGTGATCACAACAATAAAGGTAATTAAGTTTTCGCAAATTCAGTATTTCTTTTTTTAAAAAAACGTAAGCCTTTCCAACAATGATTTACTATACACTATACACGTAGTCCCTGAATTTCGGACCGTAATGTGTTCCTAAAAATGCATTTTATAAATAGAATCCATTCCCATAGTTAAAAAGATCTCTTAAGATAGGAAACTTACACATTTTACAATGAATACGTTATAATTCATAATACATTATCTAAAATGTTAAAAGCAAATAAATTAAATAGAAATCGGCTAATACGAGGTAAAAATCAAATTTTCACAAGTGATTAATTACGATGCTACCGAAACCGATACCAAAAGCGCTATTGCATAATCGTTCAAAATTTTTATTTGTTGGATGAAAATGTACGAAAAACCAAATGTGACGTAAGAAAAAACGTTTTAGGAGTAACGAAACACAGATTATGTACGAAAGAGCGTGTGGCCGAAGACCGCCAATACGTGTATCTAAGAAGTTCGGGCATACAATATTACGTAACAGAAAAATGTATTATAAAATATAAAAATGACATAAAATAAAAATATATTATAGATCAGATTATAAAATAATGCCTTTTGTCACCACGATAAATAATAAAATCTATAAATTTTGAAAATTATAGGATATAATCTTGCAACTAAACATTTCATTAAAGATATTTAAATCATTTTACATACAGATTGAATAGGTAAAAGGGTCAAGAAAACGTACCAAGATAAATTTTATCTATTTTAGAAGATAAATCAGATTAAGTTCAGGAAAGTAGCCAACCGACACGATAAAAAACTACTGTAATTCGTATCGATTATTCTGAGAATATCTTTACTTAATACATAATATATCGGCTACTTAATCGCTTTCTTTTCTTCCGATTTTATACAAAATACAAATCTACTGACGATTTTTCAACCTGGATTGATAATCGGCGATTTTATTAAAGAAGAGATAAAAATAAAAGAAAATACAGTACGTACGAAATTTTCTTAATGTTCGATATAATGAAAACAAATAAATTGAACACAAACATATACAAAATTGAATTGACAGTTTATAGATGGAAAATAAAAAATGGCTTTTTCAGTAACAACAATATCCTAAGTATAAATTTTAAACGACAGGTGATTCGTATTTAAAAAAATAAAGAAGAAACAATTTCGGTTTATCGAAAGGCATTTATCAATTCTTTAATAATTTTTCTGAAATCCCGATAAAAAAGTTAATAAATTTCAGCGAAATTTAAAATCACCAAGAACAAATAATTTTGCCATTATTCACCGTTAGCTCGAACAAATAGCTTTTCAAAGGCAGACCCTTTACGATAATAAGTAGAATAGAAAAGCCATTTCTCTCTTTTCTATTCTATTTATATGCGAAGACTTTTCCTCGTCTTTCCTAAGACGTCAGCGTTCAAAATTAAAACCAACATTCCTTCAAAAATATATATGTAATATTGAAAATAAAAATATCATTTCAAATAAGCATTAACAAGGCATTCAAATATTGTATTTATATATATATTATCTATAGAAAAAAGATTGATAAATTAGTTGTTTTTATAATAAATATTTCATATTTATAACCATGTATAATAATAATGTATTACATCGTAATCTAACGTAACATAAAAAACACATAATTTTCTATAACTAAACTGAATTTCCGTCGAGTATCTTACACCTTCGATGTTTAACAATATGTTCTTCATCCACTCTCGACAGAATAAATTTCCATTGGAATATTACTCTCGAGACCTGTCGTCCTCAGTTGTAAGGTTGCGTGTTCACAGATCATTACAGAAAATGAAGTGGTCTACGTAGATTACAGACGCATAAATTTGTATTTCCGATCACTGACTAAATCTATAATAACCTTTACTTTTATCGAATTTTTTATTTAAATACTTTGTACTCTCGGAAAATATTTCGAAAATATATTTGAAAAATATAATAATACAGATTTTTCAATTTTAGTTTAAAATGATTTTTTTTTTTTTTTTTTTTTTTTGGTCAACGTACTAAGTAGGCCTACATATTAACGAATAATTCTGACTTTAAACAATCAAACTTTTCTAGAATATTAAGATTTCCGAATTCCAAACAAATCAAAGATTTTTTTATTTATTTATTTGAAAGGACAAAACGTGTTCATACCGCTCAATTAAATGCAAGCTTAATAGTTTAGAATGTATGAATACTTTCATCGCAGGATTAATAGGAAAATCCGATAAATGTTATAAAAAAAACATCCCTAAACAGGTTTTATATCAATCCGTTAAAAAGAGCATAAGAAATATTCAAATTGCCATTTCCCAGACTCAAAAGCATTTGGCAAAAGATCAAAATCCGAAATGGAAAAGGAAAAAGAAGTGCAGAAAAATTCTACTCGGCAAAATCTTTTCCTAAGCTTTTTCTTTACACAGTCCTTATAGTAGTCTAGATAATGCATTTCCATAAACGTGTGATAAGTATATTCATTTTAATAGGATTTAGTTATAAGAACAGGGGTTAAAGAAACCATTACAATTTATTATATATATATATATATATAACAAATAAGAGATCGTGCAATAAACGACTACGTTATATAACATTTATTAAATACTACCCGTTTCTCACATTTACATAACTAAAAAGAATTATCTGATAAATAAATCCCATAACACAGCAAAACACTGTTTATATAATTTTATTTCAATTAAAATAAAACAGATTTATGAAAATAATATAAGCAATATTTAATTAAATAAGAAATAATATATATATATATATATATTAATAATCTTTATTTTATGATTACAATATCTAATTAAAATATATATAATCCAAATAATTATAAAAAAATTCTTATGTAATCTGCGTTTATAAGTTTTTTAAATAACTGTTTCAACTACATATCCATCAACTTTGGAAGTTATTCTTAGTTCAAAATCATACTATAAGTAAAAAGATATACAGCATATTATGTATTAACTATAACCGATCCAAACTAATTTATGTCGCTTCATGTCTTAAATCAATAGCCACACACAAAAACTTTTCTCCGTAAAAATATAAACAAAACGAGCAATTATTTATTGTGACATCGTCACAATGCCGGACTGCAATTTTTAATTTATTTAATTTAAAATATACGCTCTCCACCTCAAATTAGTAGTGACTTGCTCCGCTACTGTACATCATACTTTTTCTTTAACAATAGAGTCGTGTCGGTCATCTATCTAACATTTTTCGGGAGAAAACTTTTGAACTGAAATAACATGACTTTCGGCTTGCATGGGAAATTCATATATGACTTATAGTTAATCGGGGCCTTCTGCCCCTAAGCTTTCCACATCTGGTCTTGTCTTTAATCTAACTCCGTACTAGAGATTAAGGAAAGACGGACGGACGGACGACAGTGGGAATTTATCGGTCTAAAATTTTTCCAAATTGCAGCCAAATTAAACTTCTATAATATAGAATTATTTTTCAAACATGAAAATGCTAATTAAGGTAATTTCGGTTATTTTAATGATCAATCAAATAGAATAAAACTTATCATAGTTTTAATAATAACCTGAAATTAATCCAATTCGAACTATCAAGATTATTTGTGAACAATTCGTACTGGAGATTTCAATTTCCATTCTTAACCATCATGAATCACATCATCCATAACAGCAAAAACTGAGGATCACCGGTTTAGCTTAAAGAAAACTTCACATTTTACAAAGAAAATTTGATATTAATTTATATACTGTATAGATAACTGATAATTCATCTGATACTCGACGCAACTAACAAAAACTATATGCTCAAAGCAGGAAATTTTAATCCGTTTTAAAAAATAAATAAATATCGTTAAGAAGAAAATTTCTACATTTCCTGGATTTTGTAAAATCAATTTTTTTAATATCGATTGTTCGCATTTTTCTCTGAAGCCGACAGTATAATAACCAATTTGACACAAGGAAAACCTTTTGAAAAGTTTTATGTTAAATTTTATCTTAAACTTCTTGAACTCATATTTCACTTTTCTTTCAATCAATCAAATATTCTTGTAGTCAAGTAACAATTTTCCCTGTAAGCACAATTTCTAATATTCGGATAATGTATAATGTGTATATGATTGAAAATAAATTTTTAGTTAATTTAAATGTAATCCAGATCTTAAAATTTCCAAACAAAAGTTTTAAATACCCATTTACAAGTTTCCCAGTTTTATTTTGATGACAGAAATATTCGCTGTTTTGTTTGATTGTCAGTTTGTGATAAGAATTAATCAACAGGTTGCGATCAATAGTCATTCACTATCCAACTTTACTTTTTAGAATTTGTTTTCCATTAACAAAAATTATCAACTCGATAATCTATATACAAAAACTTTTACGCGTGGAGATTTGTTTTTATATTTGGAAGATTCTGTCATATTGAATAACGTAAATTTCGTGTCAAAAAGGAATAAATCCACGTATATTTAAGTACAATATCTGAGAAGATTAGAGAAGAATGATGAGGTGCTCTTTTCATCCCTAATCCCTTCTGCTATAAATCAGTCATACGAAAGATGCAATTTCTTCCCATAAGTAAAGGACGAAACAGTAAAAACAAACTTCGATATGCATTAGATCGATGATCATTATAGGTTCAATAATATTAGAATTAATTCTATTTTTTGACATTAACAACTATTAATTTTTTCAATTTTATTCGGCAAAATATTTAATAACTGATCAGAACTAATACAGTATAAGAATCTAGCCTAAACCTATAAAAAACCATAATCTATTATATCATTTATAATTAATTATTAGATGAAAAATATATTCTAAATTGACTAAAATTGTCTTTCTTGAATGTTGTCAAATTATTTGTTAATACTCCAGAATGTTTGATATTGAGATATAAGATCGTAAAAATGATTAGCGATTTCTTTAATCTAATTTTATATTATGCTTATATGCTATAATTAAAAAAAAATTTTAAAAAATATTATTATTATACTCGTAGATAAGAAACAAAGCCATTGGTACGATAAAATATGGAACATTAAAATATAAATGATAACTAATTTTAAAAAATTCACGAACGGTAAAAATAATCCTCCTCACAGTTGTTTTCCAAAATAAACATGTAAAGATTAAAAAAAAAGTCTTGATGAAACCATTCCATTCAAAATTTAACAGTGACTGTTATTTGCTTGTCTTTCGAACTGCTCAAGTGAAAACTCAACCGTTACAAAAAGTGTAAGCAATAATATCAAATATTAAGTAGCTCTTTCCAGATTCATTTTCCAAGTCTAGACCAGATGTATTCACTGTCATTTCATCAGTATTTCGCTATCGCTCCAGCTTTTAATCCTATTTTTAATGCTTACCTTTGATATTTAATAAATATTCAATCATACAGTACACGTAGCGTTTTTGTTTTTATTCTATTTATTCAATTTTAAACCGGATTAAATCATTTTAATTATAATATCAGATTTGAGTCTCTCTCTCTCTAACAATTACATTTGAAATTAGAATGAAATCTGAATAAAATATTAAAGCTGTTTGAAGAGAGAAACAATATGTACGTACTTATATATAAAATTTTTATTTAATGCGAATACCTTTTATTTTATTAAAAGAGGGAAATATGCAACTAAAATAAAAAGTTTGAAATGATAGTAGTCCTTAGCGTTACTTAGAAGAAACGAATTATTTTCCGCTAAATGCTATTAATTATAAGATAAGATGCTATCGCATTAAACATTCATTTAATTTGCATTAAAAACAGGTGCGAAAAATATCTTGCTAAGGATCAAACATCAATATAAAACTTATAGTTGGAAATAACTGTGCATTTCGTGTAACCTTACACGCACCAAAACTACGTAAATCGATGTCATCGTGGTTAGTTTGAGTAAATGAAATGGAAATAGTCCAATGGATACAATCTTGCTTTCCTTACTTACAATGACGTCATGACGCATATTAATGCATGCTAATAACGAGGGCAAGGATCGCTTCCGGTAACCGCAACGGCACCGGTCGCCGGGGCAACGCCGAAGTCGGCCATCTTGTTTACGCCAGGCGTATGTGACGTGGGCTTACTAAATAGGCGCAAACAAGCCAGGGAACTAGATATTCCCACCAGTGCAAAAAAGAAGTAGAGAAGAAAAAGAATAAAAGAAGGCTTAGATATTTACAACTCACCTAAACCATCTAACAAATGTCCCAACTAATCCGTCCCAAAGTCCGCTATCAGACCAAGGCCGCTTAGGCCAACTCAGAATTTTTCTTATTTAATTAATATAATATTAAGTCATAAAATTAGTCATTTGTATTATATAATCTAATCTCTTTCTAATGAAAATTCCTCTATTACTTTGCTACAGTCGTTAAATGATTAAATAAGCCTAATTGCAAACATACCTTTGAGAACTAATTTAATTCCAATTTTACTTTTCGACGTTAAACAACATTCCTTCGACTACAGTGATTAGATTTTCATATTATTTTGTAAAGATTCTTTTTTACCCGAGTATTTTTCGGTAGCTTTCGCAACTTTTAATAATCTCCAGATGATTTCCAACCAGCTGTACAGTACGTTATGTAAAAATTACTGTGTTTGACACGACTACAAATAAGATTTTACAAATTTCCATATAGAAATTTAAAATTTCAAATATATTTCATCATTTTTCCCGTACACCTGATGAAAATTAAAATCTTTTGAACGTGTGCCTTAAATATTTACTAATATTTTCATAAATTTTGTAAAATAATGGAAAAAACCCCCAAGTACTTTGAATGCATTTACAAAAAACTGGAAATAAAATAAATGTATAAGTGTTGACAATATTAACCACAGATAAAGAGTTTTCAAACAAATGCCAATAACAGTTAAGCGAAACTTCGTGTTAACAATTCTTTATGCACAGTACGGCGGATACGAGTATCGTATGCCGATTGATACATTAGAGAAAAATTTAGTTTTTGATATCGGTATGACCGGTACATATTTCTGATAAACAATCGAGCATAAAACTAGAAAAGGTACAATCGATTGATGTTGTAAAAGCGTGGTCCTACCTTGCACGTGCTGGCATATTCCATGTAGGAGATGGTATCAACGAAGGAATCGAATCGAACCATTTTTGTTTGTTTCCTCTTGATAGGACACAGCGAACACATGACTAGACGGTGGTCCCGCTCATGACCGACCGTCGGTTGAGACGGTGAGCGGCAGGCCACCGCCGCCACATACGTCGACGCTTCGCTTGGCAGCAAAGAGATGGTGGTTGGGATCGGAGCGCTCGACGCGTCGACTCAGTGAAGGACGATGAGACAAGCCAATAGAAACTCCAGTTAGTCCAACACGCGACAGGTAATTAAGAGATGTTATAGGGCCAAACGGAGGTCGCAAAATACGGACTTTGTCCACTATACACAATAACTGCAATTCCATTTTTTTCTGGCATCTGTCAGCTGCAGACTGAGTCGGGACAGCGCGGCGCTATATACGAAATCATTATCTCCAATTATACTGTGATACGCATCCAGTTGAGAAATGACGTCAGTTAATACGGAAATTGAGAATAATATAACACAAAATTTTACTTCGTTACGTCTTTCTTTCGGACAAAAGTAAAATACAAACTTAGTTAAGTTCACTCGAGATTTCCAGTCAATTAGGGAAAAGAACAGAAATAGAAAGCTTCGTCTGCAGAAATCAAAAGGTCAACTTTGAATTTCTTTTATATATATATATATATATAAACACAAGAAAGTGATGTGCAGAACTATCCAAGTTTCGAGGTGGATAAGGAGTTTAAGTGAGCAGAACTATCTTCTCCGTCCACATTTACTGACAAATTGGCCGGAACCGAGAAACTCAGTCGACTAATTCATATCTTACCATGCATCTCTGACGTAATTCCCTGGACAGAAAGACGTCACCGATGTTGCTATGGTTACAACGAGCAAAAAGTACCGAAGAAAAAATTGATACGAGTGGCCGAGATGGCAAAGAGAAGACAAATAACAAAAACAAATGAAGGACTTTACGTATAGTACTTTACTTCTTTTGAAATACAAAAGCGATAAGAAAGACGAAGACAGATCATAGAGGAAGGGCAGTTATCTCAAATAACAAACGAAGAACAAATGCTTCCATTATTTTCCAGCTTCCCAACTCAATTTGCCACAGAATTCCATCTTCCAAGATAAGATCTCCCGATACTTGTCAATTAGTAAAAGTTATCGCAGATCGAATTATCTAATGACAGCAAGTAAAAACTAATTAAAACGAAAATAAAATCGCACGAATTATCGATAGCATATTACCGATATTAAACAGAACGGAAATATAAATTCGAAACAACAAGCGGATAAAACGGCAAAGACGAAATTCCTTTTGTGATCGGTTCCTTTAATTAAGTTGGAGAGAAAGTAAATGAGCCGCCGAAATTCCAAATTGCACATGACAATTGAGATGAGGATAACAGCGAGCAATTTTCGTCGTTTCTTTTAAACATCCATCAATCGGCTAGACGGACGCCGTATGACATTTGACGTCCCCTCGGAATGTCCCCAGGATCGATTGGACGTTCTCCCCTTTCACACTCGAGACTACCAGAAAGCAAAAGCGTTGCTATGGCGACCAAACGGTCATAACAATGGCCTCCCCGCGCTCGACATCGCCCCG
Source organism: Centruroides vittatus (assembly GCF_030686945.1). Lineage (NCBI taxonomy): Eukaryota > Metazoa > Arthropoda > Arachnida > Scorpiones > Buthidae > Centruroides > Centruroides vittatus. The sequence goes on along the minus strand of NW_027122708.1, from coordinate 1,583,315 downwards.
ACTAAGTTCTCTTAGGTAATCACTGACAGTTCTTTTATCGCCAACTATCAAACTTCGGATGCCCGTCAAAACCCAGATCGTATTACCAGACGCAGATTAATTCAATTTCCTCTCCATTACGGAGATTTCCAACCGGTCACCACGGCAACCGATGCTAGTTAAACCGAATTTTTCCAAAATTGCATCAAGCTGCAACGAACGAAAACAGGAATAAAAAATGTCAAAGAAAAATAAAAGACGCGGTACTGTTGGACACCGTATATCTAGTCAGCGATGCCTGGTGTTGCTTGTCACGCTAGATTTAACAGAACGAGGTGCTTTCTCTACCTCTACATCTCATCGATTGAGCCGTGGCTCCATCTGACGACAATATAAACCAGTATCTCCCGGCATATTACAAACACTCCTTCCTTCCTGCAGGTATTATTATTCCGAAACTTCCTCTTCCTTTCCGTTTTGTTATTTAAAAATGACGAATTATCGCATTAATTCGGCAAAAATTATTACTTTATTCTATAAAATAATATTTCAAAAGATTAACCTTTCCGGACTCGTAATTGTTTATAGATTTTTCTTAATACGTCTTAATGATGCAAAAAACTGCATAAGTACGTATACAAGTTAATTAAAATTTCTTTTTATAGACAAAGCAGAATTACTTTTATTGCCAATTTTTCTATTTCCCAAACAGGAAACATACTTTAATTTCCAATAAAAAATTCAATTACATTTTCATCAGCCGAATTTTCTTTTTCTTGCATTACCAAACTATTGTAATGGGTTTACTTAAAATGCGTTACCGCACAACTTGGCTTTTTCTCCTCTCGAGGTAAATTTTACGAGTGCATAAATAACAATTTGCAGATAAATGTATAATATATTCCGTTAGAAGAGCATTATAAATATAAAATTCCTATGCCTTAAACATAATAGAAATGTCGTAGGTGCTTAATTTCTCAGCTGGTGCGTTTTGTATGGCGGTAGTTGTTTTCTCTGCCACCAGATTGTAGCACGTGATGACGCATGAATAAAATCGATAGAAAGTGACTTACCTTCCTCGGTGAATCGCTGATGTTAGTCATAAACTGTCCCTCTCTTTCGAAGATGTTTCTTGGCAAACCGTCCACCCCAGTCACATCCTTCAAATGGACAGGAGGAGGAGGAGGAGGTAATTCCTCTTCCTGATATCGGAATTTCTATAAGGAAAATGTATATTATAAATATAAACTATATCATCACGCAACACAAATATTTTATAATTAAACGTAAAGAATATTGTTTATATTTTCGAAATGAATAATTTCTCTTAATAAAAATAATTCATATTTAATAATTTTGTTTAGTTTTCAACTTCAAATATGGATTAATTTGCATTAGCTAAATAGAAATCGTAAATTTTTTATGGAAGCGCCGTCATAAATTTTTCATTTTCAATAGAGATAACGATATGAAAAATTGATGCTAGAAAAAATTTATTCAAACATGTATCATTTCGAATAGAAACTATTTTATGGTAGTGTTAACAATTACTGCATTTACTCGCATTTGGATCCAGTCCACGACAGTTACAATAGGTACGGATATTATTGGAGGAGAAGGCCATGTTGAGTGAATTTTTTTTCGCCCTCCGGTCGCCTTATGAAGCCAAATAACATTGTTTGTTCGAAGGCCAAAATCAACATCGAAAAATCCTTTGTCATTCTAACAAAATATTCTCTTTAACAACGAAAATAGAATAAAATTTCCTCACCGTCTTTATTTTATCCCATCGCAGTAAAAAATGGGAGTTGCCAGTATAATAGACAACTCTGGATTTGTTCCAAAGTTTATCCCGGAATTAGAAGACATTAAATGGCGGTTTGAAGTGTTATGATTCCTAGGGCTAGATAGAAAAGATTCACGTATCAATATGTTCTACGATATAAACGAACACCTGGCAGATGAAACTAACGCCGTCGTTAAATTCGTTATTATAAGCAGCAAAATAGCAAAGATGGCTTATAACTAAAAATACAAAATAAACAGAATGCATCCTATGTACACCTGCCTCATCGATTTTTCCAATATTTGCTAACTGAAATGGAAAAAAAACGTTACTATGACAACAACTCCCTTAGGTCCGTTTTTTCCTGCCTGACACTGACGATTAAGCTTGTGACGATCTCTCAGTTGTTTGTGATATGAATTAACTAACAGTATCTCTGACTTTTATCTTCCTCGCTATACTATATTAATATAATTAAATTAGTTTTTTCCCTCCGTATTCTCTAGAATATAGAAGAAAAACATGTCTTAATTTGTAATTATTTCATAATAATTAATAGATAATAGAATATGTTAATAATACTTTTCGGCTACAATCAGCTACAATAATTATATAGGCTTTATATTTTGAAAAATAGTAAAGTCGAAGGGGGGAAAGGAAGATGAAAAAAAGAAAAGAAACCACGTGGTCAATTTTGAGCGGGTGCCAAAATCTACTAGAGTCCATCTGGTCAAATCCAAATTTAGCCGCTGTTTATGTATCCTAGATAATATTACCCACCCTAGCAGGTATACAACAGGTACAACTAAGTTCGGATGTTTTCGGAGGCGATTCCACTTTTTGCTGTTGTAGTTGTAATTGTTGCTGTCTTTGACGTTGTCTCCGAAGGCGTTTCGGCATAGTATTCATGTAAGTGGAGAAACGACGCCTGGAATGGCGGACGATAGATACCCAGTCAATCATGATGAATAGTAGATTTTGGACTCTACACACTAATTAGCTCAGATAAACGAGTAAGTGAATGGTAACAGCATCCACGACACAAACACCAAAATCGAACACAAACCTACGTTCCTATTTTACTTTCTACGAGTCGACTAATGGCGTCGGCTTGTGAGTCGACACGGGCACGTGCCAAACACAGCGCGCGCACTGTCAAGTCCACCATAGTTGAGTTGGGGGAGTCGACACGATTTGAGGATGGGGAACCGAGTCCATCCGTATCCATTGGGGCGATAAAGCTTCCCAAACGGAGAGAGATGTCACACGAAACGACTACGTAAGGTATTTAGACATCTTTTGCGTTGAGATCGATTGGATCTGCTTCTCTTTTATCCAGCATCTCCAGCCTCCTTGGATAGTTAATTTAGTATACTTGAGTTGTTTTCACAAGCATGTGCGCGCGCCTTTCGCCGTCAGCTTCGGCGAGTTCCTTCATCCAATCGTCTGAGCAATCGCGACCTACTATTCCTGATCAATCCATCTGCATCACCACGCGCACATTCCTTCCGTGCGGAAGACCGCTCTTCATAGTAATTTCGCTTAACCGACCAGTGGCGCCACCCATTGTCGACATCTCAAAACAACAGAGGCCATCCTAGTCACGTGCACGTACAGTACCACAAATATCCCGCAACAAGTAGAAACAAATTCGTGTTATAAACAATATGTAATGTCCATTTTCACTCTATTATTTAACAGAGATACTAATCTTTCCAGATACTGTCTAAAATATTTCCTAAACGTGATAAAAGGAAAAAACACCACCACTGAAAAGTAGTTGATTTATCGCATACTACAATATATCATATCGTACTTCAGAGTACTGTTCCAAAACGTTATTCTTTCCTCTTATATTTAACCTAATCAAAAAATGCAGAAGATATATATGAAATATTCTGGCAAAATGCCGTTCTGCATTCTGAGTGAAATGAGAAAAAGAATAATATCATTAGTTTTCCCCTGTTGGAGTCGGTCATCGAATGAAATGATATCCCCAGAAAATATATCAATATTCAGCAATTATATATATATAATAAATAGGTAAGGAAAATGTAACAATAGATACTGGAATAAAATACAACTCGTTCCCAATGTACAATGGTTTCTTTTTTAAGAAATAGATGTTATTCTTAGAAAGGAAATTTTATTTAGCCCATTAATAAAACACTGTTAAGTCATTTTAATAAATTCTACATAAAGTTTAATTTATTTCACTTTATATTTTTACCAATTATAATTTTTCCAGAAATGTTTTCTATTAAAAATTTATTTTACATTTTTCAAGTAAGAACTAATGTCGATATTTACGCAACTAAAAATAACTTTAATTTTATTATAACTGCAAAAGAGTAAAATTCATTACTTTTACCTTAAATGATAAAGAATTATAATGCAAATGTATATTAACTGATGTTAAGCTGTATAGCTGATTAACTGATGTATAGCTGTACTTGAAAACAATTTTAAAAAACGGATTCATAAACATTAAAGTCAGGAAAAAATGAATTTTTGAATTCATTCGTAACATGAATTTTTTAATCGCGATATTTCTTAATATTTGTTATATATTACTAATAATTGTATTTATTCATTGAATTTCGTAATTTATTGTTATTCGAGGTAAACGTTTCATGCTCTGCATGACATTGCTCGTTTGTATAAACTAAATAAATAAAATAATCAACAATTTTTATCTTAGATCACATATAAAAAAAAAAAAACTTCATTTTAATTTTTCTAATATTAGGTGGTACAATTTAAAGCGTCAACACGTGGTGCCCTCTCGTAAGAGATGAGTAAAACAAAAGAGGCATACATAATACAAATCGATCGTTTTTCCATCAAGACGTTACTACCGCTACACACAAAACAGTAAATTTTGCTTACCTCGTTGTTGCCGTGTGGCGTATGTGTAAGTGGGGGACTTCTTTCCCATTTGCAGGCAATCTGTAATGTCTCGGCTGTTTTCTGCTGTATGCTTTTACTGTCATCTAGCAGCGTGATTTCATAAAATTCTTGAATATCTTATTTTAAAAAACAAACAAAAGAAAAAAATATTATTCACATCATTCAAAATACATACTTTAAACAAATAAATTATTAAAACAAATAACATGAAGACCAGAGTAGTAAGAAAATCATCATTATTCCATCTCTTCCAAATAACAAATATATAGATTTGACAAAAATTCGGTTAACTAATTATTTATATTAAAAACTGAAGAATTCGCTTTCTACGTGCATATGCACGTAGAAAGCGAATTCTTCAGTTTTTAATAATCAATATTTATGGTTTCAACGTTAATTTTTTTAATGATCCAGATTCATCTAAGTCAGGAGACATTGCCATCATCATCGTTAAAAAGTTTAATTTAACAAATGCATAACTCATTATTTTCAAAATATCCAGAAGCTCATTCAAAAGACATAACCAATTTTAAAAATAGTTCATAGTTTTGAACGTAATAGCACTAGATTACCAAACAAAAAATCTTGCTGCATTATCCAGCCGACATCAAAGTCAAGTGAATGCGCGTTTTCGGTTATAAATAATTGTTACACTAAAAAGTCATTTTTCTTTCGAGTCTAATGTTATTAGAAACTTTAGATGCTTTAACACGTCTATGTTAAAGCATCAGCATTAATGTCACCAGAATCCCAATGTTATTGGAAGCTTGTTTGGGGCAAAATTAGATATATTTATAATTGCTACTGAATTGTTAACGATATTGTTAATCGTTACATATGAAGCATTTATATGATATTATTTTATGATTTAGATAATTGCAATTTGTAACTCTTAAAAGTCATACTTATTTGATAACTCCGTGTAAATAATTAATCATTCGAAAAACAAAATAAAAAAGCAATTCTTTGCAAATATTTCTATTTCACATAGAAACTGGCTACAATAGAAGTAATACTTTAGAAATTTTGTCATTGAGCAACCTGTAGATGGAAATAGAAATTTTCTATATTAGAACATTGGTAAGTGTTTAGGCAGTCGTCCCAGTATTTAACCAATTTTCTAATGCCTTCTGCAAAAAATCCTACGGGTTATTCCTAGAATCTATTACGTACAAATTTTATCATCTCGTTTGTAACGAATCTACATCTTGTAAAACTTGCTTGAAAGATCTGAACACAGGAAAATCGTTAAACATCCCGGACAACAGTTCAGTAGAAAGTTTGACGGGCGCATTTTTCCGATTATCCTAGAAATACGTAATGTGCCTTATCGTATAAGAAAAATAATGTTTATTATTAGTTTTTTGGTTTATTCTCCATCGTGCACAGAATATTTATAACGATGTCTTGCATTAATGGTGACTCGATTCAATGAATTCCAACAGCAAAAGAGAACTACTGTCCATATGAAAACAAGATTACCTTCTGACACTTGCGCATGGAACGCAGTAGTGCAGCTCAGATGCTTCTACTGCAAGCTAAAGCTTTTCTTCTGATTCAAAGTGTAGAAAGTCGAATCGTTACAGGTCCACTATTCGACGCAAAAAGTCCTTCCTTTTTTTACCAGAATGTGGCATCGGAAAATTGGTCAAGCGTTGGACGACTGCCTGAACGTACACAGCTTTTCTCTTAAATATTTTAAGAGAAAAGCTGTGTACACATTCATTTATTAAGTGATATGTATATATATAATTAAAACACAATCAAAACAAAAAGCAACTTGGGTAAATGAATGTGCATCACGTTATACATTTTCCTAAACTCACCAGTGCTTCACCGTTTCTCAAAAACTTCCTAAACTACGAAAGTAACGTCAGCAGCTCATCAGTAGTGCCTCGCGATCCTAACCATATCGGCGAGATGGTTTTTGTGGTGACTTTGACGTATCGAGGACGAGAAAAGAGAAAACAGAAATGATAAATTGAAATAAGGAAAGCGCGTTCCTAAACTACAGGTGTAAATGACGTCACACACGACCCACCAAGTTCGCCAAACTGATGAGTCTAAGAAAATCCTCGTTACGTGTCTATTGTTTAATATAAAATAATATAAAATTGAAAAATCGGTTTCCAAATTTTTGCAATGTTTTAGATAAAGTAATGTTGATGGCATGGTTTTTTAGAATCCTTGGTTTGAAATTTCAGTTCTGAATTTTGTTTATTTGCTAATTCTTTTAATATTACACAATTTTCACATGATCTAAAAACTTTCAAATTAGTGTAGAACATTATTTTAGAGTCTAATGCTTTCCTAAAGCATTTTAATTATTTTCACACAGAATATCTCTTCCACATTTATCGTGATTCTCAAATTTTCAGCACTTCAACAATCTATAATAAGCATTAAAACTTCTGAAATTTTACGTAAAGTTTTGAAAAGACAATCCGTATATAAAATATCAACAAGAACATACTAAAACTTTCACAGGGTCGACCTTCATTTTTGGGCTAACTCAGACGTTTCAATAGTTAAACGTTTGAAAAATGCTGCACACAACGAATAGGGGTCTTGCTTTTTCTCATTATGAGGGCTGTTGTATGTAAGACTCTTCAAACAATTATTAAAACTGCTGGGCAGTCCAGAAAAGAAGATCGATGTCCTGAAAGTTTTAATGTGTTCTTGTAGTCGACATCTTTATTAATTCTTTTTTAAATTCACGTTTAAAAATTTACTCCTGTGAAATATTGTTATTTTAATAGCGTAAAAATTTATAAAATTTATTTTGTCAATAATATTCATTTCCAAAATAATGACACCGGATACCATCTCGGATATTATGTAATCAGCCAAACATTCTAATCATATATCGATAGTCAACAAAAGATGAGCAACGCATTAAATTATGCACAAACTTAAATAACTTTAAGTCTTTTCTGAAAATACTTTTAAACAATTCAATGGGATGCCATTAATATTTCAAAATTCACTGAAGAAGAAAAGTAACGTTTTACTAGAAGAAATGATGCAGTAACTTGATAGACGAGTTAGCTATCAAAATAAAGGAAAGACATTAGACTTCTAATTAAGAATCTGTTTTTATAATAAACACTAAATGAATTTCCCCAAGAACATTTCCAGTAAGATTAAAAACCAAATCGAGAGGAATTTATATTTAAATTACGCAGGAATACGTGACAAATTTAATTGATGACGATTTAGAGCTGAAGATTTTTACTCAATATTGGGAATCCGAAACAAACTGCAATAATTGCAAAATTTTGCTAATAATAATAGGTGATTTTAAACCTGCCTATTTTCAATTGTATGTGACAGAGGCGTATTTAACGTTAAATGTAATTTATTAACACAAAACTAACCAGCATTACATGCCATTTTATCACACATTTAAGATTTAAAAAACTATTAGTATTCTGTCTTGAACGCTGTTTCATATAGCTAGTGACAATGCAAAATAAATATCGAGTTGTATCTTTCAGAGAAAAGCAGCGGCGAAATGCTGTACAAATATAGTCTCAACAAAGTTTACCATATCACAATACTTGCGAGACGTTATAAATTAGATAAATTAAGTTAAAGTAAGTTATATAAATTGATATGACAATCTACTGAAAAACTCTCTTAAAATACAATCCTTGATGCTAATAGTTTTAACATTACTGATGTTATATCCAAGTCAAAAGAAAAAAGACGGTGGGTTCATTCTGCTGTTTATTATTCGTCATTTGATGATATAGCCTATACCTAAAACTAATTAATTCATTTCATATTTTAATAATAATAAGGGAAATAATACTATTTCTCCTATTACCATCCATAATTTTCGCTATAGTATTCCGTCTTTATATTCTAACGATTTTTGTCAAAGAGGACGCCATTGAAATATTCTGGTTCATATGTCTATCTTCTGTTGGTTTCTTAATTAATAATAGATGCGATTCCAAGACAATATGAACAAGTAATGATTGAGTGAATGATTTTCAGATTAATTATTCACTTTCTATATGACTGTACTTTAGTCGCTTGTCGCTGCAATTATATCCAATCAGTTTTGATATAAGCAAAAACAAATTAGCTAAGCAAATTCTCGCCGTATCGCAAATGCTGCCGAAAGTTGCGATGTGTTTTTGATAGAGAGTGCGATATGCGACAAACTGTTAGAAATTACAGCATTTTTCTTGTCACCCCTCAGCAAACTTCTGGTTAAGTAAAACCGCTTTAAGTTTTATCACATAGATTTTGTGTAAACTTAACAGAACAAAGTTCATATATTTTGAAGTTTTAAAAATTCGGGTTTTGAATAGCAGCATTTACATGACGGCTACCATTTTAAAAAACACAATTCCAATTGTCGCTGGACGTTTCCACATGCCCGCTTAACCATATCTTGTGGTCTAGCTGAAGTTTCTACCCCGAATTGTTTTTCGTACCTGTGCTCATGTCTTATAGAGGCACACTTTTACTTTCAGAAATCAGCAAAGAACATAATCACACAAGTAAACGTCAAGCAAACGGACAAGCCGTAAAATATCACCTCTTCGAAAAATAATGTAGCCAGAATATAATTCTCGCTGCATCTCTTTAAATATTCCCGTATGCGGATCTTTGCGTCGTTTCTGTATAACAATATGGCGTCACTATGTCATGGATAAAATGGCATTCCTTCCGCGAACAACTTAAATCTTTGTCGAATCTTTCACTTTAATGATTTACAACACGCTAACTATTCAAAATGGGCAGGTTTGTCTGCCACACCCTATATATCGATGTAGACATATTTGGTGTGAGAAATCGAAATGAAAGAAGCGAAATTTTATATTTCTGCAAAATTAACAAATTAATGACAATCAATACAATGTTCTACCATATACATAAAAAAAACAGAGATGTTTCGGCTATGTCGTCATAATGCAACTAGCATTATGTTAACATAGCCGAAACATCTCTGTTAAACTAAATCAAATACGGTTGCAGAAATAGACCAAGAATGATGAGAGATCAAATAGAAAAAAATCAAACTTAATATTGACGGAATCTAATCGATGATGCTACAGACAAAATCAATTGCGAAAAATCATATTGGCGACTCTACTTTTTGAAGAGGGGAGAGAATGAAACTAATAAATAAAATTTTAGTCCGAACTTGAATGAAAATGCACTTATTGATGATATTTCTATTAAAAAGAAAAGGATAAGCATGGCAATTAAACAAACGAAAACTAAAATTCCACGGAAAGCGGATTACAAATAAATTTACTTAAAATATTGATAGAACATGAAACTGTCACTAACACTCAAAAAATTCCCATTACATATAAAAGAACCAAACGCCACAAGAATGAAACAATGAAGTAACTACACTATTCATAAATAAGACTTTATCAAGATTAATAGTAATATAGGCTGAAAGCTTACTCTCGTAATTAGTATTTCTGTAGATATCAACTATCATCATTTCTTAGATTTTCAATGCTATTGAACTTTCTCTTATTTGAAAGTTATAAGATAATTACGATTTGTAAATAATAGTATGATTTCGAAAATTTTTCATTAGTCTTATGATACGACTAACTTGCGAAAGGAAAATGAACAAAGATGCCATTTAAATTATAAATTACAATAAAATAATTGTAACTTTTAAAAAACTTGCTTCCCGACAAAAAATTAATTTAGTGATATATTTATTTATTGACCAGATGAACATGCGATAAGTCAGCATCCTACATCTGCTAAATCTGGATGAGTTTTTTCCTGTTCTTCGTAATTTTGCATAGGAAACACAGATCAAACTTTGTTTCATCTTTAACCTTTGCTGTCTGACTACTGTAGATAAAACCCACTTAAAACCTAGTGGTTCTCGCTACAGCGAGTAAGTGATAGATATGCGTTAGTTCGTGCACATATACGCATACACGAGGGTAATCGCGTTTATTCTGCGCACATATTCGACGCGTATACCGAAATATAATCAATCAGATTGCTTAAAACATTACGGTGTTTAGTCAGTAATAGAAACTATCTTAGCAGTAAATGCGGATGCACACGGGCGGCAAAATTAACGCGGCATTGAACGTCGACAACAGATTCAACCAATCACACATTTTAATTATCAAGGTTAAAGAGATGATTGATGACAGCTGTCGCCGATCCTCAATGTCGCCTTAATTTTGCCTCTACTGCACATCTACCTTAATCCTGAAAATCACTGAAGTCCCATAGACATCCATAATTCATCTGGGATGTCGTGATCCTGCTGGGATGTACAGTACATGTACGACACTTATATGCAAGTAAATACGGTATATATATATATATATATACGGTATACGCAATATGCATATGAATACTTTTATTTACATTATCACTATTTTCGATGATGAAATTTTCTAATGTTTGTTTAGTTAAGTTACGGCAACGCAACACTTGGGCGATCTGACTGGGGGGATGCCTTCCAGGAGGTCTTTTTAAGGGTAACTGACCTCTATTCAGGCGTTACAGAGGGGAAGAAAACCCGAAAAACTCCACGTGGCCAGCCCGTCCTGGCGAGGCGTGAACCCACGACCGAACTCCCAGTGTTCAGAAAACGGAACCGCTTGGCCACTGATAAATTTTCTAATGAATTACAATAAAAATATTTTTTCGTTCAGCTCTAAAACGTAATTAAATTTTTAAATATAGCTTCTTTTACTTTGATGTAGATAGATAAGAGTTTACTTTGTAAATGTATTAATAAAAAATAAAGAATTTAAATATTTCAACCAACCAGGAAACAATTAGCAATGACGTCTTATCATGTTTTTTGACGAAAGTTGAGGTAATGTCATCAAAGAATGTAATTGTGTGTGTCCGAAACTAATACATCCTAACCCGGTCGCTTGCCACCTACACTTACGAAAAATTATTACTTACAAACTGGTATCACGTGATAGTCAAAAAGTTTCCATTGGAAGTTTAGGAGCCTTCTTATCTGTGGTTATTATCTTCGAACATGGCTGTTTCTTTCAAAATAACGCGCTTCGATTATTGGTTGCTTGAGGTGCAAACCAATCACAAGAGAATAACTAAAAATATGCTACACAAGCGACCAGAAATCTAGGAAAACATATTATTTGTCATATTTTCTCAAAAGAAATAAATCAAATGAATTATATATTCCATAATGATAATATAATTATACAGATATTACAGATGTTTTGATAATTTATTTCGTATTATAATTACTGTATAATGGTCTACTTTTTCTATGATGATTAAATTGCAATTGAGTAATTAATTAGGCAACATATTATACATATAACTTAACATGCAACTGTCAATTTTATACTGTAGGGAAGAGTCGTACATTACCGACCGTCTTACAATACCAATCATTTAATAGTTTTTCGCTACTAGATAGCAGCATTCTAGCTGCATACACAGAATGCCGATAGAATGCTGTACAAAAGCTTTGGATTTTCTATATTTCTTGAAGCCATCGTTTATTTACATCAAATAATGATGGATTTCACTGAATCCACATTAATCATCACTCTAATATATTCAGTAATGGAAACATTGATTACACTTAATCAAAAATACCTATTCAAAAACCAATATATAATACAATTATATCTTGTCTTTATCTGCGAAAATTCTTTGTCCCATAAATAATGCAATAATAATTCTGCTGATAATCTAATCAACGTTTTTATTCATTAAAAACATATGCAATCATAAACGTTTCGAAATTTGATCTTTTTAAATTAGTCGCCAACGAAAAATAAAGATGGCCCGGGTCTCTAACGAATAATTGCAAAATAAATCACCTAACTTCCATTTTAGGTATAGAAAACATAAATATAATTGAGAAATAATTTAAAATATTCCTATTCAAAGAATAATAATTCACATATATTTCATTTTAACATTCTGACAAAGTTTATATAATAAGATTGCATTAAATGGCGTTGACATTGGAATGACGTTACTGTTATGTAGTTTTAATCTATGCTGTTTGCTTTCACGTCTGTATATTCAAATTCAAACCTTTAGTAATAATAAAGTGCAGTTCATCTCGCCAGACAGTGATTATTATTAGTTAACTATCAATCATTTGGAAACAACTAAAACCGGAAAGTAGGTAAGTTATTTAAGTATGTTTATACTTTATTAAAGTTTATGAATATTTTTCTGGATCATAGCAAAAGTTGTCAAAGTTAAAAACAAAACAAAAGGTTGAAAAAATTTAAGATTTTTATTCATCTTTAATACGTCATTCTCTGTATGGAAGTGGATCGGAAAAATCATGAAGCATTTTGTTTAGTTATGTTATAAAATTAATATTACAGTAGTTCTAATTAAGTACTGTACATATTATACAGAAAACATAATATATATTTCGAGCAAAATTCTTCATATTATTACTCCCGACTCGATATTTGAAAAAAAACTCCGTATTTGTCAAAAGTATCGCGATTTAAAATCGATACGAGCGTCCGGTTTTCACGTGACATATGTGGCAACATTTATTTGCATATTTATATTGTATACTTATATAATCGATGTTTTTCAAAAATCAAACAAACAAAAAAAAACAGTTTTGTTTCATTTATTAGTTTATTTTTAAAAGCAATAAAATTATATATCACATTTCTGATTTTTCATGAAAGACGAGCAACTAGAGACAAGTGAGCGTAAGAATTAATCAGCAACCAAAAGGTAAATTAGTAGGCCCACAACCGTAAATCGGATAGCCTGCCATAATTTTTTGTCACTAAAAAATATATTAAATAATAACCGCATTTTTTCAGTTCAATGTAATAATGTTTAAACTTATTCGAAAATAATTAAATTGACTAATTTTTTAAAATTTTTACCGTGAGTAAAACTAAATCACTGTTAATATTGACATGTCCGGATTGATTATTTACGATAATTTTCGTTGGTTTATCTAATACAAGTTCTTACACTTCTGTAAACATTTTGTAATATTTTTAAACTAAAATACACGATATCTTTTATACAGGTGTGTGTGCACGTGTATATTGTAAGAACATGTATTATTATTTACAGTTACATATATATAACATACTGTACAGTACACTGTTTTTGAATATTATACTTTCTAAGTTTTGCTTAAGCAATGCAGTTTTCTTTTTGTGTATGTGCAAAATATACCTACAATGGAACGCTGTTGTTACTTTTTTTTATAAATAAAAAAGTATAACTGCTATGCTAACAATATCCCTTAAATACATAAGTATTGTTATCACAGGAGTTATGTAGTTAGTTTTTATATAAAATGTACCTGAAACGGCAGCTACATTTGTTAAAAGAAAAAAATTTTGATAATGTCAACATTATGATATACTGTATAATGTGCAATGTACTATGGTTGATTAAATAAAATACGTTGTATACTTATAGCGAACTATTACGGTTATTCATGCTAGTTTACCAACAGGAATGGCTTAAAAATCCGCCAGTGGACATCAATGTAACGTGAATAACCAAACGAATATACACGCGCCATCCGTAAGAAGCCACAGGTAATCCACCACTGGGACATTTGAACGACCGGTGGATACCCGATATGGATATCTACGGGACGTTGAGATGTTTTAAGGGAAGTGCATTTGCTCTTAGTTACAAAACAATTTGTAAAAGTGAACGACTGTTTCAACATAAATGGATAATTTCAGTTTAATAATAGTTTTTTGAAGAACGATCTACACAAAGCACGAATTTCGACTGAAGACAATGCTTTTCGAGATACAAAACATTATCCTATCGGTCAATCGTCCATCTTAGAAATGCGTCAATTAATTAACGCGTTAATCTACTCGACAAACTCGCACGTGAAGCGACATGTGCGACATTTAAAATAGCTCCAGGTCGTCATTTGTCATTTTAACTGTGACTCATCAACGTACGTCAATCCATATTCGCAGTAGTGAGAACCAGTGACAAAATTGATGTCAACCATATAATTCATACGCGCAGCTGTGCTAGTAATGCCAAAATCTAATCCGATAAGTTTATTTTTTCTAGATATATTCATTAAGTCTATACCCCCTTTTTACAATACAATCATCATCTATCCAAAGACAGAAGATTCAAATTGGAAATTGGCAACATACGAAGTAAAAATAATGTAATTAAAGTAAACATTATTTTCAATATTAAAAAAAAGGTTAAAAAGTGAACTTTAATTAAATTTAAAATTTCTAAATGAAGAAAATTCTAAATTTTAGCGTATTTCCGTTTTACTTTTACATTTGTAATAAAACTTCTAAAATTTAAAACGTAAGTAATACAAAGTAATTATTTAATTGATTACAGGTTAAGTAACCCTCTTATAATATGCTAGTTTGATTCCTTTAAAATCTCGTAGTGGAAAACCATGTAATACAGGACTAAGAATCAATACAAAAAGAAAGGTGTTAAATTCCAAAAGTTAACTAATGAGGTGTGTATTCGTGCCCTTCAATTTTTTTTTTTTTTTTTTAACTTCTTCATTCTTTTTGGCAGCTTCATTATCACTTTTACCTTGGACTTTCCCCTAAATTCTTGCATTATGTAACGAAAAGCGGTTTTTAAATCGCTCAAACCAACCTTTACTTCGCAACTCTGTAAAACAACATTCTCCATTTTCTTTTAACTGATAATAAATTTATAACGCCGTTTATTTAATTCTCTTAGATATAATAAGGAATATAAGCCCATGCTCAAACAATGCAGCTTAAATCTTTGTATATTAATCACAAAGAAATTAATCAATTCTGCGAACAACGAAATTCTACTTTTTAACAGGACAAAGTTCAGTTCATGATGTTATAGTAAATGACTATAATGAAAATCTCTAAATTATCTCCAACATATAAAAGTATGGAGATCTAACTAGTCAATCAACACTTCGAGTATCTTACATTAAAAGAAATCGTTAATCAGTTTTACCTAAACAAGAATTATCATAAAATTGAATAGCTTTTTTTATATTAAACTATCCAATATAAATGTGTGAATAACCTCCAACGTCGGAACAGGCTGAGGTTTTCCTCAATTTTTTCTTTTTTTTTTTTTATAAATTTTTAAAAGAGAATTATCATCTTTTAAAATAAAAGAGCCAACATCATAGAAAATCTTATAAATGAGTGAGTATCGCATTCCTGTAGCAGCGAACAGTCAAATTCTTCTTGTAAGCATATGAAACAAGATCGTTTAGTATGATGATATCCAGACTAGAATACCATTGTCATCAAAAGAATTTTTCCTTTAAAAATCACTATTTGGTCCCTTTGTCTCCGCCTGTAGTTAAAAACGTGTCAAAAATAATCTGTAAACTAAACTTTAATTCATCATAAGAATAAATCTTCAATAATAGCAATATTTGCATCTATTCAAACAACTGAAGACGACAAAATCATTATTTTTGCATAAAGATTACGTTATTAAAATCGTTAGATCTTCGATACAATATTTTCACTAAGAAAACATATCTACTCGTAATTTCACATACACTACGTGAATAACCATAATTCTTGAAAAAATTATGGAGCTTACGAGGTTTTCTTGTCATTCTCCAGTATCCTGAAATTATTATTTATGTGCACCAATTCACCTTCTGTACAAAAAATGACCCAACTCCAGAAAATTGTTGAATTTGTGTGTGCTTGAAAGAAGCATGAAAGTTTCCGTTTGATGTTTTCGTAAGCTTTTGTGGAAAAACGTTGTATCAAAACGATTACGAATTGGAAACATCGGTGTGTGAGCGAGCAGCGATGATATTGGTAATCTGCCAGCCAGCTCATTTACATTTTGATTCCGACTGTTATCACACTTATCAGTCATTTCACTTATGTTCTTCTTGGTATATGCTCAGTACCACTGTGCCTTGCACAGACCGGAAACTTCTCTATTATTTGGTATACTGGCACAATGAAGTGGCACTTAACCAACACTGGGCAAGCTTTCCATCTTTATTTAGTTAGCTTGATGAACAAATTCATACTGTTCAGCTGTCTTTACCATTCCACCTCTGTCTAACCTGAGAGCACAAACTATTCCTAATACATCAACCATATTTTCTTCCCAAAGCTGCTGAATTCCAATACTTGTTGCAATAAAGCATCCTGTTCTCCCTATTCCAGCACTGCAATGAACAACAGGGCTCTATTATTCACAACGGGGCAACGCAGTTAATATTAGCAGATATTTTTTGCCTCATCTATGTGACCGTCTATTCCCATAAGAGCAGCAAAGAAACATTCTCTTAGGCATAAAATTAAAAAAAAAAAAAAAACGCGTTCTAAAGGACCCTGCAATCTGAGAGAGAAACCATTACAGACAATTCTTGGTAATGTAGAAAGTTCGAAAATAAAAGTTACTGTTTGTGTTTAAAGTAAAACAGTATTTTTTATTCTGGAAATAAAAATAATACCTAGAGTCAAATATAACGTTCTTCCAGGAATGTTCTCATTTTCCAAAAAATATCGCTTTTATGAAATCTTGAATCCAGAGCACATCAAAATCGTTTCAGGTAGTTTATGTCAACGTATTATGCTAAGAAGGTTAAAGATATGAAGGTAATAACAAAAGATAGAAAAAGCCAATTTACTTTTTTAAAATTCCCACCTTCTGTTTGTGAAAAAATGTTTAAGTAACTCTTACAGATATGTTTTTCCATGACCTCAAATATTATTTTCCTTTAACTCAAAAACAAGTTTATGGTAAAACCATTTTTTATGGTAAAAATCACTCTGACAGTATGTTTGTTTTTCAATGATGTATGCTGTGTAAGTGAGAATCAGTTTTTTTTTTTTTTTTTTTTTTTTTTTTATTTTTCTCAAGACAGCATAATTGCAGAAACATTTTCCTGGGCAAGCACTCATATGTTTTACAAAAGAACACAGTGAAATGGTTTAAATGTATAAAGAATGTCATTCTTAATGCTCATGCAGCTGCAAGGTTGTTTGAGCAGTCATCATCCAGACACAAAACCATGTCTGATGATGCAAGATATCAGCACAAAACTAGCAATATAAACTACAGTGGGTGATCGGTTAACAAACACTTTCGCAAACGATTTTCATGTTCGAACAACGAACACTCCACAGAACATACAGAAAAAGAAGCGACATAAAACAGTGAATACAGATTGATCTTCCCTTGTCTCCAGGTGACAATTTGAAACTTTTTGGAGCTCAGGAGACGTCAACATCAATGCTCAACCCGATACCGATCGAATAGTATTCCTGCGAATTTTGAAACTCTCCCTTGTAATTCCAGCTTTTTGTTTACCTTTCTGTCAAATAATTTTTTATAGTCTTTGCGAGACTGTCAGGTGGGTACTCCTTAAGTTTTGCGTCGGTTTTTATTTACGAAAGACTATAGTTTAACTGTCCCATCGGATATTCATTAACGTTTTAATACGAAATTTCAAATTTCATCCAGGCCTTGCATTTAAATAATTTTTTGTGTGCTAGTTGATTTTTGTTCTCTGAATTTTTGTAAGTGCTTTTCTAAACTTATTATTTAAAAAAGAAACTGATAATATTATGGAGCATAAAAAGAGTGGAGTGTCAAGAACTGTGCTCATCGTAGAAACCAAGCAAATGATAATAACCAAGCTAGAGAGTGAGCAGATGTCTGATGTTGCTAGGCCAACAGGTCTACAGTAAACACAATCTTAGCTATGAAAAATATATCAAGATGTCTAAAGCAATTAAAGATCTTTTGAGGAAATGGGAAGATGTCAGAACAATGGCCATCCAAATGGCATCCAAACCAGAATGAGGTTAATAAGCTTGAAGATCTCTACAATTACAATGCTATTAATTACTTCCGGAAAATCCTGAAGAGGAGAGAAAAGCAATCGACATTGGACAGATTCTTTAACCCCCACACATGGAAAAAACATCTAATAAAAATGCAAGACTGTGTATATATGTATTTTTATTATTACATATATACTTTCTTACTATGTTTATTTATATATTTTATTTTCTGGAGTCTCCAGAACAAATTAATCAAATTCCCATAAAAACCTATGGTAAATCAATAATCGGTTAACGAACAATTCGGATAGCGAACAAGGTCTTGGAACAGATTATGTTCATTAACCGATCACCCACTGTATATCAAGTTATCATAGAACAACGAAACCACATGCAGCCATGATAATCATGTTTGCAAATCTACATAACAGTACCCAATGACTGTCTATTGAGCATGGCATCTCGTCCATATGTTATTTGGATCTTGCATCCATTCCAATGCAATCAGCAATAGGCATTGTATGAGAGAGATGAACAACAGTGAATGAAGTGGTGCAATATTATGCCAAATATGACACGTGAAGCCAAACCTCATTGCAAACTGTGTCAACTAATAAATCTGTTTACCCAAGATGGAATATTCAATACATATAACATGCACTACTGGGAAAAGAATTTATACTGGGAAAGAAACACTTGCCATTAATGTTTGTTACAGCATTTGAGGAAAACCATTAATTAATCCCATGTTTTAAACAGAATATAAATCAGATAGAGGTATTTAAATAACATTTTAAATGATACAGTAACAACATTCATGAAAACCTGTCATTGCAGCATTTGAACACCATATATTATCAACATTATGAACAACATTCATGTAGTGAAGAATTGGATGAATCTAAATTTCAGACAATAATGATTAAATCATAATGGACCACTGATAACTGGCCACTCATGTCCTGGAACAGAGGTGGCCAGTTTATTGGTCCAGTCTGAATTACTCCATTGGATTTTTTTTTTGTAGGTCTCTCTGGTCAAAGGTTTACAAAACTCAGCTATTGAATATAAATAATGTGCAATAATGTACTGTAACTCTTGATATATCACTGTGATCAAAAAAGTATAGGAAATGTTCATTTGCACATGCACAGTTCATTTAAACTGTGCATGTGCAAGGTGCTGTCATTGCTTTTTCATCATTTGGTATGACTTTCATTGACATCTAGCAGCAATCCATATGTCATTGACTGTTTTCATTTGCAAATAAATACTTTGTATACTGCACTGAAAGAATTTTAGCAAAACGCTCATTGAAAAGTTGTCTAGAAGACATGAGAACTCCCAAAAGGAAAATAAGCAAACAGCACAACCATTGAATATCACACAGGAGGAAAATGAAAGGATACCTATCACATACAATCCAGTGCTGAAATCCATTTACAAAACCGTGGCCAACCGTCAAGGAATTAACATCGTGTACAGAAGATGTCAGACTCTCTTCAGAATATTAAGCAACAGTAAAGACCCACCAAACCCCGACAGGCTTCCGGGAGTATATATGATACCACTAGAAGATCACAGGTGCGATAGACAATTAACATACATTGGTTCCACGAAACGTGCGTTAAAAGTGAGATTAAAGGAGCACGAGTCAGACATACACCACGGTAGATACACCACGGCCCTGGCGACGTACGCGTCGGAAGAGGAGATAACAGCGGACCTGCATGCGGCAAAAATCATTATACCCAGCTATAACCCACAGCAATTGAAATGGCTAGAAGCCATAGAGATATTTAAGGCTGGATTACGTAACACCTGCGTTAATCATAAGGACGAAATGATCCTATCAAGCGCATGGCAGGTTGTCCTAGAAAACAGCGTTTAAAGGAGAGGAGCATCGAGCATGCGCAGTACAAATATCCAGCTGCCGCACGTGATAATATTCCGGAAAGAAATTTAAATTGAATATTTTCGAGTGTTAACGGCCTATTCGACGAAGCCTGAAGAAGAGCCCAGGAGGGGCTGTGAAAACGTTTGCTAATAGAACGAAGCGATTCTAAAAATAGAACCACACCGGGTAAAAAAAGGTTAGAAGGGTTTCTTTTAAGAATTTTAGCATTGACAATTTTTCAAAATGTCCAGCGTAACTGAGCAAAGAATGTGCATTAAATTTTGTTTTCACAATGGAATTACTGGTACAAAAATGTTGCAAATGTTGCAAAAAGCCTTTGGTGAAAATAGTCTGTCTATCAAAAACAAGAGTTTCATTAATACAAAATGTTCAAGGATGGCAGATAACATGTAGAACATGAACCATGCTCTGGTACAGTACACTATCCACTTCAATTGATGAGCAGCACATCACTCAAGTCTATATCAGTTTGGTGCTCAATGATTAATGTTTAACAATTAGGGACATTATTGAACATGTACCAGTATCATTTGGATCCTGTCAAGCAATTTTAAATAATCATTAAAAATTTGTTTAAATTAAGTTAAGGACACAAAGGCATATTAATTAAACTTATCTCGTCTACTAGTACTTTATCAATTAACAGGACTTATTATACTGGATTTGTGGATGCAGCAATTAGGTCTTACAGATCAGAAATAATATTGTTTATTTAAATCACCTGAACACATACACTTTAACATTGTGTTTCGGACCTATTTGTCCCTCATCAGCAGGCATTTAAAAGACATTTTCTACAATTAAAATAAATTTTGTTACAATCGTAAATAAACATAAAATTTCCAACAATAAAACAATAAAATTCTTACAAATTCTGGTTTTTTAAACACATTCCTAATTCCGAGCATATTCAAAATCAATATTAATCAAACAATTCCATACGTATTCCTGTTTTTTTAAAAACATAAATAATTAAATTAAATTAATTTTTGGTTTAAAACTTACACCAAAACTTACATCATTGATTGATCACATTCACTTAAACTTCACCCTAATCTGTTCCAATCCTTCCTTTTATACGCCTTCCCCTCTCTTCCGTCAATGATTTTTCTCTGTGATTGGTGTATCTCTCTTCCGGTATTGTTATTTATTCTATCTGTTTGTTTAATTATATTGATGTGTTCACTGTAATTCAGAAGGTTGTGAAATTGATTTGAATACCATGAAAATAAGGAAAAAAGCGGAAAATAATTATAAAAGACAATTATAAGAACACATCAATATAATTAAACAAATGGATAGAATAAATAACAATACCGGAAGAGAGATACACCAATCACAGAGAAAAATCATTGACGAAAGAGAGGGGAAGGCGTATAAAAGAAAGGATTGGAACGGATTAGGGTGAAGTTTAAGTGAATGTGATCAATCAACGATGTAAGTTTTGGTGTAAGTTTTAAACCAAAAATTAATTTAATTTAATTATTTATGTTTTTAAAAAAACAGGAATACGTATGGAATTGTTTGATTAATATTGATTTTGAATATGCTCGGAATTAGGAATGTGTTTAAAAAACCAGAATTTGTAAGAATTTTATTGTTTTATTGTTGGAAATTTTATGTTTATTTACGATTGTAACAAAATTTATTTTAATTGTAGAAAATGTCTTTTAAATGCCTGCTGATGAGGGACAAATAGGTCCGAAACACAATGTTAAAGTGTATGTGTTCAGGTGATTTAAATAAACAATATTATTTCTGATCTGTAAGACCTAATTGCTGCATCCACAAATCCAGTATAATAAGTCCTGTTAATTGATAAAGTACTAGTAGAAGAGATAAATTTAAATTTTAAATGATCATTTGGGCTTGCAGCATATTGCTTCTAGAATTTTCCCAAAAATGAATTTTTTTCAAAAACATGTTTCAAGGGCCAAGGAAATGCTTTCTTGAGCTGAATCAATCTTAAAATGCATCATTATGGATAATGAAACATGAATCTATGCTTTTGACACCATAACAACTCAACAATCGAGTGAATAGTGCTCAAAAGACCATATCAAAGTCAGTCAAAAATCAAGGTCATTTTGACTGTTTACTTCAATTGTTGTGTTGTACATCACAAATTCCTTCAGACTAACCAAACTGTCAACAAAGATTATTATTTAAACATTTTGTGTCATTTGTGTGAAGCAATGTGTAGAAAATGGCCTGATTTATAGCAAGAAAACTCATGAATCTTGCACGAAGGTAATGCACCTATTAACAATACTCTTGCTGTTTGTGAATTTTTGGCCAAAATTTCAAAATAAGATCCCTCAAGCTCCGTATTCAGCAATATGGCACTGTGTAACTTTTTTGTTTTCTCGACTAAAATTTCTGCTTCGTGGTCAGCATTTAAGTCAATTGATTCCATAAAATAAAATTCGCTACAAGTCCTGAAGAGGTTTCACAAAAACGACTTTAAAGCCCAAGTATCTTTAATGCATTGCAGTGGGAGAAAATTACTTTGAAGGGGACAAAATAAATTTTGATGCATAAACTCAAATATTGTGTTTTATTGAACCATTTCCAATACTTTTTGATCACAGGGGTATGCAGTTTTGATCAGTGCAGGTTTTCAGAATTCAGATCTTTGCCAGCTTGACAGCACTCAGAGCTAGCAATGTGAAACCAATCTCTTCTTCCCATTCTTGCTCACTAGAAAAAAGTGATCCTTATTTTTCCTAGTGTAATATTTTTATTTAGATACTTTGATGTCTATTTTCACATTTAGTGTGTTTTAATTCTTTAGCTTTTACAGCAGTCTACAAAGAAAATAAGAAGGTAGCAACTTAGGCAGCACTTAATAAATATTATGCTTGACTTTAAATTTTTTTACTACATTTAAGTAGATCAAAAAAGGAAACCTTTTGAGCTACTTCAGTAGTTAATCTAAATTCTCAATAATCAATCTTTAATGTTATTTTCTAATTTGTTTTGATTTTTGCATGCAACTACACTACTTTCACTAAAATGTTTTGTAATTAATAGTTTAACAATAAACATTTTTTTTTTTTTCAATTGAGTTCTTCATTTTTTCATGTTTTTATTCCACTCAAATGAATATAAATGTAAAAATTATGATTATAGATGATTTCTTAATGACCCTAATTCAAGAATTAATTTATTTCCCATTGACTGTTAATCTGAGATATGTGTGGTTTCGATATATGCAGTACACTTGCAAAATCAATTAACCCTACACATTCAGGGTTACCTGTATACTAAGTGCATATGCTGCCATAGTCAACATGTTGGTAATCAAGCAGAAAACTGTTTTTGAAAAAGTACAGGTGTGTGTTGTTGCAGACAATAGTCACTTTAAGTATGCACAATAAATAGCATATACAAACATTTGTGGTGTTTTGTGTTCTTTATTTAATGTTATTTGATATTTTTTATTAAATTCATTGCAAACCTAAACCTAAACCTAACTGCACATTCAACCACTTCAGCATTTGACAGCAGGATGGCTGAGTGGTCAAGTTAGCAGCCAACAACTCTGGGAGACTGAAATCGAATCTGTACTGGTCAAAAAATACCCCAGGAATTTTTCAGGTGGTGGTCCATCTGGATATGTTGAGCCTGGTCCTTCACCACCAAGCCACCCCATTGTGGGCCTGGCCAAACCCATAATGAGCTACCTAAAAGAGGCTCTCTTAGTGCCCACAGGGCAGAGAGTTAAAAAAACAATAATAAAGAAACAATTTCAGCATTGCATTTGTGTTATGCTATGACATATTGCAACCCCTGGTGTGCTGTGCAGTGAAGTATTTACCTGTCACATTTGACAGCCTTTTCTGGATTCCACTTCATATTTTAGAATGCACTAAAAGGTAATAATGTGTATTTTTTCATATGTTACAACTTTGTGATTGATAATGTTGCCCTATTTTCATTTAACATTGATATTACAACAGCATACTCCAATAGAAGGGCAGGAGGGAAAAAAAATTCATATCATTGTTTAGTACATCCCCAACATAGTATATACTGGCAAAAGGTTACAGTGATTGTCCTATTGGTTTTTGAAATAATTGGCTGGGAAGTTATCTTTGTTACCACCCTATATACATTATACTAAATAACCTATAACATTGTATTTAACACAACATAATGTATGCAAAATGCAAAAACTATTTTTAATAATGTTAATAAATTTATAATGATTAGTTTTATAGGTAAAGATGAGAAACATCTGTTACAAAAATCACTATTTTCATTATTCTTAATAAATCAAACTGATTATTTTGCCAGATATGTATGAATAAATAACTTATACACACCAGCAATGTATTTAATATATAAATTTTTTTTTTATATATTTACAAGAGACTTTTAAGGAACACCAATATAATATAACGAAACACACATTTTCCATAGCTGTAGTATCTCTTGTAGTACAGAAAGTTGCAAAATTTATGAAATGAAGGTAAAATCATTAAGAATATATAGACTTAACACCTAACTAAACATATAGAAATGTTGGAAATATTCAAATGATATAAGCTAAGGGATACAAATTCCCTATCAAATGATAGAAGACTGTATATAAAACTATGTTTAATTTACAAGTGGAAGTTTATGAATGGTATTGTATTACTTATATTTTTTGTAGTCTGTTATATTTCATAACACATTCTTATATTTATATTTAAGAATGCATGAGTTGTAAACACACACAAACATCAAATCATACATAAATTCTTTTGTGTTTGAATTTGTATCATTCAAACTTGAGATGTAATCTGATGACAGGCATTAATATCGATTGAAATGTTTGTTTGTTTGCATATTAAATACATTGCTGATGTATATAGATTATTTATAGATACATACCAGTCTGTTCACAAAATATTAAACTTGGTGACCAGAAGTTTTGTTAATCTCTTATGTCTTGATTAAATGATTTACTTAAAATTATTGGAGATTTCAATGCACTGAGTTTCTTCTTTGTATTGTTTTATCTTATTCTTTTTTGTTATAGTATAGTATTTCATTTCATTATTATTTCCTTACAGAATGTATTTTATATCAGCTTATGTTGCAAAAAATTTAGCATATGTTTGCTTTCAGCTAAATCTTTCATTCTAATAATCTAAAGTATCTACAATATTGATACAGTGTGTGCCAAAATATACAGCACTGAAACTCGTGCATCTTGTAAGTTCATGTGCATTTGTCAAAAAGGCATAGCTCCAGCCACACATGTTCCCAATAGTGAAAAGGAAGTTGTGTTGTACAGTTGTTATTGGAAATGGATCTCTCATCAAAAAAAAAAGTATTCATATTTGAGTATTATTTCTGCTCATATGAAAGTGGTCTTAAAGGGGGACTGAGTTTGAAAAAGGTGGCAGAACAATTCCAAGAGAGATTTAATAAGACAGAATCAAGTAACAGTTATGCTGTCTATTGTTATGAAGTTTCACTGTTCTGGTAGTGTACTATGTCAACAGATGGGGAAGTCTGGTCTACCAGTTGCAGGATATGTTTGAGAATCTGCACGAACGATATGAACACTGTCTACAGTGAAGTGGTGCACACTTCAAACAATTACATTCTGCATACTATGATAAATCAACATGCCAATAGTGTGTATGTTAGTTTTTTTCCAGGTGAAATAAATTCATAGATGACAAGGTAATATTGTTTGTCTTTTTGTTTCAGTACTGTATATTTTGGCACATATTGTATTTGCAATTGATAAATACAGAAGACCAAGTAATTCATCAATTAAAGAATCCAGTGATTTTATTATTTGTTCCATGTCTATCACAACATTCTCAACATGTTTCAAGGTTTCAAGGGCTTACAAAGATGTTAAAAAATATAAATATTTGTGTGAGGACCCGAACGAGGCTCGACTGGGAGGTCCAAATGTGGGGTATCAATCGAGAAATTAAAGATCTCCTTTTCAGACGTGAATAGGAGGAACTGAATATTTCGATTGAACAACGGAAGTTTTTTTTACTATTTAAACAATAGAAAAGACTAAAGTTGAGGAAAACGCAGCTGGAGAAAAGTCGTATTTAGTCGCAACGTTGACCTCTCCCGCACCCTCCATCGGGTTTCAAATTGTCACCAGGTGACGATGAGAGAACAATGGGGAGGCAACTTTGGATGAAAAACTTCTAAAACCACAAGTTTCAAGGACATTCAGAGTTCTTGGTTCTTAGTTCAGAGTGCTCTGCTCCTGGTTTTTTGCTGCTGTTCAACAACGAAAGCTTGGACGACGTTTCGGGATTTGTCTTCGACATCCGCTCTCAGCAAGTTTCACCCAGGTACTCCCCGGCGATGAAAATCATCCCTTCAAGTTGTGCTGTGTGCCCTGGGGCTGACGCTCTCCACATTATCTTCGCCAGAAGAAGAGAAAAGATCATCTGAACAACTGAACTTTTTGCACGGACTGGTTCCCCTCATTTGGATAGACCTTATGCCAAATTTTAAGAGTACAGTAGTGAACCGAAAATCGGAATCAATTGGGGACTGGGGTTGTTCAGATTAGGGATTTGTTCCGATTACGGTTTATGTACGAATAAATATATTAACCTGTCCGATGTTCAAATTTTTCTCCGTTGTGTGTCGTTTCCTGTTGAATTTTCGTCGATTTTAAGCCTAACAAAAATTTTTATAATAATAATCGAGGCTATCGTATCGTTAAAAATTCTTTCTGCATTTTGTACAAACAAAATAAATATATTGAAGAATATAAAAACATGAAAATTATACTTTAGAAGTAAATTTAGTATCAAAAACGTTCGATTCAGCATGACACAGTCCGACTGAAAATCGTGCCGATTACCGGTGATTCTGATTACCGGGGTGCCGATTTACGAGTCTCTACTGTAGTTGTAAGTGCAATTTTTATATTTAATAAACGGTTTATGCTGGAAAGCCTGCCTCAGTGAGTCTATCCATTCCCACATGACAGTGTTGACCACTCAATTGTTGTGACATCTTTCCACCCAATTGGCTAACCTCACATTTGGCAACAAAGGCAATAAACTAAAATAATACTTTAGTTTAATATCATCCTTAAATATTTTAAGAGTTTTCTTCTAAAATATTAGTTATAATTGAAAGTGTAGTTTCATTTTCTGTCCCAGTCACATACTCACAAAGATATGGATCTCATCCATCTTCTACAGCATAAATGCCTAATTTACTTGAAGCTTTCTGTCCTTTAAATGTTGTTTCTAAATCATATAGTACATTGATAATTCAAGGACTTATCATACAGGAACACACTTCAGTTAGATGGACAAATCAAATCTTTGAAATAGTCATTCTGTAAGATGCATTTTGGGTCTAGACACCCCTCTTTAGTTGCAGATTATATAAAAAGTTGATGCTGATTCTTATTTAAAATTTTTTTTAACACAACAAAATGCATAAATGCCATTTGTTGTGCACCAAAATTATCTCTTGCTCTTGCATTACACTCATGTGTTTTCAGTGCTTTTTTCACTTCTATTTTTGGTGTGTTTGATTATATATATTGTCTGTTATTTGCCAATTTTTAACAATTTCTTCCTGCAATTTTTCTTCATCAACAGCTTTTGGGCATCCCATACATTTTGTATCCATTAGTTTAAAATTTCCTGAAAAGAACTTTTAAACAACGTTTGACATTTTCAAAGTTTAGGAATATCTTCCTCATACACATTACAAAATTTTTTTACTAATTGTATGCCATTGTATCCTTTCTGAAAGTCATAAAGCATAATTTGCTTGATATACTTTTCATCTGATGATATTTTCACTTGATTTTATTCAAAAAAACTGTGAAATAAGTTTAAAATAAGCTACTAAACAAATAATACAATCTCAAATTAGCAATAATGTGTTAAATTTCACAACTGTTGTAATTAAATCACACATCTTTATTAATTAAATAACTACAGATGTTAAAAATACACAAATTATTTCTGTTCAACCAAATATAACCTTTACTTATTAACCATGGCATCCAAGAAGTGTGAGGAAGCAATGACACCTAAGAGAAAGGTTATAATATGGACAATTGAGATGGGGGGAAAAATTTATTGCAAAGCATGAAAGTGATACAAATGTGACAAACCTGGTGGCCATGTTTAAAATGCCAAAGTTGACAGTGTGCAAACAATAAATGCAATTTTAATTTTATTATACAGTATTTATTTATTTTATTTATTGTTTTCATGTTTTAATTTATTATTTAGGGCATTTAATTGTGTTATTTTTAACTTAAATTATGTGTATTTACTGTTTATCAAAATGGATATTGTTTAGGGTCTGGGAATGAATTAATTCACTTTCTAATGGGGAAAACTGATTTGGACTTCAAACAATTCAGAGATCGAACAGTCTCCTGTAATGAATTAAATTCAAAGTATGAGGCACAACTGCATTAATAAATTTTGTCTAGTCATCAATAAAATGATCCCAAATTATATTGGGATCTCATCTTTTCAACTTATCTTTGATAATGAGCTCTTTCAGCTTACTAAATTCTGTAATTTTCAAATCATATTAATTCTTCAAATGCATTTTTGATTCAGATGCATTTTTTTTTTATGATGCACAAATTTCTGACTGAGCTTTTATCACAAGATCTGATTACTTTCTATAAATAACTGTTCTGTGCTTTTCTTCATATAAAAAATCTATCTCACTATTAGCATTTTTTCAAAATTGTTTCATAGTTTTCAAGAGTTTTCATACATTTAACATTATTCTGCTATTCTGTTACAGTTGTAAACCAGACAACAAACAACTTATTAATATGTGAAAATCAAAATTTGGACCAATTGACAAGATTTAATGACAAACAGCAGATAAAGCATTTTATTGTCTTAAAAGAGTACGAAAATTATTATTATTTATTATTACTATGACATTAAAAAATCTATATCACTGTTGGTTATTTATTTTTAATTTTCAATATCATCCATCATATATCTTATTCTAAAATTTTTGATTTAAAAATAAGATATTTACTTACATGAAATCCCAATTGATTATTTATTGCTATTGTCTCTTAGAAAGAAAATACTGTATTTTAATGGTTAACAAATTTTAATTTATGTGAAAAACAAAATGCAAATAAAATTTTCATTAAAAAGACAAATAAGTATAAATATTCTTTCTTTAAATTAGTGAAGTTCACTAATAACTTATTAGATTGAGATGTATTGCCAGTATATTTTTAGTCTAAAGAAAATTTCTCAATTAGTTTAATCAACATAAATATAGTTTCAAGTACATAGAGTTAATTTACTATTTAGCTGAATAATTGGATTTAGAAAATTTTAATTTAAGAGCCTTAGCAGACTAAAAAGAACAAGAATAGATTAGTTATACAAAACACAAATCTAAATATGATAATCTTAACTGTTATAATTAATTATATGATTCTAGTATTAATTCTAGAATATTGCAAAAGTTATCGTTAAGTATATGGTATAATGAATAGAATGTTATCAGTATATTAAAAAAATATATATATGTAGTCAAATTCCCTCTGTAATGATATTTAGTGAAAAAACAAAAAAAATTGTTTTAGAGAGACTTATTATTATAGTGAGAGTTTTTAAAAAGTATTCTCTTCCTCATTTAACATTGTTGGATTATAAATAGGATTATTTCTACAAAATTAGACAATGTTAGACCAGAAAAACATGTACTGTTATTAGTCTCCTCTAGCAGAAAATTTAATGATTTTATTGCATATTATTTCTGCAATATACTTGTATATTAAATAGAAAAATACAAAATCAGTCAGAACCTGAATCTTCCTAGGCAAAATATAAAATTAAAAAACTAAAACTACACTAATTGTAAAATATAAATTCTTAAGGAGAATGCTTTTTGTAATTTGTAACACTAAGACATCCTGTATACTTCCTAAAAGAAATTTGTTACATTAAACTCATTTAACATAATAAAACTTCCCTAAAAATTATATAGGGATTTCATAGCATTGCAAATTACACTAATTCTAAAAGTAAAAGGTTTTTAGGTACTAAAATAATAAAACATGCTCCATTTGGTAACTTTCTCTTATCTGTACTAATTCCTACTGAAAACATTTGTGATAGAATCTTTGTATTAAGAGATTACATATTTCAATTCCAAAACAAGCAATAAATTTTAATTAATTTACAGAAAAGAAAATACTATGTATTTTACAAGTACAGTAAACAAAAATGTATCACTAAACAGAGATTTAGCACAGTAGAGGATATTGGTCAATCTGGAGAAATTTTATGTTAAGCTAATGCAAACTACACAGAGAACTATTAATACATTTCTTGTTATTATACAAGGATTTATTGTTATATCAATAATTGCTGTACCAAATTTTGATTGTATATTTCAGAGCAGTTAAAGAAGTGTAGCTATCAACCATTATCTGAAAAAGACTATGTACCATACAGGGGCACCCGTACATTAGGGCACTTGCCCCTCTTTGTAAGTGTTGTCCTTTTCCTAATCCCTAAGGGCAAGGGGGACCCAAATTCCATTATGAACAAACGAAAAAAAATTCATAACTTCTATCCTATTGAACAAATAAAAAAGAAACTAACAAATGATATTTGTCCTTCGTCCCATGCAACTTCATCGTATGTTGACCAAAATTTGGCATTGAAAACAAGAAACATTTATTGTTTGCAAGGCCAAGTTAGTCTTAATTTCAATCAGTGCCACCTTGTAGGAGCACTGATCCAACATTGAATCATAGTTTAAAGCTTCTTGCATAATGTTTGATGTCCTTTTTTTTATAGTTTGTTTCCCCTTTTTATAGTCTGCAGGCACTGCTGATACCCATAGATTTAACTATGCATCAACATCAAAGTAGGAAAAAAATCTCTTCTTTCTATTGCAATGAAGAAAAAGAAATTAAATGGACAAGAAGAAATGTAAAGTTCATTGAATCATAAAAGCAGTAATCTAATCCAATAAGTCTCAGTTTCAAATGTTAAATAACTATCCCAAATTTGTACAGAGATTTCTAAGAAAAGAAATCATCCTGATTGTGTTGCTAAAACTCCATGTTAACTGAAAGTTAATATAATATATTTTTAAAGTGTTTTCCATAAGTTGCAATAGCAGTGTACATCCTGGAACTAAACTCATTGATGCTTCCTAACACCTGTTTCACCTCATGATCTATATAAAATATGAAGATACTACAGTGGGTGATCAGTTAATGAACAGTTCAGACTGTGAACAAATCGGACAACAAACACTTTTATGAAAGATTCTTATGTTCGGACAACAAACACATGTTCGGATAATGAACAACTCACAGAACAAACACAAGAAGCAGCGATGTAAAATATTAAATACCGATTGGTCTTTACTTGTCTCCAGGTGACAATTCGAAACATTTCAGAGCTCAGAAGACGTTGACATCGATGCTCAACCTAAAGTTGATCAGATAGCATTCCTCCGAATTTTGAATTTCATCACTCTCCCTTGTAATTCCAGCTTTTTGTTTACCTTTCTAACAAATAATTTTTTTATAGTCTATTAAGTTTTGCGTCAGTTTTTATTTTCGAAAAGTGAGGGTTCAACTGTCCCATCGAATATTCGTTAACGTTTTAACACCAAATTTCAAATTTCATCCAGGTCTCACATTTACATAATTTTTTTGTGTGCTAGTTGATTTCTGTTCTCTGAATTTTTGTAAATGCTTTTCTGAGCTTTTTATTTAAAATAAAAACTGATATTATTATAGAGTTTAAAAAGAGTGGAGTTTCAAGTACTGTGCTCACTACATAAACCAAGCAAGAGATAATAGTCAAGGTAGAGAGTGGGCAGATGATGTCTGATGTTGCTAGGCAGTATGGCTTGAACAGGTTTATAATAGGCACAATCTTAGCTAAGAAAGATATAATCAAGAAGACTCAAGCAGCTAAAGGAGTAATGAAAATTACATATGAGAAATAAAAAACATTGAAAAGCTCATAACTGAACCTGTAACTGATCTAATGACAGAAGAACTCCAAGAACTCTTAAATGAAGAACACCAAGAAACTCAGCGAGATGTGTTTTCTTCTGAAAAAGTGGAAGACAAAAGAGGACCAATGCCGACATCTGCTATTAAAGATCTTTTAAAAAAGTGGAAGGATGTCAGAACAATGGTCATCCAAATGGCATCCAGACCAGATTGAAATTAATAGGTTGGGGGATCACTATGACAACAATGCCATTAATTACTTCCGAACAATCATGAAGAAGAGAAAAAAAGCAATTGACATTGGACAGATTCTTAAACCCCCATAAACAGAAAAAAACATGACTGATAAAAATTCAAGACTGTGTATATATGTATTTTTATTATTACATATAAATAAATGCATTAAGAAAGTATAACTTTTTACGTTTTGTGGTTTCCAGAACGAATTAGTCAAATTACCATAAAAATCTATGGTAAATCAATAATTGGTTAATGAACAATTCAGGTAGTGAACACAGTATTGGAACAGATTATGTTTGTTAACCGATAACCACTGTATAAATAGATGATGCAATATTTATATATTTAGTCTTTCACCATTTATTAAAAGAATGTAATAAGTTAGATCAATGAGGGAAAAATATAAGATAAACAAGTTTTCTTTTCTTCACACATTAATAATTTTCACAATATATTTTAGAACAGTACTCAAAAGGTAAGTATATAAAATTTATAATTTTTTTTCTGTGATATTATAAAAAGCTATGAAGTTTACTGCTTGCTTTTATTTTCTTTACTTGTAGAATATACTTGTTAAAAAATATGCAATTTTATGTGTGATTTTGGTTTTTGATTTCATGTTCAAGGGAACTTTGGTTTGGTAAAAGTGTTACTGAATGTAAATACTTCCAATGTTAGATTTTGGTTTTTGTTTTGTAACTGATTTATTTTAGTTTTCACATTTAATATTTAATGACCTCTCCTGTAACATGTTTTGCATATTACTTTTTTTTAAACCTGATTTTGGGAATCAGTGACAATCACTATGACTATGACCATTCACAATCACTATGACCACTGAGTGACAGTGGTCATAGTGATTGTGAATGGTATAGGGAGGGAACCTAAATCCTCATCACTGAAGATGGGTAACAATGATTTTAATTAATAAAGAATAAATGTTTGCAAAGAAATAATTGTAAGGATCACATACTACCATACAGTTCAAAAACAAATAATTGGTGATTCCAACAAACTGCAAGAAGCACAGTATAAATATAAATGATGTCTTACAAGTTGTTGATGTGAATTTACATTATTTGAAAAAAGTGAAAGTACAACAAATGCAAGTTATGTATTTATGTAAACTGAAAACTGTAAATTTACTAATACACTACACCTTACAATTTCAGCAAAACATTTTAATTAACCCTTTCCCTGCCGTTTGCCACGCCCCTTATTCAAAAGTCATCTTTAAGTGAAAGAGATTTAAATCATTTTAACTGCTACAAAATTCAAAGCCCTTCACACATTCCGATGTTCTAATTTTATAACGTTAACATCAAATCAAAAACTTAATTTTTAAACTCTGCTTGTTATTCAATGGAAATTTGGATTGGTAAATACAATGATTATGTCACTGAATATAAATATGTTCAAAGTTGGATTTTGGTTTCTGTTTTATAACTTTTAAACAGTTCTAAAGTTAGAACTGTTTAAATTCCATATTGTAAAAATCTTTAAACTTCAGCATTACTAGAAAAACCAAATATTGTACAATAAACAATATAATATATGTAAATATAAATCAAAAATATATGTAACAGTTTATACAGCATAAATAACTTAATAGTTTTGTTAAGAAGGTATCTACATAAACTGTTATATATATGTATATATATAAAATATATAATTCTTTTGTTTATTGTATATTATTTGGTTCTTATAAGAATGCTAAAGCTTAAATTTCATAATGTAAAACTTTTAAAATAATTCTAATGTTAGAACATTTTAACATGTAAAGAGCTTTGAATTTTGTACCAATTAAATTATCTGAATTTCTTGCACCTGAAGGTGTCCTTTGAATAACATTCAAAAAAACATTTGCAAATTAAAATGTTTTGCTGGAATTGTAAGGTGTAGTATATTAGTAAAAATGAATGCAGACTATATTAAATCAGGTTTTAAAAAAACAATTCAGTCATTATTCTTCTTATTGGATTGTGCTTGCAACATCCATCCTTTATTTCTCATCTCATAAAATCAGTTTTACTGTTTACAGACAAAGTTCACCAATAATAATTGTAAATAATTATAAATGTACTTGTATCTTTCTTCAACAGTGTTCTAATGAAACAACATTTAAATAAAAAATAATGACAATGAGGATTTACTGTATTTGGCTTCAATTAAAAAAATAAAAAAATTACTGCCTATTGAATACTTTTGTATAAGAATGTAAATAAATAACAAAGATGAAAAATTCAGTAATAAGATATAATTTGAGGCCTGCGGGATTAGTTAATATCAGCTGTGAAGAGAATGATATAAGAAGCAATAATTTCAGATAATAAACAGACCATCAATATATTTAATTATCATCTTCATTACGACATCTGTTGACGACAAAATGTCATTAGTAGATATAATATTGTTTAAATTTGTTTATTTACTGACATTTTCATTTATCAATGTTTCAACTGTGGATTTATTTTTTGTTCATTTTAATTTATTATGTTATTTCAAAAATTTTTATACGCTATTTTAAAATTATTTATTTACCAACATTCATCATTTATTTTTATGAATATTTGATTATAACAATTATGATTTTAAATTTTGTTCTAAAACTGTTCCATATTCACTTTTTGTTTGCAAACTGAAGATTCCTTAATATAGAGCCAAAAATTTTCTTTATTTAATAAACATTTCTTGCTTATTAGAATCAATCAGCTTAATTTGTTTTTATAAATTTTTATATATTTAAACATTTAAATAAAATAGAAGTACTAAAATTCATGTAAAAATTCTTGCAATGTAGATTGAAAGATTTATAATTCAGTTTTTTAATGTAAACACATAAATTAAACAATTTATATAACATTTATATCAAATTTGTGAAGTTCAAATGCTTTTTAGTCATATTACATACTTAATTTATTAATGTAAAGAAACAGAATTTTAAATGTGCTCAGAAGCACTGAAATAATTACTAAATAATATATCAAAAATTTCTAGAAACTACATTAATTAAAAGATCTGAAAATTTATGCTATAATTTGTCTTTTGTAAATGTTTGATATTTAACCAGATTTTTCATATTGTTTAAAAAAAATATATTTTAATATTTCTTATTTGAATTTTAGAAAGAATATTTAATCAGTAAGAATATAAAGTAATTTTTAATTAATACTTTAAATGTTTTTGATTTTATGTTAGATTAAATAGGGTAGATGTACCAGTTTTGGCCAGTGTAGTACCAGTTCTGGCCAGAAAACAAATTTAACTTAAAAATATAATCACAAATGAAACAAACTTTTATTGTTAACTGTGTGAACAGTTAACAATAAAAGTTTGTTTCATTGGACAGATTTGAATATGTGGTGATTATATTTTTAAGTTAAATTTGTTTTCTGGCCAGAACTGGTACACTGGCCAAAACTGGTACATCTACCCTACCTATTCAAATAACTGTACTTGATTATACTTGTAATCATTTTATTATTAGATATTTTTAGCATTTCAATAAAATAATCACATATTTTATTTTTACATAATTATGAACTAAATATATTATACAAGATAAAAGTGGGTAGCAGTTTGAAAAAATTTTAAACCAGTTTATTTGTTAGTGCTAGTAAGTATACAATATATGCATTAGAATATTAAGGAATCATAGGCTAAATAACATATTTCAAGACTAATTAAAATCTAAAATAACACAAAAATTGTGCTTTATTGAAGTAAATATTCTAATAAAAGAATGTGTAACAATTAACATTTACTCAAAAAAATTTGTAACTTTGTAATGAGCTAGCAATTCTTGATGCTTGAAAGAATATTTTTTTAAGTGTTTAGAACAGTGGTTCTTAACCTTTTTATACTCGCGGCCCCACCAAATATTTCATAATTTCTTTGTGACCCCCATTTTTTTAATAAAAATTTATATTTGTTAAATTATCTATAATAAATTGATTTTTTTTATTATTGCTTTATTTTTTTATATAATAAATGTAAATCATAACTTTATTATTTCATTATCTATTTAAATAACATTCAAACTTCACAATTAAACATGAAAACTCATTAATTTTTAACAAAAAATAAAATAAGAAACATGTCAATAAATCAATCTAAAGTCGATGCTAAAACTAAACTAAAGCAACTTGTCATAAAGATTTTGCATATCTTTTGCAAAAATATTTAAATTTTTAAAGCATACTACTAAGCCTACTATATTTCCTAATTATTTTTAAAGTTCCAAGCATTAATAGTTTCTTAGAATTACTTTGGAATAAAAGAAGTAAATACTGCGTGTAAGTAGCATATTTGCATTTATTTCTTCTGTACTAACAAAGTTGTATGTAGAAAAAAATAAAAAATAAATAAAAATAACTAAATAGGTAAACTTTATCTTTCTTATTTCACTTTTCAATATGATATTCGGTTATACATCAATTTTCTTTTTATTATATTCTGAAGCATATTTTGCATAACTTGGCGGCCCCCCAGCAAACTTCTTATGGACCCCCAGGGGGCCATGGCCCCCTGGGGGTCCATAAGAATCACTGTTAAGAATCCCCTGTTAAGAATCACTGGTTTAGAATATTTAATCCAATAAAACATAGTTCACTTGTGATTAAATCATGGGTATCAAATTACAGTAGAGCATCGATTATCCAAAACAATTCAGGACTGGGGTTGTTCGAATAACTGATTTTTCTGATAACTGATCATTTATGAAAAAATATATTAAACACAAAATTGTACTGTATATAATTTGTATCACGTCTTACAAATACATAGCTTACGTAATATAGTATATTAAACTAGGCCTACAGTTTAGGTTGGAAGGGACGGGGAGAGTGCTGCGATGCCACAGCACTAGCAGAAATTTGAATTTGCCGACTGGAACACTTTTGGTTAACTGATGTTTAGGTTGATCAGTATCTGGATAATCGATGCTCTACTATACTGGTCAGTTCTTAAGTACAATTTTAAGTCTGATACAGGCATACTCCATTAATATAGCAAGTTAGATTCCAGACCATTGCTGTAAAGCAAAACACAGGTTTTGTTTCACTTGCTAATGCAAATATAAGCCTAAAATTATATTTACACTATCATTTATTAAGTACACCTACACTATACCTATACTATAGTACTATAGTACTATAAGTGCTACACCTAAAAACAGTGCAAAATAAAAATTAGAATATAAAAATTTGAGTTCTAAATCACCTATTTACAATTAAAAACCATCTAAAATCATAAACAAATTTTAATGTTTTTAATTAGTTATGGCTTGAAGTAACATATCATCCTAAGGCAGATAGTTGATTTTACTGTACTTTTAATTGTAATATCAATTGTTCCTTATACTACAGTTAAATTATAATGTATTCCAAACATTACACTTTCAGTACTTAAATTATTATTTATTCATTCGTTTTACCCTTCAGTTTTCTACTGTATAAAAATAATAATAACAATTCTTTGAAACTAATAGTTTTTCTTTATTTCCATCCTTACTATTTGGTTTAATTATGAACCGTATAATGTCAAATTGCTCATTTGTTTCTTAATCAAAATTTCCATGAAGCAAGAGAGATCAAACAAACCTATACCTAAAAAAGTTTGCTACATATCAATCAGCAAGTGAACAGGAATTAAGAATCAATTATTTAATTTTTTTTTTATGTTTTATTCTTAAATAGTAACACAAAAATTTTCTACTTAAGAATGTCCAAAGTAAATGTTAAACTTCAGAATTACCAAAACTTTTATCCTTAATCTTAAAGTTATCAAATATTAATTATTTTAAATTTAAAAATTTTCATAAATATATTAATAATTACTAAATGTAACATAAAAAAGGATGAGTCAGCAGGCTCAAAGTACTCAGGTCTTGTTATTTTTACTAATATAAATGAGTGCTCTAACAAAACAAATTTGAGGATTGTAATGCTTGGAGAGATGTTCTGATTTTGATATTAATATAAATTATTTTGATATAATAAAATCCACTTACCCAAGAGAGCTTGAAAAAGTCTGCTTTTAAAAATTCTTATTACACGTTCAATTGCATTTCGAAGCTGTTTATCTTGCGGCTTAGTCAATTTACTATGATATTCCTCCAACAACTCTAAGGCTCGATGAGCCTCTATACAATGTAAGATAAATTTATTAGATATTAGAAATACTCATATATTAATTATTATAATGTATAAAATAATGAGTAATTTAATCAAGATAAAAATCAATAACATTAATAATAAGAGAATTCTACTTCTAAAGATTAAACATGATTTTTTTAAATTTTAAAGACCTTTTTATAATACTTTAATCTGGAAAATATAATAAAATATGCAGAAATAAAAGTTGATTATTATAAAATTATTATTAAAATACAAGCAATCCTCAATCCATATAAATGAAAAATTTTTCTTTAATGATTTCATTTCTTTAATTTGACTCTCTTATATTGTGGTAGTTTTATATATTTGATATCATAAATGTATTTCTGACACAAAAAGTTAACAAGAAGTAAATTAATACTCTTATTTATATTTTCTATAATATATTAGTATAAAGAAACAAAAATGTGCATGTGTGTTCTTGAGAAAACTATAGGAAAAAAGATGTTAAATTTTAATTTTATATTTGTTTTTAAAATGTTTATTTCTTTTAACAGATGTATAGAACTTAGAAATGTTTGGTTTTGGCATAGAAAATTTTATTCACAATGTTTAAATCTTGTGTTTGAAAATTTTTAATCCAAAATTCCTGCACTAATTTTTTCACAGAATTTAAAGTTACATCAACAAATGGACTAAATTATCATCAAAAGGATGATAATTTCTGTATTGATTACAATGTGTTATGTCTCATTAGTTTGCCATAATATTATACATTATTTTTTCATAAATTTATTAAAACATATTTTGTAGTTTTAAAAATGATCTTACCAACAAGGAATAAACTTAAATAGAAGCTTTTTGTTATAGTGAGAAAAACAAAAACTGAAACTACAGAAATAATAAAAAAATTTTAGTTGAAAACTTTGTTTACGTTAAAGTTATATGACACAAGCAAATTAAGAAAGAATATTCTCTATTATGATAAATGTTTTAGCAAGTCATCCATAATATGTAACAACTTTGAAGCTATTAAAAATTTCATCATGCAATATTATAATCTCTAAATTCAAATATAACAAAAAAATAATTTTTGAGGTATGTCAGAACATCATAAAATATCAGTAAATGACATAACAGCAGCAGCACAATATATTCTCAATATAAATTTCTTTTTACAATGAAATAAAATATATATATACTAGCAGGTAGGCCCGGCGTTGCTCGGGCAAAAGTAACGACAGCGAAGATTAAGATTATTATGTTATAGTCACAAAAAAAAATAGTAATTTCATCAACAAACTAAGTATTTCAAAAGAAAGGTCGAATTTGAAAATCGAGTGTTCTAATATTGTTCGATTTTCATGACATGTTCTGATTATATTGTTTGATTTTCATCGAATGTCCTAAAGAAGAAAGATCGAGAAAAACCGAACTGATCTGTTTAAATTTGAAAATCGATATGTATTCTAACATATTACTCTTTTTCTTTTTTTTTTTCGTCCAGCGCCCGTAAATGTTGCACATCACTTTCTCTTGTTCTCTATTGTTACTTAACACATCCATTGTTACTTAACACTTTGGCACTTAAATTTGGTACCCTGTGTACCAAATTTCAACTTTCAACTCCTAACCGTTTGGGCTCTGCACTGATTATTATTATTATTATTATTATTATTAACGCGTCTCGATTATATATATATATATATATATATATATATAGCAGGAAGAAAAGTTCACTGAGTATGGCATTATTAATAGTTTTTGATCTTGCTAGCATTTATATATATATATTATATATATTCTTTACAAAATTTTTTAAACAGTAAAAGATCAAAATTTTTATGAATGTGGAATCATGCTACTACCAGAAAGATGGCAACAGGTATTTGACCAAAATGGGCCAATATATAATTCAATAACATATTTATATATTATAATTGTTTTTTTTCGCATGAAGAAAAATGAAATTACTTTCCTAACAACCAAATATACAGTGGACCCCCAATATAACAGGCATATCGGGCAGGAAACAACGCCTGCGTTATAAGGTGAACCACGTTATACCAAGCGAATTTTTTCCTTTTGGAAAAAAAGGCCCCTTCCCACTTTGAGAACACTAAGAGGTATGTCATCATATTGAAAGCTGATAAAAGTAGAGCCTTTGTTTTATTAAAGGAAGATACATACAGATCTCTCATGCATCAATACATCAGGGATACAGACTGAACCTGTTAATGAAAGTTATGTAGTCAAATTACAGGCTCAGGTCAACGCTTTACACATGCATCCCTGACCAAGAAGTTGAAGTTGAACAGGACAGTGGTTGCCTCACCAGACACCCCTGAACTGTTTGCTTTTGCAAAAACACATAAACCAATGCCTTCCCTTAAGCCCATTGTAGATAAAGCAAGATCACCTACATGACTATTAGAAAATGTAGTACACAGCTTGGCATTGAAGCATTTTAAAGGTGCCACAATAGTGGGCCATAAAATATCACCTTGGCCATGTTCCTTTTTTTGAATAAATTTATCTGCTTTGTTAAAAAACATATTTTCCCTCAATTTTTAGCCATGTTGCAAAATTGTTCTACTGTCTACCAATAATAATAGAATGGCCCATGGCATAAAATTCATAGGAGTAACTGCACATTCCTTCACAACTTGCATTAAGGAGCACAAATACATCATGAAGAAATCTCTATTATCAACAGCCTTAGCCATGTATGCCTTGAAAGACTCAATCAAGATCAACTGAAATAAAACAAAATTACCAAACCTATGAGGAACAAGCACAGCCTTAAGCATGTTGAGGGCACTAGAGATTTATAAATCTACATGCAAGGAAAATTTGATTAATTACAAGGACCAAGACATTATATTGTAGGCATGGTGATCTGGTTTGAGATTCCAATTAAGTAGCACAAATATGGATTTATACACCAAGTTGTTACAATTGGTTCAAAATAACCTAATGTGATAATCTTTAATTTAAAAAGTTTTAATTTAAATCTTGTTCAGCTTTTATGCATTTGTTCTATTTCCATTACATATTTTTAAAATGTTTGACATTACAACCTAATGAAAGTCATTAAAGATGACTGAAAACATTAGTTTTTGATTATTAAAGTTCATTTTAGATACTTTATTTAGTTGTGTATGGTGTTATATTACTGAAGTAGCTTCTCTCTATTATCCTACTTAATGAATATTCTATTTTGTGTACTATCGGTTAAACTTGAATATGTCCATTTTAGACAGATGAAAGCATTTGTTTGCAGTATTTTTTTTTTTATTTTGCAGGTGTTGGTAAATAACACCAACACCTGGCCAATGAACTAGCTATGTGGAGTCTTCCAGATTTTCTTCATATTAGTAACACCTAAATAGGGGCTGGTTTTGCCATAAAAGACCTCCCAGGAGGTATTCCCCCTTGGCAGATCCAGATGTTGCATTGGTGTAATCAAATAAAATCAAGCCAATTAATTGTATACTTTAGGACAGATAACCCAACTTTGTGAGAAGGATAACTATACAACTTTTTAGAAAGCAAATCTTAAATCTCAGTTTGGAAGACTGCCAGCTGCATTACACAGTTGGAAACTGTGGGGTTTCAACTGTGCCATGCCATCAAGATTGTAACTGATAGCCAGACAGAACTACATCAAGTCAATGGTCAAGTAGCACAGATCATTTCTAGAAAGCTTGAAAGAGTTCATTCAATAAACAAGGAGTTTAAAACAATATAGAAAATTCAAGCAATTTTTAATGGAGAAGTAGCTACATTTGAAGAGGACAAACCTGAGCTCTCAAGTAGTGACATCAGCCTCTTTAAGTATGTACCCATGACGACATGTGATGTGGAAAGATCAGAGAATACAAAGTTCTACTGGCAGACAACCATTGATCTTTCAAGTTTGAAAATTTACATAGTCATATGGTAATATAGTGTAATTTATGAAGTCTAACAATGTCACATTGAAAGTTGATAATTAAACACTGTATGAGATTACAGTAGCCTCAGTTAATACTTGTCTTCCAACATTTCTAGGTCATATTTTTAGATTTTTAGGGCTTTAATGCCTGCTTATTTTGCCATTTTATAGGTTTTTTTGGCTCTCTAACACAAAAATGTGCTACTACTTAAACACTTGGCTTTTTCTCATCTTTATTCAGTTGAATAAAGATGAGAAAAAGCCAAGAGAGCCAAAGAAATTATAAAACACGGAGTGTAAAGAACATTTTATAGGTCTTAAAAATCCAATTCTTAGTTATAAGTGTATTTAGATTTATTTTAAAAAACTCTCAAGTTAAATTAAAGTGTTATTGAATGTGTCTACTTTTATTTAATTTGTTTCTGAAATATTTCAGTGAGAAAAGTTTAATTTTAAAATACTTGCCAATAGTAATAAAATATTTTAAAATATTTGTCAATAGTCATGAATCTAAAGTATAAAATTTATGAGGAGAATAACATTAAAATATAATTTAAGGGTTACTACACAGGATTGCTTGTAATAAAAAATAGTTTTACATAAGCATATGTTTTAACACTCTCAAACAGATTTCCAGACTGAAAATACATTCTGAATTTTACTGATTCAATTAATTAAAAAGATCATATTAGCTAAAATGTATTTTTTTAAAATCTGGAAAAAATATTTCTTTATAAAATTACACTTTAAAAAAACTATAGTAATAAAAATTTTTGACAAGCTATTATTCTGATTTATTTAAAACAACAATAATTTTATTAAAGTGACATTTTTATAACAAAAATTAACTATAAACATATGCTTTAAAAAATTTTTTAAATCTTATAATAAAGTTAATTTCTATCTTATAAATATTATTAGAAAAATTAAAATTCCCAAACTATTTATAATTTATAATTTTTCAAAAGATAATCTAATGAGAAAAAAATTTGAATTTAAATTTATCTTTCATGATAAATATAAAAGTTTAAATACTTAAATTAACTAATAAAATACTCAATAGTTTGGAAATCGTTTTATTCAGAGCTATATCAAAACGGATACCAAGTTCATATTTAAAATTATTTTGTTAAGATTAAGTCATTATTATATTATTTAAAAAACTTTCAAAAATAATCAAATTTACAAAACCTAAATAAAATCAAATAACTAGAATACACTCTAACTAAAAATATTTAGAAATAAAAATGTACAATATACAGTATATATTTATATACATAAACATATATTGTGTTAAAATTTTTATGTATTTCAATAATGATTTTAACCACATAATACATTATAGAATTTACAGTAATAACCATGATAATTTCATAAAACTATTATTGTAACAAGACAATATTTATTTTTCTCATAAATAAAAGCAAGTAGTTTATTGTAATGTCATGTTATTTTTCTTCATTAATGTTAGTCTATTATCATTAATATTTTCATCACTTCATTTTAAATATGTACTAAATAATAATGCACAAATAGTGCAGTGGCATTCAGTACAAATGCAAAA
This sequence comes from Centruroides vittatus, assembly GCF_030686945.1. Taxonomy (NCBI): domain Eukaryota; kingdom Metazoa; phylum Arthropoda; class Arachnida; order Scorpiones; family Buthidae; genus Centruroides; species Centruroides vittatus. The sequence goes on along the minus strand of NW_027122708.1, from coordinate 1,539,107 downwards.
AAAGTTCACTGTAAATAAATACTTTTGACCATGTCAAAAAATGAAAAATATTAAAAAAATTGTGTATATTATATATATACATACATACACATAAACAACGTTTTCTAATTTATATTAGTAATCTCTATTAATTTGCCAAAAAATTATAATTGCAATGTATAGGATCACAGTATAATACATTATTTGGCAAAGAAGTATGACTTTTCAGAATAATTATACACAGTTATTTGTTTATGAAAAAATAATTTTATTTTTCCAGCAAAAACAGAAATGTATGTCATGTATTAATCTAAAAAAATAAGGAAAAAAATCCCATTAGGTTTGAAAAATATCATTATTCAAATGGCATCTATATTTGTCAATGCATTTCTGCAGTCTTGTGGAGAAGTTGACCATTGCTCACTGAACCATGTGTTGTGGAATTTCTTGGATTTCCCATGTAATTGCATGTTTCAGGACATTCGTATTCTGTGACTTGTTGATATACATTTTAGCTTTTAAGTAGCCCCATAAAATGTAATAATATACTGAAAAATCAGATGATTGATCTGGCCACTGAATGTCCCCACTTGAGAAATGAAGTGCCAGGAAACATTTATTGATACCCTCACTGTCCCATTTTGTTGAAACCATATTGTTTGATGGTTTATGCCATGCCTTTGCAGCTCATGCAATACAAAATTACACAACATAAGAAACATTGTGAAGTCATTATTATTGGTCATTCTCCTCTCTCAAAAAAGTAAAGACTAATTATGCCAAGCTTGGCTAACCCACACCATAGAGTCACATGTCCACTTTGCAGGGGACATTGATGGATTTGCCAAGGATTTGTTGATAACCAATAGCAAAAATTCGGTTTGCTAATGCATCATGAGACATGAAAGTGAACCTCATCTCTCATCACCTCCACATCATCCCATAAAATTTCCAGCATTACTTCTGCAAAATTTCTTCAGTTTATGAAGTCATTTTGGTGTAGCTCTTGGAACAATTATGATTTTGTGCAGATGATAATTTAGGTCTAAATGTAAAATTTTTCAAACTGACCTGTCCAACATCCATAGAGTATGAGCCTGTCTTGCCATTGAATGATGTGGGCTATTCTCCATAGTTTGCCTCACCAGTTCAATGTTTTCACAAGTCCAAAAAGTTTGTTTACTTCAACAATCTTTCCTTGGTAATGCTGAACCCATCATTCTCAGGTTTTTAATCCACTTCAGAATAATGTTTCAGCTTGAAACTCTGCTGTGATGTCCAATATTAAAATAAGTTTGAAAGTTATTTTAGTGAGCGTCACCAAATCACCATTTTTAAAAATATGTTTCAACAACAAAAATGCAATGCACAGAACTCTGTAGTTCCATTGTTAATGAGAAATAGCATCACATGATGAGTGATACACAACCATTTCCATGGTGATCAATGTTTCCAATATTATATCCCACTTGGGGTATAACATCCACTTGGAAGCATTTATAAAAATGTCATACATTCCTGCCAGATTCTGTATTATACAACATAAATTCCTGATAAAAGTTATGAACAAACAAATAAGTTTCAGAAAAGTACTTTTAAAATAGTAATTTAATTAAACGAACGGAATTAAATCTTTGTATTAGCTCATCTAATTTTTAATTTATGTCCATAAGAAGATTAATGCCAGACAATCTCCCATATTATTGGGCTACCTCTAAACAAATTAATTTTGTATCTAATTACTAACATAGCCCAATAATTTGGTAGATCATCTGGCTTTAATCAAAAATTAGGTTTGTTGAGTAGTTGTTTATATAAGAAAATTAATATTGATAAAATAAAATTTCAATCTGATAACAAAATACATTAAAAATATCTTCTTAAATTTATTAGGTTGTAAAAAACATGAAAAATGTGACTAGTAATGATGATGAATTATCCAGTTGTGATCGACCCTCAGATGTCAAATTGGCAAAGAAAAAACAAATGCATCAATTTATGCCCAACTCTTCCTTGTTGGTTACTCTTTGAGTACAGAATTACAAGGAATTTTCAACCAGGTTCTAGTAGTAGCTTACAAAAATAAGTTGAGAGATGATGCATTTTAAAAAATGCATTTCAAAATCTATTTTTGTAAGTTTTTAAAGTTTATTAAATTCTTTATAATTAAAGGCAAATTTTATCATTTTTACCAGCACTATTGAAGCATTTTCATAAATAATTGCAGTGTTCCACTAATATTCAAAGCATGCAATTTCAAATTTTTCTCAGTTATTCATCATAAAAAATCTAACTTTTTACAAAAAAAAGTTTATTCTAAGATAAATATTTTGAGTGTAGTCACTATCCAAATATCAGAATCTCTTAAAAAAAGTATACAGAATCTAAAATAACCATATATATACATTTTGATGAGAATAAAATATAATACTATATTTATTGAGTGTAGCATAAGCAGAGTTCTGCCTAAGTCAGAAAGTGTTTTGTCTGTAAGCAAAGTTTAAAACAACCACAGATCACTAAATATGATTTTTGTAAATGTGTACAAATCAGTAAGGCTGACATCTGACAAAGCCAAAATTTAAAAATTTGTTCTATGGACTGAGATATTTCTGATCAAAGTTCACCATGTAAAGTCTATAGGCCAATTGCTGGCTGTAAGCTGGTTGCATGCTATATGTCAATTGAGTTTTCCGATTGCTGTCAATTTATATTGATCTCTACAACAGCCTTTTAGTTTTAAATCCTTTTATTCACATAGTTTTAGTTTTCTATGCTGCAGAGCAAAGTTTCATTTTCCTAGGAAATACCTAGAACTATAATAAAATATAATATAATTTATTATCCTGAAGATAGCCTTTAAACAAGGTCAAAAAGTGTTTGTGATTAAAAGATTTCTGTTGGAATTATATAGTTTATTGTGCTAATGAAGTTTAAATTTAAAATAAAGTGAATTAATAATAAATTAAATCATTAACAATTAACAATAAAAATAAGTTAATCCACACAAAGATTGCAAAACATCCTCAATTATTGTGTAGTTCTTTTGAATATGGTTGTCTTTCTGAGATTTTCTTCACTTCTTGGCCTTATGGATAAGATCAAAGTACAGCCAAACTTACTGATGTTTTCATGAATCTTTGCATTAATAAAATATCATAATTAAATTCACCTGTATAATTTCTGGATCTGTTACAGAAACAAATTTTGTCCATAAACAGTGAAAAAGAACTGTTGACACATTATCAAGATGACAAAGATATTTTAAAGAAAAGTCGACTAAGAAATGTTTATAATAATAAAAAACACTTCTAGCCCACAACCTTAATTTATATTGAATTACAACCCTATTTATTAGGCTAACTAATTCAATCTAAATTAAGAAATGTTTATTGACTAAATGAATGTGTAAATAACAGTATATTACTATATTCCATTGACAAGTATAACTGAATAATTCTGTCAGAACCTTTATCTTTTATGCTCGCCCAACACATAAACAAGACACCTGTTATATTTTATCATGTCAAGATGCCTTCTTAATGTGAAAAGTAAAATGATTTTAAAGCCATTTTTGATGATGTATGAAAACTATCACAGATTATATGCAGAGACTATAATCTGTACCAGCAAAGTCAGGAGATTTTATTCAATACATAATCCATGGATTAAAGGAAGGAAATTACATTACTTTCACTTTAATACATTTTCAGATACTTCAAATTACACATTTAAAAAGAAAATTTTTTATAAAGCACGATATGATTAAAACAAATAGAGATAATAAGTGAAATACAATAATTGTTAACAAGTTATTTATAAGCAGTCCCCAGACTTTTGGACTTAATATTAATACATTCTTAAAATGTGTACTAGTCTAATGTCCAAAAGTCAAGTAATAGAATTACATGTTTTCTAACATTTATTCCCAGAGAGTTAAAAAAAGTCCCTTAATAAAATAGGAAGTTTTACAGTTTAAAGCTTTGTGAGTATGTCACAATGTGTAAAATATTATTTAAAATGTTAAACTGTAGCTTAATTAAATAGAAAACAGACAATAAAAATTCAATTCAAAAGCATAACTGCTACAGTATAAATTCAGTCATACATAAGCTTGAGTAGCAGCAAAATGATAAAAACATTAAGAGTTTTTCCAGTTGAGTAAAAAATTTATTTTCACAATTTATTATGATGTTTATATAAACATCAACTCAAAAACCAAATTTATAATTAAAAGCTAGACAAACTGTCAAATTATCAAGCTATAACAGGCTATGTAATTAATTAAATACAGTAAAAGCTCCATTTAACAGACTTCAGATCTAATGGACAAAATTTCTGATCTTTGTCCTACGTTAAAGAAAATTAACTCTCTGTTAATTTTAAAATGCTTTTTACATGTAATTGAATTAACAGATTTTTTTACCCAAATCCTAGAATCACTGCTGTTAAAAATATTATTTGTTTAATTAAATACAATTAAAGTGTATGTTTCAAAAAAATGTTTGTTTATTTATTTCAACTTAGATCATATACTTGTTTATTATAGCCTCAGAACTGTAGTGAGCACATACAAAAAATTTTCTGTAAAATTAAACTTCTCGTACACACTTAATTTTAATTACACAAACATATCTACATAAGTAAAAACAAATAAAATAAATAATTTGTCAATTTTTTAACATATGCATTTGGAAAACCCACTTTATTATTTAAAGGACTTGTCTTTAACAGACATTTCCTCCCCAGAATTAGTCTATTAAATCAAGGTTTTACTGTACTAAGCAATTTGTCTAGAGGTAGGCAGTTATGCAGCCATTTTGTGCTAGATTTAATAATTATAATTTAATTTAGAATTTTCTGTTAGAAAATATTTGGCCCAGAGTGGGACTTGAACCTGCAACTCCCATTTATTACACAGATGTGTTTCCAGTTACATTACCTGGAACTCCAAGCAATCTTTGCTTCCAGAACAATCAATTTAGATATAAACAAACATACAGATCACTCACAGTGGCTGTCTCGAAAACGCCAGAGAAAGTCGCCGTACAAAGATGTCGAAGATGCGCTGGTACGTTGGCTAAAGCAAATTCGTTTATCAAATCTTCCTGTTTCGGGACCGATACTGAAACAAAAGGCAATAGAAATTGCTGGAGTACTTGGAGTAGAAAACCAACTTTAGTGCCAGTGATGGATGGTCAGAGAGGTACATTGCACTACTGTATTTTCCTAATTGTAGTTTTATGGTGTTTTTTTAACTTTGTTTTAGTCGTCATATTGGATAACTTCACACATTTCTACTTCCCCTTGGGATGTTGACTTATGCAGACTCGACTGTATATCTAAATCAATAGTTCTGGAAGCAAAGATCACTCAGAGGTCTGAATAGTATAACTGGCAACACATTTGCACGATAAGTGAGAGTTAAAAGCGAGGTTGAAACCGAAGTTTTAAACACAAAAACTTGTAGGTTGGACATTCAGCTCCGCTTTCCTGTAAGCCTAGAAGTTTGACAATGGCGTTTGGAATGTTAAGCATGATTCCACTGACTTTTCAAACGCCATTGTCAAACTTCTAGGCTTACAGGAAAGTGGCACTGAATGTCCGATGTACACATTTTCACATTTAAAACTTCGGCCTCAACCTCGCTAAAAACTCAAGTCCTGTTCTCAGCTGATTCTTTTCTTCCAGAAAATTCTAAATTAAATTTATTACAATTATTAAATCTATTATGAGATGGCAGCATAACTGCCTACCTCTAGACAAATTACTTAGTATTTAATTAATTACATAACCATATTACAGCCCAATAATTTGGCGGTTCATTTGATTCTGATGTTACTGAAACCAAAATTGACTGAAAGTGCCATTATATGATAGTTCAAAATTTTTATTTTGGAATTGATAATATATGAAAGTATGAATATAAAGTATAAAGCAATTTAGAAATATCAAAGTATTATATATGAAAGAAGAAACTGTGCAAAAATCAGGGATCACCTATAATCAGATACATGCATAGGATTTTTAAGAGGGTGTTTTAAAAAAATACAGATATCCCTTGTTTAACATGGGATTTGATTAATGCACAAAGTTAATTGCAACAATACCTTTATATACAAGACGGAAGTTTTAATTAATGCAGCTTTAACAGATGTCTTTACTTAACATGGATATGTTTTACTCAGCAAATAAGGGTTGGTGAATTTGCTATTTTTGTGCTGAGGGTAATTTCTGATATAGATAAATAGTTTGATTATGATATCAATAACATGTTAAATTTCACAACTAGTATGCTATTGTACTCTTTATTTAAAAGTTTATTTTAAAACTTTACTTAACATTTTGTTTGCATAAAATCAAATCAAAATGTCTGAAGATAAAATGCACATCAGGCATATTATGTATACTTTTTAAGTTTCATAAAAGATATAATGCTATACAGACAGTAAAAAATACTCAGTGCATAGGGAGAAGATGTTCCTAAACACTGGACATGTCAAATGTGATTTTGAAAGTTTTGTTCAGGAAATTTTGAACTACAGAATACAAAATGTATGGGGCACCCAAAAGCTGTTGAAGAGAAATTTCCAGAAGAAAGTGTTAAAAATCAATGAATAACAACTCATGAACTTGCACAAATCTTACTGTGTCACTGACATAAAGATTGTTCTGCATGCATTAAGTGATAAAAAAAAGTAACTGGAGTGAGTATAATTTTATCTGATGAAGGTAGGCAGCTCTAAGGTTTGATTTTATTTTTAAATAAGTTACTAATTTTTATCATAGAAAACTTTTTTACAGAATGACAAAATTAAAATAAAAATATTTATTGTTAACCAGAAATTTGTTCTAGTGGATAGTGATTGTTCAGTCAAATACCAAGGTACCACTGTATTGGATCAATGTGACTTCGATACATGCAGTAGTATCAAGGGATTAATTAGTCGCATTAATCAAGGATACCTGTACATTTTCTTCTCATAATGAAATTTGTTCATTTTTACAATATAGATATATAGGATAACACAATACAGTAAACTAAAGAGAAACTAAATGGATACAAAATAAATATAAATTATATGTAATATACACAATAACACTTTTCTGTCTGAATTGGCAAAGTCATTCTGTCACTAGTGATGTTAATATCAAATTATATTCTGCAAAAGTTGGAATAATTCAAAATAAACAAAACAACACATCTTACATAAATATTCTTGCACATTTTAATAGAAAAAAAAAACAAGTGTTTTCAGCTATTTTCAGAAGTCTGCTTCAGGTTAAATTAAGCTATTTGAAAAATATGTGAGATGCTTAATATGAGATGAAATATGAGATATTCCATATGCATACTTAACAAAGCAAGGCTATTCAGTCAGTTTTCTGATATGAGATTTCTAAGATATACTTTCAGTTGGCAATGGCAACAGAATGGCAGCTGATGCTGTGGTAAAAGGCAAAATGGTTGGATTTTCAAAAGTTTCCTTACACGGAAGTGTGCTTCATCTCCTTCACCAATGTCCAGTGCTTGGAAGATGAGGTTTCCTTTCTTTCCACAACAATCTCCGATTCTTTTTTGCTACATTATCATATCTGCTATAAATTTATCTTCATATAATTCAGTCCTTGAATGCATCGAAGTTTTGTTTAGAGTCCAACAGTTGATTTTACTAAAGTTTATCTGCCTTTGAAACTGCTAAGAATTTTGCCTTGTTTAATGAATCTATTAAGTGATTGGGTGTTGAAAAAAAATCTCCTTAAGTTTCATTTTACCAATGTATTTATTACATTAATTAATTAAATTAAATGTGGTGAATGTCAACTGAAAGGAGGAGCCTTCAACAGTAATTTTACTTAGTGTAAAGCCACATATGGTCACAGTTTGCCATCAACCTGGAGACACTTTTTGATACAAATGAATGTGGTCTTGACAGTGTCATTCATGGTCCATATTCTGGAAACAGAATTCAATCTGATTCTTCAAGTCTCTCTTAGTTTTTACAGTCCAATTATTAGTGCAAATTCTCTGCACAAGAATAGCCCAAAAATTTTCAATTCTCCAGCATCGACAGATATTGGTTGGATCATTTTCCTTATCCAAGGCTGGCATGCCATGTGCAAAGTGGAAGTTCACTTTATCAGACTAAAATATTTAATTATCATCAACATGGATATTTAATTATATTTAATTATTATATAAATATTTAATATATTATTATATAAATATTTAATTATCATCAACAAATATTTAATTATCATCATATTTAATTATCATCAACTGTCCCTTAGGAACAGTAGTAAGTTGCCTTCAAATACTTCTCAAAGTAAACTCTTGAAATGGTAAACTCTTCAAAAGAAAAAATATTTGATTTTCAATGTCCAGCTTATTATTTATACAAAAGCCTGAAGAAGAGCCCAGAAGGAGCCTCAAAAACGTTAGTTATCATATAACACAACCACTCTGGTTACAAGGTTTAACGTAAATGTTTTTATCATCTCGTCCTGGTGTGTGGAGACGACTGACTTCTCAAAGTACTTGTCAGCATTGATAGCCTCTTAAGACTCAGCAATTAATGATTTGGAGAGTCCCTTCTCTAAATTGACCACTCAAATGAGAATGCAAGTTGAAAATTTCTCTTTTGATGATATTTTGAAGTGTAAAAATATTTACTCCTATCACCTGTGAGGCTGAAATATTTATCATCATCGAAAACCACAAACTTCTCTTGGAAGTTGTGTGCTAATGCTCAGTATTGCTTCCTCATCTTAGTTTTTCTCTCAACAGTGTATTTGGTAGCCTTTTTCCTGAATCAACATTTAGTTTCCAACATGGACTTAACATATGTATAGTCAATTACAAATTTATACATTCAGTCTAGCAAAGAGAAATGCTACCACTGTTGTTGAACATTTTGGCCAGCTTGATGATGTTTCTGGGTGTGAATAACACTGGTTTGTGCTAATCTTTCAACACTATAACATTCTTTAAATATCTTAATTATCAAATAAACCATTCTCTGTGATTTATTTTTGTCCATAAAGTGTTGAATAGTCTTTGATTTATCATGGTTAGCACATTCTATTTACAGTATTTGATAACGTATAACATACTGCTGAAAAACTAATTCTTTGTCTGCAATTTTTGGAATAAATAAGAACTTTTCAATGCCTCTGCAAGATAGATAGATAAATAATCAATGTAACTTGGATGTTTCATTTAGTGCACAATCGATACCTATAAGATATTTTTTTGAAATAAAACTTGAAAATTTTTTAAAACCCATTAGGTAAAATACTTAGGTTACTTAAGTCCATCTAAAAATGGTATAAATATTCACACAATAATATTCTTCTGATGACTTTCCAAGGCCTGCCAGACATTCTCTCTTTAGAGTTGACCCCATTTCTCTGAAGTTAGCAACCCATAGCAGAATGGTTTTCTGGTTTGAAATGTCTGTTACAACTAATGGTGAAGAGTGATTTCAGAAAGCTCTTTGAATAGTAATCATAGAATTTTTTTTTTTTTTTTATATATAAATGCTTTGACAGCGATTGCATGATACCCCTCAACCAAGGCATATGGACTATTAAAAACAGTATAGGATGTGCTAATGAAAGACTCCAACAGCATTGAATAGATGATGCTGTAAAAAAACGTTAAATTTTCAAATGTGATGCATACAATTCTGAGTAAAAATACTTGTTCTCACTAAGTTTACTGCTGCTTTGAGTATTAAAAATTGGTTTTTTTAAGATTAGTTGATCTAGACATTCATGGCACAAATGAATGAATGAATGAATTCAAAAATTGGTTAACTTGTAATGGTGATGATATTTGTTCAGCTCATTGCATCACTTGCCAAAGGTCATTTAATGTTAAACACGATGCAATTAAAGCATTTACAAAGCATGCCAATTGTGAGAAACATGAAAGAAGAACTGCATCTTCTCATTTACCTTCCCCCTCTCCCGGTAATCATGTCAGCTAATGAAACAGTTTCCAAAGATGGGGACCCTACACGACACAATGGGACAGTTCTTTGTGTAAAGGAAAATTAGCTTTAATTTCTTTGAGGGTAGTGTTACAATATTAACTTTATCTAAAATAAGATTACAAATTTATTTTGTAGTACACAGCAAAAGCATGCATATCCACATATAAATGGAGAATTTTCAGATTTCTTTGGAAACACTGATTCTAAACTTCCCAATCATTTTCCATTCTTAAGTTGATATTTATTAATTAATGAATGTACCATGCTTATAATGTAAATCATTAATTTTTATAAAATAAAATAAACTTTAGAAAGTATTCAAAAGAATTGGAATCTAAATTGGAATCTGGAGAAATTTTGGTATCATCCCATCACTAGTTTATATAATATATCTTATTATTGCTTGTATATACAAAAGTTTTGAAAAAATTTCCACATATTTTCAGTAAGTTGTCTATTGTAGTTTGTTAGCAGAGAAGGTCCTCCAATTTGTTATCATTTATAGCAGACAATTAAGTACCATTTGAGCACCTTCTTTTAAGCTTCTCATGGTCAAACCTTGCTGTCCACAAAGTTTTACCATTTCTACAATGACCATGAATTTATTTTTGTTTTCCTCAATCATCTTTTTCTTCTCAGAACTTAACTGTATTTGAATATTATTTTTTACATTTTGCCTGCACTAAATTTTTCAACTCCATTATGTTACTTTTATGGTAACAGTCAATTTGGCTCTCTTAAAGTAATTAAGTGATTTTATTCCAATTTCTGTATGGCTCATTAACCAATTCCTTGGGGATTAACAACCAACACCAGCCATCTTTTTAGATAGCAAAACACGTGCTTTATAGTAAGCTGCATCCTCCCTTCTTTCAAGAGTAAGCCAAACAATGGAAAGTCTTACTACCAATGTACTCTAAAATGAAGATTTCTTTTTAAATGTTCCACTCTTCCACAAACCAGATAATTAAATAAAATAACAAACATATGTGTTAATGTTTTCACCGTAAGGTTAGGTATGTTTGTTATTTTGAAGATTTCTTTTTATTTACTTCAGATTACTTTTCTGGAGGATGCCAGATAAATTTTTATGCATTGGAGAGACCAGTTTCCAATTCCTTCTTCAAAAATAATGCCATATTCTAAAAGTGAATTTTATGTAAGCTATGGCTAACTAGCAATAGCTTACATAAAATTGGTTGGTTGATATCTGTTCCTGTCAGCAATGTGGTTTTGAGACTTCACTTTCATCCTACTTTGAATTTAATTGGAATTACATCCTGGTTTCAGCTGTAAGCAAATAAATATACAGATTTTAATTTTATTTATTTATTTTAATAGGTTTAATTCAAATAAATAAATAACTTACTCTTTAGTTTGTTGTTTTTTTGCAAAAGTAATTTAACAAAGAATTCAGTCATTCACTAGACATCTTTTACTAAGAACACAGAAACAACAACAAGATTGAACTAAAAATAAAAATGTTTATATCAAAGATATTTCATTTTTATTGAATCACATTCACTTCTTCATTCAAAACTTTTATTTAATTCAACAAATTCTCTACAATACTGCTGTCAGTATTTCGCTTCTTAACTCACAAATTTTTATACACAAAGTAGCCAACTCTGCACAAAATTACCATTTATATATCCTATGCAGCATTCTAGAAATTTCCACTACACTGTACAAACTTCCATTCTTTTCAATAACCTTCCAAGACCTTCCAAAGAGAATAAATCTCTTCATTAATAAAAATATTCTAGAACCTTTGTAAAACTTCTCAATTTGTTTATTCTTACATTTTCTCAAACTCTCTAACTCTTTTTCTGTTATTTTTCTAACTAGTAACATTGATAACAGGTTTTAATTAATTTAATAAGTTGAATTTATTCATATTAATTTTATTTAAGTAAGAACACTTCAGTCTCAGAACTGGGGATTATAAACCAAAACAAAAAACACATACAAATCTCAAATTTTTAATTCTTTCATCGTTGGACTGACTTTAAGGTTCATGTGTTTTTATTTTGGTTTTATTTAAGTTTTTAATTCTTCTTAAATAGGAACACCAACCTTTTCAGCTTATTTCATAAGCCTGCATCAAGTTTACATATAACTTCCAATCTAATAAAATTCAAAATTGGAATGATGCTTGTAAAATGATATTACTTATAAAAATTTTTAAAATATAGAACATCAAATATTTCTCATACATTTGTGATTTAAAATGTAGAAACACATGAAAAATTATGATAACCAATATATAATATAAAAATAATTATACAACAAGGGAAAAAAATATATTTCTAAATGTTCCATCTATTTTAATCAACTTGACCTTCTTGTGACAATTTCTTTGGAGGTTTACCATATAAAGACTGCTATGCAGCTGAGGATTTGCAATCTTTATAATTTATGCATCCCCTTTTAATGTGGCCTTAAATATTTTAAATGTATCTAAAATTCTTAGCTTATGTTCTTTAAAGATGTACTGTAATAATTAGATCTCATTGAGACTTACAGACACCCCAAGCTCTGTCACATACTGTGCTACTGAAGTTAGTGGATTATTGATATCAATGTTATATTTATGTTTCTTCAGTTTGCTTGTTAAAGATCTATTTTTAGAATCTATAAACACCAACTGTTAGTTCAATCTTTCATCCATCACAGGGATGGAGTATAGTGAGGTGCTCTTTTATGTTTATTTTATCTTTGCCATTCCTTAACAATTTGTAAACAGTGGGGTTTCTGTGATATCCAAATATTCAAATATTTGAGTACGCTATTTGTTTGTAAATTGAGATTATCCTCAATAATTATAAGCATAGATGTTGGGAGGTGGGGTTGCTCAGTGATGTCCTCTCTGACTTATGCTATTATGCTCAAATTTTTGAGCCAAGTTTTGTATAATCCTTTTGTTGTAACCATGTGTGACAGCTATTTTTTAATATGTTTAATATTTTTTATGGTTTCTGTCCTATCTGTACAATGTGTGTAGACCCTTCTAAAGCAGTAACTTTGTATGTGTATGGATCATAAGAATGTGACGGGATAAAAATCAAGTCAATGTTTTGTTTGTAAGATGGACTTATTCTGAAGAGATATATTTATGTCTAAAAAATGAGCCTCAATGTTGCTGTATTGATCCAGGTATAACATTAGACCATATAAAACATTACTAAATTTTGAAAGAAATTTATCTATGTTAGGTTAGAGCTCCATAAAATAAGTATATCATTCACATATCTTGTGTAAATGATGATATCAGAGGGAAAATTTATAAGACTTGGTTTTCAAGTGTCTGAGTGTATTACTAACTCACATAAGTCTCCTGAAAGCAAGCTGCCCATAGACATTCCCCATTTTTTAAGGTATGTGTTGTCTTTAAATACAAAAAAAAAAAAAAAGCAAAAAAGTGGGCCAATACTAATATAGGCTATGTTTAAGATATGAATGAGCTGACTTAATACTATTAAATAAAAATAAACAAAATCAAGCACGGTAATGTGCTTGATTTTGTTTTACTTGATTTGTTGAGACGTTTATGTTAAGTTCCAGCTTTGTTCATCTGTTCTTGAATTCAAAATTTAGTAACTCCAAATTGTAGATCAAATATTTGTATAATTAAAAAAAAAAGAAATGCTTACAAATTTTACTTTATTTAACATTTTAATCTATCATAAAAATACTGATAAACTCTAACTGAAAAAGAAAATAATAATGTGATTATAGTGAAAACAAGTATTTTATTTAAGGGAAAATCTTTTGGAGTTTGTTGTAAGAGATTCTCTTTCTAACCAATGACCAAAACATGTTAATTTGAATGCTACAAGATCTAACAAAAAGAATAATATCCTAAAGTTCTGACTCCAGAGACTTCCAGTCAGAACTTTAGAACTGAAAATATAACATCATGGATGCCATAGGCAATATCGGCTTCACTTGGCAAGAATAAACTGATAAATGCATGAACGAAATGTGGAAGAAGTTATGGCTGAAGGTATTCAAGAATTCTCAATGAGAAGAGCCTATTGCTGTATTGTTAGGTTGACCAAAGTCAACCTAATTGATATAGCAGGACTAGGAGATGTAGACGAGCAGGATACAGCAAGTTTCTGGTGAGAGCCTTACCAACAACGACCTTCAAGAACTGGCAGAACAAAGAATTCATGTAGAACTGGAAAATAGAGATTCTGAAAACAAAGAACCCAAAAAATTTCTCTACACATTTCCTTACTAAAAGTTTGGTAACGATAACCGAAATCGTTGATCAAATTGTAGCGAATGATCCAGATTTTGAAAGGAATGCAAAAGCAAAACGAACCATTTTGGATGTAATCTTCTGCTACCAACATTTGCTTAAGGAAAGAAAAAAGCGAACAAATGAAACTTCATGACTTTATCACAGAAAACAAGAATTTCAGAAAAGTCAGGGCGTTCATCACAAAAAAAAACTTTACATTTTTGGGTGCATATGTTTATGTGTTATTTAACATATATCATTATACAAATTAATATATAATAACTTAAAATTATAGTAAACTTTGTTTATTTTTGATCGTGTGTTCCCCTATCCCTACTTACTTTATGTTAAAATGACCTCGTTTAACACTGTTTTGTTTAGTGCTTTATCGTCTAGGAACGCATCCCCCGCATTAAGCGGGGTCTCACTATATTCCTTTTTTTTTTCAATTTCATATATTTCATAATTACATCTACAATGAACTGCTAACAGAAGTGAAATGGGAGAAAATGTGAAGCAATATCTAAATTTCATAACAGTGTCATGTTTTCATCAGCCACTTTGAAAGTATGGGGTGCACACTGATACAGATTACACACTACCACAATTATCCATGCAAAATTACAGTAATCAACTATTCTTAAATTGTCTACAGACTTTTTAAAAAAAACAGATGCACTGCCAGAGGAACCATTTTCAATTTATTCCATAAAAGCTATTCTATTATGTTTAAATAAAGTTAAAATTAAAACATTTGAGAATAAAGCTTCAAAAGCATTTAAGTATCAATAAATGCTCTACAATTGTAAAAATACTTTATTTACTTTATTCTAGATTTATTTTATTTATTCAATAATAATCTGTTTATTAATATCATGAAAGACTTTAAAATTAAACTTTTCTTCTCACAATATTTAAGAAACAAATTTAAAAAAATTCAAAATCACATTTGACAATATTGCAATTTAATATTATATATTTTAATTAATTTATTTATTTATTGATATCTTTCATAATAAAAGTAATATGGGAAATTGCTAAAGAATGTATCTGCAGATGTAACAACTGAATACATAGTAATATATATAATTATAATTCATTCAACACATTCTAAAATACAATGGACTTTTCAAATAGTATGGAATCTTCAAAAATCACTGCACAACTACACAAATGTACAGCTTAAAAAAATCTGACAATGATATTCTGTATATCTCTAGTCCAAATTTCAGTAATAACTTAATAACTTGTATACAAATTAACAACTTAATAGCCTTGTAATAACTGAATAAATCTGGTAATATTTGGATATATTCAGTTTTAACTGTTTTGGACTTAATTAACTTGTAACTTCAAATGTTTATGTGCTATGAAATTTTGCAAAAATTTGAACATATTTCCAAAAATAGAATTAAAAGCATTTTGTATTTGTTCATTAAAAATATCAAGCATTATAAATTTAAATAGTTTTTTGACATCAAATGTTTAAACTTATTACACAAAATTTAAAATATAACAATTGTTAAAATTGTTAAAATTAGAATACTTTTGATACTTTAATATTATCATCCTCAGATAAAATTTGAATAAAACAATTTAATGGTTGACTTTAGTATTATGATGTTTTGGGTTTAGTAGAGTTGTTTGTTTAAAACAATCCACTTCAAATAGTGTTCTATTTCAATCTACCCGATGATGGTAAAATTTAGTTATCAAAAGCACTTGTGTATTTTGTGAAATCTTTGCTTTATTACTTCAATTAAAATATTTAATGTCAAAAAACACTGTTTCTTACAAATTTGATTGCTCAAAGTGAAACAATAAAATATATTGTTTTAAAACAAAGTCACAAAGTATTATATTAAATTTCAACACAAAATTTTTCTATGTACACTCAAACTATATCTGAATTTAAAATAAATATCCTGTAATCACCTTAAATATAGTAAATATATATATATATATAAAGTACAATATTTACATTTTTTAAAGAAACATTATTATTAACAATAATAGTATTATTAGTAGAATCTTAGCATGAATTACTACAAGGATTATATAAATTAATAATATATTTTAAACAAGTTTTCACCTGTTTTCATTTTTCTTATTTTTGTACTTTCAGACTATATTTTGTCCACCATCAGAGGAAATACCTAAAATATATTACATCTCATAAATCTACATAAATCAACAAAAAAATTATAAATAAACTTATAAATGAAATTTCTGTTATATAATGAAGATTTTAAAAACTTGATTATTTTAATGCCAAGTCTTCCTCAATGATTTCAAGTATACTAGTTATAAAAAAATGAATATTTTAATTTATTTAAATAAGTAATTTAATATACAGTATTTTTGAAAATAATAGCTTAAACAAATATAAAATAAAGTATATACTTACATATAAATAAATAGTATAAATAATAATATTTTTATTTATTTCAAAATTTAGGTTTAAAAATATTTTTATTGGAAGATTCACTAACTGCTACATTAATTTTTGAACTAATGGAATATCTTACATTTAAAACATACTTAAACTTACATATTAACTAAAAAAAATATTTGAAATAAACTGTTTACTATAACTAATAATAAATCATTAAAGTAAATTCATCTGTGATGACATATCAATTACAGAATGTAAATTAAAAAAATAAAGATCTATGACAAAAATCTTTGTAAACTACATAAAAATGGACATTAGTGAATATTTAAAATATATACAAAGGAATAAAACTATACACAAAATACCAGTAAAAATAATTAAAATTATTTACTTATACAATTGTTTTTCTTTTTACTGGTTTTTGTGGTATTTTGTATATGTTTTATTCTAAACAACCAGTTATTTTGCTATAGTGAATATAATATTTTGATATTAAAACATTTGTATATTAAAAGTTAATGAAATCATTTGTAAGATTTAAAATTTATTTTTAATTCTAAAGTTGAATTTTCATCTCCAATATAATAATCTTAAATTAATGATGATAGATTGAAAATCCAATATACAACTAAATGTTTAATTAATAATTACAGTTTTTATAAAAATTATTTAAGTTAAAAAAATAAATTTAATAATATTGTATTTCAATCCACTATTACTTTTTATATTGAGAATTCATGTATCAGTTTTTAATAATGTACCAATAATTTTTTTAAAAAGCATAAAGTCTACATTTTACATAAAAAATTTAATTTTAATATTTTAATTAATAAATAAATTTAATATACAATACTTTTAAAATCAGTTAAAATTTGAATTTAAGTATTTATTTATATACTAAAGAATTCAAATGATAAAAATATTTTAAAATATTACTAGCATTAAAAATAAATGTAACAAAAAATTTATCTTACAAAAAAAGTAAATTTAAAGTTGAGGTTTTATTTAAAACATTTATTTTAAATCATCTAGTATTAAAATATCATTTATAACTCTAATTTGGATAGAGATTTTCTGATGTTAAACATAAAAATTCTTCATTTTTATATCAAATTATTATAAAAACCATTTCAAATTTTTATTTTATTACATTGTATTTGTAGATAAGAGTTGAGAATAAATAATAATTTTTAAAAATTATCTTTTAGTTTAAATTTTATTATCTAAACTGATTTTTATTATTATTAAGTTTCAAAAATGGAAAATTCAAAATATGTTTTAATAAGTAATAATGTTAAAATTTTTCAATCAATCAAATATATTAACAAAACAACAATAATTCCACTCCAAAATATTTTTTAAATGATCACATACTGTAAATTCAACATATTCCATTTTTATATTACTCTATACATCCCCACACAAACACTTTATTTTTCCCATATCCACAGATAAGTCACACAGACTTATATTGACATGCAATTGAAAGATACTGTGCAGAAGTTAATTAACCACATGGGCAAAATCTCTGTGGGTAATTGACAATTTTCTATTGTTAATTTGATATATTCACTACCATGTTTATTAGTTTCTTCTTAAAATAATTAAAGAATGTTATTTTCTGGCTTAACCTACTGTTTCTAATTCATTGGCCAGTGAGCATATAAGCAATAGAAAAGTTCACTTTTCTGCCAAATGTGACAATAGTCCAATCTTTACACTTGGATCATCCAGCTTTAAGTGTTACCACTTGAAACACCAAGAATTGAAAAAATTAATAGTTATAGTGATACTGATACTAGAGCATATTCAAATAGAAAAGTGCTTAGAGCTTTGTCCAACAGAACTTCAGGATATTAATGCAGAAATTATGAGCAAGAAAGTGCTAATGAGGATAAAGAAAATTTTCTAAGACAATTTTGGCAAGGTCAGTAGTAGCTCTGCAATTATTGATATCACTTTGATATTCTTGAAGTCAGTTTGCTAACTTTCTGGAGGTAGCCCCTATGTAAAAGATTTTTGCTCCTATAAACGTTGCGAAAAGTTTACTGAGTTCAGCGTTATATTCACGTTTGCTTGTCGCAAGTACTTTCGACGAACCTTACTGTCGTCGTCTTCAGGCGAGTTCATATATATATATATATATCAGTTTGGCAGTACGCATGGCTGGCTTCTCGCGTGCAAAATTTACACATGTGCTCAGTAGGGTAAAGAAATCGTTGTTTCCTAGCACCACGCTAAGCAGCAAGAGGGAAGTTTCGGTGATGCAAGCATCGTTGCCATACCTCGGACCCCTCTCTATACGTATCTGCAGAATATTTAGGAAGCGCAACCTGGTACTGCCATTAGCTCCACTTCCAAACTTGCGCAAGCTTCTGTGTAACGACAGAGACAAGCTCTCCACGCTCGAGAAATCGGGGGTCTATGCTGTTCCACTGGAAAATCTAGCAACGGGAATAAGCACGCGATATATCGGGGCCACCACCAGAATGCTTGTCAGCTGCCTCGCCGAGCACCAGGACGATGTGGTGAGGGGTAGGCACACCACAGAGCTAGCAAAAAAGGCTCTCGAACAGGGTTTCAATCCGCTATGGTCGCAAGCGCATATGCTCAAGTGCTGCAATGATAGAAAAACAGTTTTCATCTGGGAATCCCTCCTTACCACCACGTTAGAAGCATGCAACACTCCCACTCTTGAGCTGCCCAATATCTGGGTCACATTATTCAAGCGTTTAAACGCACTTTAGCGTTATCTAATATACGATTAGCATAAGCGCGGGTCTGCGCATGCGCGGCCTCGCTAGTCGTGGAGCTAGATGCTCGATCGGCTTTCGAATGTTTTTTGAATTTTTAATTTACGTTCGTAACGGCTTTGGTAAAGCTTTATGCGTTCCATTCTGCATCGGTTTTGTTTCTTTTTAAAGTTTTTCGGCAAATTTACGAACTCGCCTGAAGACGACGACAGTAAGGTTCGTCGAAAGTACTTGCGACAAGCAAACGTGAATATAACGCTGAACTCAGTGAACTTTTCGCAACGTTTATACGGTCTTTGGCGTGAATATTGTCGTACCGACATTTTTGCTCCTGTTTGAGCTTGTTGTAAAGGAATCATGTATACCCAATTTTTCTAACAACCACCATCAATCTCTATCATTGCATAACCTTCCGTGCAGGAATGGCTGTAGTTTAATGGGTAAAGTTATGTCATGGTTTTTGAAGGTACACACTATATGTAATGTAACAACACCCAAATACAGAATAGATGGTTGTGAGAATTCTAGTTTTATTTTTTACATTAATGTTTAAAGCCTTAGGTGGAAAGAGAGCTCTACAGACAGTATTATTAACATATTCAAACTTGGCACGTGAATAACCAGTTTTGTATATGGCAGTTGCCACCAGACACTGTCCTTGCATATAAATGCCCATGACAAAGGGTACAAATATGTCCTGTGAATAAGAGTGGAAATGGCGGCATTTACATATTTTACTGGTTGAAATGAGGTAGATCAAACTTACTACAAACCATAATGTGATACCGTTATGGACCAACCTTAAACTAATAAAGAAAATTAAATACAAACTTTGAAAATAACCAAAACTAAGACTCTTCAGGCAATGTAGATCATCAGAAATTATCCCCCCCACTAAAAAATGTGAAGGTGCTGTTTTCAGGTTTTAACTGTTATTGAAAACAGAACTGAAAAGATTTCATCTTTCAAACAAAAAACTAATGCATTTTGTTTGCTCTTGAGATTAATTACTGAAAGAAAATTTTGTCAACTTTATTGGAATGTAAACTGCATTATTGATGAGACTATGTCTCATCTCTAAAATCACACTGCTGTCAATGGCTTGACATATACACCTTCATAACTCTAAGGTGACATGTACATGTCAAGAGTTGCAATTTGTCAGAGTATTTGGTTGCCTAAATCATGCACACACAAAATAAACCAGACTTATAGGTAGTCAGGGGACCAAAACTGGGTCAAAATAAAATACAAAATGCTGAGACTGTTTCTACAAACAGGCACGAGTGCGAGATTTGCACATGCATTGCTCACACTCTCCGAGACAAAGTCTCATCCAAAGAATGGCTTCGCCATTTTACTTGTTTGAATTTTACTTTTTTTCCTATTCATCTGAATTTAAACTATAATTTTATTTCAATTATTTTTAATTCTTTTACTCTTAAATGTAAATTGGAACATTACAGATTTAAATATTAACATTCATAGAACACTTGGAAAGAATATAGTGACTCAAAAAATGTTCACATACTTTTACAATAATTACTTTATTGAGTTAATATATGTTTCTATTATGTTAAGCATAAAAATTTATAAGAAATTAGTTACAACACTTTTTCAGCTCCTCAAAAACTCCAGAATATTTTAAAAATATTAACAAATGCTGAAATGATAATAGAAAAGCTATTGTTTAGCATGTAAACAATATAATTTTGTTTCTTATTTGAATATTCAAAAAAAATGTTCAATCTTCAATTAATGGTGTGTGTAGCCACGTTTAGCCTTCAATACATCACTAATTCTTCGATATATTAATTATAGACAGCTATCTTTACTTACCATATTTACTTGCATATAAGATGACCTCACATATAGGATTAGGTGTGACTTTACATATCAAAATAAAGAAAATTAGATTTATTAATACAATTCTAATTTTATTTCATTTAATCACAAATAAAATATTATCAAATGCACATAAAATTCACACATTGTCCCGCAAAGATTACTGGCATTTTAAACTTTAAGGAAAAATCTCGTAAAATCAACAACATAATTTGTTAATGTAAAGCCGGACAATCGGGAACCTTTTTTTGCCAATTCTTAACAGTCAAATCTACTGTCTGTTGATTACACTTATGAGTTTTTCCAAATTCTGATTTCCGAATAATCATCTGTTTTCATGTGGGAAAGGATTAAAACATATCGGGATCCCATGTGATTTTGGAATTTCAATCTGGAATTCAATTCAAAAGCTCTGCTTTTCCTATTGCTATTCATCTTTACTCCTGACAATATACAAGAATGATTCAAACAACCCAGATAAAATACTTACATTTTTAAATACAAAAGGGTAAGCATCCGGTAAAAAATGCAAATACACAGTTCACAAAAATTATTTGCAAAAACGCAAAGAATATTTTGCTCGCATGTATAGGGCGACCTAGGAATTTGAAGCTATGATAAATGAATAAAAACCTCGTCTTATATGTGAGTAAATACAGTATTTTTTCCCAAACTACCTCAGTTCTTTCCCATAATTCACAAATACTGTACTGCTAAGTTAGGAATATCATTTAAAGCATGTTTGAATTGGTCCCACAGATTTTTAATTGAGTTTAAATCTAGGGACTGAGGGACCAACCCAAAAGTATAATATACAACTGCTGAAGCAAGGTTTTAGTGTATTTAGCCATATATTTAGGATCATTATCCTGTTGAAAAAAAATAACATTTTTTGATTTTAATTTATACAGCTGTAATGTACAAAGCAAGTCATCCTTTAAAATATCAGAATATAACTGAGTATACATTCTGCCATCAATTTAACAAGATTTCCAGGTCCGTAGGTTGTTATAAACTCCATACCATTAATGAACCCCCACCATATTTTATAATTGATATCATACTAACTATAATTTTTATTTTTCTAACACCATTTGCATCCATCACTTCCTAAATAGTTAATTTTTGTTTCATCTGAGAAAATTATACACTTCCAACCATCCACTATCTAGTTTTTATACTTCTCTGCAAATGTAAGTCTAAGATTCCTGTGCCTTTTAGTTAGAAAAAGCTTTTTTGCTTTAACTGTTGCTCTTAGGAATATATTGAAATGTTACGGATTAACTATTTGAGCACTAATATATACATGGTAAGCACCAAAAGTTTCCAGCCTAACTATATTTTAGACAATAAGTAAATCAGCTACTGGAAAAATAACTATTAAAAAACAAAAACCTTAATGTTTCCAGCAATAAAAACTATTTAATATTAAAACAGTCTGTTTAAAACAGTCGAAAACGTTATTATTAAATAGTTTTTATTGCTGGAAACATTAAGGTTTTTGTTTTTTAATATATTTTAGACATGATAGAAATAAAATAATGATAGTATCAGATAGCACCATCAGTATGTGATCCAAACTCTTGCTGTAATTAACAATACCTTCCAACCTGATTACCAGTAATGAACACTCTCGACGAACCTTTATGTTTGGTAACATTTAAAATTTGTGAAACAAATGTTTTTGGCCTCACTCGAGGTCTGCTTCAGGTTAAATTAATCGAGCTATTATTATGCTATAATTAATAATTACAAACTAAGTATTTTGGTACTAGACGTAGATTTAGTTTGTAATTATTAATTACAGCATAAAAATAGCCCAATTAATTACACAAGTTTAGATTAGTATCAATACATCGGGCTTCGAGATATTGATGTATATATTCATCTGTACATGAACTAATGAAACAGTTTTTCCCATGCAATTTGCATAAGTCACTTAGAAACATTCATTTTAGTTAGATTTGTTGCTTTAATTTGCATCATGTTTACGTGTTGCAGGACAATGCACCAGTGCACACGATTGCCATTGCCAAGGCTGCTGTGAAGGAGTGTGGGTTTGACAAGCTTGACCATCCACCCTACAGCTTGGACCTGGTTCCTATTATCATCTGTTTCCAAAACTCAAAAAGACTTTGAAAAAGTGATGAAGAGTTGCAGGAAGCAGTTTGTGAGCATTTTGCAGATGAAACTGCAGACTATTTTTTCAAGGGTATTGAAATGCTAATTCCAAGATGTAATAAGTGTTAAACTGCAAGGAGACTATATTGAAAAATGAGATCATTGTTTTATACTTCTAACATCTAAAACATAGGCCAGAAACTTTTGGCACTTAGAAGAATATTTTGGATTACATGGTAAGTCTTTTTTAATAGCAATTGCAGTTTCAGTTTTTCCAGTTGTCACTCTTCTCACAATATTCTATTCTCAGACTGTATCTATAACTCTTGGTTGACCAGATAATGATTTTTTGGCATTGAGTACCTTCTCTTTTCATATTTTAGACAAACTTCCCCATACTACACCAATATGTGAGGCAATTTTTCTGACTAATAACCCTTATATCACAAGAGCAATAATATTCTGCTTCTGTTGTACAAAAAGTGGTCTCATAGTTAATTCTAATTAGAAACAATTAATATGCTTTAAATTGAAAACTATTTTGATGAAATAAACATTTTAAAATATAGTTTTTTTACTTTTTGGAAATGATACTGTTGAACAGCAAAGAAAATGTTCAAATCCCTGATTGTTGAAATCCTAATATTCTGTGCTAACCACAAATGATTATTTAATGCTCTAACCCATGAAAATAATGCTTAGAATATTCAAATTTTAATGCATGTTAAACTTTGAATATTTAAATGCACAGGCAAATTTTATAGTTTAAAAAGTAAAAACCCAAAATTATATAAACATTTTTTTGAGTCACTGTATATTCAAAATATCAAAACAACTTATACAGGAACCCCGTACTTGCAAATGTTCAACTTACAAACTTTCAGACTTGAAAACAATTTGACCATATGTCTAAAATTTAAATTTCACATGGATTCTGAAGTTCTCTTGCTGGTCATAGGGTGGTGTTGAAGAAATTCTTTAGCCAGGAATAAATAATTGATGTGGATTTATTTCTATTGTGTATCATCATTTTTTCATTTTCATACAAATTCTAATGTTCTATCACCACTTGCAAGGTGACATTGAAGTTAGTAACGTCAGAGTAATGGATGGCGTTTATTGCTATTATTTGCAATTTTTATGAACTTTACAATTAGTGCTTCAAAAATGCATTCAAAACATAATAGTATATCTAGCAGTGAAGATAAATGCAAGAAGTGTGGCTCTATTACTGTGGAAAGAAAACTTGACATTATAAAACTGAGTTAGGCGATAAACATTTGAAACACCTGCTATTAAGCAGTAGCAAGTGGATCAGTGATTCTCAAACTTTTTCGATCCACCACCCCCTTTGTTCCATAAAGTTATACCCAACGCCCCCCGTGTGAGAAAGAATTGGAAATATTCTTAAGAAAACTTTTCTATGAATCTCACACTTGTGTCCTTACCATACATTGTTCTCAACATCTGGAAACCATTAAATGCAATGTTTCCTCTTATCCGTTTGACAGAGGAAAGGGAACTTTTACCTTTGATCACCGTTCAGTACCCTGCCTCCAGCGCCCCCTAGATTTACTCACCGCCCACAAGGGGGCGTTATCGCCCACTTTGAGAAACGCTGAAGTGGATAGATAAATGTAATGTATTCTATTAAATACATTGAAGAATCAAACATTAGCAATACATGGTTATTCTGTATATAAATACAGTAGAACATCTGCTTTAGAATAAGTCCAATTCAGAATATGTCCTGTTTGGATGAAACAAATTTTGTTCGGTATACGACTTAATTCAATTATACGCGCCATCTATAAACAAGTAGCACTATCGGTGTACTAGACCAGACTAGACATTCACGGTCCCACGGTTTATAACTTTGTTAAATTTCTTCTGATTTTAATTTGTAAGTAAAATTTTATTATTTTTATTAATCATGAATTGCAAAAACGCAAATGAAAAGCAACAAAAAACTAAAAAAATGACTAGAATCACAATGGAACTGAAAAAAAGAGATTGTTAAGAAATATGAAGGTGGCATGGGTGTTCGAGATTTAACTGTTGCATATTGTATTCCGAGAACGACGATATCAACAATCGTGAAAAATAAGACATTATTAAATCTGCTAACGTTGCGAAAGGGGTTTAATCAATTTCTAAACAGATTATTAGTATTAAGGAGAGTTTGATTTGATTTGCTTTTGATTTAATGATTTCAATAATATAATACAATATACAGTCAAACCTGTTTTTATGCGGTCTTTTTTGTGCGATTTTTTTTGTGCGGTATAGTTGGGACTAGTCTCGTGCGATTTGTCATGTCTCACGTTGACTTATTATAGCTAAATAAACTTATTATAGCATAAATGAACTTCTTATAGTAATATTATTGCATGAATATGCAAAAAATGAAATAATTTATTTTTTAAGTCAACAAAACACCATCCGGACAAAAATATGTAAAACAGACGATGGACGAGACGATGCAGTCAAGTGCTGACATCTGTTGTCAATAAATTCTATTTCGTACGGTTTTGAGTTATTTTCTATGTAAGACTTTTTTTTATGCGGTCCCTATTCACCGCATAAAAAAATATATATATATATTTTTAATTGTGTTGCGAAAACTATTTTTTATAGCCACTCGTGAAGTTTTGTGCGATTTTTTTTTATGCGGTCCCTATCCACCGCATAAAAACAGGTTTGACTGTATTGTAATAACTTTGAAAATCTATAATAAAATTTATTTTTTTATTAATGTGCTCAAACAGTGTTTAAATTATTTTACAACCCCATTAATATATCATATCAAGAGGGATTTATTTACATGAGAACGGATTAATCATTTTTTACATTACTTCTTATAGAAAAGGTTGGTTTGGTATACATCCTATTTGGTATGAGTCCAAACATCAGGAACGGATTAAGGTCTTATACCGAGATTCCACTGTATACTTTCTAGGTTATTTTTCAACTTATGACAAAACCTTGGGAACTTAACCTTGTTTGTAACTAGGGAAGCACCTATATATAGATTCAAGTGTAATTGCAGACCAATGTGTTATTATGTAGGTGAAACTAAAAGATTACTGAAAACTAGAATAGCAGAACATTTAAGAGCAATTAAATATAGTTATGTAAAATTTGGCAGTAGATATACACTGTAGCAATATAGATTGTGAAATTTTAATTAAGTGTTAAAATGATGAAAAAAGAAAATAATAATATTGAAAGAAAATTTTATGAATAACTGGAAATTATAAAGGTCCCTGTAGATAAAAGAATAAATTTAAACCCGAGAACAAAAATCATTGAGATCTGGCAACATCGTACACATATGTAAGGAATTAGTTTAAATATCAGTACTTCCCTTTATAATAAAGGAAAGTGAATTAACCAATGAAGGAAAATATGTTCCTTTTTTAATGCATTATATTTTAATTTTATAATTGTAGGTAACTTTTTTATTTTATTGGTATAAATTTATAATAATTATAAATTATTATATTCAGATATTATTATATACTATCTAATTATGCAAAGGCTACAACAAACTTACCAATCTATCAAGAACAGATGCTCCACTACTTACAATTTGATTGTATATCTAAAATTTAAATTTTGTGCAAATTCTGAAATTCCATTGATGTTCATGAGGTGGCATTGCAGTTGGTAATGTTTGCATAACAGTGTTTTTTTTTTTTGCTATTTTTATATGATTAATGCTTCAAAACATCTAAAACATAACAGCAAATCTAGCAGTGGAGATAAATGCAAAAAGTGTTGCTCTGTTACAATGGAATCTAAACTAGACATTATAAAACTAGCTGCATTAGGTAGAAAAAACTGCACTTGAAACATCTGCTACTAAGCAGTCATGACTAGTAGTAGTAAACAAGCATGATGTATTCTATTAAATATACTGAAGGATCAAACACTAACAATAAATAATTGTTCTGTGTACAAATGTACTTTATAGGTTAGTTTTTAACTAAACACCTACTGAAAAAGCTTTAAATAGTGCAGCCAAACTTTAACATTTCGAACGTTTTCGGTCTTGTTCAAAGAGCTTTCTCAAGAAAAGAACAATGTAAAATTAAAACATAGTATGAATACAAACCACACAAGCTTTAGAACGTTTTTAAACATTAATCCGTTGCAAAATCATGTGCGTCATCTTAAAACATAGTTAAAGTTAAAAAATATGCGCATAAAAAATACATAAAATACTGGAGAAACAAAATAAAAGGTTAGTTTTTGACCTACGAACATTTCAACTTATGACAAATCCTCAGAAACCTAACTTGTTTGTAATATAAGTATTCAAATATTGTAATATACAGTTAATATCATTTAAGTTATCAGATATTTGTAACAAAGAGGACTGATGAGAAGTGGAAACACCTGAAATACACATCCATTCCTGTAATTAATAAAGTCTATTTTTACCATTTTCCTAAAGTTCCTGTGTGATAAAATTTCGAAAGACAATGATTCTCTTTTGTTATACTTTGTTTTATATCTGTTTATAATTAATGTGTTAGTGTAATCTTGTTTTCTATGTTGTTCAGATGTGATGCAAAATTTGATGAATGTTGACTAAATTTAATGTGTGCAAAATTCAGGATTAACTAATAAATTACATCATCATATTCCATTAGTTAGATACCAAGATTAAACAAGTACTAGTCTTAAATTCTAATCTCTTCCTGTAGCTGCCAGCTGTTAGATATTTGAGCCATGCTTTCGTTCCAAAGATTATTTCATTTACTAATTATTAACCTTATCAGAAATCTCTCTATGAAGTGATGTTAAAAGTAGAGTTATAATAAAATTAAATAATTTGTCTTGTCCATCTTTATGTAGATTAGTTACAGATGGAAATCCTGGCATTTCACAGAGCTTCATGCTAACATAATAACTAGAAATTCTCTACATATTCCATTCCTAAACATAAACATATGTGTCTAAAAAGCATTCAAGAAATTTATACTTAAATGAGATTGAGCAGAAATCTTGCCAAAAAAAAGACCAAGCAATAACTCTTTCTTCGATGAGATAAATTTACAATACTTGCAATTCATCTGATAAATACTTTTTTTGAATTTTAAATGGAATTTTACAATCTTTAGCAATACCTGCTTTACTTTAGCCTTATATGTTGTAATTTGTTGGGACAAATTGTTTATAATTTATTTATTTTTTTGTATTCTGTTTAATAATTTTTAGTTTTTTATATTGTTCTATTCTGAAATTTGTTCATTTGAAATTTCTTCACTTCTCTAATTTAATTTGCATTAAGGAAACCTTAAATAAAAAAGTGAAGTGTTCTTATTTTGAAGTTCATTCTCCTTTTATCTTATTTTGCAATTTAACACTGAATTCTGTAGAATAATTTGTTTACTAGCAAAGCCTCATTATAACAACTGATAAAGGATATACAGTGGAACCTCGCTTAATGAGCATAATTCGTTCCAGAGTTTTACTCGTAATGCAAAACACTCGTTAAGAAAAACAATTTTTTCCATAGAAATTAATGTAAAATATGATAATGCGTTCCACATTGAAAAAATGCTCAAATGTTTTATGTATAACGTTTATTCAAAAAAAATTGTACAATACACACTGTTAAGAAGCATGAATCATCATAATCTTTTCTTCTAGCATGGAATGAACCATCCTGGAATGAGAATTCAATTTGCAGAAACAAAAAAAAAAAAAAAAAAAAAAACACAGCAAGCTAATATGTTTGAGACACTCCAAACAATATGCCAAGTTATTGGGTTATGTAAAGGCTATAATTAAATATTAGAAATTAATTAATTTGACTAGAGGTAGGCAGTTATGTTTCCATCTCGTATTAAATTTAATAATTATAAATAGTTAATTTTTAATTCAGACATTTCTAAAATTTAATTTGGAATTGGTCATTAAATTTGATGACCCAAGAATTTGGCATGTCATTTGGCATGTTTATTATATAACAGGCTATGGTTGTTGATGTTTATAAGTAATATGTGTGAACACAAGTTTGGAAAAATATGTGATCACAAGCGACACTAAGATGCTAGCGGAACGCGTGCTAAACACAGACTGATGGAGCATGCTGCATGCACACAATTTGGAACTTTCCCTCTCCTCATCACTCGTTATGCGAAACATCGCTCGTTAAGTGAGGCAAATTTTTACAATTTGTTTTGTTCGTTATGCAAAATACTCGTTGTGCGAGGTGCTCGTTTAAGCGAGGTTCCACTGTATTTTGATAAGTGATTTCTTTTTTAACTCTTTCCACCTTATGGACACTAAGATGGCCTTTTTAGTAGCCCATTTTGAGTTCAGTCAGGCCCACAATAGGGCAGCTGGGTGGTGAGGAATGAAGCTTGACATATCCAGATGGACTACCCTCCAAAAAATTCATAGGATTTTTTTGGCCCATCCTGATTCAGTCCAGGGTTTCCTAGAGTGATAGACGCCACCCTAACCACTCAGCCATCTGACAGTTAATTTGAAGTGGATATGAATCATAATAATACCATTGAATGCTATTTACAAAATCAATGTATAGGGGAAGATGTTGTACCTTAGACCATTTTGACAAAATAAATTTCTATAAATAGTATAATTACTTTTTACCACAAGTTTTTTCTGTAAAATATAGGTAATGCTTTAGTCTATTATTTTAAAAAAAATTGATATTATTCTTTCAAACAATATTTTCAGAAGTAAATTCATTATTTGTTAACCAGTGTAACTGGTCTAATATACAGTACAACATTATGTTGTACCTCAGACCATAGAGTATTTACACTACACTATCTACACTAAGGGATCAAACTACATTACTTCCAAATCATACTTTTTACTTACTTTTTCTGAAGTTAATAATATAAAATGTTTCACATTTTAATTTAAAACAAAACAACTCAAGATAAACATTACATGGAATGAGTAAAACTACAAATTGAAAAGCAAAAATTTTTATTTTAACAGGTACTGTGACAATAATAATAAAAAAAAGTACAAAAAAGACAATAACAGTCATTTATAAAAGAACGTCCTCATTAACTGGTAAAAACTTATTTCTCTTAGTTTTTTGTAAAACTTTACTTCATATACTTATGTTAACATCCAACTGTTCCGCTACATAGTGTTTTTGCATTTTTTTCATTAACTCCACTAGAATAAAATATAAAATCATCTTTGGCCACTTAAAGCTCTACTTGTTCCTTTTGGTTTTTTTTCTTGTAACTCTGTAAAGATTGAAAAAACTCGTCATTTTCACTAATATCATTTAAAATTACTGCATCACTAATTCTTTCTTGGAACTACTGTTGATTATTTTTCTCCTTACAACAGTCTTTTTTTTTAGTTTTGTTCTTCTTTTAGTTTTCAACCTCTTCTTTTTCTAGTGTATCTATCAGTATTCTTGCCTTGCTTCTTTGATGTCCTCCTATTCTTTCCTCTTAGCGTTTTTAGGAAATGGCCAAATCATTTCAGATAGCATGAATCCAAATATCATAAATTCAGAAGAAAGCAGTTTTTTGATGTTATTTTGTTCCTACTAGTTGATGATATGAGATTAGAGAGAACTATACATGACTATTTCAGTCTTTATCATGACTAGTTGTATGTCTACAGATTGAAGGTTTAATTTGAATATTTTTTGCAAAGCATAATGTCAGTCAGCTATGTAAAATGAAAGAAATTCATGTTCATCAAATACAATTTCATTTAAAGGTCATATACCAATAAATTATTTAAATCCTTTAACTATATTTCCAATTGTAAAACTTTTTGCATAAGCTTACCCTATAACCTCAGCAACATCAGATTCCTAACAGCTTCCCAGGATTAGAGAGCATCCATTTTGCTGCAGCCTGATTGTAGTATACTTAAATGGACCAAAGACCATCTGATTCAATGGCTGCAGTTCATACAAAATATGTGGTGGAATTGTTAATAATACTATTCCGTTTTCTTTGGCCAAAGTTATTGCTGGGACAGAAATGCAAGTGTCACGATTGTTCATTATCAAAAAGACTTTGTAGGTTTGACATGTTTGATAAAATGTTTCAAAGTGCACCCTGATAATGCTCCTTTGATAATATGATCCTCAAAATATATCCATGGGAAAATGAGCATTGGAGGTACAGTACATGGATTCCTGCAGCATTGAAAGGTGAAATTCCAGCATACTTTATCTTAAGCCTGGCAATCTTTATACCAACAAAGACAGTTGATATAAGAAAATTATTTAAAAAGTTTTAATAAATTCTAGTTTATACTTATATTTTATTATGTATTACAGAATTTATGTTATTTTGTATCACATTATATACTTAAATATATAAAAATTGCATAAGTTTTCAAATAATTTTAAAATGTTCCTTTCCTCACATTCCATACCTGCAACATATTAACCTGAAGATGATCTCCTATGTAGATCGAAAGCATTTGTTTTTTATCTGCATTAAACTATGCTGGAATTTCATTTATAAGGTTCAGAAGTTTGTGTTTTTATGGCATACTTTATTCCAGTCTTGCAGTGTTTGAACTATACTTCCTAGTTCTTTACTTCATGAGATATAAGAATTT
Organism: Centruroides vittatus; assembly: GCF_030686945.1. NCBI lineage: Eukaryota > Metazoa > Arthropoda > Arachnida > Scorpiones > Buthidae > Centruroides > Centruroides vittatus. The sequence goes on along the minus strand of NW_027122708.1, from coordinate 1,507,175 downwards.
TTGATGGTGTATGAACAGTGCTGTTGTCAGTCTCATCTAAATTATAGATATGTCCAGGCTAGAATTTATACCATGCCAAACATTCTTTCAGACTAGTAATAAAAAAAAAGCAGCCACAGTTGTCTTGTTGAAACTAGCTGCACAGGAAAGGCTAGTTAGTTGGTTCAGGTTTCCTATATTTGGGTGACATTTTCTAAAACTCATCAACCATTCCTTACCAGCAGCACCAGATTGACTCCAGGTTTCAGGTACAGTACATTTCTTTTGTTTTTTCTACCAAACTGGTATGCTAACATTCATAGCCTTTATTTGTTAGGCCATGCTGTGGCCTTGCTTTCATTTTTAAATACTGAGTGAGACTTCCCTCAGTTTAAAATACTTGTTTTACATTTATTTTAGAGATAAATGTGAAGTTCTGATTTTCTGATGCACAATGGACTTTAAGGTTAAATATTAGAGTACTTTTAGAAATACCATTATTCCTGGCAGCTACTCCAAAAGAATAATTCCTAAACTCAATATCTTCAATACCAGTCTTTCATTTATTAACATCCACAGAAGACACTTTACACCTGATTTACTCCTTAGAATCCTAAGGAAGAAATAAACTTTCCAATTAGACTACAACATTCTTAAAAAAGCATTTTAAATAAATTTTAATTAGTAATATTTAAACATTTATTTCATTATATCTATTGAAATTTAAATATTTAATAAAAAAATTATTTACATCTGATTTAAATAAAAATAGCCTATTTAAAATTATTAGACCTACATTTTTTAAAATTTTTACTAAATCTATTAAATATTCAAAATAAACTTGGTTTAGTGAATGAATTTACTAAAAAAAAAAAAAAAAAATATATATATATATATACACAGTATATCTGTCATAGTGGTAATTCTATTATTACTGATGATGATAATATTGATATCATAGTGATTGAATAATATTGATTGTTGCATCTGGACCTGTCTAAGGTAAAACAAGCTGTTTTGAAAACATCTTTAGTGTCACGGACAGAGATTAAATTCAAAGCATTTCTATCCACATAGTAAGATAGAGAAATAACTGAAGATTCTTACCCAACATTCCTATCATGTTTCAAGGCTTAAAAAGTACAAAAAGTAGAACAAATTTAAAAATAGTCAAAATCATCACTTAGAGAATGCTCAATAAAATACCATGATAAAAGCAGTCTACAATTTTTAATACTGTAGACTACTGTTAACTCTATCTTTCCTTTCCTTGTTAATGAGAAGATATTTTTTCTTCTCATTAACAAGGAAAAGAAAAATAAAGTTAACACAATATATACAATAGAATTCAGATTATCCAAGCCATAATTAACAAAGATTCTGCATTATCCAAGATAAACCTGTAAGTGATACATTACAAGCTTTTCAAATATTAGATTCCTAAAATGTTTTGCTTTTCAAATATTACACAGGAAGCATAAACCTGCAGATGTCATGTATCATTGCTGTAAACATTTCAATCTTCAAGTGCAATCGATGCCACATAAATTTGATTAAATACGAATCTAAATGATGACAGGAAGTGCCACACTGTCATTTATTTTTCTATTTTGCATTACCCCACAATCTTTCTACGTTTTGCATGTGGCATCTGGTCCCCAGGTCTACAAAGTTGTACTTATTACATTTACAAACTTGTAAATGTAGTAACTGGCTTTTTCTAACTCATACTTTTTGTATGCTTTCCAACAGTCCAAGTAGATTACACTCCTAATTTAAATTTAATTTGTATACTAGTACTTTTTATATATTAGCAGGACTTATTATACTGAAAAATATGGATGCAGATATTTAGTCTTACAGATCAAAAATAATGTTTTTTATTTAGTTCAGGTGAACCAAATAAAAAACATTATTTTTGATCTGTAAGACTAAATATCCATATTTAGTTTAGAAACATCCATATTTTTCAGTATAAGTCCTGCTAATATATAAAAAGTACTAGTATACAAATTAAATTTAAATTAAGATAGAAAGGACACAAAGGCGTAATAATTAGATTACACTCCCTTCAATCACATTATCTTGTATTGCATTTATCATAGTAGTAACAGAACAGTCAAGCATGGTTAACTAAAAAACACTCTTTCCACTCACAGCAAATATGAAATACCCACTGCTGTGGAAGAATATGTCTGGCATGTTGTTTTCTATATGTAAATAGACTTTCGTCCACCTCTACAATTTTGTTTGAACCACCTATTTTTACCATGTAATACTGAAATAACAATAATAAACTTGGCAAATTTTCTGCTTTTAATGCAACAAAATATATACCAAGCCAAGAAATTATTGAGTTGGCACATACCTCACGTATGTAATTATTCCAATCAACAGTCATACTGGGATTTATTCCTACTGCAGTTGACAGAATTCTACAAAGGTTAATTCAAGACATCAGGAATAAATGAATCAGTCAGAAAAGAAATATGGAATCCTTCAAACCAGTTATGACTTCACAAACCTTTCTTTTCACTGTATGAACAAATGTTGCATCTCCATTTCGGTGCTTCGAAGGTAGTAAAATACAAGTTCATTGTGTGACTTCTTGAACAAAGACGTTCAGCACGTAAGACACCTTTATCTTGGAAAAAATGAATTGCAGTTTCTTTGTCTTTTGGCAGTTGCCATATTGTGAAATCCATTTGTGCTCGAAAAAGGAAATACAATAGATCAGAAAGAACAACTACCATTAACATCAAAGACAACATTAAAGTATCTAGGTTTGTTTTGTATCACTTCTGAGAAATCTAATTTACATATCCACATCAACGCATCAAATGAGACGCATTAATATGCAAAGTAGTTTACAAATTTAATAGATATTTAAATTTTTTAATTTAAATTTATCCAAATTTAGGAATTTTAATCAAAATACATGATAAATCATGTTTTATGTATAATTTACATCTAGAAAGTGAAATTGATTGTTAATTATGGAATCAGCACAAAATTAAGCAAAACATTTTAGGAATCTAACATGTATCTTCTTCAATTGTTGGTTTTCATCTCTATTGACTTTTGTCATTTTTAATCAAGTTTAAATAAAAAGGTTTCTTTTAAAATCTAGTATACTTTAATTACATTCTAACCTTTTGTTGAGAAAATGAGGAGACATAATCACGCATGGAATTACAGTTACAGCTAGCATTCCGTTAACCGAAAAGTACCAATGTCAAAATGGAATTTCATTGAATATTAAAATGACAATAATAAACTTGGCAAATCTTCTGCTTTTATTGCAACAAAATTTATACAAAACTAAGTATTTTAGTGAAAATAATAAAAAAAATTTACCAAATATATTAGTCCTAGAGTTAATGTTGCTAATTATATATCTGTAAACAGTCTCCTAATTTAATGAAAAATTGCTATAACAGCTTAGAAAAACCTGAGCAAAAATATTTTCCTTATGATCTGCATTAGAACTTGATTAAATACTTGAACTAGAAATTTACAGATAAAAAAATTTTAATGTTTAATTTTAAAAAATTTAAAGTTTATCTTTCAGTGATTCACAAGATCTTGCATTATGTAACATGGATACAGAACCATAAGCAGCTAATTATGAAACTAATTTTCAGAAACAGAATTTGAAAATTGGAACAACCTGCAATTGCTTCCAAAAATTTGCTATTTTATGTAACCATTTCAAATTTTACATATCTGCTTATGGTCCCAAATGAAATGTGCTGAATATAATAGGAATACTTATTATAAGTTTCAAAACAAAAACTTTCAATAATAGGAATACTCTATTAATGAGAAATTGCAGAATTTAGAGTTAGTTGCATATGGACAATGTACAAATTTAGGAAGGAATAACAGTCAAGAATCTGCATTAGATATGCTTCATTTAGAAAAAAATTAATCCTGTATTATCACTTAAAGACCAATAGTATGACAATTAGGACAATTTCTTAAAAAGCAAGATATTTCCTACTTTCTTACTAAAAATAGAAAAAGTAGGATGAATATGAGGCTGCTTACCTGATTTAGATATCTTCTCAGAGATCACACTATATCAGCTTTTGTTGAATTCAAAATTGACCACTGGAAAAAACTCTTATATAGTAAAAAATTAAACAAATCTCAGAGACCACATTCGTGTATTTTATAAACCATTCTCATACAAAGAACCCTAGTGGCATAATAATGAACTACAACTTATTAACTTGTCATTTTTTTTAAACAGATGGTAGGGATAACCTCATTGGTACAAGGTACTATACATGCAGTCCAAGGTGCAACACCTTCCCCTATAATAGAAATACAGATATCCCCCGTATAACATGATAGTTAGGTTCTGAAAAAGTGCTATGCTATGCAAGACAAAAAACTAGTACAAAACATAGGGTTAGGTTTCAAAAGTTAGCAAAAGTGTACTGTTTATTTCATAATTAAGAGAAATATGTTTATTAAAGCAATCAATAATTAACTAACAATCACAATCAAAAGTATTGCATGTCAATATTAATTTTTTCTTCATTTCTAAACACTGTTAAACAAGGACATTTTCTTTTTGGTAAAATATTGCCATCATCTGAACTTGCCTGTTTATCTTAATCTGAAGTATCAGCAACATCTTGATTTTTCTCTACTTTTTTCATAAAATCTGATATTTTCATTTGCTTGCCTATCAAATCTTTAAAAATGTAATCTTTTTATACAGTATCTTTTAATTTAATCTATAAAAAACAAAACACAGCAACGGTTTTTCGGGTTCATTTATAGCACTATTATCAACAATTGCAACACCAAGTTTATGGAAAAACTCCTACAAGAAGCTAGAAAAAGGAAGAAGAAAAACTGTATAATCAATTAACAATTTTCAACAATAATCAAGTTTTAAAAATTGTATCATCAGTTCTCATTAAAGAAAACTGAGGAAAAGGCATGAAACAACACTGAAAATTTCAATGTTCTAAAATCTTTGCATAAATATAAGACAACATGCATGTTTGCTTGAATAAAAAAAATATAGAATGTGTTTGCACTTAAAAATTGTGACATTTTGTACAAGAATGTCTCCAATTCTCAAAAAGTATTAGAGCAAAACCACATTGTAGGAATGCCACGTTCTACAAGAGATATCCGTATATATACATGCTGGAAAAATATTATTTTTCAATAATTAGTTTCCTGAAAATTCCTTGGAAAATAGATATTTTGATAGAAATCCTTTCCATACTTTTTTCAAGAATTTATAGAATTCCTTAAAGATAAATGTTAGAACAAAAATAAAATCATCTTTAAATTACTTTATTTGGTAATATTCTAACTAAATGAAAATAAATCTCTCTTTGCAGCAATATTTTTGTTGTTCAGAAAGAATTTTATTATGTTAAAAGTTTGCACATTTTATAGCTCTGTGTTTAATAACAAGTCTGTATATTAGGATGAAAGATAAATAAATACTGTACTGCTTAATTCCAGTAAGTAAAGAATATCAAAATGGGGCCAAAAACATTATTTAATATATCTTCCAGCTTATAAATATTTGAATATCAAATAGCATTGAGTAAAATGAACAAATTTAATATACAAATTAAGATTGTTAGGTTTAAAAACGATTTTAAAAATCATATACAAAAACTTAAATTAAGTACAAATAATAAAATTAATATGTATAAATAACACACAGTGCACTCTTGCTAATCCAAACTACCATATTTCTGCACAACAAGAGCATGCTCTTCCGTGAAAATTCCTTGTTTTCAGATTTTTGTTTTCACAGCCTGCTTTTCTTATAAGAGATGAACTTATATGTGCCAGTTTGTTTTTGTTTTTAAGAGCACTGTACTTCTGTGTCAGTGTAAATTAAATGCTGATACTATAACTATTCAATGACAAAATTTTTTAAAAATAGTGAGTATTTTAGATACTTTGTGGACTACACTGACAATTTTTCCTCACCTGCAAGAGAACCCTTAGACTTGGATATAAGAGCCTGCTCTTATATGCAAAGAAATATGGTAATTATTGTAAAATGTTATTTGAATTAGCAAGGATATATATATATATATAGAAAAAGTCAAAACAATTATGGATAGGTAAATATATTTAAACGATTTCTTTGTTGTATTTGATACTTATATCTTATATTTATATTAAAATATGTGGTAAATATTAATTTCATAAATTTGATGTGCTTTTCAAAAAGAACCTATAATCATTTTTTGATTTTGGCTGAAACATTTAGTAGAACAAAAAAATAAGTAGTTCAGATTAATCAAGAGGGTGCTATAATTGACGGATATAAAGAAAATCTTAGTTGTAAGTGGAAATTTAAGAAAATATATTACAAAGTAGTAGAATAGAAAAAAAGTAATCAGCTGATTTCAAAATTCAAGTGGAACCTATGGTATATGTATTATTTTCATTGATAAGCACTTTAGAATAATATATATATCCAATTGCTTTAATAATTTAAAGACAAATAATTACATAATTCCAATATTATAGCAAGTTTATGCTAAAGCATAATGGTAACAACCAAAGACCCATTAGGATAAAAATTATGCAAGTGAACACTAGAAGTTATAATGTTCACAAATTCTTTTATATGAACTACAGAATGTAGCATCAACATAAAAATAATTACAACCTGTAATCAGTTTATGTATATAATATACTGGCTTATCCTTTTGTCTAAGTTTGCAGCCACAATGCAAATCTTAAGGTCAATCTAAGAATCTTTGAGAAAGATAACTAAAAATACCAGCCAAAAGTTTACAAGTGATAGGATAATGTTTAGAATGATGTAACAAATGAATATGTACAGCTTATATACACAAATGAATAGTTCAAATTAAGAAATTCTTAATATTTGTTGTTTTTATATCTGTGTCATGGGTAAAACAGTGATAATGTGAGTAGATATGATATAAAATTTATATAGTTCAAAGAAGTATTTCTGAATACATGCAAAATATTTATATCAATAATAATAACAACTCAATTCCTGAAATTTTTCAATGTATATAATTTTTAAAATTACATGATAAGTTTCTCAATCATTATATTTGTATAAAATATATTATTTTATATATATTATGAACAGTTTATATTATTATTATATATTTTATTTTCTTCTAAACAAAAAAATTAATTTAAGTTATACTTAAAATGATGAAAATATTCTAACTGAAAATATTTAATTTTTATATAGCATGTAACGGATATTTGTTTTATTTAAATTTTTTTAAATTATGAATTCTCTTAATTTTGTAAATTTACAACATAATTTAATCTATTATGGCCTAATAATCAATCAAGTTAATCAAATGAAATTATCAAATAAAATTTAACTTCAGTTCATATTCTAAAACTTGATCTTTATTCTAGTTATATTTGGAACAAGTGAACAAAATATTATTATTTTTTCATTAGTGAAATGGTTAACATTGATTTAAAAACACAAACAAAGTTTTTTAGTTTTTAAACTTAATTTTGAAAGTTTATAATAAATATTTGATGGATAACTGAAGATAAAGGTTTTGAAGTAATTTTTCTGTTTAGGTTTAATTAATTGCAGATCAGAAAAAAATTACAAATATATATAATGACCATAAAAGTATCTCTAGAGAGAATTTTGAAACTTTTGAGAATCATTCTCTCAGAAAAAAATTTACCAAAAAAGTTTTTTTTTCTTTTTTAGAAAACAGACTGTACTTGAATATTGCATAATTCCATTTTAATGTTCAAGTCTGGCTTACTTCAGATTCATCAATCAGAATTTCAATTACAATGATTTAAAATTATAAAAATATTGTTTAAATTTATTAAAAATTTCAGAAATAACTTCTTTAAAAATCCATTTAGTAAGACTACATCTTCAAATATAATTCATCAAAGCTGCTAAAACATCTGCCTGGGTCATGAACTTTAGATTGGATCATACTGGATCATACATTAATTCTTTAATAATTATTTAAAGATTTATTATTAGAAATTGTTTAGATTGCTAATTTAAATGACAATTTTTTATTTCTGAAATTAAAAAGTAAAAATAGTGGAAGTTATTTTATATATAAAAAATTACACATTTAAAGAATACTCAAAAGTATTTTTAATAAAATTTCAAAATATTTAAATTTTCATATAATATTGTACTTTATATATGTACTGCATTAAATTTATATTCATAATTAAATTGAACTGGAAAAAATTGTTTTAATTTTTTCAATTAATGGTTGTACAATGTTCATTCAATGTAGTTAATGAAAACTGCAAATTAATAACTTCTCAAATATCAGATATTAAGGAATTACTTTTCATGTTACATAAAAAACATATATATTTGATTATATCTGATTCATTAATTAATTTTAATATGTAATTCCACCACAAATAAAATATAAGAATGAAATTATTTGTAGTCTTATCTTTGACTTAAATTTTAATGCCAATATTTTTATTGAATAATTTACATAAATCAATTGAATAAAAACAATCACAATTATTAATTATGCAACAATAAATTTATTTTTTAAAATAAATTTATTATATAAATCATGGAAAATAATAAATTAAAAGTTTAAACTAAGAATATGATTTCTTTTTTTTAAATCAGTATCAAATTTGATATAGCTCATAAAAGATGGCACAATATAAGCGAACAGAATATCTGTACCATAGTTCAACATATTAGATTCTTTTATGTTTCTTCCTGTCAATGTCAATCATATCGCTTGGCAATCTACAAAACAAAGCAGTTTTTAGTTACAAGCAAAAATCTTTCATTTGAGCCTGACAAAATTAATTCCATTTAATATTTCAATCCAATAAAAAGCTCTAATCAAATTTATAATACATAACCATTAATAAAAATTAGTAAAAAACATAATTCTAAAAAAATTAGCCAAATTATCATTATTATATATTATTAAATAAATTTTATAATTTATAATTTTCACATGTATTCAATTAAAAACACTAGACTGACATAATACATTTATCTCAGTCTAAAAATATGATTTAATATATATTTTACTATTGAGGAAACTTGGGCAAGAAATTCAAACATTTAATATTTAGTCAGTATCCCTAATTTATTTAAATATATTTATAAAGATAAAAAAATATATCAAGTACATAAATACTACCGGGTGCATCGTCTATCGGTACGCGAAAAGCGGCAAATGCTTTCATACCGAAATTTATTGAAAAATATAATTGATATAAACGGTAAATATATATTTATCAGTGTTAAAAGTCAATTTTGACATGATTTATTAGATATGGATACCGGTGTTAAGAATCTCATCCGAATGTCCCGGTGACACATAAACCCGAAATGCGGCAGAATGCGACTCGGAAGTCAATCCGATTTCTATACTAATACCGATCTCAATTTGCTTTTTTTTACATTAAATAATGATTTTAAACAATTCGTAATCGATTCGGAAAATTGGGAGCTCGAGTAAGCTACGCGATCGGAGTTTCGAACAAATCTACGACGTTTTTAATGGAAAGGGGCGATCTTACCACCTTGTTTACGAACAGGCATGGCCAATGTCAAGGTAGTTTCTTTGGCGAAGAATGATCCTTTACGGCTTTTTATGTCTCACACTTTTCTGATTCAACGCGCTATCTCGTTATACTATTAAATCCACAATAAAAAATATATACAAGAATCCAATCGGTCTTCGCTATAACAACCGACCGTTCTGTCCACTGCGGCCTTTCTATTTCAATCCAATATGGCGGAATTACGACGGACGTCAGATCACGTGAAGCTATGACCAATCGTCGGTTGGTCAGACAGATAGGATATCTACTATTGGCGGAAACGATTAAGCGGCATTTCGACCGCAGCAACAAACTTCAAAACGTGACATTCATCGTCTGCAACTAAATTCGTGACAAGAAAATCGTGCAATTCTACCTTTGCTTCATTATAATCAATTCAATTAATTCCTTTCGTTACTTCGTCCTATCAACTCAAAATTTTATCTATGTCGTAATCGTATTGGTCCTCGTATTTTTCCAAATTTGCCAGTTTATAACCCATTCCATGAATATTTTATATATATATTTTAAATCATTCTTAAAATCGTTATTTACATTACATTTCTTAACTTATTATATATTAATATTAAATATGAATTAAATTTCCGACAGACAACTGGGTGTATTGTAATTAAAAGTTTCATATAAATTAAACGAATCCAGTTTTCGCGTACAATCGTACGAAATTATGAAATATATTTAACGTTTAAATAATTTTTAAAATTATTAGACAATGAATTAATCAATTTTTTAATGCTAAATGATATTGCAAAGTATGCAATGAATCAATAGATAATAAATTATTTATTGATTCAGTCTCAAAAATTAAATGAAATACAATTGTAAATATTAAACAGGTGCGAAGTTTATCTGAAATTTTTCATATAATTTTATTTAAAAAATTTCGAGACGATATAGAAAAGTACGAATAACAAAATAAATAAAAATTTAAGGTCCATAAAAGATCATATTTTTAGGCTTTAAAACATATATCATATTTGCCACAATAATAACTTTATTTATTATTTATGGACATATATTCTCATAACGGCCTCCGTGTTATCATAAATATTTTGATTTGGCATAAATTAAAATTAATTCCATTCAAATTAATCGCAAATAAAATACTTTATCTCGTCTAAATACGGTAACAATTAAAAAATAAACAAGTGAAGCGAGAAAAAGCTTTATCTATGAGACCATGAATCTGACTTCCGGTTTTAGAACATCTTTTATCTATGGATTTTTTCTCAACCTCCTTCCTAACAGATAATGTTGGCCTGTCTAGAAATCAAAATGACCGTAGCTTGCTGTAAATTTATCTAGCCGAGTATTATAATTCTTTATATTATTTCGAAATCAAACTGGAAATTTTTTGTATTTCGGATTGTTTACAAATTTTTGGAAATTTAGTATATTCAGTACACTCCAAATTAACAATGATTATTAAGACTTAAACATTATAATCTATTAACTATAATACAATAGGTTTGAATTGATTTAATTTGTTAATTAACGCAAACTTAATAAATGTTTTTTGAAGATGCTTTTTGTACAGGTTTAGAAAGATGCGAACAGTTTATACAAAATGATAATAAAAACCGAAAATTTTTATTAATTGCACTTTTATAGTTGTGATATTTATAATAAAAAACCTAGATTATTCAAACTATGAATAAAATGAACCGAGTACTAAAGTGCTAAATATATCTTCTAGGTCAATGACTCGTTTAATGTTTTCATTGTGTGATGCTAATCTTGTTCTTTCTTACTAAAGTACTATCAATGTTTTTGTATAAGTTACAATAGTCTCAGTAATTAGTACGGATGTAATCAATGTATATTTAGCAATTCGCTTATTAAACAAATCCTCATACATCTCAAAATAATACAAAATTTTTTAAATTTTTTTCCCCAAAAACCTGCATTAATAAAAATTATTTTGAAATTTTTCGATATGATGTTTGGTATTAATTTGTAATTATAAAATCTGTAAACATATTGCTGCGCTATCAGTACATATTTAAATATGCCTCTTCTATCGGATATGTCATGGAGAATTGCTAGGATCAATTTCATTGATTTTCAATTTTTAAATTCCGGCTCGAAAAGTCAGTAGCATAGTAAACAAATTTGTAGATTATTGACAAAGTACTGTAATATAAATAAGCTAACCTATTTTGCAATAATGATAATCTTAATAAAATCATAAGTATATTTTAATGAGTTTTAAAATATATATATATATATATAAAAGCATTCGAAATAGATTTAAGAGTTCATTTCACTCGTTTAAATTTTTAATGATGACTACAGGAAAATGAAGTAAAGAGAAATTTGATAAAAATCGAAAAAATATAAATACGTAAACAGAGATCATTGTTGTTTTTATTTATTTTATACACTTTAGTACTTATATAAAAATATGCTTTTATACTCGTACATTTGTTTGTAATGCCGAAGTCTATTATCTTAAAGTAAACAGAAAACATTTGCATTTAAAATCATATTAGAAAAACTCGTCAAATGTTTTAATCTTCTAAACCAGGCCCGGCCAACCCAAATTGTTTCGCGAGCCACTTTGATCACGTGTAACATTTCGGTGGGCCACAATTTAGACCAGCGTTTCTCAAAGTGGGCGATAACGCCCCCCCCTTTTTTTTTAACTCTTTCCGCCCTGTGGGCACTAAGAGGGCCTCTTTTAGAAGGCCCATTATGGGTTCGGCCAGGCCCACAATGGGGCGACCGGGTGGTGAGGGACGGGGCCCGACATATCCGAACGAACCACCCCCCGAAAAATTCCTGGGGATTATTCGATCCGATCGGATTCAATCCCGGGTCCCCCAGAGCGGTAGGCTGCCACCTTGACCGCTCGGCCATCCGGCCGTCGATAACGCCCCCTTGTGGGCAGTGAGTAAATCTAGGGGGCACTGGAGGCAGGGTACTGAACGGTGACCAAAGGCAAAAGTTGGGGTCACTGACAGCCGTTCCCTTTCCTCTGTTAAACTGATAAGAGGAAACATTGTGTTTGATGGTTTCCAGATGTTGAGAACAATGTATGGTAAGGGGACAAAGTGTGAGATTCATAGAAAGGTTTTCCTAAGAATATTTCCAATCCTTTCTCTCACAAAGAGAAAATGGGTTAGGGGGCGTTGGGTATAACTTTATGGAACAAAGGGGGCGGTGGATCGAGAAAGTTTGATAATCACTGATTTAGACAAACATGCTTTTAAAAAAGTAAAACAAATACAAAATGAATAAGATTTTATTGTTATACCAAGAGTTCGTACTCGTACTTGCGCATTATTACGATGACACATCCAAATTTTCATTTATTTAATTGTTTTGGTATTCACATAACAGGAAACAAAAGTTTTAATAGATATATAATATCGCTTAGCGGGCCACACAATTTAACGTGACGGGCCGCGGGTTGGCCAGGCCTGTTCTAAACAGAAAAACGAAGACTGCCATATAGAGAGGTTTCAAGGTCGCATGTCACGTGATAAAACACACGTTTGCTCCGCCCATTCGCCATTTTTGTGGTAGTTTTCGCTCGCTTAGCTTGCACGTAGTCTGTTATTCGACGTCTTTTTTTAGTTTAAACGTACAAAAATACTGCAGTTCTATTATCATGGATTAAGTTAAAAAAGATTCTTTTCTTGCAAGCTATTCTAGCAGTCTAACAGGACGAGATGCAGCTCTGTACGAAGAGAAAATTTCGTTATGTCAAGGCGATCCATACGAAGCCAGTTTATCAGACTTCGTCGTATATCAAGAGTTGTGGCCGAAAGTAGAATTTGGTGACATTATAAACTATTTGGTTTTTACAACAAATTTCTACACCCTGTCACAAATGAAAGCTTATAAATCTTTAGAGACCCATAACTATTTAACAAGTGGCTGGGTTTCTCCTGATATAAAAGTAAAAGTAATTAATAACAGCGAAGTAATATTGCTTGGAAAGATATGTTTTCTTTTGTTTGTTTAAACTCGTGTTTTTACGTATTTCTTAAGTAAGAATTTTTGTCTGAAAGTAAAAGTCTAATTAAAAACAGCCGTGGAAATTTTTTAATTCAAATTGTTCAGTACCTTTATTTTCTAGTTGAAACTAGCATATAATAAGTCTACTTGCTTTTCGTTTTAACGTGTAATGTTTATAAGTTTGCACTAGCTAAAGCCTGAAATTACGTTAGTTATTCGTTTATAAATGCATTATACCTAACTAAATTAATATAAGCAAATCAGTAAACTCTTTTAGGTTTTAAAATATAACTTAGTGTTTATTAACGTAAATATTGAAATGAAATGTTTCTGACAAACTCTTGTATTGATATTCACTTTATTCGTAACGAAATTTTTCCGGTTAATTCTCGAGAGCCATGCAGTTTGCCTTCGTCGTGAAAGCTTCTCAGTTTGAGATCCTTGATGACAAATAATGCCGGGAATTTTAAAAAATGATGTTCCTTTGTTCTTGAGTGAACTAGCATTACACCCAATTACACAACAAATTACCATAGTGATATTCGCGACGAAAAAAAACAACACAAGAACTCCAGTTAAAACGCACGTGAACACACACAAAACGTAAACAAGTCACAAACAGTCACAAAGATGGCGCTGGACAATTGCGCATGCTCATGACGTCACTCGTGATGTCGACATGAAACCTCTCTATATCCTCATTAAAAAACAAATCATGGTTAAGGGACTAATTGGGGAAATGTTTTCGAGAAGCGTTATATTTCGGTGACCTATATGTACTGTACAGTACAGTCTATATCGAACAAGTTCTTTTTCAAATATTATATGCCCATAGCGTGTTAAACATCTAATCGTCTTTCATTCCATTGCTCATTTAAATTTTTCATTAAAAACAATTTTTTAACTTATATTCTAGCTTAATTGATACTTAGATATCTAACACCACGTATAGAAATTGAAAACATGCGTGATGTTTTTAGATTACTATGCAGATTAAAATCTATCTGTGTATTTTCTTAAGTATTATTATATTTTTTTTTCCGTGAACGTTGTATACAGTACAGTGTTGTGTAAATTAATTAAACTATTATGCATTGTTATTTTTATGTTTAAAATTATATTAATTTTTATAACGTTTTCGGCTTACTACTACAATTAAATTGAATTACATTCAGCTAAGAACAAATTTAATCAAGTCCAATGTATTAACATATATAGAAGAGTAAACCGATTTACATATCTGTTAATTTTATTCTATAATTTTAACGCATATAGAAAAATGTCTCTCTGTATGGCCTTCTGGTCAGTGTAATAAGATACTCCCATAACATCACATTATTCGGTTTATTCTTTTTGTTATTTCCTATCCCTTGCCCCTTTTTATCCCTTTAGAATACTGAGTAGTTCCTCATGGGAAATAAGAGAAACTACTCGGCATGTTAGAGGCGAACACAATTCGAAGTTAAGCCTAAACTTTTTGATTGGCGGGCCAAATTGCGCATAGATCGTAGATAAATGTTTTGTATATTCCATAGATACTAAAAGCAGGCATATTTTTGACATTTAAGAGTGATATGTCAAATGCATTCGCAGGCTGAATTTGGCACGGTGCTGTAGCTCGAAATAAGCCATAGGTCGAAAATTATTCATCATAAAATTCATAAAGCTCATATTGAATTCGAACTTTGTTTTTTACGGTTATAAAAAAATAGTGTTGTGTCAACATGTAGAAAACTACACATACGGCACCTATTTATTCCCGGTTGGACTTGTTTGTAGTTGGTAAGATTTTTCTTCAGATTATCTCCATTCAGCTTTATATTTTTCATCTCAAAAATATAATGAAATAATTTCGTCATCTAAGATAAAAAAGTGGAAAACGAAGCTTGCTCCCTATATGAAGGCTTGAGATCATAGCATACTCAGATTCTCAGGATTCCGTTCCCCCAGAATAGTGATGGTGAATCCGTGATCCGCGCGTAGATTTCGAGATACCTGCATTGAATGTTTAGAAAGTACAGTAAACTCTCCATTTAATGGACTAATCGGAGTAAAGAAATGTCCGTTATTGCCTAAAGTCCGTCAAATCGAATATGTCTTAAATATATATATAATAACCTACTTTTGATTTTTTAGACCAGACATTCTCAATGTGGACTGAGGATCACGGAATGAAATAAATGAAAAAAGTTTATATATTATTGGTGTACAGCAACGCAACACATGGGCGATCTGCCGAGTAGTGCTTCCCGGAGGTCTTTTATGGAAAACTAACCTCTATTTACGTGTTATTAGCGAGGTTGAGGCCGAAATTTCAAACGCGTAAATGTGTACGTCGGACGTTCAGCGCCGCTTTCCTGTAAGCCTAGAAATTTGACAAAGGCGTTTGGAATGTCGAGCATGATTCCACCGACTTACCAAACACCATTGTCAAACTTCTAGGTCTTACAGGAAAGCGGCGCTGAACGTCCGACGTACATATTTTCGCGTTTGAAACTTCGGCCTCAACCTCGCTATTAGCGTGGAGAAAACCCGAAAAACTCCGCGAAACATACCAATTGCCGAGACACGAACCCACGACCAACTACCAGTGTTCAGTGGTTTTATTCACTCAATCACTGGTGGGTAAAAGAACCCATGCATGATTTAAATTTTACTTTCCGGGCACTGAGAGAAATTATGGCGATCGGTCAAAAATGACCCCACAAGATTTTTATATTTTTGGACTCAGGAACCTTGAAAGGTCAAAAAATGCAAAAAAAAAAAAAATTGTGGGTTTTTCTGTATATATGGATGTTTGTGTGTGGGGGCCACGATTTTGTTCACTTTCTTTAAAATTTAATAATTCCTCTGCTTTTGTCAAACATTTCTGAAATTTTGCAGGGAGGTTTGCGTGTTAGGGGATTGATGGTATTAAATTTTACTGGCTAAAAGTCGACGGAGTGAAAAGATAAAGGGGGGTCGTGTGTCATATCTAGAATAGGATCGGACTTAATGACGATGTTACTCGTTATTAGTGTGGGAGTTAGATGAGTCCAATTTCAAACCATTAAGAAAATAAACAAGAGGTTTTTTTAACTCTTTCTGCTCTGTGGGCACAAAGAGGACCTCTTTTAGCAAGTCCATCATGGGTTCGGCCAGGCCCAGGACGGGGCGGCCGGGTGGTGAGGGACAAAGGCCGATATATCGGTCGTACTACTCCCCGAAAATTTCCTGGGGATTTTTCGACCCGTATGGAGCGATCCCGGGTCCCCAGAGCGGTAGGCTGCCACCTTGACCACTCGGCCATCTGGTCGTCTATAATAAACGAGAGGTTGCGGGGGGACGAGAGAGACCGGTAGAGTGTAACGAAAAAAGCCAGACAACAATGGAAAAAAGAGGCGCGAATAAAGACTGAAGACGCTGAAGACGATGGCCGACACTAGAACATTATCGTCCCATCCAAAGAATAAAGACGGTCACAGACGCTAGATTATTATTGTCCTTTCTGTTACTATTCCTACAAATTTTGGAGGCTCGTCCGGGATCTGGAACGAAATTCACACGAGAACTTTTAAAACAATAATGGAATCCAGATAAGATAGAGGAGTTAGCGACGCTACAGTGAACGACGAAGAACTACAACTGATTGTTGTATCTAAGGACAATACGGTGACGGCTGTGAAACATCTTAATTGTGCTGATCTGAAAATTAAACTAGAACAACGAAAATTGAAAACGACAAGTAGCAAGGGAGAGTTGGTGGAAACATTGGATGCAGCACCTTAGATCGAGAATGCTAGTGATGACGATGCTGACGAAAGTGAAGACGAACGTAGTAATATTATGCGATATAAAAGTGAGTACTCTAAGCCAATGTTTACCTTTAAAGATGTTGCTGAATCCCTTGAAACGTTCAGCGGTGACGATGGGAAGAATGTCGTTAAATGGATCTCCAATTTCGAAGACATGGCAGAAATGTGTTACTAGAATGGCATGCAGAAAATAGTTTACTCAAAACGACTACTCGGAGTTTCAACAAGAATGTGCGTAAACTACGAACAGTGTACTAAATCATGGAGAACATTAAAAGCTCTTTGGACCAAATTTTCTCCAAAACTGAACAGCAAGAAGATTCACGAGTAACTTTCGATGGAAGTGAAGCATCAGAGTGAAACTTATCAGGAATATATGTATTGAATGATTAAAATTTCGTCACAAATAACGATTGAGGAAGAATCGGTGATACAACACATCATCGATGGAATTCAGGATGAGCAAGTAAGTAAAACAGTGCTTTATGGTGCTACAATTACCAGAACGTAATTATTAGACTATCCAAACACATCTTATATTGCCGAGATAATTTATTAAAAACAAAACTAACTTTTTCAGCCTATTCAATAGGCCATCCTCAAGTTAAACTAGAAGATTAGAACAACGGCATTCAAAACTGGAATACGTAAATATATATATATATATATATATATATATGAGAATTTTTGGATGTTTGTTCGCTATACACGCCTAGGCCGTTCAACCAATTGCTACGAAACTCGGCAGTTACGTTTATATACCGTTAACTTAGATAATGCGAAACATGCCACTCCAAAATATCTATTGGATTTATGTAAATGAATTAATTTCTAACTCCATTCGATTTGCTGGTTTACACGTAGCGCCAATAAATGGCGCTGCCTGTAAATAAGTAAATGGAATGTTTGAATCGAATGTAAATCAGCAATTACATTTTCGTAAATTTCTTGCGCTACGTGTAAATCGCAAGAAAATATTCTAAAATACAGTTAATAATAAAGAAAACTCCCGTAAGTACGAATTCTTGGTCACGTCGTTTCTTGGTAATGTCGACTGCGTGGAATCGAAAGTGTTATCCTGTGAAAAGTCTATAAGAATTTAATTTTCCACATTAACAACACGAGTTTTTTTCATTTCTAAAAGATACTTTCTGAATTCTAATAAGCTCCCTCCAGTAGCCGAGTGGATAAAACCACCGAACTCTGGTAGTTAGTCGGGGGTTCGGGCATGGCGAACGGCTGGAGTTTTCCGGGTTTTCTTCATGTTAGTAACACTTAAATAGAGTCCAGCTTCCCATAAAAGTCTTCCCGGGATGCATCCCCCTCGGCATATTACTCACTTGTCGCGTTGCCCTAATCAAATAAACCAAACTAATTCTAACGAGCGATTATTTATTGTGACATCGTCACAATGTTCTCAATTCATTTAGTGATGTCTTGTTTCTGTACTTCATAATTTTCCTGTTAGCAATAGAGTCATGCTGGTTAGAGTCTAATTCCCTTCGGAGAAAACTTTTGAATTGATGTAACGTGACTTCTGGTTCCGGTGAAATCGGAATTTCATATATAGTTAATCTGGGCCTCCTGCTCCTAAGCATATCTGGTCTCGACTTTCGTCTAATACCTTTCTCGAAATTAAGGAAGGACAGACAAACACGCAGATAGACAAGGGACATCAGTCGGAATTTATAGGTCTACAATTTTTTCAGTCTTCAAATTGTAGTCCCATAATTTTTCTATATACGCAAAATTTACGAGAACATACTTCCCACGTAGTTTGTACAGTTTGTTGCAAAAATGTAAACATTTTATTATCACATAAAGGTAATTATTATCGCTTTTTACAAGATTTTTCTTATTTAAACAAACCATATGAAGTCTTTCAAACGTTAAGGTTAACAACTTCGATCACAACCTATCCAACACGGATCACGTATTAATTAATAGTCGTTGACCATTCTCTCTTCCGGGAGGAGGTCAACGACTACTTTTGGTCGAATTATTTCGACCCCCTACCGCAAGTCTTTTCTTTCTATCGGACAAGCGGTATGGTGACATTCGAATAGGAAAATTGTATAATACAAGGTTACCGGCGAGCATAAAATATGTTTTAAGTGGTTTTCGAGAGTGCCGAGTTTAAATATATGATCCATTTTCGCGAAATTTGATTGGTTGGCAGATTACTGTTTGATATTCGGCTGCGAATGCTATAGTTTCTTAGATTTAACATTAGGAAAAAATACGATGTCTTAAATTTTTTAAGATATATTGTCAATTGGTGTCTACTTGACTAATGAGATTGTGCCATTTCGTACCGTCCGAGTATCGCGATAAATGTGACAATGGTAGGCTAAAATAACCAAACTCTTTATATAGTTTTCGTTTTAATGTTTGTTATAATATAGAGTTTGATTTATATAACTACAAAGATTATCTTATGTAAGGATTCTTTATTCGGCTACTGTACACAACTTAAAAAATATTTTTAATGTGTTAGATTGGTTACTCGGTGCCATAAACCTTTGTAAATATAAATGAAATACTATAATATAATATAATATAAGGATTAGAAATACGAAATAATCTAATAATCTTAACCTTGGTTGCTGTTATTTTTGCCCAGACAATCAACTAGCAGAGGGATGGCGAACCTATGGCACGCGTTCGCATACAAATGGCACGTATAGAGAAATTATCTGGCACGTAACATATCATATGATTTCGATTGATCACCTGTGTTTTTCAATCATCCCTTTTTTCAATAAGCTTTTTGTACATTTATTCTAATTAAAGCATATTCGTTTAATTTCTTTAGATATCGTTATTCAAAGTCTAAAACTTTGGCACACACAAACATCTTTAAAGCTAAGTGTACTTACTATATGGCACGCGGGCTCAGAAAGCCCTAAACTAGCAGATTGCCTGGGCAAAAATAACAGCAACAAAGGTTAAGATTATTAGATTATTTCGTACTTCTAAGCTGATTGAAAAAAGGACGATCAGGTGATAAATCGAAAGGATGATTGAAAAGACAGAAATCGTACGATACATTACGTGCCAGATGATTTCTCCTTACGTGCCACTTTGGGCACGCGTGCCATAGGTTCGCCACCCCTGTGCTAGTTTAAACATAATGAATAACGGAAAATAAGAAAATAACAGAAAATGTATAAATATAAATATAACAGAAAAACAAAATCGGATATAATAATAATAATAATAAAAATCAAGTAATAATACCTTAAACAAACATAAATTGAAATTATTAATGTATATTCATAAAATGTGAAATATACGTTAATCATTTCAGTACTCTTTGCTTTAGGGGACACCAGTTAATCGATGAAATTCAATCAGCGAATACATTTTAATATTTGCTTTATTTTAGATTTAATCGTATGTAAAACTTATTTGAATGCAAACTTACCCTTTCCTTTAAGTTTGTATAAAAGTTATAAAAGTCGATTATGAAATTAAATAATGATTATTAATACACGTTTGATATCGAAAACGATTATCATACTTTCTCGTTGGCATATTTACAAAAGTTAAATTTCAACTTCTAGATGTATAAATTTTTATTTGCTTGTCAATTCTACATTAGAATAATATTAAAATTTAAAATTACAGTTTTTAACTTATTTTCAACCTACTTTGAATAGTACCGCGTCTCATAGTTGGGTCATTTAATATCATGTGGTTATGTAAATTGCAAGTAAAAACTTTGTAGACCATGAAACTGGATCTCATACCGAAAACAAAAATAATTGTAGTAAGTTTATTCCTTCGTAAAGTGTTCGATATTTCATTGTAATCTTAAATATGTATCAATTACAAAATAACTTACCGATTTCGTAAAAATATAGTACAGGTATACCTCGAGTTGCGTCGTTCTCGATTATACGTCGTTTGTCAAAAAAGTATATGGAAAAATAAAAATCAAGTTTAAGTCATTTTAATCGACTTTACACCCGTCTGTCACAAATATTGAAGTCGTAATATCACTAGAAGAGCTTTAAAAGCACATAAAATCATATTAAAATATGTACGTTTACAGTAAATGTTAATATAATCATCATAAATCCCATAGAACGAAACATGAAAACATCTGTTTCTGTGTTGTCGTCTTATTTAGCGGTCTTTAAGTGCTCATTATTGGCGTTTTCCACGGTAGTTCCAAATATCTACCATTTGGCGTAGTTGTCTCGATATTGGTAAATTTAACATAAATTAGTTTATTTTTCTACTATCGCAAAATAATTTTAATAACTGTATTTGTTATTTAACCTTAAAAAATCATCTTATTTTATAATGTCTTAGAGAAACCACATTCACAAATAGAGTCCGCGATGTACTGTGCATGTATTCGTAAATTTAGATTACTTTTTTCTGTACTATATTAAAAACTAAAATTTATTTGTTTGTAAGCTTAAACTAGATTCTTATTAACCATATATTATTAAATATGCATTTATAAATAAAATACAGAACTGGGAATGGTAATTTGTGGTTTAGCCTAGTGACAAGTAAATTCGACTTACGTCGCTTCTCCTGAAACCAATTACCGACGTAGGGTGAGGAATACCTGTATCTATAATATATTACGAATAGTTACTATTACTTCATGCCCCGGGCGCCCCTCTGCGAGTGGCGCCCGGAGCATGATAGCAGCGTAGCGTAAGCAAGAAACTCCAGTAGCGTAGCGAGGGGGCCCTTACCCCCTCGCTACGCTACTGGAGTTTCTAGAGAAACGTCTAATTTCTTATGTGCTGCATTATTGGAAGTGAAAAGAAATAATACTCACTTGAGACTATTTCTACGGATAAAAGTGTAGCAATTGCTCCATATACATTGGCATCATCGTCTGAATATAGGACTATTTCACATCTGTGTAGGAAAATCCACCGTTTGTACAATTGTTATAGACTTCTGTAATGCAGTTATAAATAATTTAATGTCTATCGCTATCCAGTTTCCACATACTAGAAATAAAATTGAATTAAAAATTCGTGATTTTTACGAGATTTGGAATTTTCTGCAATGCCTTGGTTCAATTGATGGAACACACATTCCTATTTCACCATCAAAACGACTGCATTGACTATTACAATTATAAAGGATAGTATTCCGTGGTCCTTCTTGCAGTTTCAGATGCCAAATATATGTTTACATATATAAGTGTAGGATCTCCTGGAAGGAATAATAATGACATATTTTAAAAACTTCCTTAACATGCCTATGAAATATAAACTCCTTAGAATTAGAATTAGGGGAAAGAATTGAAGTTGTGCCACCTTTAATTATCGGTGACTGTTTTTCCTTTACAGCTAGCTTTAATGAAACTGTTTCCAAATAAAACAGAATGAAATAGAAAAAACATTCGGTTTTACATTATCTAGAGAAGGGACGGGCAACCTTTTTCTACGTAAAGACCGCATTTAAAGACTTGAACTGACGCGGGCCGCATACAAGAGAAAAAAGAGAGAGAGGAAAAAAAAATGTCAGTAAATCACAATTATTTATTCATGTATAATTATAAATTAGCATAGGTAAAATTAATTTAGCTTCTGAAACTGATGTAAACGTAATATATTGGAAATATTTGGTTAAATATTAGTCACTGCTAGTTTCCATGTGTTGTAGCCGCTTTCTTGTTTTAATTTTTACTAAATTCATTGCAGAAAAACAATTCACATACATAAGTTGTAGAAAATAACGTTTGAATTTTTGCTGCATACTTCCTTAAGCTGGGAAATTGATATATTTATTCATATTTTATGCGACGCGGGTCGCAAAAAATATTAACGCGGGCCGCAGACTGCCCATCCCTGATCTGAGCTTGACGAATAGTGGAAAATGCTTTTCGAAGATTAAAAGCAAGATTTCGAAGACTTTCTAGAATGGATAATAGGATTGATATATCAAAACAGATGATTAAAACTTGTATATTACATAATTTGTGTGAGAACAGAGATGATTCAGTAGAGGAAACATGGCTTAATAAAATAAATCAGTAGCGAAATACTTGAATGTTGAATTGTTTCAGCGAAAACTGTGTTCTCTTGCACTGTATGATAAGCCAAGGTGCCTGCTGTTGCACCAACTTAGATCTTTTGAATTTGGTGAATCTATTTTCTTTAAAAAATTAAGCATCGAAGAACTTGAAGCGGCAGCAATATCGGAATTTTTGTTTTTCTGATCTTAAATGTTGTTTAATTAATATTGCTGGCACCTCCATGGGCTATGCTAAATTCTGTATGATACTTTTCACATCTGACGTCTGATGGAGTACTTTTTTGCTTTATAAACGGGTACTTAGATTGCAAGTGCACTTTTAATATTAACTTAGATTTAGGCATTGTTAAAATGAAGGGTTCACATACAAGAAATTTTAATTGATTACAATAACATATGTCGATAAAAAAAAAATAATCAATAGTCAAAAAAGATGCACGAGCAATTTATACGTACTCGCAACCGAGGAGTGAGCGGGCTACTAGGCTTCTGACCAACTTACGTGTGTGAGACGTATTGCTATGCAGTCATTGCCGAACTACTAGGCACTACCGTCAGATGATTTTTTATGCCTTTTTTTGAAATAGTTACCATGGCTTGTTCTCTTTCTGAAAATGGGACATTTTGGTATCTTGATGCTTTGCTTGGGGACAACAGGATGGGGTACTCTTTTCTTTCTTTTTTAACTCTCTGTCCTGTGTGCACTAAGTGGACCTCTTTTAACAAGCCCATTATGGATTCGGCCAGGCCCACAATGGCGTGACTGGGTGTTGAGGGATGGGGGCTAACATATCCAGATAGACCAACTCCCGAAAAATTCCTGGATATCTTTTGACCCATCTGGATTCGATCCTGGGCCTCTCAGAGCAGTAGGCTGCCACCTTGACCTACCTCATATTAAGTAAAAAGGAACCTGCTCTGCCAAATGGCATTACAGCAGCCAGGCGCCAAGTAATCACTGTGGTATCTAAATGATTACAATCAGACTGAGTTAAATGCTCGGGATCTGGCAGTAAACCAAATGGGGACTAGCCTTCCTCACTCTCAACTCTAATTCTCATACCTTGACATACAGTTTTGGTGCAGCCTGCTCTGCACTTTGAGTCCTCTATCAAAGAGAGGCCAACTCATTTAAGATGATGGGGCTGCAAAGCCTCAACATGTCCAGTCACCAGTTGTTCACTAGGGATGCTGCCTAATACAGTCAGCAGAACCCTCTCTTCCAGAAAGAGGGCCCTGCCCAGTGCATCCACTGAGCTTATACGTCAAAGAAACCTATTACAATTCCCATCAACTCCTTTAGTTTCAGTAAGTTTCGTTTACATGCAGCTAGCATTTGAAGTACTTGTTCAGGAGGCTTAGACCAGTTGACGTCAGCAGTCTGGCGAAAGCCATCAGTGAGAAGGTAGTCAAGTACACAGTGTCTCACATTACCGCAGGGGTATCCACAGGAGCCACAACCATTTCTTTGTCCAAACTTGGACTTGAAGTGGGGAAACCTCCTGTGTCTGTCAGTGTTTGGATCACTAAATAATCACAACTTACAGGGGTTTGGCCAACTTCAGGCACAAAGGCATAGGTTGACTTACCTACCGTACTTTGCGTTCAGCTCTTTTGCCAGTATGTCATCGATCATTGCAGTAGGATACCTTTTATGTAAGTAACCAAAGGTTCAACCATCTTTGTTACAAATGGACCCCTGGTTGCCTCTTTGGCCAGTGGTCGGTGCACTTGTTTCCCTGGATGCCAATGTGGCCTTGGACTCATCTCAGGTCAATGCATCGTGCATGCCTAGCCCTCAGTACCCTACTCTGATCTCCAGAACCAATTGGTCTCTGTGTTACACATTGCTCAAGGCCTGAAGCGATGACTGGCTGTCAGAGTAAACAGTGACTGGCTCTGGACCCTGGTATTGTAGGATCTACTGGGATGCCCCTACTAGGGCCACCAGTTCCACCTGGAACACAGATGCCTCCTTATTCAGTCTGACTGACTGAATGTACACTTGAACTCTGTCAGAAAAGATGCAGTACATAGCACCTACTAGGCTGCCTTATTTAGAGCCATCGGTGAATATTTCAACACCACTGTTCGTCAGTTCACCAACATCCCAATCTAGTTCCATCCTATAGGCAGGATGGACCCCCAGTATTTCTGACTGACATCTGAGTTTGATGACTGGGTACATCTGATTGCAGTGCTTTGCCTCTAAACCTTTCACTGTTGTCCTGTAGAAGGCTGGCTCCTGGCTGACTACCATAGGCAATGACAGCAACCCAGCTAAGACCAGGGCCGCCACCATAAACACAGTTCCATAGGCTTTCGTTACCCACCTTGACCACTTGGCCATCCAGATAGGCTACCTATGAAGAAGATGGTCCCATTCAAAACAGGACACATGGTCACGTTATCAATGGAACAACAGCTTGCAAGTCAGAAATATTAGCATTTCTTCTGCAAGTTGGACATGATTTTTGCTAAGTTAGCCAATCACTAATGCATATTCGACAATAAACATGATGACAAACACACTACTGGATCTTGAAACACACAGCGACAAATTCTACAGATCAATTCTTCATTCAGAGGATCAAAATTCTCCATTTGGTATAGTTACCCATGGAAAACACTAGTAAGTAAGGTAGGAATGTTAAAAAGAGAGATTGTTTGACTGTTGACACTATTCAAATAACTATTTTGCTGAAATTTGCTTGTTTATAAAATTATGAGTAATACTTTTGAAAATTGCTCTAAAAATAAGAATAAGTATTATAATATAAGGTTTTTCCTTCTGTCAAACTCAATACATGCTTGAAAGACTGCCATACTTTTCCATGAGGCATAATTCAGTGTCCTATACTCAAACAGCATACAAGTATGTTTCCAATACTTAAAACCAGCTATTCTATTTTTTTATTTTGCTTTGCAGTAGTGCCACTGTTTTGCACATGATTTGCATAGGCACTTTTTTGCTCATCATTTGCACATCCCTTCAAGTTTAACACTTTATACAAATTACAAGCATAATAGAAGCTTTCTTCATGGTATTGCATTTTGCTTGGCCAGCAGTTTATTTTTATGGATTTTTTTTTTACCTCTGTCAACTATATGAAACTTTTATAAGACATAACCCAACTCATGAGAGCCTACTAGTAAGTTATAAATTTATTTGTGATCAGCATTTATAAAGGTGGCCAAATATCCGTAGAATGCAGGCAGCTAACAGTTCAAAACCAGTCCTGCACTAACCCATACAGTAAGGTTAACATATTTCATTTAAGTCTTGATGATTAAATGCTCTGAGATATTTAGAAGAAAACATTTGCATTTCCACTTTGCCCCAACTTCTCCTACTGTAAATTGAATTGTTACATTCAACCAACAGTTCAATAAATTTCATTTTGATGAGTTGTATACTGAAACATTTTCCATATAGTATATTATCATTTGTACAATTAGATGAAAAAATTGGATGTCTATGTATTTTCTTACAAAATAAACATAAAGTTTGATAAACTACAGGCAACAACAACATATTATTCAAGAAGCAATCAATAGAGTAACTGTCAGAGTTTCATCTCCTATCTTCATTCAGATGTCTTGTTGTCTACTATCTCTATGAAGCACCATAAGCAAAAATGGCAACTCCACAATAGAGATGTTTTGCGGTTTGCAAAGTTGGAATCACTTATCATTGTGCAGTGTAACCTGCAGGAGTTGTAGAATTGTGGCTACTGTGGGAGGAGCGACAATGGATATGCTGAAATAGAAGAAGAATTAGAACACATCCAATTGATACTCAATGTGACACAATGCATGCATTGAGAAATTGTAATAGACAAATGTGAATGTTTTCCAATGTTTTACTGTACATTACAATGTTCTCAGATAATAATTTAAAATAATGGCATTCATTTTGGAAGATTCTATATTTATTTAATTTAATTCAATAGGCAAGCTTATATATGTCAACTAATTTTGTCAACTATTTTGCCAACTAATTTTGTCAACTATTTTGCTTATATATGTCAACTAAATAACTGAATTTTATATATATATATAAGATTATCAGAATTATACAAAAATAAGTTATTCATTGCATATAATAAAAGTTAAATATTTAAGTTAATAAACTACAAAATTTATTACAGATTATGGTAGGAGTCTTAAATATAAATATATAGATTTAGCATTATTTCATAAACCTACAGACACAAGCTTTTCAAAGCTCATTTCAAAACATTTTATTTTTTAAAATTATAATATATATCTAATTTACATTTATTAACCTATTCATTACTTATGTAATGTCAATTATAACAATTCAACTGAACTACTTTTAGTATCATTAATTTTTTGGATAACTTCTGCTTCTTTTCGAGTAATATATGTACTTACAGCAGCTTGAAACATAAATAGTAGTACTGAATGAGGAAAAATTACTGGCTTTGTTAATTTCCACCATAATTTTATAATATCTTTAAAATTAGTTTTCATAGGAGGAATAGCATAAGTATAATATTTATTAGCATAATGAAATGATGAAATTGGTACTAAGAGCATAGGATAAATCACACCACAAACTCCTTGTAAAACTGAACTGCGAATTTCAACGCACAAAGCACATGATGATTTCTGAATAACAACATCAGAACTTATAAATATTGAATGGAACATTGGTGCAACTATAGCTGGTAGTGCTACAGCTGGCATATAAGTACTGGCTCTAGCCTGAAATAAGAAAAATTTTAAATGTAATTATTTTTAATATTATGAGTAGTATATAAAGTTACTTATAATTAATTGAAAAGTATTTGAAATAAAATGAGACAACCATTAAAGCAATATTTCGTAACTGCAGTGAAATTAGATGAAGGAAAGCATTAATGAAACTCACACTCAAAATTTTAACATTGCAGAACATTTTATAAGTTTTTCCCACATTCTATTAGCATATTTGTTGTTCTAAATTGGAATAATCTGATGAAGAGATTTTGAGATGGCCAAAAACATTAACTGCAAATAAAATATTTTTCAATGCTGGAATTTTGAGGCAATATTCATATTGAGACAGGTAATGGAGAACCACAGAAAAGGAAGAAAAGATCTCCACATGATCTTTATTGATATAGAAAATGCCTATGTAATTAGCTATATCATATTGTAAAGGTAAAATTTAGACATTTTGATTTATTCTAGAAACAACTGGCAAAAGATGTTCTAAAACGTTTGAAGTAGATATGTAAGTAGAATAACCAAAGGGCATTACATCACATATTTTGCCAGAAATAGATGCATCATAAATGTCTAACAGTATATGAAATTTTTGAAATAACACATTTGCATGCTATTGCTCTATCACTTTGACTGCGAAGTACAAATTATCTCATACTTGGAAATCGAACAACAGGAGTCATCTACGAGATAACTTGTATAATGTTGTCTGTCAAGTTTTGTCAGATATGACTATTCCCATAGTAAGTACAGTAGAATCTTGTTTTAATGGATTGCTCAAGGCACCAAAAATCTGTTATATTGTGAACAACAGATTTCTCGCACACCCAGGAAAATATCAGTTATTCAAAAAAGTTTGTTTTATAAACCCCAACATGTGGGCATTGATCAGCCTGAGAAGAGAGGAGAAGGTTGATGGTATGCTTCTTATCCAAGCTGTAATATTGTATCACTTATTAAAATACCAACACAATTATTATTTGGAGAGATAGTAGTTTAATATCAACCGAGGTTACATTTTTAAGCATCACAAATAGTTTTCACATTAGTTACATTATATTAATAATTACATCAATATTCCTTAAAACACATCAATATTTTAATAAAATTTATAACCAGTTACATTAATATTTTTAAAACTTGAGAAATGAAGTCTAACTAGTAAATCAAAGAAGTCATTTCATGTGGCAAACTTATTTTATCATCCTAATCAGAACAGTAGCATCTCAATAGTAATTATTTTTGGCAATTACATTAATATTAATATCCTTTACTCAAAAAAGGCAGAAGTGGTGCAGAAATAAGAGTGGCTTTCAATACATAAGTATTATTATTGCATACATAAGTACTTGCAACAGTGGACATTTATAAATCTATTTTGATCACAATCTACAGCATCACGACAAGAGAGACACTGTAAATATGAAGCACACTTCTTTGATGCTGAGGAATTTCTCTGTACCAATCAGAATCCCAGAACACCACAAGTAATGAATCATAAGTTTGAAAATGTCTGCAGATAACTGAAGGTGCAAGAGAGATTGCAAATGATAATAGGAACACACACAAAGATGTATGTTCCTATTATCATTGCTGTGTACCCCTTTGGCATTGAGAAATACCTCTAGTCCTGTAAGAATTTCTCTGGCAAGGTGCTTTAATTGCCAACAAAAAGTGGTGTCAAGAAATAGCATCAGGGAAGCACAGTTTTTTTTGTATAAATTTTAGAGTAATTTCTGGTTTTTTGGCAGCTTGATCAAAAGAATTTCATATATGAATCCATACTTGTGTGTCCACCCCATGAATCTGTCATAAGAAGGAAAGTTTCTTTACATTTGGGACTATTTGTCTTTCCAAAAAGAATTCATTTACTGTAGAAAGTTGCTCATTTTGCCTGATGTGCTAAGTGACAGTGACATTGGAAGACATGAAACTATCAATCTCTATTGTACTTTTGGCCCAAAGCTCCCCTATGTTCTTGTAAGTACAAGAAAATGTTGCCAATATCACCAGCCCTATTAATAACACACTGTATAGTATAGTTGTGTATTGCCAAATATTTTCATGATTGAGCATACTCAAAACTTGATTTTTTACCTTTGAAGGTGTAAGTCCTTGTACTGTACACAGTATTTTGTATTGGAAACCACACTAGTTGATATTGAACATAATAGTCATAGTTCTCTGATATGGACTTTATGTCATCCCGATGATCTTTGCTGCCTGCATAATATTCTCTGACTAGCCATGTTATTTTTGACTACCAATGTTATAGTAACTCTTAAATTTCAAGGCTAGTGATACCTGGTTCATCATTTTAAAATAAAATTGCCAATCCTCTTAATTCTTAACCTCAATAACTCACTTGTTATGGCTCAAAGAATGAAATGGTTTGGGGATTGCATTAACCTATAAAATAGTGATGGAAAAAGTTTTGTAAATATCAATATGTCGATATATCGATAACCCACAAAACCGATAATGGTATTATCTAATATCATTACAAGATATCAATATATCGGAAAATATCGGACTAATCTGGGAATTTTGACTACTAGAGTTAAAATTTCGCCTTGCAGGTTCAAAAATCATAACAGGGAAGGGGATCTTATAAAGTATTGAAGTTAAAACCTAGTGCGAAGAAACCTACATAACATTTCCCCACTTTTACTTTTAACAGCATGGGAAGCCAACCCAGCAATATTGTAATTCACTGGACCCCATAACTTGCAGTTTAGTTTACCAAATACCACTACACATGCAAATGCATTATGTAACTTATTTGTTTATTTATTATTTTTATGATTTTACTCAATACATTCTAAACTCTGCATTACTTAGCCAACTAACTTAATATGTTGTAATAAACCATTTTTTGGAGAGGTAAGATAAAAATATTAGCTTTGCAAGGATTGAGCTGGCTAGCATGTTTCATCTTGACGTCATAATGAGACCCACTTTTGAAAGCAATCTTTCCGATGGAACAGAGCTTCCTGAGATACAGTAATACGGTCTGCTAGCTTTTTTTGTGTTTAGGAATACGGCAGATAAATGTTCCATTATTTTAGGGGGCAGCATTTACGGTCTATCAAATTTTAATTTAGGTAATGTTTTAACTCTGTAACCAAACTACCTGAGTTTCTCTCTGTTTCAGTGCCTGTCTGCTTTGCAGCTAGACAGGTGTGGAAGCTCCAAATATCGTCATTGTTAGCAGTCTGTAGTACAGACTCTGTACTACCTTATCTTCTAACTGATGCTCATTCCCTTCATTACTTGTTTTTGCAATATCTTTTAGGGCCTGATTGATGCGAGATATTGCCCGTGAACAAGCTATTTGTGCATCAAAACATCAAAATGCAGCCTTTTAAATCACAGATCAAGTATACTAGAAATAGCTAGCAAGTGGTTGCTTTCGGCATCCTTAAAATAGTGTGCCATAGTGTACCAGGGAATTCATCATGGCAACCTGAAAATTTTTTCCTACCGTTTCCAAAGAAGTTCTGGCAACTGTGGCTTTAGTCATACAACTTATCATTGGCAGAACTGACTAATATATTTTTTACCTGAAGTATGTTTCGTTAGCTGATCAAATGGTTTCAAATCACATAAGGGGCACAGTCCGGCAGTTTGCAAGATAGCGCCACAAACAAACAGCACAGCACAATGACAACACTGAACCCTGCTTTCCTTTGTCCCAGCCAATCCACAGTTTTCACTGATGTATCGCACCAAAACACTACAATATATCAGTGATATATAGAAACCACGAATATCGCAATATATTGGAAATCACCAGGCACGATATATTGATATATCGATATTCCAATCCCATCACTACTATAAAACACTACCTTTATGCCAAAATTTATCAAAAGCAGTGGGAGACATATGTGTAGTACTTCTTGTAAAGAACCGTTTAATCATGTGCATTATGATCACAATAGGGCATGCAAACAGGATACAATGAGGGACACGGCTCAATGTATCCTGGGTCAGCCTTCCAGCCACCTTGATTTTGTATTAGAATCAATTGTTTACTGTATTTATTAACATTGATAGTATATAACAAAGTTGTCTTTATCAGAAAAAATACGTGCCAACTGTCAAGAAAAATGTAGAGATCATCTTTTATATGTTAACTATAACATAAAAGATGACTGCATTATATTATTATTTAATTACAGTAGACTCCACACATTGTAATCACAGATATTCTTATCAGTCATTTAATGTATGTTTTGGAACTAGCTATTTCAATGACAAGTTAAAATACACTTATAAAACATCAATTATTATGTAAAGAACTGGGGGCTTATAGGGTGAATGTTTCCCTAAAAACCTCTTAATCAGCAACGGTTTGGAAAAAAACCATTCACGTTGTCACTGGATGGCGAAATCGAAGGGTCTTAACTCATTCGAGTGGGGAGTGCAATGAGTAAGTCAATAGTGTGTCCATTATTCAAGTAACGACAGGTAACCAGATTTAACAAACATAATGATTTTAATATATATCTAAATATTCGACTACAAGCTTAACATGAAATCCAAGCAAATAAACAACTAAGTACGGCTTTCAATCCTATCTACGTTAAAGAGAGAGAGTTTACATATGGGCTAACAAAATACCTGAGAGAGAGATGCTGTCCTCTATAGCCATGGAGGTGTATATGTCATTGTCATATGGTGGATCTAGTCAAAACTTTTTATGGCTGGAATGTCTGCTGTGTAATATGTCTGTCCAGGATAGTGAAACAGGAGACTGCTTCTATGGGGATGTCCACTTGGGCTGGTTTCTGGAGAAGTCCATTGGAAATATGGCAGGACTGGCCATAGTCTTCATGGCATCTCAGGATGTCCACCTTGATAAGGCGTGTGCTGATGTTTGCCTTGATGATGGTGCAATGAGCCGTGACTATCTAGGGCTTCTGGGGATGTCTGCCTCGATGATAGTGTGTGACCCCTTTTTATACACGTTCTGTGTGAGAACTGTCTCTGATGGTCTTGATTTAGTGTGGTCTAAGTCTGGGTCTGGCTGATATGGGATGTTGCGAATCAGACGGTTTGGTTGGATTGTTGATATTTTCCCTCAGTGTTACGACTCTTCTTACCTCATAAATTCACCTGTTTGACAGTTTCTCACCATTCACACTTGACTCTTATCTCTAAAGTTGTAACATAAGTCTAAACATCGCAATAATTTTTGACTTCACGGGCTATTTGATCGGTTTTATCTATAATAATATTGTGTGTGGGTGAGAAAAAGAAAGTGGGGTTTTTTCCAGTTCTCTTAATTTTTACTAATTAATTTTCTAATAATTGCTCCCCTCAGACTCTCACATTTATAATTAGTCTGGTTATTAATTTCATTATCTTTGGGTAAATAGGCATTTTTAAACTCTCATTTTTTGCTCTATCAGCCTTAACATGGGGCTGATAAGATGCAATCATTATCAGTCTTTATCAGGACTTCAAATGTTAAACATTAATTGTTTTTAATGTTTACCAATCTGAGAAAGTGGAATCAAATCTGGACAGGTCAAAAAACCCAGGAATTTTTAAGGATAGTATGTCCCAGAAATGTTGGGTCCACCCTTCATTATCCAACAACTCCATTGTGAGTCTGGCCAAATTTATAACAAGCCTGAAAAGAAGGTCCCTTTTAGTGCCCACATAGCAAGGGTGGGGGAACTGAGAACAGGGACATACATACAAGAAAGACATCAGCTGTACACGAAGTGTTTAGCCAGCAGAAAAGAGGGTAACGAAAAGGGGGGAAGGAGGAGGGAGAGGAGATAGATAGTAGAGAAAGATAGGATCCCTCTGAATGGCATACATATGGCTACAGTACTCTCTATGTTTGATGTTGGTGTGCAATTTTTATGCTGCAAGGCCATAGTCCCCCAAAGGGTCTAAAAGAAAACCTGAGTGTAGCAAACACCAATAATTGAGTGCTGCCACAAATAGCTAAGTGTAGAAGTTAGTGCCAAGTGGCTGTTAGTAGGAAGACTTAAATCTACTTAATACTAATAAAACTGAACGCGATTGCAAATCTTAATGCTACTTAACAGCTAGACATACAGCGCAAAAAGGAAATAAACACAATGACAAACTAGACAAGACAAACAGAGACAAATGGGCAAGACCCCATTTTTTTGTTTTATTTTTATTTATTTCCTTATTTATTTTTTTATTTTATTTATTTATTTTTTTTAACATTAACTTACTCACTAACTAACCTACCATAAAGATTTTTACATACAAAATTTTTCAAACATTGAACAAGGCCTTTAAATGTTCTTGAAACTGTGTTTTTACTGTATATTGAGCACTGAACACAAGACCATGTTATTTATCAAACACCTAGCTTTTATCCATTTTATCTTTTATCCATTCACTAATTCGAGATATCCAAATGAAGGGACTGATCCAATTATAAATTTAAGCAATTATGAAGCCAATAAGCATAAAAAACTAGTTAAAAGATTTCAGTATCCGTCTAACATAGAGATTAATGCATGGAAGGAATCTCTGGTAAAAAACAAATCACAGGTCAAAATTCCTGAGGATATAAAAAAAAAAAAAAAGCCAGGTGTTTGATAAATAACACAGTCTTGTGTTCAATGCTCAATTGAACAAGGCCCTTTTAAATTGAAATGGCCTTGATACAATCTCTATGAAACTACTGGTATAATTAAAATAACCACTAGATGTAAGTTAGATGTAAATACCAATAAAACAGCAAAAGAGCCTTGATGTCAAGGAGAGTGCATTAAATGCATTTTCTTGAAATTAGGAGTGCTTTTGATAAGACCTCTTTTGAGACTATCAAATATGCTGCACTCAAGCACAGCATTAGCCCAGTTCTTGTTTAAATTAAAATACAAAAAATATGTATATTGAAGATACAAAGTTGCCTTCCTCTTCCTCTTTTGTTTTTTACAATTACCAGCAACAATCTGAAAACAGTTTTCATAGACAGAGACAACCTTTTATTTAAGTTTGCAACTCTGAAAAAAAAAAAAAAATGTAAAATAGATAAAAACATTCAATGGTGGCAATGCCAATAATTGTTGATTAAAAATTTTTACTTTTAATCAACTATTATTGTAAATTATGGTATTGGTATTGTTGCTAGTGAATGTATTTATCCATTTTACATTTTTTTTCTAGAGGTGCAAACTCAAATAAAAGGTTGTCTCTGTCCGTGAAAACTGTTTTCAGATTGTTGCTGGTAATTGTAAACAACAAAAGAGTAAGATGAAGACAATTTTGTATTTTCAATATACCTATTTTTTTGTATTTTGATGTAAATATTGTTGGCCAACTTTTAAGTTTAATCAACAGTTCTTGTTTGTTGGATTGACTCTATGCTACAACATAATAGTGTGACCATTTTTCAGAACCTTCCTGAGACCATCCAAAGCATGAAGCAGTCCTGAAGATAATGTTCTTTCATCCTGGTTGCAGTGTCTCATTGTGGATGGTTTTCTGAGGGACCTTAGTGGTTCTAGGTTGATACCTAGGGTTATGCCGATGACATTGTTCTGCTTTGTATGGAGAAATTTCCTAGCACTTTGTCAGACCTTCTTCAAACATGTTTGGCCTTTGTGCAGAGCTGGTACAGGCATAACAACTTAAAAGCATCAGTTCTAGCAAAACTGTTATTGTTTCCTTTATTAACAGAAAAGCCTTAAAGGGAATTTCTGAACTCCCTTCTCTGTGATAAAACAATGCAGTTTTCTTCCTTGATCAATTACTTTGGTATTGGCATGTTATTTGACTAGCCCAGTCAGGTAGAAATTCTTTGTCCTATTGGGTAAGTTTCCCACTGCATTTCAAGTGAAATTGCTAGCTATTATTTGGTGTGCTTGCACTATTTTATGTAGGAGTGGGTCCTCATAATAAGATTATCTACATTGTTTCTGACAGTCAGGATGCCTTAAAGCAGTTGATTCTTGTTGAGTTACTTCAGCACTTGTTTGGAAATGAAGTTTGCAGTTCAATAAGCTGGTTTTCTGTCTCTTGTAAGTACTAGGACATGAGGATATTACTGGCAATGTAAGTGCCAATTTACTGGCCAAACAATGTATTTCATATCCCTTTGAAGAGCCAGTCCAGTGTTGGTATTTCCTATAATACTTAGTTCAATCTTTAACAACTAAAAAAAACAATCTCCAATCATTCTAAGCAGTGGAGATTAATTCTGAGTTTAACACACTAACTGCCACCATTGAAAAAATGTTTCATGTCCTTTGGGTCATTCTCTTTTTCTTATAGATTTATGCTATTCTCATATCAGAAAATCCAAATTTGCTCTTTGAATTGATTTTTTTAAAATATTTATGCTAATTTAGAATTCCATTGATCATCTTTAAACAGATTTTTGGTTTCTAGCCTCTGTATAGTTTCTGTTAAAGATGTGAAGCTGTGCACAGTGAATAGTTCCTTTTCCACATCCTTGTGCTGTACAATTTCTTTGACTTTCTTAACAGCTTCAGAGTCAGAATCATCTAAACTTAAAATTAATTCTTTTATCTGAATTCCTGTAGTTCTCACGATAGAAAACAGTTGTCTCAATCCATACCCCACCTGGTTGATTACAGGCTTTGGTAATAATGGTAGTCCTGTGATTTCACAGTACACCTGAATTCTTGCTGGTGCCTTCCATAAGTTTTTCATGTTTGAAATGAACTCATTTGCAATAGAGTATTCCAGTCAGACAGTTACATAGATGAGGCAGTGCATGTGCAATGCATGTGACATATTTCATGTTGAATGCTGCTACCATGTAAGATGCTTGATCTGTTACTATCACCCAAACTTTTTCATACTTGAATTCAAAAGGCCATAACTTTGTGCATGCATCCATAAAACCTTGCATAATATTTGCGTGATTGGTTTTCCCTGGGTTGTAAAACTTGAGAAGCATTAATGGAACTGGATCTCCAGTTAGTGACTGAACTTATATGTTAAGTACACATCTTTTTTTGCAGAGTCAGTTGTTTCCTCCACAAGAAACACAATGTGATGGTCTAAAACTTTTCATATTATCTGTATGGTTTCAACATATCTTGCATCCAAGTTATTCCTTCCTTAGCATATTTTCATCTGGCATGTCAGGATGTATGTTTTTCCAGAAATGCCTTAAACAATGGGTGGTTCACATTATTGAGAGAAATGTTTTCCTCTAGAAAGGCATTTGATAAATCTTGATTAAACTGTTTTGCAGATTTTGCTTTGTCTGCAGCTCTTTTAAAGCTTTTTGCAATAAAACTTTGTTTGTGTGACTTGTTAGTATTATGAGCAAAGTTTCACATGTGCTTTGGGTTCTTTATGTGATAATCAATTTGCAAAGACAGGTGTTTTTCATCCATAGTTATTATCATTTCACAAACATCAAATCTTATTCTATCTGTTCATATTCCTTGACCATTAAATTTTGTGAGAGCTGAATATAACTTATATGTAGAAACTTTCCCCTTTTATATGAAATTTACTATGCATAAATTAATAGCTTCCTGGATAACAAACTCAAGCAATTCTTCTAGAATGTTCAGCATGTGTAAATGCTGAGCAGTTTCCTCTGCTTGAGAAGTGAACTCATCCGAGAAATAAAATTGTAACTGGTTGGGGATAGAGAGGACAAAATTACATAATTACCATAACAGTGTTAAATCTCTGAATTCAGCAAAATTACTGTTTCCACACATTGCATAAGTTTAAATTTTAAAATACTTAAAATATTGCAAAATGAGTAGTTTAGGTGCAAAATAACAAAATAGGTACAAAAGAATAGTTTGAGTGCATTTGGGTGCATTTTTTGGCCTATTACTATACCAAAAAATGAATTTCTATGTATTTTTAGGTGTATCAGTTTATCATGCCCCATCATTATATGAAATAGATGCTACACCCAAAATTCCAAACCTTAGTGATATGTGTTCATTTGTAGTTTTGTAACTGACATCTGTTCCTGAGCTCATACTGAAGTCATTTGTGATGGTCACTAAGAATGCCTGACAAACTTGTTTGACAATGTGCTTGAGAGTTTGCCAATCTGAATCTGTCAGTTTCTTGGGACTTCTAGGTCAACAGAAAGATTCAGTGCTTCCATAATGTTTCTACTTGCAATAATCTCACTGAAAATAGACTGAGAAATGTGCAATGTGGTGAAAATCTATCAAACCAAATGACCAAGCTTAGGCTCCAACTATCAAGTTACCATAATAAAATAGATTCATCTCTTGCATTCACTCATTCTGACAACACACTGCTTATATATTGTTGGTAGTGCTTATTTACATCATATGGATGAGACAATATGGAGTTATCAGATATCAGGACATTTTTGGCAGCATAGTGTATTTGCTCACTAACTATAAAATATATAACTAAAGATAATATTTTGTTAATCTTTGTAAGCCTTAAAACTGAATTGGCATGTTATTGTTAACAGCCTATATATCCAATCTTAAAACACTATATACTGTCAACTTTGCTAAAACTGACAAGACAGAAATGACAGACCAGCTATGCAAGCATTACAATGTTAAATTTCTAAACCTAATTAATCAAAAAATATTATACCATATAATCAATAATTTTAGCTTTAATATTTAAATATACTGTAAGTTATATTAGGTCTATTTTCAACCAAATACATATTATGTTTATAATATAATTTTTTCATTAAAAAAGTGGGAAAATTATTATAGATATTATGCTTAAATCAAAATTTATGTATATATATTATATTTAAAAAAATTCCAATTATTGAATGAATGTATCATACCAGAGATCCTAAATTAAGTTTTTGTCTATAAAAAAAGTTAAATCCCAATCCACCAAGTCCTGCTGCAGCTGCCAAAACAAAATGTCCAAATTCAAAGGGCCAACTATAATGAAATAATATAAATTAAACTGTGAAATAATAAATTAATTTTATTAAAAAATAAATCATTTAATAAAATTTTACATTTCACTTTTGTTTTTCCAATTATATAATAATTCTAGTTGTGTTTTCAATGCCTCTTTCTCAGTCAAACGTATACCACCTTCTGGTATTTGACCTCTGTCTGTAATTTTTTTGATATAACCTCTTCTTGAGATATCCTCATTCATTTCCTTAAAATAAATTTATATACAAATTAAAATCTTAAAGATACAATATTCTGGCTTATTCAAAATTTAGCTGGAGTTAACTAAAATTTTAAAATAATTACTTAAAACACATATTCAGTCAACTACACTATTTTAGATAAAGACAACATTTGTAAACTGTAAAACAGGGCTTATCTTGAAAATATTTCTGCTTACAACAAAAAGGTGAATAAAAATTGACATATAGCATTTAATAAGGAGTATTGAGTTTTCATAAAGA
Organism: Centruroides vittatus; assembly: GCF_030686945.1. Classification (NCBI taxonomy): domain Eukaryota; kingdom Metazoa; phylum Arthropoda; class Arachnida; order Scorpiones; family Buthidae; genus Centruroides; species Centruroides vittatus. Next base: position 1,467,716 of record NW_027122708.1, on the reverse strand, counting down.
AGTTGTTTTGATGGTATATTAAGTTTTGTGGAGCTTTTGAATTAGTGCAACATGGATAATATGAAGAATTACTGACGATCACCTTAAATATCAGGCTATAATCTGGCTAATTAATACCTTCTGGAATAAAATAACTGACCCAGAACGGGACAAAGGTTCTAAATTTATTTAATAATTTATTTAAATTTGTTTTTCTATCTTTTTCTAAAAACTTATTGAATGACCCTCGTAATTTCATATTTTTTTCTTGGGAAAAAACAATTTTCTTATAACATATATTTTATTGAATTATATATTGACCATTTTGGTCAAATACCTGTTGCCATCTTTCTGGTAGTAGCATGATTCCACATTCATAAAAGTTTTGATCTTTGCTTACAAAAAACTGATCCAAGTGATTTTTGACATCCTCATTTGAAGTAAATGTTTTACTGTTTAAAATATTTTGTAAAGGCCAGAACAAGTAATAATCTGAGGGTTCCAGATCTGCAAATATGGTGGGTGTGGTAGTACATCCCATCCAAGCTGTAACAGTTTCTGAAGAGTTACCAAACTTGTGTGAAATTTCGCATTACATTATCATGGTAAAACACTACACCTTTTCTGTTTGATGATATTACTCAATTTGTTTACTCAATGGCAGTACACTTTCAAATCAATTGTTAAATTGTCTGGTAAAAGCTCAAAAAAAATTTCCTTAAAATTCCACCAAAGGAAGCATCTCTCTTTAAGAACATGTGGAACCCATGTATCAAGCTTTGAAACGAAACCAATTCGTTTCAAGTAATCATAAACAGTTCAATTCAACAAATTTAATCTCTTAGTGATTTCACGTATTGTTATTTGGCAGTTTGCTTCAATCAGTACCTTTATTTTGTTTTCATTGGCTTCAACTGACCATCCAGAACGTTGTGCATCTTCAATATTGAAATTGTCAGAACGAATTTTTTTGAACCAGTTTTGGCACTGACTTTCTCTCAACACATCTCCATACATGTACCACAATTTTTTTCTTGCTTGAACAGCATTTTGATTTTTTGGTAATTAAAGCAAAATATGCTGAAAATAGTGCTTTTGATTTTAAATATTTGATGGAACACAGAAAAAAAAAAATAATTGTACAGAATCAAACAAAATTTTTTATAAATAAGCCTTAAAATGTCAGCTGTCAAAATATATAATGAAAATGTAGTTTAAAATGAAATTGGCTGGTAAAAATACAACTAATTTCTCTAGTAATAAAAAAAAATGAAATTACTTTCTGAATAACCCAATATATAAAATAGGTAGAAGTTTACTATGGTAGCCCCAATGGCGGAGGGGAGCTGCCAATTGTTTAACGTCACTAGTTATTGATTCACGGTAGTTCTTGAACACACGAAAAATGAGTAAACTTTTAAGAACTACCATGAATCAATAACTAGTGACTACGGTATCTCATTTCCCAGTCTTTTGCTTATTCCAGGATTCCGAGATAAAAGTGAACTGTTTCCTGGGATAGAATAAATTATTTTTAAGATATACAAAACATCTTGAAATCAAATGATATAATTATTTTTCATTTTTTAAAGTAATTTAATGTTTGCAACCTCCAAAATCATATTAGTAATGCTGTGTAAGATATATATTAAAAATTACCTTTGAATTACGTAGAAATTTTCACAAATAGAAAAAATTTATTAAAGTTTGCTTGAAACTGCATACAACAACAACAACAACAACAACAATAAAAATGCTTTAAATTGAGTTGAAAATTTTAAAAAATGAATTTAAAAGGTAATTTTCATGATTTAAATAAAACATAATACAAAATATTATTGTAAATTTTTATAAGATTTTAAAAAGCAGAGATGGTCAATACTCTGATCACTCAATCTGATTCTTATTTTAGTACTGAAAACTCCTGCTACTGAGAATGTTCTTTCCAATTCAATTGATATGAATGGAATTGTGTTTAATGCATTTAAAAGAAAACAGATGTTATGTGTTTGTGGTTTTTCACCTGTAGCCTGGAAGATTTCTAGTTCGTTTTTGAGATTATAGTACTTCTATCGCTCTCTAGTATTTGTGATTTGTCTACCTCGGCTGCTTTAATACTGGAATCGAGCTTACAGCCCGATAATTCGACAGTTCATTTGGCTTTAATAATCAGGTTTATGAAGAAAAACTTCATACTTGTTTGTATCCTTGCCCAATTTGCACGATCTGGCATAATGCAGTTATTGAAGCTACTGGGCATGATTAACAATTAAGACAGCATAAGCACAATTATTCCAGATATTACAGGTTCCGACAAGTAAAGAATTTTCAGAGTCCTGTCACAAATACGCTACATATCGATTATTGACAATCTGTGACATGCCATAACGAGAAAAAATTTAAAAAAACTAATAAGTAGGTTTAAAATTAATAAATACAAATGTATTCTGACAGTTTATGAGTTAATTATACTTTCTATTGGCAAAATTTCCACAACCTTAACATAAAATACGAAAAAAGTGAACTTTTAAGAAATTTGCGGGATTTCCCGGGATGAGAAGAATTTCCCGGGTTACAAAAACAACCGGAATCCCGTTTGAGAAACCCTACTAGTGACGTTAAACAATCGGCAATCGGGAGGAGTCTGTCGGAAGGAGGCGGCCATTGGGGCTACCATAGTAAACTTTTACCATAAAATAAGTTGCACGTTTTAAAAGTCTCGAATTACAACAGTGCATAAAAGTATGAATAAAGCACAATATCATTTCAGATTGCTATAGGTAACTTATTACAACTTAAAATTATGAGTTTTGATATACTGTATTTTAAAATTCATTCCGATAAATTACACGATTTATTACGCACCAAAAAATATTAAAATCAAAATATCATAACTCTTACGTTATAGAAAACCTCACTGAAAAATGCAAATAAAAAAAAATGTGTGGGTGTTACACGAAATAAATGTCGCACATTTGTTGTATTCAAAACCACATGTAATATTATAACAGCGCCACGGAGCGGCCGGCTAGATCTTGCCCCTCGACAAAAACGCTGATTGGTTATTGGTCATTTAAATTTCCGACTAGTGGTAGATTATTTACACTAGTTTCGTACGAAATATAACAGCGCGATTGAAGTAATAAATATGCATGTTTCTTTTTTATCAATATATTGATTATGTATAAAAACTTGTATGTCGACATGTGTAAAGCAAAAAGTGCATAGGCCTATGCTGTGGACAGATTGTTGTCTGCCGACTTATGGTAGCTGTTTCTGGCATAATTGCTATCTATTTAGACTGGATGTGCGGGAATTGTCACAGGAGCATAACAGGAATGTCAAGAGTTGCCGTGCAGTTAACTGTACAGCACGTCATGGTTATAAAAATAAAATTCAATGTATGGAAGTTTGTGTGTAAAAAGTATAATTGTGAATAAAGAAGTGCAGCTGTTTAAGAAGTAGAAAGGTTTAGCACTGTTTCATGGCAGCTTGGTCGTAGTTTCGACCAGAGCGCAAGCTGTCGGCGATTTTGCTACGATCTTTCTAACCATGGAAAGATTGATCGAAAAATTATGATTTTGCTTATCCCGGTTTTATAAAAATAATTCACGTTTCTCACCATTCTGCAGTCCCCACTTGAGCCAAGTCGAACCCAAAATTCATTTGTAAAAACGTTGTAATTAAAAGTTTATTGTTGAACCAAGAGACTGATTCAATCTCTAATTTCATCCGCAAGTTAAATCAGTATAAGTTTTATTAATAGACGATAGTCACAACAGACTAATATTAATTTAAAAAAATAAATTTATTCTAATTTTTATGGGTGCTGTAAAATATTGATATCTTCTAAATCTCTTTAATCCTATTATTAGGTAGATTTTTCTCACGGCGACACTCCAAGTTAGGTGACGAAAGACTATTGTGGCAAGTTTTAAAATACTTTTACAACAAATGCATTTCGAGCTAATTTTATTCATTGAAATAACGATTATCCAAAATATCCAGTTATTTTGATGTAACGGTTCAATTTTGCCTCTCGATAAATTTGATTTGGTATGCCTAAACTGTATCCGAATTCTTTCTGTTTCGTTTAGATATAAGCGGGTGGAAAGGATTCTTTTATTTCAATGGGCTCTCTTGTCCGTTCCTCTTTTTCAATCTTTCTTTTCTTTCTTTCAGGTTTGCGATATTCATCGTCTTCGGCACATCTCGATCTCTTTCCAAGCAGTGGCGTAGCGTAGTGGGGGCGGCAGGGGCGGCCCGCCCCGGGCGGCACTTATAGGGGGCGGCAAAATTTCACAATAAATAATAATATCCTGTAAAAATACCTAAATAAGGGGGCGGCAAAATTTTCCTCCGCCGCGGGCGGCTGACCCCCACGCTACGCCACTGATCACCATTTATTTTTTGTGTTTTAAGACGAAACACTTTTCAGCAACTGACCTACCTTTTTAGGTTACCTGTCGCCGGAAGGTTATTAAAAAGTCCTTTTAAAACACACAAGGTCTTTATTTTAATTATAAAAAAATTCTCCATCGGACGAAAATTCACTAATTTCTTTCTTTGTTTTTGTTTTGTCATATTATGGCAACGCAACACTTGGATGCTCTGTCTAGGGGAAATGTCTTCCGGGAGGTCTTTTTAAGGGTAACTGGCCCCTATTCAGGCGTTATAGACGAGAAGAAAACCCGAAAATTCCACGTGGCCAGCCCTTTCCTGGTGAGGCGCGAACCCACGATTAGGGTCCAGTGGTGTTACTCACTCGGCCACTAGTACGCACCCTTACAATAATTCAAGGTATATTGATCAATCCAGCATATTAATTTCTGAAAAATGCATTTACATTTTTGTGAAATATAAATTACTGTATATATAAATTTCCGAGAAACTAAACCTACCTGAAAAATTATTCCACAAAATGACTCCATAACAGAATATTCTATAACATTATAGAAATGTCGTTGTCAATTGTTTAATGCGACTGTTGACTCTAACTTCAACTAAAAAACTTATTTAAAAGTAATACAAAACGAAAATATAATAAGAAACCGTTCAAAATTCTCAAAGAAGCTTAACAACAAGTCTCCATTTATGCAAAGTACTCTTTTACAGAATAAACTGAAAACGTGGATATTAATATACGATTAATACAAAATAATGCGAAACAGAAATAAAACCAATTTTTCCTGTTTAAAAACTAAATATTTTGTCGTAGACAAACAATTAAGAAGTGTGACCATTATGCAAATTACTTAAAAGCAACTCCTTGTAATCGCTGTGAGCCGATGAAATATATTTCGTGTTATTTCCTTTCATCCAAACTAGTCGAAATTGAGTGTAAGAACTTCGCTTCAGTCTGAAATCTCGCGAATATTGTAAGTAATTGTTCCTATTAATTAACTTTGACATTGAATGTTCTGTAGAATCTTCGTTGTAGAAGATAATAGAAATGGGTTAGAAACTCTAGAGAATACTGAACTAGCCATTAATATATAATAATTATAGGAAATATTCAATAGAAAACGGAAAAATTTCGGTGAATAATGTCGTTACTGTTAAAAGATTTCTTAGATTTTTCTGTCGTTCTGTACTTTAAGTTTGGTTTTTCAATTGAGAAATTTCGTATGGAAATCTGTTCTATCTATCTACTCAGTTTAACTTTTAACATATGATGGTAGAAATGACCCTTCTTAGTTGTAAATTCTCTTCTGTTCTACATCCTGCTGCATGTGTAGATACAGAGGTTAATTTTCATATTCTAACATTCAACTCCATTCTTTTAGGAACCGTTCCTGTTTCGAGTATTCATAATAGATTGTAATTAAAATTCAGAAAGTCTATGTATCTATAATTATAATATTTTAGTCAACTCCTCCTTTCTTCACTCAATCGAACAGACTTCTTGGAGTAAGAACTTATTTTAAGTCATTTCGTTTAAATTATGTAGAAGTATTTCTACAAAATCTCGTATACGTTCGAGGTCCTTAAGCGATTAATTATAAGTTCATAGCCTCTAGCGTTTCCAGTCTAGATATTTTACTTGCCGTAATATGTGCAAAAACTAGAGGGGGGGGAAAAAATTGGTTTAACATGTGTTTCTCTCAAGATCTTAAAGTATACTCCTCAAAAACGTATTTTTTAATAATATATCTTCAGGTAATCAACACAAAAATCTCTAGTTTAAACATAATTTTTCTCATATAATTTTCTCCTTTATCCGACCTGTAGACACTAAAAGGGCATTCCATTTTTTGTTCCACATTTACCGTAAATTTGACCTGTTTCACAATGGTTAAAGGCTAAAATTTTTTTCTTTTTTGAATACAGTTCAATTTCCTTAGGATTTAATTCTTTCGCGTTTTAGAGCCACTTACTCTATAAATATAACTCCGTGTATATATTTTGTCGTTTTTTAGATATAGAAAGTTTTTAAAATGAATAACGAAAGAGAGAGTTGCCCAGGACCATCCTGTTTCGTCGAATCAAATTTATCCATTCAATCTATGATACAAAATCCTCAAGCAGCTCAAGCCGTAGAAATATATAACCAAAACCAAATCTCTGAGAGATCTATGCAAATTGAGTATTCAACACATGTGCAGGCGGAGTCAAGAGAAGAACGATTCCAGTGCTCCAAGTGCAACAAAAGTTTCCACTTCAAATCAAAATTAGAAACTCATAATCTGACACACACTAAAGAAAAACGGTACAAATGTAAAGAGTGCAACAAGACTTTCGTGCACAAATCGAGTCGGAACAATCATTTCCGAAAACAACACACTAACGCAGTGCATGTTTGCCCCAATTGTCCCCAAGCATTCACTACACTTGAGAGTTTAGTCGAACACTGTCAAATTCATATACCATTAAGAGATGCTCCTTACGTTTGCGCAGAATGTGGAACAGGATTTACACACGAGCATCAATTTCAAATCCACGAACATAATCATTCGCTCTCAGATACAGATTTCACTGAAGACGAAGTTGTTCTTTTTGAACAAAACGACGATTACCTGAGTACATATCTCTTTCCTTAAACTTCACCTTAGGCACAGATTTTTTGTTTTTTAAAAATTTAATTTTTTGATATTTCTTTCATACAATATGATAGTTTTTACGTTGTTATTCCTTTTTATAATCATCTATATTTTAAACTGAACTTTGTTAGTTTTTTATAAATTTTTATTAAACGAAAAATCGAAAACACATCTCGTGAACTTTTTAATACTTTTTTTTTTTTTTTGCACATGACCAACAATGAGGGGGGGTTCGTTTGAACAGAATTGGCTGGTTTTCCTACGTCATAACTGCGTGCTTAGTTCAGAATTCCCATAAGTAACTATATAAAGCCATCGTGTATTGTGAAGACAAAGCATGATTTTGAAATTTTCCTCACTTCCATTTGTTATTCCTGCGACGTTTATACATTAAATGATTCCGCTAAGACGATGCCCGGAAGGAATCTAGAAATACTTTGCCTGCGAGTGATACCAATTTCTGTATGAAGGTGAACTTGAGTGAAAAGCCATATATAAAAAAATAATTAAATCGTCCTACTGAGCAGCAGAACACTGAAGCAGGTTATTGTAGAAGACTATCCAGTTACGTCTTAGGTACTGTGCCTTTTTTTGTGCGCGCTTGATTTTGTATTTTATGTTCCTATTTTAATCGTTATATTTGGGAGCTGCAGTTTCGCCCGTCAAGTCACTCTCACATCAGGAGACTCTGCAGTAATCTCCATACGAAGTAACGAAGACCCCAGTTGTGAGGTACTGTATTTGAAGATTTATGTACTGTAATTCTTCTTCTTAGCTTAATAATAGACATATAATGTTGGTCTGCCGATTTAATAATTGTTTTGCTTTTTCTTTTTACAGAAATGCGAAAAATAATAATAATGTTCGAAAATTTCATTTCGGTTTTAGAGGATATTTTGCTTTTGAGACTTTTTCTCCGGATAATACGAATTTTTATTGCATTCTTTATTCTTATACGCTATATAAGCTGTCAAAATACTTTCTAATGTAGGTATATTAATGTTTCTTTAAACTCGGTAGAAGTTCGTTTAATCCAGGATCTACTGCGCTCTTTCCATATCTTCTGTCATATCGGTCCACCATTTCGTGCCTACACGAAAGGCCGCATTTAAAGAATGTTTACCAGTAATTGCAAAAAAGTCTGAACTCTACACTACAGTAAATATTTCATAATTCTTGCTAATTTATAATTGTCTCGTCATTTATATAATGCTGTAAAAACAACGCGCCATTTTACGAAAAACAATGGCTTCAGTCATTGCTTAGACACGTGTCATTTAAGAGTGACAGGAATGCAGGTAATACACAACTCCAAATGAAACGTATTACTAGGACTTAAGCTGCATAAGATCTATTACTTTAATTCATTGATTGCAAATATAAATTTATAGGAAATGCATGAATTATCGATAATTTTTTTTTTCTTCTTACTACATCAATGAATCTCTAATGAAGAACTCGCATGAACAGAAGCCGAATCGCATCACTTGCTCTTACAGAACGAAACAGTCACCAAGATATTTCAAGTATTTGCAGTAAGTATTAATAAACGAAACCCTAAGTAACAACTAAGAAAACAATTTCGCAAATTTTATTATTACAGGAAAACAGAATGAGAAACCTGTTCGAGAGTGGCTGTTCGCATTAATAAATCAGATGGAGAAGCTAGATTCTGAAAAGTATTGCATATAGAAACCCTTCGCAAGCCTTCAATTTGCAACAATGATGACAACAACAGAACAAAGAAGCGCATCAAACAGTACCAGACTCTACCAGAAAACATCTTATGCGAAAATACGTTACTTCAATGAAATCTTTAATCATGACAATTTAACTTATGTCAATTAATTTAAAATGTGTAATTCTGATATGGCATGTGAATTTATAATGTATAAATGCTTCCTACATTTTAAATTTATTCAAGATAGATATTCTATACCTTGTTTTTATCTGAATGCATTTAACTGTTTCAAAAGCAAATAAAATGTTCTGTATTAGTAAACGTGCAGTGTCATACTCGAATATTTATATAAAATATTTCACTTGACATTCTTAATTTTACAAATTCTTTTTTCTGATGTCTAGTTCAGTTTACGACTGCATTTTAGACATAACTATTCAGCTATTGATAGAGGATTGCTGATGGATCCTAACATCCAAATCTGTGGTTGCTGTTGAACTTCCTCCCAGTTTTCTTAGTGAAATTTTGAAAGAAGTCTTCCCAAACTAAATTTAAAAAATGGCCTTATTTATCAATCTTTTTGAAAAAATATCTTCTCTTAGCATCTTTATGTACATTTTATAATTGACAACGCTTTCTGAATACCTATTTCAAATTCATTTAGCAATTATCGTTTGGTAAAATTATCTGAAACTTCCACATTGTAAGAATATTGAAGAATTGTGCAATAAATTTATTGGTTATCATTTAGACTTGGCAGTGAATATGAAGAATCTTCATTTATAAAAAACCAATTTGTCGTGTCCATCGGCAATGTGCCGGTTCAGGCCGACAAAGGGTGCAAGCAAAAAAGTAGCCAAAAGCGAACTTCAGGGGCCCACCAGTGGAAAAGCGGTTCCATTCCCTGAACACTGACTTCTGTCGTCAGCCACCTCCATTTTGGAAAAATAACCCTAATCTCGGCTTTGCACAACTGAAAGCTCAGCTCGCCATCGCTAACGTCTCCGCCGATATAACAAAATAAGTCATCCGATTATATCGTTTGAGATATCTTAAAATCGATACACGACCTGGTAACTGAACAACCCGAAATCGACACATACATTACTATAAAAAAAGACTGATCAACATATACTCGGAAAGCCAAACATCTAACCTGCAAACACTATTGCAAGGGCAACAAGCGCCCATCACACTTACTAAAATGCGTGACCTCGCAAATAGACGCTTCAGTGAAGAGCTGCTAAAATCACTGTAGCTCCAAAGACTCCCAGGGAACATTTAAGCTATTCCAGCAGCCTCAAATGAAACTCTGCTACAACTTGCCACTATAGCTGACAAAATAAATACGTGAACTTACCATTATAAACCACAGACTAATCAGTCAACAGAAACAATTCTCTATTAGAAACCCAATCGAAAAACAACTAAGGAAATTAACATTGCAAGTAAATGAACTCTACCCTGGTACGAGCACCACGCTTCCAACATCGCCCAAGATACAACTCCCGAAAACGCCAGGATTCGCGTGGACGAAACCTATCTCGAGTACAAAGAACCAGAAGGTGGCCTATGCTTTTACCACACTAACTCTGAGGCAAATGCAAAAAATGCACCCCACCTTGTTCATTACAATAGTCAAATAATTTAGTCAGGCAGCTTCAGTGAGCAAATGCCAAATCGATAGAATCTTCGTGGCCGACCCTTCATTCCAACTTCGTTTTCTGGTCGACACCGGAGCAGGCGTATCAGTCATACCAAAAAGTTCTTCAGCTCATTCATTCTATCCAGGAAAACTCACTCTTTATGCAGCATATGGCACCCAAATTTCAACATACAGAACCATACAACTCAAAATAAATTTAAACCTTGCCGGTCCTTTATCGTTGCTGATGTCATTCAACCCATTTTAAGCCTCGATTTTTTGAGACATTTCAACGTACTTGTCGACATAAAACATAATTGCTTGATTGACGTCACGACCAAGCTTACATCCAAAGGACTGACAACGAAGAAGCTATCAGCATCTACCAACATCACAGATTTGTCTGGCGACTTACCATACGAAAAACTGTTCTCTAACATCACTAACCCATCATGACTGGACAAATCAAAGCAAAAGGTTCAGGTTTACCATAACATAGAAACACGGGGGCCCACCTGTATTTCTAGCAAACCACGTCTTCTATCTCCAGATACACTTCTCACATACTCGCAAATAGTTCCAGTTCATGATGACAGGGAATCATTCAGTCATCAAAGAGTACATGGACCAGTCCCCTACATATTTTTAAAAAACCAAGTGAAGACTGGCGGCCATGCAGAGACTATCCCCATTTAAATGCAATTACCCATCCTGGTAGGTGGATACCCTGTACCACACACACAAGGTTGTATGCAATTATTACATGGGAAGAAAACATTTTCCTCCCTAGATCTAGCATAAGCCTACCACCAAATACCAGTCAACCCAGAGGACGTACCTATAACCGCCGCGACTAAACCATTTGGGTTATATAAATATCTATTCATGCCATTTGGACTGCAAAACACTGGACAGACCTTTCAGCGATTTATCCAAGTATTACATGGACTTAACTGCTGTGTTCCATTTTTTGATGATGTCCTCTTTGCATCTGTAGACAAGAACAAACATTTACAACACCTCTGTCAAGTTTTCACGCGACTTCAAGATCACGGGCTTACTGTGAACCTGTCAAAATGCATCCTTGGTCAGACCTCAGAACCTTTTCTCGGATGCATAATCACTTCCGCTGGTATACAACCCTCAGCCGAAAAAGTTCAAATCATCAAAAATTTCCCACAACCGCGAACAATTGTGGAACTACATTTCGTGGAAATGTTAAATTTTTATTATCGCTTTTTCCCAAATGCTGCAGCTGTCTAAGCACCTCTGTGATCTTTTGAAGGGTAGCAGGAAAAACGACAAACGCACTATCCTGTGGACCGAAGAGATGACACCCGCATTCAACCAATGCAAATCCAACTTGACAAAAGCGGCCATGCTTGCATTCCAACAGAGTAACAGCAAGCTTTCATTAATGGTTGACGGATCAGTCCTTGCCATTGAGCGACCCGTATTGATATAAATGTTTGCACTACCATTTCTGCTGTTATCACACCTTGTTCTGCAATGCCATACTGACCAACGTCGACGTCCACTTCCCTTATCTCGTAAACTGGCCGACACAGAAGGAAAATACAGCAGTTACGATAGATAGCTCCTTGGCATATATTTACCCATTAAACACTTTAGACATCACCACGAAGGAAGACACTTCATAATCCTGATTGATCTTCGCCTTCAATAAAATATCTACATCCTGTTCTCCTCGCAACTCCGATAACTGGATTTCATCACTCAATTCAACACTGACATCTTAAAAACTGTAGCTGACACTCTCTCAAATCAACAACATCCAATTACCTTTTTCTTTAGACATCGCCACAATAGCACAGGAGCAAAACAATGACGAAGAACTTTAAAAAAAACTACTATCTACAACCTCTCACCGTCAATTCCAAACTACAAATCATATGTGATACGTCAAATAATAGAATACCACCATACATTTCGATTAACTTTCGCCGTTAAGTCTTCGATTCCATTCACAATCTCTCCCATCCAGGCATTTGTGCAACCCAAAAACTGATTTAGGAAAGCTTTGTATGGCCAGCCTTGCTCAAGGATTCCAATCAATGGTGCAGAGCCTGTATCAGCTGTCAGCAGAATAAAATCAGCCGTCACATACGAAGCCCATTACAATTCAACCTACCAAAGCAACGATTCAACCACATACACATAGACATCATGGATCCACTTCCCCTGTCCGAAAAATTCGTGTAAGTGTTGACAGATTTACACATTGACCAAAAGCCACACATCCCGGACATAACAGCAGAAATGGTAGCGAAAACATTCATATCAACATGGGTCGCTCGATTTGGAGTTCTTTCCATCATAATGACCGACTAAAGGCGAACCGTTTCAGTCCCAGCTCTTCATGTCACTCACTGCCCTTCTTGGAATTAAAGAATCCGCACAACCCCCTATCACCCATCATCAAACGGGTAGGTAGAGAGAGCGATTCCATCGCACACTTAAACAAGCCTTACGATGTAGTGAACACAACCGTTGGACAGAAAGCCTCCCTACACTCCTGCACAGACTCCGTTCCACATTTAAACCTGATAACGGAAGCACTTGCTTCAAAAATGGTGTACAGAACGACGCTACAGTTACCAGCTGACTTCATACAGCATACAAATAACACTCCACTGAGCCACCCATCAACCTTCAGCACCTCCACAATATCATGAACAATTTTTCATGAGTCCAAACGTCTCTGCCCAAGAAAATTACCACCTTTCTACATCCGTCAATAATGAAATGCTCCCACGTATTTGTTAGAAATGACTCGATTAGAATCCCCTACAAGCTCCTTACGGTGGCCCTTTCCAAGTCTTAGCACAATGAAATATACATTTCACCGTATTAATAAAAGGCAGAGATGCTGTCATCAGCGTGGATCGACTTAAACCAGCGTTCATCAATACAAGTAGAGACAATACATCCAAGCATCAGTCAACAACACAAGTCCTATCACCCCAACACAATCACCAACCACTACAACCCGGTCAGTACCTCTGATCCCTGTACTGTTGTCACTGGGAAAGCAGTGTGGTGCCCATCGACAATGTGCAGATTCATTCCGACAGAGGGTGCAAGCAAAAAAGGAGCAAACGACGAACTTTAAACTACACATCCTCTCTCTGACCAGCGACTACCAAGGACAGACTTCGCAATGAGTGACCAATACAAATATAACAGACTTTTGATCGTACAGTTCGATACCAAAGTATAACAAACGATGTACTGTACACATATTGTAAATAAAAATATAGAAAAACGACGCCAACGTTCTTTCTTCATCATTGAATCAAGTGGTGAGACGTTATCACTTGGTGACCAAAGACCAAAAATTTATGTCTAAGACAGAGTTTAATAAAATAAAGCTTCTTACGGCCCTTGTGTTAAAATCTTCTAATAAGTCGTACAATATATTGTCCCTATCGCATAAATGATAACACCTACGTTGTTAGTGTTTTGGGTTAATAAATGTTTGTTTTGCACAGTTTATATCACCTTGATTCTATATTCTTGTTTTGTGCAGGAAAAAAATTTTGTAAAAGATGAGGAAATATGCAATTCACACCCAGAAAAACGTTTTATCTCCCTTCTGGCTTTTATATAAGGAACATTAAGACCTATTACCCCAAGGTCAAGCAGTAGTTTGGAAATAAAACATTTTAATTCTTCTATGCAACCTGACCATCCGAAGACCCACAGAGATAATTGCAGCTTCATCAACTGAATCTAACATCCATCATGCAACATCATGTAATAATGGCCATCGCACCAACGGTTGAAGATTTCTGGCACTTGTCCAATTCAGATATTTTAGGACAGGGATGGCGAACCTCTTTGAGTCTGCATGCCACATAGTAAGCATATTAAGCATACTCTTTAAAAATGTTTATGCGTGGAGAAATTTCAGATTGAAGTAACTATATTTAAATTTGGCCGAATGGCCGAGCGGTCAAAGTGGTAGCTTATCGCTCTTGTAGACCCGAGACCAAATCCGGACAAATGAAAAAAGCCCCAGAAAATTTTGAGATAGTGATCCGTTCCTCACCACCCGACTGTCCCATTGTGGTCTCGCTAGATAAATCAGCCCTCTTAGCGCCCACAGGGCGAAAAGAATTTTAAAAAACTATATTTAAATAAATAAAATAATATGATGTAATTAGAGTAAATGTAAAAAAGCTGATTGAAAAAGATGATAAACCGAAATCATATAATACGTTACGTGCCGGATGATTTCATCGACATGCCACTTTGGGCACGCGTGCCATAGGTTCGCCACCTCTGTTCTAGGCAGGGCCGGATTTACCAATTCAGGGGCCCTGGGCACAAATTCGGTGGGGATCCCCCCCTTTAAGAGTAGGCAAATTTGATGATTTAGAAAATTTACACAAAATACTGTACTTTCAATTAGATTTGAACTAGGAAGTTGTAAATTTCATTTAAAAATAAGGTTATTGTAAACATACATATATTTTATTGTGTAAAACTAATTATTTTAATTTAACTGAAAAATACCTATGTGAAATTTTTTCCCGAAATTTTCCGATGTTTCATAGGTTTTTTCCCGGGTTTGGTTTTCTCTGCCTGTTGCTCTCATGATTAGGCCACACTAAGCTGTCGCGGTAATAGAAAAAAAAATTATGTTTAAACATAATTTTTTTTTAGTTTTGTGGGGGCCCTGGGCACAGGCCCCAAATGCCCTTATGTAAATCCGGCCCTGGTTCTAGGAGATCAAATCTGTATTATGACCGACAAGTTGGTCTAAGCTACAGTAAACATTCTAAACTCAAAAAGTCAGTCCTGGAAAAATATAACTTTTCTTTCAATAATCATCTCTTCCACTTCATTTACAAATAAATACTGTTTGCTTTAAAAAACATTCATAAATATATGAATTAACACTGAGCAAGTGAAGAACCTGTTCATCCTTATCGCAATTATTGTATCTATATATATAACCCATTCAACAGGTGTCCGTCCGTCCCGTAACCGTTTGATAACCGACACTAGAGGCGCCCCTATCGTGTGTCATATTTCAAAATTCAAATTAAATTAACAATTTTAATTATTATTTAAATTAACAATATAAATTATTATTTAAATTAACAATATAAATTATTATTCTTCATTTGGCCAATACATTATTATTTGGTCAATATAACAATATAATTAATTCAGTATATTTGTTATAGGAATTTATTACTGTCACGGAATGCCTGTAATGTTCACTAGGAGGCGAATAACGAAAAACCGGATAGATTTGAACCGCTACGATAAAACGATAAGTGAAATAGTTAAGCTAATATTTTAATATAATAATAGAAACCTTTTATGGCACGAACGGACGGACGGAAGGAAGGAAGGACGGACACCTGTTGAATGGGTTATATATATAGAAGATAGATTAAGTGCATCAAACTTTTAAAAATTAAGCGCGCACAACTTTCATATATTAAGTGCATTAAACATGCCTCATAGAAATTTGTAATACTGCTAAAACGCCCACTAGGGGCGTCCCGGGCTACTAGTGTAATATAAACAGTGTTTCTTTGTGTCAATATTCATTTGTCAATTGTTGCAGCTTATTGGTACATTAAAGGAATTCCAAGAGAATATACTCCTGTGATCATTTTATTGTCTGGTTAAGAAATGCTACTGCAGTTATGAAAGAGAATAGAGAAATGCTTTGAAAAACTATTTAAAACTAAAATAGTGCATTCAAAAATATATTGATGCAAACGGTGGTTATGTTGAGACCTCCTCTGAAGACACCACTCTGTGCTGTTGTGGTTCATTATTGGATTCAATAAATGTAAGTGGCTTTGGATGCATATTGATTGGATTCATAGCTACTACATTAACACTTGACACGTCATATTGTGAGATAGATACAACACAATGAATGTATTGTTATGGTAATTTATTAATATTAACAATCTTCACATAGACTTTTCTATATACTTCCCACTTACGTTCACCTGAACTATTTACCTTTTCCCTAATATAGTTTTTATGTCAACTACTTGAGTTATAGCTAAAATTAAGGCTGACATCCCATAAAAAATGGTATATGAACCAGGTGTCGATATGTATATTATGTCAACATAGTCATAACAACTGATAGTAATAGTATGTTATCGGACTCTAGCCACGATAAAGTATATAAATAGCAGAGTACGTTGTAGTTCTCGAAGTACGTTATGTAAATAGCTTCTATAGCTTTTTTACTAATATTCATTGTTAAATATTAATCATGAAAATGTAGCCTTTCTGTAATTAGAACATGTTCATTTCTTCAATATGAAACAAAAACATTGCCTTTTGGTAGTATTATTATTAAAATTTTACAATACCGTAGCAGAATTTGTTAATTATGTTTACTTGACTATAGGCAAGCGCCAAATCCGACAGAGGGCGCTCAAGATGGCTGCCGAAACAGGTAAGGAACAAGGTCCTAGAATATAAGGTTAGCTCATACAGCCGATTTAGCCACTTCCTGCCAGATTCCGGACATACGTCATCCCTAGTCGATCCGTGGTCGAGCGACTGTTTCACCACAGTAAGCAAGGGAAGAAAATTTTGGAATTTCACTATTTTTGTTACTTTGTTCAGCGTTTTTAGACTCATAATCTTCGAAGGTAAATATATCTATCGTTATTACTATTATTAAACATAATTATGTCGATAAAAATTGTACGGAAGTAACAAGTGTGTTCCTAGAACCGTTTGATAATCTGTTGTTGTCTTTACTCTTCGTTCTGTAGAAATTACAGAATATGGTTACGGATAAAATATATTTATTACTAAAATACTTAAAAATACTAAGAATAGTTTTCTGCATGTATAAAAATAGTATCTGCACGATGAAACGACGACTACAAATAATAAGCTGGCCCCGTAACAGGGTGGTGACACTTTTAAGATAACTCGAGGTGTAAAAAAGAAATATTGTTTATTATTAATTAATATAACTTTTTAAAATATGCATATTTACGTAAAATGCTTAGAAATGCAAAATATAAAAATGTTTTATATATTTAGTATAAATTTATTGTAGTGTTATTTATTCGTATAATAATTTTTATGTAAGAAATGTTAATACTACTTTTTACCACTTCAGAATATTATATCTTGATTAGACTTATTTGGAAAAATAAAAAAATACCTAAATTTTATTATTATTTTTTTTAGATGCCAAGAGCAACATGTGCTGTTGCAACTTGTAATAAAAGCTATTGTAAAACAAAGTTATTAAACAGGAAAGTTAGTTATTTTACATTTCCTAAAGATCCAATAATAAGGAGAAAATGGATCCATAATTGTAAAAGAAAAGATAAATTTAATCCTGATTCTTGTCATGTTTGCTCTGATCATTTCACAGAAAATGATTTTGAGAGAAATTTAAAAGCCGAATTATTAGGTTTATTGGCAAGACCTAAACTAAAGAAAACTTCTTTACCGACAGTAAATTTAAGAAATATAGAAAATGAAAATATGAAGAAGTCAAATAAAAGAAAGAACCGTTTATTAAAAAAAAAATAGAAAAACTTTTAGATGTAAATAAACAGGATAAACCAGAAGAATCTCTTAACAAATGTAACAATTGTAAAACTTTAGAAGATCTTAATTTTAAATTTAAACATGAAAATTCTATTTTAAAAATGAAGATTAAACATATTGATGTAAGAATGCAAGCAATCCAAAGAAATCTGAAATTGTTGAAAAGTAAAACTGTCATCATTCAAAAAGAACATGAAAAATTGAAAAAAATAAAAAAGATTTTGTTATATCAATATTGAAAGGTACCTTTACAGAAACAAATATATAATCTGCTGGAGAGAAAAAAGAAAATTAAATGGAAGAAAGAAGATATGAATTTGGCATTTACTTTGAGATATTTAAGCATAAGATCATATTTATACTTAAGAAATCAAATGAATATCTTGTTACCTGCAGTTTTGACACTTCGACGATGGGCTTTAAAAATAAATCTTTGTCAAGGCATATTAAATGATGTTATAAACATCATGAAAATTAAAGGCTTTGAACTTTCAGAAGAGGAAAAACTTACAGTTCTTCAGTTTGATGAGATGAAGGTAAATACTGTATATACTGTACTCATATTGATAAAACCACATAATTCAATAATTATTTTAAGTTTGTTTTAACATGTTACTGATATTTCAGGTAAAGCGTATATATGAATATGATAAAGTGAGGGATAAAGTTGTTGGACCCAATAATCAAGTTTTAGTAATGATGGCAAGAGGACTATTTGCATCGTGGAAACAACCAGTTTACTTGGATTTTGATGTTAAAATGAAAAAAAAAAAAAAAACTGTTATTTACTGTTATTTCAAAACTTTTTGATGCAGGATATACTGCTGTTGCTGTTGTTAGTGACTGTGGTGGACAAAATATAGGATTATGGAAGGAATTAGGGATAAATATATTCAATACTAAATTTATACATCCATCTAATGGAAATAATACCGTATTAGCCCGAATATAACGCGATATTTTTCGACCATTTATTTTCCGTTAAAAAATCGACTCGCGCTAAATTCGGGGTTTAAGTAATGGAATGTAATATAAACAAGGACATTTTCCTACAGAGATTAAAACGCGACTGAACGTCAGACCTAGCTCAACCGACCACTTCAAAACAACCATGTGAGCTAGTTAGTAGGCCTGCGCTTTTGTTTGCATAGCGCTACTATAGTAAGGCTATGTCTCCGCTTGTTCGAAGTTCATTAGTCACGTGATTTTTCGACCTCCTTTTAGTCACGGGGCTCTCACAGACGCCATTTTTTATCTTAAAATTGTGAAATTTTTGGCTTTGCTCGAAAAATTATTATTACATCTTTCTTTTCTTTATTTTCTCTACTTTTAAACAATGTAAAATATTTCTATATTGACAAAAATGCTTTATTTGTGTCGAATTTAATGTAATTTGATACGTAAAACGCAAAAAATAAACATATCAAATTTCAACTCACTGTAATTTATCTCATGTTTCACCGATTACCATCGGGTTTGTTTGTAAATGGGGAAGAAATATGACTCATTCAAGTTAAGTCAGTAGAAATTTCGTACTACTGCGAGAAAATTTGTCAATAGACCCGCTTTACCCCCTAACGCGAAAGTCAATAAACGCTAATTGTTTTATAACCCTATTTTCAAATGCTTTTTTCTGAGTTGTAAATCGACCAATTGACTAAGTTTTTATTTTGTTTTACTCAGAAAAATGTTGTGTTTAAGATTTAACAGATATTTTCTTTACATTTTTTCACTTGAATTTTATTTTTAATTTTTTATGTGATATAGTCGTGTGTTAGGCTTAACTCGATCATTGACATGAATGTAACCTGTGTTATTAGCTATAAATACCTAAATAAATGCTTATCTAATTGAAATTTACTTTCTTTGAATTCTTTTATGAGTATTATTTTTTTTTTCTAAATATCTTTATGAAAATTTTGGAGTCGCGTTAAATTCGGGGTCGCGTTATATTCGGGCTAATACGGTATATACTATTTTCTAACTCTACAGCTATTGCTATTAAAAGATATATTAAAACTGAAAATGCCTTAGCAGCTTATGAATTTATATCATCAGTTAATGCATGGTTTGATGTTATGAATAGTTCAACACCCAATTTTCATTACAAAATTGATTATCCCTCCAAATGTGCTTATGGCATTAACATAACTGAACAAAATAATATACTCTATAATACTTACAGAATAATTGAAAGTATGAGATGTGTATCTAAACAATCACTTCAAACATTTCAAAAAGGAATGCTTATATCTATTAAATCTATCAAAGATTTATTTTTCGATCTTAGTTCAAAATTTCCTAAACACCATTATATCTTAACATGTAAAGTAAATCAGGATTCTTTAGAAAACCTATTTTCACAGATTCAAACTAGAGGTGGTTTATATGATCATCCTAGTCCACTCGAAGTAATATATAGAGTAAGAATGATAATTTTAGGCAAATCACCAGGAATATTGCAAAATAAATTAAACACAGAAGATCAGATAGTTGAAAATTATTTAATAAATGAAATGTTTGAAGAGGCAGATTTACTGCAAGAAGTTTCAGATATGTCTAGTTCTAAAGAACAAGGAATATCTGAAAATTTATGCAATGTAAATGATGATGATTTATGTGAGATATCTCAGGAAAATGTAGAATTAAAAAATGATGGATTACAATATTTAGCAGGATGGATTGTGAGAAAATACAAAAAAAAAAAAAAAAAAAAATATTTAAAATATTAAAAAACTTTTGAACCTGATTTAATTGTTTTTACATAACACTTAATTTGTATATATTGATATCAATATGTTTATAACATAAAAATTGTTCTTTTTATAAAGTTATTTTTGTATATGTATGTGTAAATAATATCGTTTTTGGTACATGAATATTAAAAATTAAAAATAGACCAATATAATTTTTAGTTTTAAAAAAGAAGTCGTTTGATGATATAAATTAAATTAATTCATTTATATATAAATCACCTACGTAGGATTTACCAAAATTAATCTTTTAAGAAACTATTATTGTTATAATATCATAAAATAGATAAAATTGATTTCATTTACAAATTAGAAAAACGCATTTTAATTTCAACTTTACACGTAAAAATTACGAAGATTTGCTCAATATTCCGGATTTTTCTTATTTATAATCCATTTTTATTTACATTTAATAAAATATAAATCGTAATTAATGAAATATTAGCATGTAATTAAAGCTACAAGCCTCTGATCGGTAATGTTTTTACCATAAAGACATAGTAAGATATTTCGTTTTCGACTAGGAATGACGTCAAATAAGCAACCAATGAGAAGCGTTTCTTCTCTATGAGCTAACCTTATATTCTAGGACCTTGGGTAAGGAACCGACCATGTGTTTGTTCAATGCCTGAGCCGATTCAGTTTCCATCGGTGACGACTACTGCGATGATCAAATGGAGAACAAATCATTGAATTTATAAAGTAAATAATTAATAAAAAGTACATGGCCGGCGTTATTTACATTTAATAAATATATAAAAATATAAATACGACTATACAAAGATAAAACTTGCTTCTGTCTTTCAGAAGCAAGTTTTATCTTTGTATAGTCGTATTTATATTTTTATATATTTATTAAATACATTGAATTTATGTCAAATTCTAGACTGTATCGGTGACAGGAAACGTTGTCTTGTAGAAGGTGAAGCCGTTTTGGATGCTGGAGACATCGTATTTTGTGGATTAAACTCTAACAACAATACTGAAAGTTCATGTTGTTGCTTTAGTGTTGCAATCTCAGATATTGTCGTTTTAATACATCTCAATTACGGGGAGAATGCACGTGCAAAGCGGGGCTGTCTGGTTTTCGTAAACATGTGATAGCCGAACATAATACTAAAATGAAAACAAAAAACGTAAATTAACTTATATTTTCAATTAAAAATATTTTTAAAAATTTGACTGGAAAGTTATCTCGACATATGTATATGAAGATAGAAAATTTACCTATTTTCTTTCCGATCTGCGTACAAAAACAATTTTTCGATAGCATGTCCATTTACAAAAAAAAAATTAGACATTTTTTTCTTTTTATGTGGACGGCTTCAGATTTTCAAGAGAATAATTTTCAAACTTGAATAGGAATATTACCGCTACGTCATGACTACATAAGAATTATTATTTAAAAATAAAATAAAAGACTATCGTGTGTAGAATAAAAACACTTCTCACCTGTTACACGTTAACAGGTGAGAAGTGTTTAAATATTTAAAGCAGTATACACCATGTTTTAATATAAAAACATAACTATTATGATAACAACACTGAACATAGTTTTATTTGTTAGAGTTTAATCCACAAAATACGATGTGTCCAGCATCCAAAACGGTTTCACCTTTTACAAGACAACGTTTCCTGTCGGCTTCTTACCTGTTTCGGCAGCCATTTTGAGCGCCCTCTGTCGGATTTGGCGCTTGCCAATAACCTTACATGTTTTTATTACCAATAGATGCCCACTATTGACCATGTGTGTACTTCTCAGAGATTTAAATCTGAGTTTAAATAGACTCTTGATGATCTGGCCCCAATATTTTGGACACCATCTAGCCATTCTGTTATGAATCTAACTAAACCTGTGATGGTCATGTTAAAAAACTTTATTAGTGCCCAAGAACAAAAAGGTAAAATATCTAATGGATATATTGCCGTTATTCATTGTGTTTGTTTATTCTTTCAAAGTTTGTTTGTATATTTTACACCAATTCAATAAAATATATAAACACACAATTTTCTGAATTTTTTGCTTTGCAATTTATTCAAATATTTCATATTTCTAAATTTTGTAAGTTGCACCACATTTATTACCTCACCGGTTGAGCTTCTGAACTGGCTGTATATTGATATTTTTTTTATAAAACGTTATCAAACATTTCTTCCTTTAAAATTAAAATAAAGACCAAATCTGCCCAAAAGGGATCACCATCAGTGGCGTAGCGTAATGGGGGCGTCAGGGGCGGCCCGCCCCGGGCGGCACTTATAGGGGGCGGCAAAATTTCACAATAAATAATAATATCCTGTAAAAATACCTAAATAAGGGGGCGGCAAAATTTTCCTCCGCCCCGGGCGGCTGACTCCCACGCTACGCCACTGCTCGGAATGGTCAATTATTACCGACCATTTATTCAAAATCTCGCCCATATAGTACAGCCCTTAACCGACTTAACTAAAAAGGGAGCGAAATTCGATTGGAATTATAAATGTGAAAAGAGTTTTAAGAGAATTAAAGAAATGTTAGTTAACACCCAAACGTTGGGACATCTTGATTTTGGGAGCGAATTCCTTTTGAGTACCGATGCCAGCGAGGGATGCATAGGGGCAGTGTTGAACCAGAGGGTGGGGGAGAATTAACATGTCAGCCCAATAGGATTTTATAGTAAGAAGCTGCAAGGGAACGAGAGGATGTATTCGACTGTGGAAAAAGAATGTCTGGCCATCGTCCTAGCATTACGTCATTTTAGATATCTTGTACTCGGACGCCCGGTGATTGTTTATTCCGATCATAAACCACTAGTATTTCTACAACATATGCAGAATCACAACCGACGCCTAATGCGATAGGCCATGGAATTGAACGAATATGATCTAACTTTGGCTCATGTAAAAGGAAAAGAGAACGTGGTTGCGGATTTTCTCTCAAGGAAATGTGATTACAACAGTGATGTGATTACAAATAATGTGACATCGAATCAGTCTAGACCTATGGAAGAGATTGACAAACTCATAATAGAGTCTCAGGACACCGATAAAATTTTCGGTCCAATTAAACGTAAAATTCTTGGGATAGAGAAACCAAACGACACGGTGGATGTGTCTATAGAGAATTTCGATATTATCGACAGTGAACTTGTGACAATTAACCAAGTAGATGATGACTGTCGAATGATTAGAAGATGTGTTGGTGAAAGTGCAGTCAATCAAATTATTTCGACACATCATTGTCACCCCCTTGCTGGTCACATGGGAATCGCCAAAACATTTGCTGCAGTTAAACGCTATTTCTACTTTCCGAAGATGTGGAAAAGGATAGAGGAATTTGTTAGAGTGTGCAAGGTGTGCCAGCGTTATAATCGTCACAAAGGAAAAGCCCCGTCCAGGATTTCAAAACAGCGTCGCGCCCCATGGTCGAAGTCTCTGTTGATCTTATAGGACCACTCCCAGTAACGGAACGATCAAACCGCTATATACTTGTATTCATTGATTTATTCTCAAGATATGCTGAAGCCGTGGCCATCCCCTCCCAAGATGCAAACACAATCGCCGAGGCATTCTTTTGCAATTTCGTCTGCCGATTCGGGTGCCCGAACGTACTAATATCAGATCGAGGACCGAATTTGACATGTAGTACGATGGAAGAAGTGTGCCGAATGTTAGAGGTCAAACGAAGAGTGACGACCGCGTACCGTCCCACATCTAATGGCCTCATCGAACGGTTTAATAAAATAATTGTTGAAATTATCGCCCGCATATCAGATGGGGATAATCGTAATTGGGATACCCACCTCCCAGCAGCCATGTTCGCGTATAGAAACGCTGTAAATTTAGCCACAGGTGAGACGCCCAATTTTTTAATTTACGGTTTTGACCCCCGCTTCCCTAATGGTGACAAGATAGAGTCGAGTGGAACCAGAACATAGAAAGTTAACGCTCAGATCTCGTGGAGAGACTCGAGACTGCGCATAAAATGGCGCGTGCTCTGAGTGACGAGAGCAAGAGAATGAGTCGGGAATATTGAAATAAACACCGCTCTCTCCGAAAATTTAAAGTAGAAGAATTAGTATGGCTAGCACGACCTCTTCATGATCCTACAAAACGAAAATTCTCTGCAAAGTATTTGGGGCCTTTCCGCATAGTTGATAGGATAAACGAAGTAAACGTAAGAATAAGGGGATGTAAGGATGGGGATGACCAAACAGTCCACATTGACCGGCTCAAGAGGTATGTTGGTCTCGAAAGAAAATTGGCTAATCTTAGAAAAAAGAGAGGCCGTACGCCCCGAAAATTACCAGTCAGAACTGACGAGATACAAGATAACGAAGAGGAGGAACAAATCGAACGTAGGGCATATAGACAAAGGGAAACTGTTCTACCAGAAAATGATGAGAATTATAAGGATCAAGGGGAGAGAATACCTCAAACTGAAGATAGTTTGAGTGGCGGGTACAACTTGAGAAGGCGCCAAATCAACTTCCGTGCATTGAGTCGTGGAAACTACAATTAGATATTAAACTTTGTAAAGATACAAAATGTAGCATATTGGTAAGCCCAACATTACTTATAGTGTAAAGAAAAAAATTTTCTGTTTGTTGTTGTTGTAAAGGTTAATGGGAGGAGGGGAGATATGTGGTCTGAAGACCACGTGTTCTGTTGCCTAACCGGCTCGTAACCAACCCCTTAGGTGGTTCACGGTGTAAAGGAAGGACAGGCCCTCATAGCGTAAAAGCTTCCTGTTGTAAAAGTTAATGGGAGAAGGGGAGATATGTGGTCCAAAGATCACGTGTTCTATTGCGTGATTCTTGGGTGGGCCGCAGGGTAAAGAAAGGATGAGCCGCGTTTTCGGAAGAAAGAGAGAGAGAGGGGGGGAGATTGCGCATGCTCAACGGAAGAAGAGGGAGTTTTTCGGAAGAAAGAAGGGAGAGAGGACGTGTAGACGATAGAGTCGCGAGATTGTTTTTTTGTGTGTGTTGTTTCTTTTGTTTTAGTGTCTGTTATAGCGAAGAGACAGAGTAGTGATTGGAAGGACTAAAATAAACTTTAAGTTCCTTGCATTGGAGTCATAGAGTGTGTGATTTATTTTTTTGAAGTTTCTTTTTGTTTTGTTCCTGCACGAGGAATACCCTAAAGATCGAGTACTTCCCCACAACATAATAATTTATTAAGGTGACCAACTATTTTTTGTTCAAAAAGAGTACACTTTGCCGTACATACTACGCATGCGTCAAGACTGTCAAGCATGCCGTACATACTGCACATCAAAGATCAGCCTGGGGATTACGTACACAAATATTGGAGAGATAGATATATCCATCTCTTTTCACAAATGTAATTTTGACGTTGTTAGAAAAAGAGGTCTGTAGTATCTATCTATCTCTCCAGGTCACATAATACGGCCTCTCAATTGTGCCGGAAACGGCAGCCATATGTGCGCACGAAATTCAAATCACTGTCAAACTTGTGTCTGGTGTTTGCCCTGTCCTCTGACGTGCCGGAAACGGCAAGCAATATGCGCGCGTGAAATTCAAATCACTGTTAAAATAATTTTAAATATTTAATTAATAAAATTGAAATAAAATAATCTAAAAAAATGTTTTAGAAATACAAATGAGTATAAAATTATACAAATGAGTACTTTCAGAGTACAGGATTTGAAAAGAGTACGGTTTGCGAAAAAAGAGTACAAAACTCAGTAAATGAGTACAGTTGGTCACCTTAAATTTATAAAAAGCGTACCAAGTGTAAGATTTCTGTTCTGCTGAGTTGTGTTTTCCCAAGTGCAATACGTTTATTTGCGCAAATTAGGATACCAATTTTTAGGTTTTAATTAAAAAATTGCAAGAGATGCAGAATTTAATTATGAATTCCTTGGAAGAAGTAACAATGAGTATATGATGCACGAGTGTGAGAAGAAATTGACTATTATACGGATATGTGTCATGTGAAACGAGGTGCACATATTGAGGGATTTTTAACGAACGGATATGAAACTCTGAGTTGTTTTTTTTTCCTTTGTTTTAAAATATTTAAATTATTTTCAGATAATAATTAACATAATTACAGTAATTTAAAATAATAGCAATTTTTGGAAGGTCCTGTATATTTAAAATAAAATGAAATATCACACAGAGATACTGCAAAATTAAATCAAATTTTATGTATTGACTTCATTATAGTCATAACAATAAAACACAAGAATAACTTACAATGTAGAAATGTTAATAAAATAAACAAGTAAGTTTCACTTGCATGAATGTATGGATAGAATGTTGAATGTATGTACCTGTACGAGTTGTAGTTAACTCGTTTAATTGGTTGTTGAAGCGATTATTCATACCACTTAAATAAATTTAAACTTTGGTACTAAATGCAACTCAGATGCAAGTTCTGATTAGCTAGCGTATGTCGGATGATCACTCCTCAACGTATTATTATTACTTTGCCCGACTAGGTAGTTAGGGACTTTAGCCATGCTGGAGTATTTGCTGGCAGCATTTCTGGCTGATTTTTGAAACTGCAAAGCATCATTCTTCACCCCGGTTTCCTATTCTTCGTCACTGCGACGGGGGGTAGGTAAGGGCTCTGAAGATGGTGTTTAGCGGGATCTTTGATCCCAGCAAACTTTAAAAATAGCAGTATTCATAATGCCCGTATTAATCACTTTGTCCATAACATATACGTGGTACGATCCAAAAGTTCGGGGAATGCAGTAATCTATGACAACAAAAGCATGTATTTGAAGTTACAGCGTATGAAATGGATTCTACCAAACCACCTCTACGTGTTCAGGTTAATTTCACCCATGTCATGAGATTAAACCGCGAGCGCTGTTGTTTTTTTTTCCGGAGATAGTTACCTTTGTCCTGCGACGTAATCAAAGTGGAGTTTCAAGAACAACCTCCAACATTTCGACTTCACCGTGACCTTTCACCGTAGAATCACCGTACACCTTTCTTAGCAATTTTAAAATCTCCGTAGGTGTTTTACCTAAACGCTGACAAAATTTAATGTTGGAGGTTGTTCTTGAAACTCCACTTTGATTACGTCGCAGGACAAAGGTAACTATCTCCGGAAAAAAAACAGCAGCACTCGCGGTTTAATCACATGACATGGGTGAAATTAACCTGAACACGTAGAGGTGGTTTGGTAGAATCCATTTCATACGCTGTAACTTCAAATACATGCTTTTGTTGTCATAGATTACTGCATTCCCCGAACTTTTGGATCGTACCACGTATATCTCTGGTGTATTGATGTATACATCTTTTTTTAGATATTCGTTTAGAAAGGCAGTTGGGGCGTCTATCTGACGTAGCTTCCAGTTATGCTGTACTGCCACGGAAAGTAAAATTTTAATTGTAGACATCCTACAGACTGGCGCATAGCTAAATTCCCCTTCTTCTTCATAAGGTACCTTGAATTTTCTTGCCACTAACCTGGCCTTTCTTGTTCCGTCGTCTTTGTTAAATATCCATTTTGTGTCTATAGCTATCTGGCCTTCTGGCAAATCTACAGGTGTCCACGTTTGACGTTTCTGGTGTCTAATTCTTTCTCTATAGCTTTCTTCCACTCTAGTGACTTGCATGCTTCCTGGTACGTTTTAGGTAAAGTGGCTAGAAAATATAGTGTCGAAAGCGCTTATATCCCTCCAGTTTAACCGTTGGGTCCACACATCGAGGTTAGTGACGTCATAGAAAAGGTGGCGCTGATGTCAATCATAGTGCTACTTTTTGCTATAGCTACATAATATCCTTTCATACAACATTGAAAGCGATTAAATTTGTGTTTGTAAAGTAAATAAATTCATAGGAAATGTTAGTCGGTGTTAATCAATATTAAACGTTAATTTCTTGGTGACATTTTTAAATTATATAGATGAATGGGAGAAATATGCTGGTAGCAGTGATGGTAAAGGATTTTTAAGTAAAAGCCCAGCTAGAGCTCAGAGTGAGCATTAACAGTACTCTTTCGTTACTCCAATACTTAAATCAACAGTTCAAATATAGCTACATCCTAACGTTTCGTTTAATTAATTAATTAAACCAGGAAAAAAATAATTTCTTCGGTATTGTCCGGCAGTATGCAGGTTGCAATGACCATCCTAATGCAGGTCAGTTTTTCACAATTATTAATTGCCTGAGCTTCTATAATTTGGCTAGGTCACATGAAACAGGTAATGTGCAAGAAAATATATCAATTCTGATTCTGTGTGTACGGTCCTTGTAATCCAAAAAATGATTCTGGTAGACGATCATACAGCAATGGTTAGGAAATTTACGGTTTATTTAATCAACTCAGCATTTCGGGTTGGCTTATCTCCCAACCCCTCTTCAGTGCTGTCAAAGAATACAAATTATGGTAAGGTTTCCGACAATATTAAACATTACGTAAAGTGGAATACATTAATATAAGTTCTCTTTTCTCTGTACCAAACTTACCACAACTTGATATAACAAATATTCAGAAAAAAATTGATGAGCTACTTGATCCTGGAGACATAGATAAGTATATTTCTGGTAGCAATTGGGCGGTAAATGATCATTACTCATATATCAGAAAAAAAGTGACTCACGTTTAATTTATTTCTAGTTGGCTGCACTGAACATAGAGAAATTGTCACTAAATATATTGTAAAATTTTACTTACTGACTAGATTACATTTCCTCATAAAGGGTCTGAATACATCTAAAGAATACACTAGAAAGCAAAAATTCTACCTAAAGCACAGACGAATCACATAGCTACCGTACTGCAACTGCAGAATTAGGCTAAGAATAAACGATTTCATCCAACTTTCTGACCAAATATTTAGTTTATATATATTACTCCACTGTAATTTTTAATTCCTTTCTTTTTCTTGAAAAAGGTGATAAATCTACATGCATATTAATCTGTAATTTTTTAAGATTTTTCAAATATGCAGTGTATGAGTAGTAGCATAAAGCTTGCACATTAAAAAGTTTAGTTTATATGCGTAGGTACTGTACTTTTGGCAGTAGGCTAGTAATCGTTTATTCGTTACATACTTAATTTTGTAATTTTATATTGGGACAATAAAGTAACATTCAGCATTTATATTTTATATACTGTGTAGAATCTAATTGAAATTTTATATTGCTTTATAGTATGTCACATAATACTGTATGAACGGTATACAGTATTATGTAGCTGATGGTATTTGCCTAATAAGTTCTAAGTGGAATAGATTCACAAAGCCATATAAAAGTTACATTTTATTATTAAAAATATGATAAATTTTATTTTTTAGTAAATATGAATAAACCTTGTTGGTAATAACAAGAGTAGATTACTCTTATACTCTAAATCAGCTGCTCTAAATAATACTTGTTTGTACAGTACTCAACAGTTGTAATGTAAAAATAGACAATACAGTGTAGGCTATTTGATTTAAAAAGAATCTTAATTAGCATTAATAAAATCGAATTCCTTCATGAATAAATGTTAATAAAATAATACTATATAATAATTGATTGCTTGTGTTATGATTTATTATCGATCTAAATTCTTTTACTACTAAAAATCTCACCTAAAACCAATATAAACATAGGATGATACAGCCAATGTAGCACAACGATTGACAGCAGCGCCTCTAGCGGCAACCTCTAATAGAGGGACAGAAAATAAGCTCGATTCCGACACTATATTTTCTAGCCACTTTAGTTTTAGGCCCGACTGTCGATGATAAACAATATGCAGTATTCGCATTTTTCACCGGATGCTCGCCCTCTGGTGTTTAAAAACAAAACTATTCTATCTGGGTCGTTTGCTTAATTCTTGTGTATTATCAGCAGTAAAGATGAATAGAAAAAGCAAAGCTTTCTGTTGCGTTCCAAATTACAATTTCAAAGACTTACAGGAGCCTAATATAAGTTTTCGTCTATTCCCACATGAAAAACAGATGATTATTCGGAAATCGATCGGTTATATTTATGAGCTTCTCCGAATTCTGAGAGTGGATTACTGTTAAGAATTGGCGGTTTCCCGATTGTCCAACTTTACACGAACAAGTTATGCTGTCAATTTTAAAAGATATTTTCTTAAAGTTAAAATGCCAGTAATTTTGTGTGGGACAAAGGATCGGATTTAAGCATTTCGAAGCCCTAAGCTGAACTCTATGTCCCCTTACCAACCCTTCACAGTTTTAGAAGTCAATCATAAAAAGAAAAGAATTAAATCAGATTATGTCTCCGATTTATACGGATATTGGAAGAAAAAGATGAGGTTTCACTAGTCTTGTTTTATAACTGAATTTAATTAAATTTTTATACTCATTCCATTAAAAATCTTTTTAAAATTCGTTTTATCTATTTTTTTTTAAAAAGATCTTACGTTAATTCTTAGAGCCGCCGCAAACTACAGGAAGCAAGAGCTAGCGTACTCTCGGTCGCGCTCCTAAGCCCCGCCTTTTTTCCCATGATGCTATGGGCCATTTTTGCTAGGTAAGCTACTCGAGCACGAAGCAGCCGCAAACTACACAACGTTTGCTCGCGTAACTAGTCCACATGACGTGGAATCCAGATGTGGATTGGCTATAGAACAAAGATTTTATTATAACCTATACTTGTCAGTTTTCGTTCTGTCAGTTATTATAACGGAACCTATCTGTCAGTTTTCGTTCCGAACTTTGAAACAGAATGGGAAAAATATGCCTATTAGTTAAGCCTAACTAGGCTTAAGCCTATTTATAAATAACTATTTTAATATACAACGTTTATACCATTTTCTTTTCAATACTGAATGTATTAATCATGTAATTTACGTACATCGATAAAATTCTATTATTTCTTTTTCGACGTGTGGCATGTTTATGTAGTCATCCATTTTCCGCTGCTCTCTCTTGCTAGCGTAATGCTCTCGTTGTTGAATTCTGTGAACAGCGAGAGTACTCTCGTATCGCTGCTCTAGCAAACGAAAAACCACGTGAGCAAGAAGAGAGGGGCGGAGCCTTTGACGTCATCGGTTGTGCTAGGGCACGTTTGCTAGCATTTTGCTCTCGCAAAGTGCTAGTTTGCGGCGGCTCTTAGAAAAAAATTAATGAAATACTACACAAAATAAAAAGTAAAGCATATACTGTTGGTTCGTAAAAAAATGTTTATTACAAAATTCGACTTTAATTTTTTTTTTACAAATGTTTGAGGCCCCTTGAAAGTCGAAGCCCTAAGCAACAATTTAAATAGCTTTTTACTTGTAAATCCAGTCCTGATAGGACAATGTCGAAGCTGATGCTCTTAACACAAAGGGCACAAATACGTATAGAACGATCTCTCACTTGTTTCGATACCACATAAAGACGTGTCCCGCTAGCAATAATTGTTCTACTATAAAATTTCTCGATAAACAGTTACAAGCAGCATATCATTATATCGGACAACAATATATGATTAATTTTACAATACTAGTTACAAGCGACCCAGATGAAGTAGCCATTTTGTGGAAAATGCAGCGCCCTGTATAGTTCATGAAAAACGCGAATACAATTCAAAACGATTTAAATGAGGTTTTTTAATGCCTCTTCTAACTTTAAAATTTTCCATTTTGTCTTCTCTTTCATCTTTTCGCTTGCTGTTGTTATTGTTTCCTACTATTCTTCCATCATCATCTTGCGCTTCTTCAATATTGGGTATAATTACAGTTGGAGAAACCATCCCTCTTCTATTTGCTTTGGTCTAGCTCTTTCGTTCTCTATATCCTCCATACAGCCTTCATCAAACCGTACGTCTCGTGATCTTATTATCCTTTCTTCTTTCTTGCGAAGACACAATGCAGTGACTGAGTGACAGTAGATTTAAAACACTGGGCAAATTTTCATCCTTTATTCGGTTGGAACGCTTTTTACATCACGCGTTTCGGGCCGATGCCCCTCTTCAGCCAACTAAACAACAAAAGGTGTTTTTTACATAAGAAGAGAGTACAAACAGATATTTAAAGTAAACAATACAGCAGCATACACAACACTCCATAAAACGTACCTTATAATTGTCTGTACGTGTTACAAATACTGGTACATATGTACAAACAGCACAGCAGTTATTGGGGGTTGTTACCTCCTAAATGTTGGTGTTAAGAGCTTGTATACTGGAATTAATTTTAAATATACATTTATATAATCAACTAAAAAAGTGGGTTTTTTCATTAAAAGTTTAAAATAACATTACCCATTAAAGACTGGACCGCACCTCGTACGAAAGCATAGACAGAGTACGAGTAGTCCAACAGCGTAAATCTGTATAAAATTCCATAAAAGATTTTAATATCAATCTGTGGAAATGTATCAAATTATTCTCTACAGATCGTAATAATCATGCTCGTACCATGCTTGACATCCAAATATTTTCAGCGTACTGATATCATTCCGTCCATGCCACAGAAGTGATGGCCTTTTCTTTCTGTGAAGAGCACTTGTTGGAGGTTATTTAGTTCTAGGCTGAGCTCTTTAAAGTCTCTCTCCATAACTCCTTTGAGATTCGAGTCAATGAGTTTTGTGCGGATCACGTTTAGCAAAGACTTATTCATGCATTCAGCCTTCCTCCCATCTGTGGGCTGTAGCTCATAGTATATTCCAATAGTATGCCAGTGTTTTGCAAATCCTTTAAAATTGTTTGAACTAAATTCCCCAGTCATCCAGTCGCAGTCTTTTCACTAAGACCATGCTGAGCTTTCATTTCTCCAATACGTGTATAATCTATCAAGTTATCCTCTGCTTCACTCTTGTTCTTTAACAATTTAACAACGACAAAATGTGAGAAGTCATCTAAGATTACCTGAAAATACTTTTAACCACTAATTGTAAATAGCGTAATTGGTCACACACATCACTATACACAAGTTCACCTATGGCAGTAGAACATCTTTCATTGCGGTAAAAAAAGAACTCGAGAAGCCTTTCTTTCTACATACGTTGAGCACGTTCGATTCGAAACAGGCCCATCTGTCGCAGTGCATCTCTTCGTAGGTGACCGAAACGTCGATGCCACAAATCGTCTTCACTACAGCATGGCACTCTTCTTTAATCCTATTGTCTGTCCACTTCCAAAGTTTAGAGCCCATTTTCTGTTACATTCCAACATGAAATTATTTCCAAAAACTTGTATATTCCTTCTCCACCACAATCCGATGTTCCTTTGAGGTCAGTTTTGATACTGACAGCAAATTATGTTTAATATCAGGACTGTGAGTGATCAATGGTAATAGTGTGTCCCTGACGTGTTGCCTGCAACTCACTACTTTTAGTTGCCTTTAAAACTTCACCATTAGCTATATAAATAGTCACTTCGTGATACAATGACAAAACATTACACATAAGGAGTCCTAATTCCTGTTTCACAAAATGATTACTCGCTTCCTAACCCAGAACATTATTATTATTATTCGAATTGCTTCTTTGGTTACAGATGTTTGCTGCATATAATGAAATTTGCTTTTCTTTACCAAAGATTTGTTGACTATCCTTATTACAAAGACCTTGGGTTCTAAATCCTTTTCTTTGCCCTAACATGGGCTGAGAGCGCTTTGGGCATCGTGGCTAAAAATGCGATTTGCTCCGATATATATGTGCAACCTCTGCTGTTCGCTTTGAAACTGACTTCGTTGGTTTCCAGATGTTATTTTCTTCACGGGATTTTAATTTTATTTCATCATCTAGTAATCTTGTTTTGACAAAATCCATTTTGACTTATGTCAGTTTCCAAAGCCGGCATGACTGCATTATATTTGGAAGGCAGGGAGATCAATAAATGACACACAGTATTACCTTCTCCAATTTCGGATCTGAGATCTTGAAGAACTCTTATGATTGTATCAAATTTTAAAAAATGGCCTTCCAGGCTTTCATTCTTACCCGAGCGTAAGTTCAACAGTTGTCTCCACGTCAGTTTAGTGAATGAGCTTGTTTTCATGAGTACGACTTTCAGAGCTAGTAACTGAGCTTTTGCAGTTTCACAATCCTTAATTATATCTAGATGTTTATCGGATATTCCTTGTATTATTATTGCTATGTTCTGGCTTGTGTGTTTATTTTAGTTATGGAAACGCAACACTTAGGCGATCTGCTTAGGAGGAATGTCTTCCGGGAGGTCTTTTTAAGGGTAGCTGGCCCTTATTCAGGCGTTACAGACGAGGAGAAAATCTGGAAAACTCCACTGGCCAGCCCGTTCTGGTGAGGCGCGACCCTACGACCGAAATCCGTGTTCAGATAACTGAACCGCTTAGCCATTGGTGGGCCACTGTGCCTTGGCATTCTTCACCATATATTTTTTTTTTCTTTCAGCTTTTTCGTCTGGTGGATCACTCTAAATCACGTCCTCACACTGTTCTCTTTTTAGAATAGATATAATTCTAAATATCCAGTTATTAAAATTATTTGCTTCTAATACTGGCACAACCGTTGCAACTCCCGTCATTTCTACTACTCCACTAAACGAAGTCAACTATATAAAATTTAAAGAACTTACTGGAACCTCTGGGCCCCCATAACCTGTTAAAAGTGAAGAGATTGTGTATAATGATACATTGCTTTAATTAAACACAGTTTTCAGTTAAACGAACAAATAGAAAAGAACAGCAGAACAGCACTACGAAATTCGCATTCCTCGACACGAAAAACAAACAAAAAAAAATCCCACTTCACTTTTTCTAAAGCAGGAATTTCTCAGGGTTCGATCCCCATCTCCAGTGGTAGATTGTCTTTAATCATTTTGATAAATGATCGGATGGTCGAGCGGTCAAGGTGACACCCTACACTCTACGAATCCCAGGATCGAATCAGGACAAGCCGGAAAAACCTCAGGAATTTTTCAGGCGAAGGTCCTGAAAAATGGCCCTAATATGGTGGGCCCGGTCCTTCGCTACCTCGCAGCCCCATTATGACTTGCTAAAAAAGCTTTTTTAGTACCCACAGGGAAGAGCAAAAAAAAAACCAAGATGGAGTTAAAAAAAAAGTTTCCGCCATCATTTAGAGGCTAAGCATTTTCGACTTCTGTGAACGTTTCATAACGCAATTTTCACAATCATACACATGTATATTGTAATAAAAAATTAACTTTACACTTACCAGATTAAGTTAACAATTCTAGCATGGCGTTTTAATTAATTTTTTAAAGATTAACTGAAACATGCAAAGGAAAAAAAAAAAAATTCAAATAGGTACAGCACTTAATGAATTTACAGTAAGTCCAAACACATCAATTCCTTTAGTATCATCAGCAGCTAAAGAAAAATCTAGATATCAAAATTTATATTTCAGGTATTATTTGTTTGTTAATTAAACACTAGCGAGGTTGAGGCCGGAGTTTTAAACGCGAAAACGTGTACATCGGACGTTCAGCGCCGCTTTTCTGTAAGCCTAGAAGTTTGACAGTGTTTGGAAAGTCAGTGGAATCATGCTCGACATTCCAAACGCCATTGTCAAGCTTCTAGGCTTACAGGAAAGCGGCACTGAACGTCCGACGTACACGTTTTCGCGTTTAAAACTTCGACCTCAACCTCTCTACTGTTTTACAGTAAAATATATACATACGCGCACAAATGCATGCATGCATGCATGCGTGTGTGTGTGTGTGTGTGTGTATACATAGACAGAGACACAATTTAAAGTTATATAATGTGTTATACTGTATTTTATTGAAATGTGTTCAATAAAATCTGTTATTTTATCATGTTTTAAAATTCAATTCATTATTATTATTAATTTTTCTTGTTAAACTGCCGATAGTAAAAAAATTTAGTATTTTATTTTAAATACTGTCACATTCATAAAAAAAAACATTTGTGCATTTTGATACTTATTATTCATCTTTAGTTGTTTTTAAATCGCTGTGCATATATATAATTAAGTTAAAAAGAACACAATCTATATTGTAAAAACTGCATTTTTATTAGAAACAACCTAATTTCAAATCCCATATAACATTTTTAAATGACACAATTCAAATACCATCAGCTTTATACTACTGTTATTCAAAAGCATTAAAGATCACATACTTGGTAACATATCTTAATGCAATGATCATACTCTTCATAACGACATTTGATTGGCAATCAAAATTGCCAAAAAAGAAAAACTTTGTTCATTTAACATCAACAAACTGGACTGGCATTACATTTTCATGCCAGACATCACATCAGAAATACCAAAAAAGTCTACACATATACAAGGAGCAAGTACACATGCACATTAATAACTGCATGTCATACCAAGTGTAGCTGTTGGCTTAAAGCACCTTAAAGAATCATTATAGAAATGATTGAGACCTCTGCATTTTACAGTACTTTTTATATAACCTGCAACAGCAGCCGTTCAATGGTATGTTGTAATTAGAGCCAATCAAGGCCGCAAAGTGAAAGACTCTTGGCTCGGTTTCCGTGGAGATGATGATGACACTTGATGGTGAGATGACTCGTTTCTTAGCATTCAGTGACTTTGATCAAAAATTCCATCCATTGAATTAAGATTGTCAGTGTTGGTAACTGTTATTTTGGGAAAATTTACTGAATGATTTCTATATATATATATAATATTATGTGTATATATTATATATATGTATGTATATTTTATATATATATATTTATTTATATATATATATATATATATTTATATGTATATGTATATAAATGCCCCTGGAGAAGTTATTTGTGTGATTACCAAAATAATTATGGTTTAATTACAACAAATTGCATTTGTTTGTTTGAGATTAAGTGAATTTTTCATTAAGTTTCTCCGCATTTGCATCTGCAAGAAAAAAAATGGATGTTTCCAAATAAAATATGGATTGAGTCATGCAGTTACTATCATTAAGCTTTTCAGTCATCACGGGTTCTTGTATACAACAGGATGGAGATATTTTGTGTAACACTCAAGGAATGAATGAGTTACAAAAAACATTTATATTATAAAGGCATATAGAACAAAAATTAAAATAAATTTTTTTTCTTTCATCATCAATAGTTTAAAGCATTAAAAAAAAAAAAGACGGCATTTATAATAACCTTAAAATCTAACTCTCAAACATAAAAAAAACTATATTAAAATATATTCCAAACAAGAACTCATCAGGTGCTACTAGCAATGAGACATTAAATTTGTAAGTAACATTCATAATCCAGAAGGAAGACATTATTTATTATACTAGAAACAACTCTAATGTAAATAAATGACAGAAAAAGTTCACACCACCACAGATAAAAAAGAAAGAAAAAAAGGGTTGCAATGAACTAGCCTGGAATACATTAAAATGTTCACTCTGAAGTGCAAGAACACCGATTCCCAAGATAGTGAATTGCATATTATATTTAGTAGTTTACTACAATGAACTTTCTTCCTTTTGTAAATAGAACATTTATTTTATCAATACGGAAATATGTTAAACTATTTTTCCTTTTTTCTTTAAATATATTTTAAAAGTGAAGCATATTCACTATTATACTCAACTACATTTACCTAAATAGCATACTATTATATATTCTTGTATTCTTTGTTTTTAAGATAGAAGAGAAAAATTTGAGGCAGTGATTTTTATAGCAATTTTACTTAATTGCTAACTTGACTGCATTGATTTATTAAAAGTTAGTCTATTCCCAAGTTTCTTTGAAACCTTCAGAATTCTCTAATTCTTACATTCATAATACAACATTGGGAAGCAAGGATTCAATATTTCTAACCAGATATATAGTATAACAGTCAAATAGTAAAACATTTCTGTTTTAGGCATAACTCTCTTAAATCTACTTTCTCCTATAATTCTCCTAAACCACCCAATATGAGAATTCTTAATTATAACAAGTAAGAGCTAAACAATTTGAAAGCTTAATTTCAATCTGTTTACAATTTTCTATTAATAACAAATAATATTATTTCCCCTTAAAAACCAATTAAATAATTTAAAGAATACAAAGAGCCAAAAATGTATTCCAAGCTAGACATTTTGCAGGAATGATCCCTGTTCTGCACATAGAAGTAAACAAATAGTATGGACCAAGATGATCTGCAGATAGAGCAAACTCTGTGATGTTAATCACAACCCTTTCCCAGAGATGAAATGGCTAGAAATGAAAAAGGTGCATTCTGCAAAAGATGAGGCTCACGCTAGCCAATAATTGTAGCTAGCGTGAGCATTCTGCTAGCAGCGTCTATTTCTCCAATAGTCCTTGTATTCCTGATGGCTCACAGTTATTTTTTCACTCTGATATCGGGTGAGACGGATGGATTTGCGAATTTCTGTAGTGATGACACCTTTGTAACCACCTTTTCGGAGAAGGGAATCAATGGTCTGTATACGATCCCATCCTATAAAAAAAAATTTATATATAGAAAAATTTTATCACCATAATAAATTCAGAAAAATAAAATTAAATAAAAGATTAAAATAAACTTAGAAACACCATTGAAATGGATTTACATTAATAACAGAAAATAGTATAACGGAATTTATAAAATCAATTATTCCTCAAAACTTGCCAATTTTATCCAGTGATCAAATCTTCCTGATAATTTATCAAAAGCATTCAAGCAATTCACTGTTTCAAAGCTCCAGAGTTTCTGGGTTGGATCCTAGGTTATCATTATGAGACAATGACAATATAATTAAAATTTGAAGGATGCTTACATCAAAACCTGGTAATACAAAATATAATTGCCTGACTTGAACATGTGGTCCTTGGGAAGAGGGCAAAGTTGTAATGGTAAAGGGAGAATTTTTCCATGTGTTCAATTATGATGATGAAGGGAAAATGACTTTCAAAGAAATTTGAGAAAGGAAAATTTTTTAAACTGAAATAAGTAAATGCCCTAAAACATCAGATTAAAATTTCCCCATATAACAAAACAAAACACCCATTAAAATACAATATAAGTAAATAACAATTAATAATAAATATATACATTTGAAAAAAACATAGAATAAAAACCAGATAGTATAAAACAAAAGACAACAGTTAGAGATTTATTATGATACATAAAAATTTTTTACAATTTTTATTTTAAAACAATAAAATTTGAATATTCACAAACAAAGAAAATGATGAGACCACTGAATCAATAAATTTTTATGGTGTTATTTATGATTTTTTTTTTATTGTTTTGATTTGATAAGAATTGTTAATATGGTTCCTTTTGTATATGTATATGTGTATAAATTTAATCCAAATGACTAAATAGAGTAATTTTTCCATAAAAAATCAAGAACATGACTAGGAAGAATTTGAAATTATGTATTTTAAATTCTTTTAAAACTTCAAAAAGTTTTAAAAGAAACTTTTCCAGAAAGTCCATGAGGATGAGTCTTATTTCTAAACCAGCAAGGAATGCCCAGCTTTGCCTGGAAACTCTGGGAGAGAGTTGCATTGTCCTCATAAAAGCTGGCACACGTTTCCTGCAGGATGGCAGAGAGTGACTATGCAAAATTTGGTGCAAATCAGTCAAAGGGTTTGGAAATTTGTAGGGGAGATGAAAGCAGTAGAAAGGACTAAGGGAGTAAAAGAAATGTCAAGAAATGCAAAAAAAACCAGAGGGTAAAATTACACTGATCACCATTCTTTCCTTATGTTATAGAATATAGCAGTCCAAAAGTTAAATATACTGTTTCTGCAAGCACATCAATCTCAAACTTTTGCAATAAAAAGTGTTCAAAATACATTTTTTAAAAAGTATTTTAAATTCAACATTTTAATTTATATAAAATTTTACAAGTATTTTTTCCAGTCTTGATTATAAAATCTATTTGGACAATATATATGTGGTGCAAACCAAAAGTTTCGAAAATTTATTGAAAATGGTACACTTACATGATAAATTAACTGACCATCTCCTTTGAAGTAGTCTTTTGCTGCATTGATGCACTGGTCCCAGCATGATTTTAATGCTAGGAAGCACCCATGAAAGTAACTATTTTGTAATTTCCTTCAGCTGTTCCTGCATTATCCTCAATCTCATCTACCATCTCAAATCTTTTTCCTCTTCAGCTTCATTTTCGGGAACGAAAAATAATTACAGGGAGTTAGATCAGGTGAGTAAGAGGGTGGGAAATGACAGTAGTGTTCGTGAAAGTTAAAAACTAATGCACAACAAGCAAGGAATGGGCCAGTGCACTGTCATCATGCAATGCCCAAGATTTGTTCTTCCACATCTTGGAATGTTTCCATTGAACCTGTTCTCTAAGATGCTTCAGATCATCACAGTAGAAGAGCCAATTAACTGTCTGCCCTCGTGGGACAAATTCTTTGATGTAAAAGAAAGTTTTGATGTTGCTCTGAACTTGACATGTTTTTTTTCCAGTTGTGGTGAATTTTTAGTGACTTCATCCCCAAATGCTTGTTTTGGCATTTGGTTGGTCTGTGCTGTCTCTTTCTCAGTTTGAAACAAAATTTCATACAAATTTTTTGTTCAAGTCTGTCATAACACCAATTGCAAAAAAGCACACAACTTCACAAAAACACACAATGTAAACAAATGTGACTTTCCATGGCAACAATAATTTGTATACTAGGTCCTTAGTGATACTAGAGGTCACATCTAGCAGCTTAGCAGTGTAGTATGCTCAATTGTGGTGGAACAATATCTTTCTGGAAACTTTTGACCTGCATCTCATATGTATACATAAATGTAGATCTTACATCAAATATTTCTAGGAAAATTATACCACAGAAGTTCTGTTTTAACATTTATAACTGTATTTTTAACAAAAATAAGAAACAATAAGACCATTCTTTACTGTTAATTATGAAACAAAACATTTTATTGAAACAAAAAAACAATTTAATGTATTACAATTGCTCAAAAATCACTATTTTCATTTTCAGTTGTAAACAACAGTAGAGTGAAACATCATTGGTCTGAAGGTCCAGCCCTGAAAAATCTGCTTATCAGCTATATGTATGTATATATTACATAAATGAGATTCTTCAAAAATTTATGCTTCATTCATTGTTATCCAACATTTATCAAATATTTCAATATTTGAAGACAAACTATTGGATATGTTGATTTTATTTTAATGAAAAAAAATATTCAAAAATTTAATATTTCCTTTATATTAAGAATGGTTCAGTAATAATATCAATAACTTGTTATATAATTTTTACATTTAAACCTTAGATAATGAAAATCTTGAAGGAATTACAACTTATTAAAATATTTAAAAATAAATTTTACTTTTCTAAAATAATGGAAAAAATTAACAATTTGGTTTGAAACAGTGAGTCAGTATAATGTTGAAGAAAAATCTGTCAACCTTTAACATTCTGAAAAATGATAAAGAAAATGTAAATCTAAAAAGAAGTGGAATGAAAATAAAAAATCCAAATTAGTAAGAGACCAAATTGCACAGAATATGTAAATTGGTATGTAAATATGTAAATTGAAACACTCCCTAAGAAAAAATCAAATTTTGGACAGAAACTTCTTATTCTGTAATCAAATAGAAGTGATTGAGAACTAACAGTGGTAGATAACTCTCAAACAGTGAAGAATCTTCAAATTTTCATATGACGCTCAAAGTCTAAATTGGTTAGCTATGGTTCTAGAACCATAGCTAACCATTGGAAGTGAGTGACAAACTTGTTGGCTAAAGACCATTAGAACAAATAACATTTTCTTTATTTATGCAATTTTTAAATCTTTAATTTAAAATTGTTTCTAGTTTGTTTAACCTAATAATAACATAATAATTACTAAATCAATACAGGTATACCTTGAGTTACGTCATTCTCGATTATACGTCATTTGTCAAAAAAGTACATGGAAAAATGAAAATCAAGTTTAAGTCATTTTATTCGACTTTACATCCGTCAGCCACAAATATTGAAGTCATAATATCACTAGAATTAGCATTAAAAGCACATAAAATTATAATAAAATAAGTACATTTCCAGTAAATGTTAATATAATCATCATAAATCCTAGAAAACGAAACATGAAAACATCTGTGTTTTCGTCTTATTTAGCGGCCTTTAAGTGCTCATTATTGGTGTTTTCCACAGTAGTCCCAATATCTACCATTTGGCGTCGTTGTCAGCGCAACTCGATATTGGGTAATTTAACATAAATTAGTTTATTTTCTACTATTTAAAAATAAATTTAATAGCCGGATTTATTATTTAACCTTAAAAAATCATCTTATTTTATAATGTCTTAGAGAAACCACATTCACAAATAAAGAGTCCGCTATGTATGTACTGTAAACATCGCCAAATTGCAAACATGTACATTCTCACA
The DNA here is from genome assembly GCF_030686945.1 of Centruroides vittatus. NCBI lineage: Eukaryota > Metazoa > Arthropoda > Arachnida > Scorpiones > Buthidae > Centruroides > Centruroides vittatus. The sequence goes on along the minus strand of NW_027122708.1, from coordinate 1,424,818 downwards.
TATTTTTCTTGCTTTTATGTTTGATTTTTCATACTATTAAAAGTAATGTTTTTGTTGCTATTAAATGTAATTAGGACCCCACCATATTTGGTTTCATATTTACACTATTGGCAACAACAACAACAACAAAAAATATATATATATAAAATAGAAATTCCTAATTATTCATTAAATCTGCACCATTTTTAAAAGTGCATGAAGGTCTCATAGCATCTCGCTCAGGCATTCTTGTTCTGAGAAAACATTACTGTAATCTATTTCTCTGTTTTGTACTAAACACTGGGACAACTTTGCCCACAGTTCTCACTTGTAACACATTATGCCAATCTGATATCAATGTTTCTATTTGTCTCATTTATGCAACCATGACTGCAAAACACACGAGTTGAAATGCTGGTAATTCTGATAAGACAAAGAAAAGCCATAAAGTGTCTACTTTAAAAGGAAAAAAATTTAAAAATTTTAGATTTTGTCAGAAAGGAATGACCCCTTCCAAAAATTCTTAAAAATCAAAAGCTGATTTATCTGCTTTAACGGTTCATTCTTAAAAATTTAAAATTTTTCCAGTTTAAATTTTTTTCTTGTCTAAAATAGTTTAGAATTCTTAGTTTAATTGAAACCACATTTTATTTGTTTTACTCATACTGTAGCCAGTGGATAAATTATTAAAACTGATTCATGATTAATTTGGATGTTACAATCCCTACGAAACTACTGGTATAAATTAACATAAATAACCTCAACTGGAGGTAAATACCAATAAACCAGCAAAAATAAAATAAATAAAATGAAAACAAACATTTTATTTCTTTTATTTTTGCTAGTTTAAATTTTGAAGTTAAAAGTCAGAAGAAAAAAAAATTTTACAGGTATCCCTTGCTTAATGCAGTTTTGCTTAATATGTGAAATTAATTAAGGCAATCCCTTTTAATCCCAAAGTAATCCCTTTATATAGGTGGCAGCAGTTTTAATTTACACGGCTTTACCAGCTGTCTTTACTTAATATAGAAACCATATTTTGATTAATGCAATTTTGATATACATGGTAGGACCAAGGGATTAATTAACCACATTAATCAAGGGATACCTGTATAAGATTTGGAAGGAGTATTTAAAGACGAATGAAGAAATTATCAACATTCATTTCAAAAATAACAAGTTCATCAAATTTTAATTTCAGAAATGAAGGGAAGAAAAAATGAATAATCCTAATTATGACTATAAAAAGTAAACTTATGAATCCATGCAAAGTAATAAATTTTATCATAAACCCTGTTAAAATCCTCGATTTATTACAATTAGTTAAATATCAACACATTTAATCAAAAAATTAAAAAACTTCAGTATACCAATCCCCAAAGTTGTCCCATGCTCGTGAATAATTGGGACTGAGTAATCCTTCATGAACATTGAATTCTCAAACTTTGAGATCCATTTTCAGTGTTAAATTTGTAATTCATTCCAAGACTATGTATTACTGCTGTTTTAAAAAATTTTCAGAAAAATCAATAGTTTTATTAAATAAATATACTGGGAAATGGTTTATGGTGATGCAAAAGTATGAGTGAGAGTGCAGTAATCTTTTAGCATTGTGTCTGTTCAAACATCCATTTTATGCAGGCTCCAACTCCAGTTTACAGTAGTATGTAATCTCCCATTTCCCAAAAGTTGAAATTTTGGTGCATAAATTTCCCATCATGAATGATCGAATTTCTGAACCCTGACATCCATGAACTTCAAGGGTGTAGTGTACAGCATATTATTTAGAGATGGGCAAATATCACTCATCTCAAATTCATATATTAACCAGATCTCAAATGTTTGAATACCCTTAATACTTTGCAAACTTAATTACCTTATATAACTTATTTAGTTAAACAATATATAAATTATTAACTTGTTTATATTTATTTCAATAGATAAATACAGTAAAACAAGATGTAACAAGAAAAATTCATTTCTTAAAATTTAGTGAATTTAACTTTAAAATTCAAAATCAAAATTAAAAGTTTGAAGTTTTTTTTATGTAGCCTATTTTTATCTCAAGTACACTACATTAACAAATAATTTTTCTCAATATCACTTACTACAGATTTTTTATTTAATAAAACAAGAATTCAAAAACACTAGTCTGCTTCTTTATCATGTCACAAATTAAAAACTAGAAGTACTGAAGAGGTGTTGTCTGTATGCAATGGTAGATACAATAAGGTGCACACTTTTCAAAGCCAATATATGGCACTACTATTGGACTTATAGATACTTAGCTCCCTATATTGTCAGTAGCTACACTTTTGAAGTGTAGAAACTGGGTAGAAAGTCAGTGGTTCACATATCATCTCAAAAAATTTTTATATATTTTTTAAAACTTTATTTATAAACATCTATTAAACCAGATAAGTTGTACAGGTATTATTTATTTGTTGATTTTTAACCCTCTTTTAATATTTATTTATTTTTTAAATCGTTTAATGCTTTACATATTACAATTATTTTATGTGATTTTATCTGTTTTTTATGAAAAAATTTTTAAATAATTTACATAGATATTAAAAAAAAAATTATTTTAGTCACTAGTATATTTAAGTTTTAATCCTGTTCTATTTTAATTTATACCTTTAGTTTCTAGATCAAAATGTTGATAAATAAAATCTGACTCCCTCCCAGGTAAATTATGTTTGCTTTTAATTTTGGTTTTTGAAAAATTTTCATGATCTAATACTCAGCATATGATATTATATATACTTTTTGTACTAATATTATACTAAAAATGTGCTTTCCTTAGGACTTCACTCAAGACCTGTCGATAAGAATTGTGAACTGCGGAAGAGGGGTTCAGACCCAAAATGCATAAAAAAAATTCAAAGTGATTCTTTTTACTCTTCTGAAACCTTTCCTGTATGATTAGTCCAATATCTGTTAACAAATTTAAGAAGTACAATAATTGAATAAAAGAACAAGAAGCTCTGAACACATCAAAAAGATACTTTGTCAATTGTTCAAATATTTAATTTTTGAATTGGCTCCTTTTCAAGTATTTCAGGATACATCATTGACTGCATGTATGGCATTATCTCGGAGGTATTTGTAGTATGCAAATTAATTTTTATCAATGTAATATTTGAGATCTCAAATATTTTCTAGTATTGAAGTATTCATTGATAATATTAGCCATCTCTAGTATTTTTTTTAATAAACTAAACTTCATATGAATGAAAAATATATAACTTAAATAAATCTTTTATGTAAATTATAACAGTTAAAATGTCTTAACAAATAATTAGTTATTTCATAAAGATTGCTCCAGAATATGTTTTTAATTTCAATGTTTTATACTAATAAGAAATTGTTAAATAATATTTATATTTTAACAAACATTAAATTACAAGATTAATATATCACAATCTGTATACAAACCTTGTTCTGGAGCTACTTCAGGAAGATAAGTGGCAGTGCGTTTAGATCCTCTTTCAGTAGTAAATTCTATTCTGATCCCATGTACTCCAATCTAAATAATTAAAACAAAGGTTTTTTGAGATAAGGAACTTAAATTAGAAAATTAAAACAATTAAATATCAGATTTTTTTGAAAAAAATGATCAAACTATAAAGTATAAGGTTTACAGAATTATTATAAAAATTTATTTAACTTAATATTTTTTCTCCGTGTCTACTTCAAATATTTTTTTCTTTACTTTTAACTCAATTCTTAATTCATATATTGGCAATGGCCATTGGCAATGGTTACTGTAGTTATGTTTAGTCACGTTTTCATTACATTTTGAATTGCAAAATAATTACGTACAGCAGTGGTTCTCAAAAATATATTGATCTGTGGACTGCTTAAACTGGACTCACAGATGACCACTTTGGTCCCTGTTCACTTCTTATCCTATAAATATCATCTTAGATAATGATATATTATGTGTAAGAGATATGTGGTGCATATTCTCTCTCTGACAAAACAGAACAGAATTGCATTTTGGAAAAATGACTAGGCCAGTCTGTAGGCCACCTGGCATGTGTTTGCACACCACCAGCTGAACAAATTTTTGAGAACAACTGATGTATGACATTTTATATTTCTTTTCAAAAAATAAAGTATAAAATAAAACTAAATTTAATCCAAACAGGTATTAGCATTGATTTCCATATACAGTGGAACCTCGCTTAACGAGCACCTCGCACAATGAGTATTTTGCATAACAAGCAAAACAAATTGTAAAAATTTGCCTCGCTTAACGAATGATGTTTCGCATAACGAATGATGATGAGAGGGGAAGTCCCTAATTGTGCGCATGCGGCATGCTCCATCAGTCTGTGTTTAGCACTCGTTCCGCTAGCATCTTAGTGTCGCTTGTGATCACATATTTTTCCAAACTTGTGTTCACACATATTACTTATAAACATCAACAACCATAGCCTGTTATATAATAAACATGCCAAATGACATGCCAAATTCTTGGGTCATCAAATTTAATGACCAATTCCAAATTAAATTTTAGAAATGTCTGAATTAAAAATTAACTATTTACAATTATTAAATTTAATAAGAGATGGAAACATAACTGCCTACCTCTAGTCAAATTAATTAATTTCTAATATTTAATTATAGCCTTTACGTAACCCAAGAATTTGTCATATCGTTTGGAGTGTTTATCAAACATATTAGCTGTGATTTTTTTTTCCTTTCGTTTCTGTAAATTGAATTCTCATTCCAGGATGGTTCATTCTGCACTAGAAGAAAAGATGATGATGATTTACACTCCTTAACAGTGTGTATTGTACAAGTTTTTTTAATAAACGTTATACGTAAAACATTTTGAGTATATTTTTGGCGTGGAACGCATTATCATATTTTACATTAATTTCTATGGGAAAAATTGTTTCGCTTAACGGGTGTTTTGCATTACAAGTAAGACTCTGGAATGAATTATGCTCATTAAACAATGTTCCATTGTATACAAAAACATACATAAAGCTGAAAACTAATGCTAATGAAATTAAAAATGTATTTAAATAAATTAATCATATTTTACACACATTTTGTATATACAGATAGCTCTTGTTTATCATGGTAGTTACATTCTGAAAAAGTGCAATATTATGCAAATCCGTGCTGTACAAAACAAAGGACTAATGCAAAACATGGGGTTAGGTTCCAAAGTTAACAAAAGTATACTATTCTTTTTCGTCACTAAAAGAAACATGTTTATATGAAAGCAATCAATAATTCATTTACAATCAATAACTAACAATCACAACTGAAAGTACTGTATGATACATTAATATTAATTTTAGTTAAATGAGGATATTTTCTTTTTAAAAAGTACCATAATCATCATCTAAGCTTTTTTGTTGATCATGATCAGAAATATCAGTAACATCTTCATTTTTTTATTTTTTTCATAATTTTTTTTATGGATGACAAAAAAATATGTTATTAATCGAAAATTTATTCTAGAAGGTTGCATTTGTTCAGTTTATTACCAAGTGATTTTGTTTCCAGAATTTGTGTTCAAATACCAAATTGTTCACATTGGGAACTGTTCGAATACCATGACACCACTGTATTTTGTTCCTCATTTTCACAAATAAAGTAATCATTCATAGGTAAGTAATACCTACAATTAAAAAAACTTTACTAAATACAAAGATTAATCTATGAAAAGAAAACACAGTGACAATCTTAAGGGCTAAAGTCTGAAAGCAACAACGACACCTGGTTGATAGGAAAGCTAAACCTAAGGAAGGAAAAACTTACACTCAGTTTTTCATTAAAGTAAACCTAACAAAAGACACAAAACAAATTGAAAATTTCAATATTCTAAAACCCACACACAAATTTGAGACAAGTGCTTACTCAAATAATTTAAAAAAAAAAAAAAAAATCAAATAATGAAGTTTACACAAAAATTGTGAAATTTTGTATGGTGGATTTCCCAATTTTCTGTGTTACACAAAACAGTGTTGTACAAGGAATGTACACACACACACACACACACTTTGTACATGTAAAATATGACTAATTTATTTCAATACATTATTTTCAATATTAATTTACATATTTGAAAATATCTAAAATGAATATCCACAACTTTAATTTAAACAGTCTTAAAAATAAATTTTGAAGTTAACAAAATTTTTAATTAACAACTGACATAACATACTGATACAATATTAAAAAATTAAAATGTGATTAACTAAATATTTACATTTAAATTTGAGATAACTTAGAAAAGTATTTAAATAATTTATTAATATTGAAATCTGGTTCTTACATCAGCATCATTGTCAAACAAATTTTATTTTCACTTATTTTAAAAATTTAATTATTAAAATAAAATTAATTTAAAATACTAAATAATATAATAAAAGCAAGAATTTCCATAATATTATTGTAATATTACTAATAATAAAAATCAAATTCAAAAAATATATGTATCAGTAATAAATATTTAAATTAATTAAAAGAAATAACCAAAGAAATTAATGATGATTTGTTGTCAAATAATATTTTTGATATCTTTAGAGAGGAAAGTAAGTGTGTATACATATACATTGAAAAAATAAAATAAAACTATTATTAAATAAAAAATAAAACATCTTTGAGTGAAAATTCATATTTTGGATATTATTAGTTTATTATAAATTTTGTTTGCGACAGTTCATAATGATAGTTTTGTAAAAGTTTTTCAGATTTGCTTGAATAAAAAAAAAAATGAAAAATATCTGTAATAAAATTATTTCAAATAGGAAAACAAATATAAGTTTAGATTTTTTTTTCTAATGATCTGATAATGACAATATTTGGCAACAATTTGAATATTGAATATCAAATTTCTATCAGCAATGTTAATTACCAAAAATCAAAAATAGTAGGTTATAGTAAGGCCAAAGTTATGATTCAATAATTTGGTATTATAGACAGACTGACAGACTGTTTACTAATTATTGGTAATTTTAACAATTTCAAAAATGTCTTTTGTATGTATATATACAAGAGAATTTCAATCTGAAACTTTTGCTCAAAATACAATTTTGATGATGATTATGTTTCCTAAATAAGTCATTCCTTCCAGACAAATCAAGCTGTATGTTAAAATGTTTCTGAAGCTGTTGTTTTTTCCCAAGCTTTCTAAGTTTAAATCAAATTATTCAAATTGATCTAATTAATTATAATATTAGAGACACCATCATACTTACTTAGTTTATCAAAATTGTTAAATCATTAAATAACTTAATAGAATTATAACTTGATTTGTCAAAATTAAATATTTCAATTGTGTGTTTAGAGTAATCAAAGTTGAATTATTATTCTTATATGTATAATACACTTAATAGATCTTAATTCTTTGAATTTAAAATTTTGTCGGTAATTTTTGGAATTTGATATAAGGTTACTTAAAAATTAATTAAAAATAAGCATATTACAAATACATTCTTTTCAACTAGAATAACTGACAGATCATGCATAAAATCCAAATTTAAAACTTAGATCAATATTTCTTATATTAAAGCCAAAGAATTGCAAGATTATATCTGGCTACATTACTACTACTAGAAAATACTAAGTAATTTGGCACTTGAGATAGTAAATTTAGCAAGAGATAGTGTAATTATAATTGATATTTTTAATGATTAATTTAGAATATTATGGATGAAAAGAAATGGCTCAAAGTGAGACAGATCCACAACTCCTGCTTACATGTGGTTGCATTGCCAGTAACACTACTCAGATCTTCATCCTATCCTTGCTTCCAGAACTATTAATTTAGATATAACCATACTCGGTTACTTAAGGCATCAGCTGGATATGACTTGGTACCCATGGCCTATTAGCAACCAAGTATGGTTATATCTAAATTAATAGTTTTGAAAGCAAGGATCTGGGTAACGTAACTGTCAATGCAACCATATAAGTGGGAGTCCTAGTCTCACTTTGAGCAGATTCTTTTCCTCCATAATGTTCTAAATTAATTAAATTAATATTTTTAATAATTATAATTATTAAATTTAGCAAGAGATGGAGGCCTACATCTAGTGCCAAATTATTTAGCATTTAATAATTGTTAATAGTAGTAGCAATATAGCCCAATATAATCCAGCAATATTTTGCTTTAATTTATCTTATATAAAACTAATTTTGATAATCCATTAAAGATTCAGTTTTTGTTTAAAATGTAAAAAAGGCAATTTTAATAATAATCATCTGTTCAATTAAATATACAAAATGAACATTTTACCCAAACTGTGTTATTTGAATTAAAGTTTTGTAAAGTATATTTTGTCAATAGATTTATCATCATCAACCCACAGTTAAAAATAAATAAATAAATGAAAGTAATTACTTATAAATTCTCAAATAATTAACTCTAAAATTTCAATAAATAAAAACAGAACAAAAAATTATCTAAATGTTAACAGTAAGAGAGAACATATTCAAAAACAAATCATTTCCCAGGACAACCACTAGCAACCACGGGACCCTTCAAAAATATACATTATATAATTTTTACCACAATTTTTATTCAAAAGAATAAATGAATTTAAAATAAAGATATTTCTTTTATGTACATATACAAAAAATACAATAATAAAACTACATAGATTATATAGGCTAATTAAAAACATTACAAAGTTTTCAAAAATTTTTATTCTCTGTGCTTCACACTTTCAATGAAATCCTTCATCAAAATGAACTGTTCACATATTGTGTGCTCTATTTACAATAATTAGATTTGGAAAGGAATCTGCAGTTTAGACAGAATATTTAAAAACATTCTAATGGAATCGCATTAATTTAATTAAATCACTGCAGCATATGGCAAAAAATATTTTAATATTGTACAAACTGTCACCTTTAAATCCCAATTATCACCATTCGTCTGTGCTAAATCTAAATGCATACAATGATTCATAAAGTCACCTCATTCATTAGTCTTTAACATAGAAATACAGTAGAGCATCGATTATCTGACCCCCGATTAATTGACCGCGTTCTAGTCGGCAAATTCAAATGTCCACTAGTGATGTGGCGCTACAATATTTGGTTATGTCTTGGCTACTTTAATATTTTTGTTAAATTTTTGCATGTTTTAGCTGGCAGCACTGGCTCGACCATGAAAGGGAGGCTAGTATTTAAACCAGGCCTAATACACTATACTAATAATGTATTTTTTCATACTTTTCAGTTATCCGACCAACCCCAGTCCCCAATTGAGTCGGATAATTGATGCTCTACTGTATTGTGAAAAAAACCAAATATGGCACCATGCCCTTCAATTTGTTTAAAATCCTTCTTCTGAAGAAGTTATTTCTTGATCTACTATTGCTGAAAAAATAGTTTCAGGAGAATTTGTACTTGTATCCATTTCTATGTAATTAAATAAACGTTTTTGTTTTCTTGATCTGACTTCTTTTAATACAAGAGAAATGTCACATTTTGTACAACTTTCATTTTCAATTAGTATTGATTTTAAAAAACTATTTTCTCTGAAGTTTTTTAAATAATTCATCAATTACTTTAATAGTGACATTACTAAACTTAAATCACTGTTTTATACACTTTTACTTATTTACTACAAATAAAAGATTGTACCAAAAATCTGCTGATACAAATTCAATATTATGGTAATTTCAAATATTTTAAGTTTTTCATTGTTTTTAAATAAAATCCTAACAACAAATAGTTTGTGCCATTTTTGTCAGTTATTATTATTAAGTATTAAAATTATTACTAAAGTTAATACTAAACATCAAAGTGTTTCTTTAATGTTTAGTTTTTTAAATTATTGCCATTTCTGTGCTATAAATGCCTAAATATGATACAGAGAATTATTGCATTTCAATGTATTTTCTATGGAGTGCTATGCCAAATTAAAATGAAAAGCAGAATGATGTAAAATATCAAAAACTAAATTTCTTAAGAGCAGGGCCCTGGGCAACTATCCCAATTGCCTGACTCAAACAGCAGTACTGACATTTCCTAAAAGAAAAAGCCACACCAGGCTTATATTTCTGGCAGTAATGAATATAAAAATTTGAAGTTGAAAATATTAACAGAAAATACTGTAATTTTGCATGCTATGTCAAAACAAGTATAAGGTGAGAACCTTATACTGGTTTTGACGTAGCATAACAACAAGTATCAGGTGAGAACCTTATACTTGTTTTGACTTTGAAACTTAAAATTTTTAAATTTCAAACAAAAATCTATAGTTAAAGGCAAATTGTACCATTAAAGGATTTTTATTACTAAATCTAAACAGTCAATTTTAAGTTGACTGTTCAGATTTAGTAATAAAGTTATTAAGGTTTTTTCCAGAAGTCTTACCTGGAAAAAACCTTAATAAAATGTATTAAGATTTTTTCCCCAGGTAAAAATTCTATTAAAAATGCAAACTAAATTCTTTAATATTGGAAATTTTAATTACATTAATAAGACATAATTCAATGTTTCTCCATGGTATTTACCAAAATTTTATCAAACAAGATTTCTATTTGAAAACAACAAACACTGAATAAAAAAAAATACCTGAAACATTTAAACTCAACCATATGCAAACAATCTTTCTTCTTTTCATACAAAGTTAAACTGCATTTAATATTAAAAAAGAATGTAAATAGAATTAGCAAATAGAGAAAATTAACAAAATCTATTGTATTAAAATTGTCTATATAAGGTTAAATATTAAATTGTCTAAATATTTTTTCAGGTGTTTTTCAATTCAATACTTGGCTCTTTTAAATATAAATCATAGTCAAACAAATGAATCTCATTAGAAAAACTCATGATAAACACATTTCCCAATGTTTTTCTATAGTAGATTATTATTCTAAAGAAAATATTCAGTTAAAACATTTTTGTCATTTGCATTTTTAAGAGAACCAAATAGATACATTTTTTTATAACTTCTGAATGCTTCAATCAACTTCAAATCTAAGTGTACGACTGGATTCAGCATTAAAAATCTTTCAAAATAATGTATTGTATCACAAGATATGGATTACCATTTGAAATTTTAAAGTTACAAATGTTTTGGTCTGGAAAGTTTAAAGATTAATTTATCAAAATAGCATACAAAAATGTAGTTTTAGATCTGTTAATAAACCAAACTTTCAAATTTTTATCTATTATGACAAGAAATATAAAAGCCTTTCTGGGTCATGCCATAATAATTAAAATTAATTAATTCTCCTTAATTAAATGCAATGTCAAAACCTCAATTTGGGTGCAAGTAGAGAAAATTAAGGTCATTTGATAATACATTTATAGTTTTCACTGCATATTTTGCAGGTTTGACCATTTTCAGGATTAAATAATTGCTTTATAGCTTATTTACAAGATTGCAAGTAATTTTTTTTCAAATGAGCTCTAGTTGTTTCTGCTATCTGCATTTACAGTTCCTGTGAAAAATATTTTTCCACCCAATTACAGATAAGCATGCAAAATTCAAAATATTTTAAATTTAAATGTCTAACTTGCATTCTTTTAACCTAGTCATTCTCAAATACCTTGTGTAAACAACTGCATATACAGAAATAAATTCAATAGTGATTGATTAGATTTGAATAGAATTTTGACTTTCTATGCTAATATATTTTTATTCATATTAGTATATTTTATTTATTCATATTCAATTTTAGTATAATTAGTAAAATTTACATACAAATTGTTATTTAAAATGATGATGTTTCTGAAATAATTGTTTCCATTTAATGGTAAGAGGATATACAGACTATAAAAATTTTCTTTGTCTCTGATAAAAGACAGTTGAAGAATAAAACAAATCAACAATTTCAAGGTTTTCATTTTTATTGTTTTATAATTTTTTTTTTAAATCAAACTAATATCCACAGATAAAAATTTTATGAAAAAAATAAAATGGTAATTATTGATTACTCTTAAAAAGTCAAAATTAATATTAATCAATTATTAGTATTCTTTTTGTTTACTTTTTGAAATTATAAAAAAATAGATTTTTGAACATTAATAAAACAAGCTAATACACATTCTTATGGCCAAAGAATTTTTTTATGGGTCATCTATCCCAAATATAGTCATTCTCACTTTACTTAGAGTTAAAAGTATTGAGTTAAACAATATATTTTATATATAAATCTGTGTGTTTAATTCATAGATATTTATTTGAAATCATAGATTTTCTAGAAAAAAGTTACTGTTGTTTTGTTTATTCCTGATAAGAATAAATGCTTCTGTCCAACAAATTATTTCCTGATAATTCTTAATGACAATCATGAAATAATAAACTTTGAAGAAGTATTTAGCTGCTACTTTAAAATCTTTCATTAAAGACACAACTGACTTGCTTACCATATTTCTTAGCCATGTTAATTTTACATTTGGACAAGATAAGATCAGAAAATACTAATGTTTATTTAGTTAAGATGATTACAAATCAACAGTTTTTACTGTCAGCTCTGCTTAGTCCATTTTTATCAAACATCCAATTATTACTCCCTACATTTCTTCTTTATATCACAATCAGCCTTGAATATTTACATCCTCATTCTTTAACTAAAGCAGTTAATTATGGAATTATGCAATTCCTTAATTATCTGCAAATGTACCTGATACATACACAAACCCTAAATGCCATTAATGTTCATGATAATCGTGTTATAGATCATGCTTTGGTTTGATTATAAGATTCAATTAATTTCTCCTTATATAATAAGCTAAGTTTTAACTTTCATTAACTACCATATTCCTTTAACTCTTATGACAATTAACTGTAATTTTTATTTATTTTTTTAATGCACAAATTATTACATAATAATGATATATAAAAACAATATTAGTGGTGTGATGATATTACATATTTTTGAAATTTTATATTCAGAAATGTTAATGCTTAAATTATTCATTTTGTTTAAACATTCTTGTTCTAAAATTATCCAACCAACTCTGTTATTTTTAAAAACATTCTTTGGTTTCCTGAAAAAAATATAAATAAATAAATAAATAATTTTATTTTTTGATTTATTATTATAAATACATGATATTGTGTTGGTAAGCAAATACTGTTTTCTTTGTTTAAATTTTCTTCATATAGAGGACATTGAAAATAAAACTTTGTCAACTTTAAGGCAAAGCATATTTTGTATTTTTACATTACTTTCATATGAAGAATGTGTAGTTAAATATAATAGCAAGCAATCAAGTACTGTAATAGATTTATCTTTGAAATCTCATCAATTTATCATCATTTTAAAAATTACACACACACACACACACACACATCACCAAAACCACCTCAGTGTTTACAATGAATTTTTTTTTCTGAAGTGTACAGAATACATATAGTTAAGTCCTATATTTTGTTCTTTCTAAACAAATTAGAAATAAAATTGGAGAGAAAGTGCCTGTCAACATTTTTTTTATAAATCAAGTAAATAAAAAACATTCATTTTTAATTACACTTCAATCAAATACACATTTTCTTCTTTCTTTTAAAGATTTCTCTGATCTCTGACAGTATTCCATTTTAAAAATTTCCACATTAATTATTTTAAACTGTATGTTCAAAGCTTCTTTGTCCTACTCAATTGCTGTATTTCTTAAATCTCACAACTCAACAATGTATGACTTATCATATGGGATGTGTGTTTAAAAGAGCATGGCAAAATTAATAACTTAATTGTCATTTTGAATGCATCTTGGATCTAAACTCTTCTTCAGCTTTTGACAATTCTTTAAAAAACTGATTCCAAGTAAAGTCAAAATAAAAATATATTTTTAGTTTAATACAATAAGAAGCATATATAAATTCATATGCTGAGTACTAAATATGATATTAAATTTAAAAAAAAACTAAAATTTTTTTTACATAAAACCAAAACAAATTTACTTGGAAAGAAAATTTTCCTTGTGACTACTCAGAATCAATTTTTTAAATAATTGTCAAGAGCTGAAGTGGGAGTTTAAACCCAAAATGCATTCAAAAACAACAGTTAAAAGTGATTAATTTTGCCACACTCTTTTAAGTTTATCTACAGTCTATGATATTTCCATATAAATAATTATATTTTAGCTCATTTGTGGCACAGTGTGGCAGTGGGCCAAATGAACTTACTTGTGGGCTGTAGTTTGGTGACCCCTGCACTAGATAATAAAATATGCTAATGATATGCAAAAGTTGCCTAATGGCACAAGACAGAAAACAAGAAAATAAAATTATGTTGCCAAAGCCCTGGAAGCAAACATACCTTGAAATCATTATCTGCTCATGACTGATCTAGGCAATCTTCTGGTTTTACTTGGAGTGGAAGACAAATTTACATAGAATTTCATTTTACATATATGCTGACACTCAGGCCAGAGTTCAGGATTTTCAAAAAGGATTATGTTAAAAAAAACTAAGGAAAAACTGAGTAAGTAGACTAAAGAGAAACTATATGAACACAAAATAAATGTTGTATACTTTTTTATTGATATAGTAACATTTTTGTGTTTGAATTTTTGTGTCTGCCTTTTTAATTGAAATTATAAATATTACATATTCTTATTCTGAATAGACAAAATTTTTTAAATTCATAGTAAAACTAAGGCTTTAAAATTTTGAAGTTTTTTATCTCTAACATAATCATCAACTATATATTTAAATCTTTTTATAGAGTATGTAGTAATGTAAATATCCACTGTTTTATTACTTAATTGAGAGTGTCCAAAAAATTATTTTTCCACACAATATTACGCTGGTTTAATATATCTTTAACCATGCTTTCTTTACTGGGTTTCTATAAGTATCACAACTTATCACAACAAAAGTTGCCAATAGGTAGTGCTTATGCACTACCTATTGGCACATGCTATTGGCACACTATCTATTGCACATGCTCAGTAGAGAAATGTCAAATACGAGGTTAATATGTCAACAACTACCAGATTATTTGGGCTATATTATCACTATTATTTTAAATTAATTACTAAATAATTTGTCACTAGAGAAAAGTGTTAGGCACCATCTCTTATTAGATTTAATAATTATAATTAAATTAAATAATTTAGAAAATTCTGGAAGAAATGTTTACAGGATTTGGATGCTGAATGCATCCCAAGCTGGTGTTGTATGTAACTGGCGATGATTATCTCATGTTTAAATATATCTGGTAGAGGAGATCAGACTGGAGGCTTGGGTAGCATAACTGGCAACATATATCATAGTAAGTGGTAGTTACGGGTTCAAGTCCCACTCCAGCTAATTCTTTTCTTCCAAAATTTTCTAAATTATTTAATTTAATTATAATTATTAAATATAATAAGAGATGGTGCCTAACACTTTTCTCTAGTGACAAATTATTTAGTAATTAATTTAAAATAATAGTGATAATATAGCCCAAATAATCTGATAGTTGTTGGCATATTACATAAATACATCAGGTTTGCAGATATTGGTTTATGTTTATATATTGTACTACTTGAAATAAATTATTCTTTTTTCAGATAATACATTTAAAATACCCATCTACCCACATTATTATAATTAGAATTATGCAATTTTACAATAATCTGAATTGTCTAATTCTAAAAGTTATCATTTCTGTAAGTATGCACAAAAGCATTTTGATTTCATATTTAATCAAACTATTTCAAATCAATGCAATATGCAGGGATTGCACCGCATAGCCCCAAAATTGCCACTTTGCAATATTTTTATTAAAGTGGCAATAAAAATCCTAGTCCTCTTATTTCAACATTCAGCATAAAATTGAATCATGAAACATGCTTCAGGAAAAACAGCAAATCAAGCTCAAAACAGTCAAGCTTCTGTGCAATGAGAGTGCTGTATACCATACACACATAACGATGTCATGATGTCATGGAGCAAGATTGGACATGAAAGCAGAAATAATGTTGAGAACTGAGAACAGTTTTCATGCTATACCATACACACATTAACGATGTCATGATGTCATGGAGCAAGATTGGACATGAAAGCAGAAATAATGTTGAGAACTGAGAACAGTTTTCATGCACCTACTTTGACCTTTATTTCAGTAAACTAAACCATAAAAATTTTGACATGACAGAACATGTAAAATACTGTTTAAGCATTGTGATCAACTGTTATTCAGAATTATGCATTAAAAAATTATTTAAAAATGATTCCTATTTCCACGTGACAGTTTAACATGTTACAAACAAACAACTCTATGAAAACCCGATACATTATGATAATAAAGCCAACCACTAATATAACTGTTATATAGCCAATGGGCTATATAACAGTTATATTAATAATTCATTACCAAACATATTGAGCCTATAGGAGGCATTAGGTTCCATCTCGTACATGTTACGTTTGCTTTCCAGTCTCCAAACTTATAAGACTAGCAAATTCTGCACTAATTAGTAACTAAAACTGGTAGTGATGAATAAATTGAAGTAGCAAAAAGTTGAAAACTGGCAAAATGGTCGGTAATTTTAAATTTTCCAGAGTGACCCCTGAATATGCCTCCATACTATTTACAATATGAAAAAAGAGGCTTAACTTATTAATTACTCCAAAATAACTATTACTTTATGTTTCTTTTTAAATTGGTTTGCATGAAAATATGGACAAAATTTATTCAACTGTTACAAGAATAGCACTTATTATTAAAAAGAAAAAAAAATTCAAAGAACAGTTCTTAAAAAAATACTTTTTCAATTTCATAGATTGCTGTGTGTAAATACTATCATTTTGATATTATAAAAATTAATTTCTTACAGTTATGAAATGTAATATTAATGATATATTCATTACTACCAAAGTATACAAATAAAACAGTATAAATTTTCGTACAAACCTTAGATAAGAATTATACTAAAATGTTTATATATACATACACATTAAAAAAATATCACTGAAATTAACAACAATTATACAAAACATTCATTTATTTATTTTTTAAACTTATTTGAACAAATTAAAATTCTGCTTCTGTCAATCTTAATAAACCAGAGAGAAAAATCGTAATTACTGCTGTAATGTACTTTATTTTACTAGGAATTAAATATATTTAAGAATTAAGGAATTATTATATTTAAATTATATTCAATATTTATAAACTAAAATATCAATATATATATATTATAAATGCCAGATGAGGATAAATTATTTATTTTTTATGGAAAATATGAAAATGCTTTTTCATGTAACTAGAGTAATGAACTTGGCAATTTTTTTTCACAAATGCAAAAAATAATAAATGTAAAGTTCACAGTCAACTACTCACGTAGTCATTAATTTGGAAAAATACAGTCCACAAAATTCATTTTTTAAATCTTCCTGGTCATACAGTGTTATCAGTTGAATGTTGGTTAAAAATGAGATGCAAGTGAGTATCTAGAATCTCTTCTGTAAACAATCTCCATGGGTTAAAACCTATGAAAATGTGTGGAAGATTAGTCTGAAATACGTTGCTTTAGAATATAAAAACTTGTGGATCCAATGCTTTGGAAACATTGTTCAGCAACATTGTTATAGTGCAATCAGTACAATATAAAAGCAAAGGTAATCAAAGCTGAGGTAGCAGCAGCAATAATTTTTCTACAGGTTTACATTACTACTAAATTTAACTACATTGCATTGAATTGTTTAAAATTCTTTCTATAAATTTTATAAAATGTTCATCAAATTAATAAAATACTTATTTTCTAAATAAAATTCTGCAAATAATACTGAGAAATTTCTAATCAAAATGATCATATATTTAAAACATTTAATACAATAAAATTGTAAAGAAAAAAAAAATTGAGTTAATTCTCTAGAACTATGAATTAGATGAAAAGAAAGTCAAAAACCAGATGTGCATATGTTAGGAAAAATTTACTAATACAGCTGACATATATATTAATAAAATGTAAGAATTTGTTAATATATTTGATAATTAATAATTAATTGTTCTATCTTTAACATTCCATAATAATGATTTACATCTGTCTAGCAGGCTTATCGTATATTTTGAATATTTTTAGAGATTTATAACAAGTGATTAGAATTGCTTAACTTCAACTTTAATTTAAATAACTAGTTTAATAATTTATGGTTTGTAAGTTACTAGTAGTCTATTATTTTCATAAAATTATATATTGGGTGGGCAAGCAAAAATTCAGTGGGAGCCAAAATGTAGGTTTTGCAAAATGCAGGGAGCCGCAGTTCTGTACTGTCGTGGCGGATAGTATGGTAAGGCCTGCGATTTTATTATATAATATAAATATAATATAAAACAAATATTGAATTTTTTTAATAAACATATTTTCACAAAATTATAAAAATAAAATTGTAAAAATAATAATAATAAACAGAAATTAACACTTTCAGCAAGTGCCGCATGTAACTCAAAAAGAGCCGCATTTGCCCATGTCTGTTATATATCTTTATCTTCAAAATTAAATTTATTTTTCTATAATTTGGAGTTTAAAATAGTTTAGAACAGTCATACAGATAAAACAGTGTGAATATAGACAAAAAAGATTCATATAAGAATTTTCATTTTTACTTATGAGGTACAGTACATAGTATTATGTATCTTATGAAAATCCTAAAATATGTAGAAACAAAAAGCACTATATTAATTGAAAAAAAGGCACAATTTATGTTTCAGAAAAAGGATGGTTTTTGAATTTGTAGTTTGTAGTGACTCATAATTGGAGGAGAGTTGTGATACATTCCATATATTATTTCTCATTCTGATGTTCCATAGCACAAACCAGTACATCTAAAAATTTCAAATATAGTTTGATGTGTTATGATGGAAAGTCAAGATTTGCTTATGAACTGCTGTTCCATCGTTTTGCTGGAATAATTGTGTACACAATTATTTAATGTATGTAAAAGTTAATTTTTTAGTAATCAACTACTAAAATATATCCAGTAAAAATAATAATAATAATAATAAAAACAAGCAGCTCATTCATCAGAGATTTACTTTATTTTTAAAAACTTCATTTATTGAGATGCATTGTACCATGTCATTTTAGATCACATTAGTTTAAGATTTTAGAATTTTTGAGAATTTTAATGAGAGACTTCAGAAAATAGACACCATTAACGAATAACTAGAGTTATTAACACATTATTTTAATAATTATTGTACAAGTCCAATTACCTATGTGCCACCTAATTTTAATGTGTTTATATTAAAACTGTATAATTTGAATTTTACCTAATTGATTTTAAACAAATGGATAAAATCCTGTTACAAAAATCTTGAAATCTTGATAATAAATGACAAAAAAATTTTTTAACTAATGCTATTAACACTTTCTAATTCTGAACTAACATTTAAATAAATACAGTACATAAAAAATTTTAAGAACCAACAAATCATCTGATTATTGGATTTTACCAATTATTATTATTTAATCTTAATCTTCCATCAACAGATAAAGACAGATAAATAATAATTCATTCATTCATTCAATATCTTTTATTGGTACAAAATAGTACATGCCCGGTACCGTAAAGCATTGCCGGGAGTGGAACAGAAATGTGATATAACACGTGGTGGCAAAAGTATAGTTGATTACAGGAGACAGTACAAATACAATAAGCAATGTTCACATAGGTGAACAGTGATTACAGGATAAAGCTAAATGGTTACAGAATATAATGAGATGATTACAAAATTATATAGTAATAAAATAGCAAATACAGAATGGTTACAAAAATAAAAGTAAAGATAAGATATAAAAAACAGGTATAATACAATAGTATATACAATATGATACAAGTGCAAAGGTACGGTATACATTGTAGGGTTGAGCACAACTAGAAAGACAGTCAGTCAGTCCCTTGTGGTGTTGGTTGCAATCCTCGAATAGTTGTGAGCGAGTTTTTGAAGAAGAGGATAGAGATCCTTATTGTTAATAAGTTCGTGGTGTGGACAGGGCCAGGGAATGTTCATATCTTTGGCAGTGATCTCGATGGCTAGCCTATCCCGCTCAAGACACACACATCTGTACAAGTAGTGGTCTGGACCATCAACCTCCCTGCAGATGGCACAGAGAGGGGAGTGTTTGCCCGTGAATCTGTGGAGATAACTAGAGAATTTACCGTGTCCAGTGATGAGTTGGATAGAGTCAGGGTCAATGGTAATCTTCTGGTTGAGGTACGTAGTGATGTCAGGAATAAAGTTGAAGGTAGAATTGCTATGGTTTTGGCTCCAGGAGCTTTGCCAGCAGTTAATCAGGTCTTTATGGAGTAGGTTTTTAATGGTAGACAGACTGAGTTTACTGTAAATGGGTTGGAGTGAGTTGTCATTCGCGGCCTGCTTAGCAAGCTGGTCAGCTCGCTCGTTGCCGATGGTACCCTGATGTCCTTGGGTCCAGCTGATGTAGTATCGGTTGCTAGAGTGGAGGACGGCTTTTTTGATGGCAATGGTTATGGGATGAGGTTTGTCGCTGTTGATGAGAGAGATAGCTGACTGGCAGTCAGTGTAGATGGTAATCTTCAGGTTGTTGTAATACTCTTCAATCCAGATTATAGCTAAGTGGATTGCTTTCAGCTCGGCCTGAAAGACCGAGCAAAGACTGTCAAGCTTAAAGCCCTGATGAAAAATTTCGGAATTGTTACCATAAACAACAAAGGCACATCCAGTATTGCCGTTGATTCCAGAGCCATCAGTGTAGATGTTTAGATCAGAGTCCATGGGAGAGTCAGTGATAATATAGTCGTTGATGTAAGGAGCAGGGAGATCAGCAGTAGTGCACATGCCCTCATACCTGGCTGCAGGGATAGTGAGGCTGGTGGTCAATTTTATGTTGTATTCCCCATTCATGAATTTTTGTAAGGATCTCATTGCCTTTAGTTTCTAGGGCAGCACGAGAGTTGCCACCTACGATGACCAGAACATCATCAGCATATGCGATAGTGCAATCCTGGCCAAAGTTCTTCTGTAGAAAAGTGTCAAAAAGGAGGTTCCACAACAACGGCCCGCAAACGGAACCCTGGGGGCAGCCGCGGACAATGTTTCTTTTGATGTGTTGAGTCCCCTGCTGAAGCACGGCCTTCCGCTCGTTAAGATAGTCTTTAAGTAGATAGTAGAGATTTGCTGGGCAGTTAATTTCTTTCAACTGATGAATAATGAGAGGCCACCAGGCCGAGTCGAACGCCTTGGAGATGTCGAGGCTGGTGGCCAGTACATATTTGTGGGTATCAAGGAGGTGATTGATGTTGTTGGTGGCTTGGTAGATAGCGTCGCAGGATGATCGCTGACGGCAAAAACCAAACTGAGAATCACTAAGAGCGTTGTGAGATTCAACGTGCCAGGTTAGTCTATTTGTAATAAGGCGCTCCAACACCTTGCCGAACACGGGAAGAAGGGAGATAGGTCTGGCCTCATCAGGCCTGCCAGGTTTTGGTACAGGTATTATTTTCGCTGTTTTCCACTTGGTAGGGAAGGTCCCAGTTTGAAGACAGCTGTTAAAGATGTTGGTAATTTGACAAGGGATGAGGTTCCATATGGCCTTAGCCAGCCTACTGTCAATGCCATCGATGCCTGGCGCTTTGTTGTCTTTCAGGCTAAGGAAGGCCTTATTGATTTCATCGTGAGTGAAGATGGGAGAGTTTTCGGTAAGAATTGGATCATTCATACTTCTTCTGATGAGCTGATGCCAGGGAGTATCATTGTCTAGGTTGTCGGCAATGCAGAAGGAGTTCATCTGTGCGTCTAGGATGTCGTGGTAGTTGCTGTTGGCTGCATCAGAGTTGTTGTTAACCAAAAACTGTGTTTTCCTAAGTTTGTTTGTGCAAAGTTTGGTGAGGTACCCCCAAGGGTTACTCGAGGCAGCGGTGCAAAATTTCTTCCATGACTGTAATTTAGCTATCTTAATTTCATTTTTATATATTCGTTGGTGGTCAAGGTAAAGTTGTTTAAGGTTGGAGCGACCTGGATCAGAGCTGCAGTTTTGAAAGTTTTTCCTTAGTCGGTTATTTGTTTTACGAAGATGGGTAAGCCTGTCTGTCCACCATGGAACAGAACGGTGCCTTGGAGTAGACTTCGGAATGTATCTGTCGCAGGCTTGTTGGATTAAATTGATGTTGTGTTCGAGAGCACTACTTGCTTCGTCCCTGTCGTTGAGATTGCACTCGGTCATGTTGGTGTTCAAGAAGGTCTGAATATCATTCCAGTTAGCGAGTGCGAGGTTGTAGTTAACTTTCGGGTAAGAGGGAGTATTGGCAGTGCAGTTATTGTTAAGGAGATTGAAGGAAATGTATGAGTGATCACTTAAGCTGCAGTCACCAAGGACCCTCCAGTTGTCAAAATCAGTAACACAGTTTATACTGCAGGCAGCAACATCTATCCAGGTGTCGCCCTGATAGGAAGTGTAAGTAGGTTGGGAGAGGGGGTTGTTCAAAACTTGAAGTTCGTTGTGGGCGATGAACTCCCCGAAAACCTCTCCACGTTGATCTAGATTGTCGCCTCCCCAAGCAGGAGAGTGAGCGTTGAGGTCGCCGGCGAGGATTATATTAGCACCTGCAAAGTTGTCGATGACTCTCTGGATGCAGTTAGTGGTTGCTTCAACGTTGGTTTCCCGGGGACAGTAAACATTTACGAGAATGTATCTGTTGTTGTTGTAAATGAGCTCGCAGCAAATGATATGATCATCGGAAAGATTTTTGTGATGCAGGATGGAGAGGTTGGGATTAGTAACAACGGTGATGGCCCAAGGGTAAGCCTCTGTACCTTTAAATACTGTGCAGCGAGTCGGAAGGCAGGCTTTGTAGTTGTAACGGCAGTACGGTTCCTGTACAAGAACGATGTCGTATTTGTAACTCTTGGTGGCAAGGAGGGAGGTGGCAGCGATTCCTCTCCCCAGGTTGATCTGCAGAATACTTATATTGTTGTTACGGTTAAGATCCATAGTCGGTTCTTTCTATGATGTTGTTTTTGACCCGGAGATAAACAGAGCAGGAGCCTTCACGTGCATTGTGGGTAGTTTCGTTGGCTTTTTCAAGGTGGCAGTTGATGCATTTTGGGGTCGAATCATGGTTAGAGCACTCTCTATAGGTGTGTTCACCCATACAGTGGCTGCAAGTGGGATTTTCCATGGCACAGCTTTTGGCATTGTGTCCAAACCTGCAGCACCTGTAGCATTGCATAGTAGGGACAAAATCAGCTACCCGGCATCTGGACCAGTCTAAGTTAAGTTTGTTACAAGCAAGGAGTTGTCGTCGCAATTGGGGGGAAACCTCCACAACCCAGTTGGAGTAATGGCTGTCACGTTTGCCCGTGTTAAATTTAATATTGAAGTTTGCAGTAAAGTCTTCTTCATTATAAATTTGTTTGAAAGTATGGTTTTGATCATAGATAATTTTGGTTAGTTCATCACGGGCAATTTCATTGTGAACAGAGAAGATTATGATATGTGGCAGTCTTTTCTTGGGTCGTTTAGTCTGTAAATCGGGTATGTTGTCCAGAATGGTCTTTTCAAGTTTTTCGACATCCTCTTTGTTATTCACATCTATCGCTACACCTCCAGATCCTATACGCCGAATGCGGTTAACTCCGATGCCGAGCCTGGAAGGCTGAACTTTTTCTTGTAATATTTTACGGGTAAGATCACTGATTATTTTCTCCTTTCTTGTAAACAAGAAGGACTTCTTTGTTTTGTTTGTTAAAATTTGTACCATGTGGGGTGTTGACTTTAATGCCGGATTTAAGGACACTGCTGTAGGATGGAGTTTTTGTATTATCTTGGCGACTGTTAATCTGTTTAAGATTGGCAATCAGTTCCTCTGTATTCTCCTTCGTCGCAGTGATAACTTGATGTAGGTCTTCCTTAGTGGGTAGAAGAGCCAGTTTCTGTTCGATTGCAGCAGTGAATATGGATGTTCAATGTTTTACTGTACATACTTTTTTTTGGCATAGCTTGCATAAAATTATTTTTTCATTTGTAGTAAAACTTCTATGCTGGGAATTCTTTTATGAATAATTGCAACTTATATTAAAAGGAAGCATATACATTATATTCAAATCAGCAGGACATCAAATAAGCCAGTTTAAACTGTATACAGGAAGTATGACAGCTACTATATTTAAATTTATTCAATATAAAAAATTTTGAACAAACCTAAGTCTGAATAAATGGATGCACAATAATCATTAAATTGCTAAAAAAATCAAATAAAAAGAAATACTCAAATTACCAATTAAAGTGAGTTTCATTAACTTTTTAAAATCTATTCAACAGTTAATAACTACCATTCAGTTGCCTAATGCAAATTACCTAATGCAGAAGCATGTGAGAAATAATGAGAAGCATGAAGAAATATGAAATAAATCCTAAAATATGAAAAAATATGTTGCATAAAATTAGCATAATTCACTTCAGATATTGACAGAGATTTCAAATATTGAAGTTTGACTCTCTCATATATCAGCAAGAAAACATGTAACATAAATCCAGGTCCAAATAATGACATTTAGGTTAAATATCTAAATGCCTCAAGTCATATAAGTTGAGAAAAATATTTTGAGATTTTAATTTTATATTAAACACACACACTGTAAACCCCTTGCTTAACTCAGATTAATAGGGAGTGAAGGTGTCTGAGTTAGAAGTGTGTTTTATCCAATGACATGGAAAACAAGAAAGTGGATACACAGTACAATAATTTATTATGATCAGCTCTATACAGAAGTTTACTAAACATTAGTAGGTTATACTGTTGAATTTATTATTACAGGAAATGAGCTCAAGAAATTTCATGACAGTACAGTATACAGCAGGGCTGGCCAACTTATAGTCGGGTGTGATCAACTTTCATGACTTAAAAGCATCAATGATCTACTTCACATCTCCATTCTTCTATAATAACTTAATAATCCACCCTAGCAAAATTATGCTGCAAAACAATTGTGTTTATTCATTGCACAGTAATTAAAATTTCAGATTATCTGTTTGGTAAATACTAAAACAAATTAAACAACACCATTTATTTTTTTTTACCATAACAAAAAAATAAATTTATTTTTCTGCTTCTGAAAAATCATAAATTTTGCTTTTCTGGCTTTCATTTTACACTTAACTGAAATTGCTTAAGGTGCAACAAAAAACAATTACTAAAATAACTGACATAATCTAGCAACAACCATTGATGCAAAGAGCATTTATTTGTATCCACCACATGCTCCCTTACAGAGCGTTACTAACACACAGCTAATAGTTAAAAGATTTCTCCATGAAAAAATATGGATTTAATATCCCTATTAAAATTACAAATGTTTTCCATGTTTTAATGAACTATTTTCTGCAATCAATCAAAAGTGGTGCACCAATCAACTTGTTGGCTATTCCTGGTGTACAGCAATGTACAGTACATGCTTTAGTAACTTACTGACTACAGTAATAAAATTCACAGTATTGAAAAGATTTCCAAATATTGAAAACAATAGTTAATTATATTTCATTACAATATTATAATCACCCATTAATTATAATGTTTCTACTGTCAAGAAATCTTAAATTACTGTACAGTTTTTTGGAAAAACTTGTCTGAGTTATGCAAAACCAAGTTGGAAGGACTTTACTGTATGTGTGTATACTTATATATATGATTGTTAAAACTATATATAAATTATTGCAGAACTGGAGGAAATGTCAAGAAAAATAATGTTCACACCTTACAGAAACTCTAGCTAGATAAGTTTAATAAACCTTTTTTGCAATGAATTATACTTGTAATACAAGTATAATTCATTGCATAACAGTATGCCAACATTAATCATATGGTGTCATTTCTATCTGCCTATGATAAGAAGAAGTTTTAATTGTTTCTGCTAATAATATGTATTGTATTATTTAGTATTTTATTACTATCATTAATTAAATTTGTCTACATTTTATACTTTTTTTTTCATTTTTTGGTATCATTTTCTGTAATGTTAGACAAATATGCTTTTTAGTAAATTAGAAAGCACAGAGGAAATAATATTTATTTTCAACCATAATTTCTATTTGCAAATGTCAACTTTAACTCTGATTTTATCATGATTGGCAGAAACTTTTTACCAGCTTATTTAATATGCGCCTATATTCTTCAATTTATTTAGATTTTACTTTGTTTAATGTAGGCCTAAATATATTTATGTTATGCATGACAAAACTTCCAATAAAAATTAAATGGAAAACCAGAAGGCTGTGTGGTTAAGACATCACACTACTGCTCTGGGATACCTAGGAAAGAATCTAAATGGGTTGAGAAATCTCAATATTTTTCAGAAATTGTCTATCCTGGATACATCAGGTCATCATTCCTCATTACATGACTGCCCAAACTCACAATGGGCTTGATATAAAAGCAATCTTAATCCTCAGAGTAAAAAGATAAAATAAACAGAAATGATTGTTTTTTCTTTGTAAATGTAGTGAAATAGATAAGTGAACTTTACAAACAATGATGGATTTACCAGGAAACAAAATAAGCAATTGCTTGGAGCCCCAAACGATAGGAACCCCTTATTATTTTAAAATTTTCTCTATTTAAAATTTATTTTGTATACTAGTACTTTCTATATATTAACATATAGTCCTGTTAATATATAGAAAGTACTAGTATACAAAATAAATTTTAAATAGAGTTAAAAAGGACACAAAGGCATAATAATTAAAATTTTCTCATTGAGTTATGAAGGTAATGTAGACCAAATTTTTGTTGGAAAGCATTGTGCCATTATTTTTAACATTCCCAATAAAATGCTGTTCAGGTGAAAGGTCCTTCAGCACACTAAAGTGTGCAAAAAATTATTTGCCTACAACATTAATGCAAGAGAAACTATCAGATTTAAGTCTTATGCTTATTAAAAATGATAAAAGACAATTTTTGCATTTCTTCCGATTTTGTTTTTTTTGTTTTTTTAGTTGAAAGGGGGCTCCAAAAATTTAAATTGCTTGGTGTCCTTTGAAGGTAAATCCAGAACTGTTTACAAACAGAATATATGAAATACTATTGCAGTCATACATGATGGAAATCAACTAATTTTTAAATAATTGCAATATTCAAAAACATAAAATTTTTGTATTCTTAGGTCACATCACAAAATTTTAAAAACATTTTAAAGATTTTGCATTTATGCAAGTAATTTGTTCAAGTTATAAAATTATATTGCTATCATTTTAATAGTGGTGCCGCATACTTCAAATTTAATTCATTCCAGAAGGTCATTCAAACTGTGAATCAATTTTTATCATCAGAAATAATGGGAAACAAGTTAACGCATTCCCAGACATCAAACAATACCCATTTTGCAAACACATATATAACAGTTAAATGCTCTAATAATAAATGAAAACACAAAAACAATAAATGTAATATATAAATAATGTATAATAAAATGAAAATTTCATTAACTGATTGCACACCATTGACTTCAGCATCTCAAACATGGCTGCTAGATCACACACAGTTCGACTGCTTTCAAGATTTGTGATAAGTTTTTTCACCTCAATCGTGGATATTACAACCTTCCTTTTAGAATTTGTTGCTTCTGTACAGTTCTCGAATGTCATGGTTAATAAGTAGAGGTCATATTGGGTCAAATGAAATTTTTGTGCATTTTTAACAGCTGACATTACTTATAATTAAATCATACATTTATGTTAAGTTGTGAAATTTAACACATTGCTAATGTTCTCGAGATTGTATTCTTTGATTAGAAGCTTATTTTAAAACTTTTTTCTCCATGTTTTGTGTCAATAAAATCAATTTATAATGCCTTTGAATAAAAAGCATATGAAATTTATTATAGCCTTTCTGAAACTCATAAAGCACATCATTATACAAACAGTAAAAAAATTTTATAATATATATGGGGAAGACACTCCAAAACTGAACATGTCAAATGTGGTTTAAGAAGTTCCATTCTGGAAATTTTGAACTCAAGGATATAAAACATACAAGGTGCCAAAAGCTGTCAATGAAGAAAAATTGCAAAAAGTAGTTGTTAAAAATTGTTGAAAGTGATTGTGAAAGTGACTAATTGTGAGGCTTTTCAGAACATGTACTGACAGTCATTACTTTTTGTTCTCTTTTTTCATAGTTTCATTCATATGTCAAACAAATTGATATTCTTATGATTCTTTCAATGACTCCTTAATTCACTCATTTATCAATCTGCTTTTTTGGTTACATTTTTTTCCTGTAATTTTGCAAAACACAGCCTGAGTTAAAGCAACCACTACCTACAATCTGATCATATAATGAATTATGAAACATCTGAATGGTTTCTAAAATAAAATACTACAAACGCATTTAAACAAAAAAAAAATGTTCTTATCAAAATAGACAAACACTGTAAACAATAAGAAAATAATATTTAGCATTAATTTTATTCCAAACAATTGGCTGTATTAACCAGGCTATAATAAGGCTAATTTAATAACTAGTTATAAAACAATTTGACTAGAGGTAGGCAGTTAGGCTGCTATCTCATAATAATTTTGATAATTATAATAAATTTTTAATTTAGAAAACTAAAGCAGTGGCAATTCTAAATTAAAAATTAATTTATTATAGTTATTAAAATTATCAAAAGATAGCAGTCTAACTGCCTACCTCTAGTCAAATTATATCTAATTATTAAATTAACCTTGTTATAGCCAATAATGTAGCAGATCATTTGGTATTACTTAAAAATCAAGTTTATGGATTTATTGTTTATTAATTTTATTCTATATATATGTAATAATCGCTATGAAATTGACATCATGTTAATGTCTATATTCATCACATTGTTCAGTGACACTAATGATTTGAGAATTCTTTGCAATGAACAGTTAGGTCAATTATCAATCAATTATCAGCTTGAAAGAATTTAACTCCATGACAGTTTGTTCATTTCTACTGATTTATTTAAGGAATTTTAAATTTTATTAGACTTCTTGAAGAAATTTGTCATCCTGCATTTTATTTTCTCTCTTCTCAAAGGCTATTTCTCAAATTACAAGCAATGGCTAAAATTCTTGCAGAAGCAACTTTACTATACATTTACTGAGTGTATACTTTTCTGCACATGATTACTCAGAGAATAACTTGTGAGAAACTCTAACTGTGAAGTAGTAGTGACAAAAATAGCCTGTTTTCAACTTATTCACTTCGTTGAGTGAGTTTGATAACAGTGAGTAAATTGGTCAGCAAATGTAATTGAGGCTTAATGTTTTCTCATAAGAAATGAATTAATAGCTTCCTTTTAATTTGTTCTTAGTAATATATGTACAGTTTTTTGCTTATTTGGAGTTTCCCCACTTTTGTTTTTGATCTGTGGTTTTGGAAGCTATGAAGATCAATTAGAACCAAATTTCAGGTTGCATGTAAAATGCAATCTGAAATTTGGTACATGTATATCAGTAAGTATGGTACTTTGATTCATAAATTTTAAGATTTTTCTTAGTTTTAGAACAAGCAATTTGACTCACTGATTTTGTAGTCTAGCACAAGCTCTGTATTGCAATGACAACTCTGACTCAAGACATGTCTGTACAGGATACATTTTGAATTCAGATGAAAGGGCTTATCATTCATCAAAACAACATAGTATATTTGCAAAGAAAAACTCGATGGTGCACAACTTGAATGTTCATGGTTTATTGCTTAACAAAAATTTGTCAGCTTATATTTACAATGTAAAGATACATGTGATTGAAGTTACACTTTAATTTGTGTATACTCTATATTTGAATTTTTACCGGATCAACTTCAACAGAAATACTCAGAATAAATTTTTAAATTCAACAACATAAAAATTTAGCTCAAAGCACTACTATAAGTTTTTAAAAAACTTGAAGTAAATGTAAAGCAAATGCATTGAAACAAATTATTAATTACATATTATTAATATAGCCGATTCAAGCCTGAAAATTCAGCTTTGGTTGGTTTATTGTATTGAAACAAATAACTAAAATATAAAAACCAAAAATGAAAGATTTAAGTTTAAAATTCTTTAATCGAGATATCGGAAGTATTTTAATTTCTTTGCCATTCTAAATGATGTCAACTGTACAGATCCATCCCTCTATTCCTTAAAAATGGGTACAACAAACAGACAGATCAAAGTATCACAAAGTGATTCATAGTGTCACCAAACTCCTTATGTTACTTCTCATAAGTTCTACTTTCATTTGATAACTGAATATTTTTTTTATTGCAATTAATATCAGTTCAAACTCATGCATTCTTAAAAAGTTTGAACTTAGAATCTTTCAATAACAAATTTATCTATCTTGTTTTCATAACAATGTAGTTGTTTGTAACACATCTTATGGCAACAATGTTTGATGTTCTGAGAGTCCAAGGATGGATACAAATCAAAAAATGTGCTTGAATTTATTGCTTTTAGTTTTGTAGTTTATGCTCCATTAAAGCAAATATTTCTTATATATTTTAGCATTCTGTAGTCCAAATTCATTAATCTAAAATTTTTATTAATTTTAATTATTAATTAACATTATCATTTATATTTTAATTTTAAAATTTCTTTAATTTTTAATCTAGGCATCTACCAAAAGCTATTTTGAATATATCTGACTTTTACATACTTTTTCAGCTTCATCTGACTATTGTGTATTGTGCACATATTGTAGGATTCATAAACTGAAACTGCTGAAGTGATTTCCAAATAAATCATTACACCCAAATTTCTTACATGCTTCTATGATTATTCATTGAGTCCATTAACTCTTAATTTTTTTTTTTTTATTGCATTCCAAAAGAGGAAGTATACTAACTTAGAAAATCGCCTAATGTTGTATTAAGAATCACAGAATATATTCTGTAAGTCTTAATACAACATTAGATCAATATTATTATTATGAGCTCTCCAGAATTTCTATTTTTCATCTAGCTTTTGCAAAAACTTTTTGTTTCTTCTGAAATAAATCTCCATCTCCTGTTTGGGTTTTTCTCTATTCAACTTCCCTTCAAAAATACAGCACAGATGTAATCTGATTACTTTGTCCACATTTGTCGAATTGCCATCAAGATTCATCTCATGGATTCATGTCAGGTGTGCTTATTTACAATGCCTGTAAAAAATACCTACAAACATTTAACATCTTAAAATAGCATGACTAACTGACAGTTTTTAAAACATCTGACATTTACCTGCCCTATATGACTTGGTAAACAAACACTCTTAATGGGTGATATATATCTATATCATCTTCAAAAACAATTCTTGGAAGTGAGTGATAAGGAAATGTAAGCATCTGTTCCTTTTTATCTGTTCTTTTATTGTAGAGATACTACAATAATTACTTATACCAGCATTGCACAGACTATTATGATGTCTAACTCATATTTTGAAATTTCAAATACTAAGTTTTCTCTAACAAAAGTAGATCCATAAGTTCCCTTTTAACTGTTTAGTCTGTCTTTACTGAATAATAAATGTTTCTATAATATGATAAAAATATCCTTAAGAAATTTAGATACCTCAAAGATTTTTTTTTTCATAGTTTGAAAATATAAAGTATTCAAGTTTCTTACTTGTTTCTTATCAATTGTATTATTCATTCTAGAGCAAGGTTATTAACTTGGAATCTGTGAAGTTAAACAGAGAAAAAAAATTCTTTATTTTCACTAACCTCTAACTAAAATCTAGCATTTCCTTCAATTATGGTTGTAGACAATAAACCATAGTACTATTAACAGTTCAAAAAATAAAAGATGGGTTTTGTAAGATTGTGAAATGTGTAATTTTCATCCAGTGATTCTGTTATTAGTTTGCGGCCATCACTGCAAAAGTACAGAGCATAAGTAAAAAAAAATGACACGTGGTAGGTGATTGAAAGAAATGTCTAATAATTTTCATTGCAAGGTAGTTAGAGGTGAATTGTCAACAGTCTTAGATTGCACAATGATACATAAATTTAGGAAACTTAGTTACCATACTGATTTACTTGTGTTTCCCCTGATGATGGGCTTGGTTACTTGATAATGCTTCAGAAACAACTGTTCTTAAAGCAAAATCAATAAAGCAGATTATTATTATTTTTAAGAACTTTGAATTGTTTTTGGTTTATTTAGTTACACATTTATATTTTGTATTTTTTGTATTAATTTTAAAATATTTTTCTTCTATTTTGATCACAACTGTTTAAAACTTTGAATTAAAATTCTAATTTAAACATAACCAGCCTCATTTGTAAACTAAAAATTCTATTTTATTCTGAGCATTTCAGTCACACGTATATTGCATATTTTCTGAATTACTTAATGACATTAACATTCAAAAACTTTTTTCCTGGCTCTATTCTTATCTGTTTTACCATTCAAGATTCTTTTGCAAATCTGATACTAGATTTTGTAAATGCCAGCATGCAAGTCAAATTTCTAAACCTGAAAAAAAATCTCTACAAAATTAGGAGTTTACTTGGAGTTGTACAGTAGATATGAAATGCTAACCTTTATCACATAACAGTGCTCCTAGCAATTGCTCTGCACTTCTTACCATAACTCAGCCAGCTATTACAAATATTTCAAACTAAAACTTGTATTTGTGATAAATTTATTCAACATAGACATTAATATAACAGAATTTCAATATAAACAAACATGACACTAAATGCTATTTCTCACAGCTGATTAAAGAGGATCAACTTATATAGCAGGTATAAGTCTATCAGAATTTTAAGATGAGGTTCACTTACAAGCAGGCATTTATGACACATGAAATAAATTCATATTTCTATATTTACATATGTATATACAGAAACTTTAAATTTATTTCATTTATTGTAAATGCCAGCTTATAAGTCAACTTCAAGATTTTCATCTCAATATTCTGATGTAGACATATACATAAACCTTTAAGATTGTCTGCTTTTTTTACTGTTAAAATTCAAAAGACATTCCAAATTTAACCAATTGCTTTATATACTCAGTAATTATAAAAAAAAGTTAATATATATAGTATGAGATATCTATCATTAACTGTAAATTGCATGGCAAATTAATATTTATTTGCAAATATGTTTTTAAAAAAATAAAACAATGGTTTTGACAATCAATGTTTTACATTTAAATGAATTTTAAAATCATTTAGAATAAACTATCTCCATTAAAAAAATGTGACATTTTCAATTACTGTTATTTTTTTAATAAAATCTTGTCAGAAAAAAACATTCAAGAACTAATTGTAGATATCACATTTTCTTGTAAATTTAATGAAATGTTTTGAAAGTAATACGGAATTTTAACTAGTCTATTTTATGAATATAATTTTAGAATAAAGTCAGTTTTTCTAGTCTCCCAAAATTAGCCAGTTAGATTGATTCTTCTTATTTAAAATTTTAACTTCTTATTATTTTAGTCTATATTTTTGCATTTAGAAAAAAACAAATTAGAAATTTAATTTGTTTTAAATGCTTACATCATTTATGGATTGTATACATCTCTCTTATCCAAATAATTGTATACATCTCATCCATATGATAAAAATTCCATTGCTGTAAAGTTGTTTCTACAAATATTCAATTAATTTATAGATCAGTACAATTTTATATTATATTTACAACAAAATTTCATAGTATTTATATAATTATAAATTTATCCAATTTCTGCAATCATTTTTAATTTATAATAAATTCATAAATTTATTAAATAAAATGTTTAATTAAACATAACATGAAGTTAATTTCATATTAATATTTCAGAAAAAAATTAATACTCCATATATTTAATTAAAAACACCAAGTTTCTTAAAATGTTTCCAGATGAATACATAGTTTTTCTGATAATGTATAAATCTGCAGCCAAGTGCATGTGTTTAATTTTTTAGTCATTTTATTCTATTCAATACTTTTATAATTAAGTCTAAAGCACAGTTTTATTTATAATTTTTTTTAAAAGAAATTTTATCTATTATAACCAAATTTCATTTTTTAGACATTCAGTTTAAATGAAAAATAAATAAAAACATAGCACTTGATTATTACCTCCCAATCCAAATAGTCCATTGCATCTTCAAAGTGGCGCAAAATGGAAACTGACACATGTAACTTAGGAAACTCATCTCTTGTTATGGGGCTAAACCGACTATCCTTGAAAGCACTATAAATACATTGATATTGATTGAAATTCATACTATTTTAATATAAAACTGTAATACAAAACATTAATATTTTTATCTGAATGAAATGTAAAAATAAATTTAACAAAGAAACAATGTAATTTCAAACAAAAACAACAAAAATTTTACCACTGTTTAGTAAATTTTTCAGTTTACTTTTTTAAGTAAAACAAATAAAAGGATAATCATTTTATGTGCTATGTTTTTTAATGACAGATGTCATTTAAAATAAATCAAAATATTTATTATATTGCCTTCATATTGAAGAATACATATTATTTTCTTATTTCTCTTTTAACTATTTTTTTTGAAAAGTAATTTCCATAACAAAAATAAGAAAAACTATACAAAAATAAGACACACAATAAAATCAAAACTTAATAATTTTATGAAAGTATTGTTGTTAATAATAATTTATACTAAATATAAATCCAAACAAAAAATATCCAAGATGTAAAAAACTTTTGCAAAGTAAAAATTTATGATAATTTAGATGACAGTCAAAATTTTTCTTAGTTAAAGATAAGTTTGGCACTTAAAAGCAAAATGTACAGGTAAAAATCTTGTGGGTACTGCTTTTAAGTGCCAAGCTTATCTTTACCAAAGAAAAACTCCTAAGAAAAATTTTGACTGTCATCTAAATTGCCATAAACTTTTACTTAGCAAAAGTTTTTTTTACACCTCAGTTTTTGTTTGGATATCAATTGTTTTTGTTTAAGAATTGTATTATATCAAGACATAATAGACTGGTCGGTGCTTGGCACCCGCTGACTAAACATGTCAAATGCATCACAACTGACATTTCGATATGCCATTTTTAAAAAATTTGCATAATTTGAGCTTTTGTAATTCTGAGTAACATTTTAAATAAAATTCATTTGTTTCCATGCAATTTTATTCTTATAAACATAAAATTAAGTTGCAAAACTGAATTAGCTCTATGGGGAATTTTGACTTATCAACCTGGAAGTTTCGCAAGCACCTCACTGATAATGAGAAAGACTTAAGTTTAAAATTTGAGCTTTCTAGAACAGGTAGTTTTTTTTTCTGTGAACATCTGCAGTGCTAGAAGAATAAAAAAAAAAGGTGGTGGAGGAAGAAAAGAAAATACAGCTTTTTTGGCAATTTTTACACTTTTCGATTGCTTATATTTTGGCAACCACTTTATAGAAAGTCTTGAAATTTTGCACATTACCTACAAAAACAATTTTCTTTCCAATGAGATATTCAGAATTACTTCAGGTGTTTGGGAGGCAGAGAAATCAACCTTCAAAAATCTACAACTCTGATTCTTGTATATAGTCAGTCAGTGACTTTTTATTTGATAAGCAGTTCTTGGATAATTTGTTTTTCTATGAACTTCACTCTTTTTGACTACAATTCACATTTACTTTGTTTCAATTTAATGAGATGTTACAATTCATTAAATAAATAATGATTATTACTTATGTAAAATTTAAACTATTTCATTGTAGTTTTAACTATTTTTGCTGATAAATTTAACTATACATTCTAAGGAAAAAATTATTTGATGAAAATATTTATTGAAATAATTAAATAAAATTTAAAATATAAAAAGCTATAAATTAACAATTAACAGAAAAATTTGATAAAATAACTAAATAGCTCTTTCTATTTATACAACACAATTATACATTTTGTTACATGCTGTTACTTCCCATGTTATCATTCTGGTATTTCAGATGATTGACAAAATATTTGTTTAACATTAATGTGCACAAATAATTGAATTCAAAATCAATCATTACTTTGTTAGGATTTTAACCAATAATGGAGTATTAAAATTGTATCAAATTAATTTTTCTACAATATAACATATTAAGACACACCAAAAATAATTCAATAGGATTAAAAGACTGTTTGGTTCTAAAAGATATTTTATTTATATGATTTTGTGTGTATATATACATATACATAAATACATAAACAATATTTAACTTTTGCATTTTCATTTGAATGACATACAGAAACTTATGTTATGCTCTGTAACAATCATCAATAGAATCAGAAGTCTTATTTTTATTATGATGTAATAGTATCAGGATGTTCGGAAAGTAATTTCATTTTTTTCCATTAAAAAAAAAAAACAATTTTCTTATAATATATAAATATTTTGTTGCATTATACATTAACCATAACTTTGCCATCTTCTGGTAGTAGCATGATTCCATGCTCATAAAAGTTCTGATCTTTGCTTACCAAAACTGATTCAAGTGATTTTTGACATCCTCATTTGAAGTAAATGTTTTACTGTTTAAAAAATTTTGTAAAGACCAGAACAAGTAATAATCTGTGGGTTCCAGATCTGGTGAATATGGTGGGTGGGGTAGCACATCCCATCCAAGCTATAACAGTTTCTGAAGTTACTATTTGTGTGAGGTCTGGCATAATCATGGTGAAACACTACATCTTTTCTGTTGATCAATTCTGGCCTTTTCTGTTTGACGGTACTACTCAATTTATCCAGTTGATTACAGTATACTTCCAAATCAATTGTGGAATTGTCTGGTAAAAGCTTAAAAAAAAAGTTTCCTTAAAATCCCACCAAAAAGAGAGTATCATTTTTTTTTATGAATATCAGCTTTAGAAGTGCTTTGTGCCAGCTTGTCTCTCCTACTCCATCATTGCTGGCTATCAACATTTATAAACAATCATCATCACTAAAACCCAATACATTATAAAACTACAAGCCAACCAATGCCATATGTCATTGGGCTAGATAATGGCTATAATACTAATAAATTATGAAACAATTTGTTTCATAATTTATTTGTATTATAGCCATTATCTAGCCTGATGACATACAGCATTGTTATAAACAATCCATTTTTTAATGCCAGTTATGATTCACTTCAAAAATAGATCATTTTCTTTACATTTGAGAAGAAAATCACAGATGTCAATGTGATGAAGCAAATCTCTTTAAGAACATGTGGAACCCATATGTCGAGATTTGAAATACAACCAAGTCGTTTTGAGTGATCATAAATGGTTGAATTCAACAAATTTAATCTCTTAGCAATTTATGTTGTTATTCGGCAGTTTGCTTCAATTAATACCTTTATTTTGTCTTCATCAGCTTCAACTGGCCTTCCAGAATGCGATGCCATCTTCCATATCGAAATTGCCAGAACGAAATTTTGTGAACCAGTTTTGCACTGTCACTCTTTCAACACATCATCTCCATACACATCACACAATTTTTTTTCTTGCTTGAACAGCATGTTTATTTTTTTGGTAATAAAAACACAAATAATGCTTTCAATTTTCCAAATTTGATGGGACACAAAAAAAAAATAAAAATAAAAAAACAATTGCACAGAATCAAACAAAATTCTTTTACAAATAAACCTTGAAATGTCAGCTGTCAAAATATATAATGAAAATATGGTTTAAAATAAAATAGTGAGTAAAAATACAACTAATCCCTCTGGTGATAAAAAACAAAATTACTTTCCAAACAACCCAATATATTGGCTCACTATAACAACAAATACATACAAGGTGTGGCTATTAAATAACAAGACTGGTTGCAAAACATGAATTATTATTACAATTGTACAACTTAATTGTTATCTTTTTCAACATACCCCCTCTATACATTGTTGCATACAAATTTTCCATTATTGAAAGCAGTGTTGTGTAGTGCCAAGGCACTATACGTTTATTATTATTATTATTATTTTCGTGCTTTTATCATTGCACATGTCGTGTTGGGCTGTGTACTATGCCGGACCAAAGACAAGGCATAGTAACCAAAACAGAAATTAAAGAAGTGTATCAGTGTGTGTGTCTGTATTCAGGAATTTTCTCACAATATGACATGTATTCAATATAGTGGCCTTCTGTAGTGTGATGTATGTGTTTCTATTCAATTCTAATGTGCCCAGGCTTTTGTGTAGTGTGTGTGATATGACACCTGTAGCGGAGAGAACAACAGGTACAATAAGCACCCTATCCATCCTCCACAGATGCCTTATTTCCTGGGCGAGTTCTGTGTACTTGCTAATTTTTTCATTGCATGCGTTTTGTATATTGTGAGTGTTTGGAATGGATATGTCTATAATGTATGTGATTTTATTGTGTTTGTCAATGAGTGTGATGTCTGGTCTGTTGTGGTAAATTGTTTTATCTGTGATTATGGCTCTGTCATAGTACATTTTGTGCGTGTTGTTTTCCAATACTGTCTGTGGAATGTATTTGTAGTATGGTTCGTGGATGTCTGCTAATTTGTGTTTCTTTGCAAGCTCTCGGTGTATTATATTTGCTACTTGGTTATGTCTGTGTAAATAATCTGTCTGTGCTAAGAGCTTGCAACCAGAGGTGATGTGTTGTATAGTTTCTGGCATGATGTGACATTTTCTGCATGTGTCATTTGTGAGTGTTGCATCTTTGAGTATGTGTTTTCTGTAGTTTTTAGTATTTATGACCTGATCCTGTATGGCAATCATGAATCCTTCCATCTCCCCAAAGAGGCATCCCCGAGCTAACCAGCTGTTTAACGCAGTTTTGTCAACAAAATCCTGGACCAGATCGTAAGGATGCCTGCCATGGAGTGCCTTTCGAGCCCACAATTGCTTAATGGTGTCTATGCTTTTTATATGTTGTGTTGTGTCCATATGATGTGAGTGTAAGTTTAATGGTGTGTTATTCGAGTCTGCTAGAGTTACTGCTTTATGTAATTGCGATGTTTCTTGTTTTTTGTAGAAAAACTCTCGCAGTGACTGTATTTGTTTGTAGTGAAGGTTAACTATGTCAATCAGGCCATGTCCGCCATCTTTACGTGGAAGGGTTAATCTTTCTGTGGCAGATTTAGGATGATGTTGTTTATGCTTAGTAAGTGTTGTTCTTGTTTTCCTTTGGAGTTGCTCAAGATCTGTGTGAGTCCAATGTATAACTCCAAAAGAATATGTGAGTACTGGGATGACATACGTGTTTATTGCTTTAACTGTGTGTTTTGCATTTAACTCTGTTCTGAGAATAGCATTTAACCTACTTTGGTATTCTTTAATTAATCTTTGCTTTATTTGTGCATGTTCTGTTAGTTTGGCCTGTTGGAATCCTAAATACTTGTAGAACTCGCCCTCTTCCATGGATTCAATAACGTCTCCATTTCCAAGTGCAAAATCTTCTTTCTTCAGGATTCCTTTTTCTATGTGAACTGTTTTGCATTTATCTAGGCCAAATTCCATTTGTATGTCCTTGGTGTATGAATGTGTAATTTGTAGGAGTTGATGAAGTTGTTTTTGTGTGGATGCATAAAGTTTTATGTCATCCATGTACATGAGATGTGACAGTGTAAACTGTGTTGTTTTTTCGTGTCTGATATTGTAACCATATTGTGTGTTGTTTAACATGTTGGATAATGGATTCAAGGCTAGGCAGAACCAGAGAGGACTCAAGGAATCTCCTTGAAAAATTCCTCGCCTAATAAAAATTTGGTTTGTTTGTATGGAAGTGTTACTAACCCTCAGATGTAGTGTTGTTCTCCAGTGCTGCATAGTGTTTTGAAAGAATGCAATGAGTGATGGATGTATTTTGTACATGTGTAGAATATGTAGCAGCCAACTGTGTGGAACACTGTCGAATGCTTTTCTGTAGTCTATATATGCCATGTGTATGTTTCTGTGTTGTTTGTGTGCTTGCCGTAGAATGACTGAATCTATGAGTAACTGTTCTTTGCATCCCTTGTGATTTCTACGGCAACCTTTTTGTTGTTCTGTTAGAATGTCGTGTTCTTCAACATGTTTGTATATTTTGTTTGCAATACAGGATGTCAATAATTTGTAGAGTGTTGGAAGACATGTAATTGGTCTGTATTGTGTGGGGTCTGTGGTATTGTTGTTTTTAGGTTTCATGTAGGTGATGCCCTGAGTAAGAAAATTTGGCATGTCTTGTGGATTGATGATGATGTGTGTTAGGTGTTTAGCTACTTCCTGGTGCAGTGATGTAAACTTTTTGTACCAGAAATTGTGAATGTTGTCTACACCAGGTGTCTTCCAGTTGTGTGTTCTGTTAACAGTGTATCGGAAATCACGTATGCTTATTTCAACACAGGGCATAGTTGGTATGTTGTGTAAGTTTTTGTTCTCCTCCTCGATCCAGCCTGCTTCAGCATTGTGCGTGACAGCACTGGACCAAAGAGAAGACCAATATGTTGTGAGTTCTTCTTCTGTTGGTGTGCCACTGTGCTGTGTATCAGTGTTTGCTTTGTTATTAATTTGTCTGTAAAAGAGTTTTTCATTGTTTGTAAATAATTTATTTTGTTGTTTTCGTAGTGTACATGTTTTGTATCGTTTGAGTCTACGTGCTTTGGCAGCAAGTTTTTGTTTTAGTGTATCAATGTATTCTGTGATGCGTGTGTTGTGATGTTCATGTTTTGTGTGTGTTTTTATTTTCTTGAAAATGTTTTTGAGCTGTTTCCTTAATTTGGGTGTTATGTTGTTTTTAGTGTATTGCGTCAGCCTGCCTAATTGCTGTCTAATGTCATTTATTTGTGTTTCTATTCTTCTCTGCCAGGCAGGCTTGTGATAGAATTGTGTTTTCTGTGTATTTGTCTGTGATTGTACTTTCAGTCCATGTTGTGTCACTACTGTGACTGCCCCAGCATAAACTAATGTATGAATGTCTGAGAGTGTAGAAATTGAATGAATGTAGTGTGGTAGTAAGTGAGTGTTTACATAATTTAGTGTTTTTCCTACTTCCTTCGACGTGTTGATTTTTGGTATTCGTGGTCTTTGTGTGGGATCTGTGCCTGTATATTTAGTGAGTGTTTCCTGAAATATAAGTGAGAGTGTATTAACTAAATCCATGTCTATGTTATCAGTGATGGATGAGGAAGTGTCTGTAGTATCATTAGTGGTAATTGTTGTATGTGTGTTATTATCAATGCTTGTTGCTGGATTATCCTGACAGGTTACATAATCTTCATTAATGTTAGATGTTTCTGTCTGTTGATGTATTTGATCAGCAACCTGTTGTTTGATAAGTTCAAGTGTTGTTTGTGAAATAAGGTTGTTGTGTATAATTGTTCTTTTTTGATCAACAACCCTTTGTTCGGTGACAGTGAGATGAGGATACTGTTGTGTGAATCTATGGTATAGTTGTTGTCTGTATGCTGTCATGTTTGTTTCGAGTTTTGTGATCGTGTAGTAAGTACGGATGATAAACTCATTCATTTCTACCGTCCATTTCATCCGTTGGCGTGGTTTTCCAGCCTTTGTGGTCTGTGGATGCATTGCCACAGAAACACCAAGGCTGGGTTGGTTCCTCACATCTGTTGAGGGCATTGCAGTAGCCATGCTTGGGCCGGTGCTGCTTTCGCCACCGGTAACCAAGGGAGACTGTGGCCTATTTTTCGAACGTGAGCCTCTGCCTAACTCATGAATGCGGACCTTGTTAACCCGGGCGACGTCCGAGCCGGTATCACATTTGGATCTGGTTACTACCATAATACGTATCTCCACAGAATGTGGGTGTGTGGTCACTCTTAGCTTCATTTCTCCCCATAGACCTAACTGGCATGGGTGTCCCTACCAGAAGCTTGTGCTCCAGCCTGCATTGCCCTATGGATCAGTAAAATTACTGGGCTCTCCCACCACAACCAGGTGGTGACCATGGGAGAGTTATTATTATTATTATTATTATTTTCGTGCTTTTATCATTGCACATGTCGTGTCGGGTTTTATTTTATTTTATTATTTACTTTTGTGTAAAATTCCTTTTTGTATGTTGGAATCAGGTTTTTAGATGAGGGTTACTAGTCGTGGACGTGATTGATCAGTGCCCTAGACCACATGTCTTACGTCATGCCTAATGGCGGGTGGTATAAAAAGGCAAGAAACTTTCGTAGCCAAGCACTTTTTCGTCTGATTCTGTCTACGAGGTGTTCGACGGCCAATCCAATCGAGGAATTCGAACAACAAGGAAATGGACTATCCGTGAGAGCTTATAAGGGATCGGCAGAATCCAATTGCATCGAAGGCAAGAATTGATTATATTACAAAGTGAGAAGTAACAAAGGTTAAAGAAGTAATAAGAAACTGATGTAAGAACTTATTTCCGATGCCACACGCGATTTTTATTATATATAGAAAACACATGTATAGTATGTATAGCATGTATAGCATTAGTTTGTAAGATTTTTTTCGTGTTGAGTCCTCCAATGATTCCTTTGTATATAAAATTATAATGATTGTCTATCATTAAATGCTTAGATTTTGAATCTCGAATATTTTGTAAAGTCCTTATTTATCGTTTTGCTTATATTTACCCTCCAAGATCTCGCAGCAGACTCAGGTCTACTGGCGTTGTTACATGTCATAACTCACATCAGGTATTATCTGCTTCAGTAGCACTACTGTTCTCCTTTACCCAATCCACTGTCAATGCAGATTTCAACTCTGGAAAAAAGGTAAAAGTCACCTGAACTAAGTCTGGCAAGTAAGGTGGCCCAACACTGGGATGATCTTATCAGCTATATAATGCTTTACAGACAGTGCATTGTAAGCTGGAGCATTATCCTGATGAAGAATCCAATCATTGTTCTTCCACAACCAGGTATGTTCTTCCTCTCTCTCTCTCTCTCAGATTAGCTAGAACTAGGGTTTCTCATTTCCCAGTCTTTTGCTTGTCTCGGGATTCTGGGAAAAAACTGAACTGTTTCCCGGGATATAATTAACTATTTTCAAAATATAAAATAAATCTTAAAATTGAATGATTTAATTACTTTTCATTTTTTAAGTAACCTCATATGTCCTGCAACCTCCAAAATAATAATATTAATAATGCTGTGTAAAATATGTATAAAAAATTACTTTTGAATTTTACATAGAAATTTTCACAAATAGAAAATATTTGTTAATGTTTGTTAGAAACTGCTTACAAGAAAAAAATGCCTTTGAATTGAGTTGAAAATTTAAGGAAAAAGATGAACTTAGATCAAACTTCTGACTTAGAAGATATTTTTGTTTTTCAAATAAAACATAATACAAAACATTATTGTAAATTTTTATAAGAAGATTTTAAAAAGCAAAGATGGTCAATACTCCAATCACGCAATTTGATTCTTATTTTACTAAAGAAAAGTCCCGCTACTGAGAATGCCCTTTTTGATTCAATTGATGTGGGTGGAATC
Organism: Centruroides vittatus; assembly: GCF_030686945.1. NCBI lineage: Eukaryota > Metazoa > Arthropoda > Arachnida > Scorpiones > Buthidae > Centruroides > Centruroides vittatus. The sequence continues at coordinate 1,381,582 of NW_027122708.1, read as the reverse complement.
ATCATTAATGCATTTAAGAGAAGACAGATATGTGTTTTTCACCTGTAGTCTGGAAGATTTCTAGTTCATTTTCAAAATGCATTGCAGGTACTTATTTTGCCGTCTAGTATTTTTGATTTGTCTACCTTGGCTGCTTTAACCTTTCAGCAGTGGGAGAGTCAGGTATGGTTCTATCCCTTAGTAGTGAAGAATATACCCGAAAAATTTTTAAAGTATTTTTTCACGCAATTTTTCTCATTTCCGTTTTAGAAAAAGTATTTGTAAACAGTTATGTCTAGTAAAGAAAAGTCTTTTTTTATTGTTACATAATTCATTTTTTATGTGAATTTTTTTTGCGGTAGTTTTTGGCTAGATTTTGGTGATACCCCCAAAAGAATTTAATGTATATATACGTCCTCTCACCACTGCCACATGATCGCCCTCGACGTATATATATGTCCCTCACTGCTGAGTGGTTAATAGTGGCATTGAGCTTACAGCCCAATAATTCGGCAGTCTGTTTGGCTTTAATAATCAGGTTTATGAAGAAAAACTTCATACTTGTTTATATCCTTGCCCAATTTGCATAACCTGGCATAATGCAATTATTGAAGCTACTGGGCATGGTTAAAAATTAAGACAGCATCAACACAATTATTCCAGATATTACAGGTTCCGACAAGTAAAGAATTTTCAGAGTCCTGTCACAAATAGGCTACATATCGATTATTGACAATCTGCAACATGCCATAATAAGCAAAAATTTAAGAGACTAATAAACAGGCTTAAAATTAATAAATACAAATGTATTCTGACAGTTTATGGGTAAATTAATTATACTTTCTATTTGCAAAATTTCCTCAACTTTAACACAAAATAAGAAAAAAATGAATTTAAGAAGTTTGTGGGATTTCCCGGGTTAAAAAACCCAGGAAAAATTTGGAGAAACCCTAGCCAGATTCACAAGATGATAATATTGGTTAACTAACCGTCTGGTCTCCATTCATCTGTTACTACACCAATTATATGTATAGTGAAATATTGATATAATGAACACTAATTTAACAAATATACTTCTTACTATATACTGGATGAGTTATAATTCTTCATTCCATGAAACACCTATCACTGGATTATGAAGGTTTTTTCATGGAGTGAAGAACACTAATTTAATAAAATTTTCAATATAACAAATCTACCTTGAATCCCCTGCCAATTTCCTGTTTCATTCAATGCAAAAGATGTTTCAGTTTAATGAATGCCATTGTAATGAAAATTTTAGCTTAAACACAATAAAAATTGTCCATTACAAAAGAAAAGTTTCATTAAAACAAAATCTATAAATGCATAAATCATTCATTTTTATTAAATGATGAATATTATGTCAAACAGTCTGGCAGCAATGATTTTAATCCTTAGTTATGGTTTCTTTTTGATGCTATCACTAGTTATTTCTTTTAAGTTTATGAGGAAACTAAATAGAGAAAAACAAAAGGAAATTAAAGCAGTTTTCTTTGGAAGAGGGAGGAAAAATATATTAGATGATGTGCAAAAAGGAATTAAAAGAAGTGATGTTGCCAAGAGATATGAAATTAGCCATTCAACACACTTACATTTCTTAAAGATAAACAAAAAAAATTTTAAAAAGTATAGATGATTCAAATCTCTAGGACAGGGATGGCAAACCTTTTTGAGCCCACATGCCATATAATAAGCATACTTAGCTTTAAAGATTTTTTGTGTGCTAAAGTTTTAGACTTCAAATATTTAAAGAATTAAACTAAACAATCCTCTTACGTGAATACTGGTATATTCACAAATTAACACTCATATTTAAAGAAATTAAACAAATGTGCTTTGATTAGAGTTAATGTAAAAAAGCTGAAGTGAAAAAAGAAAGGATGTTCAGGTGATAAACCGAAAGGATGATTGAAGAAGACAGATGATAAATCTAAATCATATGATATGTTATGTGTCACTTTGGGCACAAGTGCCATAGGTTTGCCACCCCTGTCCTAGGACCAAATAGGGAAAGAATTTATATTGGAAACAATGAAAAAGTAAACAAAGCAGTATATAAGTGGTTTTCTTGATGTAAGAAAGATTTAAGAATATACCAGTTAATAGTCCTATGCTTTGTGAATGCAAGATCTTTTGCATTACCATTTGGAATTAATGATTTCAAAGAAAGTACAGGTTGACTGAATAGATTCAAAAAACAATACAATATCAGTTACAAAACAATTTGTGGTGAAGAAAATGATGCACCATATGATGTTGCAGCATTGTGGAGAGAACAATTAAGACACATCCAAGAATATTCCCCAGAAGATATATTCAATGCTGATTAGAGTTGTTTTATAAACTGATGCCTAACAAAACTCTTGCATTCAAAGGCAAACATTGTAAAGGTGGAAAACTTTGAAAGGAAAGAATAACTGTACTGTTGTTGGTAACTGTTCAATGCACAAAAATATTCCAAAAAATATTAAACATTTACACTGTGTTCTTCCCTCCAAATTGCACTTCTATTTTACAATCTTTCGATCAAGGAATAATAAATGCAATGAAAATGCATGGCTAGCGTGACAAATATTGGCTAATATTGCACTAGGACATGATTATAAATTAACCATACTGGATGCATTCAAATGTTCTTCTCTGCTTGGAAGTCACTAACCCGGTTGTGCATATGTGGTACTGGGTTTGTGTACTAATCTCTGTACATAAGAAAAAGATTGATTGATTGGAAGTCACTAAGTATAATGACAATTGTAAACTGCTTTTCTAAAGCAGGTTGCAATTATGATAGCAAACTAGCAAAGAAACTGAAGGTAAGGATTATGATACAGATATTGTAAACCACCAGAAACATTTTATTTTATTTTATTAAAGATGCCACTTATATTGAAGTGAATGATGAAGATATTTTAGCAGAAACACTGTTAATAATCTTTAGAATCATGTTCTATGACAAATGAGAGAAGGAAAACAAAGTTGTAGAAAAGTCTAAAATTATGATTTCAGATACAGCTAACACGGCACAACTTCATCATTTCCTCATGAAACAAAAATGTGTGCCTGATGACGTACTAGAATGCTGTGTCACAGTACATAAATTTTTGAAAATATTTTGATTAAACAAATACCTGAAATGAAAATTACAGACTTCTTTTAGCAGAAAATACAGTAATGACTTCAAGCAGCAACAACAATAATTAGAGGCATAGGATTCCAACTAATCAGTACTACTGTATTGCTATTTTAGATGTTTGCTCATAACATTTTTGATATCTTAATATTTTATTACAGTATAAACTGTTATTCTGTATTTAATATAACTCATGTTCCAAAAACTACTTCAAATGTAAGCTGCTTTTTTATTGCAAATAAATTTTTTCATCCTTGTATTTTTGACGACATCTCAATATAATGAAAGTTCACTATAAACAAATGTATTTTGACAGTTCCCACAATTTTGTTATACTGACACTACGCTTTGTGTCTGCTTATGGATCCATGACTCATCACATGTAGTGATCTCCTGCAAGCACAGCTCTACTGTTAGCTGTTCAATGATGTCAGTACAAATTTGTTTCCAGACATCTTTCTACTCTGACTCAAGTTTTTGGAAACCAATTTGGTGCAGATGTTCATATTTACTTGGTCATGTAAAATTTATCACACAGTCTATCAATGTGCACCATGTTTGTTATCATCCAAATGTTCAATTAGCAATCATTGTGGACAATTTCATTACTTTTTGAAACATTTTTTTTAGTTGCTGTCATGACAGGGTAACCCAGTCGTCATCTTTAACATTTTCTTGACCTTCAGCAAAGCATTTGTTCTATTAATACACCCGCACACTACATCACATTACCACTGTACCCTCCTGTAACTGTTTCAAACACTTGATCAGCAATTTCTTCAAATTCCTTGTGAATTTGAGATTATACACTGCTCAAGTTTAGCATTAGACATTATTCCAGTTAAGTGACTACACAAGTGCTCCTTTTATAACTGCCTACAGACTAACTACAAGTGGAAGTAAACAATCAAACAATGCTTATCTCAACTGCTTATAGAACCTTCAAAAGCCATTCAGAGTACAAACACATCTCATTGCTAAGAATACATGATTCACAGCTTGCCCCATATATATAAAAAGTTGTGCATTAATTATTTTAATTATCTTGCAGAAGATTTTACATATGAAAGATAACACAATAAATTTATGTGAAAAAATATCAGAATCTACACCAGTGGTTCTTAACCAGTGTTCTGCAAACCTACATAGTGTGTTCCAGGAAAGAAGATTTTAAAGTTTTTATTCAAATTTTTTCCCATTGCTATATTCGTAGATAATTCCATGTTTCTATTTTATTCAATATATGAGCTGTTTTCTTTGAAAGTGGTGTAAGTCCATTTCATATTATATGGCAATATTTCAGGGTTTGTATTTGAATGGTTTGAAAAATATTGGTATATGTTAATATGCTCATTTTATGTTTTTTAAATATTAAATTGAAGTAAGTTTATAATGTGATTGTTTTTAAAGTATTAGTTAAAAGAAATTTATACCTTTGATGACCTCAAATGGACTTACACCACTTTCAAAGTCAACAAAATGTAAAAGTCATACATTTATGAAATATTAAATATGGGATTTCAATTGAATCAAACCAATTTTTTTAATGAAATTTTTATTAAATAGGTCAAAAAAAAAACAAAATAAAAAGGCTTTATTTCAATATTTCTTCAGGTAATGCCATTTAAATAACTTTAATTAAAACTTTATATTAATATGTGCCATTTTTAATTTTTATCATTATGAGGAAGTTTTTGAAAATAGTCATGATGTATTGGAGGAATATAAGGTAATAGATCAATCATATCGTTGAATTTTTCGAATGTGTTAGGCCTGGCATAATGATATAAAGGTGCTAGTATTATATTTTCAAATTTTCATTCATTCAGTGGAATTTTGGTACTTTCCGTGTTTTTTGTAGAGTATGAAACTTAGTAGTGTGTTCTATTTGTTCACTTAATATGAAATAAATAAGTATGATTACCTCTAAAATTACTAATAAATTGTTAATTTTATAACAAGTGTGCATTTTATATTATATAATATTTGAAATGGATAATGTCACCTTAGAATCAGACAGTGATTCAGGTATGTATTTATAAAATAAACTCTTATTTTAATACATTTCCTTCTACTTTGAAAAAAGTGGACTTACACCACTTTCAAAGTAATTACATTTTTAATTTCATTAACTACGTAAATTTATATTGACAAAATGATAAAAATTTTGAAGGATTTTTTTTGGGAACTCTTTATAGATAAAAAGCTTATAGCAGATTGCATTCATTGTTATCATTAACTAACTTTTTGTCAAAAATGGACTTACACCACTTTCAAAGAAAACAGCTCATATTAAAGTTTATTAGTTTATTGCTTCATTGTTTCCTGAGAATAGTAAACATGGAACTGCTTATCAATTTTTAAATGTATTGGTGCTAATGCTCCATGTAATAAAAAGTATATGAATGGTGTTCTGAGGCCTCAAAGGTTGAGAACCACTGATCTACACAAATGAAGGCTATTAAATAATTTAATAAATGCATCAAATTAGAATATTTTATATTATTCATAACTTACCATTATAATCAGATTAGATGATGATAAATATTCTAATCTTAAAATTTGTGTAATTAATTTATTTCAGTTATTAAAATTGATATTTTTATCATTCAATGTTTTTTTTTTTTAATGATTTATATGAATTAACCTTTTAAATGCCAAATTATGTTCTGCAATGAATTTCAACCAATACTCATTAATTTATTTATTATTAGGGAGCCTTTAAATAGTTACTTTGGTTAGCCAAAGAAACAATTTTTTCCATATGTCCCCTTAATGAAACATTGGTGATTAGGACTACCATTTTACACTTTTAGCTATTTATTACAGATAACTAATTGCTCAATTACTTGACATCAAAACAATTTAATAAGTTATTTTATTCTCTATAAAATATTGTACATGTTATTGCACAAGTTATTATCAATTATAATCAAAAGTGTATTCAGAATGTACGAGGGGAGTCTGATATTAAAGGTACAGGCCAAAATTACACTAGCATTTATAATTAAAGGAAATATTTAATACATTCCATAAAAACTACACACTCTTATTTATTTTTCGACATAATCTCTGTAAACATTGAGACATTTACTGCAGCGTAATACTAGTTTGAACATCCCTTCACGATACTGTTGTTGTCAAGTTGCTTGCAGTAGTCCAGAATGGTGTCTTGCAATTCCTCCTGAATTCCCAACCAAAAATTTCTTTAAAGGTCTGAATAAATGAAAATCTGAGGGGGCTAAATCTGGACTATACTCCACGCGTCAAATCAAACCAAACTGTGGTTGACATAGTGAGATTGAGAGATCCTGCAACATCCTCCATATGGTCCAGATTTAGCCCCCTCAGATTTTCATTTATTCAGACCTTTAAAGAAATTTTTGGTTGGGAATTCAGGAGGAATTGCAAGACACCATTCTGGACTACTGCAAGCAACTTGACAACAACAGTATCGTGAAGGGATGTTCAAACTAGTATTACGCTGCAGTAAATGTCTCAATGTTTACAGAGATTATGTCGAAAAATAAATAAGAGTGTGTAGTTTTTATGGAATGTATTAAATATTTCCTTTAATTATAAATGCTAGTGTAATTTTGGCCTGTACCTTTAATATCAGGACTCTCCTTGTAGAATGTCCTTGATAAGATGGGAAGCAGTTCAAATGCAATAAATTACATCCAGCACATCTCTTCTTTGTTTTCTTTTTGCACAATGCACATCTACTTTGTGTGTGAGGGAAACTGTTATAACCATGGAATGATAGAGTTGAATAAGCTCAAGGACCTGGAAAGACAGGAAATCTTTGGTTGAAATCTAGGCAAATGTGTTGTAGTTGGTCAGTTGGATTTTACTAACACTACTGCTCCATTCTATCATGAAGTTCCACAGGTCTGAGGTGTCCAACTTTTTCTTTTTGACAGTCTATATTTTCATCACATGTGGATAACCATTACTGAGCACATCATCCTTATCTTGTATCTAAAATAAATCGATTTTCCATAAATGAACATTTTACAAGTATGGTGATCACAATAAGGAACCAGTCATTTATTTATACTAAGTTGATTACAAATTTCTCCAGGAATAACATCACGTAACTGTTATCATTAATATCTCACTTTCTGGTAAATTCCAAATCTTCATAGGAGAGAGTTCACTTGTCTGATGTAGAACACTGCCATCACTAAGTTCCTGTAGGTATTAAGCAGCTTTCTCAAAAATTAAAAAAGGCTATGCCTTTAAAGATGATTAAAAAGGACAAACTTTACAAATTTAAAAATAACTTATTCAGCACATAATATAAGCAACACTATATACTTATGGAAAATTTGATAGTAAATAAACTACCAGCAAAAGCACATCATAGCAAGAACAAAAGTGTACATGCATTTTCCACTCAGTTGTCTGTATGTTTCCTGCTTATCCACATAATACAAAGCACAATATATTACCAGGTAATTTCTAGCTTAGAAAAAAGTGAGCACTGCAAATGCCAATGTTCCAAAAATGGAACATCAAAATTGTATATCTTATATCTTAACTACTAGTTAAGATACAAGATGCTGAAACAATAAAAGATATACACAAATAATTATTACATGCCTCATGGAATACAGTCTAATGTGAATAAAATAAAAAATGGCAAGAAAAATTTAAATGTCAAAGACATCTACAAACACAAAATTTACTTTTCAAGAGATGAACTAAAATTAAATCATCATCATCAATGAAATAATTACACTCTGAATAGGGACAAACATGCATACTATATATTGATGTAAGTTCGTATATACTTATTTACTACATATATAGTAAATAAGCAGTAGATTTTACAAGTTGTGAAAATTAGAAGGTTAAAGTTGATGTTCCATTTGTAGAACATTGGCATATAAAAGATTATCAAATATTAATTATTTTTGGAATAATAGAAATTATTCAGGTTTAAAAAACTTAATTATAAAAAAAATAGTACAAACTTATTACATATTATGTTTCCTGATTAAAAATAATGCTTAATTACAGAAAACTTAAAGAAATGAAGCTTTCATTATTATTTTCAGTTATATATAAATATTTTATATTATGCTGTATAGCATTATATTTTTCATACATTTCCAGCTATGCTGTTTCTCAGCTCTTGTATATATGTATGTGTGTGTTATGTACAGTGTTCTTTTTCTAAAAAAAATTACTGCTAATATATACATATGGTGCCAAACACATAGAATTATTTTTTTTGAACAAGTGCCAATACTACATGCTGGCTACCAATACTTTCTGATGTTATCCACCTATATGGTATACTAGCTCATTCTGGCTTAAAAAAAATAACTCTGACTTTATATATATAGAATTATATAAACATATAGGAACCTAAACATAAATAGATAAATTAGTGAGGAATTGTAATGAATCATTTTAACAATGTTTTAATAAAAATTCAAATAATGTTTTAGTTTAAAGCATTTTCTTCCATAACTTTATACTCTACATATCATTGACTCAACACTGGAACATATTAACAAAAACGATCTAATGCAATTTTGTGTTGATGGTCGTCTAGAGAGTGCACACCGATAACAGGTTATAGCGTTTTGGTTAACTTTATAATCCTCAGTTATGCAAAATAAAGCAGAATATGTAATTTATTCAGTTTACAACAAAGATAATCACAGATGTAAGTAAATTTTGTATTAAGCACACTTAGAAAAAAAAAGCCATACCATCATGTGGTAAAATAAATAAATTTGTATGTTATTCCTCACATACTTTATTGAGATGCAGTGGCTTAAAAGGAGAATTAATGCTCATTTTTCAATATCAGTAGAGTTGGTAAAACAATGATTAAAGCAACTAGATATAACAAGCTGACTTAGCTGCCAAACTGAATCAAGGAACAGAATATTCTTAAAACTTTACAAATTTAAAAATAACTTACTTGCTTGTTGTAATTATTTATGCCATATTATTGAAAAATTTTAAATAAATCAACTTTATGGAAATAAATGATAGTTATGTCAAAAAGGGTGTTTTTTTTTACTCATCAATAATCTATGCAGATGTATATTTAAAAAAAACTTTAGTTAAATTTTTCTACCCCCACTAAGAGTAAAATGCTGTATTTGAGACTATGGAACAGATTCCCTATCTTAAATAGTTCTCCATGGTTCCATTTGGTTTTCATTTACATACTATTTTTGTAAAATAAATTACTCATGTAAATAAAGGGATTATTGTATTTACATTTAAAAAGTTAGCTTTTTACTTACCATTCTATAACACTATTATACAGCCAAAATACCATCAATACCTTAGTTAATAGATACAAGCATAGAACACTCCCCATAAAAAATAATAAACCCACTCAATCCATGACCGCATTGGTAACATAAGTTGCTTGATAGCACCTTCGAAAAAGCTATTAGACAGGGCAACAAACAATTAACTTATAAGTGCAACAATACGGTCTATGCTTTATTGCATAATGACAAGGACCCAATAGATCCTACCACAGTCCCAAGAGTATTCAAAATACCTTTTACTCTAGAGAACAGGGTCAGCAAATATATAGCATACACATCCTAAAATTTGTCAACCAAACTCAAGGAACATTAGTATGATGTAAGTAAAGGAAAAAACACCACAACGCTGACTATTATGGCAATGCTTCCAGATAATGTACCACACTTCACAGATGCAAAACTCATTAAAATCTCCAGGAACTAACACTCTGGAAAAACTCTAGAAAAAATAGCCACATACAAAAATACTGTTAAGAATACATGTATTAATCATAAGGATGCAGCAAGTTTATCAGCAGCATGAAAATTTCTTATAAACCACAACAGGGACAAAACTACACAGTAATTTATTGTTATATAATCAACAAATCTAGTGTTCATTATTATTATTGTTTATATTTCATGGTATATTATTGTGTATTATATATTTTTGTATACTTTATTATTATTATTTATTTGTGTTATTTCAATTGTATGTCATTGATTCATATTTGGAACACTGTTGGATTTAAATTTTAAAAATTATTCTATTATATGTTCATTTCTGATGATGACTATATAGATAGTCAAAAACATTAGAAAATTGAAAACATTTTTTGCTGGAACAGGCTAGTACTTTTTATTTTTACATTTATTCCAGTTAAGAAATTTGATTATTAAGCACTATTATATAATAGTGTATAAAACACCAATTACCATCTACTTTAGAACCATATATTAAATGGAAACAAATGCTATAATTTCCTGTATATTACATGCAAAAGCATATAATGCACATAAAATTGCTAAAAGTAAAAAAAAACATTGCATAACTCACAGCTTCATATATCCACAGGTAGTTTAGAAGGTATCACCTCAAACTTGACATTTTTTCCATTTCTTCTGTTTATTTCTGTTAGCAATTCACTGTAGATGTAATTATATATAGGGAAAATGGATATTTGAAATGGAACCACCTAAAGCGGCATTAAGTATCTAATATATCAAATAATTATTAAACCTATTTAACCAAAAATGGGCTTCTTATAAAAAGACCTAACAGATTCTGAAGCATCAAATCATTCAATAGAATACTAAACTCTGTTTCCTTCATCCAATTACTGTTATTAAAGGTTATGCAAAAGTTTACTTTACTGCCATTATTGAACTTCAAAGTTATTAAATAACTTTGGACAATCTCTCACATTTTTAAACATATTTAGGAGGAATGTGTGATTCAATTCAAAGCAGAAACACACATACAAATAAAAAAACTCATTAAAAAAATAAAAAACTATCAAAGATTCTTTATATAATGCAAGAAAGGTAAAAATATAAATCTATTCAAAATTGGATTTTTTCACTAGCTTGTTCTCTAGCTTGAATCATCTGTAACTCAAAGTTCTTCCATGTCCCTTGGAGCTTCAAGTCAGAGAAGTTTTACTGTATATTGAGAAATTGAAAAAGCTCATAACATGTAATGGTGTGAGGTGTGAAAAATTTGATTTCATAATAAGAATTATAATTATTGTAATTGTAAGGATATAATAGTATTTTCAAAACTAAATTCTTTAATCATGATTTTATGAAATCTATGTTCTTTTCTTTAAAATCTAAGATTTTGAATTAAAATACAGTAGAGTCCTGGAGAGTTGAGTTTTCAGGACGCTACTGTAAAACTTATCGCGTTGTACTTTTTTTCTTTTAATTTTTGAACATGTAATCCAATTTCTACCTCTATAGCTTAACACTAGGACCAAATAAGTTATTGTTATTCACTAGCAATATTTGATGATAGCATCAATTCCATGTGTTAACAAAGAACATATCTTTTATTCCATGGTGCCACTGTAAAATGCCACAATGCAAATATCACTCACTAACTCAAAAGTATTGGTCAAAAGTAGCCACTGAATAGCCAATTTTTTTAAAATTAAAATTTAACTACAAATAGAAATAGTCACTATTGTCATGTAGTTAATACATATATGAATTTGCACATACAATACTTTTATGAAAATTCCATTATTTAAATACATAGCCAAGCAATAGCTTTAAATACTTGGGCTATAAATCTATTTTTAATACTTTCTTCTAGTAGCAAATTACTTAGTATTAGACAATAGGTACCATCTCTTATCTAAGTTAATAATTGTAATTTAAATATTTATTAAATTATAATTATTAACTTAGATAAGAGATGGTGCCTAACATCTACATCTAGTAGCAAATTACTTAGTTATTAATTATTAAAAATAACAGATTTACAGCCCAAATACTTAAGGCAATTGTTTGGCTGTGTGTGTGTGTGTGTGTGTATGTATGTGTATGTGTGTATATATGTGTGTGTGTGTGTGTGTATGTGTGTATATATATATATATATATAATAGGATAGGGCTTAGGGTTGTTTAATATACCATTATTTAATTTAGCATCATTGCTATGATGTAAAACTTGTCATTTTCATGAAGTCATCACCTTCTCAGTCCACATTAAGTTGAGTTTGTGGAACTCTACTGTACATATAAAAATTTAGATTCCAAAGAGTATAACCTATTTATACAATTTTTAATAGAATTTCAAATCTATATATATTAGAAGTTTGTTAATCCAATATCCAATAATCCAGAATTTCTAGTAATCTGATCACTCTTCAGAGGGATAAAGCAGTTCCATCAACATTGTCTCAAAAATAGAACCTCAAATTCCTAGGCTCAGTGTTCTTTTTGCCTAGGCCCTTTTGGGCAGGCATTCCACCCAGCTAATTTATTTGGAGAACTGACATGCCAAAATAATGATTTTTATAAATTGTACAGCTCCATTCTTATTTTTAAAAAAAGAAATACATAATTCAGAACCAAAAATCAAAAATACTTTGTTTCCAAAGCATAAAAACCCAGAAAGTCAAATTTAAAAAGATATTTCAACTTATTGTTATAAACAGAAATGGGAAGTTGATAGCCAATAAAAATACAAAAACAGTTGCAATGTCTGTAGATTAATATGACAGACAAAACAAAATGTAATGTTGATCACTTACAAAGAAACATGAACATATTACTGTATTATTAAATTTTTCTAGATCTATTGATATTTAACTTTTGAAAAGACACACAAATGGTTTGGAATCATAAATCATCATGCATAAATAAATAAATAAATAAATATATATATATATATATGTTACAGTCAAAACCCGTTTTTAGTTAGAATGCGTTTTAAATAGTTGAAACTAGTTTATACTGGATGTCTTTGTTAAAACCAGTTTTAACTCAAATTTATTTTTGACTAGCAGTAAATTCTAGTTTTAACTAGACAAAATGAGTTTTAACAAAGACATCCAGTATAAACTAGTTAAAATGCATCCTAACTAGAAACTGGTTTTGACTGCAACATATAGTGATTCAGGGTAAGATGCCTACATTTTTGATATTTTCAAACGGTGACGTCAGATATTGTCATGTGTTTGTATGATGAATTGTTGGGCCAATATTGAGTGTGGAAAGCTGTAGTTGGCTACCGTTACCTCATTTTCTACATCTGAGAAGAATAAAAGCAAGATAAGAACGAAGTTTTTGTTGTGAAATGTTTCTAGAATCATTTTAAAACTTAAAAGTTAAAACAGAATTTATTAAAAATTAACAATTAATGTGTGATGTAGTTAAGGTTCTAAAGTTTCCATTGTGAGCTACCGCTGATCTCGATCAGACATGCTAGAACACGTACAACGTAGGCATCTTACCCTGACAAATGGTAAAGATGCCACATCTTTCTTGGGGTAACATGCCTATTTTTTGTTAATTGAATTCCAATATGCCTATTTTTAATAAATTTTTGTTTTCTCGTTTTATTGCAGGATATGCATAGAAATTATATAAGGACTTCTCAAAAAGGTTTTTGGACTGAAAAAAGCTTTCAGCTAGCTATAGAGATACGTTAGAATGGGCAGAAACTTAACAATACTTATACTGTGCTGTTATACTTACTATTAAGTACTTTGTACTACATATGCAATAAATTAAATTTGGTTAAGATATTCGAAAATTAATTTTATGCAATTATATTTGTTATCTTACCCTAATGGCATTTGGCATCTCACCTGGATACTTAGGGTGAGATGCCTAAAATGCCAGACAGTAAAAAAGTCGTCATTGCAAACACAATATACAATTATTTTTCATATACTCCAAAGTTTTATTTGAAAAACATGCTCAAGAATATGATATTTTTGTTAGAGGCCTCCAAAACCCAAATTATCGCTATAATTTCCTTTATAAGCATAATGTTAGGCATCTTCCCCCGAATCACTATACATAACTTTATTTCCCCCAAACATATTTATGTAGCTAAAATTAGTTTTAACTAATGTTAAAAGTTAAAACTAGTTTTATCTAAAATCAAAATATGTACAGCCGTTAGTACAGCCTAAACCCGTTTTGTCTAGTTAAAACTAGAATTTACTGCTAGTCAAAAATGAATTTGAGTTAAAACTAGTTTTAACTAGACAAAACGAGTTTTAACAAAGACATCCAGTATAAACTAGTTTCAACTAGTTAAAATGCGTTCTAACTAAAAACAGGTTTTGAATAACATATATATATATATAATGAATACATACTTTATACCCAGAAAATACATCCAAACTTCAACTTACAACCACCTGCATTTATGATGTCCAAAACCAATGTAATTTAAAAATATTATTTCTGAGTCCAAACAATTGCTTGCATTTGCTAACGACAAGGTACAATTATTAATGTTAAATTAAATACTGTAATGGACAATAAACACACATATTGCATATAATAATAGCTCGTATATTCATGTTTCACTATCACTCAGATTTGCATCACTTCACAAAACTGAAAACAAAACTAAGTTTCTGCAGAGCTTCTCAGTCCAGATAATCATTCTAACTTTAATTTCATAATAAAATTAAAGGAGATTAATAATAAATAAAATTAATAAAAAGTTAAGAATAAAAATATAATTTCATATGAAAATTATAATACTTCAGTATGACTTTTTGTTTTCTTTAAAAAGGTAGTTGGTTACCTGCATTTCTGTGAATTTTTATTAATAAAAAATATTTTAATTATTTAGTAAATGCTAATTTAAAGTTAAATATCCCTAAATACCATTGCTGTAAAGTATTACAGTATGTATGCACAACATTTAGAACTGTATCCAATTATTATTTTTACTTTTACAAATTTCTTTATATATTGGAAAGTACTTAAAATTTACTATCAACCATAATACCATCCATCTTAACATTAATGTCATTTCAAATGGCACCAGTAGTAGATGTTATTCTGGACATTCTTCATTTTCTGGCATGTACACAGAATTTTTTAATAATTAAACTATGCTTTTAAGTCAAGTCAGAAAATGACATTCTTTAATTATTTTATGAAGAAACCAATAAGTATGGTAGTGAAGACATAAAATTGGCAATAGAATCATCAATTACCTACAGAGACTTTGCAGCCCATGTGGTAAATTAACTTCTACTATATACAGTATATAAAATAATATCATATAAAGTGTTTGTATGTATAATGCTGTTTGTAAAAAATTGGGATTGTAACACTTTTATAATACTGCACAATATTTACCTAACTACTACTACATTCCACCCAGCTACTAAAAATTTCTGGAAGAACATTGATGTAGTGTGATTTGATAAACTATATATAGTCTACATTGTATTTTGCTAAACAAACATTGCTTTGTTAGTATGCATGTTTTGTGTTCAGTGAAATGCATGATAGATCTGTAGGAAAGAAAATACATCAATGCAAGGACAACACATCTAAAAACAAGTTTCTCATATCACAGCATGTGTAGTTTTGTGAATCATAAATATACAGTACATGTCTAGAAAATAATTATTATATACACACAAATCATTGTAAGTATAGATTTTGTGCAATAATATTTTTGCAGGTTTATCAATCAATCTTAACACAGTCAAGCACTGCATCATCTTCAGACTGACTAAAGACCATGCTTAAATAAATTGGAAGTATATGGATGTGTTAGCACAATATGTACTGTGCAGCAATGTCTACAATGTTCATATCATGTAACTTATTGAATTTTGCAAAAATACAAAATTATTTGATAATCCAACATCACACAGGTCCCATAGGTGCCCGATTGATGGACTTCTATCATACATTTTTCTCTTTTATCTCTAACAACAATATAATAATTAAAAATAAATTTATCAGTGTAGTTAATTGTATATAAACAACTTCAGTACTTGATGACAAAAATAAACTAACTAAATAAAAATTTAAAGTTAAATCATTAATATTTAAAATTAAAAAGTTCAGCATTTTCAAAATTTTTTTATAGGAACTCCTGGTCTCTCTCTGACTAGTTCATTTGATAAAACATATAACACTTTTTAACTATCTTAAAACTTGAATGTTTCCATCTCAAACTAAAAATAAAATAATTAAAAATGTATACTAAAATTTTTGAGTTGAATTTAGATATTTTATGTGCAGTATTTTTTTTTTTGAACAATTTGTGTGTGGAAGAACAAGAGCTTCCAGTCTGGTTTTAAAAATGCAATTAATCCTAACTATTTTCACTGCAAATAATACAAGCTAACTAGTTAAAGTATATTTCTTGAAAGCAAAAATATATGATAAATGTTGTGCCAGCCAAATTCTCTTGAACTAAGCACAACAAAACATTTTTTGAGACATTCTATAAAGATGTTTATAAACATGTATAAACCTGAATCAACACCTCCTAGATAAAAGATGTAATCCTTGAATGAGCACTACTATCAACTATATTGATCAACAATGAATCATTGCTGTATTCTTATAGCATATATATCCATAAGGATTAAGTAATATAAAAAAAATTATCATTTACTATATGTTCAATGAAAGTTTTGTAATACCTATTTGATTATTATTTTAAAACAAATATTTTGTTTATTTATACTTTATTTATATTATGACATAAAACATTACATTAAATTTAATTTTTTAAACACAGCCATACCCTGTTACCTAAGTCTAATGCATTCCCGAAAAGATAAATATTGAAATTTGAATATCAGAAGATTTTTCTATAATTTTTATGAGAAAAATTTAACTTGTTCCCAGTCCATCCAAATAACTCCAATTAATTTTCCCGAATAACACATGGCAAACTAAAACATGGCAAAAATACCTATTTACCATAATATTAATCCATGATTTTAGTATAATATTAAAATTACAAACTCCAGTTACCTTACTAACAAACACTTAACAAAGTCATAAAAAAAAAATTGTATAAGAACTGTATTTCTTTTAACATGCAGTAGATAGCAACGAAAATGTAATGATAATGTACTGTACATTGAAATATTACAGTATAAAAACAGAACACCAAACTTACACAACTGCTACAGAAAAGATACAATATTATTGAAACAAATGAAAATAAGACACTGCAGAGAGTCACCCCCATACTTCCCACTTTCACTAGTATGACTCAAATTTTTTTTTCAAGATATGCTTTAAAGATATTTTGGTACTAGAATTACTCAATTTAGATATCATAATGTGTACTAAAGAGCATCTTTGTGGTAGCAGGAATTTGTATACCAGGGTATGCCTGTATTTCAAAATTTACATTCATCCTTCAAGTTTACACAAGCAGAACATTTTTGAATTTTTAAAATTAAATAGTAATATATTAATTATCAACAAATTTTTTTATTGTTCTAAATGGAAACTTAGACATTTTGAGAGACAAGAAGGATTTCTTATTTTGGTTAATAAGAAGCTTATAAATATTTAACATTTTTTTTCAAAAATATTGTACAATAAAAGTAACTAGAAATAAATCAGAAAAATTTTATTTTACCTAGTAACAGCATACTCCCTGAGTCCAGAATGGAGATTCATGGCATTAAATGTTCCTATACAACCACGGAGTCTTTTATCTTTTCCGATTTTCCATGTTACAAACAATGGGCTATAGAAAATTGAATATTTACTTTGTTAAGATAAGTTATTTATTTGAATTTTTTCTTAATTTTTAATAAAATTTCTGAAATTAAAAATAAAATCCATTACAAATTTCACATCAAAAAATTTAATAAAAATTACAACTAATAGTCATGAAAAATTATAATAGTAATTTGTTTTAATTTCTTAACATGAAATATCAACACATTAAAAACTACACAGCCAGTTATAATTTTTAATGAAAAAAATTTCATATGTTTCTACAATAATTGCAAGTTAACTATATTAAATTTGTTTGAATTTATATAAATATACAAGTACTAGCTTAAGCATTTGGTATTGCCTAGGGAATTTTAATAGAGATACTTTAATAAGATTAGATAATCATGTATAATTATGCATTATCATCTTTTACAAGATTTAAACAGTAAACATCTAACAACAATAGTTAACAGTCAAATTGTATCTGAGAAAATATTAACAAATTTTTACTACTTTTGGTGTGCTGAACATGAATTTGATATTTAAAATTCTTAGTTCAGGTTTTAATCTCTATGTCAAATATCAGTTAGAAATTGTTTAATTGTTGACACTGGAATCAAATTTAAATTTTAAATTACAAACAAGTGAAACTCATTGACAATTTCAAATTTGTTAACATTGGGACATTAAATTAATTAACTTTACAAATTGTGATAATTCCTGATACTGTATCAAGAATTATCAATATTAGCCAGTATTCATTTTTCTAATATTGGAAAATATTGTATAGTCAATTATTCAATATCAAACACCATTATTACCTATCACAAATTATGTTGCCACTGTTGCCAATGTGTTATGACTAAATTGAGGAGATTTAAAAATTTTATTAAACTACACCAGTTTTTTTAATCAGTTACAATATATATTATTTTATATAGTACAATAAAATTTTCAACTTATATCACAAATGTTAAAAAAGTGTGTTTGTGTGTACCTATATTAATGCAGTACTATTAAAATATACAAAGCCATTATTTGCTAGTATAAAGATTAAATGCTTTAGTTTGTTATGATCTTAAAATAAATTCTTTTAATACTTTGGTAAACTAATTTTTTCAGATAAAAATTGGTAGTTTATATAATTCATCAAAAAAAAAAAAAAGTAACTAGCCACAGAGATATTGAGGCATTCAGAGAGGAGAGCACTAGTACTTACTATTCAACATGTAATAAGTCTCATGGCATTGATCAACAGTTATGATTACATAACTATGTGCCTACCCATCAAAATTTCACATGTAATAAGTTATATCTCATTGCAACTTCCCTTTCTTGCTATGCAGGCTTGATGTACTCCAAATGGCTATAAACAACTGAAAGTAATAATAAAGTTAGTCTAAAAAAGGTTCACTTTTTGATGAACATAATTTTGTTTCAACTTGTTAAATATCCAATATTTTTCTGCAAAAGTGACTTGGCAAGGAGAGATAGGAACACTAGGCACAGATTTCAATTTTGGTTAAAAAGAGAAAATTAAAGACATTAAAATAAATGAAATCTTCTATGAAAAATATTTATCATCTATCACACCATACGCTTGAATAATTCAGATATATTAAAAATCAAAAATTACAGTTCTTATGTGCTAAATTTCTTTTAATGAACAATTTATTAATCAAATTTTCTAATAGCTTATAAATTAACTTAATATTCAAATTAAAAAATTTAAAATTTTACATAAATTATGAATTTATTATTATGTAAGCATTTTATCTCTTCATTAGTAGATCATGAATCATCATTTTAAAGATGCAATCTTTACTAAATTAGTGGTTTAATGATATCTAAATATTACAACATAAAAGTAATATAATGGATCATCAAATAAATTTTGCCTTAGGATGTCTTAATTTTTGTATTCACAGTTTAACAAATTCAAATCCCATTCCTATCTATTTCCAAGAAAAACAGAATTATTGGTATCTATTATTTGATATCTATCTATATTGATATCTATTATTTATATGATAGTGATCATGTTGCCATATATGGTAAACTGTAGCACTTCAGAAAAAATAGCTGCATGCAACATAGTAAGATATTAATGAAATTGTTTGTTGTATAAATAAAAAATTATTTTAATTTCAGTTTTTATTGTGGTTTCATGCACAGCAGCTGATATATATATATATATATAAAATTCTCCTTTTCTCAATCAGCAATTAAATTATTAAATTTTGATTGAGAAAATAACAATTGAAAATAATTATTTTTAAATAGTTATTCTAAGTCTAAAACTTCAGTGTGAATAATTTGAAAGATTATTTATGCCTACTCTACTATACAACACATGGACTCAAAAAAAGTTTGCCACACTTGATGTAGGTAGTCCTACTAATTAAGGACCTATTTATAAGCCTATATAATTTTTCATCTTGTCTCATTTAGGAATCTTGCCTCACAATCATTTATTCCTAACTACAGGTCTTTGTTTATCTAATATAAATTAAAAGGAATAACTTAACTGAAAAACAAAATGCAATTACAATATACTCATAGTTCTAACCTTTCCTAATAATCTTATATATGTTTGAAACTCCATAAAAATAAATTTTGTATATTCTAAAAACTCAAAATGAATTTTGAATTATACATTTGAAATGTTGGATAAGAAAAAAAATAAAATAAATTAAGCATTATTTATTCTAGTATAGCTTCATAAATTTATATTGTGATTGTTATAAATAGTACTATAACATCCTAATGAGAAACTAAAATTTTGTTAACTTCAATTTAGCCAATTTTTATAAACAAAATCTTTTATTAGTTTTACATTTCCTGATTTCATATTAGTTTTACAATTATAAAGTAATCAGATCAGAAAGATAAAACTTTTCAATTGTCTATACAGGTTACAGTCCAGTCATGATTTATATGAGGGAATGTATTTCTGAAGTCCGTCACATATAAATGGTTTATGCAAATTAAGAGTAATTATTCCAAAGAAATATATTAAAACTCAAATGAAACATTACGTGGAAATGTTTGCCAATTTAAAAGGATTTTTGGTTTACTTTATACAGAAATTAAAATAAATTAATTAAAATTAAGTTTTTAATGAAAAGTTGATGTATTATATAAGAATAAAATTGTTTTAAAAATTTCAACTGAATTATATACAAATAAATAACTGTATAATACAATTAAAAAATATGAGAGAACTTTTAAATATCATTAATTATAAATTTTTTCAAATCCTGTATAATAAAAACATATTATACAGTATATATAAAAATTAATCTACTAAAATCAAATATACTAATTTATTATTATTATTACTTTAATATGATTGTGCATAAAATAAAATCACACAAGTCTATAAATCTATTATCATTCATAAGACAATGCTAACAACTTTTAAAAAGAGCCAAAAAAATATTTTATCAAATAATAAACTGAACTCCTTAAAAATTATTCGCTTTTGCTAAAACGCATAAGCAAGGCCATGAGCTAAGACCTATAGTGGACAAAGGAAGAGCTCCTACTATTAAACTGGAGAAATCAGTGCATAATATGTTATCCACACATCTGAATGGCTATCAGTTCAATATCTCAAGTCCGAAAGAGTTGATACAAAAACTTAAAGGCATAGACACACCCGGTTATGCCACAGTATGGGACTTTAGATCGTTATACCCCTCAATTAGAATAGAACCTTGTTTTTGTGCACTGAGAGATTTCCTCATGGAGAAAGTAAATGATGACAGCCTGCACCATCAAGTTTTAGAGTTAGCCCATTTGGCGTGTTATAGTTCAGTATTCCAATTCAAAGGAAAGGCTTATGCACAGGAGAGGGGTGTACCCATGGGGAGTCCGCTATCCGGGGACCTATGTGAAATGGTAATTAGAGCATTGGAAGCCAAAACACTGTCACCGTTTCTCTCAAACATAATTTTATACGGAAGATACATAGATGACATCATTATCCTCTGGAAATCGATGCCGGACCTAAAGCAGTTTAAAACGGCCATGAACGACAACCCCTATGGCCTACAACTGGAAATGGAGCAACACAGTCCTGAAATAATCCACTTCTTGGATATAGAAATAAGGATCGAAAAAAGGATACTACAAACGAGGGTCTACAGAAAACCTACAACCATACCATCGTACATCCCCTTCGATTCCTGTGACCCCTACTCCTATAAAATGGCTGCCTTTAGGGCTTTAATAGAAAGAGCCTACACGCACTCTTCCACAAACGATGCTCTACAACAGGAATTAACGTTTATTAATAGAATAGCAAGAGAGCACGGTTACACTAACATCGTAAAAAAGTTATATAACCGGCACCTCCATACAAGCAGTATAACAAACCAAGAAAGCGTAGTGAAAAAAGTTACCAGAGAAGAAAACACAGAAAGGACCCCGATGACATACAACCCGCACCTTAAAACAATATACAACACAATTGCGAAAAAAAGGGGAATTAAAATCGCTTATCGGAGAAACCCTTCCATATACAGCCTATTGAGAAACGGAAAAGACGCACCTAACCCGTATAGGCTTCCGGGAGTGTACAGTATCCCTCTACAGGACGACAGATGGCAGAAACAATTACTGTACATAGGGTCCACTAAACGCCCACTATGCACTAGAATAAAGGAGCATAAATCCGACATTACCCGCCATAAATACACAACGGCATTGTCAACGTATGCAGCAAACCCGGATATAACACCGAATTTTAACGAGGCAAAGGTGATCCGCACCACCCAACATCAAGAACATCTGAGAACTCTGGAGGAAATTGAAATTTATAAAGCCGATCGCACAACAACATGTATTAATTTCAAGGAAGAAAGGAAACTCTCCACTGCTTGGCAGTTTTTATTAGAAGAAAGGCCGTAAATCAGTTGACGTCACGCGTATTTATCATAGGAGGCGCACATCGTTCCCAAACGGAATAAAAGAAAATTTAAATATTTGGAACGGCACGCGGTTGCCCAACGTACTCGATCGTTTAAATTACGGAACACGTTCCATTTATTTATGCTGTTCGATTATCAAATCCAGAATTGGCCTGAGGAAGAGCCCAGGAGGGGCAATGAAAACGTTCGCCATTTAGAAAAATAGTTCGCACCGGTTATCGGTTTTAGAAGGTATTTAAATTTTTTTCTGTTTAAATATGGAGTTGCTTATTAATAGAGAATTACAGAGAATGGAGAATTCATGTAAGCGTAAGCTGATCATAATTTGTTGATGCTAAAAAATGGGATGAAAGGAGCTACATCTGATAAATATAGACCATCCCCCATTATTAAAATTCAGTCAAGAAATATGAACATTATTAAAAATCTGTTAGTGCATCATCAGTGATATTGATTTGGTGGTATTAAAAAACAGCATAAATTTCTATAAAGGGTTTTATTTTAAGTCCAAATCCAACTCTTTCCTCTAAATAATAATTTAAAATAGGTTTGATTATATTAACTCAATGGCATTTCATCACTACCAAGTGAATCATCAAGCATTCCTACCAAAACTGAAAGTACTTTATTTTTCAGAGTTTCTTGCTATCACCATTATCAACAGCTTCAACTACATAATACATATTGACAAAATGTTTTCTCAATATGGATTAGTTTCTGTAAACCTTGTAGACTGGTAGACTTATCTCACAGCAGACTGGTCAGCAAACTATTTTTATTTTTTCAAACAGACTACAACAGACTACTTTGCTGACCAGTCTGCTGTGAGATAAGTCTACCAGTCTACAAGGTTTACAGAGACTAATCCACATTGTGATACCATACAGCAAGCTGACTATATATTAAAAAATGTTTTCTATCTGTAGTCATGCTAAAGTATTCAAAAACACTAGATCTAACCTGTTCTCTTAGTCACTTTGTATGAGTCTTTTGACATTTGAAAGCAAAAATAATTGCTGGATTAGACTTGCTTAAATCAGGCTATATAGCCTGATAATCATTTGGCTTTAATATAACTAATTGAGCTTACAGATGTTTATATTAGTACATAATATATAATAAACCAGAAGTCAGTCAGTCCATTTTCACTGACCAGAGGCATTCTCTAGCAATGGATTTGCTTCAAATTTCAACTCCACAGCCTTGTTTTTATTACAATATATTATTATTAATGTACAGTATATATTGTCTGTCTTCATTATTATTATTATTAACCCATCTCAATTATATTATAAGATTGTAAATGCTAACAACGAGTAAAATATTCATTAAGTCTAACCACACTGGAGACATGACACATGACCCCTTCTATGTCTCTACCCAGTTGACCTTTAATAAAGAACCAAAATTTAATAGCATTAATGCCCTTTATACACATGCTACTGTGCCAAATTTTGTTTCTTAAACTTTACTCATTCTGAGATATTGTTTAATAATTCAGAACAGAATAAAGAAATTAGATGCTAACATGTGGACGTGCAAATTTTTTCCTTTATTTGACATTTTTTGGGTTTATAGCATCTCCGAATGTATAGATTTGCAAAAAACTCAGAGTGTCAAATGTGACACAATTCAAATACTTTTTCATTTTTTATATACATAACAAGTTGGGAAAGTAAAAAGGAGTCAGTCGGGGGATTTTTGACGACTCCGACTAAAATACCAAAACTCCACGACTCCGACTCCACAGCCCTGCTTAATACTTAATCTTGACTTTGACTTTAAACACAGAAAATTCATGAATGAAGATAGTCTTTCTACAGAAATTGTCCTTCCTGGTAAACATAGGTCTAATTCTATCAAATTGCTAAAATCTTGGCATCGAAGATCTATTTAGTGCATTTCATTAAAAATTTTGATCAATTTTTTTCTTTACTCCATTTCTCCAAAGGGTTTAGTTATTATTTGTCTTTATTAGTACCTTGATTTTAATCTGTTTCTGTTTAACAGGTTTCTTAAATTTGCAAAACTATTCCGTATTTTTTGCCTTCGAAGAACCTTCCTCAGTAGTATCCATTGAAATTTACAATCCTTATCAACACAAAATGAATATTTTCTAACAAATCACAAGTTCAGATTACAATATGCAATGAGTTTAATTTAAAAACTAGAAAGTTTTTTAAAATAAAAAAAAAAAGACAAAAGCAAAAAATTTTACTAAAACATCAGTATGGTTGGACAGAGTAAATTAAAAAAAAGTATTACCCCTCTTAAAACCATACATATAAATCAGCCTTCAGAAGTGAGAAAAATAAAAAATTTATTTTAAAACATTTAATTCACTTTAAACAAATTTATCAGAATTAAAACATAACAATAAAGATCTCATTTTGTTAAATATTTTATCCTGTTTATGAAAATAGGATTCAATCAGTCTGTAATTGGTTAAAAAATAATAATAATAATAATTAATAATGTCTGTGGAATAATAAATGTCTGTGGAATGTATTTGTAGTATGGTTCGTGGATGTCTGCAAAGAAACACAAATTAGTAGACATCCACGAACCATACTACAAATACATTCCACAGACAGTATTGGAAAACAACACGCACAAAATGTACGACGACAGAGCCATAATCACAGATAAAACAATTTACCACAACAGACCAGACATCACAGTCATTGACAAACACAATAAAATCACATACATTATAGACATATCCATTCCAAACACTCACAATATACAAAACGCATGCAATGAAAAAATTAGCAAGTACACAGAACTCGCCCAGGAAATATGGCATCTGTGGAGGATGGATAGGGTGCTTATTGTACCTGTTGTTCTCTCCTCTACAGGTATCATACCACACACACTACACAAAAGCCTGGGTACATTACAATTGAATAGAAACAAACATACATCACACTACAGAAGGCCACTATATTGAATACATGTCATATTGTGAGAAAATTCCTGAATACAGACACACACACTGATACACTTCTTTAATTTCTGTTTTGGTTACTATGCCTTGACTTTGGTCCGGCATAGTACACAGCCACCGGTGTTAACCGAGTATATCTCACTTAACCCAACATAATAATAATAATATCTCATTGATGTGAAGTTAAAAGTTTATTGTTTTAGTTTGAATGTTTTTATTTAGAATTTTTATAAAGCATTGCATAGTGGCTTAATGTCAATTTTAAAAATTTACTGGTTCAAAAAAGTATTATTGAAAATCTGATCTGAAATTGTCCATGATAAATATATGTATTTGAATCTGTATAAAATCAAAGATGTCTGTACATGGAACAAGACTTGAATTTTTACTATAGTTTTTGTTTTATTCTTAATTTTTTTTATTTTTAGAGAATATTTTATCGTGTAATTTGTTAAATTAAAAATTACTATATACAATTGTTCAGGAATATTCAAATTAATATAAATAATTTACATTCAATAGATGCAGTTAAATCAGTAACTTTAAATAGGAGTTGATAATGAAGCAAATTACTGAAGAATTAATATAATTTTCTTTGTAGCTAAAGATATTAAATATTATATGTTCACACATGCACCTTTTCAACCATACAATTTTTCCCTATCTATTTATTCTTCCAAACAGTTTTTTTAAAGTTCTTAATTTAGAAAATGGTTAAATTCTTTTGTTAATTTCACCTGTATTTTTTTTTCTTTAAGACATTGTATTATTTCTTTAAATTTTCTTTTAATTAACAAAATTATTCTATATATATATATGGAATAACAGCTGGTTGTCTCTTTTTGTCTTTGTTCATTGACTAAACACACATCACATCATATGTTCACAAAATAACTATAAATATAAACAAATTATCAAACAGATTCAAGACTACCCAATTTACAAACCTTGTTTTTAAGATCTCAGTATTTAATAAGCTGTTGTTAAAATTCATTGGAAAAATCTCACTATCAATAATTATGATATTAGTGTAATCATTGAATATATAAATGCTATGATTTAGTAGATATAAATGCTATGATGAATGTTATTGAAATTGTTGATAAAATTGAGTTATTTCCAGCTAAAATACTTAAAATGTATTAAAAATTTGATAATCATTAAAAATGTAATTTTTTTTCTTTCAAATTAAATAGTTAGGCATATTAATTAATAATGAAAGATCTATTTGTAATAATTTTTTAGCAAAGTTTGAGTTTTATAAATGTATAGCAATATATCTATAATAGATAATAGAGTTTGTCTATCTAACAATTTTATTTACACACACACTTTTAGTACCTAGGTTACAATACTTGCAGTAACTTAGATACTAAAAGATATCTTTTGAGAAACAGGCTCATCATACCAAAAAAACCAACAGAAAATTAAATTCACTTAAGCAGTTTCTTCCATATTTTTAGTATTATGAGTGTGTTATTTCTTTAAATTTAGGCAATATTTTTGTGTCACAGATATTTTTTGTACCTTTGGAAGAAACATTCTTAGTTTATGCAAACTACAAAAACTTCAATTATCAGAGTTCCCACAGCTTTGGCAAAATTTGATTCAAGGACTTTTCTATGATTTTTCAAGGATCATGTTTCAAAATTTCAGGATGATACATAACATGGTTAAATGAAAGCAAATAATAGTATCAATGAACATTTATATTTACACATACTCAACATAAATACTATATGTACACATGATTATTTGGTAGTTACTTGTTTACAACTCACAAGGAAGCCTTTTACTTTTCAACTATTGTTTCTAAACTTCTGCTTTTTTATCTTTTGTAGCTTTTCTTGAACTGTTTCATTTTACAATATACTCTATTTTTCTTGCTACTTCTGTCTTCAAAGCAAATTCCTCTAGATTTTCATAAAACATTCTAATATATGATTCTAGCAGTCTCCTCGTTTTTCTTTTTTTTCCTTCTACAAATTGAAATTTGCAGAAGAAATTTTGGCTTCCTGTTACTCTTTTTTTGCATTTTCCTTTGCTTTCTGCCCATCTAAATATGTATAGTACCTCTGTTGACATCAGCTCATTTTGTAAGGCAATTCCTTTGTTACAATGATGTTTGTGATACCTCCAACATAAACAATATGATCCTTTATGTACTTCTAAAAGTCTCACAACCAATGCTTTTTTCCAACATGTTTATTGTGAATGCATCTTTATTCAGTAAAAATCCTTTTTCAACAGTTGCCTAACACGACAAAATGTATAGCTTGTTTTGTAGTAAAGTTCTTTACTTTTTGATGTTAAATAATCTCCCACAGCTGGAACATAGACAAGTTAAAACTATATACCATACACACAATCTTCCAGCAAATGATATGTATTTAAAGTAAATACAAATGGAACATTTTTGGTCTCTTTTAGGAGCCTGCATTAAGCATCAATCTTTACAGAATGTTAATTCAAATACACATTTGGGAAAAGACTGTGTATGGTATGTAGTTTTAATTAGTTCTTTACTTTCCTACAAAAAATCATTAATAACCTCAGGTATTGCATAGTTATGCAATGTTATATAAAGAACATCCCATCCTGTGTAACACCCCATAATATTGGGTTGTTCGGAAAGTTCGTAGCGATTTTTGATAGCCGACAGTTGAGACACCGATTGACGCAAAAATGATTAGAATTGTACAAACCAATGAATATTACGATAAATGACCTTGAGACGCGTCCGTTACAAAAAAACCGTTAAGATTATTCAAATAGCGTTTAATTTGGCTCATTGCAAAAATGGATGCGAACAACGTGCATTATCGACACTTGTTTCTTTTCTTTTTTCGTAAACGCAAAAATGCTGTACAAACAGCAAAAAAGATATGTGATGTTTATGGTGGGAGTGCTGTATCAGAATCAACTGTTCGAAAGTGGTTTGCAAAATTTAAAACGGGTAATTTCAGCCTTGAAGATGCTCCTCGCTCAGGAAGACCTCCTGTTATTGAAGAGGACCAAATCAAAGCATTATTGGATGAAAACCCTCATTACACAACTCGAGAGATTGCAGACATAGTGAAGTCATCAAACAGTACTGTATTTCAACATCTAAAGAAGCTCGGATACGTGAATCGTTATGACATTTGGATACCTCACGACTTAACGGAAAAAAACTTACTGGATCGCATCTCCATTTGTGATTCTCTTGAAAGACGAAATGAAAATGACCCTTTTCTGAAGCGTTTAGTGACAGGTGATGAAAAGTGGATCATTTATAACAACATCAGCCGAAAACGATCGTGGGGTAAGAAAAATGAATCACCATTAAAAACTCCAAAGGCCGGTCTTCATCCAAAGAAGGTCATGCTCACTGTCTGGTGGGATTGGAAAGGAATCCTGTACTATGAGCTGCTTCCACAGAATCAAACAATTGATTCTGATAAGTATTGTTCCCAATTGGATAAGCTGAACATGGCAATTAAAGAAAAACGTCCGGAACTGGCCAATAGAAAAGGCATTGTGTTTCACCAAGATAATGCCAGACCTCACACGTCTTTACGAACACGCCAAAAATTATTGGAACTAGGCTGGGATGTTTTACCCCACCCCCCTTACTCACCCGACCTTGCCCTGTCGGACTACCATTTGTTCCGTTCTCTACAAAATTCCCTTCATGATAAAAACTTTGATACTTTGGAAGCTTGCAAAAACCACGTGGATCAGTTTTTCGCGGAAAAAACTGGAAAGTTCTACGAAGAGGGTATCATGAAGCTGCCCCATAGATGGCAACACGTCATTAAAAACAATGGCGCATACATAATGGAATAAAAGTATATTTTTAGTATTAAAACAATTTCTTTTATTTCTCTTAAAAATCGCTACGAACTTTCCGAACAACCCAATACTAATATAAATACCCCATGTTATATCATTTGTGAAGTCATCAAAAATTGTGTTATGTAACCCACAAAACCATGATTGTGAAGTCATCAGAAATTTTATAAGGTAAAACAGAACCACACTAACAGAACTGGATGAGCTACCTTATTATGATCCAGAATAGGAATAATTTTCATCTCAAACTCTAAATACACAAAAATAGTTAGGCAAGTATTTAACAAATATATAACTACTATCAGCTTATAAGCAGATTTCAATGAATCTTTTTAAGTCAAAAATGTTCAAAATTCTTGATTAAATCTTCAAAGCAAGAGAGAAATAATGGTGGTACTTCTGGTTTTCTGCAATGTGATGTTAAACTTATATGACAGAATATAGAGCATGTGCTATAAACTAATTTTTGTTTGGCTGTGTGACATTTTTCAATTCATATCTACTGTATGCTGTAAATGAATAAAACTAGTAAAAAAATTAAATGTGGATACTAGGACTGTGCTAAACTAAAATTTCAATAGCAATATTGGGCTTGATAGATTCCTTCAACATACCTACATATTGAATTTCAAATATTGATATCAATATCCTAAATTTTTGAATATCTATCATAAACATTTATAAATTTTGGTTTGATATATTGGTTATCCATACTGCACTAGTAGATATCATTAGTGCAGAATTATCATTTCTTCCATATCACAGAGATGCAAAATATGTCCAATTACACAAACAAGGTTTAGGAGAAACTAAAGTTCTGAAAAAATTGCAGCAGAAAAAAATAATATGGCAATAGCCACAAAAACATAGTTGATACACTACTATATTTTATTACAAAGCCTAAGAACATTAAATGGGAAAATTTTCCAAAATGCAGGAACCTTGTGTTT
This sequence comes from Centruroides vittatus, assembly GCF_030686945.1. Classification (NCBI taxonomy): domain Eukaryota; kingdom Metazoa; phylum Arthropoda; class Arachnida; order Scorpiones; family Buthidae; genus Centruroides; species Centruroides vittatus. Next base: position 1,351,316 of record NW_027122708.1, on the reverse strand, counting down.
TAAAAATGAAATTTGAACATTTAATTTGCATTCAGTTACTTGTTACATTGCTGCCTACTTATACAGTTATGTGCTTGCAGTAAGGATTAGTGCTACGCTGATAACCAAGAAATGTGTTACATTATATTTTAGATTCTTGATATCAATATTGAAAATTTTTATTTACTTTGGTTTAATATATTGGATATCAGCATAGCACTAATTGTGAGAACTGCAACAACTCTCAGCAGAATTATAAAAATGCTAGTGCAATTTTCTGACAGCTGGAAAAATTATGTTGAAACAAGTTAATTATTATTATAATTAACAAATATAGAACTACTGATATTTTTCATTGTCAATAAGTCAGTATTTTAATTGATTTCCATATTTACATAGAATATTGATATCCTAAATAAATATAGAATATTGATATTGAGTAATTTTTGGTATTTATCAAAATTTATCAGTTATTGATACACTGAAGAAATCCATCAAATATTGATAACAGAATTTTGGTTTAACACAACCATAATAAGGATGAACTGGTTTTATTTACTGAACCATTGTTTTGAGTTTTACAAAAAACTGAAACCAAAACAGAGCTTAAAAGAAATACATTTTTATTTCAAAATTCTTTTAAATACTATCTAATGAGTGAACTTTGTGTTGGCTTGAATTATTAACAAAATAAAATATTCATCCATTTCCCTCATGAAAAATTTACAAACTAATAAACTATTTAAAACAGGGATGAGCAACCCGCAGCCCGCAGTAATATTTTTTGCAGCCCGCGTGGCATAAAATATGAATAAATATATCAATTTCCCAGCTTAATGATATATTCAACAAAAATTCAAACGTTATTTTCTACAACTTATATTCGTGAAAAGTTTTTTCGCAATGAATTTAGTAAAAAATTAAAACAAGAAACCGGCTAACAGACACATCGAAACTAATTTAAAACTAGAGGTGACTAATATGTAACCAAATATTTCCGATATATTACGTTTAAATCGGTGCCAGAAGCTATATTAAGTATACATATGCTAATTTATAATTATATATGAATAAAGAATTGTGATTTACCAACAGTTCCCGCCTTTTTTCTTTTGTGTGCGGCCCGCGTCAGTTCAAAAGTTTTGAAATGCGGCCCTTATGTAGAAAAAGGTTGCCCATCCCTGATTTAAAATATTCTTCTAAACTGTCTTGATTAAATAGCTAAATAGCATCATTTTCTAAAAATCTTTTCCTTTATTTTTCATATCTTTGTAAATATATTTTGAAGTTAATATTTTTTTATTTTATAACAACTTTTAAATTAAAAAAAATGGTTACATCTTCAAAAAATAAAATAACAATGAAAAAGTCGGTCAAAACCTAAAAAAGTATAATTTTTTTAAAACAAGAAATGTACACATTTTAAAATAATTTTTCAAAAAAACAACTATACGACTATCATCATTGTAAAGAAATTTTCCATCTTTGGATATCAAGGTCCTTTAATTAGTGCCCTGTGCCAAAAACTAGATCAAAGTTGAAATTGTCACAAATGTGGCATTGATAACAATTTCAATTTTATTTCCACTAATCAATATTTTACATTAATGTTTATAATTGTATATGCTATCCAACATTATCTATTGATACATGCTTAAATTAAAAATTTTTAAGTTAAAAGAATGCTTGATATTAATTCTGATAAATTAACATAAAAATTGAAGTGTTGGTCACAAATTATATATTAGGCCTACACATTTACTTGTATAATTTAATTTGAATTTTCCAAACTACATAATAATTTACAAATGAATTGGTATTATTACTGTCTTATTTTGTGTACTAGTGTGCAATAATTTTCAGGGAAATTTTGCATCCTAAAAATATTCTGTATCCTAGTAGTATCATACATCATACATGAGATATAATGATAATCACTTTACATCTAATAACACTGTTCCTTGCTGAGGTTTGGAAATGATTTAGCAATGTTCCATAAATTTTTGCACATACACCTTACATGTTAAAGGACAGTGCTTCCTTACAAATGTTCCAGGACTTTTCCCAGATGTGAACATTCCTGGTTTTTTCTGATCCTTGAGCAAATTTTTGACATTCAACAGCTATATATATATATATACACACACAACTCCACTAACCCAATTAGTTTAAAATCAGATTATCTGCCAAATTATCAGGCAGTTTTATAATAAAAGTAATTGGGTTAGTGAGCCTGATAATTTGGTAGATCATTTGACTTTATTTCAAGGGCTTTTCCCAGATTTCAGAAACTGTGGAAACCCGGATAAGCTTAAAAAGACTCAATTTGCTTTTTTTTAAGTAAAACAAAACTAACAATACTTTAATGTGTTACTCAAAATTTTAAACACAAAAGGTAGAAAACATTAAAAAGGAAAAAACTTGGAACAATTAAATCAAATTAAACATTTTGACTCCTTTGTGCTTTTTGGGATTTTATCATCCCATCTTCAGATCAACATTCAATATTATGATAATTTGAATATAACCACTGTATGTGTTTATAAACTTTTGAATCAAACTGACCAATAGCATAAGTTCAAAAGTATTCTATAACTAACAATACATGAGACGTACAAGAAAACTATAACAAACATAAAATAATATCAATATGTATTATACAAAAATTAAAGATTAAAAACTAAAATATAAGTACACTGGATAAGACTGGATATCATTGTTTTCAATGATAAAAATGTAATTTTCTCATTTTATTTATTATTATTTTACCTATTCAATGTACTTTTACTATAGATTTGGTGAATAGTATTCAATTTTTTATTAGTGCAAAAAGTTCTTGGAAGAACCTGTACTACTAAAATAGCAGGCACACAAAATTCTTATTTACATCAAGTAAAATTGTTAAAGTACCATACCTCTATTCAATGCTGTCAAGGGATATGTAGCAGTCCAAACTTTACAAAAGTTTGTACACTGACATTTCCAGACACAGATATTTCCACAGGGAAAAATTTAGTTTCAAAACACATCACAATGAAACTAGCAGTGCAAGAAGTGGAAAAAAATATGCATATATTTGTTATACTATTATATGTACTGGTACATATGGATATGTATATATATAGAATATGTTAAATACACAGAATCCGCCTAATGTATGCCACATTCTATGGTCAATTACTGAGTATCAAACTACATACGACATGTGAAATACCATTCATATTATCACAGATCAGCAGCAATGCTCATGACTGTGCTTGAATGCACCTTTTTTGCAAAGTTCTTTAATGAAAATAATGCCAATGCTATAAGGGTGCTTAAAGAGTTTGACACCTTAAGAAACTATAGCAAGGTTTTTTGAATTTCTTGTAACACCATAAGTCCCACAGTGGTGAATTTTGGAAGTAAATTTTTTCCACACGTCCAGAAATGTTAGCATACAAAATTTGGTGCTATATCTTTCTGCAGACAGTATTAAGTAGAAGTGCTTTAATTATGATCATACTATGTAGTATGCTTTCAAAGTTCATTAAGTAATGTAATTATCTACCTTCTCAAATAATATTTATTGAAATGTAAAAATTTACATTTCAAATATATTTCTGTTGTAGCTTCAAACTGGAATGAAGAAACTCAATGTGCAAAACTGCACTCACTGATTGTTTTGATTCCAATGACAGGAAATTAAAATCCAAATTAAAGATTGCAGTTTTATCAGCATTTTAAGTATCTAAGTACTATAATATTTTTTAAGTAATTCAATTAGTTAAAACCACTATTCAAATAGTTTTGATTTTGAAATAGTACAAAAGAATTATATTTATTGTTATTAAAAGCAATACAAACACACACCTATGCATTGTATAAATATAATACATTTAGATTTTAAACACTTTTTGTCTACCCATGTATTACAGATAACAACATATTAATATCTTAAATATGTATTATTTAAAATGATAAAAAAAAAATATGCTTTAATAATTTTATTTCATTTCAAGCCTAGATAATATTGAAATAATTACCAACTTAGATTTGAATGTATTAGATCTATAAATTTAAATTTATATATTCATTTATAAAGCTTTAGTTAGTTGTAATCATTTAAAAAAAACAAAACTTGATTGCTCTACTATGCATTACATATGCTATTTGAATTAATTTTCAACATATTAAATGTAAGATTGCATTTTGCTGGTATTGTCAATTTTAAAATAGTAAAATGTCATCTCAGAATTATTATAACACTATCATATCACTACTACTGAAATTATATTAGAATACCTTCATATAAAGTGCTCAGTTCAATGATAAACTATTAACTTAACAATAGAAAAATAAGTTTGTGTCTCAATTACTTTTCATTTAACAGAAATGACTCCTGTTACAGCATTTTTATGTTCTTTGTCTTCCAGTTTTGTAATAGAAATAACTCATCATTCATCCTTTAACAGTCTGGTCAAGAAAATTAATTGGTTGAGGGTAATATTTCCTGATCACTAAACAATTGTTTTTGCAAGATACTTGTAAATCAGAAAATAATAAAATAAAATGTTCAAATTAACTAGTATTTGATTGTTTAACTGCTTTTCGTAGCATTACTTTGTGAAAACACTACTCACAAAGTTAGCTATCTTTAGTCTGTGGCATTATAAACATAAATAGCACAGATCTATTATTTAACAAACTCATATTTTTATAACATTTAAATATATCAGTAAATATCTATTTAATGATATCATACTAAAATGAAAATATATATACAAATACTTGATATATACCAAAATAAATTATAGATAAAGCACTTTCAAAAAAATATAATTTTACAATAATTTAGAAACTTAGTTAATTGTGTGAAATATATTTTAATTATTAAAAATGAATTTACTTACTTACAATATCAAGAATTTAAGATGAAAAAGATAAATTATCAGATAACAGATTTGAATCATCAATCCAAAATTTTAAAGTACAAAACTCTGCCAACTTAAAGTTAACTCTTGGCCAAATTTTATAGAGAATTTTTATAAAATCAACTATAAAATTCAAAATTAATTTCCATTTACTTCCTTGTTAGATTAACTATGAAAGAAAAATTTGCTGGAAATAAATGGATTGGCATACTAAAAAACATAAGTTTTAAGTTCATATATTACTGATTTGTATTAAAGTGAATTTTCTATTCCTGTATTTTAAAAATTAATCACATAAAATAATGTATTAATTAAAGAAAATACACAAACATAATTTTATGAAATTTAATCCATAATTTAATGTGTAAAATTTATTTTAAAAACTATCAGTGAAATAATTACTTTGTTTAATCTCTTCAAAAATACACATAGCAAATTAAAGTACAGTACTTTTAAAATGTATCTTGTAGGATTCATTACATCTCAAAAACTCTACTAACAATATTTTTTATTGGCTTAGTAACCAAAATAGCTGTAATATTGAACATATGTTTGTAAATTTTCTTTGTACTGAAAATTTTTTTAAATTAATATTTATTACTACGTTATTATATACTTCATATTTAACGAAAAAGAATTTTTGGATAAAATAGATAAAAATCTGTGTAAGCAAAAATTATATAGTAAACGATCAAGAAAGTTGGTTTAGGGGAAAAAAATCAATCCTTGAACAAAGGACTGAAAATCTATCCAGCTGATTTTAAAGGCCGATTCTTTTTAAGGTCATATAATTTAAACAAAAAAAGAATGGTTTATAAATAGCATCGTAATAAAAGGATTTGAATTCTTAGAACATTTTAATAAAAAGAATATCCTTTTTGTTCAATAGGTGGGGGATACCAGCTGATAATAGTCTGAGGTTGAGACTATCTCTTTGTTACAGAGAGGTTATTACTTCATTGTATTTCCCTGAAAGAAACAACGAATTCTGACCTCAATTCACTTAAACCTAATTGATCGACCTAAATCCGTCGAATATACTCCAAGTTACTTTTTAACAATTATTACATATAAAAAAGCGACTTACTAGCTGTCGTTTGGAAAGCTTGGTGTTTTGGGGGACTCAAACTGATTCAGATGACAGTAAAGGACATCAAAGCAAAATATACACATTTCCACACACGCGACCATACCGTTTTTGTATAAAGTTGGCTGGTAGGTACGTGGATGCACGATGGACCCGTTACAACACTGACTACCATGATTATTAAGTTTCTGCTTCTTCGCCCCGCAACAACCAGCAGCCATGACTCCCGAGCCCCACTCGACCGACCGCCGAGTGCAACCCCTGGTGGACGAAAACATCTTCTCTGAATGACGTCATTCAAAAAATTCCCTTTAAATACTACTGCGGATGGAACTCCGGTAGCATACGCCAATTAGAAAACGCCCTCTGAAATACCTTTACATCAAAAATTAAAACTTGTGGCAAATGAAATGTATTTTACACATAAATGTATGCTAAAACTGTACAATAATTAGTTTATTTTTTAATACTATTTATAACAAATACTGATAGATATTTTATTGAAGCAGTAATACTGTAAAACTGCATACATCAAAGATGAATAAACAATGAAATGATATTTTATTATAATTAATATTAATATAGTTTATATTTATTTGTATCTATTTATAGTTTATTGGGTATTAATTTAAAATAAGAGATATTTTTTTCTAATTTGAAAAAAAAAAAATTATATAATTTTCATTCAAGATATTTCCGTGCTTTTTGTATTGTGTTTTATTATTTTTAATTCCTTCGCTAATTAAACAATATTAATTAAAAAGTAAATTGATATGAACGGTATTTCGCTTTCATTATAAGAAAATGTGATTATTTTCAGTGGTTATATTTGACCGAAGCTAAAACATTATTCATATAATAAATAATTTAAAATATAAGATATATATTGCGTTTGTTTAAAATATTTTATCTTTTTATTTAAATGTTAAATTATTTTATTTAAATTTAAATATGAGAGTTCCTTCGTTAAAATGTTCCATTTTGAAAAGACTGGTTCGAATTCAGTTACACCTGAAGATGGCCTATTGCATTAGATTGAAAACGTTTGTGTTTGTTTAATGAAACGTTTCTCAACAACAGAAGATGGTTTTGATAGTTTATTAAGTATAAGCTATATTCGATTTAATTATGCAACATTGTAACTGTTTGTAGTTAACAAATGACTTAGTGTCAAATGGTGCATTCTCTTTATTCTTCAAGAAATCTAATGATGTTATTTAACATGTATTTTTATTTTACTTTTATCTTATTTTGTGTAAAATAAATAAGATTAAAGTAATTATACGAAGAAGAAATGGCATCACGTTTATACATAATTTTTTCTCTCCAAACAAAAAATGATCTCATTTGTCTAATATCAGAAATACGAGCAGCAATCTCTGAAGCTTTAACTTTCTACTAACTGTATGATTTAATGGATCACACATAAAGCCATCATTACAAAATTAAACATGGCAAAGATTTATATGCAGAAAATTGTCTATTTTTGAAATTCATACTGTTGATAGTAACATCTGAATCGTATAGCAACAGACATCTAAATACTGGATTTATCTTATGTTAATTTTTAATTAAATAAAAATTAACGTAATTTAGCTAAAAAGTAATCGTTTGTATAAATTTAGAATGCATTTTTTTTCTTTTCTTGAAATAAATGCAGAAATTTTAATTTTTATATTTGAAACATTTTTACATTGCAATATTAGTAAATATCAGCTAAAAATCAGCTAATTAAAAGTTAAACTTAAAAGTACCTTGTAAAATGTATTTACAAGAATTTTTTCAAAATAAAGCATCGTAAAACGAAACAAATTATAGAAATACTTATACTGAAATTAAATTGTAATTTTTACTTATATTATAAAATAATGAAATGGCTATTTTTACATAAAAACATGGCAATAACTTATAATTAAGGCACGTTTGTAAAACGAGAACTGTTCGGAAAATGTATGAGGAACTGTGTTTCTTTTATTTTGTCTCTTTCTTAATGAGAAGCTGGCACTCCCAATTGTAATCCGAATTATTTTCATTTTCGCCATTTTTCTCTTTCTGCCCTGTGGACACTAAGAGGATTTATATTAATGATACCTATCGTCTGTTCGGTCAGGCCCACATCTGGCAGCAGGTTTGTGACACACAAGGCTCAATATATCTGGAACAGACCGCGCATGAAACTTCCTGGAATTGCTTGTTTGGATTCGATCTTAGGTTTTCAGGTGGCTGAGGCCTTAACCGCCAGGTCCACCAGTGGCCAAGCGGTCTTCGTTCTCTGAATACTGGGAGTTCGGTCATAAGTTCGCGCCTCGCTCGGACGGGCTGGCCAGGTGGGGTTTTCCGGGTTTTCTCCATGTCTGTAACGCTTAAATAGAGGCCAGTTTTCCTTAAACAGACTTCCCGGAAGGCATTTCCTCTAGGCAGATCGCCCAAGTGTTGCGTTGCCATAACTAAACAAACAAACAAACAAACCTTAACCGCCTTAGCCATCCAGCTATCACACCATGACAGGCTGGCTCAGACGTCGGTTTCTCGGACCTCAAATTGAGGCCCCGCATTTTCAATTTTTTTTTTTTTTTTTTTTTTGTAAATATTTTGAGGTCCCACTAATAACGTTTTCCCGGTGCTCCTCAAAACCTTCAGCCAGCCCTGCATCATCATCGTCATAATTATTAAAGGAAGAAAAAAATATTTCCAAGTTTGTTTGTAGGTTTTCTTTTGCTTATAATTTTTTTTCGTGTTGATGATTTGTTCACACCATGTTCAGAATTTGTTACTCTGAAAATTGGCAACTCAATTTTGAACTAAAATTATGACTAGCTTCCACACTTCGAAACTTTCAGAAACTGCTGGAAACAGTGAAAACTGTAAAAAGAGTTACATACATAAACGAAATTTCAAAATACACGCGAGAATCTATACAAGAGAAAAGCATTATACTTGTGACGAAAGTAAAAAGAAGTTTATAGAAAGATCAATCTTGATAAAGCACGTTAGAATTCATATAGGAGAGAAGCCATACGAATGCAAGTTCTGTTTCAAAAAATTTCGCTAGAATTATGACTTAAAAGACCACATCGCGACTCTCACAAGAGAGAAATGGCGTTAATGTGAATTATGTTCAGTGAAATTTATTCAAAAGATTCAGCTAAAAAGATATTATTTATCACACATAGAAGTAATTTACGTTAGAAATTTGCAAAGAAACATTTCTGTTGACACATAGAGATCGATACTTTTTAAGGATAAGTGGCTTAGAAATTATTTATTAAGTTTTTGAATTCGCTGAAAATATATAATTTAGTTTATATATTCTGCAACCCAATTTTCAATTATGGGTATGCAGAGTATGGTTTATATCTAAGTTTGTAGAAAATACATACTTTTCATTCATTCATGGGTGTTATCATATGAATACGTGATTTTTAATTTGTAACGAGCAATTATTTATTGTGAGATCGTCACAATGTTAGACTGCAATTTTTAATCAGATTTTTATTTTATTTAAAATATACGCTCTCCACTTCAAATTAGCAGTAGCTTGCCCTATACATCATACTTTTCCTTTAAAATAAAGTCGTGCCGGTCATCTATCTAACATCTTTTAGAGGAACATTTTGAATTGAAATAACATGACTTCCTGTTTTCATCGGAAGTTCTTATACAGTTAATCGGGGTCTCTAGGCCTGACCCCTGAGGTTTCCATATCTGATGTCGATTTTCATCTAACTCCGTTTTCGAGTTTAAAGAAAGACATCGGACGGACAACAGTGAAACTTTATAGATCTACAGTTTTTTCAAATTGCAACCCAATTAAGTTATTCGATCAGTAATTACAACAATTTACACTTTTATCAAATCCATAATATATAATTTCATCCAAAAACGAAATGAAATAACTTTCAAAAGTAAAAGAAAGCACTCCATAAAACTTTTATAAATCCGAAGACTGAATTAAAATACAGTAAATATAAAATTGTAAACTTGTTTAAAGAAAATTTAAAATATTTTAAATTTATTTAAACTTATAGAAATGTTGAATTATCGCATTTGATAGAAAAACTGAATAACATTAGTTACATAATTTCTTGGCGTATACATGGAATGGACAGTTCCTATTCATATGTTTCCAGAACGTGTTTTTGAATTCTGCCATACGAGGCATATGTCGTGGCAGTCATTAAGATACTGCTAGTTTTGTTTGTTGTCACGACTTGGTGAAATACTGCTAGTTGTTAGTGTAGGCTGCAATTGTTAGTTTTCCATTGGCGACATGCATTATGCCAGTTCAAGTAGTTAGTGGCCTCGGTTACGGTGTCAGCCTGCCGCTCTGGGGACCCGGGATCGAATCCGGACGGGATGAATAATACCCAGGAATTTTTGGGGGGTGGTCCGTCCGGATATGTCGGGCTCCGTCCCTCACCGCCCGCCCCATTGTGGACCTGGCTGAACCCATAATGGGCTTGCGAAAAGAGGCCCTCATAGTGCCCACAGGGCGGAAAGAGTTAAAAATTACAAAAAAAGTTTAAGTAGATAGGACGCGCTTATTTATGCAGCACTCGAGAAGCGCCTTACAGCGAACACTCTAAAACCAGTTTCTGAATGGCCGACGCTGCTCATGACGTCATTTCGCTACATTTTCGTTGCATAAAAAACCACGGCCGTATTGTACAATACAGTGGTTGGCTGTCATAATAGCCAGACAATTCTTTATAAGTTGTTTGAAGCTGTATGCTATGCACACGAAAAACATGATGCAACGAGATTGTTCATGTATTCAATTGTTTCAGTTACATTTATTTACACGTGATGAAAATTTAAGAAAAGAATAGTAATCACCTAATCATCTAGATAAATAACTTTGCCATCATTAGAGGCAAAGTTATTTATCTAGATGATTAGAGGCACAAGTCCATACAGAATGATTACTTACAGATAGAGTTTGTGATGGCTCTACATTTGTCGTAAGGACATAGATATTTTGCGACAATTTATTAATTAAAATTTCACCTACTTTACCACTTGAAAAATAATTATAAGAGTCAAGACTCCTATAATTAAGCATTTCTCGATAATCATAGACTTTATTTTTAATAAGATATTTAAATATAACTGGATATTTCAAACTTGGCCGTTCTCTCATGTCATTATTCCACGATTTTATAGTACTAATTGATGAAAATAAATTAAAAAATACAAGTTTGTAGAAAAAACTATGCAAAAATCCGAAAACTTTGCATTAGATTTAATTCTATGATATTCTGTGAATATTTTGGAGTACAGTACTTTATAAATTAAACAGCGATATAAATATTTCCTGATAGATAATAACAATGGAATATTAGTAAAATTTTAGAAGCAAATTTTGCCAATTATTTTCTAGAAACAAAATAATAATAAAATAAAATAGAATTTAGGTTTGCTTAAATTTATTTTAAATTTTTATCGGTTTTAAAAGATATTTTATCCCACCATGCATGCAACACTTTTTTTCTTTACTTGAAACTCGTGTAAAAACGATCAAAAACACTATAATTTAAAACATTAAAACTTTTACAATTACTAACAAAATGGGCGTTATGGACGAATTTCCATTAGTTATTTGAAAATCAATTATATTCTCAATTCTATAGTTCTATATACATCTATAAAAAATTTATTAAACAGTTCCCCGTTTCGTAATCCCAGCGTACGGAAGAAATGTCTAAAACAAAAATCACTGTACAAACACATGCAAGACCTTTGTATGGCTTGCATTACTCCTTTCTCGCAAACTTTCAAATGCGCGTGAGCGTCGCCGATCGTCGCTCGAAAAATCCAACTTCTTGGATCTGAGAGTCGTCGAATGAACCGTCTACTTTCCGTCGAATGGTATGACGTAGAATGACGTTGAGTTGATCACCGAGCGATCGATAGTCGACCCTGAGATCGAACGAATTTCGTTCAACGCCGCCTTCCACTAGGACCATGTTCAGTAACGCAGACTACTAAGCAATCTAATTGCCGCGCATTCTTTTATTCAGCGCGCTTGCAGCGCTTTTAGCGCATGTGTTCAATTATTAAGCCTACTGCCAGCACGCTTAAGCTACGCTTTCAGCGCACTGGCAGCATCTCTCGACCACGCTAAAAATACTGCTTACAAGATGGACGCCTCCGTGAAGAAGTATCTTTTTCGATTACCAAACGATAAACAGTTTTTTTGCTACATTAAATGAGCAGATTTTTAACTCCTTTGCTTCAAGTATCTTTTTAATAAATGTGAAATGTATAATAACAAAACGAAATATAAGAATCTATTATTATTGTCTTTGTTTATGAAGTCAAACCTACCGTTAAAAGTTGGTTTATGAAATACTGTTTCTAATTTTTATTTACAGATTCTAGCAATTTACTGCAATATTTGAGAGAGAATAAAATTTTGCCTTCTGAAGTAGACTTATCATCATTAAATCATTTAAAAATACATAAAGTGTTAATAGAATCAGTCAACGCCAATGACACAAATAAATCATCATTTCTACGTTTTCTTATAAAAAACATCGAACTTAATGGCTTTTCTTCTAATAATACTGAACAAACGCACGTAAATATAGCAGTAAGAGAATCATCGTTTACATCGGCCATTTTGAGATAGCTTTCTCTCCAGCAAAAGTGTTTTCGACCGTCAGCAGCAAAAACGTCACTTCCGGTAGCAACTGCTCAGCGCACTGCATGAACTACTAAGCAATCTAATTGGCTAGAAGGGCGGAGCAAGGTTCTGAGTATCCTTGAACAGTGTGCTGAGTTAGCAAATTCGACTGATCCTGGGTAAAAATTGTAAATGACGTAATCATCATAATTTTATGATAAAATAAACTACCATAATTACAATAATTGTTTACCATTATAAAAAATATACAGGGTGGCCCATAAATTTGTAAATAGTTTAAAAATTATAAAAGTTGAAAGAATTGGTATATTTGAATGTGGTTTGCGTAAAAGTTATTCTCACGAACGGGGATTTTTTTGAAAAAAATAGTTAAGATTTTTGTTGGTAGGGGGCGCTGAACGCAAGAAAATCACTGGAATCGTGCAAATCTGTGTGTTATAAAATGCAGGGTATACGATTAACAGTTCATTTCTGAATTTTCCTGTTACTGGCGCTGACATACAATTTTCATTATGATGTTGACGTTGCTGGATAAAGCACTATTGGTAAAGTTGTTTTATTTCAACCACAAATCGCCGGCTGAAACTTTACGAAGGTTTAGGACACAGAAGAGAATGAAGAAAGGTTCAGGTCCAATCACTCCTGCCGCATTGGTTTCCCTAGTACGACGTTTCGAAGAAATAGGAAGTTTGTGTAATCGCCCACGCAATGGTGAACCACGTTTATCAGAGGTCCGTACCTCCGATGTGGCTTCGCAAATGGAGAATCTCTGACAGCCGATTGCAGAGACAACGTTTAGAGGCCGACGGCGGTTACAGATCGGGTAGACCGCGGTTCAGAAAAATTTCATTGCAGAGACAGCGTTTCGAGCTTGCCACAATGTAGACATAAATTAGAAACACGTTATTTGACCTACTTTCTAGACTCACTCGACAGCAGGTTTAGAAGTCTTTTTAATCTGAGTGGTAGTTTTGTTGGTGGAAAGTTTAGATAAAAATGGATATTGTTCCTTTGATAAAGTTGTAAACGGTACGAATCGCAAAATTATTCATTAATTAATTGCTTGGAGCAGAAATGACAAAATTAAATACTTAAAATTTGTTTTAAATATTCCAATTTCGATATTCAAATGGCTGAAGACTTAAAGTTACAATTAATTTTAATAAGATGCATTTATTTAAAATTCGAGTATCGTGTTGGTTATAAAACGTTAATACATTTCGGGGTCATTGTAGTTACAGAACATTCTGTTAAACAAACGAGACAATTTTAATAATTACCGAAATCTTTTTATAGAAATAAAATATATAGTAATAATAAAATATTTAAAATTATATATTTCGACAGTTACGAAGAGAGACTAATGCAATGTCGAAATAATTCCTTAAAAATTATTCCAAAGACGAATTTCGAATTCGGTATAAATTTTTTGAATATGGATTTGTTCGTATTTTAAACCGTATTGGCGACGAAATTAAATATCGAAATGGAAAAGTGTCGTCATTAACTGCCGAACTATGGTTGTTAATGGCCTTATGATTTTATTTCAGGAAGCTTTCGGAATATAGCTAGCGACCTTTTCTGACGTTACAAACGAATAACCTGGCCGAACGACTCCTAAAACAGGGGAGTAATGGCCAAGAAAGTGAGAGCCAATGTTTTGCCAAAGTTCGTGTAGAGGGCGTTCAGAAATAGACTCTCGTCGTCTTTGCAACACATTTTAAACCGCGGTTTAGCCAGTCAACGCCTATCGGCCATTCTGTTGTTAAACGTCGTTTAACGTAAACTCTATCTCTGCAATCGGCTGTGAGGGAACAGTCAGCGAGTGCAGTAAGTAGCGTACGAAAATTGGCACGAATAACTGGAAAACCAAAGGCATCGGTATTCCGCATCCTTTATGGTGTGTTACAATTGTACTCATACAACTTGCAACCACTGCACCAGCTCTTACCAAATGACACAGCTAAGCGAGTGGACTTCGCAAATTGGGTTTCGTCGAATATCGACGAAGATCCACGATGGCTGCTCAATAGCTTGTGGACAGATGAGACTCATTTTTCATTGCATGGAACAGTCAATACCCATAACTGTAGAATATGGGCAAAGGAAAACCCACGTGCTTATATAGAACAAGTGCTGTAGTGCTGTGATATGCGCGTAAGTGTAAACATTTGCCTGCATACAAATAAACGTAATTTTCCCATGGAATTCCAGTGATTTTCTTGCATTCAGCGTCCTCTATCGACAAAAATTTGAACTACTGTGTTTTCTTTTTTTCTACCCAAAAAATCCCTCTTTGTGAGAATAAGTTTTACGCAAACCACATTCAAATATACCAATTCTTACAACATTTATGAATTTTTAAACTATTTACAAATTTATGGTACACCCTGTATTTAGTCCAGCAGGAGCTTCCATCTTGCAAATCGTACGATGAGATAGAAGTAATGACGTCACTAGTAGAAGTTAGTATAGGCAAAACAAGCTGAGTGAACTAGTTAGAATTCTAGAAGTAGGAGTCAAGAAGTAGTTAGAAACGAGTTCAGCATCGCAGCATAATCAAACTTGGGGTGCGTTCCAGTGGCGTAGCCTGGGTGTCAGCCGCCCCCTTATTTAGGTATCTCAACTTAAAAGACTAAAATATACAGTAATTCTAAAGAACTTTTCAGCAAGAATAATCATCATTATTGTGTATTGTACGGGTTTAAATTTTTACAATATATTATTATTATTTATTGTGAGATTTTGCCGCCCCCACTACGCTACGCCACTGGTGCGTTCATTAATAGCGGTCTCTCTGCGTCTCCACTACTACGGGAATGCGCTGCTATTTGTAGGAATTTAGGAATGACGGTAAAAGAAAGAAAGATGGCGGCGCCCGTGCTATCGATAGTATCTTGATAGAAGGATCTATGGTTTTAAAATATGCGTTTTTAAAGACAAAAGAAGGGTTTCAATTGTAATATTTACCCATAAAATGGATTATCTTGCCAACAGAGCATTCAAAGTAGCCACGAAAAAATTAGAATGCTTGCTACCATTCGAAAACAAATTCCAGAAGACACATCACCGTGTGCACTAACTAGTGCTTTCACAACTTCGAAATTTTCATTCATAAAATCACATAATTCTCCAACACGAAACTATCTGAGCCATGGGCAGAGTCGGTAGGTAATCTACCGATTCTGGCCATGGAGAACGCCATGTTCCTTTCCACCGCAAACTACTACTACAAGCGACCATTTTTGTCGTCCGACAATGAGCACGCCGGCCAGAATATAGGAGAGCATTACACAGAAATTTTTAAACGGATGCCGCTCGGGCGGAGTTACGCGGAGGAATAGAAGAATGCACCCTTAGCAAGAATTCCACATTACTGAACACAACTCAATTTGCTTCGATATTGCCTAGTTTGCGAGCTTATAGGTACTCTTTCGTACCGATTCGAACTTTGTCGTTGCAAATATCGTACCGAGGATGTAGAAGCTATTTTCGAAACATTGCATTTAGGAACTTACCAATAATGTCATAAACAAGAAATCATCTTGCAAGAGTAAGTATTACGTCTTAAGTTATCATATTTTGTATTAAATCTTTTTTTTTTTTCTTTTCAAAACCACATATTCTTTTGTTTGATATTTTTTCAATTTTACATATAAATATTGTTTATCAGATGAACTGATCAAATTTTGTACAAAGGAGGTTCAGTAAATAAAATAACAAGGAACCGTATTCTGGTTATCGTCTTGTAAGACAGTGTTTATATCACAAGCTGGTCGCTGATTGGCTAAACATTTATGTCTTGAGAGATTGGCTGTGTTCAGCAGACTCAACAGTTCCCCAACTGTTGAGTATTTTTCTGCTGAACGCCTTTTACAGTAGCGCTATTTCGGAACGTGTTTGGTGTTCTGACGTCACATTTAGTAGCATCCTTCATTTACGCTATCTATCGATAGCTGCAACTGACCAATGGTGGCTACTTCCTGTTCCAATGCATACCCATCGTTTAGCAGATGTAACTACGTAGCAGCTACCGATTGGAACACCTCTGGTCAATTACAACTGTCAACTCTGTTTAACGCTGTCATTATCGCTTCTCCCCTAACGTAATACTGCACTACTTTTCCTCTCGAAAATTCTCTCCTCTTCCAGATATGAGCGGATGGTTGGTTGTCTTTCGTCTATAGTCTCGATTTCGTTATATTCAATATGGACGGCTGGATACTACTCGTGTTATACAATCATATTAGAGAACATTCTCCATCTCGGGAAAGAGTATTTCAAGCTAGAGATAACGCTTTTGATTACTTTTTTATAGCTGTCACTTTTTACTCAGAAACGCCATTGACTCCGTCTTTTATTTATTCATTTATTTTTTAAAAATGATTTTACGTCAATTACTGAACCATTAAATGTGCCGTTAGTGCCATTCGTTATTTCAAGTCATCCATCTCAAAGTGTTTTCGAAACATTGCCATCTAATTTCTCTTTAACTAAGTACGGATCCTATTCTAATTCAGTTATTAACATTTCTATTTGTTGAGAGACAACGTTACACGAGACATTTTGACATCAGAATCCGTAAAAACTTTAATAAAACAAAATAAAAACAATTCGTAATGAACCATGCGCTTTGTTAGAACTTTGTACTGTACTTTCTTTCAATAATTTTGTACTCTGAATTTTTGTACTGAGTTTCGCACGCAAATAACCCGAACATGTGTAATCAAGCTAGTAGAATTGTGACGTCAACAGCAAAAATGAGATCGTTACAAATGACCAGAATTGCTTTTGTCTCCGGAAGACAAGCTTCTTCCTCGTATTGATGTCATTCGTCTCTGACAAGAAGAGAGATAAGTGACCAGAATATGACCCAAGGTTTCTGAGAGGAAGATGACTAACGATGACCTTGAATCTGTTGCAGTTATTGAGGAAGTATAATATTCCTGACGGCCACAGGGCTAATCACAATGAATCATCTGCGAGTGATACGGACAGCAAGATTGAGAGACGTCTAGAAACATGGTCGAACGTGGAAGTCTATGTATCATACGGTTTTTGCTTGCCATAGAACAACCTGGCAGCCATTCATCGTGAACTGGTGGAGGTGTATGAAGACGGTATAGTTCGCCTGGCTGGTGGGTCTTGACAAAATTCTTTTTTGACAGAATGGATGCATTGATTATCTGATGGAATAAGTGCTTTGACAAATTTGGCGATTATGTTGGAAACGTAGTGTTCTTACCTACATATATCTGGCTGTTATTTCACATTTCTACTGACAATGGTATGTTCAGAAATCCAGTTGTTACTTTATTTATTGATTCTAGCTTTTATATATTTTTAAAGAAATGAAACAAGTTTTATTATTAGGCTGCAATTTGAAAAAAATTATTTTGTTTTTGTTGTCTGTTGTCCGTCTGAATGTCTTTCCTTAATCTCGAGAACGGAGTTAGACATTGGCGTAGCCAGGGTTTTGTTATGGGGGGCCTAGTAGAGGTCAGCCGACAAAAAATGGAATTATTTCAAATTATTGTTCATTAAAATGAAATTTCCATAGGAATCGACAATAATTTAACACATATAATACGAAACTTCCTTTAATCATACGTTCTCGTAACATTAATATCAAACTCTAGCAATGCGTTAAACAAAAATTAACCAATGAATTTTTTTTTACCATTCTACAATATAGTTCACCGTCTTAGCCGCACGGTTAGCCATTGATCTTTTTTTTGTTTTTTTTTTTTGTTTTTTTAGGCGTCAGAACTTCTCACCTTCCACATTCTGAGGATATAAGGCAGTATTGGGAATCCATGCGATCAATTAGAAGTTAAGTAGCTAATATTGAGAGATTAATCGCGGGCTGCATAAATTCATTAAGCGAGCCGTATGTTGACCATGCCTGATCTAGACTTTCAGTGGGTACACTACACTTAATTAAATTAGCTTCAGCTTTCTATTTCTTTTTGCAAATCGGCTCAACACTTTTTCGGCTGTAATTTTCTGGGGAGAGGAACCAGGTTAACTGGGGGGCCGTGCCCACCCATGCCCCTTCCTGGCTACGCCCATGGAGTTAGATGAAAATCGACATCAGATATGGAAACCTCAGGGGCCAATCCTAGAGGCCGCGATTAACTGTATAAGAACTTACGATGAAAACAGGAAGTCTGTTATTTCAATTCAAAATGTTCCTCTGAAAGGTGTCAGATAGATGACCGGCACGACTTTATTGTTAAAGGAAAAGTTTGATGTACAGGGCAAGCCACTGTTAATTTGAGGTGGAGAGCGTATATTTTAAATAAAATAAAAATACGATTAAAAATTGCAACCCGGCATAGTGACGATGTCACAATAAATAATTACTCGTTGCTTTATTTGTTATTTTCAAAAATCTTCAAAATTGATTCTGTTTCCTAATTTTTAGAATTTGTAAGATTATTAATTTGGATATAAATTTTTTAAATGAGAATCTATTAGAAACTTTTAAAAATTAAAATATATACAGTATATAAAATAGTGTGCACGATGTTATATTTGAATAACAATTCAATTTCACGATAATAAATATTAATTCAAATCTTTTATCAAAATTGTTGATAATTTATAGATAATAAAAGCAAAAAGACAAATTATTGAAATATAATTTTATTTATCATACAATCTGGTTTATTTAAATTTTACTTTGATTTCAAATCTCGATTAATAAATAATAATTATAAAAAATTTCACATATATTATGAATATTAATATATGTGAAATTTTTAAAATTTTTAATTATTCAGTTATTTAAGGCGTTTATTCCAATTGTATACATATTTGATTTCATTATTCCTAAGTATTTATTTATAAAAATGAAAATAACTGTTTTATATTTAATAATGCTCTTAAAGCATATTATTATTATTATTATATCTTTTATAAAAATTAATTAATATGTTATCGTCCAATCTTTGTAGTTTTATTTTATTTATCGTATACAATGAAGAACACGTAAATATAATTATTTAAGTGTTTAGCATTTAATAGTATTATATAAAATTTTTAATATATTATTTAATTTAAAATATATTTTTATAATATAATTTTAATTTTTATTTGTTTTATTTCATAATTTAATTTATATCAATTTTCGGAATTTTAAATTTGAAAAATAATTATTAATTGGATGATTATCAGCAATGGTTTAAAATTAAAAATAATTGCACATTAAATTATTAATTTCGTATAATTAAATTAAAATATAATTTAAAAATAATTTTATGTCGATTTTCTATTTCGAAATAATTTAAAATCTGTGATTAAAATTTTAGATTTACCGGGCACGTGATCTGTAGCAGACGAATTTAGCAACTCCACAATTAAATGGTGATATGACACCCGATTGGTGGAATTTTATAAATGTTACTCGTGAAATGTATTTATTCGTCAAGAAAAATTAACTATACGTTATAAATTATAAATTAATTTATTATACGAATATAATTTATTGTTTCGGATTTATTTGTAGCATTGAAATATTTCAAATATATATTGAACTTTCGTTTTCCTCCTGTAGCACAATTTACTTTTATCGTTGACCTCGAAATCTTTAATTACGCATGCGCAATCGCTGTGGCATGCGTATTAACAATAACAAGCCAAACGATATTTCCAAACCGACCGATGCAAAATGGCGGATGGTTATTTATCTTCTTTTTTGTTTTAAGTTCATCTAAAATCAACGAATGTTTATTCGTGTGATTACGTCATCTTTATTGAGGTAAAGTTATTATAGTTATTCAATTAATACTATGCTACAATTATAATCATTTTGTTCGTAAAAGAGGAGAAAAGCTGATTTTGATCGTACAAGAATGATTGGAGAGGGATCTTCAGTTCAGTTTGTTTATTATTTTTTCTATCGATTCTTCCATGTTTTTCGAAATTAGTTTGCATTTATTCTGTTTTATTTAGCATTGATTAAGATCATTAAGTAACACTGACATGTGGCACTTTGAATGCTTTCGTTGGTGAATTAGATTATATCTATTTCTAAATAGATTTATATTTCGTTAAAAAGTATATTAATAGAATATATAAGCCTATATTCGTTTATCCTTAAATTTTTCTTTTCCTTTCTTATATCTGAATGTAAAAAAAGTATTTAAAATTAATTTAAAAATTCATCAGTTTTCAATAATATAATACTTTGTACTGAAGAAGACTTGAAATTAAAAGCTTAACTGTTTCCATACCTTAAGATAAATTAATATGCATTATATATATATATATATATACTTAGATTTATATAATATATTCAAATCTGTTTACAAAGGTGTCTTTCATCTTTCAGTTGAAAATCAGATCTACTATGACTGAAATTTTAATAATTTATTCAATAAAATTTAATGATTTACATTTCTTCATAAGAATTTGATATAATAATTCAGTGTGATTCTTTTTTTGTTTCAGCTATACATAATGAATGATTACAAATCATATATTGTTAATTACTATAATCAATCAAACAACACATAGATATCTAAGTTTTGTTAAACAAAAGTTTTGCTTATTAGAATCAGTCCAAAAAGATATACTTTAATGATGTTATATCTGTAAAATATAATACTTGGTTACATTCTAGAACAACTAGGCTATAGAAATGACTGCTATTAACTTGATATCAAATTCAAACATAAATTAATTGTTTGATAAAACTGCATATTACTTCCTTATAAATTAACAAAAATTTTAAACAGTTTATTAAAAATAATAATTCAAGATTAGTAAATTTTTATGTAATATTCATTCATTCATTTTAATGTATTATTTGTCAAAGATGACAGGTTTTAGTTGATTGATATTGTTAGGAATAAGTGTAAGATTGCTTGAGAAAACAAATCACACAGAGTACACACAATGTAGATTGATATACAGGCTTTATTAATTATGGAGGAGGTACATTTCAGACTATATGTCCTTCATAAGTTCTTTTCTTACATTAATCTGGTTATAAAAACATTACAAAATTTTAAGTTATAGTTATAATAAACACAATTTTACCTGGATGGTAGAAGTTACATATGTATAATGGTTATAGTGATGACAGCTGGATTCTCATATACTAGAAAATATCTAAGTAAATTGTAAATTAAATAAACAGTAGAGTTTTAAATAAAAATATCAATAAAAGGAATACCTGTAAATTATATAAGGGAGAATATAATAAAATACTATTAAAACTGTGAAATATAAAAATAAATTAGTTTATAATTAATAAGTTATTGTTACTTGTATATAATTTATCTTTTGCAAACTATTATAAGAAAAACTATGTGATTATACAGCTAAAATAAAAAAATTTCAGCCTCTTTTAGAAGTCCAGATTTTAATATCTAATATATTTGAATTGATTCCATCTTCAGATTATAAATAAATTTTTAAGAATTACAATTTAAATGTTCTGAAACAAGTTGTTTCACAAAGATTAAGTAACTAAAAAAGTAACTTCTAAAAATTTTCATTATTATTATTTTTTTTGTAAACTATTTGTTTGAATACATGTAATAAATAATTATTTGTTATGCATCTGTATAATGTTGTCTAATTTACAAGACAAGTGGATAGTTTTGTTTTCTTTTTTGCTTAATTAAAATATAGTGATTATTGATTAATGAAGCATTATTACATAATGCTTCATAAAAGAAATAAGCAAATGGAAAGAAAGAAGATTAATTCTTTATATTAATTTGCCTTATAAAATAATTTTGTTTATTTTTAATAAATTAATGAGAACTTAATTTAGGTTAGTAAAATTGGTTTAGACATTAGTATTTTAATACTTTAATACATAGCATACTTCTTTATCACTGGAAATATAATAACTTCACACCACTGAACCTCTTTAGCTTCAAAACCTCTTCCAATATGAAATGAACTTTTTCAACCTGAAGCTGGAATCAAGTCGATTACAAAAATGTTCGCAAATTCCTAAAATATGCAAATAGTTTAGTATTCATAAAAAACACTTAAATGCAGTAAACTTTTTGATTTTTAAAAGAAGATTGTTTTCTAATGATTTTTGGTTTGTTCAATCATTATTTTATTGAAAACATTTTAAACTTTCTTGGTCATTCATCTTTACAGTAGTCCTTAGATAATAAAATTATGCAATAGTAACAAAAAGCAGGTGAAAAAATGAGATATTTTGAGAAGTGAACACTGATTATTGATAAGAAGATGGCATGATGTTTGGGTCACTGATTTTTTCATATTCAGTGAGGATATAGTGCATCCCCAATGACTGACATGTACTGTACTAAGCAGTAAGATGCAACACTCAAGATTAAAAGAGAAAATTAAAGTTGAAAATTGCACAATAACTTCAAACCTTTAGAATATCTATAGTTTACAGAGTGGCTGGTGGCTCAGTGGGGGTGTGCCAGTTTGATATTCATGAGATTTGGTGTTTCAAATGTCGTTGGTATCAGTGTAATTCTTTTTTTGGTAAAACTATAATTTTTACTTTATCCTTGGTACATTTTAATTTATTATATTTATTTAAAAATCATTTTTGAATATTCCTGTACATATGGTATTCATATGTAATATATACTGTATTTATACAGGTAACCTCCGTATAACATGGGTTCACTCTAACACTGTTCGGGAATTAGGTAAAACACTCGTACAGTACTACATGAAATGTAATAAAAACTGTTACCAGTTGATGATGCTCATGCTGAGATCATCATATAGGATGAATAATCCTCTGGTGAAATATTTATTTAAATAATAAGTATTTTACCCATGAAAAAAATCTACTATATAAAGCTCGAAAATCGGATTCTATCAATGTATGCCAAAAATGGTCACTTGGGGCGCCTCTGGCTACTACTTAAATTAATTTAAAATAACAATATAAATTATTTTATATTTATTTTATATTTTTACAGTATAATAATCAGTATATTATTATTTTTATTTGTAATTTTGTATGCCCTGATGCCTGGCATTGGGCCTTTCGACTTGTGAATAATAAATCCAATTTAAAGAAGGATTTAACAGCATGTTTTTTAATTCTTGGAACCTAACCCCCCTTTTCGCACTAGTTCCTTGTTTCGTATAACACGGATTCACATAACACTGCAATTTTTTGGAATGTAACTCCCGTGTTATATGGGGGTTACCTGTAATTTATTTGAGCAGATGATAAGATGTAAACAAAATTATTATTATTTAAGCAATTTTGTAATATAAAAGACATTTTTAATAACATTATTCAATTGGTTTGCTCTTTGGGAGAACAATTTTGAGGATGATAATTGTCATAGAAGCATGAGAAATGAACGTTTCTGCATTGTGCACTTTGAATAAATGCAGCAATTTTTACAAAAAGATGATTTACATATGTCACTGGAAAATAAAACTTGATTAATGTTTAAAAACACTTCTTTATCATCAACCAGTTTGGAGGAGAATCATGCATACTGTACACATTTGAAAATGTCAGAACACTTAATGTTTTCTCCTACCACTTTAGCAAATTCCAAAATTGATGAACTCTTGGCCCCAATTAGATCTTAATTTTGAAGGATCCTTCAAACATAATTTTGCAATACTTGTTGTGCAGTGATTCTTCTGCAGAACAATATTAATTAAACAATAAAATTGAAAAACTAAACAAAACATCAATGAAAAAACTGACATAAAAGAATGAAAAGATACTAAAGAATGAAGAATCAATTATAGACACATTCAGGTTAAAAATGACTTCATTGCCAGAATATGTACTATGCATAAATATACAGAAAATGTTTTGTTTTTAAATAAACATTTTTAGGTAGCATTTTTAATTATCAGTTTTATCTCTATGACAATATAATAAATTAAGAAATACCAAGAATAAAGTGAAAATTATACTGTATTTTTGTATAAAAAAAATATGACATTGATAACCAACAATATTCAAAACTCTAACCTCATGATTATGAAACTGGCACTCTCCCACCAAGCCACCAATCACTCTGCAAATTATTGATATTCTAAAGGCTTTAAGTGATAGTGCAATTTTCAACTTTTTCTCTTTTAATTTTGAGTGTTGTGCCTTACTGCTTGGCACATGTCAGTCATTGGGGATGTACTATATCCTCATTGAGTTTGATCAAAATTGGTGACCCCAATGTCATGCCATTCCCTCATGAAACATGAAAGTGTTATCTCTTATAATAATAGAACACACTTATTTGAATAAAAATATTTGATCAATATATCCATATGCTCCATTTCTTTCTATAAATAAAGTAAAATAAAATTAACTATATTCAGACATTAGTATTTATCAACTCCCTTTAGGTTCAGAAATACTGTAAGATTAAATGGCTGAAAGTTATGGATGAAAAATTGATCTCTAGTGAAGGTACCAGAGTTTATAGCAGTGGTTCCCAACTGGTGTTCCGTAAGCATCTCCCAAGTATTACGCAGATTTAGTCGCAAATCGGAAAGTGTACAATCATATTCGAGCCGCCGAATATCAAAAACTTAAAATCATAAAATTTTCATAAACTTAAATATATATGTACGACTTGTACTTATGGAGTGTACTACTGTTTCGAATAAGATAAAGGCAATGATAAAAACTGAATGAAATATGTAAAAAACATCAGGCACAAGTTTCCCATTAAAGTTATTTAGGTATATTTTTTCCTGTCTTAGAATTGGCGTTAATAATATTAGTAGAGATTTTGAATTATAACTGCTCAATTCTAATAAAATAACTGATGACAAGCTTATGTATTTCATATTAACTTAAGTAAGTGTTCCGCTAAAGAAAATTGCTCACAAAAGTGTTCCGCATCCTAGAAAAGGTTGGGAACCACTGGTTTATAGGTTTCATTTTTTATTAGATAATTACAACTTACTTGAGCCTGTGACCAGTGTGAAAATAATCAATTCAAATTAACAAACATTTTCCAGGTGCCTTTCGTGTCCTTCTTCAGGTTAAAACTGCTGGATTCTATTTTTTTTTAATACAACGCCGTCATTTTTTATACAAGACGGCATTGTATTAAAAAAAATAGAATCCAGCAGTTTTAACCTGAAGAAGGACACGGAAGGCGTCTGGAAAACGTTTGTTAATTTGAATTGATTATTTTCACACTAGTCACAGGCTCAAGTAAGTTGTAATTATCTAATATACACCCCGGTGTGTGTGAGGAAGATATGTTCAATTTTTATTCTTTGAAGATTACAACATTGGAATGAAAACAAAAATCTACTACATAAAGCTAAAAAAAATGGGTAGTCTCTTTCTGTCACGGTATGCCAAAAATGGCCAATAGGGGCACCCCTAGCCATTATTTAAATTAACAATATAAATTATTTTTATTTGTAATTTAGTATGCTCTCATGCCTGCATCAGGCCTTTCAACTTGTTTCGAAAATAAATGTCATTCCAGTTTTTTCTAAAGTATCCATGATATATGCAAGTTTCTATGACATATTTAAATTTAGAAAGTAACCTAAATATATTCATTAATATTCTTTATAACACATCTCCATAATACAATTTCCATAAAAAAGTTAAAATGGTATTTAAAATAGAAGTAGAATTAAATAAGATCATAATTCCTAAAACAAAACCACAAATTATGCAAACAAACAATCTGTATAAATTGTTAAAAGTAACAACACCTGATCAAATCCTTAACTACTATAAGCAGTCAAACAAAATACATCTTTTAGGCTCTTAACACTCAAAACCAAGAGTCTGGATTAAATTTTAAATGAATATTTATTTAATATTTAAAATATTAAATAATAATCAAATTAGAAATAAAAGAAATTTTTAAGAGCTGAGTGATCAACTTTCCAACCAGTGTAACACTGGTCGGAAAGTTTGGATATTAAAATTACATTGGATATTAAAATTATTTTTTATTTAATTTTTTAAGTTTATTTTAATATTCACTATTATCATTTATTTTATAATTATAATTACATGTACAATAAATTAAATTATCAAATACCAGATTATTTGGGCAAACTATTAATTAATTTCTTAATTTAACTGATGAGCTGTGTTTGTGTTACATAATAATCCACAAACAAATACAGACACTGTGAGAGTTTTTCTATAAAAAAACAAGAATAATCACAATTACACAAAGCTATCTCTTGCAGACAAAAACAGGACACCATTAAATCTATACAATGCTGATATTCATCTAACAGTAAACATATGAAAAAGAAAATTCAAACTGGAAAATAACTTAAAAATATCATGCAAACAACCTTTTCACTTTCAAGCACACTTATATATAACAGTACACAAAAGATGTACATCATGAAGCATTCCTGGATTTCAAGAGCTCCTGGATAGGAATCTTAATGATCTTAGCCGTCCTACTTCAACAAAATCAAAATGCTGGTTGACTTGGTGGCAATATCTTTGCAGAGACAGAAGGCTTCATGCTATACTAGACCAGGTCATAAATGCAAAAAATACAGAAAGCACATTTTTAAAGACAGCACTTACAGATGACACTTGTAGGAAATGCCACATTGTGCACAGGTGATTGTAATTAAAGTATCTCTATTAAATGTCTAGAGAGATACTTAGTACTCCAAATACAATCAAATTTGGTATGATGTCGTTTTAGGACCAGCAAAAGACATTTCCATTAAAAAAATACTAGTATTATTAGTACCAAAACTCACTTATTACACCTTTGGCATTACAAGCAACAAAAATTTATTGTGTAGGACATTCATGCTATAAAGAGACCTTAGCAATGCTTGGAATACTACTTAATGTGAACCCCATTCTGAAGGCATAAACTGAAGTTGATGAACAATGTGTGTTCGACATCTGACCATAACTGATTCTCTGTGATGCTTCTCACATGTGTAATACTGTCTTTCAAGGCTGCCAAATTTGCAAAATATTTACACTTTTTAAGTGTCTCTATCACAAAAAATCCATGCAGATTCAAAGTACCAAAAATGTAATAGTGGTAAGTTTAAGCACTAGAAATGTCTTTTGCATCTCCTGAAATGTCATTATACCAAATTTTGCTGCATTTAGATTGCTAAGCTATAGCTAAATTTAATTGCTAGATTGATAATTAAATATCTGTCTAGACAGCACTGATTAGGGCTACTTTACCCTATATCACATTTTGTCGTGTTGCAAACTTCTAGTTCATATAGACTACTTACATCACAATAACTAAATATCAAATGTAATACATGAAAAGCTTGCACACAAACACAAACCACAAGAACATATCCACATATCCATAAATTACAAGTTACATATCCACAAGAACCATACTACAAATGCACATCTCAAACATTCAAAGAAGATAACACACAAAATATTCTTTAACAAGCTGTAATAATAAATAACACAATAATCCATCATAATAGACAAGACATCACATTCATTGACAAACAAAACAAAATCACATATAACTGTTCCAAACACCCACAATATAAAAAAATGCAGGTATTGAAAGTATTTATTACTCAACACTCTCCCACAAAATAAAATGAAAATTCATATCTTAGAAATCAACTCCAGAAAACATTTAATGGAACAAAAATATTTTCAATCTAAGTTGATAGGACTTCATCAGTTGAACATATTTGAATGAAAAAACATTCAAAATATAGAAAAGAAAAGAATATAAAAATTTAAATATAATTCTAAAGTGTGAATTTATTTTCTCATGTTCCCTCCAGTTTATGTACTTTGTTACTAAATAAAGTGCTTATGGAAAATGGATAAGGCATTGATTGTGCCTGTAGTTATCTCTTGCACTGGCATTATATTGCATATACTATACAGAAGTCTAGAAATGCTAGGTCTTAACAACAGCACATATACTGTATTACTTTACAGAAAAAGGCTTGATTAAGCACTTGTAACATAGGAAATGATTAAATAGAGATTACATATACAAACAGCATATAAAAAAAACAACAGTTTTTTTTACTGTACCTCTGCTTTGTGTAATATTTGTCTAGCATAATATTAAGCATGATATCAACCAAATAGGAAACAATCCACTAACAATAATAATAAAGTTTACATTAGATTTGTTAATGAGCAAATGATAATAAATAATTTTATTTTTATGTAGTGAAAAATGCCTGCAACACAGAAACTAAATGATAATCAAACTGAACCAGAAGAAGGTGGTCAGTCTCAGCCTATTGATTTGGCTCAAAGAGTATCTTTATCGTCGTCAGTTTCTGCTCCCATGACGGCACCTACAGGTCCAGTTACGATGAGAACTCATGTAGATCCATCTAAACCGTCTTTTATGGTAAGTAATTTGTATATAATAATAATATTTTCTTAATCAAATTAATGTTACTTTAATTAATATAAAAAATTATTGAGATACTGTTGAGATTTGATAATGAAACAAACAAACCAAAATGGTAAGAGCATCATCTTTAGTTTTGATTTTGTTAGTAGAATAATGGAAAGTAATGCTACTGTTTGTTGAATTATAATATAAATGTTAATCAATCATGAATACAACTACATTATCGTTTAATGTCTATTAGCATCATATGTTTTAACTGTCAACAAGACTGACTAATTGCTCATGAAAGCTGACCTTGAAAAGTTCATCTTTCATTGGACAAACTATAAATCAATTTTTTAGCAATACATTAAATTTTTAGAACATGACAAAGTATTTCTGCATAGCTATTCAAAATGAAATAATAGAAGCTATTATGGAAAAGATTTGGGTTAACATCCTACAAGATGTTTCTTGTCTCATTTCATTCATATGTGATACTACTCAAGACATCTCAAAAATTGATCAAAGCCAGATATATATTGCAAAATGTCTACAATAACCCACACTTTTAAGTGTTCCCAAAAGCAAAAATAATACAGATCAAAAGTGTCATAGTGGTGAGTCTTAGATGTCATTATACCAAATTTGACTGCATTTAGATTGCTAAACTATAGGTAAATTTAGTTGTTTTCAAGGGGACCATCAACCCTTGTGCTTCTTAAATTGTTTGATTTTTTTAATATGTTATAGTACACATTTATCAAACTAATACATAGTGAAAAAACTCTTGCCAGTGTGCAAGGTTTTCAAGATATCAATGTTTAAAGTTTTCTGTTTTGGTTATATACTGTTTGTAAAAATGAATCACAAACATGAGTAGTCGAATGAGTAAGATGGGTGGTTGGCAGGCTGAACATTGTGGCTTTGTGCCTTTCTTCTTTCCAAATTTCTTTTAAAACAATTTTTTTTCTATAATATGCAATTATGAGAATTATCATATATTGTATATTAGATCAAAAACATATTTTATAATTGAAAATAAATTTGATATACTCTTAAACCAACAACTGTAGGAAATGTATTACTTTACTATTCAACAGAAAAATAAAAACCATTTTAAAATTCTATAAAGAATTTTATTTGTTTTATATAAAAGTATATCAGCATCATAATTTTATCAGTTCTTTTTCTCAGAATCTTGTTCCAAATGAAAATATTAGCAGATATTTGGATGGTAAATATTGAACATTTAAAACAAAACATCAATTGAGACCACACATATATATAATCAAATAATCGACATAGGAATATAATCAAAATTAGTCTCCATTTTTTCTGAAATATAATTTGCATTTTTAGACTTGTGTACACTATAAGTAAAGAAATTTCAGAATGTTAGCAAAAAATATTGGCAAAAACATCAGAATACAGTAGAGAGTCGTTAATCCGAATCAATTGGGGACTGGGGTTGTTCGGATTAGTGATTTGTTTGGATAACCGATTATGTACGAAAAAATATATTAACCTGTCCAATGTTCAAATTTTTCTTCGTTGCATGTTGCTTCGTGTTGAACTTTTCTCCGTTGCGTGTCGCTTCGTGTTGAATTTTCGTCGATTTTAAGCCTAACGAAAATTTTTATAATAATAATCGAGGCTATCGTATCGTTAAAAATTATTTCTTTATTTTGTACAAACAAAATAAATATATTGAAGATTATAAAAACATGAAAATTATACTTTAGAAGTAAATCTAGTATCAAAAATGTTCGATTCAGCACGACACAGTCCGACTGAAAATTGTTCGGATAACCGGCAATTCGGATTACCAGGGTTCGGATTAACGACTCTCTACTGTATAGCTTACCTCTTCATATTTTTCATTTTCATCAGTTTAGTTGAAAACAAAGTAATCTTTATCCATAATAATTTTTCTATTTGCCAGCATATGCACAATTTGTTTAAAAAATTTTTTGCCCATAGCAGCTGAAACAGGTGATATCTTATCTAGAGCTGAACTACTAATTATATTCTTGCTTTGCAACATATTTTTACAATAAATTAGAACATTTGTAAGTTCATCCTTCTGCTACTATTCAACATTCTCCAAATTCAAAATACTCATCCCTGCACTTGTATAATACTTGCATCTTACATTTTTTTACTGATTTGATTTTGCACTTTCCTTACAACAATGCTTTCTACATGACAGTTGGAAAACTGGAGTAACAATTTGTGTCAAGATGTAAAGTGTGAATTGTTGTATGATTATTTTGGTGACCCTGATATGCAGCTACTACAATTAGCACATTTATGATAATTACTTTGTTTACAGTTTACAAGTTAGATAGGAAGACCATCCTGGTCTTTGGGATATGCTACATGGAGTCATTTTCTTTGAAGTGGGGGTGGCAACTTTCTTGTACCAG
Source organism: Centruroides vittatus (assembly GCF_030686945.1). Taxonomy (NCBI): domain Eukaryota; kingdom Metazoa; phylum Arthropoda; class Arachnida; order Scorpiones; family Buthidae; genus Centruroides; species Centruroides vittatus. The sequence goes on along the minus strand of NW_027122708.1, from coordinate 1,319,964 downwards.
ATAAAGTCATAAAGTCAAAAGAATTTTTCCATTGAATAGTAAAATAGTAAGTTTCCTACAGTTGTTGGTTTAAAAGTATATATAATCTATTTACAATTATAAAATATGTTTTTTGACTTCATATACTGTATATAATTCATATGATTGTATTACAGGAAAAAATTGTTTTAAAAGAAATTTGGAAAGAAGAGAGGCACAAAGTCACGACAATCAGTCTGCCAACCACTCAACTTACTCATTTGACTATGCATGCCTGCAATTTGTTTTTATGAACTTAGTATATAACCAATACAGAAAACTTTAAACATAGATATCTTGTAAATCCTTGTGCATTAGCAAGAGTTACTTTGTTATATATTAGTTGGATAAGTGTACTTAACATATTAAAAAAATCAAATAACTTAAGGAGGGCAAGGGTTGATAGCCTCCTTGTATCAGTTGACATAAGTGATTACAAGCTTTCAGTAGATGTAGAGATTCACAAGGACTTTGAGATTGGATTTGAGGAAGTGAAAGGACAAACAACAAAGAAACTTGAAATTTTTGGCTTATTTTGGAAAAACAACTTAGATGTGCAAACACTCAGAGGACTTGATTATCACAGAGCAGTATGTTTATCATGTATTCTGGAATTCAAGCAAGGATTAAGAACATCCAAAATTTAGTATTCTGTGTTCATTGTGCAGTACACAACTTAAGCCTAGTCATATACAATTCCAAATCCTTTTATTTTATATAAAAGAAATATGAAAGTTTTGTGCTTGAAGGACTCTGTCTTTTTGCACACAGCATTAAATAGTATGAACTTAAATCAGAATCCTTTCAACTTATCTCCCTAAAGAGACTTTGCCTTACTTGTTGGAGTTTCATAAATAACTGCATCAGAGCATTTATTTTCTCTACCCTGATGTAATGAAAATTCTGACTCAGATTACACTAACTGGGTAGTCATCAGCACAATATTAGCAATGACATCAAATACCTTGTGATATTTGATGTCATTGTTAATATTATGGAGGTGAAGATATTGTCCAGTTAAACTGGGCAGTGTCTTTGCCTCCATGCTAAAGTTGGAAACTTGAGCTCACTTCAAGTCAAAGAAAGTATAAAGTAAAATGAGACTTTAATGAACTGATCTAAGATAAAAGAATACAGTATCCTGCCAAGCACTTCCAAACCTGAAATGCTTAATGCTACACTATGTACATTATCATCATCTGGTTTAAAGTCTGACTTACTGTACTAAATGAGATTATTGAAACTTCCACAGTTATATTATCTAAACATTTGACTAAAATGAAAGATGACATACTACATATTGTTGCATTGAAATGTTTTAACACTTACCACAATAACCTGGCTTATGAGATAGATTAACAATTGTTGGAAGTTTGTAGTTCATTTAAAGATAAATGGCAAGAATTAAAATACATCTGTAGCCTAGCTAAGTTTTTTAATTGTCAAAAACCATTTATTGGCCATCATTTTTCCAGACGTGCATACTTTTTTGACATTTACAGTCACAGTTGCCAGTTGTGAGCACTCTTTAAGTCAAAAATTATTAAAACTTATCTGAAGAACTATACATCTAAAAAATAAAGACTTTCCAACCTGACTCTGATTTCCATTGAGCAAGATTGTACAAATTCTGAACAAACAGTTTTGCCACTGATCTTTTGATGTCAGCTTTACATATTGTAAAGCTGACATTGATGGTGAGGATGAGAATGACATAAAAATTTGCATACTTACGTGTTATTCATAATAAATAATGTAAGAAAGATAAAAAGATCAGTGGCAAAACTGTTTGTTCAGAATTTGTACAATCTTGCTCAATGGAAATGTAAAGCTGACATTGATGGTGAGGATAAGAATGACATGAAAATTTGCATACTTATATGTTATTCAATAAATATCAGCTTTACATTTGTAAAGCTGACATTGATGATGACAATGACTGAATATGTAATAAACTGAAATGTTCTGTTTTGACTTTGACATTTTGAAATGAAAGATTTAAAAAGTTGTCTATTTTAAATGTTAGCAAACTCATTTAAATCAAATTGCTTTTAAAGATATACAATTTTCTGAAAAGTAAAGCTATATTATTAATTTGTCTCAAAATTAATTTTGTTAATGTTTATTTTAGCTTGCTTTTAAGTTTTTTAACAGTTTTTCCATACTAACTGATATTACATGGTAATAATGTAACACTATATCCTGAGTCACTAATTAAATGCTTCCTACATTTCTATATTAAATATGAACTCATATTTACACTTGATATCACTGACAGCACAAATTTTTTTAGAAGTTATTGTTAACTTTTAATGTAAGTAAAATTTGCTAAAACTTAGAATAGAGGAATCACCAACATCTGCAATACAGACAATCGAAGTGAATGCATACTGCACATAATGCATCTGAGCCCATTCATTGAATGAGTCTTGTTGTGGAAATTTTAAGTTTCCTTGTGAAATTCTGTCTGGATTTCTTTAATCTGGACAAATGTTGAAAAAACCATTGGTGAACCTGTACTATATTTGAAAAAAATTTTTATTTTAATAGAAATTTTTACAGATATTTTTTAGAAAATATAAAAGTAGAATAAGTGTATCAGAAATTGACATTTTACTGTAAGTCTCTTTTAGGTTTGATGTGTTGAATGTAAAAATATATAAACTTTTACTTTATTGATAGCTAAATTTTAAAATTATTAGAAAACAAATATTTTCCTGAAAAAATACTTTTTGTTATTTGTATATGAAATTCCAGTAATAGCAGTGTACGATTAAAATATAACCGTTAGTTTAAATATAATTAAAAACTAATTTATAATGTTTATAGATCATTCATTATCTAGAATATTTTCCTAAAATGTTTTTCTAAAATACTGTTCAAACTTGACCAACTTATTGTCAATTGTAATATTTCACCAGCTAACTGATATATCAAAATCAAATTCAAAAATAAAAGCCTCAGTGGCACCCTTTCGGAATAATTCTTACAATGTGTGTTTTTAATTTAATTTCATAACAGTAAATGGTGAAACTGAACAGTTTTCATCTTTAACTAGCTAATTTAAAAATTTTTAATTTCTAAATAGCAATAAGTACAATGCCAATTACTGATACAGTTACCATATCTCTATTCAAATAATTAAAAACTGATTGAAATCTATTTTTTTTTTTTTTGTTAATTCTGCCAATTTTTTTTATTCATTAGACTTTACATATGAGGGTTCCAGCAGTTCCAAGACCTTCAGTTCCATCAGCAAATCAGATTATTAGTTCATCAAGTATGTTGCCTGCTTCTGTGGCATCTGCTCAGCATCTTGCAAAACCTGGTTAGTAAAAGCTTTAGTATTTAATTAAATTAGTTTTGTAATTGAAATTTTATAATATTTAAGAAATTCAATTATAAGTGCATTTATTTGATTTTAATATTGAGTTATATAAATTAATTTTTAAGTGAACTAATAATTACAGTAATACCTCGGTTTTCGTTGATTTTTTTTGCAAAAAATTTGTCTCGGTTTTCATTGATTGCCTCCGATTTCATTGGTGTGCCCAAGTGACCTCGCTGCTAATTTTGCAAAAACAAAGGGTGACCCATGCGTTTTCCAGCTCAGTGTGACATTATTTCTCGTTGTGTGAACATCACCCCGCAACGGCCCACTATTGGCTAACGGTTCCATTCCTTGAATACTGGGAGTTCAGCCGTGGGTTTGTGCTTTGCCAGGGTGAGCTGGCCACGTGAAGTTTTTCGGGTTTTCTCCACGTCTGTAACACCTGAATAGGGGCCAGTTACCCTTAAATGGATTTCCCTGAAGGCATTATTCCCCTCAATATGACCATCATAAACGCATACAACTACTATTACATGACAGTTATGTCACACTTTACCATGGGGCGGTATAGGCTAGAAGCTTATGTTCAACTAGCTTCTACAAGACAAGGCATTACCCTGCATGTCTAGTTGAACAATTCCATTGCTTTCATCTTAATGCTAATTATCTTATCTTTAATCTTAATGCTTTTAGTATTTAACACTATATTAATTCTCTATAAAATGTGTTTTTGGTATGTATTTTGGAGTGTCTAGAACAAATTAATTGGATTTACATTGATTCATGTGGAAATAATTGCCTCGGATTTCGCTGATTGTTTTCAGACGGATTATCGACGAAAACTGAGGTGTCATTGTATTTCAATGAATACTACAATATATATATATATATGTACAGTACATATATAATTGTATTTATTGAAATAATTAATTATATCACTATATATATATATATAGTGGTATAATTTCAATAAATTTATATGTATATAGTCAAACCTGTTTATAATGAAATCCCATGGGACAGCAATTCTTCTGTATTAGACAAATTTCTGCTATATACAGGTTACCTATTACAGGTATTTTTTGATTAACACAATTAATTAATCCCTCAATGCTACTGTATATATCAAAATCATGTTAATCAAATACAGTGGTACCTGGATACTTGATGGAACAATCACCACTTGCTAGAACAAATTTTCTGTTAATAACAAATATTTTTATTTTCATTTTCATTTTGTCATCCATAAAAAGTTTTCTGTGATAAAAATGAGTAACTAATTTAAAAATAAAATAAAAATAACTTTTACAGCAATTATTTATTGTGACATCATCAAAATGCTGGGCTTCAATTTTTAATCATATTTATAATTAATTTATTTAATTTAAAATATTTGCTCTCCATCTCAAATTAGTAGTGGCTTGCCTCTGTACATCATACTTTTCCTTTAACAATAGAGTTGTGACAGTCATCTATTAACTGCTTTTAAGGAAAAATTTTTGAATTGAAATAATGTGACTTTCGGTAAGTTTATATATAGTTAATTGGGCCTCCTGCCATAAGGTTTCCATATCGGGTCTCGGATTTCATCTATCTAACTCTGTTCTTGAGATTAAGGAAAGACTGATGGATGGATGACAGTGGGAATTTATAGGTCTACAATTTTTTCAAATTGCAGGCCAATCAAAATCTCATTAGATTGATCTTTTAGAACATTGAATTAAGAAATCTGAGAGCAAAACTGAATCCTTGTTATGTCTTTGCAACAGAATACAATCTGTTTTCCTATTTTTTGCTTATAATGGGACATCCAAGCTTTGACATTGCTTTTTGCATCAGCATTTGATTTTGCTGAAATTTTTATGTTTTAGTAGATCTCTTCCACTAATGCTTGGTAACAACTCATGACAATGAGCAGTAGTTTATGATATATTATTTTTTTAAACTTTTTTATGTGTGTTGTGAGTTCTAAAAATTAATTGTAACAAGTGGGCATGGACAAGTGAGTAAGGCACAGGGTTGGAAAGCTTGATGTTGCAGATTTGTCTTGCTTTTTTCCAACTTTTTTCATAATTTTCTTCTGAAATGTGCAAACCAATGAATTAATAGAAAATATATTTGGCCCAAAAATACTATTATGTAATTATTAAAACCATTTACATATTTTAAACTTAACAGCTGTGAATAGCAAATCAATACATTTTTACAGTTATTGGTTTAAAAATGTAAATGATTTTAATGATTACATAATAGTATTTTTGGACCAAATATATTTTCCACATTTTTTAAGAATTCCTGTGATATAAAATAATAAAGCAGTATGAAATGTTTGTCAATATAAATTATTATGTTCAAAGATAAAGAAGTTGTTAATATTAAAAAAAAGTTGTATGTACATTTTAGGATGGTTTTAAAATTTTGTAATGCACCCTATTATTTTCTCTTATGATTTTCTCATATTACATTTAATATATGAAATTATCACTTTACAAAAGACAACATCCAAATTGTAACTATTATATATAGCTACAATTTTATAACAGCAAAAATCTAAAAGTGCAAATTTTAACATAATTTAATAACTATTTATTGTAATTTGATTCTGATGTCTGTTGTAAAGTGATAATTTTATGTAAGATCAAATTAATGATTAAGAGGTATAAGAAACTTTATTGACTTAGAAACATAATCCAAAAGTTATTTATTATTAAAACTGATCAAATTAGTTTAGAAAATAAGTTCTATAATAAATAACTACTCAATATATTTGTATTGCTATCTGCTAGATTTATATCAGGCTATATTATATTTGTATCTAATTAGTTATTAGTCTTAATATAGCCCAATAGATAGTCATAGGGGAATCATTTGGCAATAAGTTCTACAAGTTCTTGAAAAGTGTTGTTTTTAGAGAACTTTGAAAATATATGAATTTAAATTTTTTTTGTTTCACCATTTAATTATTACTTTGTACACAAATGTTTTAGTTTTATATAGCAGTTTATTTCATATAATTTTAGTTGTTTGAGAATTTTCTCATAAAATTTTACAATCTTCTGTGTTTCAGGCACTTCTACTAACTATGCATCATCTGCTGGAACATTAGCTTCATCTCGACATGGTTCTATTGCTACAATGCATCCTGTAGTAACTCTTGGACCAACAAATATTTCTGGAAATGCAACTATGACATCAATTATTAGAGGTACTCATTCTGCATCACAAGCGATGTCTGGACATTTAATGAACACTTCTCACATGCCATTTTCTTCTCATGTGCCACGAGGTAAGTAGTATTACTGATTTAAATAGCAATATTATAATTAATATAACATTGAGATTATAATATGTTTGAGTTTCATGAATGGTCATTGAGAGAATTTATATTTAAATATGTCTCTCTCTTTCTTATTTCTATGAGAGAAAAATGGTGATAATTGAGTGCATATTGTTTGTTTTCTTTCATGTTAAAAGTTTTCATTTTTTAATGTTTTCTGCACATATATTTAGAAAAGATAGACAAGTATCTGACAAATGATTAAATTTCAGTGATTTATTAAAATTATAATATTTTAATATATTTCATTCCTAATTAATCATGAAGTATCTCTTATCAAAGAAAAATTTATTATATACGATGTGAAAGTTTCTACAGTAGACATCTACAATTTTTCATTATTTTAGGTTATATTCTCAGCTTATATTTCTAATTATATGTTAATGTTTACTCTAAGCATATTGATGTAATATTTGTGATGCACAAGATTTACATGTAGCTTGGAGTTAGTTGTTACATAACTTAGATTTTTCCATTTGTATAAAATTACTGGTAAAGTTTGCTTAAAGTTTCTGTACATCTTAGCTATATCACATGGTATTAAAATTCAAATTTTAATATGAAGCACTTAAGGAAATAAAGAGTGAAACTGCTTACAGAGAAAGTTAAATCAAATAAAAATTTACAGGATCATTTCTGAAGATGGGTGATTGATGAATCCAAAAGTACTAGGCTATGAAAGAACATAATATATATAAGCAATTGTGTATTCCAAGAAAAGCAGAAGTTAGTTACTAGTTTAAAAGTTTGAAATAAGTTGAATATGAAAGGCTAAATTTATGTAATTTCGTAAATCATTTTATAAACAAACTTCTTGTGAGAATTTTGAATCAGAAAAATTTCAGATACAAAATATTATTTTGAAGTTATTATAAACTTAATAAAGATTAAATTATATTTTTTTTATTTTTTATTGCAGTGGCATAGACCTTATCTAATATATGTATTACCTTCATTAAAATTTATGAAAGTAATTTACAACTTTTTCTGTTTTATTTAACTGTTCTGCTTCATTAAAATATAACTTAAAAATTTTTGCATCCTGTGCAAAAATTTTTAAGCCCTCATTAACATTTTTTAAAACAAATTTTTATTTCATTTAGGTCCTGCTGCTGTTGCAAGCATTAGCACTGCTCCAAAATCTGCTGTTGCTACTCCAGTTTTAAGACCAGCACATACATCTCCATCAATAACGTTACCTGTTCCTGGTTCAGCTGCAGTTACTTCATCCCATGTTCAGATAACAGTAAGTACACAGTAAATCAATATTTATATACTCATTGATAAAAAAAAGTAATTACTAAGAAGGAAGTGGAATCAAATAAAACTTTATTAGTGCAAATGTAATGATGACAGTAATAAGTGATTACAGTGTCATAACATAGGAACCATTTCTGTGAAATAACAATACAATTTAAAGCAACCTGTAATATTTTGTAAGTTACATGTAATAATATGGTTGGGCATGGAGGTAGTATCTGTATGCTGTTCTATGAGAGATTTACTCTTAGATGTTGCAGCTGCCACTCCAGATCCCTCACACTTATAGATGATCAAAGCTGGCATCCCATTTGGTTCCACAAATTTTTAATGAGTGAAAAATCTGGAGATTGAGTAGGCCAAGAAAATATGACAATGAGATGGAAAACCTGAGAAACCATAGCTGTGTGCAGCTGAGCATTACCTTGCTGGAAAATGACTATTTGCAATCCTGTCATGAAAGACCACAAATGAAGGCACAGAATTTCCTGAATGTATTGCTATGTCATCAGTGTCCCTCACACTGCTACTAGTGGTGATGGACTCCCATAGAGATGGTTCTCCAAACTAGTGCACCAGCAGTTGGGGGTAATAAGGAGCTGCTCAACAGTAAAGATAGAATTGAAGTGCTCATCAGTGGTCCCATGCACTAACACAGTTGTTGTCCATTCCCAAACAGACTAATATGTAGCAGTCCATGTTTATCAGTCATAACAATGCTGCAAATGAAGCTGATGATGATGAGATGCTACTAGTAGGAAACATGATGATCACTGTGCAAGCAAATTTGACTCTGCTAGTTACTTTTCAATGGTACAGGAAGAGATAAGATTGAAGAGATAAGAGGATTCTGTAGTGAGAGGCTCACTACAGAATCCTCTCTCTTTCTGAGGCTTCCACCTGTCTCTGGATGGTGAATAAAGAAATGCTGCAGCTGTTTGTGTTTGTTTCATGATCATATCTCCTGATGGTCTGCTTAGGACAGTGATGGAAAACCCATAATCCATTCAATGATTTCAAGGTATCTGTATTGAAAGTTTAGAAAGAATTAAGTTTTTTATAAATTATAAAAAATATTTGATAGATTCCAAAATTGGGCATATGTAATGTGAAAGCAGGGTCTTAAAGCTGTTGTAAAAAGTCTTAAAAGTCACTAAGTATAAACTTCAGATAGAAAAATTATTGTCAAATAAACAACAGCGGATTTTCCATTAACCAGAATATTTATTTTTGTTATTATCATATTATTTTCTTTACACTTATATAAAGTTTATTGTTATTTTCTAATACAGATTAAAATTGTTAAATAAATAAATTTAGCAAGAATTTTATATTTTTATTTTTTAGTTACTCAAATTGATTACTTGACTCACAATTTGGAGTTATTAAATTTTGAATTTAATTTTGTCCCATCTCTGGAAAAAGATTTGTCATTGCTGGTCTAGGGCAGGGATGGTGAACGTTTTTGAGTCTGCATGCCATATTGTAAGCATACTTAGCTTTAAAGATGTTAATGCATGCCAAAGTCTTAGACTTCGAATAATGATATTTAAAGAAATTAAATGAATATGCTTTAATTTGAATAAATGTAAAAAATCTGATTGAAAAAAGGATGATTGAAAAAGACAAAAATCATATGATACATTACGTGCCAGATGATTTCTCTTACGTGCCACTTTGGGCATGCGTGCCATAGGTTTCCACCCCTGGTCTAGGGCATCCAGAGCCTGTTTGTAGTGTATGTTCTTAACATATCACTGCTTACAACACTTCCTCAACTCAGGTCAGAATGGCCCATATGGCAGGCAATTTGGAAAAAAGGCCATCTGCTACTTTCCTCAATTTGATGAGGTGGCTTTACTTAAACTCTGTCAGCTATGTGCATTGTGTTTGGCTGTGTTGTACAGGCTTACCTGGTGTTTGAAGACTTCCAAACAACAGGAACACTGAAAATTGTGAACACAGTGTGCTTCTGTGAGCCTTTTTATAGAATACTAGAGTAGTGATTTTGGTGACATTATCTGGCATGCAATCAGACTGTGACTAATTATATCCACATCTGTCTGAGACATAGCTAGATGTCAAGTTATGCAGTAATCAGACTATTCTATCTGATACATAACTTTTTTGTCAATGAATGTAAATAAATTCAGTCAAGTTTACATATCATCAGTATTTTTGTAATGCTTAACAACAGTAGCAGTATATAAATTACAACATTCTAATATTTTAATATTGCCAAGCCTTAATATAGCCCAATAAAATCTGACAGACTGTTTGGCAAAAATAATGATGTTTTAATTTTATTTCAAAATATTTATTTTTTAGAATTTTTGGAAAACTTTATTATTAAATAATAAAAATAATAATTAAAATAATACATGAAATTATTTATTGAAATATTTCTCTTAAAGAAAAAATAAATCTGTATTACTATTCATTTTTTATAAGAATGATTATTGACAGAGATTATTTTACTTTTCATAATGTTTTTTTCTTAAAAATTTATTTTTCAAATTTTCTTTGTGTGTTTAAAAGATCTTGAACTAAGTAAAATATTGAAAAATTCTTAGTGTTATACATATATATATCAGGTAATCAAATAAATGTCAGTTTTTGAAATGTGGGAAAAAGCTTGATTTTTTTTGTTTAAAATTATATTTATCAAAATATTCACCTTCATGTTCAATTACACTTTTCCAATGGGAGGGCAGTTTGAAAATACCATTTTTAGCATTAAAAATTGAGTTACTTCCTCTTTTATAGCTGCATGATTTGTAAATTGTTTTCCATACATATAATTATCCAAAGACAAAAAAACGTGGTAATCTGACAGAGATAAGTCAACAGGCAAAAGTTCTCATCCCAATTGTATTATTTTGTTTCTTGTAATTGCTGAAATGTGTGGATGAATGTTATCTTGTATAAACAAAAACATCTCTACAGTTCACCAAAGATGGCTGTTTTAGCCTTAATTTGTCATGTACTCTTTGTAGCCGCTCATTGTACAAATCTTCTGAGAGGGTTTGATCAACGTTCAAGTACTCACGATGAACATAGATTTGTTTTGGGAGTCATTCAAATTATGTATAAAAATGGTATTTTTAAGCTGCCTTCCTGTTGAGAAAGTGTAATTGAATGTGGAAGGTAAATATTTTGATGAATAAAATTATTTTAATTAAAAAATACAAACACCTTTATTCCCATTTCAAAAATGGTATTATTTATTTGGTTATCTGATATAATTTAATTTTCATTTGTATTATTTTTTAATACTATATTATCATCACTTACTAATAATTTTCATATGCATGGAGGGGAAATTATTATTGTAAAAAATATAAGAATTGCTTGTAGAATGCTTTACTTTGAGAACAGATAAACATATAACCAACTATTTTTGTTATGTTGTTTGAAGCAATATACACTTGAAATGTATTAACATAAAACCATAAAAATCATATTACTGAATTTCAAAGATTTACAACTGTAAAAAAGATTTTTGATCTAAAATTTAAAAATATTGAATGAGACTAAGACTGCGAATCAGTTTTTCCCATTCAAACTTTAAGTAAAAACTAAAAAGAAAAGATGAAGTTTACATAAATTCCATTAAAAAATATAATTGAATAAAATTTTTACTTTATACTGGTATTAATATAACAATGAAACAAGTAAGATGAATAATTATGATACTACAAGTACATAAGTAAATAGTTGTGAATATGCTATATTTGTTTTCTGCTTGTGTCCTTTTAGTATCATATAACTTTTACAAAGAATATTTTGTATGAACACATTCATCTGATTTGGTAAATGTGTTAAAGCTTTGTGTCATGGGTTTGAATCCCATTTTGTACATGACATTTGTGATTACCAGATTTTAATAGAGATTATTGTTTTGGAATGCTCAAAAGCCACTAGTGTGGTGTTGCACATTAAAAAATTAATTATTAAAATGTATTACAGTAGAGAGTCGTTAATCGGAACACTGGTAATCGGAATCGCCCGTAATCGGCACGATTTTCAGTCAGACTGTGTCATGCTGAATCGAATGTTTTTGATACTAAATTTACTTCTAAAGTATAAATTTCATGTTTTTATATTCTTCAATATATTTATTTTGTTTGTACAAAATGCAGAAATAATTTTTAACGATACGATAACCTCGATTATTATTATAAAAATTTTTGTTAGGCTTAAAATCGACAAAAATTCAACACGAAGCGACACGCAACGGAGAAAAATTTGAACATCGGACAGGTTAATGTATTTTTTCGTACATAATGGGTAATCGGAACAACCCCAGTCCCCAATTGATTCCGATTTTCAACTCTCTACTGTATTAAACATAGAATTTTTATTTGATAGTTTAATACTGTACTGTGGAATAAATTCAAGATGGAGATTTTTTCATTGAAATTACTATGCTCTTTGATCATAACAATAAATCAACTTTTATTTCACACTATGATTTTTTATAAGAAGTTCTGTCATTATTTTAAATGCAAACATAAAACAAATTTAGTTTTATTTTTGTTTATTGTTGAGTTATTATAACTCAAACTTTGTCAAAATTTGTCATATGTTTGAATTTTCTATACTTATTATTTAATAATAGCAAAACTCAGGCAATTCTAAAAAAGGAAAGATTACCTTTCATCATAATCCTATCACTTCATGAAAAATATATCAATAATAAATATTATTAAGGGGAATAAAATAGGAAAATTAAAACCAGTGAACATTGTTTCAATATTTTTGGAACTTAAAAAACTATTTTCTAAATGGCCCAGTTCTGAAATACTGCATCTGATCTTATTTTTTTCTTTTAATTTATTTGAAGTCTTAAGTTCAAATAAATTCAAATTCAAGAAAATTTTTAATTCTAAATCATTGTTTTTAAAATGTAAAAATCTTTCCTATTTCTTTCTACCTTTCATTCTGTTAGAATAGAATATACTTGTTTTGCTATTTATTTTAAAACTTAGTTTTTTCTGAAAGTATATTTGATAATGAAAAGAATTACCATATTTTATGGCATATGAGATGCAACTTTTATTTATTTATTTTTTTAAAAAAAAAAAGAAGGCTCAAAAATCATCCTGTGTCTTATATTGGAGTTGTGATCACCCATAGGCTAATGAATTGCCCAGATGACCTTCAATAGAGAATAGGTAATTACACTAAATACTTTTTCCTAAATATTCTGTGATGAAAGGAGGTGTATCTTTTATGCTATAAAATATGGTAATTTTTTAAATCAGAACATACTGTAATTGTTTATTATTGATGTAATATCAATAAATTGTGAATATTATTACATTTGAAAAAAATGATTTATTAATGATCTCTTATTATATTTTATTTTATATATTTATATAATTATTTTCTCAATTATTATTTTTTGTTTTATAAGTTATTATTGGTAAATACTTACTGTTAAAATTTTTAAAATATGTTTATTTCCCATTTAGCCAAGATCTACAGTTTCTGGAGGAAGAACTGCCACTCCACCAATTCCCAAACCAGCATCTCCTTCATTGTCTATGACTCAAGTTATTGATTTACAAAAGTAAATATATTTATTTGATATTTTATTAAAACATTTAAAATATCAGGTAACCAAGAAAGTTTTGCCATTTTTCTATCATAGAAAAGAACAAATGTAGAAAGAAACCAATTTATTCATCAAAATAGTTACCTCACAGGTAATAACTTTTGCCCAACAGAAAAGAAGCTTATAAATACCACTTTTGTAAAAATTGTGATTTTTAGAGGCTAAAAATCTGGCCAATGTCTATTCCACAGCCTCTCTGTTTCTTAACTGTTGATTGTATAGATTTAAAAAGATGTGGTAATCTGAATGAGTAATGTCAGGAGAATAAGTTGGGTGCATAAGAAGGTCTCTTCCAAGACTGAATATTGTCACAGGTAACATGTGGCCTTGCATTATCCTGTAAGAAGACTGTCCTGTAAGAGACTGTTTTTTGTGGGTTCACTGGCATTCTATTGCTATTCAAAAGTTGAAAAGACATGACTGAATAGTCATGTCTTTTCAACTTTTGAATAGCAATAGATGCTTCAATACCTCTTGTTTCTATGCCATTTAAATTATAACTTCACCTATTAAATTATTTGCATAAATACTCTATTAATTTATAGTTATGGAAAATGACATAACTTTTTTGATTACCTGATAATATGAAGTTTTCGTGAAAAGCACAAATACAAGTAGTTCTTGACTCACAAAAGAGTTTTGTTTTGTGACTCCTATTGTAAGTTGAATATAAGAAACTATTTTAGTAATGGGTATTGTTCTGAAAGCTGCTCATAGCTTTACACAATTCTGCATATGTATAAATATTGTAATTATCTGGAAAGCATTATCTCTGAGTGGAAAAATGTAGCAATTGCTGCCAAATCTGGTCACTAGAAATAAGTGTTAGATGTATTTGTATAGATCTAGTATATGCAGTAATCATGAGTGTGGGATTATGCCAAATTATAAAATTTGATTAATAATAAAGATGATTTTATTTATTTGTTTGTATTAACATAATTATTTAAATTTTATATTTTTAGATCAACAAGTCATGTTGCTTCTGTTGGGCATTTATCACAGACAAGGACAGTTGAACCAACAGTTTGGTCGGGTATAACGCATAATGTTGCCTCTAGTAAACAAGTGCATATATCTCAGCCAATCGTACAACATCTGCAACAACAGGTATGAAGATAATATATGTATATATAATAGAAAATACACTGTATATAGCAGCTGCTCCTGGGCCAAGTTTATCTTTGATGTTGGTACATCAAAGATAAACTTGGCCCAGAAGAATAAATTTTTTGTCAAAATACTCTTTTTACATTTATGTTACATAAATTATAAAACAATGAACAATGTATAATTTGTAAGAAAAAGTTATGATCAAACATGATGTAAACCATCAAAAATGTAAAAGAATAACTTAAACCTGTCAGTTATTTGGTGAAATCAGTACTTTTTTACAAAAATTTAAATGACAAGCAAAAGCTCATCAAGATGACAGGATACAAAATGAAAAAATTAATTCTACATGGTTATATAAAATAAAAAGAAGTTAATTTTTATTTAAAACTATGCAAAGTGTAGCAAAGTATAAATTTTTTTTTGTCACAATATATTTCATAATTTTTATGAATTTATTGAATTCATAAAGATTATGAAAATTAGGTTATGAAATTATTACATGTCCTAATAATTTGCCTGGCCTTGAATTTGAAATATAAACTTTTAAGTTCTCAATGTTGCATCAACATAATCCTAACTTACTCAGTTTTTGTTAATCTTTAAATTTGGGTGTTCACTATCCAGAAAAATAGGTAAATTTTGCTTATGATGTAAGGTAGCCCAAATGTCAAATAAAAAATTGTGGAATTTGGTAAATACCACAATTTTTGGAACTTAAAAAACTATTTTCTAAATGGCTCCAGTTCTGAAATTCTGCATCTGATCTTATTTTTATCTTTTAATTTATTTGAAGTCTTAAGTAGTAGTTCAAATTCAAGAAAATTTTTAATTCTAAATCAATGTTTTTAAAATGTAAAAATCTTTCCTATTTCTTTCTACCTTTCATTCTGTTAGAATAGAATATACTTGTTTTGCTATTTATTTTAAAACTTTTTCTGAAACTATGTTTCTATGAAACTATATTAAATTCTATTAGATAATTTCATCTCAAATTATCTAATAGAAATGTTGTTTGACTGGTTTTTGTATAGAAATTTTCCTTGTAGCCTGAGGGGTAAAAATAATTTAATCTGTAGGTACTACAGATTAAATTATTTTTACCCTTCAGGCTACAATTTCCTCTTTATATGTACCATATATTTACCCCTCAGACAAAAAAATTCCTTTTTATATGTACCAGTACGGTACATATAAAGAGGAAATTTTCAGAGCTTCACCTGTCCTGTGTTATTCCCAACATATCTCAAGGTCATGACCTCTGACCTCAACCAGTTGACCCAAGCTATCTCGTTTCAGCATTGGAACGTTTTTGAAACTAGATGTTGCGTGTTGTTATAATTTTTATATTAAAACTAACTTTTGAAATATAATTGTTTTGGTTATTACATTACTATTGGTTATTACATCAATATATCTATTTTGTTTATGCAAAATAAAAAAAAATAATTTTGGATGATACAATAGCCACAATTATTCTTTTCAAAACGTGTAATTTTCATTAGGCTTAACATTGACGAAAATTCAACATGGTGTCACGCAACAGCAAAAACTTTGAACATCCGATAGGTTAACCTGTCAGCTGCGCACTCGCTAATCCGAAACAACACCGACTGTTGCGTACAGGTTTTGTGGTTTTTAAAGTGGTTTTTCAATTTGTGATATCTCTCTTAAAAATTGTAGTAGATATAATCTGTTTTCAGTTTTCTATCACGTACATATTACACTTTACGATTGTTAACTTCAAAATATTATGTATGTTTAAAAAAATTAATAAAATTTAAGATTTTAAAATATTTAAAAAAATCGTTTTTTTTTATAAATATTCCATTAATTTGTTACATACGTTACTTAGACATGTTTATTTTCTGTCAAATAAAAAACTGCAGCTTTCTAAATCAACTTAGAGAAATAATATGGCCTATAGATTATAACGCCGATCGGCGTGGGGGTGGCCTTTCTAAATCTAGGTTAATACACTTTTATTATCGTTGATGTGTATTTGATTCTATTTATACGTTATTTAAACTATTGTACTAATAGTAGACTATAATAAGTGATTATTACGTTATTATATTAACGACTATACATGTATATCTTATGTATTACAGAAGTACCACCATAACCGGAAGTACTTTGTTTTTTGAAAGATTTATGGCTGAATGGTTTAAAAAACAAGCTTATTTGTTAAATAGAATAAATATACATAAAGATTTATTAAATTCATGCTAAAAATAGATAAGAATAACGATTTATAATTGTTTGTTTACGTTTGTAGCTGACAATGTAGCTCGAAGTTGGTATAACTTTTTCCAAGAAAGTTCCTACCCCACAAACCCAAGTCGATGCTTATTGGTCAAAGGATAGTCATTTAGCTATAATATACCAATTAGAACTTAACAGGCCCTCTAACTAGGATTTTATTATCAAATGAACAAAAGAAATGTCTCTTATAGACTTAACATGGAATGGAGGAGTTTTGTGCCTAAATTTAAAAATACAGGGTGGTAACAAATATCGTATTCATTGAAACAGACTTGTAGATAAAAGCCAATCAGTGCTTAAATCGCCACCAACTAGTTAATTACAAAAAAAAATTGACACTTACTCCAACTGGAGTACTCTGCAACAGTTTAACGAAAACCGGTTACTCCAATAACAGTACTCTGCAAACAACTGGTTAAAGAGTTAGAGGGGAATAGGTTTATTAGACATTGGAACATGAAACTTACATGTAGATCCATAATGCTTTCTTAAAGAGCTTGTAAGAATACTGAGATTCTGTATGTGAATTAATTTATGATTTATATAATTTTTTTAAAAAATTTTCTTTGAGATGGAAATATTTTGGAAAATTGCAAAGGATGAAAGGTACACAAAACAGCACTTTATTAACCATGTCTCAAGATGACTGACTGTTGGATCAGTAGTAGAGAGAGTTTTAGAGCACTGGTTTGTAGTTGAAGACTATTTTTTGTTTCAGTGAATGATAAGAAATGACTCTGAAAACATAAAAGAATTGTAAAAAAAATAAAATATGTTGATATTAAGGTGGAATTAATTCTTATTGTGGAAACATTTGAACTGTATTTGTATTTCATTAAACTTTTCCAGCAGTCTTAACCACTTTACATATTTACATATGATATAAATATTAAATAAATAAGCTTCTAGCTATTTGTTAAAAAAATTGCATGCCAAATATGTAAACAAGATGTTCTAAATATTAATGAAATAATAATACACTAGAATCTTTTAAAACTTACAGAAATCAATTGTAATTGTAAAGCTGTTAACCAGATAAGAATACCGAGTGAGGAAGATAGATCTGTTATCTATATATGTAAAAACGGATGTCTGTTGTCTGTCTGTCTGTTCGTCCTTCATGCATTACCACACCATTTATCCAATTACCATGAAACTTCGGGAAGTTGTTTAATACACTCCTGCGAAGGTTTCTGGCATATGTGAAGACCGCCATTTCCCCCTTCCAAAAATATCTTTATATATGGATTAAGGCTTTTATGTCCAACAGATGGCGCTAACTCCGACGACCTAAGTTTTCTTTTCTGTGAGAGTGAACTAAAGCAGATCATTTTTCTATCTATCTATATAAATAAAATATAACATTTGTTTGTTCCTACCGATTCCTTTGAAATTTTGACACAATGTTGCATTCAAATACGCATGTTTTTTTATATAATATACATGTTGAAATTCCCCCTACTGGGGGAGATGGACAGGATTAAGGCTTACCATGAAGAACTCGGCTTCTGTTATACTATTTTACATGTGGTTTTTTGCGTTTTTAATTGCATTTTAATAGGTTACGTCAACAAAATATACACTAAAAAGGGATTTTTCGATATTTCCTTGCGGGGGAGAGGGACAGGATTAAGGCTTACTGTGAAGAACTCGACTTTTATTATACTATTTTAGATGCGTGTTTGATTGCGTTTTAATAGGGTACGTCAAGAGAATGTACACTAAGAAGGGATTTTTTGAAATTCCCCCCACGGGGGAAGTGTTATACATTTATAATAGATACATTTTGAGCCACAACAACATGTGGCCAGGTCTGCTAGTTTTCCATAAAATTTAAAATTATCATATAACATCTTATAATTACCTTGGAAAAAAATATACTGGAAAGAAAAGACATCTTTTCATATTTATATTGCTTACATATGAAAAAAATACACCATGCCAAAAGTTTATATTCAATAGTAGAAGTACGCAAATTATTTTTATTTTTGGTAGCAAAAGATATAGATATTAGAAATGAATGATACATTCTACAAGCAGAAGTTGTTATTCTTGAAAAACAGATCAGAATTGATCATTTTTGAAGAGATGTTCTCTATACAAAAAATGATTTGGTTTATCTGAGGTATTCCTTTATAAATAAACTAATTAAAGCATGCTTATCCTTGACCTGTGGCAATAGTGATGTGAAGAGAAGTTTTTCATATTTAAGAATTCTTCTGAGGAAAAATTGATGTCAGAATGATTGTTCAATGATAGGCTAATTATTCATGATGCTATTAAAAAAATATGACAATGTGAGACAAATGCCTATTACAAAAAGAAGTGCTGAACATGCTGCTTAAAAATATATGAAATTTATTTAGAAGAACAAAACAAAAAGTTGAGAAAACAGTAATTAAAAGAAGAATAAGAAAATGAAGAAAGGACTAAACAAGAGAAACTTCAGCAAGATAAATTTCTGAATTTGAAAGGATCTGTTCATAAATTTATAGTATAAGTAAAACCAATATCTTAAAAAAAAGAACAAAGCTCAGGAGTCAGCTGTTATTCTGTGTAAAGAAGTTAATAATGAAAGGCTGAAGAATGCTAAAAAGAAAGATTTTGAGGAAATTAGAATAAGTCATGGCATGTGCATTTTAAAATTCAGAATAAAGAGAATATGTGAATAAAGACAATAAGTCTTGAATATCATTGAATAAGCAAAAGTCCAACCTCATTGAAACATTCCCTACTAAAAATCCCAAAATTTAAATTTCTAGTCAATGTACTCTTTATTAGAATCTTATAGTATTATATTTAAGACTTAAAATGTTCTCGAAACCAAACAGGTTATAATACACACATTTGAATCCCATTTAAAATTAATCTAATAATAAAAATTGTAAATAAATCAACTGAATTATATTGATTGCAGTTATTTCTATAATATTATTTATTTTTTATTTTGTATCACTGGTATGAGTGAAACCAAATTAAATTATTGTGAAATTTTTATGGACACTTGTGTAATATAGTGCATCTTGCATAATGATTTTTTCACTTACACATAATATCAGTTATAAGTGCTTTACTTAAATAGTGTAATACAAAAATCATTTATTTATATGACACAAAAGTATCTTTTTATATTTTACCTTTGTCATTAAAGAAGCATCAACTCGTATTAGTAACCAGCAATAGTCTATCATCTTGTTCATTTTTCACCATACTTGATATCAGTACTCTGGTTCTTTAATGTCTTGGGAATTTTTCTCTCTGTTCCTCAAGATAACCTGGGAAAAAGTTTAGTTATGCAAAAATGTAGATTGACACTCATTTGACATTCTAATTTTTGAAGCTTCTAAAGCATGTATGCTACAATACATCTTTAATCAGGTTCATTATGATTTCTGAGAGAACTTTTTTGTGGCATTTTTGAATGCTGGCTATGTTTCTCTTTTCTCTTTCTTCACTAGTCACAATGTTCTCAAATTCAGAAATTCCTCATTAGCATCTTATTTGTGGCTTGTCAAATCTTCCTTTCTTTGATTTGGCTGCAGATATCAAAGCAAGTGTATTTCGTAGCTACTTAAAACATTTGCCATCTTTGGAAAGACTTTTGCAAATTGTTTCATTATGTCTAAGTTAATATGTAAAGGAGATAGCAATATTTTTTTCTAGTGCATCAAGGCACTGTGTTGCATAATTTTCTCTCCTGATACTCATTTTGGTTTGCAGCCATTCTGCTGTGTTTTAGTGTTGGTCTATAGCAGTGTTTCTCAAACTTTTTTGTCTGGTGGCACACTGAAATTATTAAATAAAATTCACGGCACCCCTATTATTATTATTATTTGCTTTTTTATGGTTAGTAAAGATATGAAGGATGAAAAGTCTTTGAAAAAAAATAAAAGTTTTTTAAAGTAAGTAAGTTTATTTCCAAACAACACAAAAATATTCAAAACCAAAGTTATTATTATAAAGGTATCTGGTGATAAAATGAGCTATGAATTTTTGATGATTTACTAGTGCTAATTGATTCCTTACTTTGCTACCAGTAACCACTTCTTGATCATTAGAATCTTCACGTTTTCTTTTTTTAATGAAAAAAATTATTCATGATATTGAACGACATAATTAACTTCAATATTTTATTATAAAATTTAATTACAAGTTAATAATTTATTTGTTCTTGTTGTAAAGAAGAAAAATATTTGTATATGATGCTTTCTTGTTATTGTCTGAACATATAACAATAATAAAAACAACTACTTACTGCATTCAATGCATTTATATTGCACTTCTACTCACTGCAGGAACAGAAGAACAGACAACTAGTAACTGGTTCGTTTTTTTTTAATAGTATTTACATATCGCCAATTACCGAGTCATTGAGACAAGTGGCGATGTAACAAGATTAGTAGAAAAAATCAATATTCATTTTTTATAATTGTTTTAATTATTTATTTAATTTAATACTTTAATTCCATTATTTTAAGTAATTTTAATTTAATTATTTAAAAATTTCGTGGCACCCTTGTGGCGTACTTGTGGCACCCGCTTTGAGAACCACTGGTCTATAGCTATGCTGTCCCATTCTCAGGAAAAACAAGTAAATTGTACAAATTAACAGCTATATTAATTAAAATTATTGTGAATAATTTTCACATACATACTTTATTCACATTACTAGAAATTGAACCTACTTTTTGGCTGTTTTGATCACAAGTAGGTCTAGATTGTATTTTATCAAAATTATGGAAAAATGTAATATGATGGAGAAATTTGGTTATTATATCTGAATTCTGGACATAACGATCTACTGAAAGAACTTAATTTCAATCAAAGTGTTAATTTGTTACATATTGGTGTAACTAATTTATTCAAATTGGAACATATTAGTTAATTGTGTTGTTCTAAAACTAGCTGAAGATGAACTAAGGATAGTTTGAAGACATAATTGATATTAAAATATATTGACATTTTGTTTGAATTTTTTATTAGTATTAATTAGCGAGGTTGAGGCCAAAGTTTTAAATGTGAAAACACATACGTCGGATGTTCAATGCCGCTTTCCTGTAAGCCTAGAAGTTTGACAGTGGTGTTTGGAAAGTCAGTGGAATCATGCTCGACATTCCAAATGCCATTGTCAAACTTCTAGGCTTACAGGAAAGTGGCGCTGAACGTCTGACTTACACGTTTTCACATTTAAAACTTCGGCCTCAACCTGCTATTATTATTTGTTATATTTTTTAATTATATTTTTAAATTTAAGTTATTTTAAAATGTAAACTGTACTGAGTTTTGAAAGTTTATGATTAATAAATATGAATTTTTAAATATATTCATAACACAATAAATAGGTATCAGAACAAGGATTTTATAAAGCTTCTCCTCCAGTCACTTCAACAGCAGTTTCAATCTCTAATCAAGTTACAACTACTACTATGAGTTCATCACAAACTTCAGGTCTTTCCATTATTCATCATTCTTCCTCAGTACCTCCTCCATCACCAATACCTCGGGCATGTACAGCATCATCTGTTGTTACTATTGCTGCTGCTCCACATACAGTTTCTTCCAGTCAGTCTTCAACTTCTCGTCCCACTCTTGTTCCATCTTCACCATTACAAATTATTTCTCATACAACCTCGGCTCCACTGGCAGCTCATCCCACATTAACTGTGATGTCTGCTAAAGGTTTATCACAAATGGTTCATACAGTTACTCCACTTCCACAGCAGTCTGCACAAGCAGTTACTATATCTGCTCCTCCTAGTAGATCAAGTAAATATTTAAATCTTTATATAATTTAATTATATTGCTGTTAAGAAAAATAAAGTGTTTTTGGCTTCTGTACTTTGTAATTTAAATTCATAATCTTTGCAGATGCACCAGCGTATGTACCTTCTTTATTAGTTACTGCAACTACTTCACAAACTACTTCTACTTCCAATCCAATAACTTCTGCTGTGGCAATTTCAAGAACTATAACAACTGGGAGTAATATATCACAACCTTCCATACCTGTTGGTAAATATTTTATTTACATACAGCCATTTTGTATTTGTTTTACTTTCAACAGCATGTATAGTTTGTAATTTTAAGAATTCAAAGCTAGAAACTGTAATTTCTTTCACATAAAAAATGCTGGTGTAAAGAAATGAACAGATGCAATATACTGGAAAAATGTGTTGTAATTTATTGCTACAAAGCAAATCCAATCATTGCAATGAAATTTATTTTAGAAAGATTGTATGTATCATTTTTAAATTATATTTTGTACTTTTATTTTGTTCAGAAATTTTTTATTTAAATAATTTTAATATTATTATACTGTTGTCAAAATATATAATAAATCAGCACTTATTACACAAGAATGATATGAGGCATATACCGTATTTACTCACGTATAAGATGAGGTATGTATTCATTTCATTTTATTTTGTTCAGAAATTCAAAAATGTTTATTTAATTATAATTAATTGTTGGATTAAAAGTTGTTGATTATTCTATCATTCAATTTTAGTTTTCTGCAATTAAAGAATTAATTCATCATTCTGTGGATGTTGTCATTTTTTGAAAATGCTTTCTTAAAAATATTTACAAATAATTTAATTTTATTGTTAAATTTCAAACAAATTGAATTTGTTTAATTAACTGTTTCATTTCAAATTTGAATAATTTAAATTTGAATAATTTGAATATTTCATTGGTTTAAATTTGTCATACACTTAGGTGTATTTTATTTTTTAATATATTAAATGTTGACATTTTCAGTTTGAATATTGTTCTATAAATAACTTTTTTATGCATTGATTAAACCGGATGGTGTCTGAAAAAGAACTGAATAGATTTTTTGATCACAAAGCTTTTTGGATGTTTAAAATAAGCATTACTATGTTGAAACCTTGAATAATTAGATTTTTTGTTAATCAGTCTTAATTATTTAACTTTATATCATATTATTTAATTTTAAGTTTTATTAAAATATTTAATTAATTCTTATTCTAGCAAAAGTATATCCACAACAACTCCCTACTACAACTCATTCTGTTTTTGAAACATCAGAAGTTCCAAGGGGAAATATATATGTGGCCCAACCACAACAGAATTTGACATCTGGTGCAGCTACTGTGACAACAGTAGTTTTATCAGATAATCGAAATGAAAGGTAAAAAAAAAATCTTTTTAAATAATCCTGTTTAATATTTTATTTAATGTTTGTAGAGTCAGGTGGAGTAAATTAATTATAAAATTAAGCTGTTTTCAATTTGCTAAAATATATTTGAATTTGGGCAAAATATCAGTGTACTTTTGCAAATAAAATTTTATTATCGCATTTGAAAAGTATTTTTAGTACATTGGTTACAATACTTATTATGCATACTAATTTTTAACATGTTAATATTCATATTTTCAAGCAAAATAAGTATACATATTTTAACTTCATTTTTATTATACTTAACTTTGCATGGTCATTCAAAAACATATTCTAAAATAAACATGAAATGATTTTAAAATTCTATTTAAAAAAATTAATTGCATTCTTTGTGATCATAGTACAGGATCAGTTTCTGAATCTGATGCATCATCAGAAATGTTAGTGTATTTTTCTTTAGCCATTGGCAAAACTATTTCTAACATCAGATTTGGTGGTTTTATAATTCATTATCTAAAAGTATAGGGTTATTATAAATAAATCATCAAATTTCAAGCAACTGTATTTCTGACAGTAATTTAGATTTAACAATAAGTGATACATTAAAAAAACTAGAAACTGTCTAAGTTTTCGTTATAAGACTACAGATGTTCTATGTGTGTTCCTTTCATAACATGACACATGTCAAAGTGGTAGTCTAGTTTGCATTACACATTATAGCATGTTTCCCTGGATTGTCATAATTGCAGCAGTAATGCATTCTTGGAGCTCTGCCAAAGACGTGGGTAATGGGGACACATAAACCATGTCCTTTACATGCCCAGACAGAAAAACATCACAGTGTGAGGTTCAGAGATCTGGGAGGCATCTATACAGTTCTAAGTCATTGTTACTGCAATGCTCAATCCAGTAGTGTGGAAATTAATTCAATTGCCTTTATGTCCTTATATTATACACTATTATATTATTGTCAACTAAGGACTTATCTTATTAATAGGACTATTATACTGGTGTGCTGATTTTTGCAAAGAATTTTTTTTGAATAAGAAAAAATAAAAAATTAATTTTTTTCTTATTCAGAAAAAATAAATTTTTTATTTTTCACCTGTTGTTTTCCCTGTACACTTTCAGTAGTGTGGAAAGTTTGCATTCAAATATCAATGCACCTCAATATGCTAATGAGGTGGAGCCCCATCCTACTAGAAGACAGAGTCATCAGAAATGTCTTCTGCTGCATATCCACAATTTTGACAATGAATGTTATGTTGCCACCTGGTGTGTTGCAAAGAAATCTTCATATGTTTCAAATTTGGAGAGTCTCTTTTGTTTTGTGTTTGATGTGGATGACCCAGCCTGATAATTTGGAAGTTACAAGACTTTAAAACACAATGATTCATTTGTAATAACCCTGTATTATTATAGCATACTTTGTGTAATACTATGATATAATATTAAAAGTTTTTATTTTTTTTTATGGCTTTCTAAAATTTTTTCTAGATATAACCTGAAATATTTTTTTTTGTAATTTTGTGGATTTTTATGGAAAATAAAATAACGTTTTGAAAAGAGCAAATAGACAATAATTTTGCTTTAATTATGAAATTTTATCTAGGAAATATATTTTCATTTTAGAAAAATTTTTATCAGCTGATTTCTCTGTCTGTTGTTCATAATCATAAATGTAGAAATCACATAAATTTTATGATTATGAACAATTATTATAAATTATTATTATAATTGTAAAATGATGAGAAATTCAGAAAGAACTGTCCACCAACTTTTCATAGGAAATTGTTTAACAGCAATTACTGATAAAATACTGTTATTTAATTTTATTATTTAGTATAGTGATAATTGAATTTGTTAGGTGATCAGAATGTGTGACAGTTTAATCCAAAAATAATGAGCATTTTTAATATCAATAAAATGTTCCAAAATTTCTTTGAAAAAGCAGTGTTACATGTTACACTTAATTTTAGTGAATAAAAAGCTATATCCCACAGATAATATATAAAGCAGTCATGTAAAACATACCCAAAGTTAATATAAGTACCTATTTTTACTTTCCAAAAGCTAAGTGTTCCACCCATAAACATTTTTCTTTTCTATTTTTATAAAAGAAATTTTTAATTTTAAATTGTTAATTTTTAATTATTTTTAAATATAAATACAGGTATACCTCACCTTACATCGGTAATTGGTTCCAGGAGAGGTGATGTAAGTCAAATTTACTTGTGTAGTTACGACGTAAGTCGAAACTACGGTGGAAAATGCCAATAATGAGCACTTAAAGACGCTGAATAAGACGACAACACAGAAACACAGATGTTTTCATGTTTCGTTCTCTAGGATTTATGATGATTATATTAACATTTACTGTAAATGTACATATTTTAATATGATTTTATGTGCTTTTAATGCTTTCCTAGTGATATTACGAATTCAATATTTGTGGTAGACGGATGTAAAGTCGAATAAAATGACTTAAACTTGATTTTTATTATTCCATATACTTTTTTGACAAACGACGTAACTCTAGGTATACCTGTAATTAATTCTAAAACAGCATATTATGAATTTCAATAGTAGAATTATATGAAAATTATTTCTAATTTTATGTTATTGACAAAACTATGATTTTTGCTGAAAAGAATTGAAGAGTTGAAAAGAGAAATGTTTATTGTGAAGAGCAGTTTAATAAATTTTTTTTTGGTTTGTTATTGAAAAATTATGACATTTATCCAAAATAGTTTAAAAATATTTAAAAAGTAATTTTAGAAAAAGCTGTAACTGATCTGTTTAAATTTATTTTAAAAATTGTTTTAATCTGTCTGACTTTAGTTAAAATAAATAAAAAGAATTTAAGGCTTTGAAATGAATAAAACTGAAGATTCTCTCTGATAAAGCATATTATTTTAAATTTATAAAGTTACATAACCTAACATCTTTATATTATTTATATTAATTTTTTTTATTTTTTAATATGAATTCTAATTATAATTAGAATTACTAAAACAGATTTATCAGATTCAGTGAATATTGTCCATATTGTCAACTATTATAAATAAATTATGTTTTTCTGGAAACCAAAATTTATAAATATACAATAAACGTTTCTGATTTATCTTAGCGTGTAGATACAAATGTTGGAGTAATGGAACATTATGAACATATTACAAATTGAGTAATAACATTATTTAAATTACCATATTTGTATCTAAAAACTTATGTTGGACTAAGATATACAATCAACGTTTATTGTATGCTAATAAACTTTTTCTAATAAATTTCTGTCAGAAAAAGTAATTTATTTCTAATAGTTGATAATTAAAATAGTGTCTATAGTCATTCTCTAATAATTCTTTATTCTTTAAATTACAAATAGTTAAGTCTTGATGACAAAAAAGTGCCTCCTCAAAACAATTGCCCATATTACAAGAAAAAAAACAATAGCAAAAAAATGTAAAATATAAACAATGAGTATAAGTTATCTAATAATAGGCCTGTGTGTAAATTACAACAATACAATAAATAAAATTTAAAAATTTACAATACTATTAAGTAAATATATGTAAATGGATAAAGCAGTAAAACCTTAACAATGCCATAAAAATAAAAAAACCATAACAGTTACACAGTGTAGACTATTTATCCAATTAGTGATTTAATGAGACATGCATATATTTTTTAAATATCTGTTTGAATTTTGCTTATTCATAATGGATAATACTCTTGCAATTACTGAGTTTTGAGGTAATATAATAAAAGAAGGAATGCTTAAATAAAGATAAGCAAAAATCCTTGGGATAAATTAGTGAGTGATTATGAGTATTTACTCTTATGAAAGTATATACAGTAGAGCGTCGTTTATCCAAATCAATTGGGCACTGGGTTGTTTGGATAACTGATTTTTTCGGATAACTGATTATGTACGAAAAAAATATATTAACCTATCCGATGTTGAAATTTTTCTTCATTGTGTGTCGCTTCATGTTGAATTTTCATCGATTTTAAGCTAACAAAAATTTTTATAATAATAATCAGCACTATTGTATCATTAAAAATTATTTCTTTATTTTGTACAAACAAAATAAATATATTGAAAAATATAAAAACAAAAAAATTATACTTTAGAAGTCTAGTATCAAAAACATTCGATTTAGCATGACACAGTCCGACTGGAAAGCTTTCGGTTAACCGGCTTTCAGATAAACAACGCTCTACTATAATTATGAAAGTTTTAAATTGTGTTAAATGTACTAATTATACAATAAGAGAATTTTGAAGTAAATAGTTATCTTATATATAACTGAAATATGGACATGTTTTATGTGATTTCTATTGTAATTTATAATTTATTTTTAAATAGTGGAGCATCTGTTCGATTTGCTTCAAGAACCTTTCCTATACCATCAAGAACTTTTTATTATGAATCATTTCCTGTGCAGAATACTATTACAATGCATCAGTACACAGGTCCTCCACCAACACAAAATTTTGCGGCTGCCATTCCATCATCACCAACTGTTCGAGCTGGAATAAGTAAGTAATTATTTTCATTTATATATATACATGCATAGCTACATGTCCATACATATATGTAACAATTTTTTTGTAAATTGTAACTTAATTATAATCATTTTAATTTTAAAACACTTTTAGTTAAAAAATTACTTTTTCAGAAGTTATTTTTTTTCTTTTATTATGCAGAATTTAAAATAAATATACTTACAAGGCTAACCTGGCAGTTTGTCATCACTGATTTTGACAAAATTTTATGAATGTATAGTATTTATTTGTACTTGCACTCTACCAAAGCTGCAGGACCCATTATTCAGGCATTCTCAACAAAATTAAGATAAAAAATTTTTTACAGTCATTAGCCTATCGCTTGGTGAATATTTTCTCTGTTGCATGTCGCTCCATGTTGAGTTTTTTTTCCATGTTAAGCCTAACCCGATCACACATTTTAGAAAAATAATAATTGTGGCTATTGTATTGTTCCAAATTACTTTATATTTTGAACACAGAAAATAGACATATTAATAAATGTAAAAACAAAAACTTTTATTTTAGAAATTAATTCTAGTATGGTAAATTTCAAAGCAAGGAACAATGTATAGTGGAACGGAACATTGTTCACACTGGTAACGTGATTCCACTCACTTTTTGCTTGCTGAACAGACTTTACAAACTCTGGTTGGATGTTTTTTCTTATCTGTTGCTGGTATGTGGCAATAAATGTAACGGATTTTCATGTGATGGTCAACCATGGCAGGTTACATGTCTGCTTGTGTGGAACTTTTTCACCACTTCTCTAATAACAGACATCCAAAAATCAAGAAATGATAGAATGGATTTACAGATTTGAATGGATAGAATGGATTTACAGATTTACTGTGAGAGTTGGATTGCACCAGGGCTCATCCCTTAGCCTGTTTCGATTTGGTGATGGATGTATTAGTGGAAGATGCGAAGAGCAAGGCACCGTGGATTATGCTGTTTGCGGATGACATTGTGCTTCTTTTTGCTCTTTCTACCCTGTGAGCACTAAGAAGGTTTCTTATAGCAAGCCCATTATGGGTTCAGCCAAGCCCACAATGAGGCGGCCAGGTGGTGTATAGCGTTACAAAAAATGGGGTCCTTTAGGACCCCTAAAAAAATTTTTTTTTTTTTTGATTTTTCGGATGTTTTCTAAGTCTCCAAATTTTTTGAAAAATTTTTACCCGCGCGAAAAAATTTTATTGCGAGTTTAATTAACCTTTAATGACACGCAATTAACGCTTAATGGTTTTTTTATGGGATTTTTTTATAAAACTTTATTCATCTTTCTAAAGTTCTAGTGCGTCGATTTTACTTCGGTAAAGTTATTTAAAGCTATTTTCTGATGTCAAAAACAGCATCCAATAGTTTTTTAATTTTTTTAATTAATAGATTTTATTATATATACGTTTAATTAAGTCGGGGGGGTCGGAAATTTCAATTAAAATCGTAATTTTAAAAAAATATTTAGAAATATACCGCCATCTAGTATTCACCCTACTTTTTACCCTTCTCCTCCCGAGAGTTTCATGAGAATGTCCCGCGAAAGACGACACCAGCTGTTCTCAAGGTCATCCAGCTGTGTAAACAATGACGCATCAGTGTCAAGTTTCGCGCTAAGGCGAGAAAAAGGAAATTGTACTTTGAAGTGTTTTCTTCAAAATTAACACATTTCTATAATTTTTTTTTTCGTTTTTATGTTTAACTACATTAAAATTAAAAAGTATTTAATTCACCGGAGTCCCAAGGAGTTATGGGTTCAGCCAAGCCCACAATGAGGCGGCCAGGTGGTGAGGGTCAGACCCGACATATCTGGACAGACCACCTCCCGAAAAATTCCTGGGTATTTTTCGACTCATCCGGATTTGATCGAGGGTCTCCCAGAGCGGTAGACTGCCACCTTGACCGCTCGGCCATCCGGCCCCTAAACATTGTGCTGTGTGAAATATTATGAGATAGAGTAGAGAAGCAGAAGATCATGAAGATCAGTAAAGCAGACAGTATATATGACATCTGGTGGAGGGGATGAGAGTTATATACAAATCCAGGGTAAAAAGTTAACAGCTTCCAAATTTAAGTATCTTAGATCATATGTAGCAAGTGATGGAGGAATAAGTGCATAAATCCAGTATAGAGTTCAGAGTGAACTGGAGAAAGATGAGAGAGATGCTGTGTAATAAGAAAATAAGCTGCAAAATAAAAGAAAAATTATACAGAACTGTGGTAAGACCTCCAATGATGTACAGTGCTAAGACATAGGCAATTACAAGAGCCCAGGAAAAGAAAATGGAGATAGTGGAGATGAGAATGCTGAGATGGCTGTGTTGTGTGATAGACAGTTTGTTTGTTTTGTTATGGCTATGGTTTCTCCAACGGGATCCCGGCTGTTTTTTAATCCAGGAAATCCTGCAAATTTTTTAAAATTTCACTTTTTTCTTATTTTGTGTTAAAGTTGAGGAAATTTTGCAAATAGAAAGTATAATTAACCCATAAACTGTGAGAATACATTTGTATTTATTAATTTTAATGCTTATTAGTTTTTTAAATTTTTGCTTATTATGGCATGTCGCAGATTGTCAAATATCAATATGTAGCCTATTTGTGACAGGCCCATTTTTGCCCGTTTGTCTCATCTAGTTTGTCATTGTGTTCGTTTCCGTTTCACACTGTCTGTCTAGCTGTTAA
The DNA here is from genome assembly GCF_030686945.1 of Centruroides vittatus. Classification (NCBI taxonomy): domain Eukaryota; kingdom Metazoa; phylum Arthropoda; class Arachnida; order Scorpiones; family Buthidae; genus Centruroides; species Centruroides vittatus. The sequence continues at coordinate 1,288,652 of NW_027122708.1, read as the reverse complement.
GTAGTATTAAGATTCACAATTGCATTCAGTTTTATTAATATTAAGTAGATATAAGTCTTCCTATTAACAGCCACTTGGTACTAACTTCTACACTTAGCTATTCGTGGCGGCACTCAATTATTGGTGTTTGCTACACTCAAGTTTTCTTTTAAACTCTTTGGAGGACTAGGCCTTGTGGCATAAAATCTGCATGCCAACATCAAACATAGAAAGTACTGTAACCTTATGTATGCCATTCAGAGGGATCCTACTTTTCTCTACTGTCTATCTCCTCTCCGTCCTTCTTCCTCTCTCCTTTCCCTTACCCTCTTTTCTGCCGGCTAAACACTTAGTGTACAGTCGATGTCTTTCTTGTATGTATGTATTTGTGACAAGACTCTGAAAATTCTTTACTTGTCAGAACCAGTAATATCTTGAATAATTGTGTTGATGCTGTTTTAATTTTTAACCCCTTAACGCCCATTGACGTCTATAGACGTCAAGAGTTATGCCAGGTTGTGCAAATTGGGCAAGGATACAAACGAGTATGAAATTTTTCTTTATAAACCTGATTCTTAAAGCCAAACAAACTGCCGAATTATCGGGTTGCAAGCTCGATGCCGCTATTAAAGCAGCCAAGGTAGACAAATCAAGAATACTAGACGGCAAAAGAAGTACTGCAACGCATCTCAAAAATGAACTAGAAATCTTCCAGGCTACAGGTGAAAAAACACGTAACATGTGTCTTCTCTTAAATGCATTAATGACGATTCCACCCACATCAATTGAATCAAAAAGGGCATTCTCAGCAGCAGGACTTTTCTTTAGTAATATAAGAATCAAATTGAGTGATTGGAGTATTGACCAGCTTTGCTTTTTAAAATCTTATTATAAAAATGTACGATAATATTTTGTATTATGTTTTATTTAAAAAACGAAAATTACCTTCTAAGTTAGAAGTTCATTTTTTTCAAGTTAATTCAAAGGCTTTCTTCTGTTGTTGTTGTTGTAAGCAGTTTCCAACAAACTTTAATAAATATTTTCTATTTGTGAAAATTTCTATGTAATTCAAAAGTAATTTTTAATACATATTTTATACAGCATTATTATTATTATTTTGGAGGTTGCAGGATGTATTAAGTTACTTAAAAAATGAAAAATAATTATATGATTTGATTTTGAGATTTATTTTATATCTTAAAAATAACTAATTATATCCCAGGAAACAGATCACTTTTTCCTGAAATTTTGGAAGCAAAGGACTAGGAAATGAGAAACCCTATTTGGTATTAATGATTGTAGAAAACTTTTATTCTAATTTTCTCGAGAATGCTTGAATGGTGTGTCCTGTAGCTTTGTACTGTACAAGTAAATACTTCATATCCACGAAATTTCGTCAAAATCAGTGATGACAAACTGCCAGGTTCCCCTTGTTAAACTTTTTTTATTCTAAGAGTTACTTTTAGTACAGAAACAAATGTTTTTGCAGTTTAATTTCTCTGTTTAGAGTTTAGATTTAAATTTTAAAATTGGAACCTGAAGGTAAGTAACTCAGTTGCTGAAAATATGGTAAAACTCCCTAAGTCAACCACCTTCTTTTCCAAAGAGATTTTAATCTTTTGTAGAGGATTAGAAAAACCATATTCTTAAAAACAATGAGACTGCCATTTACTTATCTGCATTTTTTTTTTAAGTTTCTTATTTACAATAAGCCATTATGGTAAAAAAAATCAGAATTTATGTTTTAAGAATAGTTAAGGATAATTGCTAATTGGTTGCCTACTTGACTGGTTGTTTAATTATTAGTGCCTGAAAATACAGTGGGAATCCTCAAGCTGATAAGTTGGAAGTAGTAGTGATTGGAAAATTTCTTTAACTGATTGTGTTAGAGAGGTGTAATTTGTAAGAAAGTATATGTTAAATTGTTAAATCTGTTTATGAAAAGTTTGATCTCTTCTTGAGGTGATTGGAATTAGAGGTTTTACTGTATTTATTCTGTATATCATAAAGAAATTTTATAACAAAAAATTTTAAGTGTATTATTTTTGGAAACATTATATTTGGACTTCTCAAAGTGTAATTAATTATATAATGCTGTAATGTATAGTGTTTACCAGTTAAATAATGAGACTGTTGTCATAACATAAATGCAAACCTTTATTTTTCAAAAAAATTTATACAGTCAAACCTTGTTAAGCCACCACCTTCACTAACCATCAAAAATAATAGGAAAATATGTTGTTGAAATAGGAAATTCTCGATAAACTTCCCTCGGTCATTGACAATTTAAAAGACTGCACAAACATGCATTTTATTATTGCTTTTGTTTTTGATAATTTGCCACAGGTGCAAGAAATGAAGTTCGACCTACATGTAAATTGTTTAATTATTATGTTGTCAACCGCTTGTTAATCATACTGATGGTTCTTATGAATTATTTTTAATCTGTTAACATCTGAGAGTCTGGAAGACACTTGGGGAACATTATTCCATTAAAATCTTATTGTCACACATTTGGAAAGAGCTGGTTAAGGATACCAACTGATGTTGGAATGTTAAAAGGTTATAAGATACAATGGAATTTCTTTCAAAAATTTGTCAAGTCAGTCCCATGCTAATTTTGTCCAACTTAGTCTGCTTCTGGTTTTCAGTTGTAAAAGGTGGTTATGCTGTGGATAAAATGATATCGGGGAAGAAGGCTATTATTTTTGTTGAACGAAAGAGTGAGATTTGTCTGTTCAATAATATAACCCAATGAGCAGTTGGCAATTTATTGCCAATTATTTTTCTATTTTGTGGGATATGAAGATTAGTCACGGGATGATTGGAGAAATTATTAACAATAAAGAAAAGTGGCTAAAGGAAGAATAAAAAAAAATACAATACTCCTTAAAACAACCATGCATAAAGAACTGGAAGATGCATTATTTATTTGGATTGGTCAAATCAATGCTAAGCATGGTTTTGATGTTACATGGTTGGAGTGATATTTTGAGGTAGTCACATGACCATGTAACATCAAAGTGAGAACATGCATTCATCTGCCACTCAGCATGTTGCTCTGTGACAAAAACAAGCTTAAGCAATGGTGTCCAAACAGTGCATACTTGGTAAGTAGTCCTATGAATTTTTGTTTATAGCAGTTTTTATATGGATCACCCCCATGTGTGTTTTGGAAATGTATATCAAATATGTAATTTTTAAAAACAATTAAAAGAAAATGTGTAATAGTCTGACTGTAAAGTTTTACCTTTAACACATTATCCAAAAAGACTCATTTTTCATTTTTGCAGTATATGTTATTCAGTTTATATACACTTAATTTATTGCGGTATGTAATATATGAAATAAATTTTTTCTATCACAGTGTTATAAACTCATTTTCAATAGACCACCGACCTCACTAAACTGCCAAATTCATAATTGAACAAACAGTGGTGTCTTAGTTTGACTACATTTTTGAGATACTTTTTTATCATCACTATACTATGCTGACATTGACCATAAAAACTGTTGAAGACTTGCTGGAAGTCTTCAATCAAGATATTCAGTCATTTGGTCATTGCTTTTTGGATGTTTAGCATGTTGTAGGACATTTTTTTTTTGTTTTTTTTTGTTTCAAGATAAATTTGAGTTTTTCAGAAATTAAAAACATCAACAGGAGGAGCTGTATTGGGTGAATAGAGGAGGTGGTGAATGATCGTGGTTTGTATAAAGGCCAAAAATTATGTAACAAGTAGAGCATAATGAGCTGTAGCATTATCATGTGAGAGAAATCAATTGTTATTAATAAATCATTCATTTTTCACTCATCACTTGTTCTCATAACCTCTTTGTAATGATTAAATAATATGTAATATTCACTGTTTTCTCTTGGGTACTGAATTTTCTAATCTCACAACTTGTCAACCTGTCCATGTCATCATCAAAAAACTCTTGATATTCCTGAAAATGAGAACACCATTAAAAAAGTCTGTGCTCTACTCAAACATTCATCAATGAACAAAATTTTTACATCCTGTAAAGTTTTTGTGGAACTTTCCCTAATTTTCAGTAAAAGGTAATGACTACTTATTGCTTCATATTATAATCATCTACCTGATGCACAAAGCCTTGTATAAAGGCCAAAATTGGCCACAGATACAGATTATGATAATTTTAATAAATGTATCATTTATTAAAATTATCATGAAATGAGAAATAATGCATTTCAGACTTGTGTAACTGATGAATGGAAAGACAAACACTAGATGTCTCATTGGTGAAAGATAGTTATTACTTCTACTCATAGAGCATTCACCAGCATCCTAGTCTCTTCATTTAATTGGTACACTGTGTATATGTGAACAATGTCATGCTATAATAGAAAATATTTGTTGAAAACAAAAGATTTTCTGTAAAAAATTTTTTTGTTTTTATAACTTTTATTTTAAAATTTTATTTTCATTCAGATCTTTTGCATACAAATAGTAGCATCAAAAAGTTTCCAGAAGGTACATGTGTAATGATAGGATATTCTAATTTGTTATAAAATTTCTTGAAAATAGATCTTATTTAAATAACAAATTACTCATATCAAGATATAACATGTGACATTAGTTGCATTGCAGGTGGCTTTTTGTTATTCATTATAGATTTCTTATCATTGTTTTTAAAAAAATGAGTATATCAAAACTTATATAACACAAATTATACTTATTAGCACAGGAACGTAAATTTATTCAAGTGAGCATAAATACATGAATTCTCTTCTCTTAAAGTTATCAAATATGCCTATGTACTGTACATAAGGATTTTCATATTTTAATATCAAAAATTAATGAAAGAAGTTTATATTAACAAAAGTATTGTATTTAAAGAATTTAAAAAAGTAAAAGATACTGGACTAACTGGAATTTTTAGGAAATTTTATTTGAATTATTACTTTATTATATACTAGCATACAATAAGCTTATTGAGAATTGTCTTATTAGATTATATTAATAAGGTAATTCTCAATAAAAATTTCTATAGACATTCAATATTTTTACTAGTATACTATTTTATGAACAAATATACAATTTAAATTTGTCAGTCTTTATTTAAACTATATAAGTGATTTGAAAGTTTTCAATTATATTGGGTTGTTGCAAATGAAATGGCCAATTTTTAAAATTTGAACTTTCTGGCCTTGTAGTTCAACTTTTTTTCCACGTGAACAGTGCTGTATGTTTGCAATTGGAAGAGCGCACACACATATGTGAATTTAAAAATGTAATTTCATTTATATTGTGAGTTCCACATGTTTAAGAGTACTTTTTCTGATGGCATGGAAAAAAGGAAATTGAATAAGTTTCTTTATCGAGTATAGGCAGGGACATAATGCAGCCAAAGCAATCCAAAATACCAATAATCTGCTCACTCATAGGTTCTATGAGTGAGCAGGCCACCAGGCATTGGTTCAAAGAATTTTATTCTGGGAATACAAATCTCAAAAATCAGAGCATTGTCTGACTGTCCAGGAAATCGTGGAAAGGTTGAACATACTTGGCATTATTCAACCATTTCTCGACATCTAAACATGTTAGGGAAAGTCAAGAAGTTTAACATATGGGTACCACACGAACTGAGTGAGAAATAAGGAGCATATTTGAAGGTCTGCAGTTCTTTAATTATTCATCACACAATTGAAAGTATTCAAATGAAATTTTTCTCCATCCACCTTAGGGTCGAGTTACACACAGCAGTGACATGTCGGCAAAGTGCAGTAAGCATCGATAAATATCACACACAGCCGATCAGAGTTTCATCTACGACACTTGTATGATTGACAGAATACAGATCACGCATCGTAGATGAAACTCTGATGGGCTATGTGTGATATTTATCGATATTACTGCACCAAACGGTCACTGTTGTGGTTAACTCGACCCTATTCTCCAGATTTTTTGCTAACAGATTCACTTTTTTTTAATACATTTGGACAGTTTTTTGGCAAGGAAAGTTTTCAATGAACAGGATGCAATAAAAATTACCTTTAATGACTTTTTGGCTTCTCATTCTCATGATTTCTATCAAATTGGCATTAATGCATTTCTGTTTCATTGAGAAAAGTGTATTAATGTTGGTGGAGACAATTTTGATTGAATATGTAAGTTTTAAATTAAATTAATAAACGTTCAAAGTCAGAAGTAAAAATTGGCCATTTCATTTGCAACAACCTAACAGTTTAAAATATTAGCAAAATTAAAATTGTATTGTGAGTTAAGAAGTATGAATCTTTAAGATTGATGCATATCTAAAATTCAAAATATTTCAATATCTAAATTTAACATCTTGTGTTCAAACTTTCAAGGTAATTCTATTATTATTCATTAAAGTATAAACTATACTTATTTAACTGTCTTATTATTGGCATTTACATTGGTGGATTAATCTTCTTTTAGTTGCTCAACATGCTAGTGGGGCTTTGACAACTACTGCTCAAACATCATCTCATACATCTGTTGCTACTACTAATGTGGCTCCTGTGCGTCCTATGAATTCCGTCATGGTGACAGTGGATCCATCACGTCATCATGTTGCTCTTCATTCTACTTATGGATCTTCTACTGGTGGTAGGGGACTTTTCTCTTATTTCATTAAAGATTAATCTTTTTCTAATGTAGTATTTTATTTTTACTGCAATATAGACATACAATTATTGTTTTATTATTAATTCTAAGAAAATTAATGTCAAAAAATGTCTAAAATATTCATATTGTTTATAAAGTTATTTATAATAAAATAGTTTAATAAATGATAGCTTTGCATATCAGTTATGAATGATGTTGATCATATAAAAACAATATTATGAAATTATTTTATAATGCTTACACATGCTTGATGATGACACATGCACATTCATAGCATTAAATGAGCAGAACTTAAAAAATGGAGTGCAATGCCATATATTGGATGTCAATAGAGGGAGACAAATGGAGCATTTGCCCTTTCCTGGAATCTAGTAAAACATTTCATAAATTATAATTATAAAAGTGATGTCAATATGTAACCTTACACCCTTGACTGTGTTGCAATTTGATGCAATACTTTTTTTTTCAAAAGTAGATTTTATAATCCTTACTTCCTCAGCAGATTTACTAACAATAATACACAAACACCTAATTACTTGCTGAGCTTGCTTATATCTTTATTTTCAAACGTTTTCAACCTAGTTATTATAGGTCATCCTCAGGAAAAATTTATTCCATTTTCACATTCGAATATATAGCCTTCGAATGCTCGTGATATTACAACGTTTCGAAATTTTCAAAAATTTTAACGGTTTAAATAATAACAAATTAAACCAACTACAAACACATTAAAAACATTACTAATTAACAAACATAAAATAAATAAATAAATAAATAAATAAATATTGTATCAAAAGTAGATTAAACTAGTTAAAGCTGCCATCTCCTTTCTACGGGTTTTTAAATCCCATTTCTTTTTCTATTACGTATTTCCATGCTGTTGGAAGATTATTTGCGTCTTTTGCATTTAAACATTTGTTTTCCACCTTACTCTTATATATTTCTACTTTCTCCATCCCTAATGCAATCGTCGGGGAATGGACTGCCTTTACTATTCTCGCTTCATCCCATTTTACGTTCGCTCCTTCCTCTTGTCCCATGATCGCCAAAATGGTGTTATTGTGCCCTTTTTTTACATCATATTTGTGTTCTTTTATACGTGTTGCCAAATTACGTCTAGTTACTCCAATATATTCTTTTGTTACCGCTAATTGCTCGTTCTCAAATGGAATCTTATAAACCCCCGCCTTATCCTGCATTCTCATTGCGTCCTTATCATTTCTAAGTAATCTGTATATGCTTGGTGCTCTTTTATAAATCATTTTTGTGCCTTTATATCTACATAACTCTTCTATCACCCCTTCCATTTTTCTGTCGTACGTGAACTTGCTGATCCGATCCTCTCTATTAAATCCTCTGTGTCTATGCTGTTTGTAACTCTTAAGTAACCCTTCTATTATGTTTGCTTTATAACCTAACTGCTTTGCCACTTTTTTAATTCTGTCAATCTCCTTAATTTGATCTCGTACATCTGTGCAAAATATAAGAACAAAAAATATGGAATTTTAAATGAGTTCATTGATTTGGAAAACACAATATACCAAAGAAATCCAGAATGGTTAAAAGAGATCAACGGTAGAACAGTAAAGCTTACAGAAAGGGTTAAAAATACCTTGGAAAGGAAGTATTGCAGAAAGATGACATGGATTATAAAGAAACAGGCTCCCAAAGGGCAAAAACGAGATATAAAGCCATACATCCTATGGGACCAGATTGAGGTGCCAAAAGAGGTAGAGAAGGTGTTAAAGAATGGGCCCAATTATGTTCCTGGCGACAAAAGCGAATGGGAAACTGCAATAGCTGAGCTGGAAAGAGGGATGGCCGGCCTTAACGAGGTTGAAAGAGATTATTTCAGATGGAAAATGGCATTTAGAAAAAAGAAAGAGGAACTAAAAATGAAGGGAAAAGAAAGATTAAATGTGAAGTTTACAAAGGAATGGATGGCAAGAGAGCAGCTAGTGTTAACAAAAGCGGATAAGACTAAACAAATGGTAATTATGAAAAGAGAAAGGTATAATGAAGCCATCAAGGATTATATTAGGAAGACGGAATGTAATATTGTGGATGAAAAGATTGTAACGGCAACGAACAACAAGGTTAAGCGGCTTGAAAGAACACCACTCTCAACGTACCTGCCATTCTTAAAAAGATCGCATAATCCTAACCCCCGAATGCCACGAATATTTGCGTTCGCGAAAACACATAAGGAGGGCAAGGAGATTCGGCCGGTAGTTGAAAAATGCAATGCACCAACCTTTATACTGGAGAAGAGATTAAAAAAGTACATATATGAGGAGATGGTGGAAAATATGTATGTAGCGAATGATCCGAATAAGGTAGTAAAGGACTTGCAGGATTTGGCTTTAATGAACGATGAGGTGGGGACGGTAATGGATTATGAAAGCATGTACCCGTCCGTGAATCTAACATCATGCTTCAATGCCCTTACTGAATTTTTGATAGAGCATAATCCAGGGTTGGCGGCGCATGTTGAGGACTTAAATGGACTTGCGGATTTGATGTGCTATCAATCGTTTTTTGGATTTGGTGGGGTGACATACAAGCAAAAGAAAGGTGTCCCGATGGGAAGTCCCATGTCGGGACTCCTATGCGAGTTGGTAGTACGTCAACTAGAAAAAGATATCCTAAGATCATTTGAGGAGTACATTGTAATGTACAAGAGATATGTGGATGACGTATTGATAATTTGGAAGGATGAACGAAAGATTGGAGATTTTTTAATTGCTATGAATGACAATCCGCATGGGTTAAAGCTAAAAATGGAACAAAAAAAGCCGTACGCAACTCCATTTTCTGGACATAAATATAAAGTTTAAAAGGGGAGGTATACAAACTTCAGTATATTTAAAACCCACGCTTGCGCCCCTATATATACCGGCGTGGTCTAATGATCCGTTCAAATATAAGATGGCAGCGTTTAAAGCGCTTATTAAAAGGGCGTACGTATATTGCACAGATGTACGAGATCAAATTAAGGAGATTGACAGAATTAAAAAAGTGGCAAAGCAGTTAGGTTATAAAGCAAACATAATAGAAGGGTTACTTAAGAGTTACAAACAGCATAGACACAGAGGATTTAATAGAGAGGATCGGATCAGCAAGTTCACGTACGACAGAAAAATGGAAGGGGTGATAGAAGAGTTATGTAGATATAAAGGCACAAAAATGATTTATAAAAGAGCACCAAGCATATACAGATTACTTAGAAATGATAAGGACGCAATGAGAATGCAGGATAAGGCGGGGGTTTATAAGATTCCATTTGAGAACGAGCAATTAGCGGTAACAAAAGAATATATTGGAGTAACTAGACGTAATTTGGCAACACGTATAAAAGAACACAAATATGATGTAAAAAAAGGGCACAATAACACCATTTTGGCGATCATGGGACAAGAGGAAGGAGCGAACGTAAAATGGGATGAAGCGAGAATAGTAAAGGCAGTCCATTCCCCGACGATTGCATTAGGGATGGAGAAAGTAGAAATATATAAGAGTAAGGTGGAAAACAAATGTTTAAATGCAAAAGACGCAAATAATCTTCCAACAGCATGGAAATACGTAATAGAAAAAGAAATGGGATTTAAAAACCCGTAGAAAGGACATGGCAGCTTTAACTAGTTTAATCTACTTTTGATACAATATTTATTTATTTATTTATTTATTTTATGTTTGTTAATTAGTAATGTTTTTAATGTGTTTGTAGTTGGTTTAATTTGTTATTATTTAAACCGTTAAAATTTTTGAAAATTTCGAAACGTTGTAATATCACGAGCATTCGAAGGCTATATATTCGAATGTGAAAATGGAATAAATTTTTCCTGAGGATGACCTATAATAACTAGGTTGAAAACGTTTGAAAATAAAGATATAAGCAAGCTCAGCAAGTAATTAGGTGTTTGTGTATTATTGTAGATTTTATAATCTACTTTTGAAAAAAAAATTAAATAATTAAAAATTTTTGGTGTAATTATTTGTCTCTACGTTTTTCCCCTTGTAAAATTTTCTGTAGACACTCATGCCATATGTCAAAGCATGGCTAAAATCAGGAAATTGTTGACAACTGACTGGAAGCTTGGCCCATTAAAAAAAAGATGTCACTACATGTAAAAGCAGTATTTATTTAAACATTATTAGATAATTTTCTGGTTTTGTAAACTGTTTTAAAGATATTGAAATAACAGAATTATATACATTTCAACCATTTTATACTTTGAATCAATTTTATTACAAGTGCCCAAAAAAGGTTGGACCTCTCTTGTCCTGAAAGTATATTCTGATACTGAATAGTATATCGTTATAACAGTGGTTCTCAAACTGTGGATGCATTTCCTTAATTGTGCACAAGGAAAAATCATTATTATGGTTATGACAACAGTCCAGTTGTTACATCATCAAAATTTGATTTCATTTAGTGGTTAGTATTTCTGTGTGTTATTTTTATTTTTGTTTTGTTAAAATATAATTGTGTACTATTAAAACACTGTAAGTAAATTTTAGAATGTATTTTATTCTAATAAAACTAAAAACATATAAGTTGCTAGTTTTTCAAGAAAAGTATGAGGAAGGATGCAAGAATCTTTTACATAAGAAAGGTGACAATTTTTAAAAAAGTTTGAGAACCACACCTCATTAAAGTAATGTTTGTAATCTTTAGATGATGTTTTAGCTGCATTTGTGTGGATATGTACTGTACATTTTTATATTATCCATGTATATAAAAATGCAATAATGTATATATTGCATTTTAATATATATATATTTGTTATTTTTTATATTTTATCTGTGTTTTCGGTCATTTATCTAAGTTGTTATTATAATTATTGTAAAACACATCAAAGATTTAATTAGTGCAACTCTTGGTTTTATCCAGTCTTGATATATTAAACAGTGGAACTTAAATAACTTGAATTCATTTTTTTCTCTTTATTGTCTACTGTAGGGATGTTAAATCAAACTGGTTAACTCTAATTTGCTAAACTGTTTAACTGGAGTGAGGTATTGATACAGTATTATCATAAACTTTTCAGAATTTTAATTTAACTCAAATAATTAACATTTATCTATCAAATAAACTAATCAGAAAGCATGGGAACCACACACAACTAAAAATAAACATTGTGCCATGTGACAGTGGACACTTCCAGACAGCATTTGTGACCTAGATACTGTAACTGCCATTCAAACCTGCTTTTTTCCAAACACTTTTTTGTTTTATTGCTAGTGGAGTTCTCTGACTAGCTGATATAATAAATAAATGGGTTTTCGATAAATTAATTTTTATCATGTTTATAGTCTGATTCTATGTAAAAATTTTAACCTTTATGGAAAAATTTTAAAAATATATCAATTGTAAAGAGTGGTATGTTTGTGACAAAAATAAAAAAAATGGATCAATTCTAGGCATGAAATATTGCAATTTTAAAAAAATCCTTACTAAACACTTAGGAATGAACAGATCAGTCATTCAGGAAAGCATTTCTCATAGCTTATTTAACCATTCAGTTAGGTGTTTTTGAGTTTCCAGACAACACTGAGAGGTTTGCATTGACACAACAAATCTACTTAATAAGACCCAGGAAAATATCATTTGGATAGTTTATTATGCTCATCAATAAACCAATACACAAAATCTTGATGTTTAGCTGAACCTCCTTAACTTGAAACTTTTTAACCTCAAAGTTCAGATTTTCTCTCCCCAACCAATTTGAGTTAATCAAGTTCCACTGTATTATGAAATAGAGAAAAATTATAATTTTGTTAAAATAGATTTTTTTTTAAATATAATAGAAAACTAAACTTTTTAATTTTCATATAGCTGGACTCTCTTCTTCTGATACAGGCAATAATCAAGTAACTTCTTCTGGGCCTACAATGTATACAGTTACTAATAATGGAAATCAAAATGTTGGATTAATAACACCAGGATATGGTTCTCAACAAGGTCAGGGATCATTACCAAATCATAGTACTTCACCCAGACCAAGTATTTTGAGAAAAAGAGCTTGTGATGGGTAAATATTTTAGCTTTTTTATATGTGATAATTAGTGTTAATATCAACACATTTATAAGCTGTAGTACACAATATAAATCAAAACTATTATTTAAGACTAAAGTAGTGTAGCACATGTTTTATTTTAGTAAAATTAGAATTGCTTTAAAATGAAGAAACTTATTACAATAATGTGCAATGCAATATTTCATTTTTGATATTTATTAAAATTAAATTTTAAATTTTTAGTTGATAATAAGTAATAAATAAATAAAAATTATAAAAATTGTTGATTATATATTTTCATTCAACATTATAATATTTTCTGCACTTTATTACACACAGTTAAAATGAATTATCACATTGTTAAATATTGATAGAACATTGATAAATTTTAACCACCAATCTTAAAGCAGATTATATACATAAACAAAGAAATTATAATGTTCTGCAGAGGAAGTTTAAAATATAATACTTTTTCTATGGAAAAATTTATCTGAAGTCTAAAAACAAAAGCTGCTAGATTCTAATTTTTTTTTTGTATTAGAATTTTATTTAATTCTTCTATAAATGTAAGGTTCAAAATCAGATTTATTAATTTTTGTAAACTTTTGGTTTATCATGGAGGATTTCAAAAATTCTCTTGAAATAAAACTCTTTTAATAATAATTTTATTTACAGGTTATTTTTACACTCTGAAGCTATCTTTACCTTTTCCAGAAGTTTTATTAAAAAATAATTCAGGTTGATATTCAAAATGTTAAAATGATATGTATTGAAAAATCCAATAAATAACTATAAACATTTCAGATATAATCAGATATAATAGAAGCTTTAAATGAGAAAAACAAGTTATTTAATATTAAATACAAACAATGTGTTAATGTTAACAAATGTGATTACTTTAATGCATAATCATTTTTTAAACAGATTATTGCAATATTTAAAGATTGGAAGTTCATATATTAAATTTTTTCAAATATAAAGCAATTTTATTTTGTATGATATGGTAGTATGGTAGCTTCCTTTGAAGTTTATAGATTATAGTTTACAATGAGATCTGAAACACTGACCTGATAAAAATTCTAAGCAATGTGAAAAGTTTTATAACAAAAAGAATGAAATTGTCACAATTAGTGATTTTGTAATGTAACAAAAGACAATAAATTCATCATTGAATGTGATCTTTTGTATAATAGATTATAAATAAATTAATGTTATATTTTGTTATTAACTATCAAAATATGTGAAAACTAGTGAAAAGCAAATGATAACAATTTTTGATATTCTTTTAACTTTTATTCTGTGGATAAGAAAATAATGCAAAGAAATAATATCAGTAAAAGAATAAAAATTCAAAGGAGCTAGTAGAGTGCATAATCACATAGTGCTATTTGCACATCTCATGCAAAAGGTTTTTTTTTTCTGAAACTTTTTGCAGATTGGTTTTAGTTTACAGATTATCACTTGTGCATTGAAAAGGTAAGTTGCATTAGCAAACCAACTCCATGATCTTATGAGTTATGAACAGTCATTACATTTATATGATTAGAATAGGTAAATTATCATAAAGGCTAGATTCCTTTCACTAATAATTCTGTGATGTATAGTCAAAGGAATATCCAGGAGCAAATGTTAGGAGGCAAGTTTTTGTTAAATGAAATAAAGTACAGTAGAGCATCGATTATCCGACTCAATTGGGGACTGGGGTTGGTCGGATAACTGAAAAGTATGAAAAAATACATTATTAGTATAGTGCATTAGGCCTGGTTTAAATACTAGCCTCCCTTTCATGGTCGAGCCAGTGCTGCCAGCTAAAACATGCAAAAATTTAACAAAAATAATATTAAAGTAGCCAAGACATAACCAAATATTGTAGCACCACATCACTAGTGGATATTTGAATTTGCCGACTAGAATGCGGTCGGTTAACCAATAAGATGGTTAATCAGGGGTCGGATAATCGATGCTCTACTGTATATATAAACTTTTATTGTTTTAATAATTTCTGAACATACACTATACAATCAGTTTAAAAATTTAACAAAATTGAAAAATAAGGATAACCCATATTAAAATATAAACATTATTTTAAAGAAATAATTAAATTTTTGTTAGCATTAAAAAATTTTAGACCCATCTCAATGTTTAGTGATTAGTAAGTAAATTAAACATTAAATGGAAGTAGCTTCTGACTGTAAGCTTAATTTAATAATTTAACTTGAGATATTTAATACTACCATATTTATTTAAATGTAAAAGTTTGCTTTTTTCATGTCTCAGTATCTCTGAAAATAGGATGTATCTTACTTATCATAACCCCAAGACAAAAGTATTAGACCATCCAAATTGAAATGTAACACCCAACTTTTTAAACCCAAATACTCTAAGTGAAGACAAGTAGAAATGAATATAATAATATGCAATGATTTACTAATGTGTATAGAGATTTATTTAATAAATCTTAGTAAATCATTTTAATCCATTTATTGTTGCATGTTTTATTACAAAAAAATAAAAAGCAAAAACAAACCAAAGACAAAATTATTAGACCACCCTAAGGTAAAGACATAATTATTAGACCATCTCGTCTAAAATCTGGTTGGATCTCCTTTTGCTTTCAAAATAGCCTTGATCCATAGTAACATTTGTTGAATTAAATCTTAGCACATCTCAGGATATTTCAGACCAGGATCATTAAATTGCATCTTTCAGTTCCTCTTTAGTACAGGGGCAGCTTTTCTGATCTTTTTCTTTAAAACAGTCCATAGGTTTTCAATTGGATTAAGGTCAGGGCTATTTGCAGGTCAATTCAAATGAGAAATATTCCTAGCCTGCAGCTAGGATATTATATAATATCTGTGATGTGATGCATCAGCATTTTGGAATGTAAATGGATTATTCCCAAACTGTTTTGTCAACTGTAGGAAGTAAAATACTGTTTAGAATGTCAATGTTTGCTTCACCATTTACTGTTCCATTACAGACGTACATTTTTTCTATGCCATTTGATGACATGCATCCCTATATCATCACAGATGATGGAAATTTCACACCCTTTCAGATACAATCATTTTTAAATTTCTCTTTAGATTGTCACCAAACTTTGGTTCTCTCATTGTCACCATATCCTAAGCAAATATGACTCTTTTCAGAGAATATAACTCATTTCCAGTCATTGGTGGTTCAATATTTGTGCTCATTTGCACAGGCCAAACAGCATCTTACTTGTCTTGGTGTTAGAAAAAGGCTTGATTTTTGTTTTAAATGAGATATATCCTATTGATTTCAAATGCCTACACATTGTTTTTGCAGAAACATTGACATCATATTTCCTTCATTCATTTGCCATTTCCTAAGCTAAGCTGGTTCTCTTTGTTTTACAAATTGCACATAATATTCTATCTTGTTTCTGTGTTGTTTTCTTATTCTTGATACTTCCTGTAGCTTTAAATTTGTTGAGTACATATTGCATAGCTGTTTTACTAATCTTTTGTTCAGCTATTTTTCTTTGGGATGTTTGTTCATTGTGTAATGTTGTTATTCTCCTAGTTTTATTAACGGCCATCAACATCTGCAATATTAGACTTATTATACAGAAGAGGAATTATTGCTTGATTAACCCGGGAGGGGTCGCATGACCCATTCTGACCCGCACCCCCTATTTCATGATCGACTGAATCGTTAATAATTAAGTTTTACCGATGTGACTCACAGTAGCTTCCTAAATTTATTGTTATTATCGGAACATATCGCCGTTACTCAGTTTTTCAGAACGCTTTAAGAGATAATTGCTCTTTGGGGTCATGGTGACCCGCAGCGACCCTTGACGTCTGCGTAAATTTGTATTATTAATGTAATGTAAATAAAATAAATATAATTTTTTAAAATCATAAAGTGACATACCTTTTCTATGATAAAAATAACTTCTATCATCACTAATTGTTTCATGTTTTTTTAAATAGTTAAAATTTTTCAGATACTTATAAAAATTTTCCCCAAAATTTAATATGTAAATTCGAATGTTAATAAATAATTAACTAAGGCTTACAAAGTAAACATATATATTTATTAAATTACTAAACAGAATGAAAAATAATATTTAAAAGAAAAAAGTGAAAAAAGTTGAACTGTTAAGAAAAAAATTAATATCTAAAATGCGGGTCGAGGTGACCCGCAGCGACCTCTATCAGTTGTTGATCTTTGCGACCTCACTCGGATTAAGAAATCATCAACAACCAGGCATGAAACAAATATAAGAAATGGTTATTCTCCTCTTAATATTATCTGAAAGCTCCTTTCCACGGGCCATACTTATGATCTTTATTTTAACAACTAATCAGAAAATGTTACGTATTCTTTATGAAAATTATTTTGTATGTTCATTTACATGCCTGTTTTTTATAGTTATATAGAACTATATAACATTTTATTTTTATTACTCTTAAATTTTATGTAGTGGTCTAATGATTTTCTTAACATTGAATGGTCTAATAGTTTTGTTGCAAAAGTTTATTAATATAGTAGCCCCTAGTTATATTGCAGAATCAGATATATCGCATTTTTCTTTTGTCCCCAAATTTTAAAAGCATTTGAGTTAATAAATTTTAAATTGTCAATTGCAATTGAATTTCTTTTTGCAAGGAAATACAGTATTTTATTCCTACCGTTGTCCTTGAAACTACTATTGCAGCTGAAACAATAAATTTGTCAAGACCTAAATAAGCAAAACAGGTGGACAAATCAATTATCATTTATTTTTCCTTTTGATATTAAAAGCTGTTTATTTATTGGATTTAAATACTGTCTCCTCATTTACAAGTTTCTGTGAATTTGAAATTTTACATTTTTATGTGAATTAACAGTATTTCCTTAATTCGTGTTTCCTTAATTGCAAGGAAAAGATTTCTTTATTTCTGAAAGGGAAGTTTTAAAATTTTTATACAGTAGTAACTTAGTTTGCTTTTTAGAGAATTTTTATTTTGTAATTTTATAAGATTTGATGTTCTATTATATGTTCAGTATTTATTTTTTTAAATTTTCAATTACTATAACAACATACTCTATGAACCGATGATCAGTGTGCGACAAAAAAAAAAAGAGAGAGAGAGAGAAAGTTCACCACTAATGTTTTTGTACTCCCCTGAGTTCTTCTTCAGGTGTTAAAAGGAATTCTGATGGAACATTCAGAGGAGTTCAAAAATGTTAGTGTGAACTTTCTCTTTTGTTTTTTTCATTGCACACTGGTCATTGATTCATAGAGTATGTTATTTACTACACTTTGGTGTTGTGTTGTTTACTATATTTATAATTTTTATTGAAAAATATAAATTACATGAACTTTTAAACAGCAATTATATTATGAAATATAGTACTGTTTAATAAAATTCAACCGATACTTTGTTTTTTATTGACAGTATTTGTCTTTAAAATGTCATTGTTAAAGAAACAATAATGCTAAATGGGTGTTTGTGATGTTGATGTTCACATAAATGTCAATTAATACAATATAACCATGAATAAAATTCAGTATTGCAAAACTAAGCTTATTTTATATTAGAAACATTTGCTGATCAAAGAATAGAGGATAGAAATTCCATAGCATGTATAATTTGTTTTTTTTACTAAACTCTATTCTTTTATCAGCAAATGTTTCTGATATAAAATAAGTTTAGTTTTGCAATAGCCCAGTTTTCTTTAATAGCCCCAGTTCTTATTTATTTGTCTCCTGACAAGCACAATATAACAAGGGGCTACTGTATTTTATTTTATGATACATGCAATAATCTACTCATTCAAATATTATATTCATTTCTACTTGTTTTCACTTAATGTATTTGAGCCTAAAAATTTGTGTGTTACATTTCAGTTGGTGTGGTTTAATACTTTTGTCTTGGAGTTGTAGAATTGATGAAATATGTCATAATTTACAACTTGTCATGCTATGCATCTTACTTTTCTATCTCTAATTCCATTGTGTCACTCTAATTATTTTATTTGACTAATGTTCATAATAGTAAATATTGAAGCAATCAACTAGCTTAATCTCATTAGTCTATTACAGTAACATCATAAGTTTTGGATGAAAATTCCAGAAAATGTAACTTACAAATGAAAAAATAGTTGTGTGTGTGTGTGTGTGTGTGTACGTCTTCATGAAATGTTGCATTTCCATGCTTTAAATGGTACTGAGGATGATTGCATGCAGAAAGATTGAGCATTAGATGCAGTGTTGGTTCAAAAGAGCCTAAAAAAGTGGAGAGGTTTCTACTTCTCTGTTATCACAAAAGACCACGATATATTATAAGAATTATTTTACTGTGCAATAAATATTGAACAAATTTATATCAACTGAATCAATTCTGTTGGCATAAATTTGTCTCAAGTTGTCTATTTTCTCAAAAAAAATCCATGGGTGAGCATAGAAATTAAGGTGCATCTTAGAATCAATGGTATCTTATACTCAAATAAATACAACATATTTTCTCTAAATTTTGAGCATATTTATCAAAAAAAAATCAATTACGGAGCAACACTTATTTTTTGTTGGCACATCATCTATTACCATTGTGAACAAAATCCATGGAAATAATTTGTCACTTTGACATCACTCTATGCAATAATATCTATTGATATGAGATTATGGGAAAAATAGTAATTGAGAATACTTAATGAAGGGAACACATGAGAAATGTGCATGTGGGAGATGCAGATGATGTCAGAAGTATTTTCTTGAGAGAGACATTCAAAAACATTAAGACTGCATTCTTGAATGTATTTTGTTTTTATTTTTCAATTAGTTATTCAATTAAACATTATACTTTTAACCATTAGTGGATCCGGAACTCTTGTTTCTAAACAATAATATCTCAAAATTTGGGTATTTGTTTGTAATAGATCAGGTTGTATTGGAAGAAAGGAAAGATTAATCAAATCCACTGGAAGATTCCAAGCCTAATCCCTTAAGATTAATTGAATGACAATGTTGATGGAATGGCTGAAGATGAAGAGAACAATGCTATCCTGAATAAGACATAATAAAAATTATGAATTTGAAAAGGGGAGTTGAAATAGGGATTGAAATAAATTGTTGATAAGAAAACATTAAAGGAAAGATTATAAACTATTTTTTATTTGGAAGAAGACAAGGAAGACATTGTGAGTGATGATGATGGCAATGATTACAGAACTATGACAGATTCCAATAGTGAAGAAGAATGTGAAATGACATATTTTAAGAGACTAGCAACTATATTTACATTTAAAGGTAAGAATCTCTTTGCATATTTGGTGCAATGAATGGGGGTAAGTGTTTGCAATTGCATTAAAGAGTTTGAGGAAATGAGTATGTATGTGAATGGATGAACATTGTCTATGAAAATCGACTTTTAAGAGGTTTAGCTGAGTTAGTTTTGAAAAATGTTTGAAATCATGGAGACAGCTGGAAAGGAATCCTTAAAATCAGTTGTCACCAAAGGTAAAACAGTTGACAAGTTCACAAACAGTTTTGTGCAAAGAAAAAGAAGTCCTCTGAATCATATTGTGAATGTTTGTATAAAATGTTAGAAATCATCTCCCAAGTTAACAAGAATGTCCCATTAGTCTTGCAGTACATTATAGAAGACATTCCAGATAGAGTTAAATTTTTAATTTATGAAGCAAAACATAAACATGTTAGAGTTTAGAGAAAAACTGTCTAATTATGAAGCTGTGAAAGAAAACATTGGGCAAAAAGATGAAGACAAAGAGACTTCATCTCAATCTAATGAATAAAAACATTATTTCAATTGCCTTAATCAATGATTGTTGTCTTTGCTTAATTTTGAATAATAAATCATGTTAAAACATTTATAAACAGACTTTGTGTTTACAAATTGTTGTTATATTTGAAAAGTATAGAATATTATAAATGAGAAATTTGCAATGCATTTCTTTTTTTTTCATATATATTAATGACAATTTTGTCCATGCATGATGCTAAAATGATTGTAAATCCAATTTCCCAGCAGTACAGACTTTCATGGTTTATTTTCTCATTTTGTAATGAAATATTGTCAAAATCTACAAATTATTATAAATACTTTCACTATGGACCAGAATGGTATTTCCAACATATAAAAATTTTGTTATTAAGATATTGCCAGTAAATGCTAAGGAAATAATTGTTTGAAAGTGAAAACAAAAATTAAACAAATAAATTGTCACCAAAGGTAAAACAGTTGACAAGTTCACAAACTGTTTTGTGCAAAGAAAAAAGAAGTCCTCTGAATCATATTGTGAATGAATAAAGGTCTTATATCAACTTATAAAAAATAAATTTATTTTTATATTCTACATTAATTTGATATACACAATAGCATTAAATACAAGTATTTAAATTTTTTATAGTTAGTCATTTGATTTTCAATATTTATCATTTTGAATATCATTCTAAATTATTAATTTTTAATTTAATAAGACTTGTGGAAAAGACTGTAAAGATATTTCCAGAGTGTTGAAATGACCTATGATTAAAAATATTTTTACTTTGAATTTTTAAATCCTCCATAATAAATTACTTCAAAAGTTTGTAAAAAATTAATAAATTTGATTTTGATCTTATATTAATAGAAAAATTAAGTAGACTCCTAAAACAAAAATCTTCAAATCTAGGCATTTTATTTTAAACTGCAGGATAATGTGTACATAACCAAAAAGATTAAAGAAAAATTCCTAATATCCTGAATGTGTTCAGTCCAACTTATTTTGGGTTATTTATATATGGAATTAATTTGCAAAAGTTCTATGCCATCATGGACATCTGTTTGGCTATGCGGATTGAGTCCACATAATATTTGAATGATACTTCTATCTAAACAATTGTTTTAAGTTGTCCAGTTGTATTAGTTATTATCATACATAATAAATTAAATTAACATAAAGCTTAATTTATAGCAATAATTTTAGTTTTGTGATTCAAAGTTCAACAAAAGTTATTTTGAATAATCTGATGCATTTGATATACATTAGAATACAGTAAATTAAGAAAATTGATATTTACTCTGAATTTTTTAGAATGTCTTCTGCAGCTAAAAAGAATCTTATGACCAGTTTGCCAGTTTCTGGTCCTGCAAGTCCTCATCTTGAAACAACTGCGGGAAGCACTATTCCATCTCCTAAACCACTGAGGTATGAATTTTGAATAAACAATATGTAATGATTATTAATTATATTGTTTTTTTTAATACTATTTTCATAATGTAGCATGTGAATAATATCCAATAACTATATTATCTAATAATATCAGTTATTGCTTGATTAAATATTTGATTTTTTTCTTACTTTCTTCAATTAACTTTAAAAATTATGCATCTTTAACATAGAAGTATCCCAGCACTCAGCATCAAAAAGATTATACATAATAAATAACCCTGTTTTTGTTGTTGTTATCAAGTATCTGTTTTTATTTTTATTAAATTTGTCAATGTCAAAAAACAGTTATTTATTGTATATACAGTACATGCCTACCTCAACACAATATGCATATATTATTTTTTAAATTCTGAAAAGAGAGTTCTTTTCAGAATCATTCATCATGGAGTCAGATATTTATAAAGAAATGTTAAATTTAAAATTCTGCCATATTTTTCTGTTTTTTATTGAGAAATAAATTAATATGTAATAATTTTTATTTTTTCCTTACTCTGTTTTCTTGGAATTTTAAAAAATTTCTAGGTATTTTTTTCAATTATATATATATAATATATATATGTATGTATGTATGTTTTTTTAAAGTCACTGTTATTTTTACATTGGTATCCTGGATGATATCATCAGTAATAACTGTTTTAATTCCATTTCCCAATATGTTATATTCTATAAAATCTATTAAGTCAAACATCAATTTTTATAGCATTGATTTTTTTTAGTTATTTTTGCTTTTCTTTATTCACAAGTACCTTTGTTACATTTCCTTTGTTATGAATTTTCAGTGGTGAACTTTCATTTTCAGTCGCATCATCAATACAATTAAATTTTAAGAAAATTTAAAATTACATCACTTTCTTTATTTTTATGTAGATATAGTTAATGTTGGTTGGCATTCAATAATGCTATATGAAGGAGAATTTGTATCCTAAATACAATGCTTCTGAAACAGTTGTAATACAAACGTTAATTATTTTTTCTGGAATTAGGTTTAATTTTTCTTTGTTGAGTTTATAGTATTTTGTTTGTTGTTATTTTTTTTTAATAACTTATATCAAAACTTTTGAAATTAAGAATTAAGATTGAATAATAAACCAAAAATTAATGTACAAGCTATTTTACAAGAGTTCTGAATTGAACTCAAAATTATGTTAAAAACATTAATTAAATTAAATACTTGCAACATAAGATTTGTATGCGTGGACAATATATTTTAAAAATGATTGTTATACCTTAGCTGAAAATGTTATTACTGTTATATAGATGTTATAGCTAGCTATTTAACATTTAGAGCACTGTTTAAGACTGATAACATGCAATTGTTACTAGTTATTGTTATCTGCCATATGTTGAGGCTGAAAATGGAGTTTCAAAAGGTATAGTTACTCAAACATAAATTAATAGTAATAACCAAATGCTGATTAAAATAGGCAAAGTTTATATAATATATTTTAATTTGTATATTAGCCTTAAATCCTACTGATTTTGATGATGATAACTGACTGATAACATCATCCATGATTAGAATAAGTGAAGTCTACTGCATGTGAAGCATACAATGCCATAATCGTTGTAAATGCCATTTTTTTTTCCTAAATACATTTTATTGAAGAATTGAATTTTAAATGCAATGTTTTCTGCTGCA
This sequence comes from Centruroides vittatus, assembly GCF_030686945.1. Lineage (NCBI taxonomy): Eukaryota > Metazoa > Arthropoda > Arachnida > Scorpiones > Buthidae > Centruroides > Centruroides vittatus. The sequence continues at coordinate 1,265,214 of NW_027122708.1, read as the reverse complement.
AACAAATATTGTGGCAATATTGTCTCTGTAAGCAGCTGTATTTTGAAGTTGAATTTATTTGAAATCATAAAGTGCCAAAGTGCAAGTCACATGACTTCTGGTGCTTAAAACGTTACATAATTTTGATATTCCAGAGAATTTGTAACCTAGTAAGTTTTTTACCACTTTATTGTACAATTGAAATAAATTCATTCACTAGAAAATATGTTTTCTACTTCTCCTGAAAAGTTGTTTTTGACATTTACAACATTATGGCATTGCGTGCTTCATGTGTTATAGTTAGTGCTCTGGAGTTGATTAGAATTTTCCTGTAAATGTTACATGTATATGATAACTATTCACTTTTTAAATACATTACTTTCCTTTTATTCTATAGATTATTTCAAGTAATGATTACATTAATAAAATATATTTTTTAAATTTAGTATTAATGACCAGCAACGAGAAAATAACAATACTACTGGAACTACAGCTATTGATTCAAGTGATTGTAGAATTCCTACATCATTAGCTGTGTCAACTAATCAAGATTCTTCAGAAACTGCAGATCAAAGTAAGTAGCAAATATTTTAAAATATATTAAACGAATAGTCCGTCAGATTACAACAATAATGAAAATGGCTTGTCACATCAAGATGAGAAAGAACCAGATTCAAATTATTCAAACATAACTTTAATTAAAATAGGGTTGGCATTAATTTTAAAATATATATATACAGTCAACTCCGCATAAGTCGACACCCCAAGGGAAAGCGGAAATGTCTCGAGTTATCCGATGTGTCGACTAAAGCGAAGTTGGAAAAAAAACCACAAAACTACAATTAATAAAATACAGTAGTGCTTTATACAGTAACATAGACTTACAAAACATTGTGTTCTCCATTTACAATTATTCTGTAGATGATAAACTGAAAAATTCGTTTAGTGTTGTTTGTTTTGAGCACTTAACTATCTCGACTTTCTTTTTTAATGAACATGAATGCCTCTAAAACATCATCTTTGCAATTGTCACTTGTTGGCAAGTAACATCTAAGGATTCTTAATGCATCTGGCATGAGAAAATGCAAAATTGGATTCTGGTATGACATTGATGTAGATTGTATATTTTCTTTTGTTTGTCTGTTATTATTTTATACATAAAATGTTAAGGCATTTTTATTAATAATATTAATGTATTATTATATTATTAAATAAATTAATTATATATTAAGAAATAAATCGACTCCCCCTCCTTAAAAAATGAGTTTGCACCACACGTGCGGAGTGAATTCATTTTTTCAGGAGGGGGTGTCGACTTATCGGAGTGTGCGACAGCAAAAGTATGTCGACTTATCCAGTGGTGTTGAGTTAAACGATGTCGAGTAAACCGGAGTTTTTTAACATTAATGTCTATGTAAGTCGGCTGGGACCACAGAAAACTGACTACTTAACCGAGGGTGTCATGTTATCCGAGGACTTATCGCGATTCGACTGTATATATATTAGGGTGTCCCTTATTTTTCGAATATTTTTTCTCCCCTAACGCACAGGGCTTGGTTTTATTTATTTTACTCTTAAATACTCCCACAATAAATTTTAGCATTGAATCATTTCCATACATATGGTGCTAGAGAAGTGGCACGTATTCGCTTTGTTTGCCATTCTAACACAATTTGTCGGGCTATTAACACGTATAGTTTTTTTTCGAAGATGTCAGTGGAATTACAAAGCAGTAAAAAACATATTTTCTTAGTCGGAAAGATAAACCACCAAATCACAGGTGCAAAATTACCGTCAAATTGGCAAGTACTCTCAGTTTTGTTTTTTAACATTCGCGAAGTTAAACTAACTGTGAGTGAAAGCGTAAATCTTGTAATTCAAGAATCTATACCTAAACTGTGTCAAGAAATTGGTGGATCTTTATCAGGTATGGAGACTCTCCATATGTGATAAAGATCCACCAATTTCTTGACACAGTTAGGTATAGATTTTTTAGGTATTCTAGCTTTTTCCCAAAATATGATACACTCGCGTATTACAAGATTTACGCTTTCACTCACAGTTAGTTTAACTTTGCAAATGTTAAAAAACAAAACTGCGAGTAAGCCTACTTTCCGATTTGATGGTAATTTTGCACCCGTGATTTGGTGGTTTATCTCTCCAACTAAGAAAATATGTTTTTAGTGCTTTGTAATTCCACTGACATCTTCGAAAAAAAAACTATACGTGTTAATAGCCCGACAAATTATGTTAGAATGGCAAACAAAGGGAATACGTGCCACTTCTCCTAGCACCATATGTATGGAAATGATTCGATGCAAGTCGGCATGGGTTCTAGTGATCAAAATGAGCTGAAATTTATTATGGGAGTATTTAAAGGTAAAATAAACAAAACCAGGCCCTATGCGTTGGGGAAAAAAAATATTCGAAAAATAAGGGACACCCTAATATATATATTTTTTTAAAATTAAATTATATATATATAGTCTATTTAAAACTTTTAGTAATTTATTTATTTACATATCTACATATCTATAAACAGCAAGTCCTCGCTTAAACATCATTGAAGGATACAAGTGCACTTGTAATCTTTTACAGTATCATTGTTGAATTTTCTTTATAAAAAGTAAAATAGATGATGTGAGATGGAAACAAATATCGAAGGTTACAAACATGATCTAATAAGAATATTATTAATTGAATTATATCTTATTTATGTCAATAAGCTTATGGTATTAATGGTTTTGTTATATGTCATTCTGCTGAATATCACAATTTTTAAGAATCTATCAATGACATTAAGTGAGGACTTGCTATATATACAAGATCCAACACAAAAATAATGAAACTAATGCTTGTAAGCTTTTTTTTTAATTTGTGATTGCTTTCAAAATAGTCTTATAGAGTTGCATATGATGCTATCACTGTTCAAAACATTGGAGTTGATCATTTACAAGACTATTCAGGAACTCTGTTTTCTTTTTCTTTTAATCTCTTTAATTGCAGTAAATTAAATCCTTTAAGCATGTGCTTGAACCTTTGGAAAGAAAGAGAGATCACCCAAAATGAGATCTGATGAACAAAGAGGATAATGAAGCATAATGATTTTTTTTTTATTGGTTAAAAATATTTTTACAGACGGTATTGTAGGATGGCATGTCTGCTATCCTGATGCAAGATTCACTTGTTTTTCCATAAGGATTACTGTTTCTTTCTCACTGGTTTGTACAATAATCAAAATTTCAATATAATAGCATTGATAGTCAGTCTGGCCACTGGAAATTCACCTTGCTGTTACATCCTTGTCATGGTTGGAAATCGCCAGGATGTGCGATTCCTGTCTTTTTCTTCTCGTTTTCAAATCCGTGGACATTACAGGAAACCATTGGAGAACAACCATTAGAAGAGTGATGGTTAGGACAACCGCTGTTAGTTTAAATCTACGATCAGCAATTGGTCGGCGGATATCATACGGTGGGCCAACAAGCTGGAGACCTCGGAAAGCTGATTGGTGGGCTGGGAATGGCTCTGGTGAGTATAAAAGAAGCAACTTTAGGCGGGAAAAAGGTTCCTTTCGAAATCCCGAAAAGTGCTAATCTCGTTGGATTAAGGAAGTGCTTGGTTGCTCCGAGGAATTCGAGGACTGTACTGCTTGATACAATTGGAAGGAAGGGTCGCAAGGTGTTCTTTCGATGGACCTGTCTTGGATTTTAGTAACTTTCAAACATATTGAACTGTGTACGAGCAGAGACACGCTGTGTAAACTGTAGTCTTTTGTACTTATTAGTTGTTTTACCCAAAGTTAATCGGTAACCTTTTTGTTTGTTATAAATTTTGTGTTTGTTATTTGTGAACCGTAGCAGTGTGCCATTTTTGAAGTTGACTATCCTGGATATCAAAGAAAGTGGGGATGATGATCTGGGCAGTCATAATCTTTCATACTTTCTCTACCTTCTGAAAATTATTTATGCCATTCCAAATATATGCATGAGATTAACAATTTTCACCATAAGACTGTCAGTAATTGAAATGCTTGTCATGAGTTCGTTAGGTTTGATGAGAAATGTAATGTTAATTTGTTACTCACTTTCTGAATCAGATATTTTCCAATCAAGAGCAAAGATGTATCTGTACTAAAGTTGTTGTTCACTGCTACTGAATAAATGAAATGTAACCTGAACTGTATTTTTACAATGTGACAAATACTGTCTGCTTATTTCTCCATTTATTTTCACAGTAGGTTCCTGAGTTTTAAAGTTAATATTATTTTTGTGTCAAATCTCATATATACTTACAATGTTAGTTTTGAATAGTTAGTTAGTTAATAAAATTATTGTTTTTATTTAGTTATATGAATTTAAGAAGTTAAGAAACTTTTTATTATCTTTGATTTATTTCAGTTTTATGAACTATAAATAAAAATATATTTAAAATTTTTTAATGATGATGAGATTGTTTTGAAATATATTACAGATTCAAACACTTCTATAGAAGTTAGCAATAAGTTGTTAACAGTGCCATCTGTTCCTGTTGAAGCATCTCCTAGGAAAAAACCTCGGAAACAGCAATTGTAAGAATTAATATTTGAGAAAATAATTAATAAATAAGAGAAATTAAATATATTTTAATAGGTTTAACTATTTCAAGACTAGATAATGCATGATTAAAGTTATTAGGATATTCTTTATATAGCCAGTTTTACAAAAAAACAGAAAAAATCTTATTTAAAATATTTATTTAGGATGATTACTGAAAAATTACTCATATTTTGGCCACATGCCTGTCTTTAAGAGTGAAGATGAGAAACAAAGAAAATACTTAAATGAATTTTAAGCTTTTACTAAATGAAAAACATTTTTGTCAAATTACAGTTGAAGAAGTTACTTCAGAATCATAGTTATTTCAGAAAATTATAGAGGAAGTGTTATCTCAAAAAATTATATTATTGAAATGTAAAAAATGCTATATTCTATAATAATGAAACAAAGTCTATTTATCTTACTATCTAAATTTAATTAGTGAAAATAAAATATATCTTAAGGTCAAATCTGATTTCACTCCATCAGGACAATTGCAATGAAATTTTATAAAATGGTAATTAACTGTTAAAACCAATTTATGCAGCAGTAAAATCAAGAGGACAAAAAATTAAGCAGAGGCATCAACAGATGATTTAACAAATTGTCATCTTAATTTTTTTGCACTTATTCATCAGACTTTACACTGTCTTGTAAAACAATTACTTATACATTACATCAAAAAGTTAATTTTTTGCAATTGTACCTTATTTATTTTGTTTGGAGTATGTTATTTCTCATTGAACTAATAAATTAGCTGACAGTGTTTACAAGCATAATATTTTTATATTGTATTTTAATATCATATTTTATTTTTTGACATTACAAATGTGATTAATCATCTGTGCACAGTCAGAATCTGAGAAAATTTTCAATTTTGACTGTGAAATGAAAAAATTTAAATATTGCACACTTATTGGGCAAATTAGGAATTGGGAAAATTAGGAACACATATCATTTGGCAATATGGTACAAGATGTACCATATTGAAGACTGAAAAATCTTACTTAATTTCAGCTAAGGAAAAGGTGAATTCTCTAAATAGTCCATTCGGTAATTAATTTATAAAACATTAAAGTTAGTCTTTATCACAGTTTAAGACTAATGACTTTCACGTTCATATTTGTAATAGATTGTATTAAATTGCATTCATGCTTATTATACAAAAGTTACATGCATACTAAATATTTCTTATTACAGTTTATTAGGAATTAATTTAACAAACAAATTGCTGAGATTGAATATTATTCATGTATATTAAAATTCATGTATAAACTTTATATATAATGAAGTTAATATTCAATTTCAGTTTTTAGAACTTTTTGTCTTTTCATCTAATCTTTCAGTTTGAAAAAAAAAAAAAAAAAAAAAAAATATGTTAAAGGTTGTGTCTGAGATTTCTTATATGATTTAAACTAATATTGGACCAAATACTTCCTCAAAGCCAAACTATTTAGCTAAATAATCTCAATACAACACAACTCAAAAGCAATTAAACAATCTGATTTTAGTTGGGAAGAGAGACAGAAGGAAAAAGAATAAAACCAAATAAAATGAAAAAACATTTTAAAACATTATATATTCCTTTCCAAAACAAATATAATTTTTTAATAAATGATCTTGAGCAAATATTATTTATTAATAATCACAATTCAAGAGTGATAAATTGTAATGAAAGGATAATAATAAGGCTTCTGCATTCATAGGTAGTAAACAATTTTGTTGGTTGTCATAAATACTTCAAGCTTTGCTGAACATACTGTATATTCAATATAATTATATCCTACTTTGTGGAGCTGCCATAAAACATCAGATTCCAACGGCAAGATTTTATTTTTTATTTATCATTACATAATAATAATTTTTTTTAAATAAAAGTTTATTACTGAATAGTTACTGCTTTCCACCTTACTCTAAGCCAGTGATTCCCAAAGTAGGCACCATTGGGAATGGAAGAAGACTTGAGGGTATTGGGGCATTAGAAGACAATGGGATAAAAACTCTTTGAAACAAAAAATTTACTATTGAACTTTAAACAGTAAGCTGTAAAGTCAGTTTTTGAGACAGAACATTATATGTAGATCACAAAAAAGTGCTTCTCTTCGTAAATATAATGAGAAAATACACAAGTTGTAATCATATGAATTGAGCAAACTAAGCTAACTGTTGTCACTAACTAATGAAGAAATTGATCAATTCCTTATGAAATTATTAGAGGACTTTATAATTGCTCATAAAACTGTCACTGGCTTTAAGCTTGGTGATAGCATGATATTATTAATAATATATAAAAAATATGTAGGAAAAGGTGGGATAAGATGGCAAAGTTAAGCTTTTTTTATTTACATAAAGCTGATATACTGGCAGAATGAAGAAGAGTTCTTTACATTATCCTACAGCAAATGGTTGAATGAAGGCAGTTTAAGGATGCTACTTATTTATATTGAGCTAGATATGGAAGATTTAATCTCTCTGTATCAGGCCCATCATTAATTATTTTATATTAATTAATCGAGTTCTTTTAAGGTACTTATGGATATCTATTTGTTTATAAAATAAATGCTTAAACTTAAATTTGTTGAAATTTAATTTTCAGTGTATAATTTTTGACAGATTTTATATGGGATACTAATGAAATGTACACATTAAAAGGGGCAGTAGTCCAAAAAAGTTTGGAAACATTGGTCTAAGCCAGTGGTTCTCAACCTTTCTGAGGCTGCGGAACACCATTCATATACTGTTTATTACACGGAGCATTAGCATCAATACATTCAAAAATTGATAAGCAATTCCATGTTTACTATTCTCAGGAAAGAATGAAATGAAGCAATAAACTTTAATAATTATATTGAATAAAATAGAAACATGGAATTATCTATGAATATAGCAATGGGAATAAATTTGAATAAAAACTTTAAAATCTTTTCTTTTGTGGAACACTCAAAGTAGATTTGCAGAACATCGGTTAAGAACCACTGCTCTAAGCCTTTTGTTTTGTGCAGTTCCAAATATAGCAAATCAGCTGATATTTGCCTGACGATTTAATATTTGTAGTCAGGAAAGGCAAGAATATTTGATATTCGACCAAAACACTATTTGGACTAACAGTCTACATCTTCTAGATATTGTGATAACTAGATATCGTAAAATAAGCAAAAGATTATGTATAGAAAAAATAAGATACGTGTGTCGACTGAGTTTAAACCTTGTATGCATGGCAGATCGAATATGATAATGTTGACTGAAGAGGGGCTCTATGCCCGAAACGTGCAAATGGCACGTATCAACTAGATAAAGATGGAAATAAAGCCAAGTGTTTAATTAAAACTCAACTTTGGGTTCATAGTCCAACAATCAACAAAACACGGTTTCAAAGAAGAAATAAAACACTATTTGGTTAATTTCTAATTAGTTTAAACATTTATAAAAATGAACAAAAAAAAGGAAATATTAAAATTAATATTTCTTTTGTCTATTAAAATTAATTGCTGTTTTATTACAGTCATAAAATAAGTTGCTCTTGTGATTACATTTTTAAGAATTTAGCAAAATATGGTAAATTTGTCATTTGTAGGTCATTTTGTATTTTTGACATTTAATGCACTTTAGATGGTTCTGTCTCAAAAATTCTGTTTGCTCCATTTTACTTAGTCTATAATTATTAGTGATGTAACGAATAGTAATACCGAATATTCGGCTAGGAGCGTGGCTGAATACCGAATATTCGGCCAGGAGTGTGGCTGAATGGCCGAATATTTGGCCAAACTATTTGGCTTGATTAGCTCACTTACGAAAATTGGCGCGCAAACCATATTATGGCAAGGATAGCGCACTCTGCTCTCTATTGGCCCGCTGTCACTACGATTTTTTCTTCCAGTAGGTCTAAATTATTTAAATTAATTAATTAAATTATAATTATTAAAGTTAATATGAGATGGAGCCTAACGTCTACCTCTAGTGCCAAATTGGTTTATAATTTATGTAATAGCCATAAATAGCTCGATATGATTCGGCAGTTGTTGGTATTTAGATGTAAGTTATAACATACAAGTTATTTTATTTGCAATCAATCTTTTTAACTCTAAAATTTTGTTTTTACTATGTATTTGTAGACTGAATAGTGCCCTAAGGATATACTTTAGTGGGGACATATGGTCTAGTTTCTGCCCAGTTGTGGAACAGTTCAAATATATTATTGGGGGGTTTATATTTGTGAAGTTTTGTGATATTTTGTTGCTATTGTTTTTGTCAATATTTTTAAAATTAACATGATTTCAAATGTTATCTATTGCATATAATGAAAAATGCTCATTCTTTGCTTTATATATAAAATAAATTATATATTAGTTACTCATCTTCTAGAAATAGATAAATAATTATTTCATTAAATACGATAAGTTTCAATAAAACGTTTCGTAAAGCATTTTAAAATATTGTAAAAAATATAAAAATATACGCGAATACGAATATAACATAATTAACTAAACAATAATATTAATGCCCGATACATTCTAACCTACGCGCCATCAATGCCATAAGATATCGGGCTATAGTATAAGACAGAGGTGAGCAACCTTTTTAATCAACGGGCCAATTTAAATTTTAAAATTTTTTGGCGGGCCGCACATAAAGTAACACTTATTAATAATTTACAAAACTTTATTTATAATAAACATTAGAATAAAAAATATAAAATTTAAAAAAGTAAAGATTTCATATACAAATTTTAATGCAAAATAAAAACAAACAAGAAAAGAACAGAAAAACGAATTTACTTGAAATTTTTAATGAGAAATTTGGCACTGTTTTTTTGATACAAGCTGATCAATATCAGCCGGAATTGATGAGGTAGCCACATGTACGCAGCTTTCTAATCGTGCATCACTCAGTCTTGATCGGTGGTCATTTTTGATTAATTTCATGGTTGAAAATAATTGTTCGCAAACATACGTACTTCCGAACAGAGACATCATTTGCTTTGCATTTTTCGTCAAAAGCGAAAATTTCTCAGGGCTCACATAAGATTTATAAAAATTTTCGATGTTTACTGAGAAAAATACATTTTTTAAATCGGTATTATTCTGCATGTCAATCACTTCCATTTGAAAGTCTTCGGGAACTGTATCCACATCGATATTAAATGGCGAGGAAAACATTTTCATGGAAACCGCTGTCTTCTCAGCTTTGAACATTTGGAATCGTAATTGAAATTCGTTGATTAAAATGTCTATATATTGTGCGTATTTTTGAGAAGTAGTAACGTTTTCTTTTTCTAAATGTGGAAAGTGAGACACATTATTCTGCAAAAGATGCTGTTTCCACAATTTTAATTTGCGCTCAAAACCCTGAATTTTATCATACAAATTGTGAATAAACTGTCCTTTACCTTGAAGTTCCACATTAAGATCATCGAGATGCTGAGTCATGTCGATAAGAAACCCAAAATCGCACATCCATTCTTTATTACCAAAATGAGGAAAGTCATATCCCTTCATATCCAAGAACAATTGTATTTCGCTTTTTAAGTTGTATACTCTTTTTAGCATTGCACCTCTACTAAGCCAACGTACGTTTCGGTATTAAAAACCACGTCGCCATGTTCAGTTTCTAAATCTTTCAGGAATTCTTTAAATTCACGGTGATTTAACGCGCGCGACTTTATAAAATTGATTAGTTTAATTATTGGTACTGTGACATTTGGCAAACTCAATCTTTTCGCACACAAATTTTCCTGGTGAATTATGCAGTGGTTAACGAATATTTCCCTTCCTGTGACCTTCTTAATGTCTTGAAATAGCCTTCCCGATACTCCTACCTCCATGCTTGACATTACTCGTGCTCCATCTGTCGATATACCAATAATCTTTTCTAATAAAATTGAAAAATTTTCCAACACAGACTTTAGTTCATCGTACAGGTCTTTGCCAGTTGTCCCTTGCATTGGAATCGGTGAACACAATTCTTCTGTAATATTAAATTTGGTGTCAATACCACGTAAAAATATAGCCAGTTGTGCCGTATCGTTAATATCGCAACTCTCATCAAGTGCCAAAGAACAGTATTCGAATTTTGCAATGCGTTCACGAAGCGTTGCTATGTTCTCGGACAAGTCTTCAATTCTCCTTGCAATGGTGAATCTTGATAAACTAATGTTTGAAATAATATTTATCAGGAAATGCTATTTCTGCAACAGCAGTCAGACATTCTTTTATCATCTCTCCATCCGCAAAGGGTTTCATTTTTTTTGCCAGTATTTGACTGACAACAAAACTAGCCTTTACTGCCGTATTTGATAAAATAACTTGATTTTTAAAAATAGCCTGTTGGTTTCCCAAGTTTTTCTCCATTTGATTAAACTTATCTATCTGGAGTTGTCCTGTTAAGTTTTTATATTGTTGTTCATGTTTTGTATCGTAATGCCTTTTTATGTTATATTCTTTTAATGTCGACACAGTCTCTGAGCATATTAAGCTATACAGCTTTATCTTTGACGAAAGTGAAAAAATAATCAAATTTCCACTTTTCTTGGAAATGCCTGTGCTCATCCGCAACCTTCTGTTTTTTTATTTGCTTTTCCTACATGCTATTATGGATTAAAAATTTGAAAGTTAAAAAATTTGTAGGAAAACTTAATTTTGAATAAAAAAACTCTAATATTACCTTTTTGACAATAATATTGCACTCACGCCTTTCAAGAAACACAAGAATTGCTAAAATTGCTAGTTCACAGCTTACCAGTCTGACTGATTGTGTGACAGAAACAAACACAAACAAGCACAGACGCGGCACGTTCGTATTGCATGTTTGAACAAGTCGCCGACAAGTGAGTAACTCGTCACAAAAAATTGTTTCGGTTTAGTATGTGCTACCATTTTATTATAATTAATTTTATAACAATATATTGATGGGAGAAAATCAATAAAATAAATTCAATTTTAGAAATGCTTGGCGGGCCGCATGAACATGTTTAATGGGCCGCTTGCGGCCCGTTAAACATGTTCATGGGCCGCGTGTTGCTCATCCCTGGTATAAGATAAAGGCTATAATATTATTTAATTATGAAATAATTTAATACTAGAGTTAGATGCTATTTCTTATTAACTTTAATAATTATAGTTTAATTTTCAGCATTAATAAAAGTTACCAAAATGATTAATTTACTCCTGTTTTTAGGTATTCGGTATTGGGCCGAATAATGATTTAAATATTCGGTATTCAGCCGAATAGTGAAAAATAGGCCGAATACCGGGTAGTAACCGAATATTCGTTACATCACTAATAATTATATCTCCAATTAACTGCTAATAAATAGAATAATTTTTTTTTTTTTTTTAATATATAAACTTGAAACTTTGAATAATAGATCAATTTAAATTTTTTTCCTCTAGAGCTGCTAATGAACTGATAGAAGCACATTCAACTGATGGAGAAGAAGATTTTGAAAAAGATGTTAAAGATAACATTAGAAAAGAATTGATTAAAGAAGGTAAATGAAGTATAAAGTTTTGTTTGTTTGTTTATTTTTCAAAAACTTATAAAAACAATGCAAGCAACTTATAAATGTATGAAATAGCCTCCTGTACAAAATAAAAATATAGAACTCACGTTAAAAAGATAAATTAAAAACCATTATAAAATTTATTATTTAACTTTAAAATTTCTGAAATACAAATATTTTTCAGTTTCAAAAATAGACTGCACAATAACAATTATCTTTGAGTATTAGTTTTAGTATTTAAAAACTGACATATTAAAAGAATTATACGAAAAGACAAGTTTATGAATGTTGATAATATCTAGAAAAAAAAGCTGACAAGAGCTCTTGCACAACTTTCCTGGCATTCATAATTTACTATGTTAAGGTTGTGTGTAATGCCATCTATTGTGAGATTTCATTTAAAATTTTTAATTAATTTTTTTTTTAAATCTGAATATATTTTTGAAAATATTGCCAATCATCATCATCATCATTATTATTATTATTCATGATAATATTATCATTGCATTAACATTATTAAAAATTTTGATTAATGTATCAAATAGGAGTTTATTCTTTGAATATTATGAACATAAATTATAGAATTAATTTTTTTTTTCAATTAAAATTACAAAACTATTGTTTCTAAAAATAAAGCACTGCTAAAACCTAACAAACCAGTGAGAAAATTATGCACAAAATGTGAACGTTTTCACCTGTGTTAAACCGGGCATTGTCAGGCAGCAAACTGCTGAAAAGACAGAGGGGATTGCCGAACATGTGTGTAGGGGAAGGGGTGTAGGATGTAAGAAGAGAGGAAGCAGGTTTATATTTCGTAGAAAGACTTCCAGGCAGTAGGAAAGGAGTCAATGTTGTGATAGTTAATGGCTGCATTATGGCGGGTGGCCTTGTAAATTTCCACTTGTTCTAGATGTTTAAGCACATATGGTTTAGATTCATGATGTAGGAAGTGTGTCTCGTGGAAGTCCACCTAGATGCCAGGGTTAGATGCGTATGTAGCCAAAGCCGTATTGTTTAAACCTTTTTTGATAGATGTTTGATGTTCCTTGAGACAAATATGTAGTGGTCAAAATATAGCACATATGTATTGCAGGTGGTGGTTGTAATGATGGCTATGATAAGAGATACTGTAAATAACTGGCAGGTGGTTCTTTTTGGGACGGTTTTTGGCGGTGCATAGTAGAGATGCAATAGTCAGACTTCTGCAGAAAGCCAAATGAGAATTGTTTCCTCTTGCAATTTCCCTGTAAAGTGTGGCAAAGGACTTGTTGTAAGTGATGGTCTTGAATTTTGTTTTGTCCTGAGAGGGTTTATTTAGCTGGATGGAATCATAGTTGGCAAGATTGTGTATAAGACCTCTAATAATGTGTGAGTGGTAGCCATGCTGGGTAGTGTATTGGGTAATAGTATGTAGCTCTTTCTTTCTTTCCTGTTTGCTAGACGAATGGGAAAAGGCTCTGAAAACTGCCATTTTGAACATGAAAGGATTGTGGAATGAGGCTGGGATGAAGATGGGGAGGTGGGTGGGTTTCCTGTAGACCTGAGTAGAGAGGCATCCCAGTTTGTTGGTGATCTGGAGGTCCAAGAAATGAATGGAGTGGGTGTTATCCTGTTTCAGACGGAGTAAGGTTGAAGAGGTTGTGATTGATCATCTGTGACGAAATGACGGATTTATCCTGCCAAACTATTAAAATATCATCAACATATCTGGTGTATAGGTGAATGTGGCTGGTGAAGGCAGGAAGGACGGAGGTCTCTAGTTGATGTACTGTATTACTAATTTGCAAAGCAAACCTGATAAAGGGCTGCCCATAGGGACTTACTTTGTAGGAAAGTTTCTCCTTCAAAAGAGAAAAAGGATGAGCAGAGAATGGCAGAGAAGGTTAGTTAATTCCAGTATGTGTTTATGGTGTTTGTCGGGGCCCTTAACATGGGAGGGAAGGAAATCCTGGAGGGAGCAGAAACAAGGTTCAATGTGGATAGAAGGGTATAGCAATTGGAAGTCAAAGACCATGAAAAGTGAAGATTGTCATGGATAGTAAGTTCTTTGATATGACCTATTAAATCCAAAGAGTTAGCATGATGAAGGACTTGATCTTTTCAAGTTGTATGGTGGGTGATGATGCTTTGTCTATGATAGGACATAGTTGGTTGCCAGGTTTGTGAACTTTGGCAAAGGTGAAGATGTGTGAGGTTGCTGGGGCAGTGACAGCTGCGTGGTAGAGTTCGAGGATACCTGCTAGGGAGGAGTTGGTGAGTCAACGACTCTAGCCTGTAACTTTCTTGGGTAGTTATTGGGTGCAACAGAACATCTAGTGTCCTGGATATAGTCCTGTATCCCCTTGCAGTATATGGATCTGTGCATCAGTATGATGTTCTTAGATTTGTCAGCCTTTACAGCAACAATATCAAGTGCGTTCATCCATGTTTTGGTGTCCTGAATGGATTTTCAAATGGATGCCTGGAGCCTATGAACACATTTATTCCTGAGGGTAAAGACCGTTTTCCACTAGTAAAATTCTTTATGTAGCTCTTCCATGCCTCTTAGGAGTTGTTTTACTTCTGGGATGATATTCTCAGATACTCTCATAGAAGGTGGAGGGTGTAGGATGGGATGGATTTGGTGGCTTGTTTTATACAGAAGGAATAATGTTGTCCAAACATATGACACTGTTGTGGTGAAAGAGCAACATAGGGTGCTTCTGCTTGCTAAGTAAATTCAAAATCTTGTTGTGAAGTTTACATAACCAGGTGGTAACAGTCTGCTAGGCCAATGATATTTTGATTAATGTGTGCAAGTAACTGAGGGTTATGACGATAGATGTCATTTTCTAGAGCTACGATTGCTTTGAGAATGACATATTTACGTCTCATGGTATGATGTAGTCAGATGAAGTGGACTTGGTGGAGGATGGATGCACAGTCTGGAGGGAGAGTGATGTTGAAAATTGAGGTTGGGAAGATGCCTATGGTACAACGTTGAAGAAGGAAGTTCAATTTAGCAGTAGTTTGGCAAAGGCGTAGGATGAGTTTGCAGTAATGTTTGGCCAGCATAGCCATTTCTAAGTTAATAATTGCTACTTTACAACTGGTTAATATTAGACAAAAATAAAACACTGCTGAAACCTAACAATTTTCTCACTGGTTTGTTAGGTTTTAACAGTGTTTTATTTTTGTCTAATATTAATCAATTGTAAAGTAGCAGTTGTCAACTATTGTTTGTAGTTAACTGTTCTTATATATAATAATTAATTAATATATATACGAAATAATTAATTATTAACCTATTTATAAACAACAAACAATAATTTTTTTAATTTAGAAGAAGAAAATGTAAAATGGGTTACTTTTTGTAAGCGACCGACTATGTCTTTGCTGAGTGGTTATCAGCATACTTGGAAATCTCGTCATAACCATTTTCTGAAATATAGTGATGTTAAACCAAAAGGTAAAATTTTTTTTACTTTTCTCTATACTATATATTTACATTTTAAAATATTTTATTCTTGATAAATAAATTTTAAATTGGATATAATTAATATTACTTGGTATATAGAATTACTTATTTCATTATCAAATAATATATATTTTACAAAAGATAATTAACTATGTTTATAAAAATTAAATGCTACTAATTTTTTCCTCTGGAAGCTATAACATATAAACTTTTTGTGATGAATTGCTTTATATTACATTCATGAAACTTTGTTATTGGGAAGTTTTTAAGAGATTAATAATTATTGTAAGCATTGTAATTTTATTTTTATAAAAAGTAAAAGCTCTCTACATAAGAATAAGCATCAAAAACTGTCACACAGCCAATCAGAATCAGTTTCATTTATGACATGTGATCAATATTATGCCTATCACAAATCTGACATTGCAGTCAGCAAACCAGAAGTGCCACCATTATTTGTATCATGCTTCAAAGCTTTAATGGACAACTTAAAATGGTTTAAAATGTGATATAAGTTATATTTTGTTAGTACAGTAGAGCATCGATTATCCGACTTAATTGGGGACTGGGGTTGGTTGGATAACTGAAAAGTATGAAAAAATACTTTATTAGTATAGTGTATTAGGCCTGGTTTAAATACTAGCCTCTTTCATGGTCGAGCCAGTGCTGCCAGCTAAAACATGCAAAAATTTAATAAAAATAATATTAAAGTAGCCAAGACATAACCAAATATTGTAGCGCCACATCACTAGCGGACATTTGAATTTGCTGACTAGAACGTGGTCGGTTAATCGGGGGTCGGATAATCGATGCTATACTGTAGTTGTATACTTATTAAATACTTTTCTAATTAATTTCTTGTTTATAGTTGTTCAAGACAAAAACAATTTCTATTACATTTATAATGTAAACAGATGCGCATCACCATCTATAATGGTGATGCATCTGGTTAAATTGTGATGGTTTTACTTTATCTTTTAAAATTTACTTTCTTAATTTTTTAATCGAAATTTTTACATTATGTAGTTCTTTCCTAAATATCCATCTTGCAAATAGCCAATCAACACTATTTATTTAAAATAAATTTTTGTTTTATTAACACATACTGATCCTAAATATCTTTACATGTATTTAACTATAGTAAAAACAAATAAAATTCACACTGCAACATAAAAAGAATTTAATACAGATTTTATATTATGTATATATTAGTGTGTTTAGAAATGAGATAATATCTATATATTAATTAATTCAATATTTCTGAATTAATTTTAATTTAATTTTAATTCATAATTTTAATTCATAATGACATGTTTTATAATTGAATTTTTTTCATTTTTTCAATATTTTAAGATATAGAATACAAAAAATTATGTAAAATAAAGAAAAAATTATTTCTGTCTTCTAAATGAAAACTGATCATTTGATTTTACCTTGTATAACATGTCAATAAATTAGTATAGTTTGTCTTAGTGTATAATTTTAAGCATTATGAATTTATTGTTGTTTGTGAAAATGTATATAAAAATATTAAAAATTGAAAGTGTTTGAAGATTTTTATTTATGCTGTACAATATTTATTATTAAATACTAATGCAGCTGATACAAATAAGGATTAAAAGAAGTAAAAGAAAAATTAAATCATAAAATATTAGTTTATGCTAGCATATTGATCTGTTATGATTATTTAAGTAATAACATTTTTTTTAGCAAAGTTGTAAAGTTATAATTCTGTTTATCATATGTAGATGACAGATTATGAAACTGTTTAATAAAAAAAACCTGCCTTTTATTAAATAGTTTCAGCCATAAATCATTGTAATTATTTTATAGTTAATCTTAGTTTTTGATGTGTACTACTGCTATTTTATTTTATTTTTTTTTATTGAACAGATCATTTTTCCAATTTAAGAATTTTATAATTGTGCTATGAATTTTTCTGAATCAGATAAAAATAATTTATTTAATTTGATAAAACTGCAAATAATACAATGTAATATAGATATTCTATTCCTGAACAGATGGTCTTAAACAATTCCCTATATCTATCCAATATTCATTTTAGTAACTCTGAAGGTTACCGGATATATACAAACTGTCCATCATATAAAATAAATGGAATTCAGCTTACATCACATGTAAATTATGTCTGTCATATCTTCAAAGTATTTTCCACTATATTCTATGTGGTGTTTCATCTTCTTAAATCAACTGTAGAAGTAATCAAGTTAGTAGATTTCTGAGATGCTTTCACATGCATTCTGTAAACAGAAATTGCATTCTGCTAACATCAAAGTAATAACAACATATCAGATTTGGTTTATAGGATGGATGGTTTACTAGTTGAATATTTAATTCAACCATGAAATCCATTGTTTTCATAGAGACATTGTCATGGAGAAACAAGAGACCCTAAAGTCTGGTCTTTGGAAATTTCAAACAGATATTTCCTGGAAGATTTATAATAGACAAGTAGTAACATATCAGTTGGCAGTGACAATCCTGTAGGCATACAATTGCAACATGATTGCCAAATTTGGCCAAGGCAGTCAACACTTCTGAGTTATTTTACCTTTGCTGGTGATAGCTTGTCCAGGAACACCCAAATAACATCTTGATTGCTACTTTGTTTCCAGGTCAAACTGATAGATTTATGTTTCATCATCAGTCATGATCTCCCAAGCATGCTTTGATTTCCTATTTTTCAGATCATGTAGCACCATCTCCTCTATATAAGCCTCTTTCTGCTGATTCGACAGGATCCTATTTACATGACACATTCCTGACATGTAGCTTAAAGCTTAATAACTTATATATTGATACTGATTCAATACCTAGACTGAACTCTATCCACAAATATAAATATCCATTAACCCAATTTTTATATTAATGCCAAACGATTGCCAGATTACATTGGACTATAATAATTATTTGACTTTTAATTATTAATTAGTAGCATTAGTATAGTGAGATAATCTGGCAATCGTTTGGTATTGAATTCTACATCTATATATATTACATGTGGATTTGTTCTTACCATAAACTTAACACACTTCACTTGTTCTTCTAAGACTGCCATTGTAAGGCAATCATTTGTCTTTCAGAGTAATCCTGCCACGTCAAAACTTACCAAATCATCAAAACATCTGCAAAAGAGATGGAGCATAAAATCTGAGAAAGTGTCTTACAAATAAAGGAGTGCTTGGATTTCAGTTAAAAATCATTCAATTTAAAATCATAAAAAAGTCACTAATTTTCAGTCTTGAGTCAACTCCATTGTAATGGCCAACAAACAAAACTGCTTCTGATCAAGTTACAATGTAGATCAAAGATTTTTATGTTAAAGTAAAAATGTTTTGACTGATTACAAGTGGGAAACACTTCATCACCCAGCCTACAGTCTACATATGAGTGTGCCCAATTACAACTTGTTGTCTAAATCAAAGATTCCACCCTGGAGCCAGGGTTTTCCCAACATTTTACACCCTGAATACAGGTGTGATCTGACAACTTAACTTCAAAGCCTTCAAATAGCTATTACAGGTTTGGGAAGCAGTTATGTCTCCAAAGGAAATATTTTGAATGTTAGTGCATAAACAAATGGAATGATTTTATCATATACTATTTTTGCAATAATCCTCAACCACATGCTGTATTCAACAATGTATGTGTGAATGCATGTGTTTGTCTTTGTGTGTTTTAGTATTAGTCTTAAAATTTCAAATTTGAAAATAAATATTGGCCAATTGAGGACATCAGAGACTATTGTCTAGTTAAATTATTAATAATAAACTTTTAAATGTACTATATTATTAAAAGTCATAAATAATTTGATATGATATTTGTATTTAATTTAATGAAATACTATTGTATTATATACATTTTAAAATATATTATACTATAAATAATTTCATTTCATAGAAGAAAAAAGGCAAACAGTGAATGATTTGGTAAATCAGAAAGGTGTTTTGCAGAAAGCTAATGGTTGGAAAATGTATCATTTAACAACCCAAATGGATGAAGTTGTTAGTATTTTTATTACATTTTTGATTGTATAACACCATTTTAATGATTATAGCTAAAAATATTTATTTAATTGATATGATAGGTTGAATTAGAAGATTCTGTATATAACAGGCTGTCCCAACTTCTGGACTTTGTTGAAAATAATCCACCAGCTTGGAAATCAAAACCGTTGAATGGAGATGAAGAGAGAGTCCTTAATAAAATTAGTGATTTAATTAAGGTAATTATGTTTTCAGTTTTTAGATATTTTAATTATGGTTATAATATAATCCATTATTTTTGTTCATTATATTGCACACAAATAAAAACTGCATAAATTGCATTTATAAAGGAGAATGAATATACAAATTATTAAATCTAAATACTATACTTTAATGATAGGTGCAAAAGCACCTATCATTAAAGTATAGTATTTAGATGTTTAGAAAATGTTTGTCCTGAAAACAGTGTTTAGACAATTATTTTAATTGTGGTTATCAATATTAAGTCAGATAAGACTGAAAGTTTAGGTAATAATTTTGATGTTTTTGTTTTTGAAAACATTTTTAATTGTTTATATTTTTTGCTTATTCACTGGTTTATGGATATGTAATCTGTAATAAAATATTGATATCGAGATCATAAAAAGTAACACAATTATTGCTACAATTAATATTTATTATTTACAATTTACAACTTGAACATATAGTTGTCAAAGCAAAAGTATTCTTTGGTAAATATTTACTTTTTTGTACAAATTATTTTTTACATATAAAAAATAAAATCTATCATTTTTCAGCTTGATGAAGAATCAAATAAGTTTGAAATAATAAAACAAATTTACAAAACTTTAAAACTTCTTTATGAAATTATTTTTTTATAAAATATCTGGCTTATTAGGTTTATAGTTGGGCATGTATAGTCATATTCTATAAGAAATATACCTTAACAAAATATTGGTCTAAATATTATGTGAGAATAATAGTTTCTGGACAATTAAATTTTTTCAACAATGACTAATATTTTCATTATTATATGACTTGCTAAAAAATTCACTACATGTAGTATCCTCACATAAATTGCATATCAGTTATTGACAGTAAAAGTTATTTTTATGACTTAGTGCCTTTTTGTTCTTAATCTTTCCTATACAATGTAAATTGTGAACATACTGTATGTATGAGAATTACATGTTAAACACTCACACTTAAATTGTCTAGCAGTTTTTTATTTAACATTTTTCCCCTCTTGGAAGCAGCAACTTTATTATTAATTTCTTTTTATGTAATATTTTCTGTAATATCCTTAACATTTTTTCTGTAATATCCTGTAATATCCTTAACATTTTTTTCTACTAATTCAAAAGTAGCAGAAATTTTTCTAAAATTTTTAAAGATACATCATTGGGTTTTTGCCAAATTGTTTTTGTAATGCTTTGGATATAATTCTAGAAACAAACCTTTCAACTGATTAACATTTTATATAGCAAAGTACTGAATTTGCAATATTTTGGTAAATGTTAGATATTTGCCAAATACTTGGGCACTACTGTCTTTAAATCTCCTTATTGCTCTTTAAAAACACCCCTCACAGGAATAACTTTGGTTGTAGTGAAAGATGAACTTTCAGTTTTTTAACAATTAGTTTAAAACATTCAGTATTTATATATTCTGTTGCAAATAAGTTAAAAATCAAATTAAACAGTTCTTTATCAATGATGCTAAGAAAAATTTCCATATTTTTGTGCAATGACTGACATATCGATCTATCCAGGGGAGACCACAAAATCAGATACTTCCGTATAGTAAAAACTGGCATGCCAGCTTAAGTGAGGTTATACATTTCTTTCTAGAGGGTGCATTAAAAAAAAATGAACATTTTTATTCTAAAACTGTGAAACTATCAGCATTACATCAAAAACTACAATTATATGTTTAATTTCTTCATTTTGTCTTCTTTCCAAGGACTTAAATACTCCCGGAATTCCAAAAGTGTTTGTTTTTTTTTTTTTTTTTTGGTGGTGTGTGTTGTGTGTGTGTGTATTTTATTGATATTTGATTCAAAATGCAAAAATAAATATATTTAATTTAAGAAACGCATTATAAATTATCTCAGCTTACACCCATTAACAATTTTGTGTGAAATTTGAGAAAAAGGTGTTATCTTTAAGGTCAAGGTAGATGGTCAGGTATAGCCCACACTGATTAACTACTACTAATGTCAATAAGTCTTTAATTGTCTTGTAAACGAAAACTCTCTTCCTGATTTTAAGTCTATCAAATTACAATGTTATTTTTTTACTGTACTGTACAGTACTTGGAAGAATGTTTTCTTTAACTTTTAATTAACAACTAGTTTCATTAGATCTGATTAATTTTATATTTTAGTCACAGTTTAACTGGCATGCTGGTCTTCCCTGTTTTTATGCAGATGCCAATCATTCTGTGAAAATACAATAAAACCTTTTTTGTTTCATCTGATGAATTTACTATGAACATTGATTTTAAATGTTTCATAACAAAAAAACTCATCCTCCAATAAAAATTGGAAATAGATCCAAATTTACACTCACGTTAGTTATTGTCATTTTTCCATCTTTTTAGTTTTTGATGGTTTTCTTCTTTTCCTAGGTTTTTTCAGTTTGTCTTTGTAAGATTTATGTGGTGTTCAAATAAATGCAAGTGACTGAAAGATTGCCTGAGGATTATTATAATCCTTCACTAAAAGACCATAAGAGTTTAATAATAATAAAATAAATGAACATAAAACATTACAAAAGACAGGGTAACTTGTACCAGTAATTGACACTGTACTAATTATTCTTTTCACCTTTTACACAAAACTGAACATGTATAAATATGATAATTATGCACCTTTAGAAACCTTAAAATTCCAGTAAATAATTTTAATGGACAAATGTTTTCAATCTATTAAAGTTATTTACTGGAATTTTAATGTTTTTAAAGATGTGTAATTATCTTTATGAAATATCTGAAGATTTAACTCATTTTTGCTAAACAGACATCACAATTTTTAATCTTACTTTATAAGCTTTAAACATGAGGAATACAAATAGTAATAATAATGCTAGTGATATGGTAAAATAATAAAATAACTATGTTACACATTAAAAAAAAAAAAAAAAAAAAAAAAAACTAAAGTTGCAAAGGATCAAACCCATATCATGTAGCTCCAGCATCTAGAACCTTATCTGCTTGGTTACTGCCATTCCTAGGTAGTTAAAACTTCTAGATTTACAAGCTTAACACTCAATTTTCAGAGGCCCTTTTTTGGAAATGCTTGAGAAGTGGGTCCTATTATTTAGACAGGGAACTATTTGTGTTTAGGGCTATATGCTCACCAAGTTTTGTTTGAATCAGATATATGAACGTCTGCTGTTTCCTTGTAAGCTTCAATACACTTTTTTTAATCATTTTTCATTTCAGGAAACAGAAAAATCAGTTTCTTTGAGCGATTGCAGATTTTTTTTTTTTTTTTATTCATTTTGTATGAATTCTATTGATTCAAATGATTTTCTTTTTAAAGTTTTTTTTCAACTTTGAGTAAAGAAAAAATCATTAGAAATTAGATTGGGAGAAAAAGCAAGTTGATGTCCTTAGTTTAGCAGGTAGCTAAATTATTTCAGAAATAGGATAGTTGTGGAAGAATAGCAGTTTCAGTTTTGAAAAAGAAAATGAAAATGAGTCAATAGAACTCACAAGATAAATTAAAGAAAATTTTATCTCTGAAAGAAGTTGATTTTTCTATTCTTTTAAATAGCTTCAATTCATTTTCTCCAGTGATTTTTTTTTTGTGTGATTATTTTGAAAAATATTAAATAATTTTCTTTATATCCTAACAAAGTTTGATTTTTTAACATATTTTGTATTATTATTTTGCTTATCTTACAAGCATAATATTGACTCTGCCAATAGGAGGTATCCAAGGTCAGGACAGACAGAGAGGTAAACGCTTATATGTGGGTGCAACTGGCACTGAGACAGACTCAACAGTTACAAGAAACCATTTATTTGACATGAAAGGAGCTCACAAGATTTCCATAATCTTGGAAGTTCAAAGTCAGTGGTGGCCTCAAGGTCTTCCTCTTCTCTCCAAGATAGTCTCAAATGAAGGAGTGTCTCTTGTTAGCAAATGAGCATTCTTCTGACATCTTGACATTTCCAGGACAGTGTGGTTGACATCCAGTGATAGGAAGATGTTGATCCAAGGTGATCCAAAGAAGGGAAATGGAGATAAAGATAGACACAAGACACATATACACAAATGATCTAACACTTAGAAAATTTGGGGAAAGCCATCATGTTCTTGAAATTTGAAGTTTTTATTTTCTGTCCCAATCACCTATTCTGATTGGTCACTTCCTTGTTCTCAGATTCTAAGTGTTCACTCACTCAGCTCACCTGTTGCTAAATGTAACAAGAGCTCAACATAGATTGTGAGAGAGATCAAAAGCAATGTTTAGTCCAATTCCAACCAGAAATGATTCATCTTAGGACTTACATTCTTCTATTGTTTATATGTTTGTAAAGGAAAAAATTTCTATCTTTCTTTCTTTTTTTTCTTTCAAAAATATTTTAATGTGAACTTGGGTAGTAGGGGGTGGACCTGCTCAGAGCCTGAAAATATAAAATTTGTATTTTGGTAACCTTGACTGGGAAAATTTTACGTTATCAACAATGAAGAAAGATACGGCTAAGAGATATGAAATAAATGTGATCATGTTAAAAAAAAAATATGTTTATGCACAAAGATCACATTAGAATGAAATATCCTTCTCTTGTAATTACGAAAAGTCCCAAATTTTCACAAAGAAAGAAGAAAAGTTTTTGAAAGACTACCTACATGAAGCCACCAGGTTACAACATGGTCTTGCAAAGAAACAAGCAAAACAACTGGTTTATGAGTTTGCTTTAAGTAGCAATGAAAAATACCTGCATTATTGGGGAAACTTGTAAGCAAGCAAGTTATGACTAAATGTTCTGTTTCATGAAACATGATGGCACTTTATCTCTATGAATACCAGAAGCAATAAATCTTATGACAGCCTCTAGCTTTAACAGGAATAATATGTCCAAATTCTTTGCTAATTTAAATATACTCCAAAACTGAAATTGTGCCAGAGACAATTTGGAACATTAATGAGACTTGATTTTCATAAGCTAAAGAATAGCATGCAGAGGGAGAAAACAAATCAACAAAATAAGTTCAGGAGAATGTTAAGGGACAGTAATTGTTTGTTGTGCACTCAACACAGTTGGAAACCTTATATTCCTCCTTATATGGTCTTTCTCTGCAAGCGTGGCAACACTAAATGATTGATAATAGTCCATCAGGAATAATCAGTGTTATTTATGAGAGTAGATAGACGACCTCTCTAAATTTTGTAAAATTTTTGGAACACTTTCAAAAACATATAAGGGCTACTCCAGAAAAGAAATGTTTTGATAATAATGAACAATCACCAGAGCCATATTAATCTTGAAGCCATAACATAACATAATTCTTTTCACTCTATCTCCTTCACACTTCTCACAATTTGCAGTCCCTACACAGGAGTGTATTTGGTTCTCTAAAGGATTTCTGTAACATTGCTCAATGATTGGATTTCATTTTATCATTTCTTGGATGATTGCTCACATCCAAGACATGCATTGACAATGAGATTGCAGTATGACTATCTCATGCTTTCCCTTTACTATTCACTCTATAAAACATTGAAAGCAAGTTCAGAGTTATAGGTATCTTGCCTGTAAACTGAAATATTTTTACTGGTGAAGACTTCTTGTTGGTATATGTTACTGAGTGCAAAAACTTGGAAAACCACCATCACCATCATCATTATTGGAAAATCAACAAGAAACTAATGAAGTTTTACAAACTGTTCAACTTCATATTATCCATATAAAAGTGATAGTTCCCAGTGGGAACTGCAATAATCACCAATGAGAAACAATAGCCAGCTTTCCATTTCTATTAGCAGTTTCACTACTATTGAAATTATAATACTTCATTCTAAAGTTGTGCCTGGGACAATTTCAAGAAGCAGAGAGCAGGCACAGAGAAAATTCTAATAAATACATCAGAAAACTTGTATTGAAACTTGAGCATAGAACAAAGATCAGAAATTAGAAAAAGAGCATAAAGCCAACTTAAGAATTAAAAATAAAAACTAAAAAATGCCTAAAAGAATGAATGTTCAAGCTTTTCTGAAGATGTGGTAGTACCAACATTATCTGAGTGTGAATATGACAATGAGGTATTCGTGGACAGTGGCTGTAAATCAGAAGCAGATACTGATGACTTATTAGTCAGTATCAGTGACCAGCAGTGAGTGATTAGGTTATTGTAAACTTTGTGTCTGGAAAAAAGTAAACTTCATTGTTATGTTGGCCAGATAATGGGAGAAAAAGTGATTTCAAGATTAAACTTGCTTGAAAGAGATGATAAAACTTTCAATTTCCGGAAAATGAAGATTTTGGTGAAATGGCCTTTTATCAAATTATAAAAAAGTTACCTATCCAGTTTTCAAGGTATACAATAAGTGTGTAGGATGCTTTGTTTTTCCTAATCTTTGTTTATTTTTAACGTTGAATAATACTAAGGATAAAACCCTTATGTGTAGGCTATTTAATTGTGGCTTTTAATTTCTTGTGAAGTTTTTAAAAGTTTTTTTTTTCATGTTTAAGAAAGTTAACTGTTTTAATCCAATGGTTATTAAGACAATACAGTCATGTTCATTATATTTATTACTTGTGGTTTTATTTAAACATTGAAGAACCTGGAGATTTGATCCCTGGGGTCAAGTCACCCAGTGGAGATGATCAAGGCTCCCATAATATGGAGAGACTTGATTATTTTTCTTGTCCTTGTTTTTATAAAATAACTCTGTATCTATCAGAAATGTCCTGATTGATGATATAATATACAAAAGTACAATAACTGTGCTATATTTTGACAAAATATGAAGACTACATGTCAATTATTTAAAAAAAAACTTATAGCAAAAAATAAGAAAATGGGGATCAAGTCTCTCTCTTTCCCCTAAATTATAGAAGCAAAAATAATTTAATATAAAGATAAATGACATCAGGAGAGAAGATGGAATAATTACATTAGTTTACTTATTTTTGAAATTCATATTTTTTAACATTAATTTAACATAAGAATGATTCCAATGTGTTTATGGAGACATTTTATTTTTGTTTCTGTGTTAATAGTGTTCCTGAAGGACAAGTATTATATCTCCAAAGCCTTAAAATACTTTATTTATTTATTTATTTTGTTTTATTATTCATTAAAAGAAATTTCTACTTTTCAACATTTTGAAATTATTTTCTGAAGTTTCTAGATTTATACATAATTTTGAAATATAGCATATTGTTTTAATAATTTTTTAATTACTTATAAATCTAACCTGTTAGCTATAGTCTAATAGTTTTTCACTCATTTTATATCAATTATTAAATTAATGTGTAAAAGAAATTACTTA
The DNA here is from genome assembly GCF_030686945.1 of Centruroides vittatus. Taxonomy (NCBI): domain Eukaryota; kingdom Metazoa; phylum Arthropoda; class Arachnida; order Scorpiones; family Buthidae; genus Centruroides; species Centruroides vittatus. Next base: position 1,238,188 of record NW_027122708.1, on the reverse strand, counting down.
AATATGAATTTATTTGGTATATCTGTAGATATACCAAATAAATTCATATTTATTTGGATCTAATCATCATTATCAACATTATTCTCTAACATTATGATGATAAATTTAGCAGAACATTAATTTATAATACTATAACTTATGTTCATTTATTGTTCTCGATTATAATTAGAGGTTTAAATGTAATTACAATGTCACATTAATAATAATAATGTTATATTTTATCAAATAGGGTAATCTCCAACGGAGTAAAATCGTACAAGACCAGGTAGGAGAAGCAAAGTTGCAAGTATTAAAGATGTTGGAACACAGACCTCACATTGTAGACATCATTAGCAAATATATTAGTAAGAGAACTGTAAAAAAGAAAGAAAAAAATTGAAAGAAAAAACTAATTTGAGAATATTTTAATAGGCAAACAAACAGAATTTGTTTATAAAAATGACTCATTACTGTTTTAAAACATCAAAAGAGACTTTTTATAAATATTATCATAATTGTATTTTTGTCACTTGTTTAAAGATAATTCTAATGCTTGTGTTGCTTTGTTTTTACAACTTTTTTTCTGAAATGCACAATTTTCAACAAATGATACTCTTTGACATTATATCATTGTTATAAAAAAAAAGGGGGACACGTTTTTCCAAATATCGTTTTAAAATGCAATGGATTGTTGCACAAAATGAAATATTTGAAAATATAATGTAAATATTATATATATTGAAGAAATTTGTGAAATTGGATAAAACCAGAATCTGTATTCATTCAAAAAAAAATTTATAAATTTTTATTAATTGATTTAATTCATATATACAATCATTGTTTCAAATTTATTTTGTCAAAAGAAAAAAAAATTGAATTTTTTGGAAAAAAAATTTTAATTCGAGGAATAAAAGTGAGAGGAAACGAGTGTATACACAGGTTATCTCACTATTTTTAGTATGTTTATTGTGTATATTAATGTAAGTCACTTTCCCTGTAAATTACCATCATCACATTTGCAGGTTGATGTACATTTCCATCGAAACATAGGAATCAGAACTTCAACCAACATGAATGTGCATTTCACTGTCTATGTTAAAGCTTGTCTATGTCTAAATAAATAAATATGAAAATATTAGTGTGATTCGTCTTATTACGGAATGATCACTACTATATATTTTCCGATAGATGGCAGCATGAGCACTTATAAACGAATATGCATATATTATAATCACGTGTATAATACGAAAAATAAAATTAACGTACAAAAATTGAGAAAAACTTACGTTAATTAGCAAAGAATGAAAAAAAAACAAAATAACTCGTCTGCCGAAACCCGGGATCGAACCAGGGACCTTTAGATCTTCAGTCTAACGCTCTCCCAACTGAGCTATTTCGGCTGGTTCCTAGGGTGGTTGTAATTGATATTCAGTAATTTTTGATGTAATAAAATTTCGGACGCAAGTACTAAAATTGGAACCAAAGAGGATAAACAAGGCGCGAAAGCGTGAAGAATTTATTTTAATTGGACTTTTGCTCAGTGATTTTTTTTTTTTACTATTATAGCATCCCTTTTGTGTACATAATTGTGGGCAAATTAAATGTGAAAATGTACTGTACGTACAGTACATACAGATATAGTTTATTTTTTACATTAAAAAATATTACTCTTCATGTATATACATACATGCCTATTTATTTTTAACCAAGGGCAATCCAAATAATTGGAGTTTATTTCATTGCTTTATTGTAGAATTTAAAAAAATAAAACAAAATTTCGAGTACGATTAGCATCATGAGAATCTTAGAAGAAACATTACAAAGTCGCAAAATTTGAACAAATTTTCATGAAATTAACATTATATCTCTAGTGATGAATCGAAAAATTTGCAAGTATCCGGGGTTTTGTGAAAGTTTTTATTTTATTGTCTTCCAATAAAATAGCGAAAGAAATTAGTCCTAATTATTTTCAAAGTCGTTCCTAAATATTTACTGTAAGGAATAATGTTATAAATAATGAAATTATTTTATTTCGCTATTTTTCAGTTGACGTTTAATACTTGTAAACTGAAAATTTCTTAATAATTATTATACGTTTATTATAAAAATAAACATTTTATTTTTAAATCCACTGTTATGGTGATGAAATCTTTTAACATTCTGTGAAAATTAATTTTTTTCTCCAAATTGATGTTAATATTTTGGATAAATTGTAATTTGGTAAATGAAAGATTGCGTGGATACTCGGACAGTAAGAGATTCTCCTATACAGTGAGATACGAATTACAGTTGCCAAATTTATCAGACGCCGTAGTTAAATCTTCATTCCGCACAGTCTATCAAGAACTCCACACACATGATGATATTTAAATTTTACACAAAACTGGAAATGTCAAATTCTACACTTAAGTATATTGCATACGAGTTACTATGAAACGCCGTAAACATTTGGTTTGATTGTTTCCATCCCCAGTATGTCTTCTTTGTCTTTGCTTTTCCCGTGTTTTTATGGGATCAGCATTCTCATCTTTAATCTGTCTTCAATTCTCTCTCTATCCAGGGCGTCCTCTCTCCCAAATCCTCTGTTACCTTGTCTCTATCTCAGTTTCGGTCTTCTCCGCTTCCTCCTATCACTTCCAACTTCCCAATCCTCTTTCCAACACAGTCCTCACTTCTCTTTACATGTCCAACCATCTTAATCTATTTTCCTGTATCTTCTTATTTATAGGATTTGCTTTGCTGTTCCTCTTATATAATCATTCCTAATTCTGTCCGTCACTGCCCACTAGTAGTCAAGCGGTTCCGTTCCCTACACACTGCTAGTTCGGTTGTGGACGGGCTGGCCACGTGGAGTTTTCCGGGTTTTCTACACGTCTTTAACACATGAATAGGGACAGTTTACCCTTAAAAAAAGACCTCCCGGAAGGCATGGCCCAAGTGTTGCATTGCCATAACTAGAGTTTCTCATTTCCCGGTTTTTTGCTTATCTCGGGATTCCGGGGAAAAAGTGAACTGTTTCCCAGGTAAAATTAATTACAGGTATTTTTAAAATGAAAAATAATTAAATCATTCGATTTTATTTTATAAGTAATTTAATTATACTTTCTATTTGCAAAATTTCCTCATCTTTAACACAACATAAGAAAAAAGTGAAATTTTAAGAAATTTGCGGGATTTCCTGGATTAAAAAACAGCCGGGATCCCGTTGGAGAAACCATAGCCATAACAAAACAAACAAACTGTCTGTCACACAACACAGCCATCTCAGCATTCTCATCTCCGCTATCTCCATTTTCTTTTCCTGGGCTCTTGTAATTGCCTATGTCTTAGCACTGTACATCACTGGAGGTCTTACCACAGTTTTGTGTAATTTCTTTTTCATTTTGCAGCTTATTATTACACAGCATCTCTCTCATCTTTCTCCAGTTCACTCTGAACTCTATACTGGATTTATGCACTCATTCCTCCATCACTTGCTACATATGATCTAAGATACTTAAATTTGGAAGCTGTTAACTTTTTACCCTGGATTTGTATACAACTCTCATCCCCTCCACCAGCTGTCATATATACTGTCTGCTTTACTGATCTTCATGATCTTCTGCTTCTCTACCTTATCTTAGAATATTTCACACAGCACAATGTTTAGGGGCCGGATGGCCGAGCGGTCAAGGTGGCAGTCTACTGCTCTGGGAGACCCGCAATCAATTCCGGACGGGTCGAAAAATACGCAGGAATTTTTTGGATATGTCGGGTCCGCCCCTCACCACCTGGCCGCCTTATTGTGGGCTTGCTATAAGAGGCCCTCTTAGCGCCCACAGGGCGGAAAGAGCAAAAAGAACAATGTCATCCGCAAACGGCATAATCCACTGTGGTTGTTCGGAAGGAGATCTTTGTGGGTTCGCGAGTAGCGGTTACAAATAACGACGCAGAGATAAAAATTCACACAATGAATATTCCTTTTTATTTCCTCCGAACGCGGTTCTTTTAATACACGGATCCCAACTCGACAGAATTTCTCTTCTATATCTTTGCAGGTGAGTGAGTCGCCTCCTATTATTTTTACAGGTGATTCCACACGCGCGCGTAACAAAGAACAAACGAATAAACTTAATGACTAACTTAAAACGAAACTTACATCTAGCTTAAAATAATAATGAAAAGAAAAGGATACACTTAGGAAAGCAAGGGAACGATAGGAAAGAAAGTAGTAAGTACCCGGGTCCAAGTTGTCTGATCGATGTCCTTAACGATTCTCGTACCTCTTTCTCCCTCTTTCTCTAATAAACGAGCGGTTCTATGTCTGGATTCTCTCTCTCTTAGTGTCCTATGGATCTTCGTATCTCTTTCTCTCCCTGGTCTTTTCAGGTTCTCTGCCTCTTGGCTGCGGTCTTCTCTCTTTCACCCTCTTTCGGGTCTGGAGCGATGCGTCCAACGTCTGTCTTCCTCGAGGTCCAATCCAAAAGTGACTACTGTCCACTGTTACGCTGCTTTGGGCTTATACTTCCTTTGTCTATCTCCCCAAATTCGGGAAAGTATTAATCTTCTCCCTCTTTGTTTAACTGATGATTCTTGGAAAGGGTAATACTTTCCCTCAAGCGGTGACAGTTTACGTATGAATTGCTGAGACAAAGGAAAGGAAGTAAGAAAGTAGAAACGAAGGAAGAAGAAAGGAAGTAAGAAAGTAGAAACGAAGGAGGAAGAAAGAAAGAAAAAAAAAAAAATATATATATATATATATATATATATATATATAATTAGAACTTACGAACTATAAAACAAAAAAAAAAAAACACAATATGGCTGACAGCCACACCACAGTGCCTTGCTCTTCGCATCTTCCACTAATACATCCATCACCAAATCGAAACGGGTTTAGGGATGAGCCCTGATGCGGTCCTACTCTCACAGTAAATCCCTCTATCATACCTATACCACTCTTTACTTGAGTCATTGCTCCCTTATACATTTTCTTTACAAGTCTTACTTACTTTTCTGGTATTTCCCTTATTCTCATACATCTCTATACCTCCCATCTAGGCACCCTGTCGTACGCTTACTCTAGGTCTATGAATACCATGTGAAGGTCTTCCAGCCTCCACTTTTCCATCAGCCGCTTTAAAGCAAAGATCGCATCTGTTGTTCCGCTTCTCGGCATGAAACCAAACTGTTCCTCACCTGTAGCTGTCTCGTACCTTAACTTTCCTTCCACAATTCTCTCCCAGATCTTCATTGAGTGCGATATCAATTTAATTCCTCTGTAATTCCCATATTCCTGACATCTTTTCCTCTATAAATTGGCACCAAAATATTTTTCTTTACTCATTTGGTATCTGCTCTTACTGCCACAGTTTTTTCATAAGATCCCATACAATATAAACATACTTCAGCTGGGATCTGATCAGCTTCTGTTGCTTTCCCATTTTTCATTTTTCTAAGTGCCCTTTCCACCTCCTTCTTGCTGATATCTGCCACCACTCCATTTGACTCTCAATCCTCGCATAGTACTGTACTCTTGAATTTTTTCATTCAGTTGCTTCCTATCAGTATCAGTACATGTTTTAAAATCTCTTTTCTGTGTGGACACTAAGAATGCCTCTTTCCACAGCCATTATGGGTTCGGCCAGACACATAATGGAGACAACCGGGTGGCGAGGAACAAGGCCCGACATATCCGGGATAGACATCCATGAAAAATTCATGGGAAGTCGACTCGCCCTGATTCGATCATGGACCGCCAGAGTGGAAGATTGATGCCTTAATCGCCTCGATCATCCGGTATTCGATACAAATAATTGTTATAACAGTATTTATTTAGTTTAATTAAGGCAGAGTTCTCTATCACACCGACTCATATTGACCAACCCATGGGAATCAAAGCATGCCCGGTGGACAAAACAGTCGATCTGGAACCCACGGGTAGTTTCGTATCAAAGTTCAATTCAGTTTAATCCTGTAAAGTAAGCAAACAATATTGGAAAGAGTTAAGACAATTTCATAAATTCAAAAAGTAAATTACTATTTTTCAAAAATCTTAAATGTGATAAAAAATTGAAGCAGTTCGGTCGAATGCTTGCGTTAGTTCTACATAAGATAATAAAATTTATTAAATAACTATTAACTATTTAGTTAATGGTCCTGCCTTTTGTCCCAGGCAGGTCGGTCGGAGTCCAACAAACGGAGATTATTATATTAATAACGACAATAATAGATTTAAAACTTTATTTATTGAATTTCCTTATAAGCTACGTTTTGTGTAAAAATTCTATTATCTTGTAAAAGTTTCCGTAATTGTTGACAAAGCAGTTCTTACTTGATGTTGCTCAAGTCTGGAATTACGATCTTCAAGCGTGTCAACTGCTCTTTTACATTTGAATTTACTTGATCAATATTGCATTGTTTTTCTCAAGCATTTTCTTCGACATCGATACTTATTCGATTATTACTATTAACATATCAATAATAACAATAAAAATAAAAATAAATTTTACAATGTGTTATGAAGTACCGCCATCTGTTGAGAAAGAAACACAAAAAATGAAATCACAAACCAACAAACATTTGTTATTATATTATTAATAATAACAAAATAAGTTAATATGCTCTTTTCTTCTTTTCTCTTGTGTTCTTTTCATTCTTTTCCTCGGGGAGAAAAATGTGATCCTCTGTCATTTTAGTATTATTTCCACATTTTTAAGAAAGTTGAAACGTGATAAAGTAGAACCCAATGAAATGTATTAAAAAATATAATAGCGAGAATTTTTCTTCGTTGAAACAATCTAGTTTTTCGGATTCCTAAATAGTGCATGCTTATAAGTGACAAGAGGGTAAGCGAGTAAAGCAATGATGGAGTTAGTTTCATGAAACGAACTGTACCATTGCTTTACTCGCTTTTTTTTTTTTTTAATTTTTAATTCTGCCCAGTGGAGACTAAGAAGGTCTTTTCTTATCAAGCCCATTATGGACTCAGCCAGATCTACAATGGAATAGGGCCCGACATATTCAAACGGTTCATCCCCGAAAAATTCCTGAAATGTAGCTATCCATTCGGATCGATTCCAGGTCCATCAGAGAGATAGTCTGCCAACTTAACTACTCGACCATCCAGCCAATTTGGTTTATTTGCTTAGTTGCTTGTCACTTAGAAGCATCCAATATCAAAAAATGAATACAGTAATTTAAAAAATAACATTAAGAATAATTTGTTTCGGTAATCCATTTCAAAATATTTTCTTAACATATATTAAACCGTCAGATTATAGTAGGCCTAAGGAAACACCTAGAAACTAAGACTCGATTTCATATTCGAGCAGTCTGCATCATCGCTATCTCTCCAGTAACCTTGGCCTATAGAAATAGATGGTCAGCAACAAAGAAATTTTCAATGCAATCTAAAATTTATCACAATTGAAATAAATATTTAGAGAATTATTATGAATTAACTGCAAATAAACATTTTTATTATATACTGTATGTACTGAAGATGGTTTACTGATAACATTAAACTTTCGAATCTTGATAAGATATAAGATGTAACAATATCATGTGACGGAAATGACCATATATTCCTCCATTCGTGAGAATTATTTCTGTCGCCGAAATTGCGATATTGATATTTAATTTCTGAAATTTCATAAGAGATAAGTTGCAAAAGAAAGATTTTAGTGTGGACTCAAAGAAATTGAACCCGCTTGTGATCCGTGATCTGTTTCAGTGTTTGAACCAAAGGGCATAGTGCAAATGGAATTGACATATCTATAGTGACAGAAAGCCCCCCGTAAACTTTCCAGATCAATTCTTAGAATTATCGTTAATCTTTTGAGTCTTATCTTTAGAACCTAAAAGGAAAGTTATGCTGTTGCATTAAAACTTGAAGTTTAAAAGTTTAAACTCGAATCTCGTATCTGAGTTACGCGGGTTTCAAAATAGTGTATTTTGCTTTTTCAATTGACACAAATAATTTAATAAATTTATTATTTTTAAAGATTTAAAAACGTTAAAAAAATATCGTTACAAGGAAAAACTTGAAACAAAAAATGAACGTCATAAAAAATTTTTCATCTTTTAAAAAGATTACTTAAAAATCTAAAACCTAGTTTTGTGAAAAAATATACGTTTTATTCTTTTATTGGAAAGATAAAAATACAAAATTATTTTATTTTACAATTTGCATCACTCTTGTTTTAATTTTCATAGATCAAAACATTAACAAGAAACTGTTAATATTTGAATAAATAGCATTACACTATAATTATTCATTATTTCTAATGGATGTTTCATATAACAATTTTTTGATGTACTGCTTATTCATATAATTATGCTGCATTGAAAATTGTTACACAGAACTATCTACTTAGTGTACATCTTTTAAATTTAAAATCTTTTTCAATATTGTATGTACTGTAGATAAACATATTTATGATGGCATGCTTCATTTTTCTCTTTTAAAAAATGACTTTTACTATTCAAATATTCAAAATTATACTTATTAATTGACATATTGCTCGTGGAAAACTATATTAACCGAAACTATAACTTTAAAGTTTTTCATACATTTCGGGATTAAAATCATATAATAAATCATTTATTCAGAGCAGATAATACTCCGGATGAATAATTTGCATATATCCAAAATAGTCGTAAGAAGTAATAGTCAAATTGAACTAGAATAATACGTAAGTTACCGTTATTGGGTTTAACATTTTAAAATATATATATATATATACGTGTGTATATTTATAAACTTGCTATTAAAATAAAACTAATTATTATTTTAAAAGATGAAAAAAATTATTGTCGTTTACAGCGAAATAGAGTTTGAAAATCAGCAAAATATTTTCAAATGTGTGTCTGCGATTCTCCTTTCAGACAACCAACTTATTGCTGATCTTATGGAGGGGAAGTGACAATAGCATCGCAAACCCGCGAGGTGAAAGTTAGAGGGTCCTTCTAGGAAGTTCAGACAGAAAGATCCAATCATTTTCTATATATATTGTGGGACACAAAAGTTTTACCATTCCTCAAATACTACTTGAGTAAAAATTTAGAAAATAATTATTGCTGTATTGTTAAATATATATATTTCTTTGTAAGTCTAATTGAATTAATTCCTCAATATCAGTATTATAATTTTTTTGCTGTTGTTGACTGTAGCTTATAAATATTGATTTACATTTCTATAATATAATCTTTATTTGGAGATGATTTAATTGTACGATCGCATTTTAAAATCTAATAATATTATTCATTACTATTTTTTATTATATGTTTTAATTAAAAATTATTATCAAATTTTATTATATTAATGAATTGTATAGTTTAGTATAGTGAGTTTGTATTTCTTTTATCATATGATTATAAATCTTTTAATTGCTATACTATAATGAATTAACATATAATAAAATGTGAATTATTATTAAAAAATTAGCCATTCATTATTAGTAGATTTTCTCAAGATATATTAATTACCTTTCTTTATATTACCTTAATATATTTTTAATTAAATGTTAAATTTTGGATATGTTTCATTTATATGTTCTATTAAAATATTGTTTTTATTTAACGTTTTACCTTAAAATGATTCTGTAAAATCGAAAAGTAGTAGCAACTTTTAAGAGTTTTTAATAGTGAAAATGAGTTTTGTGGCCTTCTCTTTGCGTATTAATATGTGTAAAATATTATAATATGCCCTTGAAAGAGAGGGATCGGGACCAGTAAAACCACCCTTTTTAAGCTCCTTGACCTGATAACAGTTCTAACCCGGATTAACATCGGGGATGAAAATGGGTTCCTTAATGGAATAAGCAAAAAAAAAAAAAAAAAAACTGCCAAATTCTTATTATCGAATGAAGTTTGTTGCCTAATTAAGTTTTAATTGTTTTATTTGAAAGCATCATTTACGATAATTATCTGTTGGAATTCAGCATGCAATATTCTATTTAATGATCATGCAACACAGATACGTTCTCGTCGAATATTAAAAAGAAGAAAAAACTTTTATGCGGAAAACTATAATAGTTAGTAACCTCATAGTCCAAATCCAATAGAAATGAACCAAACGGGACATAACTGTGTCAAATGACGCCCAATAAGTGAACTGGAAACGTTTATTTTATTCAACTATATGCAATAGGGCTTAACTTATATGCCGCTTTTCACTCTATAATCCATACTATTGAATCCTCCCAATAAAATTAATATAAAAATAATAATAATATAAATATATGGTCATTGAATGCTGTATTTCACCTACGATATAATTTTAACAATAATTATTTAATATAAAGAAAGTCTTACATTTATATTTTTATATACACTTTTAATTATTAAACTTATTCTTAATTAAATAATAAACGTCTTATTATACAGTATTTTGTTAATTATAGCCAGATAATTGTTTAGCAGACAAATCTTATATATTTAAGATACGCTGGGGGTCTAACTAAGCTTTAAGTAAAAATTAGTTTCTATTTATATAAGTAAAGGGCAAATATCGTTTCTATAAATGGAGTGCCATCCTTCCCAACCATTTTTACAAAAAATAAGAAAATAGATCCATCGTACAAATTTACTACTTTCATTTATATTTTAGTTTTATGTAATTATTAAATAATTGGTTTTTTTTATTTGGTGTCGGCTTAATTAGAATTTTAAATGCCAGAATAAAACGTGGAAAAATGAAAGATGCTGTCATTGGAGAAGTGAAGGTAAAAGATCAGAGAACAATATCTGCTTCTCAGTGTTACATTTCTCGTTCATAAAGCACACGGCGAGTTACGAGAATTGTTAAACAATAGTTTAGCATGTAAATTGGTCAATGTGCGAAGTCTGTCATTTTTAAAATCTCTACAAGTTTTATAAATAATAATTTAGTTTACAAGGTTCAAAGAAAACAAATTCGACATTTGTGTTCCAGAGAATATTTTCTCAGCATTTAAATAAATAAATAAATATGTAAATAATTATATCTTTGTAAAAAGTATAGTGTATACTACAGAGTTAGAATTCGATGTGTAACTTACATTTAAATTTTGAAATAATATAATAGTTGCTCTCTGAAATATATTACAATATATAAAGCTTATACACTTAGGCTATTAATATTGTAATAATATACATGTGTATGTATATATGTTTTATTAGTAATACTAGAAAAATGATCATTTCGTTTTATGTTTCAAATAAAATTACAGATGAGGAAACTATTCTACGAAAATGTTGGAAGCATAGTAACTTTTAAAGACGCCAAATCACTCTTCTAATCCGTGTCATGTTTGCGTCAATTCTAATTGATTCATCAATGAAAAACAAAATGGATATTTTAACAAATCGTTATTGGTTACAACTATCTTATTACTGTTATATATATATATATATTACTTTATATGGTAATGACATAAAATTTCTGCAAGTTAATACAATGGAAATTTATTAAACACGTGCTGTTTAATAATTATGAATAAACAAAAATTTTCGATTCACGGATTCACTTTATAATTACATTCAGTTTGTTTCGAACCACAATACTCAAGCCCATTTTCATTTGTAGGCTTGTAGCGTTAAGAATGGAGATCCAAGTCTATATGTATACATACAGTATTTTTAATTATTAGATCAATTAAAATATAATTTATTTTTTTGGGGGGAATAAAATATTAAGTTATTGTTATATTATATAAAAATCAGATTTTAGTAATATGACTCGTGCCAACAATTTTCTATGGTTGTTTTCTCTCGTTCATTTGTAGATAGCCTAATCTTTTAGTCTATCAGTGAGGACTATTAAGATTAATCTGATATAATTTCTGTAGACCTAAGTAGTAATGAAGATATGTGGAAAGTTTTATCGGATAAAGTACCAGTAGACGACTATTTAGATATTGCTCAAGGGCAGAGTGCATCCAGATCAACTCTGGGTTGATTTAACCCGAGTTAAATTAATGACTTAACACTGTGCGACAAAATCGAAATAGTTTCTGGTAATTCAAATTTTCTATCTCTGCATTTCAATTTTGAAATTTAATAATCACCAGGCCTACTTAAAAAAAGTAAGTAAGTAAACCAAAACCGCTACTTCGTCTTAAAAATATGTAGAGTATTTATTATTTAAAATGTTGTTCGAATGCTTCATACTCTTTAAAATTAAATTGCTTTCTCCTTCAAAAAAAATCGGAAACACGAAACGAGAACGAAACGATCGTAATCTATCGGAACAAAAAAATACAATAGCCTGTTTGCGGACTAAACTCTCACAATCCCACATAAACTTTTTAATCTTGTGTCCCTACAATGAACTTAAACTATTACTTTTACTTTTTTCTAATTGCATTTTATTTTTACTTTTTAAAAATACTTCTAAAAACAGTACAGTGTTGTCATCTATGTATTAAATAGGAAAATAAAAATCATTTCATTCATTTATAATAAGGAAAAATACAATATGTATAGAAAAACAATTAAACCCTCCGGCGCAAAATATCAACTTACAGAACAAATCTTAATATTTTGATGGGGAAGACTAAAAATTGATGGAAGAATATCTGGATCAAATTATTTCCATTTCTTCATTTTGTTTTTAAATTTAAAGTTTTCATGGTATAAATATAGAATACTTATTCAAATCGAAAATAAATATTCGTGGACTTTTTTTAATATATCAAAATAATTTATTAAATAATCCTCCGTAGTAAGAGTGATTCTCAGATTTACCCTTCATAAAAACTTTGTAGTACGGGGATCGATCCGTAAATTTTCAAATGTTCATTAAAAGAGATGGTTGTAGTAGTACGCCGACCTTCGGGGCCACAGCTAGTGTATTCGACGCCTCAGGCGACACAAATTTCCTACGCCCCACATCCCCTCGTCCGGGGAAGCCAAGAGGAAAATCGAGTAGAATTATAAGCGTATATTCGTAAATTTAAAACTAAGACAACATAAAGTTTGGTGAACTACAAGTTTTCCTGTCCATTTTTTTTTTAAATACAAATATATCGTTCGAACAGCCGTCTCTTTTTAATTCGATCCAGTCGATCTCGTAAGGGGTCTAAATATATTTATAATAGCGCATACAACTACACAAAATTTTAAAATCTATTCATAGGTACAGTACATTGATAAACTTAGATGCAAATCGTATTGTTAATAAATTGATTAGTAACGATGACCCATTTTAGGACCGGGAGCAAAACAAAGTAAAATATCATCTGAATGATTAGGACTTTTTGTCATTTGAATAGTCTAACGTTTCTGTTTATAAATATGTACTGTACACTTCAGATTTGATTTCTTCACAGAGACTAGCGAGCTTTACAGAATTTTCATTCTAGATGAAAACTGCGTGTAGAAAATCTACCGTTTCTCTACAATTTTATTTATTTTCAAATTTAATGTAACTTACAAGCATATTAAAATATAATCAAATCCGTTGATAAGTAAGTAAAATACATTCTTGATTCATTACAATTATTTTATTAATCATCAAATAGCAGATTAACTAAAAGTTTCAGATCTGGAAACATTTTTTTTTGTGTGTGTGAAATGTTTTTACTGTTTACAGACAGCAGCTAAATTGTTGGATATCCGTAATACAATTAACAACGAAAACACTAGGAAACAGTAGCAGGGATTAACGTAATACAGTATATAAAATCGCGAAACAATTGCGAGTGAGGCAACTGTCATCCGGTAATGTGACGATAAACCTTAGCGAATAATTTGTACAAAATGATTTTTTTTTTCATCGAATTTGACGCCGCAAAAGTCCGATACGGATATAAGTTGTAATGTTTCTAGATTGCGTATTGTTGGAACATAAAGAGTCGGATATCGATACGAATAAAGGATGTTTTCATTCTTGCGAGATGCATTAGCCAGAGGCTGAAATGTTAAAGAGGGGTTGCCTTAGTCGGGTCCCGCATCCAGGTAGGTCCATTATCTCTATTCTGATCACAAAACAAGCGAAGGTATTTACGAAGAAAACTGTCTGAAAGTATCTGACATCCTTTATCTCGTTTCGGATTGATCTGTCGATTTCCATTCGATCGCTTTCGGTGGTAATGGCTTGGGGGAGATCGATCTGTACTCAATACATCGGTTCTTCTGTCTCGATTTGTACGAAAACGTTATTGACAAGTTAGCCTTATAATGGAAACGAGCGATTGTCGTGCATTTAACTTATTAAACATAGTAAAGCCTACAGGCTATATCAATTCGAATTCGAGCGAGATGAGTGGGCGCGGTTGCGCGTCGGTGCCGAATCTCGTATTATTTACTTTACTCGGTTTATCATTTTCGAGATTTTCACAATTCTTGTTTTTTTCCACGGTTTTAAGAGTTGTCGAGAAGTATCGAGAAGTTGAAAGGATTGTTGGCATCTATTAGTAACTATCCGCTCATTAGAATCTTTAATATTGCCGTTTCTCGTTAATTATTAGAGTAAGAATTAAATTTTAAGGCGTAACGAATAGAAATATACGTAGATAAGATATAGTTTTGGAAAATTTATTTAGTTTTGTGTTACTTTCAGGGGGATTATTTGTCATGGCGGAGGCGTCGAAAGTCATTCGTACAAGTGTGACGTTCCGAGTTGGCACACGCTTCATTCGTCGTGAGACCTGTAAGGTGTAGGTCGTTGTGAGTGGTGTTTCTATACAACATCGAGACTCATTCACCGTCAATCTAAGTATCAAGATGTCCCAGCAGCGGGATGTCATCGAACAAAAAGGAAACCAGATCGTCCGCATCAACAGCGACAGCAAAACGGATCTGGACGATCTGTTCAAGGCGGTGATGCAGCCTAAAGACAGTCAAGTACCGCAGAGTGTACCCATGAGAATGCGCAATTTACCTCCGTCTTTCTTCAAACAGCCGGACAGGGGATCGAAATCGGCGTCTCACAGTAGAGAATCTAGCACGGATGCCACATATTCTGGACCTCCTCCCCCTACGCAACAACAACAGCGAGGTTTGACTATCAACCACCCCAGAGCTAACAGTTCTCCGGCCACTCTTCAGCAGACCTATACCGCCAACAGACAAACGACGTCGCCCACCCAGCACCTCAGACAGCAAAGTTTTGAGATTTCCGACGATGTCCCTCTCCCTTCTGGCTGGGAAATGGCGAAAACGCCTTCCGGACAAAGATACTTCCTCAAGTAAGTACCAACACCGAATTCGAAAACTTAAGTCGTACGCGGCAAAATCGTCTATTTCCTCCGCAAACGGTACTCCCAGCAAAACATGTCAAAAGGTGGATATAGGGTCAAATTACTAGTTTGGCCCTAACCGTAGCGACGTCATATACCATTCGGAAATCATGTTACCTACGCTCGTGACATTTATTATTTAAAGCAACTTCTACTTGCAGTTTAAGAAACATTCCCCCTTTCTATCCACTCGACTTTCTTCGACGTCACTTCTTTATCGAACTTTTTAACTTCGGATCATCATCCAAATATTTGCCACTACTGTAAAAACTACGCAGACGTGAGTGACTTGCGGACATTTTTTTTAAAGTCTGGAGACACCGTAGAAACGTAATTAAATTATATATATATGTTAACACGAAGGAATACTTTTTTAAATAGAAATTTAGTTCTTTCGAATGTAATAAAAGTCAAGGCGCTACTCTACAGAATGGCTTTCGGTTCATCTTCATAAATCCGATAAGGCCTCGACGTTAATGCAATTGTTGATAATTTATCTCGAATTCTGTAACACTATTACGACAAAGGGCTATAAACCGCCGTGACTTCATTTTATCATTAAAGGATGTTAGTTCTGATAAAAAAAAATTATGTCCCGCACGCCGTATTTTTTCGTTCTTGTACTTCCTTTTTTTTACGACTTTAAATACGGTAATTTGTACGTTTATTCGACGGACCGAAATAATTAATGGTAATTAATTACTGATAGTAGAAACTCGTTGATTTATCGTAGGATCCCGCAAACTAATTTGCGCGACGTACGAAACGATCGTCGCATCGACGTCATCCCGGTAATAGCCTTTTATTTCCAAGCCCAGCAGGGATATACACCTGTTTGGCGTATGACTAGAGTTGTAAAGCATCATCCGAGCGATTAAAGAATGACTCAAATGACGAAAAAAACCTTAGACGACGTCATCCAATCGGAAATGACACTTGCAAAAGTTTTTTATTTTTTGTTCTTTCGATATCTGTGCATTTCGAATTTCGACCGAGGAAAAATATATTTTGGGATCTGTTATTTTCGTTCGTCGTATCCCGAAGCCGTGTGTAAGAAGTGTGCAAATTGCCCCCTGGCACCGGTTAGCGATAAGTAGGCTTTGTCAACATGGGGCGGGTTTTTCTTTTATTTTGTCAACAAGACGGTGCAGTTGAGGGCGGGCACCCCTCCGTCCACGTTCCGGATACGTCGACGGTATTTTGTTAGGGCGTCCGAATATATATCGGTCTCACCCCGAGGTAAATCACCGTCCGTTTGGTTCCTTTTTCTCCTTCCTTCTATTTTCGGCCGGTTGCACGTGCACGGCTCTTGGCAACGACTCGAGCCCGTCCCCAGGCAAACAACAATACTATCGAAACTGTTAATAAATCTCATTGGACGGGTTCCGTCGGCTTTACGTGACCGAAGCGAAAGTTTATAAAACAACACCTGCTGGCCCCACCGCCGGCTCTTCCCCGGGCATTCGGGCACTACCTTCGACCTTTCGGTCCCCGCGGCTTCCATTGACCTCCTTCCTTTGTCTGGCTGCTTATCCCCCGCCCCGGCTCCGGCTCCCAGACCTTTCAAGGACTCCGGACCGTCGCATTACCCGCAGCGGTGGGGTAGCGTCGGAGGGGCAGATCCACGCCTTTTAGGCCTGGTGTTGATCGCCGACGCTGGGTTTACGATCGAAATCGGAGTCGGACCGGGCGACGTCATTCGGCCAGTTTCCGATCGACCGAAGCTTCCTGCCTCTCTTCGCGCTCCCGCACGCGTTGCCACCTGCCGATCGGTCACCCGCGCGATATTTATGGCGGGCGATGATTTGTCCTATATTTCCGGGGGGAAGGAGCGATTACGGGAAACTCGACCGGATCTGGGATTTTTTGGCACCGGCGGACCCGGCCGATGCGTCGGGCGGCAGTGCCCGCCCCATCCGCGGTCCGACGCTTTAGGGTGCCAGAATCGTTGGGTCGACGATGGTGGCCGTGACGTCACCGATTCGTGACGGAACTCGTATTCACGCTTGGCCACGTATTCGAACTTCTTTCCGAACCGGTCGTCGTGCCGAGTAATTACCGCCTTTCCATCCGGGCAGCCGCAGCGTCTTCCGAAGGACGCCCGAAGACCTACGGACCCCTTCCGTCTGCGGATCGGAGAAAGATCTCTTTTCTCCCCTCTCCGAATTTTCGATGTTTCGAAAAAGTCGCCACCCCCGGAGTTAAATTTAGCTTCCCAGTCGTCTCCGTTCTAGCGTTGGGTGTCGTACTTGGTGACACATCCATTGTACATTAGGCGAAACGACAGACATTGGCAACGTACAAGGCCGACTGGCGCCTTCTGGCTCGCTATCGCTCTATATATAAACGCTCCTGGTTACATCAGTCTGTACCGATTCACCTAGTACACGTGCAAACTTTTGTTCCGTGCGGAGAACTCGTTTTTGGTCGGGAAATCCCCCGCTTTCACCCGGTTGGGGAACCTTCCATTGTATGCTCTCTCCGTTCCTTCAAGGTTACCGCTCGGACGCCATTATCGACTTACTGTGTGGTCCCCGGATCCGGCTTTTCCTAGAAAGATCCCTGTATTTGCCGAATTTTCTTGGCTTTCGGCCGAAAGAGAAAGCTCGGACGAGGATTGTGTTTCCTCCCCCCGCATTACCCACGGTCCGAGGCGTGGGAAGACGAAAAAGTAGCAGCTTTAACGGGGTACAGGGTGCGGAGGAGCCGGCATCCGGGATTTTACCTCGGTTATTTACGGTGGTTAGGTGGGCAAGACGACGCGACCCTGGATGTATTTTCAGCGGAATGGGTCCTTCCTGGCGTTAATGAAGTATCCGCGCTTCGGCCCCGTTTTATTTTTAGTCTGGCGACTGTTTGTTGGTTACGGCTATATATAGAGGCGCAGATCGTCTCTCTACTCCGCTCTTCCACGTCCGGAAGTGGGCGTCGGATGAACGAAACGAGAAAAGTCAGACTCCTCCCTATCTCTTCGTCATCGACCCATCTACCCTTTCATTCATTCGGTTCTCCATTCATTTCCCCGTTCTTAGATCACACGGAAATAATTAGACCCGCTTGGAAGCCACGAATGGATAGGGAAGGGCTGCCTCCGTTTAGCTCCGAGTTACCACGTCCACCCTCCTTTTCGATTGGCGTGGAATGCGAATTCCGTCCGTTCCAGTTAGCTCGTCTACCCGATTGTCGGGGATCCACCAATAACTGGAAGTCCAAGGTCACACAACCCACCGTCTAGACCGGGCATTCCTCTCCTCGCGCCGCGTCCCACTGCAATACAATTGCGTTGTTCATCGCCACTTTCTCTTTCGGCCCATTTTCGGGCTATCCGAGTGTTTGTACGTAAAGACGGCGCCCGAGGGTGAGAACGAGCGAAAAAAGAAAAAAAAGCCGTCTTCAGACAGGATCGGCTTGGCCTAAAAGCGGGGCACTGACCCTGGATAGACCGAACCTCCTCATTGGTCGGTTCCGTTGCCTGGCAACACGACTTTACTCGCGCCGACACGCCGTTGTCGATTTGCCTTTGGTCACGTGCTTCGCGCCGGTCTTCCCTTCGTTCCACTTTCGCCGAAACTTTCTGATCGGCTGATCACGTGATCCGGCCGAGCGTCGATTGTCGATTTCCGCGCGTCGCCTCTCCAACGACTTCCTTCCCGGCATCTGTCGGAATCGGACATCCCGTTCCATCCCGCCCCGACTCAATAATAATGGAGAAAGAATTTACACTATTCCCGCTTTCCGTCGGGAAACGGTTTTGCGCGTCGTTACTCTTTCGACGGCGCGTATTGCGTTTCCAGTTTGGAACAGATTCGGCGTATCGGGATCCAACTGGCGGTTGTTGCACTTCGTCGTGCCTCGAGAGACGATGGCGGAAACAATAGCGTCCTCCTCGACCTCTTGCGTCATTTGACACACTTAAGTTGTCACGATGTAACGTTCCGCGCGCTCGTCGCAGTCTTCTGGCGGCCGCGTTTGTTTATCTCCGTGCGAAAAGGGGGGGGAAGGCGTCCGGTTACTCTGTCGTGCCTCTACCTGCCACAGGTTGCACGTGAGTCTGCAACACCTGCCGCGGAAAGCGCTCTACGCGATAACGTCACTTGAGCGTGGGAGGACGGCCGGAAGTTCCTTCCCATTTCCGGCCATTGCGGTTTCTGAGTCGGCCGCGACCGGGAGGGACCCGACCACACCCGGTTCGGATAACCGGCAGATAAGCGGTGTAAACTGTGTCTCTGGGCTATCCGGAAGTCCGTCGTTCCGAGAAACGCGCGGGTGGGGTCCGAGCGTTTTTTTCCCTTCCCCGTTTCGGGCCTCGTCGACCCGACCCCGAGTGCCAATCGAACGACGGTACCGAACACGGGAGACAATGGTTAACCGAACATAAAAGAATTCTAAGAATAGAAGGGGAACACTCGGTTCGTGCGACGACGTCGGCAGCGGCCGACAATTCTCGTCTACCTGTTTTGTTCCCGTGAACCCTTCCGGATGACGTCACGGCAAAGTACGACTGGAAAGACGACGTCGGTCGATCTTCCAGCCTTTTTTTATTGTCATTTAGTCGATGTCGGCGATGATGGCCCGTAATGACACAGAGATAGGTTTTTGGCACAGTGTTACTCGCCGAGAGACCGGACCCGACGAGTTTTCGGTGCGGTGGGACGGTCTGGGGAAATAAAATTTCACCCCGGATGTTCTCCTTGACTACGTCCTTGTAGCTGCAGCGGTGCGTGATGCGTGTCCGCAGCCGTACACACAAAAAAAAACACCGCTACCGTTCATACGAAGATTTGAAAGTTTGAAATGATGTAATAAATGGAGTGTTAGCCGATTCGATGTAAATATTCTAATATGGACGACGAAGGAAAAATCGGAGGCCGCGCGTGGTATTGTACCAAGTGGTGGCAGTCTCCTGGCGGTGACGTCACGGGCGGTCCTCGCGCGGGCCTGAGGCTATATATAGTCGCTGCCTGACCTTTACTCTAGTACTTTTTCTGGGAAACGTCTCCGTCTTTCGTAGTCTTATTTACGTTGTCGAAATTGGTCGGTTCTGTAATCGCCATTCCCCCTTTCTCTGTTTTCGTCAGATATGAAACGGAACGTGACTAAACCCCGTCGACGATCGTTACTGGCAGATGTTAAATGGCCGATTCAATAATTCTCAACGACACGTCGCCATTGATTAGACGGGAAAAATACTCTTGTGTTTATAAACAAAAATGCTCTGTCTCTACATTAAAGTACTGTACATAAAACTTCCTTCTCATTCGTTCTTGTCTGTTTTTCTTCGATCCGATAAAATTTAGTACTTAAGTGAATTTTTAATTGGGAAATTAGTAAACACTTCGCTGATAACTGTGAAGAAAACCTGTTTGCTTTACTGTTAACATCTGATTAAACTTCTCCTGATTATGCCCTGAATTTTAAGTACTGTAAAAAGTCAGTCTCTACAAGTCTAGAGTTGAGGAAAAATATTGTGTGGATTAATCTTTGTTTTCTCTCATTTTTAATTATCTTATTTAGATTTCATTTTCCTTGTGTGACATTTGCAAGTGACTAAAAGTATTTGTTTTTCTTTTTAATTGCAATAAATAAATGCAGAAGATTTGCAATTTGATAAAAACTAGATCTGATCAATTTTATTATCACAATAATACTGTTTTGTTTAAAACTTTTAGAAAATACTGTACATATATTATATATATAAAATAGCATATTATAGAAGTAGATTGCAAACTCTTTGTACTGAATAGTTCTTATTGACTAAAAATTGATTAGAAATCTGTATATATTTTGAAACAGCTGCTAGGTAGCTTGATACGGTGAAAAGTTGTTTTTAAGTTAATTGAATGAATTAGAATTATTAATTTGATAAACTTGTTTATGGTATAAAATTTGCATGTATAAATTTCAGTCTAAAATTTTTGGCTTATAAAAAAAAGTTTTTAGCAATAATTGTATTGGTTTATGATACGGAATTTTTTAAACTTTAAAAGTTCAAAAATTCACGTAATTGGCAGAAAAAATAATCCGAGATATTATTACGATAATTAGTGTGTGAAATATATACAAATTATTATTATTTTTTAATAAATTTGCATTATGTATATTTAGCACCACATAATGTGAGTGAACTATTTGAAATTTAGTTTTAAAAATATGGCTTTTGTTTACAATATTTTATTTGAAATATTTATTTTTATCATTAATAATTGGTAAACATAAAAGTGTTTACTAAAAGCTTTCCTGAAATGTTTTTAATATGGTTCAGTACTTTTACTTCAAATTTAATTTGTTTACAAAAATAAATTTAATTTGTAATTTCATTCTCTGCAGTAATTTATTTTATATAAATTAAAATACACAATTTTATGAATGAAATATTTAGAAAGTAATGTCTTAAAAACATACAAAAGTGATTGTAAGTGTCGTATTTTTTAAACACGACGAAACATTCTGGTGACCGACTGTGAGAATTAATATTTGGCTTGCAGGAAAACTAACCAAGAAATAGGATCTTGAAAGTTTAATAAAGGTTTACGAGGTCAAGGAATTTTGAACTAAGTTTGATTAACTTTAATTATGACAATTTAATCAGATTAAAATGTTCTTATGTAGTATTTCGAAGCACTTCTTGTTATCAAATAAAATAGTGGCAATAAATGAGTATGTATAAATGCTATATAAATAACCAGACATTTAAATATTAGTTAATTAAATTTTATATATCAAATTATTGTAAATGTTAAGTGATTGATGTGTATTTAATTTCATGTTTTGAGTTATGTTAATTTTGTGTTTTTAGATTTTTATTTTATGAATTTAGACTACTCCAGGATTGGATTTAATTTAATTTTTTTTTTTAATATGATTTAATCGTATAAAAACCAAAATTTAAAATTATTGGAGCACAATAGTAAGAAAGTTACTACTGTTTGTGCTCTCCAATATTTAAAGTAGAATTTTAGGATTTATCAGAGAAAAGAGTGAAATTAATTGTATTTCTTATATGATATTAATTATCTTCAGATGTTAAAAAATTGTTTCTAATTTCATGTGTCTGTTTTATTGAATATTTAAAATACTATTTGTAAATGATGATAAAAAGAAGATAAATTATAATATAGCAAAATAAGTCTTGTCATTTATAAAATTATAAAATATCTTTTTTGTAATTACTTTCAATGCTTTTATTATTTGTAATAAACAATAAAATTCTTGTTTTAGAATTTTAAGTTTAATTGCAATCTAGGTAATATGAAAATAAATATGAAATTATGCATTTTATTATCATGTGCTTTTTTTCAAATTCATGAGGCACTGAATTAGTTATTGAAAATTCGTTAATAGTAACTGTTTGAGAAAATACAGAAGAGAAATTTTTAAACCTCATGAACAAAATGAATACAGAATTCATAAAAATTTTTTAATGAATTTTGAAGAAGCTTATTATTGAGTAGAAAGCATGAGCATGTTTTAAGACAAATGATCTGCATCATATTTTCTTTTCTTTTGTTTTTCTTCCAACTGAGAGTGATCCCTTTGGTTGAAAAGTATTACAAAAACAGACGGGCATTTCAGACTCCCCACTTCGAGAATCTCGGATTTTATAAACTTGCAGTGAGCACAAGAGTTGTATTGGTCTTCTGATGCTATGTCCATTTGTCGTCTTCAATAGGCAGGAGTGGATTTCATCATCTTGCCCTATTTTAATCTCAGCAATTTCTTTCGTTTTCTATTATTGTCTAGGTTTGGTTTCATTTACTATTAATACAATGTTGCCATCTTGAATCTGGGGTCCTTGTCTCTGACGTTGCACTTAAGTTTCAAATTTTATACTGGTCAATAGCCTGACGAAGACCAAGTTTTTGGTCGAAAACGTTAGTTTTTATCTAAAGCTGTTTGTACTGGGACACAAAAAAAGGTTTTTAGTGTGTTGATTTATCCTTCCCAGGGATTGTGTGAGAAGTTGCACTTTTTGAAAGCTTCTCAAATCCAATAAATATTCTTTTTCCATCTATTTTTGCAATATTTAATGACTGTCTTTATGGTTTGTCATATTTTTTTTATATTTTTGTCATTGGCACTTTTGTCTCCTGTTGTTTCAGTTCAGGCAATTTAGCTAGTCTCTGGCCAATGAGGAAATGATTTGGTGTCAGTGTTGTTCATAATGATACAGTTTATTTATTGTAATTGTGATTTTTGTAGAATAGTAGAGTTCCCCACTGTTCATTTTACACTTGATTAATGTTTTCTTTAAGCATCATTTTGTTGTTAGAATTAGTCTCCCACCATGTTTCATGCAGATGTATCTCATAACTTCGTGTTTTGCAAACATAATTTCTACGATTGCTGCTGTCTAACAAGCAATGTGTAAGTCTATACTTTCCATCAGTTTCAATAACCAAACTTTTTGTTTGTAAGTAGATGTTTTGTGTTTGCAGTTTTAGTTGCATCATTGTTACTGTATTTGCTGTTGTCACATTCTGTTTCTGTATGAAACGTGTAGTGATCTGAGTACTTTATTCATTGTTTGCTGTTAGCAGCTGCAGACAAATAGTGACATGATGAGAACCTTTGCAATGCCATGCAATAATAATGAGATTTCAAAACCATGTATTTCTCTGGTGTCTTTTCTTTAAGCACAAAAAGCATTGTTATCTTGGACTGTGACAGTTCATTGATGTCTGTTGTATGTTCTCTGTTCTTTAATCTTGGTGTTCAAGAATTTCATCAACTCATTCAAATTAGTACAATCTGATTTAGGAGTAAGGTAAGTCCACTGTAAATCTATATCTTCTGGAAATAAAAATTTGTGTGAGAATAATGCCGTAACTACTCAGTTTCACTCCCAGAGCCTCCAAGCCCCAAATGTGCTGTTGGCAACTATGCATTTCTTATCTTGTGGAGTTGACTGTGATCACAATTTCAAACCGCTGTTGCATGATTCTAAATGAGTATTTGGTTGTCATCAAATCATAATGTTTTTTTAGCTCTATCATAGCTGATTTTGACAACTCAAGTCTGTAGTGCATCTAGAGCTGATTCTTTCAATAATGTAGGCATGTATACAAACTTATCAATAGTAGTCATCAAAAGATTGTCACTCACAGGATTCTTAAACTACTCCCAAAATCTCCAGTGATTTAAATTGCTGTCAAATTCTGATGTTTGTAATTGTGGCAACTTTGGTTTACAATAAAATGGTTGCCTTTGTGGAATCATCTATGACATGAGAAATGTATTAGTGATGCCATTTATAGATGGTGAAAGTGATGTATTTATCAGCTTTAAGTATTTACTATTTTCTATCATTGTTGTACTTCTCACAAACTATATTTAGTATCTAGTTCTAACTTTGTCAGAACATTATCTATTTTCTCATCAATGTCTGTGAGATACTTTAATTCTTCTGTTAATCTTTGATTAGCTAGTTCAATCTCTTCAACATCTTTGTAATTGGCTTCCTTCTAGATACAACATGCTGATTTTTAAACATTGTGATAGTATAAGTGATGTCTGACACTTGGTGAATCCTTCAAATCCATTAATGGCAACATATGTGGTGTGGAGATGAATATGTTAATTTACCAGTTTCACTTTTCTTGCTTGTAGTCAAGTTTGTTCTCTTTCATTATCAAGTGATCAACTGTCTACTTCTTAGGTTCTCCTTGTTTTCAGTTCTTGGTTAGGTTCTAACATCAAATTTGTTAAGTAGAAAGCATGAGTGTGTTTTAAGATAAATAAAGTATGCAACATTTTCTTTCTCTATTCTCCCTTGCTTTTCTCTCAACTGAGGGCAACCTCTCTGGCTGAACAAAAGTATTATAAAAACAGAAATGTTTCCCAACAATTATGATTAGCCTCTGATGATTTTTACAGTAGTCTTAACTTAAGGTTACTTATTCAATAACAAAAATAGCATATTGATAAATTTAAATGTATTTCCACTAGGCCTATATGTTTATTATATCATTGAATATATTTTTTGATTCAAATTATTACATTATTTCTGTGCTGGATTATTTTGAGTATAAATATAAAAACTTATTTAACCATTTTAAGTTAGCCTTTATAGATAATGTAATTATAATAGTAAGCTTAGTTACTTAAATGCACATGTTCTATGATTTTTAAGTTGACTTTTCATTGTTAAACTGGATCCAATTCCTCTTTTCACTCATTTATCAAGACATTGTATGAGTTTGTATATATTTTTTTTTTAATAAAGTCAAACTTTAGTTTTATAACCTCAGTCAAATTTGTATATATACAGATTTGCCAGAGGTTATCTTTTAGAATGCTAGAAATTATATAATATATATTGTCTCTTGATGGCAACATAACTCTTAATATATATAATTTTGAAACCACCTATAGATAGATAGACAGTAGACTGAGGTAAGGGTTCAACAACACAATATCTTCTGTGCCATAACAAATATATAATTAGCTAAACAAGTAGTAAAAGAATTTTCTTTACAGTAGTCACAAATACACTTGTTAGTTGTCTAATTTGCTACATTTGACAATGGAAATTCATATTCACATAATTTCTGACTTTAAATCTTTCTTAATTCTAGGAAGATTTAATATACATTATTAAAAAATAATAGTAAACAAATATTTAGTATTTATTCTCACAAAATATTTGTTTTGTGTCTTATAATTTGTAGTTTTTGTTTTCAGATTCTATAGTGTTTAGAATTTTTACCTTAACACTTAGTGCAAAATTTTAAAACACTTCATAATCCTGTTTTTATAAGTTTCTAACGATATTTGATTGAAATGTAACAAAAGTATGTAAGAGGGAGTTTATTAATGCTATCTTTGATGTAAAATAATTACATATAATCAAAATTCATTTAAAAATTTTACATTTTCAGTTTATAAATACTGCTGTGCAAAACAGTATTTTGGCATATATTTAGAAAAAAATTAAGTTTTAAATATTTATTAATGTAATAATTTTGTAATTTAAATGCTTATGTATTTTTTTTCTAGCCAATAGATGAAATTCCATCTATAACTTTATGGCTATTCTAGTGAGAAAAAAAGACAAAAATAAAAGATTATTATGCTTTTAATTATATTAAATTATATTCCAATTTCTAAATTTATTATGTAAGCTATTTATTTTACGTATTCAATAGTGGTTTAATGTATAATTCAGTGATTAACATATATAAATTAAATCATTCTTATAAAAATTATGATTTAAACTTTTTTAATAAAAATATCTAGATTAATTTCTGATTTACCATATAGCATTTATTTTTTTACTGTTGAAATAAATAAATTAACATAGGCTTTATAGATATATTTGAAGAAACTAACATTCTTTTAATCTAAAAAATGTAAAATAATCCTTATGGTGACTTTGAAGACAATGTTACACAACTAAGGAATGAATATGCATTTATTGTTGTTTGAAGATTCATACTGAGAAAAAATATCTTATATGTATAAGCTGTGATTATTTGAATCATATATAATGAAAATGAATATAAAATAAGGCTGCTGGTATTTTTATATTTAATATACTTGATGTAAGAATTCTGAAGTACTGTTTTATTGTTGTAAACAGGAAAAAAATTAAAAAAATAATGAATGTACAATGACAAAAAGGATAAGACAGATGTCATCATGTCAACACTAACATTAGAAAGATATCATTACATTCTTTCTGAACTCCAGTTTCCTCTCAGTGTTGGTTAAAAATATAGTATAACTATTTCCTAAGAGCATAAAATATAAACTAAAACTATCAATGTTAAACAGTTTTGAAAATATAAGAAAGTTAACAATGTAATAAAATCAAATTTTAAGATATTTTAATATTTGTATGAATTTAGTTATATTGGAATATTAATTTAATGTTTCATTTTTAATTTTTAAGAAGAAAAAGTTAAAATTATGTTGTTCTTAAGGTAGAAAATAGAATAGAATTGCTATAATAATAAACAAAGTTCTCTATTTGTAAATTATAAATATTAACTGTGATTTGTGGATAATTTATAAACTTGGAAGTATTTGAAGAAATTTATTATAATTTTATAAAGATTACAAGTGTGAGTAAAGATAATTTTAATCCTCAATTTTCTAACCAAGAGTTTTATGGTCATTGACCTTAAGGATGTTGAGATAGAATGCAACATACAATTCCTTACAATGTTATGGTTTTTACATTAGAAAATTAAGAGTGAGATAATGGCTTGTAAAAGATATGAAAATTTATAAAGTTTTGATAGTTATCAAAATTAGAAAGTATACTAAGGTATTAAAAGCAATAAAAATTTAATTTAGGCATTTATGTATGAAGTCAAGAATATTTATATAATGGTATATGAATTATTTGAGATTATATATGACCAAAATAAATTAGTAAGATTTAAGCAGGTGGAATAGCCATGAAATA
Source organism: Centruroides vittatus (assembly GCF_030686945.1). Lineage (NCBI taxonomy): Eukaryota > Metazoa > Arthropoda > Arachnida > Scorpiones > Buthidae > Centruroides > Centruroides vittatus. Next base: position 1,210,597 of record NW_027122708.1, on the reverse strand, counting down.
ATATTAAAGTTATAGAATGAATTGATTTAGATGATGGATGAGCATTGATAAAAATCAAGAAATTATATTTAAATATTAAAATGATGAGAACAGTATTGTAGTATTTATGAAACTGTGCCGGTACTTATTCTGCAACTTGAACACTAACTATACAGTGTATTTACTCTGACACATGGCAAATTTCATCTAATTTTTATTCATGTATCAACTGAATAAAAATTAGTGATGAAATTTGCCAAGTGTCCGAGTAAATACACTATATAGTTAGTGTTCAAGTTGCAGAGAATAGTATTGATTAAATTTAATATCTTTAGTTTGTTTTATTATAATTAATAATGAAACAGAATAAGTGTTAATAATTATTGGTTATGGAATGTTTAAATATTAATTTATATATATTTATATTAGACTATTCCTAAATCTATATATACACATACTAATGTTTATGAATAGATCAAAAATAATTTATATTGTTAATTTTCAAAAATTTTAAATGGCAGATAATTGCAAAACTTTTTCAAATGACAATTTATATTTGTGTACATTGACCGTTATAAAAATAATTGTTTTAATTATTTGTTATTTCATTGTTAAAAGATTTTGTGTATCTGTATATTTTGATCTTATGAATCTTTTTAATTATGAGGATGATAAGTGCAAATTGTTGCTTGCAACTTGCTCACCCTTAACACTATCTTATGTGAAATTTTGACTAGAGTTCAATTTTTCAATCTGATGCTTGCTTTAATCATTTTCCTGATTATCTGAAGTTATCTTAGGGAATTATTTCCACTAGTGTTAATTACATTTAATATTTTTTTATTATTAATTATAGTAGATTTCTGAATATTTTTAATATTTACTTTCAATTCTTTTTAGATGAGCACAAGTTAGTGATGAAAAGCATAAATTTAAAATAAACTTTATGAATATTTCTAATATATTTATTCAAAAATGAATAAATTTTGATAAAATTTGCAAAAATTATTAATATTCTTATTCATTATTATTAATAAATGCTAAAATTATTGTGATTGATTTATTTATGAGACTTTTATCAAGAATTTTCTTAGCTAATTATAGATAAAATGTTTTTTAAATTAAATTATTAAACATAACTGTTTTGTATGCAAATATAAGAATAAAATTTCAATAAATTTGAAAAATAAAAGAATATCAGCTATCAGAAAGATTATTTTACAAATTACATATATTGAAAATTATGTGTTTGTGTTTTTTTATTGTTTCCAAATAAATATTTGTTAAATCTATTAATTATAAATATATAAATAAAATATTTTTAACACATATGAAAGAAAATATGTTTTAAATGTTATGATTTATTGATATAACATGTGCTGTAATTTGTTTTATTATAGAATTGAATTAGATCATATTAATTTATAGAATTTTAAGAACTAGTTACACAGTTTCATTGAATTTATGATTAAATTGTGCATTAAAAAGAAGGAAAGAAAAAATCATCTTTTGTCAGAAAAAAATGCTTTCCTTTTCCTAATTTCATTTACTTATACCTTTTTATAAATAATATATCCTTAACAAAGTAATCAACCAGATTATTCATCCATTGTTTTATAATGTATTAAAGAAATAACAATATAGTTCAAGTTCATGAACTAGATAAATAATTTAATTATTTGAAAACATTTTTAACTAGCAAGAAAGATAATTTCTAAGCCTCTTGATCATTATTTTATTTTCTCCACAGATCATCATACATTTCTGTTTTTACCATATTCCTTTTTTAAAATCATGTAAATTTTTTGAATTAAATGTTGTAAAAAACATAAATATGAATGTGTTTCATTAAAATGTTTTATAATCTTATTATATTTGTATTAAGATTGCCAAAAATTTTTTAAATTTGAATTTTCTAACTTTTGTTTATATACAATTCAAAATGTAAAATATTAACTTGAAACTGAATGTATAAGAGAAAGATTCTGTTTATAATTTATAAGCAAACTTATTAATGTGTTTATGTATTTCTTTAATAAGATGCTTCATGATGATTTATTAATAAGAATAGAAGTTGCTATCCCCATTATTTTATGTATTAGAAATTACTTTTTCTTTTGACTTATGTATTTTTCTTAACATACATATTGGATAATTAGCAAATGTTTGAATTTTTAGAAGTATCGTAATTTATAAGAATATAAAGAAATATTTGCAAAAAAAAAAAAAAAAAAAAAAACCAAATTGTTCAATTATAAAGGGCCTAGTTAAAAATGCAATGAGCAATAATCCAATATATGAAATAACAGAATTATATAATATATAATTATATTGTATACTGTATATAATAAAATAAAATGGAAGATTATTGCTATTTTGTTGTTATACTTCATAGCAATCATGGAAAATGTTGAATTTTCATGGATTTGGTAAATAGGAGAATTTCATGAAATTTTTATGTAAATTGCTTTCTCATGTTATATGCTTTTATCCAAAGTGATTGATTCAATGAGAGTGCAAAGGTTCATTTGTGTCTAATGTGTAGAAATTTTTCCAAGACATCTAACTTCATCAGTTTCTGAACTTAAACTTCATCATTCAGTTTTAGAAACTGAGTGCTTGCTTTCTGAATAGATTAGTTGGTTCAGAAGTCCAGTGCTCAGTGAACATCGTTAAAAAATTCTTTTCTCACAGAGGTTATATACTTGTATTTTTGATGATATGCTGTTGTAGATGAGCACATGCACATTACTATGTAAATTTAATTGAGATTAAATAGAAGTTAATATTGTAGACTTCTGTTCTTCAATTGTACATTTGTCATTATTGTCAAGTAGGTGTACTTTCTGTTGATTACCTGAGAGATAGTGTTTTACTATCTTTGTTCTGTAGGTCTGGTATTTGCACACGATTAATAAATATTTGATTGGACTGTAAATGGTTTATGGATCCTAATGGCAAGAGTCAATAGTGAGACAGTTGACCACTGTAGGTGATCAATTGATACTGTGGCAGACCTAAAGTGCATTGAAAACATAGCGGTAAAGCACGGGTATGGTTGAAGCATGATACATAATTTATCTCGCAGGTTCCAACCTATAATGGCACGCCACACAAACAGCACACAGGTAGACACCCATAATCATACTAGCAACCAATCACGGACAGTGGTGCAATACAACCAACACCTAAGTTCCATTTGTAAAGAAATTGCTACCCATAAAGTCACAAAGATTGCATATAAGAGATCTAACACTGTACAGTATATGGGCTGTTGTGCAATGACAAAGACAGGACAGAGGAAAGTTGAGCACCGGGTGTCTATATGGTTCCTCTCAGAGACCACAGATTCCAGCAAGATCTAGTATACATTGGATCCATGAAGCGCTCACTAAGCAAAAGAATACAGGAACACTGGTATGATATCGTCAACCAAAGGCATACCACCGTCCTAGCTGCCTATGCCACAGACCCCGAAATACAAGCCGACCTTCATAGGGCCAAATTGGTAAAAATGTCAGATCAGGTTCAGCACCTTCGCAACCTGGAAGCGTTGAAATATATAAAGCCGGCCTGGCCAGCAGCTGTATTAATGTGAAGGATGCCGCCAATATTTCGTATGCATGGAGGGGATGCTATGAGAAAAAAGCATGAACAACACTAGCACATGAACAACACTAGCACATTGCTAACATTTCAACACCAGCAAATACATTGTATTATTTTTGTGGGGATGTAACAATATTTTTATCACTTCAGTAGTGTGTATGGCAAAAATTAGTTTCCAATTTTTAAATAATTTGGAATTTAAAATAATTTTAAGCATGTTGTTTGAATTCCAGTTTTGAATTTTATACTGGTCAATAGCCTGATGAAGACAAAGTTTTTGGTTGAAAACAGTAGTTTTTATCTAAAGCTGTTCATATTGGGACACAAAAAAAGGTTTTTAGTGTGTTGTAGCAATTTATTTTTGTTGTCAACTGTACAAAGAATTTGATATTATCACTATGATATGAACTTAATAATTTCACTATAAGTACAGAACAGGCTTTAAATATAACAATGTTACAGTACTGGAAATTTTTGATGATAACATGGAAATTTACAATGACGAATTGCTATGAATTCTGGTTGTGTGTCACTTTTATTTCAACAATGAATTGATATTGAAGAATGTACTGATATGCAATTCAGTGGACTTCATTTTCATTGCGTAATTTAAGTATGTTAGATACTTATAATTTATTTATGTATGTATATGTTAAAAACCAGGGGTGGGCAACCCGTGGCTTGCATTAATATTTTGTGCAGCCCACATTGCACAAAATACTAATAAATATATCAATTTCAGAAAGTATACAGCAAAAATCTTAATGTTATTTTCTACAATTTAGTAAAAATTTAGTAAGAAGTAAAACATGAAATTGGCTAACAGACTCATATCAAAACTAATTTAAAACTATCATTGACTAATATTCAACCAAATATTTTGGATATATTATGTTCACATCAGTGACAGAAGTCAAATTAAGTATACTTATGTTAATTTATAATCATATGTTAATAAATAATTGTGATTTACTCGATTTTATTTTTTTTTTCTCGTGTGCAGCCCACATCAGTTCAAAAGTTTTAAAAATGTGGCCCTTAGAAAAAGCCCATCCCTGTTATAAACTAATGTTTTGACACACACAAGTTTAGTTTGTAGCAAAATATTTATGTTTGTATTATTTAAATGAAGATATTTTTCATCAGTTATAAATAGTGGTAGGGCCTAATTTCAAAAATTTCTAGTAATATTGTTCCTAATGGCATTCTGACATACACACATACTTCACAAACTCATTGTATTGGTCTTTGCTTTTTACACTATTCAATGTAGTTGCACCACTTCTTATAACTTGAAATTAATTTTCCATAACATGTGATGGCAAATTTCTTCAAATTGAAGAATTGATAGACACTTAGTATCATCAATTTGTACACTGTTTTCCATCAAAAATTTTATACTTATTTATACATCTTCTCAGGCATTTAACTAGCTATATCTTCATGATATAGGTAGTTAAATGCAGAAAATTCTTGAAAAGGCTGCATCCACATTTTAAATAATCTAAACATTCATACAGTGCTTTTTATATTGCACTGAAACTTTTGCACCTCATTTCTTTTCTAATTTGCTAACATCAGTATGAAGTACACTAATTAAGGACTGAAGATGTGATTAGTAAATTTCACTTATCCTCAAAACTTTTTTAGTACAGCTGGTGGATTTGTTCTGTGAAAGAAAGAATATCTTGAGAGCTGGAAACATTTGTAGAGGTCTTTGAATAGTTAGAAATCTAATGTATAAAGAAGAAAGTTTGTTAGTTTGTTCTTTATACATTTTGACTTGATTTGAGGAAATGCAATTTAACATTTTAGGGATCGTCCTCTCATCCAGGGGAGGTCAATGACTACTTTTGATGAAATTAACTACAACCCTCTGCCTGCAACAGATTTCCTTTCTACCTGACCAGTGGGATGTGGCATTCAAATAGGAAAATTACTTAATACAAATTACCAGTGAACACAAAGTATGTTTTTAGGAGTTTTCAAGGGTGTTGAGTTTAAATATTTGGTCCATTTTTCACAAAATTTGATTGGTTAGTTGATTACCAGTTCATATTCAGCTGTAAATGGTATGTTTGAATTTTTCAAATGTTAACTTTATGTCTTAAATTATCTTTTCATGAAGGCAGAAGTCAATGACTATTTTCTGTTGAAAAAATCAATTCATCTATTTGACCAATGAAATTGCATCATTCCATACCATCTGAGTATTACATTTTTAGCAACAAAACATGTACTTGGAGGGTTTCCAAGGTGATGAGTGTGAATCTGTGGTCCATTTGCCTCAAAATCTGATTGCTAATTTGTTTTTATTTTTGTTACATGAATTTAAATAAGATAAATTTGTCTTTTTTTTCCGAAGTATATTTTTGTCATTTTTATTCTATTTTGTTACATTTCTTTGTTTCTTATTATAATTTATTTAACACTTTTTGATAAACATTACAATAGAAGGCTAAAATAACCAAACTCATAATATGGTTTTCATTTTAATGTTTGTTGTTCCTACTTTTTGCCTGAGCAGCACCAGGCATATCTATTAGTAAAAAATAAAGACAGTCACTATGCTTTGATATAGTTAAGGAGTTGATGTTCTTTATCAACAAGACTGCAGAACTCTTTTAGGGACTCAACATAGTGTAAATTGGAAAATAATTATAAACCTTCACTATCAAAGCTTGCAAGTCAATGGATATAAAAATCTGTGATTATAATTTTATTTTGTTTGTTTATTGATATTTTGATAGCATGTAGGCCTGTATTCTGAAGATGGAATGTGATATATTTGTGATGTATAAGATTTCAATAATTATTTGTATAATTATGAAGAATTATTGAAGAATGTATACATTCTTCAATAATTCTTCACATATTGAAAAAATATTTATGTATACATAAATATTTTTTCAATATGTTTGTTATATTCTTTACTAAGTCTGATCTTTTGAATTATTATTATTTATATATATATATGTTATGGACAAAGTGATTAATACGGGCATTATGAATAATGACTAACAAAATTGGGCATTGTAATAAATTTTAATAATTTATCAAAGTGACCAGTCATTATGAATACTGCTATCATCTAGTCGAGCAAAGTGATAATAATAGTTGAGGAGTGATCATCCAAAATACGCTAGCCAATCAGCACTCGTATCTGAGTTGTGCGTGCATATTGCATTTAGTATGGAATTTGGCGACAGTCACGACTGTTTGTGCTCTCGATGGATTTCTCCTGAAGGGGAACCGCCAACAGGCTACCAATTGTTTAACGTCACTTGTTATTGAATCATGGTAGTTCTTGAACACACGTATCAATAACTAAAGTATGTATCAATATGTAGTGACGTTAAACAATCGGCAGCCTGCTGGTGGCTCTTTGGATTCCTGCCGGCATCCCGAGGACAGGAATCTGTTGAGAGCACAAACAGTTGCGACCGCCACCATGACGGTGCACATAGGTAAAATTTTACCATTTAATTAATATAGTTAATAGTACTTAGTTTTAAAAGATTACATGTTCTTTTTAAAATACTTTCAAATAATTCACAAAAAATAAATATTTCTAAATGAAATAAGTGGAGTTTTTTTTAATCAAATTAAAATATCGCACAATTTAAAATTTGGTACTAAATGCGATACGCACTCAACACGATACAATCGGCAACTCAGAGTGACGATTGGCTAGCGTATGTCAGACGATCACTCCTCAACGTATTATCATCACTTTGCCCGACTAGGTGATAGCAGTATTCATAATGACCAGTCAATTTGATAAATTAATCAATATTTATCACAGTGTGCACCTCTTTTGGTCATTATTCATAATGATTGGGCATTATGAATAATGCTCGATTAATCACTTGGTCCATAACACATATATTTTTTAAGTTGAATAAAGGAATTTATTTTCTGCTCATGAAATAAGCCATAAGTATTAGACAATTTTGTAAGAATAATCTATGCATTAGTAAGAGAAAAAGGTGTAGGTTTATGTCTCAATGAATGTTGTTTTTTCTTTACTGTCTGCCCCTACCTACTTCTGGAAGTCTTTTGGCTTCTTTTCAAATGAGTATCTGGGAGTGATATGAAAGAGTAATGGTATACTTAATATGGAAAATTTTAGGAATTAGTTGGATTTTCCCTCAAATTGCTCTTAAAGGAAATTATTTCACATAAATTTGTTATTTTTTACTTTGGTCTGTGATTGATTCTTTTGTGAGCAATTAACATTGTTGTTAAAATAACCTAATGATATTTTTCAAGAACATCAGGATATGTTATTGTTTATTGTATGAAGTCTAAGGTTATTATATTCTTACAAATGTTGCCAAAAATATTTTTAAGTCTCTGAATTGGTTAAAATTATAAAAATATTTTGAAGTTCCATTATATTCTATTGATGAGTTTTATATTTGTATATTAGTTTATTATGAATTATGTATATCTCTAAATTGTCATGAGTCATTTTTATTATGGTAAATTTTAGAAATTGTTTTTTTATTAAGCATTTTAAAATTATTTTTTTGTAATGAACACACACAAAAATTTATCAATTATTTGAGAAACAAATTTAGATTGTAGGATTTTTTTCTGGACATTTTCCAATGCAGTTTGAAAGATGAAAATATAGCACTGTTCCAATCATTGTTGCACATATGATCTTGTTATACTAATTTAATATATCTGTAAATTGTAAATTTCATAAGGAATTTTGATTATGTATTATTAATTTCATAAATTTTATTTTGTGTTTTATATTTTGTTTCATTTTTTATTCTATGTTATTTAATATTTATAACTTATATAAATAACAAATATTTAAGTTTATATCTATTAAACAAAAATATAATGTATCCACAAACCTCACATTGGTAATGATTTTGTATTGTTGGACTGGCTATGAGGCTTGTGGATACATTATATTTTTGTTCTACTGCCAGTTCTAGGACTGAGAAGTTGTTATATCTGTTATTTTAAGTATTTTTTTTGTAGCTATTAACTTCAGTCATTTATGTTCAAAACAGTTTTTTTTGTTAAGTGTTTGATCTGACAATGAGATATGAAATGTCTTCATAATGTTTAATCAGAATGAAGTAAGTTTGACTCCTTGTTATATAGCATTCCTTCAACATACATAGAGTAAATGTTTCTTGACAAAAATTGATTTGAGATTTGTTTTGACTTTGTATTATTTTAAAATCAGATATTTTTATTTTTACAATTATTAAATTAAAAATGTAAAATACATATACAGGGTTTTTCAAAAGTAACATTCCATAAGAGATTGTGTAGAGAAGCCTGTATGCAAAGCATTAGGCAAGTGTAAAGTATATTGGTTATATGATGCATCATTTTGGGTCTGCAATACTGTTAAATGAAAATTAATTGCAGAAAATTGATATGCAATGGTCAAATCACTTTCAACTTAGGTAGGCTCAGTTACATAGTTCTGTAACTGGTATGTTATGAGGAATTAACTTTTTTTTTTCAAACTTGATATGCAAATGATAGCAAGAACACAAGACATTACTGTTTTTTGAAAAATGGAGGGTTTTAGCTGTTATATATAACAGAGGGAAAGTATGGCAATCAGTCAAAAAATGATCCCCAAGATTTTTACATTTTTGGGCTCAGGACTCCTTTAAAACATTAAGAATTTTAAAAAAATTTGGGGGTTTGTTCTGTATGTATGGATGGTAGCGTATGTGGTGCAATTTTGTTCACCCTCTTTGAAGTTTAATAACTCCTGTGCTTTTTGTCAAAAATTTCTGAAATTTTGCAGGGAGGTTCATTTATTAGGGGGATTGATACTGTTATATTTTGGTGATTAAAGGTCAAAGGAGTGGGAGACAAAGGGAGTTGTGTTTATCTCCAGTAGGGTCAGACTTAATGATGATTTTACTTGTTATTAGCATTTACAGTTTTTTATAAAACTCATCCCTGCCCTCAAAATTAAACTTTTTGCCAATAGCTAAAAATATAAAAAGTTTTTTTAATAAAATTACATAAATGGTGCCATCAAATGTTGCCAGGAAAGTTAAGTAACTCGTTGCTGGATTTTTTTATATTTACTTTCATTGATTGAATGGACAGAGCATAAGCAGAACTCTGCATAAGTCGGAAAATCTGCGATCAAAATTTAAAGCAACTACATGACCACTAAACAAGACTTTTTGCAACTGTGTATAACTCAGCAAGACCAGTGTCGTGGAAGTTGGAATTTTGAAATTTGATCAATGGACTGAAATATTCAGTGTCAAAGTATTCTAAAATCTATGAGCTGATTGCCAGTTGTAAGCTGGTTGTGCATTACATGTCAGGTTTCTGATTTCTGTCAATTTACATTGATCTCTATGACAAGTTAGATTAGTTTGAAACTTTTTTTTTGCACAGTTTTATATACTGCAGACCTTTCTTTGTTTACCTAGAAAATACTTAGTTTAAATAAAACTAAACATAACAATAATAAAAACTGGCAAGATTTTATGTATTAAATAGAAAAAGTTCAACCCTCAGAATATACCTAGTTGTGAGTTACAGAACTATGCAACTTGGCTACATCACTTGAAAGTGATTTGACTCTTCATATGAATTTTATGCAATTAATTTTTATTTTACAGTATTGTAGATCTGAAATGATGCATTGTATAACCAGTTCACTGTACACTTGCCCCTGATGCTTTACTTACAAACTTCTCTGCACAACCTCCTATAGTACATTAGTTTCGAAAACCTGATTTTAACAAATCTGTATATCTATAAGCAACAAAATTATAATTACATTTTTGTCTCTTATAGTTTAATTTATACATTATGTTCCAATAAACAAATTTTATACTGTTCTTTTAGTTTATGAGAGATGTTTTTTAGTTTAGATCAGTCATTCTTAACAGGGGGGCCGCGGCCCCTGGGGGTCCATAAGAAGTTTGCCAGGGGGCTGCCAAATTATGCAAAATTTCTTTCAGAATATAAGAAAATTGATGTATAACTGAATATAGTATTTAAAAATGAAATAAGGAAGATAAAGTTTTCCTATTTAGTTTTTTTATTTATTTCTTATTTCTTCCTACATACAACTTTGTTCGTACAGAAGAAATAAATGCAAATATGCTACTTACACTGCAGTATTTACTTCTTTTATTCCAAAATAATTCTAAGAAACTATTAATGCTTGGAATTTTAAAAATAATTAGGAAAAATAGTAGGCTTAGTAGTAGGCTTTAAAAATTTAAATATTTTTGCAAAAGATTTGCAAAATCTTTACAAGTTGTGGGTGTTTTAGTTTAGTTTTAGCATTGACTTTGGATCGATTTATCGACATGTTTCTTATTTTTTGTTAAAAATTAATGAGTTTTCGTGTTTAATTGTGAAGTTTGAATGTTATTTAAATAGATAATGAAATAATAAAGTTATGATTTACATTTATTATATAAAAAAATAAAGTAATAATAAAAAAATCAATTTATTATAGATAATTTAACAAATATAAATTATTATTAAAAAAATGAGTGTCACAAAAAAATTATGAAATATTTAGTGGGCTGCGAGTATAAGAAGGTTAAGAACCACTGATTAGATGATAATTAATTTCCTATTAATTGAAGATTTGAGTATAATTTCATAATTGATGTATTTATGAACCCTTTTATATATTTTTGTTTTTACATATTATTATAATAGATATGTCTTGATTGAATTATAATTATTAAGTTTATAAGAATTAAGTTTTATAAATACTCTTTTTCTTATTACATGGATGTTTAGAAATAGAAACAATTATTTTTTTTAAACTAATATTCAAAGTTAGACATTTTAATTTTTTATGTTATAAATTTTGAATCAAGAAAAATTTTTTTTTTAACTTTTTTCTTGATTCAAATTTCTTGATTTCGAATGTAAGCAAATATGAATATTGCAATTAAGCAACTTAAAGAAATAATAAAACTGTATTTACTTTTAGTTGACATTAAGTATGAAGTTAGAAATTTGTTATTGATCAATTTTTAGGTTTTCGTTTAAAAAATACATATAGTATAGAGTAACTTTTAGAATTATGCTTTTACAACTCAAATAAAACTTCATATTCACAGGATATAATATAGTTCGATTTTAAAATATTTGCTTAAAAATAAATGATTTTTTTATCAGCATTAAAAAAATTATATATAAGAAAATACAGTAAACTCTGCTAACTCAGATTTTGCATAATCATACAAATTTTTTTGAAAAATTGTACAGTAATTTAAAATTTCTTGACTTTAGAAAAATTATAATTAACAAGTAATTATAATTATGGTGAAATTATAGTTAATGAGTGTTTTTGATATCCAGAATTTTTTATAATAATATGCATTACATTGCTGTAGTTGGTAAGTTACTAAAAACTGTGCATTGCTATATATTTTGCTGTCATAAAATTTTGAGCTCATTTACTTTAATAATAAATTCAATAGTATAACCTACTAAAGCTCAGTGAAACATATATATATATATAGAACTGATTGTAATAAATTACTGTATTATATATCCATCTTCTTGTTTACCATGTTGTCAAAGAAAACACCTTGCCAACACAGACTTCTGTAAGCCTTCACCCCTATTAGTCTGAATTAGTGGGAGTTTATTGTATAGTAGATATATGTAGTGTACACACACACACACACACACACACTCTTCCACAGTAACATATATATATATATATATACTGTACACCAGGCAGTCCTCTACTTTCGTGCCTAATTAGTTCCTGAAATGTGTATGAAAGTTGAAATGTACTAAAATAGAGCAATGTAAGAAAACATCGAAAAGGGTTTTCAAAATATTTATTTTTTATTGATTAGTATGTTGTATTTTCTTTATAAATTTGTCAAGAGATAATTGAATTGTATTTTTTTGTTTTCTTTTCTTGATAAAAAGTTCTGTAATATGCTGTGTCTTTTTCTATTGCCCTTTGTACATGAGATGTATGCTCTCCAAATACTGTAACTTTGTTAAATTCAGAATGTAAAACTCTAGAACATAGCAAATATTTTAGAAATATATATAAAATATTGTTTTTTTTAAATCAATTTTCTGGCTTTAATTAAGCATATTTTTTTGCTTTCATATTCCTTTTTTTTATTATGAACAACTGTATTAGCATAATGATCTGTAATAATTACAGATAGTTGTAATTAAATCACAAGTAATAAAAACATGAAATATGAACACTTTGTCAGAGACATTGATAATTTCCTTCATATGTTATTGTATCTTCTGTGTTTTAAATTAAACAAAATCAGATATATAATATGCAAAGAAATCTCAAAGATAGTATGCACTCTAAAATGTTTACTAAAAATTATTGTTATTATGGAAATACCAAATCATTAGTAAAGAACATACATTATCCAAGGTTGATATATCTATTAGGCACTTTAGGGTTAGGGCAGCCAAGTTTTAGCAATGGCAGAAAGTGTGAAAGTATAAGTATTTTACAATAATTATTTTTTACAAAATAAGAAAAAAATAATATAATGATGGAAACTGATGTTCTTCCTTTTTTTATTCGAATGCCAGATTAATTTTAGTTAGGCTTATGTTAGATTACATTAGGTTAAAGTAGGTTATGTTAGGCTAAAGATGGTAGGACAGCATGGTGCCCTGAATGGCAAATAAATTAAGGTTGGTCTTGACATTATATCTTAATTATTCAGTTCATAAAAATAATTTAGTAGTATTGAAAAAAAATGCATCTTATGTATTCCATTCATTACCTGTAGTGTGTCTGTTAAATATAGAATAAAGGAATATAAATACTCTACAATTATGGAACAATGTTTAGATAGTAGTCAATAATGGTACTACAGTTTTCAACAGTTCAGTTTTTATTTTATTTATTTAATTTTTAAGTAAAGAATTGAAGGAAGTTGCTAGAAAAGTTAGAAATTTTTTTAATTCATAAAATACAATGTCTTTGTTAAAAGTTTTATAAATAAACTTCTTTGAATTCTACATAATAGTATTTGTTAGTCATTTGAAATATTTTCAATCTAATACAAGAACAAAATCACTTAAACTAATTTTCTGTTAATTAATTTATTACAGATAAGATAAAAATATATTTTTATTTTTAATTTGGAACAAATTATTTGTTGACATATAATTTATTTTTCAGATTTAATTTTTTTAACGTTTAATGAATATTTTATTAATAGTGAAGTTTACAAACTGATTAAATAAAAAAAAACCAAATATTTTATCAAAAATTTCCAAATTAGAATTTCATTATTTACCAAATTAATGAAATGTAAATTTTTAAATTGCATATTGTACATTCTTCTGTATTTTTTTTATATTGTGTGTTAATTTTGTTTAATATATTATGAGTACTATTGGTGTCTATAAATTATCATCATTGAATTTTTTATTATTAGTTATATTTTAGAAATAATGTAATTAAATATATTTTATCACATTATTTGATTACATTATTTAACTAATTTTAATTTTAATTAATTAATTTTTTCTTCTTATATTTGAAATATCTGTATTTTATCAAATACTAATTTTTATGTTATAACAATAGCATGTTATGGATTATTATTATTATTATTAATTGTTCAAATGAAATCAATATGAAATTATCAGTATGAAATGCATAATACATGCATTTCATATTGCTCTTCTACATATTAAGATATAGTAGAAAATTACATTAAATTAAATTAATAAATATAAATAGAAATTTTTGATGACTAAAGATAAAGCCAAAGAAATTTATTATAAATATTATTATTTTAAATTAAATTAATGAGAATTTATAAAAACTTTAAGATTTAAATAAAATGCAATTATTGCTATCATTAAACAAAATAGAAAAAGACTTAGTATTTTAAATTGACTGAATATATACGAAGAAAGAAAAGAATTACAATAGAAATAGGGGCTAGTTTATAGCAGTTTTAGTTAATATGACAGATTCAACTACATATTTTTCATTTTTGGCAAAGTTCCTATACTTTAAGTTATTTTTATCTTGGATTTACGATGAAGACTCAGTTATAGTAGTATGAAATTTTGGCTATTTTATAAGCTTAATGTGGCAAGTAAATCCAAAAAGCAAATAAAGAGAAGAGAGAGTAAAGATTTGTCATATTTTTGATATAAAATTACTTCTTTATTATTGACAATTTCATCATTTGTTTTCTGTTTTAATTACTTTGAATTGGTTTAAGTTCAAAGTAATTAAAACAAAGTTCTTATTTTATGATTCATTTCCAATAGAGTTTGAAAAAATAAATAATACAAGTTATTAAATTCTGTTTATTCTGATGTATTATACAGAAACTTTATGAATTGTTTTTTACTTAAATATTTTAGTTTTTAATGATTAATTAGCATTAAAATGCATAATATAAATTTTCTCTGTAAAATATTAAAATTATAAGTAGCTAAATTAATATTTCTAGTCTGACAAAAAAAATTAAATATTCTTAAAAGTACTCCTAAAGATATCGCAATATTTTTTAATATAATAATAATTTAACATGAAAAATAAAAACTTTAGATTTTAAATTTACTTATATTAAAAAAAATGTTGATTTTATAGATTCTTAAAAATTTTAATTAGAACTTTAATTTTATTCATAGCACTGAAGCATACTTTAGGAATAAGAATTTGGTAATTTGTTTGGAATTAGCTAAATATTTTCAATTTGCATTAAAATCATTTGCTTTGCTTTAAAATTATGTAAATTAATTTTAAAAAACGACAATGGGTCCATGAATATGTGCTTTTTGTGAACAATGTTTTTGAAAAAATAAAAAACAATTCGAGAGCAACGTGGTTTATTTTATTTTACAATAATACCTCAGTTTTTGTTGACTTCAGTTATCCTCGGTTTTGGTTTTCGTCAATTTTTTTTGTGAAATTATAGGGCAACCCACATGTTTTTCTTCTTGTTGTTTCTTGTTGTGTGAGCATTACCCTGCACGTCTAGCCAAACAATTCCATTGCTTTCCTTTCTTTTTAGGGTCAAAGAAAGTTTCCAGAGCCAATAGCCCTTTGAATGCCATGTTTATTTATTCTCTACATTAGTTTTTTATATTCATTTTATATTCATTTCTTAATATTTTTAGTATTAAACATTATATATTCTGTATAAAATGTGTTTTTGGATGGTATTTTGGAGTGTATAGAATGAATTAATTGTATTTACATTGATTCATATGGAAATAATTGCCTTGGTTTTCATCGGTTTCAAATTTCACCAATTGTTTTTGGACCGATTATCAGCAAAAACCGAGGTATAACTGTATAATCATTTTATCATTCAGTTGCTTATAGCTAAGATTGGTCTATGGAGAACTAAAATGTGAAATGCATTTTTTTATAGTGACTATTTCTATTGCACAGTAGATAGGCATTATTATGGTAGCCTATCTACTTATGCTACAATATATGTCTATGCAAGCCATCAGCGATGTGGGTGACCCCCACACACAAATTTATGGTCACACCACTGCATTTTATAGTCAACATTTGTGGTATATGTATCTACTAATTTTAAAATGGTATTATTTATATTTGTTGGGATTTTGTAAATCATACAGAATTTAATTTTAAAAAAATATTTAAATTGCATTTTTGTGCAGTTTACATTTTAATTTTAAACATAAATTACAAAAATATTTAAGTTTTCATGTATTAATTGTTAAAATATTTCATGTTATATTGCTGAAGTAATGTATGAATTAACATAAATTACATACATACATACATACATACATGTATGTTATTAAAAAAATCCAATGTTAAGATTGAAGCCCAAAAATATTGAAAAAATTGTTTTCTTGTATTTTAAGTAGTGATGATGTAAAATTAGTTTTTGTTAACATATTATCTTGAAGTGTTAAAATTTATTTCTTATCTTTATAAAATATTGATTTATTTTTTATTCTTAAATTCAGATGCATGTGATCATTAGTTATAAATTATTGCAGTCATTTTACATTAAAAATTAAATGTGTATGTGCATGTATGTATGTAATGAGTTGACTTAAATACTATTAAAAATTAAGTGTATTTTTAAATCAACTCATTAAGATCATTCTATCATAATGAGTTGATTTTAATGCAATTTTTATTTTTATAAAAATTAAAGATTAAATATCTTTCCATGCTAGATTTAATATTAAACAGCATTATATTATAGTTTTAATGATTTTTATTTATATTAATACAATTATTTTGAATTTTAGTCATATCACTCAGACAACAACTTGGGAGGATCCACGGAAAAATTTAAATGCTGCAACTCTTCATCCTTCAGTTAGTCATACTTCAGTTGTTTCCCCAACAGCATCAACCCTTTCTTCTCATAGTCCTACATCAGCAGGTCCTCCAATTACATTGCATAATTTAGGACCCCTTCCAGAAGGTTGGGATCAGGCTACTACGCCAGAAGGAGAGGTTTATTTTATCAATCATATTGATCGTACTACCAGTTGGTTGGATCCAAGAATTCGTAAGTTTAATTTAATATATCTCATTTATTTCTCATTTAACTTAGCCTAATCTTAGTTTAGCCTTATAATTTGACAGATCGTCTGATATAAAAAAATGCTTTAATGAAAACATTAAATATGTAGAATTTTTTATTTTAAGTAGACTTTTATAAAATTGTATAGTTAATAAAGTTATCTAATTTATAAGTGATTTAAATAAATAGATTATACATTTATTCATCCCATTATAGTGATTTTGATTTACGATATTTATTCATTATGAGATTACTTGATAATATTTCATGTTACTTGTAAGCAATAATTGATCATTATCCTAATTATAATTGAACAAAATATTAAAATATTTCTGTAGTCTTTTTAAGTTGTATCTTAAATGAATTTAGTTTAATACTATATTTAATTAATAGTAATCAATACATTATTAAATGAGAATGTAAAAACTATGTAATTATTCTAATTTAATTTAATAATGAAATTTATAATTTGGATCAAATTCTAGATGAATTAAAGTATAAATTTTAAAATTATGTATGAGTTTATTACAAGAAAAACAGTATTTTTAAAAAATAAGTTATTCAAAGATCTTTGACTGATTTTGTGTGTGAAAATGAAAGATCTGATGTCTTTAAAATATATCTCATGATCTGCATACAAATGATTTTGTTCCCATTTTCACAAAAATGGATTGAGACTTTATAATTACCTGTATAACAAAGCATCAAAGAAATTACACTCTTTTGAAAAGGATTATTTAAGGATTGCAAAAATAAGTTACTTGCACTTATTTGAACAATATATATATTTTAAATTAATCATTTGTATAGTTTTACAGTGTCTTTTAATAATTTCATGGTTTATGTGTAACAAATACAGGCATTCCTGCTTAACATCATTTCACATAATGATTTTTGCTAGAATGTCATTTGGTTTTTAATACTTAAAGTTTATATTTATATCCCAAAAATTTAATACAGCATCATTAATGAAAAAATATGCAGAAGAAATTCCGAACAATTTATTAGGATGTTAGAATAACAGTGTCAAGAAAGGAAATATACTACATGTCTCAACTATAGCACTATATATAAGCAACATCACTAGACCCGATATATTATAAGCTAGACACCAACCAAATGCCAAAATTCTATCGGGCTAGATATGACTAATTATTAAATAAAGCGTTATAGCTGGCATTGAAAGAAGCATTATACCATTATCATACAACACCTTTTACAGCAGAAAATCTAAACACACTTTTGAGATCTCACTAACAATAGTCAATTAAAATATTTTCCAATTCACAGAAACATCAGAGACTTTGTTAGAAATGTGTTGCAATTTAATATGATAGTTTGTAATTTGTAACTAAAACACAATAAAATGCCTATATATGTTTTTTGAAATTAATTGGGAGTTTTAGGTTGACTTTGTAATGAATTATAACTTTTCCAATTTAAAATAATGGAAAATAGATATCTGGTTAATGTTTTCCCACAGATAATGTTGCCACCTTTTCAAAATTGCTGACCCAGACACCAGGGCAGGTTTCTTCAAACAGAAGTCCCTGACACATGCGCAATGTTATTTTACCATGCAAAGAATAACATACACACCAGTTCTAAAGTTCTAAACCAGTTAGGGACTTGTGTAGGAGCAACTTAAATTGAGAAATGAAATAATTTAGCTTTAAAGAGCTGAGAAGCCAAAAAAAAAAAAAATAATAAAAAGAAAAGAAAAAAGGTCAACAGGTTGCAACATACGTCAGCATAAGAGGGTGAATTAACTTTCAGTGAGAGGTCTGAAGTCTTTCGCTGTTAAAATAAAGTAAATTTATAAAAATATTTCCTAGTACTTTGTTTCATCATAATTTCACAATTTCTATGAAATCCCGGACAAAATTAAAAACTGGATGGGTAGCGACACTACCCACAGAATATCTTATTTTCGAGAACAAATTTTGAGAATTTATATTAAGTTGAGGATGCCTATATTTGTGTAGTAGTTCATCCCATAAATGATTTTTCCAAGCAGTATATAAAATAGTGATTATTAGTTGCATATATTGATTATAAATATGACATTGAAATTTTGATTGAAAAATATTTTATTTCCAAAATTTGTTATCTTAAGAAAGATTGTAGATATAGTATGTAAGTTGCAGTTTGTACATTAACTAATAGCCTCTATCAATATTTTTCATTTTTAGAAAATGACTTATTTATGCTAAAAATCATTTCAATGTGGTTATACCATAATGAGCATGCTATATACAGTATGTAATAGTAATATATATTTATTTATTAAAAAAAAGATATATTTTTTAAAGTTCAGTATTTTTTTAATAAAGATTTTGTAAGATTTTGAAAAATTCATGGAAGTGACTAACTCCCTATAAATATTTTTTTAAATATTTGTTAAAAATATTTTTGATTACTTATTATAAAATGTACCTTTATGATGGTTTTGTTTTTAAATTAGATAAGTGTTTCTATATGAAACTATAAAACCTGTGTTTGGTATGTCTAACTTGAGGATTGATTTCACTTTCTAAGAAATCTTTTTTTGCTGATAAAAAAAATACACAACTTTTAGTTTTTGATACTCTACATCACCTAATAATCACCAGATTTGGAAATGTTCATTTGGGTAATGTTCCCTGTCAATACAATAATTTTAGTTTTTTAATATACAGAGATGAAATCCAAACATTAAATATACTAAATTAGACATTATGATAGATTAAGATATACAAAGAGAAAAAATTGTAACTATTTATTGACATAAATATCTAGCAATTAGTTTAATTTACTCAAATGTTTTCATTTATAAAAAATACTATAAAAGAATAGAATAAAAATTGCTTACATCAGCAGTTTTCAACCATTTGTCTTTCATGGACTTCCATTCAAATGAGTCCATCAATATTCACATGCACCTTCATCAATATTCTTTTTATTATATTTAAGATTTAGCCAATGAACCATTTTCCAAACACAAATAAACTTCTATATGAGACAGTCAAATATATGCATATGCATGTAAACAAGTGTGTGTATGTTGAATTGAGAAATCCCAAAAATTCATTCCAAGTATATGCAATGATTTTCAATTGTAAAATAATAATAAATATTTTATTTGCATTAAGGCAAGCCTTGTTACAGGGGGTTATTTTTCCAGTAATTTAATAGTATACATTTGTTAATCAATGTTCATCCAATATACATTTTCTTAAAGATTACAAGTAACATTACAATAATCACTTGGTAGTACACTTTGTCATTTGTTTACATTTAAATATTTTAATATTTTACTTTGATTTACATTATAATTAGTAAACATTATTTTATTTCTATTAATTTTTCATATATTATTTAATTCATTAGCAATTTGAGTAAAAAAACCATTAATTCTATATTTTTCTCCACTTCTGCATGTTGAAAAATAATTGTTTATTTTATTTTGCATTAATTCTATACATTTGATTTAACATAAGCTTGTTTAATTTAGATCTATAGTCTTGATTTTGTTTCATACATATTAGTTCTTTAATTTCATATTTTTGACAGTATTTATTTAATCCTTCACAATCTCTTAGTAAATGGTTCAAAGAATAGTCACTTGAGTTGCACCAATAACACCTGTCTTTGGTGAAATGATTTTCAATTGTTATATGGTGTTAATGAAAGTATATGAGCTTCACAAACTGTGAATATATGTTCAAATCACAAGTGTCTTTAAATACTTATTATCTGATTAATTTTTATAAAAATGGCAAAAAGTTCTAAGGCATTGAGGACATCTTGAGTAAGTTTTATTTGAGAATCAATGAGCTAGGAAAAGTTACTTTTTTTTTTGTTTTTATTGTAGTAAATTTTTAAGACACGAGCACATGAGATTATAATACAGTTATATATACAATATATAAATGTAGTAATGTAGTTATATACACAAAAATAATACTATAATTTTTGTTAAGTGTAATGATAGAACATTCTTCATCAAAAATGAATTTGCAACATACAGTATTAATGTAGCAAGCAGATAGTTTCGTAGAAATTGGATGTGTCTAATTCACTTTATTTTACATTTATTACAATATTTTGTAATATGTTTTCTGTCATTTTATATTATCATAAGCAATTTAGGATATAAATTTTTAATATCTTTCATGCATTTTGCTTAAGAATTTGTTAGGATGTAATATTTTTTTCAAAATTCTTTAGGAAATATATACATAATTTTCATATTTATTTTATTGGTGATAAAAATAATTATTATAATTCAAATATATCTTTTGATAGTATCCCATTTTTTTCTCATTCCTTTTTACTATGCTTTTTACACACATACACAGTAAGGGTTTTCTCTTTTTATATGCATAAAATAAGAAAACAAAAGGAAAGTAAAAAGAGGAGAGAAAATGAAATGCTATAATTATACTATCAAAAGAAATTTGTATGTGTATATATACATGTGCACACATATACACTAAGTTCTCCACCTGTTACTGCCTGCCTTTATACTGATGTTTTGCATCATTTTATAATATTTGTCATATCTGTTTTGAAATTTATGATATTTTTCATATAAATCATGCTAATTTATATACAGGTATCTCTCATACAACACTGTTTCACTGTAACACGGTTTGAAAATTGGAGATATCCTCCATATAACACGACTTCCAGTTTCACTCTAACACAGTTTGGGAAATCTTTCTCCTTACAAAATTTCACAATTTTTAAGTATAAACTCTATTCTATTTCTTTTTAAGCTGCAGGCATGTGTGTCGTCTCAAATTTGCCCATGGATTTTAGAATATTGAAATTTTCTATTTGTTTGGTGACTTTCATCAGGTTTACTTTAATGAAAACTAATAGTAGAATTTTTCTTGCTTGTCCTAGCTTTTCTAACAACTGGGTGGTGTTGTTGTTGCTTTCAGATTGTAGCCTTTAAGACCCACTGTGTTTTGTTTTTATAAATTAATCTTAATAGTTAGTAAAGTTCATTTAAACATTTTTAGATAAGTGCTATTAAACTTTTTTTTAAACTGTAGCTAAATCATTTGTAAAATGATGAACAAAATACAGTGGTATCTCAGTATTCAAACACAAATTTTGGAAAAAGTCTCACTTGGTACTCAACTGAACAAATGTGATCTGTTAGAACAAATTTTCTATCAATAACATGTTTTTATTTTGTCATCTATAAACATTTTTTATGATGAAAGTAAAAATTAGGAAAATGTTGATACTTCTGATCAAGATCAACAAAAAAGCTGAGATGACTACAATACTTAAAAAAAAATACCCTTGTTTAACTAAAATTAATGTTAGTGCATAATACAGTACTTTTAATTGTGACTGTTAATTAATTATTGATTGGAAATAAATCATCAATTGCATTAATAAACATATTTCTCTTAGTAATGAAAAAGAATAGCATACTTTTGCTAACTTCTGTAATGTAACCCTATGTTTTACATTAGTTCTCTGCTTCATATAGCATCGATTTGCATAACATGGCACTTTTTGGAATGCAACTATCATGTTACATGAAGGATATCTGTGTATATATATATATATATTAGGTTTTTTAATTATATATATTATATAGAACATTCAAAAAGTTCTTGGAAAGTGGTTATTATTTGTAGACAGAATGCTATAGCTATAATTAATTGGTGTGTGTAAACTTGTTGAGACTTGCTTTATCAGGTATTCATATTTAGCCCATTAAGATTTTTTTTAATTCCCAAATTTAAAAAAGACATTAAAGGTGTACACTGGCAGTTGATCAAGTGAAATGTTTTGTAGTGCATGGTTAGAATCAAATATCATTGATTTCTACCAGAAGGGCTTAGAAGGGTGGCAACACCATATGAAAAAATGTTTTAACTTGAATGGAACATTTGTTGAAAAATGAAGTGCTAACTTCAATTTGCTGTCTTTTTATTTACCTAGTGAGGGACCTAGTGAGGGGCCGAAAACGTTTGTGTACGAACTTTGACTGCACCGGTTACAAGGTTTACAGGAGCCTACCGCCCTGGGGACCCGGGATCGAATCCGGACGGGTCGAGAAATCCCCAGGAATTTTTCGGGGGTGGTCCGTCCGGATATGTCGGTCCCCGTCCCTCACCACCCGGCCGCCCCATTGTGGGCCTGGCCGAACCCATAATGGGCTTGCTATAAGAGGCCCTCTTAGTGCCCACTGGAAACGTTTGTGTACGAACTTTGACTGCACCGGTTACAAGGTTTACAGGAGATTTGAATAATTTTATTTACATTTTCAGGAAACGTTTTTGAACACTTCTTTTATATAAAATATACGGTATATATATTAATTAAAAATCCTAATAAGGAATGAAGGTAGGGCAAAGATAATGATGTTTTTTAAAATAATGTGGAGCAAATTAATAATATTAATAAAAATCAAAAATAGGCAAGTGTCACTTAATCATCCAACAAGTATCATGGTGTTCTATGAAGCACCAATAGTTAAATTTATATAGGATAGATGTACCAGTTTTGGCCGGTGTACCAGTTCTGGCCAGAAAACAAATTTAACTTAAAAATATAATCACCACATATTCAAATCTGTCCAATGAAATAAACTTTTATTGTTAACTGTTCACACAGTTAACAATAAAAGTTTGTTTCATTTGTGATTATATTTTTAAGTTAAATTTGTTTTCTGGCCAGAACTGGTACTACGCTGGCCAAAACTGGTACATCTACCCTAGTAAATAGTTGTCAAATTATTTTAAACCCTATAAGATATTTTTTGAGATTTCAGATTTTTCTGGTAATGTACTTTGTGTCCTTTTTCAAATACGCTATTTCAATTATCTGTAAGAAGTCTGCTTCTATTTAAACATTTCCTGTCATTGAGTGAGTGAAGTCAATTAGCTTTATCATATTAGATACTAGTTTGTAGTATTCAATATATTGTAAAAGTAATGTTTCTAAACTCATATTGTGATTTTAGTAATAAGAAGTAAAGATTGAGTTTTTGATTTTAACTAGGACATTATGTGATTTTGTCATATTGCAATAGAATTGAAGCAGAGCTGAGAGAAACAGGTTATCCTTACACTTGCTGGGCACAGAAGAGGCAATCTTTGCACCTAATGGTTGCAGAGAGGCTGTCCTTGCACTTGCAAGCCATGGAAGAGGAGATTGTTACACTTTCCAAAACAGAGAGGCAATCTAAGAACAAAGCAATTGGTCTGAATTGCTTTATTTTTCTGTTCTGTTCATTTATTGCACTCATTTTCTGTTAGGTGCATGCAATGCTTTTTAAAAATTTTTTTCCCTAAATTGCCCTCAGTCACATCATAGGGTATGGACATTATCAATTTGACTCCACTGTATCAAAAATTAAGTCATAGACCCACATTTTCTATTACATTTTTAACTTCCTCATAACAATTAATGGAAAATGGCAAAGTTTTATCAAAATTGATCAATTAAATTTCAAGAACAAATGCAGTTCTGTAAGCCATATAGAAGAGGCTTTGCTAACACTCTTCCTCAATAATAACAGAATAATAATTTTATTTTAGTTTAAGGATGCATATGATCCTGAAAGTTACTAATAAATCAAGCAAATGTAGTTTTTCTCTTAAAATTAATTCTGTTTGTGATTGTCCAATTTGTTCTATATATAATTAAAAACAAAAAAGCAATTTACAATCAATTCTACAGTGTTTTTACAACCCATTCTATTCAATGAATTCAATTTTTGTTATGATATATTTTGTTCTCTAGCATTAATAATCAATATAATCACCACCATGAAATTCCAGCAAGTATAAATTTAATATAACAAACATTTTTCATCATACTTTAATGGTAGTGTTTATATTTTATTGCAATATTGCTTTTATAGCCATTTCTATTTATTCTTTTTTGCTTAAGTTAAGCTTACAATTTGGTTTTGATTCCCATTCAATGGCAATTATCTTTTAAAATTACTATGCTTATATTTATTTTTTTGTTTTTGATCATTTACGTCCTGTTCAACATTATGGATTAAAAACAGATTAATGACAAACTTTAATATTAATCTTTAATTTTGAATTTCTGAATGTGTATATTCAAATTTATATATGACAGTCTGCATTGTAAACATTTATTTTTTGTTGTGTATTCAAACCTAAAGATGACTGATAAATACAGCTGAAAACATTTATTATATTTTTGAGCATATAACATATCCCACTTTATGCACCACTCCAGGCATGAGTTCATTATTGCAATTTTAAAATTGGAATATAGCCTGCATTCCCTTTTAAACTGTCTTTTAATACTGTATTTTTATGCAGATAACCTACTGGTTATCTGCATAAAAATACAGTATTATTCTTAATTATAATTCTTGTTGAATTTAAGATTGTTGCATTTGCTACTTGAATCACTTAGTTTCAACCTTTCTAAATTAAAAAATTTAACTTCCAACAGAATATCTAAAACAAATGAGCAATTATTTATGGTGACATTGTCACAATGCCAAGCTGCAATTTTTAATTTTTTTCCATTTATTGAATTTAAAATATATGCTCTCCACCTCAAATTAGTGATGTCTTGCCCCTGTACATCATACTTTTCCTTTAACAATAGAGTTGTGCCAGTCATTTATTAACTGTTTTCAGGGGAAAGTTTTGAAATAATGAGACTTCCAGTTTGTATCAAAAGTTTATATATAGTTAATAAGGCCCCCTACCCCTAAGATTTCCATATCTGGTTTTGAATTTTATTTATCTAATACCATTCTTGAGATTAAGGAAAGACAGACAGATGACAGGGGAAATTTATAGATCTACAGTTTTTTCAAATTTCAGCCAAATATTATTGTACATTATTTATTTTGAAGTAAGTTATACTTTGATTAAGCAATCCATCACATTTTGATTTTAGAATTATTAAATTTTCCTGATAAATAAAACTGTGAATTTTAATTGTTTTTTTTTTTAATTCGAAATATAGGAACAAATTTTTGGGACTCAGTGCCAAAAGCATGGTATGACTTAACTACTTTTTGCCTAAATATTCTGTGCTGAAATGGAGATGTATCCTATATACCAAGATGATATAGCATAAAATATGGTCTGTTTCTGTGAAAAGAAGATATAATACAATAATTTGTATTTCTGATATTAATGACTTTGTGTTTTATTTGATAAGTTAATGTTTAAAGTTAATATAAACAAAATAACTATTCTTCTTTATTATTCTCCATGAATAATGTGGCAGCATTACAATTCCACTTCTACTAGATTTATGCTTTCAATCATTATTTTTACATTTTAAATTGATTATGATCTGTCAGTATGATTTGTGACATTAATATCATCATAGTCAAAAATTAAAAAATATTTTTTGCTTTACAAATTTAATAATCTACTTTTTATAAATCTAGTAATATAATTTGATTTCATTTGCATTTTTCACTTATAAAATGACACAAGTTACTCAAACAGATTATTAATTTATTGTTATTTTAATGATATCATACAATAATGTCAAAATTTGTTTCCATTCTTTTCATTTGTATTTATTTATTTATTAAATTAACTTCACTTATTTATCACTCAAAAATTGTTCTTTTGGTGGTTTGTACAATCCTAATGAATAGTTTTTTTAAATTATATTTCATAAAGCATTTCAGTTTGTTTTAAAGTCGTGTTATTAAATATAGTGATGCAGATTTTTTTGTTTTTGATGATGATCTATTTTTAATATATCAGTTTGGTAATATATAGCTGCTACAAAAAACCAAGAAAATAATTAAATATTAATGAAGTATTAACACACATTGATTAGAATAAAATATAAAAAATATTGTTGTTAGTTGATTAGAAATATATTTATAATGACATTAAATGAAAATCTATAGCAGAATGTAAGCTTGTGCACAGCATGTATGTTAAATGCATGAAACAGCAAGGTTTGGCAAGACATACTGAATAGGAGAGGTAAAAAAATCTCATTTTAAAGTTTATTGTATTCTTTTCTAGTTGTGCTGATTGTTATTTGTTTTTATTTAATAGTGTCACTTTGCCGTCAATATTCAAGTTTATACTTTTTCACACATTATATCATATTCATTTTTTCAGCTTATATTTTGCTTTTTATACACTGTATTTGAATCTGCTGTAATCCACGACAACTTTTTTATTTTTGTTTTTTCAGAAGACTGATTTAAGAAATTAAATATGCAATATTATATATGGGATGATTCACTTGGAACTGAATACTTACTTTGTTTAATACCTCGTGATTGCACAGTCATATTTAAATAACATGTAATGTAAAATATACCTTGTTCAAGTGTTCATCCTGAAATAAAGAATTGTTCTATTTGTGTTTCATGCTCATCTTTTTATTTTACATGGAGATATTTCACATAATAAGTGTTTTTGAGTGAATTACCCTGTATAATATAACACTTATACAAGGGAGACAGAAAAATAAAACATTTTATATAATTATTAAAAAAAAAAGGGAATGTAGTAAAAATAATTTAAGTAATAAATGTTAAATAGTATTTAATGTTCTAATGTTTGGTGGTGATAAGACTCCTGAAGAAGAAAAGTGAAGATAGAAATATAATGTTTTTCAATGTTACTCTATATAAAATATTTTATTCTAAAATAAATTAGTCAAATAAATTAATATTTTGAATTTCATTTTAAAAAAATTGTCAGTTTTGTGTTTAAGTCTCTAGTATGTGCTTTTAAGTGGATTGTTTTTTTATATGATGAATGTAATATGATTTAGATGATTTGATATCCATATTTATTATAATTCCAGTGAAGAGTTTTTTGTAATAATAGTTTATTGCACATAAATATTTTTTACTTTTGTAGAAATATTGAGAGCATGATCCAAAAATTCTAAGTTCTTATTTATATTCTGTAATATAAATAAAAATTATATAGCATACAGTTACAAAACTGATAGATCTAATTTTTAAATTAGAATTATAAACAATAATTTCAAAAATAATTAAAAACAAAATGTTAAAAGTTATTGTAATGCTAGATTAAATATTCTGAAATTTTTTTTTCATAATTAACAAAATTACATTTTTTAATAGAATAAGAATTATGAATTTTACATCAAATAGTTAAAATTTAAGCATTCTTCTATTTATATATAAAATGAAATTAGCTTCAATTTATCTGATTAGTATAATTGTTATTCAGTTTTATTAAGAAAAAAATCGAACTTTTTAATGATCATTCTTCGGTGTAATTTTGCTTAAAATTATCTGTTACTATTTTTAAACTAGAAAAAGCATTGCAGCATTGCAAAATATACTAAATTAAATTGAAATTATAAAATTTTTTGGTTAATTTATGGGAAGATATTGAAAACTCAAGTTTGAGTACTTTTATTGTACAATATTTGCTTATATTTTGTAAGTAGCGTGTAATTTTAAGCATGAACACAAACAAATGCATTATTTATGTTAAATGCTCAATTATTTTTGACATATATTTGAAATGTTTGTGTTAGTGCTTAAAAACTACACATTGTTTTAAATTTATATTGTTCTGTCATATGTTCTAAAAAAGTGAATATAATAAGCATGCTTAAACTTTTCTTATTGGTATAAATATTTTTTTAATAAAATCAACATATTAATAGTTTTTGTTTAATATCCATTATATTAGACTGAATTATTCATTAGTGCTACTTTGTGTAATTTATAATTGATTTAAAATACTGATAAATTATTAAGTTTTAAAAAAATTATGTTTTATTGTGCTCAGTGCTAAAATTTATTTTCTATCTTTTTTGCCATTGGTTTTTAGATAACACTATTTTTGAAGATCTATTTTATTATTAAAAAATAAAATGGTATTTTTCAAAGAAAAATCTCTAAAATACAAAATTTAAATAACATTCTTGATGATAAAAATATATTTTTATTATCAAGAATGTTATTTACTGTTTAACAGAACTAATTTTTATATGAGATAAATTTTATTTTTTAACAAAATTCTGCATTAATATAGTTTTTTAAAAAAAAAGCAAATTTTTTTTTGTACTAGAGCAGTGGTGGGCAAACTTTTTTAATGGGGGGCCACAAAGTTTAAGAAATTCTAGAGGAGGGCCAGAATTATAGAAAAAATGCATTTTGTGTTAAAGCTTTTAATCATAATATTATAAAAACATTACAGCATTACACACAAATGTTACAAATTACTTTTTACCTTAAATAATAATTAATTTAACTTTTATTCGAAGGCCCTGCCATGGTAGGCGTGTGAGACATATGGAATTGTTTTTGATTTTCCATATTATTTTCGAAAGCAGGTTCCAGCTGTGACGAAGCAACTTTCAGCAGTGTGAAAAGGTGTTCATCAGTCAATCGGTTTCTGATTGAGTTTTTCCGCAATTTCATGGTCGAAAAAGTCTGTTCGCACACATAAGACGACGCAAACATCGCCATAATTTTCTGGGCGTGAGCAATCATCTTTGGGAATTCAGATTTCTGCAGTGCTCTATAAAAATCTAGTTTTGTGGAATTCAAGAACAATTGCTTTAAATGGGTACTGCACTGCATTTCAATAATTTCCAACTGCAATTCTGCAGATACATTTTCCGGATCTACATTAAACGGCATCGAGGAAACATCTAGCGATGATTGAATGTTCTTAAAATCTTGAAACCTAGTTTCAAATTCTGTGTGAAGTTTTTTCAACGCCTGACTGAATTCTTTTAGTTTGTTCTCACTCACTGGTGACATGGATTTTAAACGCAGAAAGTGAGTTAAATCGTTCTTTGCCATGCAGTTATAAAACAGAAAAAACTGAGTTTTAAATGATTTCAGACAACCCCAAGTCTCATCTATAAATTGGTTCTTTTCTTGCAATTTTTTAATTTGTTATAGTGTTCGAGCAAATCGGTAAAAAATGCAAAATCGGTACGCCAATCTTTGTCTTCGAAGATTTGGAAATCAGACCATTTGTCTGTTTTATTCTTTAAGAAATCTTGTATTTCCTCTTTTAAATTCCAAACCCGTTCAAATGCATATCCACAACTTAACCATATTACTTTCGTGTGGTAAAGAAGGTCAGAATAATCTGCATCGACTTCAATCAGAAATTCTTCGAATTGTCGGTGTACCAAGCCCCGAGATCGAATCGTATTAATTAGTTTTAAAACCACATTAAGTACATGGGTAATATCTATTGCAGCTTTACAAAGGACGTCCTGGTGAATTATACAATGTAAAAATACAACATCGTGATTAGGATTCTGGTTCCGAAAAATACCTGAAAATTCCGCGTTTTTTCCAACCATATTTGGGACTCCATCTGTAGTTATATTGCATAATTTTGAAATAGGCGCATTTAAATTTTGAAGACCTTCGGAAAATTCGTTATAAATTATTTGTCCCGTCGTTTTTCCTTTTATCGATTGCAAACAAGCTTCAGTAATATTAAATTCGTCGTCAACGCCTCTAATGATTAATAATTGAGCAGTGTCACTTCTATCCGTACTTTCATCCATCGTCACGGAAAAATATTTAAAGTTTTCTATACGCTGCCTAAATTGAGTCGACAAGTTTGATGCAATGGCATCAATTCGCGTTGTTACTGTTTTTCACGATAAGCTGACAGACTCAAACTCTAATTTTTTCTGGACATAAAATTTTACTCATACTCACCATACAATCTTTTACAAATTATCCTTCCGAGTATGGTTTGTTATTTTTAGCTATTTTATAAGCCACAACATATCCAGCCAGTGTAGAAGTCTTTTGAGCAGTGTTTTGCTTTATAAACACATTCCGTTGAGCAGATATTTTGTTTTTTAGGTTTTCCGCATTTACCTTTTTTTCTGCGTCATTCATCAAAGCATATTTGGTTTTTGAATGTTTGGTGTTGAAATGACGAGCAAGGTTAAAATCTTTAAATACCGCCACTGCTTCATTACAAATAAGACATACTGGCTTACCGTTGTATTCCGTAAAAAAGTATTTCCAAGCCCACTCTTCTTTAAACAGACGACACTCGGACTTTTCGTTTTTTATACGCCATTATCCCAAAAGTTCAGATTTTTCTAAAAACGATTATGAATGTAAAGCGTTACGCGAACAAGCAAGAACAAGAGAGAAAATTAATGTAAAACGTGCGGCTCGGTCAGTGACAGCTGGCGAGTGGCAACCGAGTTCACTCGCCCCCGCTGCCCGCGCTTCTCATTTCAACACGCTTTGCGTCCCGTATTACGCAACACTTGAACTACGTGGCTAGTTTAGCTTCACCTATAGGTTATGCATCTATTATTCTACTAAGTAGAAGCTACTTTATACTTCTCGACCGTCAAAACGTAATTATAGTGGGCCATATACTATCCATGTCGATGGACCCTCGGCGGGCCGGATTAAATACTTTCGCGGGCCGTACTTTGCCCATCACTGTACTAGAGAATGCTCCATTTAAAAATCTCTTTAAAAAATTTAAAATATAAAATTTATACTTTTTCATACTTTTCAAGCTAAAAAGATAAGTTTTTATAAAATAATTTTAAAGAAAGAATGAAATATGAAGTGTTTTTAGGAAAAAGTTCACAAATTAATTTGCAAATATTTTAATTTAAAAAGAGAAAAGACTAATACTTAATGAGTTTTGTAAAAATAAGTGATTTTAAAGTTGTGTTTGAAGGATTTGATCCTATAAATTAAAGAAAAGAAATATTAAATTCAGTAATGAAGTTTTATCATCAAGGATATTACAGGCATTATTCTTCAAACTAAACACATCCATAACTATAGAGCAAGTATTTCTGAATTGATTTTTGAATTGTTCCATTTAGAATTTAAAGATTTTAGATCAATAATATATTTCAAACAAACATGTACATAGTGGTAACTTTGTTTGGAATATACCCAGAATAAATTCTAAAATTATATTAATTATATAATTAACATATATGATGCCAAATAATTAGAAATACTATAACATTGAAAAAATAAAGTGATAATGTTTTATAGCTCAGTTATTATTTAGTAATTTTAATAATATTTGATAATATAAAGAAAAATATTGAAAGAAACATGCTTATAAAACAACTGAGTTTTTCATAAAAAAACTAAACTAAATTAATATTAAAAAAAAGTTTAAAATAAAATGTGCATAAAGTCATTAAATAAGCTTGGAATCTTTTATTATAAAAATTATGCAAAATATTAAATAAGATTTTAGATACATAAAAGCTATACAATTTATCAGTTTAATAAACTGTGTAATTTATTAGCAGTAAATATAATTAGTTAATTATTAATGCTAAAAGAACACATACATTTGCAATTTTCTCTATTATGATAGAAAATTTAAATGAAAAGTAATAAATTTAAATGTTCAACTGCAAGTAGAGGAATTAAGATTATTCTAAAATGATGAGTTAGTTCAATAAAATAGAAGAATCAAGATATATCAAAATGATCATATGCTTTAATTTATTTTAAGATAAATTTGCTAGATGACTATGAATAGCACTGTAGGTGTATATGAGGAGGAAATACATTACATTTGATCCATTGGACTGATTTCAATAAAATTTGGCATATAGGTATAGAATCAATGATGAATTCAATTCTAAGTTTCATGACCTAGTAATCTACTATGAACACTTCTTATATATAGCTTTTACAATAAGTTAAATATATATGTAATAAATATAAATAAATATTTTATTTTGAATCAAAATTATTATATACAATTAAATTTTAATTGTATCAAAACAATATTTAACAAAATAAAAAGAAAATTTAAAAAAGAGAGAGAGGAAAAGAGGAAATATAATACAATATTTACAATGATGACGATGAAAAATTTATAGTATTTTAGAAAATGCTGTAATTATTTATGAATATTCAGACTCAAACTCATTTTATAGATAAATTTTAAAGTAAAAACATGATATTTATTATAGAATGTAATTATTTTTTAAATACAGATTTTTTCTTGAAAACACAATTTTGTGGTAATTTCTATATATTGTTATAACTGTTACTTTAACAGTTTACTATATTATAAGTTATACTAGTATATGAGTGTATTCTTTCAACAGCACAATAGACTTTTTCAGGCCTCATTACTCTGTGACAATTTCGCACAATTTGATTTTAATATATCTGAATTTAGTTTGCATATATTATTTAATTATTGTTTTGATTTGTTTAAAAAGTAATTTTTATGAAAATAAAAATAGATGAAAATCTTTAAGTATCTAGATCAAGGTTCTTTTGAAAAATGTAATTTTTATAAATATATGTAGCCTATATCCCTCTTTTCTTAATACTGAAAAAACACCTTTTAAAACATTTATATTGTTTTAAAAATTTATTGGAAAACAGTGTGTTATAATATCATATATTTATAAGGAATTAAATTGATAAAATTTAGCAGATTTATGTATTACACACAAGTGGAAGAACATTAAACCAATAGAGCTTTGTTCTAGCATAATATTTATAAAGTGACAATTTTTTAAATAATAGAAATGTAAAATTGATTTCTATTCTACAGTAATTTTGGTTGAGTGATTTTACTGACATCCAAATTTTAATCTTATTTAATAATATAAAGTTTTAATTAGACACGTTTTATATGATTTGACTATAAAATTAGATCATAAATATTTTACATTATAGAAAATGCAATTAAAATTTAAATATATCACACAATTTTAATATTTTAATTAATGTTAATTCATCATTGAAATCAGACATACTTAGGATTAATATATATCAAATTAGTGAAAAATTAGTTTATTTTTACAATGTCGAAAATATTTTATTTAAATAATTATTTTTTCTATTTTAATTGCATTTTTCCTTGATTTAAGAGAAACTCATTATTATAAGTTTCTGGTAAATTGTTAATATTTGTTTAGTTTTTAGAATAACTAAAAATTTATTCCAAGTTAATTTTAAGTAATATATTAATTAAAAATTTTCATTTTATTATTGTTTGATATTGTAAAAACATTTCGTTAAAAAAATTTTATTTGTACACTTACACTTTTAAATGACAAAACACATCTGAAACAGGTTTTTAAAGTTGTTCCAAATCAGTTTTTGTCTGATGAATCTTGATGATTTTCAAAGTTCTATAAAATAAAATAACATTTAAAATTTTAAAAATTTCATTTTTGATATTTGTTTATTTAATAAATAAAAAAAAATTTTTTTTTATAAAACTATGTAATAGATAGGATAGTTAAAAATAAGGAGATTATTTTTTTCAGATTTACTTTTTAAACAAAAGACGTACCATATTTATACACAACATTAAGGTATAAATGATCTTTTTTTAATGAAGTGAAAAGTAATAGTAACAATTTGTTTTCAAAATTCATCCTATTGCTTTATCATTTCATGTAAATTTTTGTAATTTATACTGAAATTTAAATCAAATATGAATAAATATTTTTAAATACTTGTTCTGATGTTGTTTACATTAAAAATTGATTTAAAATTATTTAATCTTCCATTATATTTGTTTATGGAAAAATATATTTGTATTTAAATTTAATATTTAAAATTTTTTAATTGATTTTGTTTTTAATATTAATTTTTTTTAATTCTAAATATATTTTTTTGTTACTGCAGTTTTATTTATATATGGAAGTAAATATTTTTCACTTCATTGGAAAACTGTTAGTTTATAGAAATTATATTCCATTAAAAAATCTTTGCAATATAATGTATATCATATAATCAAATATATACAGTATACTATAAATACATTTTAAAGATGAATCTGTATTTTTGTTTTTATATTTATAGGTTGATAATTTTGCATATTGCATATACATGCTTAATTTTAAAATTTTTTCTCATATAATAAAATTTCAAAAATTAGAATTATATATATATATATATATATATATATATATATATAATTCTAATTTTTTATTAGCTTGAATAAGTTAAATGCAAAGCTTAAAAAGTAATGAAAAAAAAACAAATACACACAACA
Source organism: Centruroides vittatus (assembly GCF_030686945.1). NCBI lineage: Eukaryota > Metazoa > Arthropoda > Arachnida > Scorpiones > Buthidae > Centruroides > Centruroides vittatus. The sequence continues at coordinate 1,175,490 of NW_027122708.1, read as the reverse complement.
GTTCATTTAATGAAGGTTTTTTTCTATAATACAAAAGAACCTTTTATTCTAAATTACAGATATTGTTGTCAGTTGTATAATGTTATCGGAATTAGCATATCTAAAAACATGTAAACTAAAATTCTCTTATACAACTTCCTTTTGTAGACTTTTGGTTATCATCATTATCTTAGCTTAAAAATGCCTAATTTACCCAGTCTTTTCATGTTATCAGCTTCAATATATGGTTGACAATGCACAACTATTATTCTTAACCAGTACTTTAAAGATTAATCATTAATTGTTTTAATTGTTATTTGCTGGGCAGAACATTAGTTTAAATTACTGCTATTTCTTATTAATAGTAAGTACACTAGTACTAAAAGTTATTACTGTAAAAAAAAATAACAGGAAAACATTGGATGAAATTCCTATTAATAATTAAAATAAATAAAAATAACTTAAATAATAATAAATAAAGATTCATTTATTATTATTTAAGTTATACATTTTTTAAAATTGTTTTAGGATGTCTTTTTAATGTTGGAATCAATAAAATCAAATTTCAAATAATTGTAATTATCCGCTTAATGCTATCACTATGCATAAGTTTCAAAGTGATTACAATAAGTGAATTCTATCATTTATTGGATTTTGTTAAGTGAGGAGTAAATTGAGTTAAAATTAAAAAATTAGAAAAATATTTAAATATGCTTTTTACCTTACATAATGAACATTTTGAAAAACTTACGTTATCTGCATTTTATTACTTTTTGTTTGTTTAATTCTCCCCACACTGTGGGCACTAAAAGGTCTTTTTAATCATATCTGTCATCGGTTAATCTAAGCCTACAATGGAGATAGCCATGTACCACATATTCAGGACAAACCACCATATCATTAAAAATTCTGGATTTGCTTGCCTGGATTTGATTTTGGGTGTCCCAGAGTAATAGCTAATCTAGCTGGCCTGATGGCCAGATAGATCAGCTTACTGCTCTGGAGTAGTCTACATAAAATACTTAGAAATATTAATAACAATTATACTAGAAAATAAAATTTATTATATTACATATTAAAGTTACAGTTTATCTAATTATCTAGTTAGTTATAAAACTACAAAGGTAAATAAATTGCATTTTAATAGTTAATATAATAAATTACTTATTTTTTGAAATTATTTTCAATACATAGCAAAACAGTACAATACAACTAAACTTAACTCATTCTGATGATAAATAATAAATATAATTTTCTATTTTATACTAAAATGATAATTTTTATAAATTGCAACCTAAATAATTACAACTTAATAGATGTGCAAGGATTAAATGTCAAATTTATAATAATACTTCTTTAGATTAATAATAATAATCTTAAGAAAATATTATTTATATAGTTTGAATTCAGTCTGAGTTTTAAAACTAATACTAAACACTTCTGAAACACTTAACACACACTGTTTTGTGTACAGTATATATATCATTTACTGGTAGTTAGAATACTTAACTTATTAAGAATTTTTCACAATCTTGATTATTTTATAATTTCAGTAATTTCCAGAACTGGATAAACATATGCATTTGTTTTACACTATTATACCATGATTACTTATATTTTTTATTTTCACTTTGATTGCATTTCTGAATTATACAAATGATATATCTTTGAGTAAAAATTCATCTTTATATGTTTAATTTATTTAATTTTTCAATACATTATATTACATTTATGATTTATATTAGCTGATTTATTTATCAGATTTAAATTTTATTATTACTATTAAATATATATATATTTAAGATATAATGATTCCTGCAAAAAGTTTATAGATACTTGTTATTTTATTTGTTTCGTGATGCTAAATTTCCTATTTAAACATTCTTTTGTATTATGTAACTAATATGCTGTAGATTAACTAAAAATTAGTATTATATATTTAAAAAGCAAAGTCTCTCGATTTCAATTGAAAACATTTTTGCTTTCCTTAAAATTACTGCTGGAGTTTAGTAAGGTGTTTGTTTTTATTTACTTAGTTCTTCAGTTTTCAAGTCTCTCTCTCTCTATCTCTCTGTTTTTCTTTAATATTAAGGATGGAATATTTTACTTGACCAAATTAGATTTTTTTCCTGTAAAACAAATATATGTATACATAAAACATATTTTTTCTAAAATAAAAAAAAGAAATGGAATCCAGACTTGACTTAAGTAATGTTTGTTCAATGGATAGCATATTATTAGGAATGTTTGATTGAGTTAAACATTTGGAAATAATAATTTACATTATTTCTGAATTCTTGGTTTAGCTTAATGGAAATTATTAGTGTTGGTGATTTATCTATTTATCACCTAAACTTGATAATTATTTTTAGACATGTATGATGAAATATAAATTTTATATTTAGGTCAAGGGTGAATGAACTACTTAGTTTGTTTAAAAGGACTATAATTTTCTTTTTATCCAGAAATATATTTTCATATAAAAGATTCAGTTATATTTATAATTTGGGCAGTGATTCTTAAATGCCATTTATTAAAAACATTTATATTAAATTTTTTATTAATAAGGATTTTATAACAAAATGTTTTCTATATACTAGGCTTTTCTATATGTTATCATTGAAAAGCTTCATATATGTTATCAGTCAATTAGAATGCTTGTTTATTGCTTATGACAGATTGAATTAAATTAATATTTTATCATTATGAATAATAAGTTCAACTTTATTTAAAATGATGAAAGTCATAAAAATATTACTTTTATAATATCGTGTATTTTATTATATAGCTATATAAACTTATTTAAATTGTTTGGTATCAGATTTGAAATATCGTTATAATTTTGCTTCACAAATTGATATGCTTTAAAAAAGACAGCCATTAACTTTTTCTTTGTCTATTTGATAGATATATAAATATCTTCATTTGATATTTATTTAATAACCCAATATTGGTATGGTATACGTGATCTTGTTTGTATAAGAAATTAAAATATGAGAATTGAAAAAAGCATTTAAATAGTACATATGCACTTCATATCTTTTATCAGGGTTATTAAACAGATGTGTAGGCTTATCTGTAGACAAGAGATAACTATCACTTTCAAAAGTCGTATGGAAGTAATGTAAAGAAGCCTGGGTGGGCCATGGTATTTCTTGGCATTAACAGTCAAATCTAGGTCATCAAGCATTTGTTCTGTAGTTCCTGGTGTCAAGGCTAGCTGGTTCCAGTTCTGCACATGTTCCCAAAGATGCTACTAGACAAAAAGAAATAAATTTAGAAATAGGTGACACACACTCAACTAAATTATAATAAACTGATCTGTACAAACAGATCTTTTCTTGATGTTTTTCCAATTTTATTAAAGAAACTGTCACAATTAATACATACCTTTAAAATTTTTAAGAAATTAAATTAAAGAATGAATAACATTTTATGATCTGAAATGAAAATGTAATTATTGATTTTTTTTAAAAGTTTGTTTCCTTGTCAGTTAAAGGAAAATTATTTTAGAAAAGGAAAACTGTGTAAACATTTAATTAGGTTAAGCCTTCGTTTTTTAAAATAATATATTTTGTGATTAATTAAATTTTATCATATGTTACAAATACATGCTAGCTAATGTCCAATTAACTTTGTAAATAAGCCAAGATTTGACTTTAATAAGTTAAACATTATATTCAAAGATGATGATCTGTAGTTTGAACTGATTTTACTTTTAAAAAATTACATTTATTTTTAATTTTTTCTAGATTTTTTTAATTACAATTAAAATCTGATTTATAAATATAAATTTAGTAATTAATTAATTTGGTTTTAATTATTTAATTCAAATTTTGTAGTAAATAAATAAATTACTTTAAATTTTTGTTAAATATATCTAATGTATCTGTTTTAAGTTATATTATAAATTAATGATATGCTATTTTCATAAAATAATTACCTTTGTATTTTTGAAATTATATATGCAAATTTAAAACAAAAAAATTGTAAAAATATTTTAGTATATAGAAAGTGAAATAATAAAATTGAAGTAACTTGAAAATTTCAATTTGAAAACTTAATCTCTTACAGAATATATGATATTGATATGTGTCAACACTACACTTGTGTTAATAATTGGTTATCTTATAAAAATATTAGTTAATGTTAAATGTTGAAAAAGTTATTGATAGTTTATATGAAACTAATGTTTAATTTGTATTTTAATGTAATTTTGATAAATTAAAATATAATTTTACATAACTACTAAAGATTAAGAACTGGAAAATTTAAAATATTGTTAAATTTTTTTTTATTTAATTTACAAAATTAAAAAAATAAATTTAGTGATGTAAATAGTGAAATTAAACAAATAATAATAAAAAATTATTTACTAACTAATTAACATTAAATGTTAATGCATGAATAAATTTAATTATGTATCTGAACTTATGTATTATTGTACATATAATGTAATAAAGTAATATAATGAATTTTGAAAAATATCCAGAATATGTTAATATTTTAAATAATAGTAAAAAATAATACTATTAATGATAAAAAAAAGTTATTTTAAAGTGTTTATTGGAAAGAATAAAAATACTGAAAGAATGTCTAATTGTAAACTAGAAAATAAAACATTTGGTAAAAAAAGTTATTTCCAAAATATAAGAAATTTCTGTTTATGATATAATTTTGGTTTGAAATTTTAGAAGGAAATTTCATAATAAGTATCTGAGTTTTGTTATTTTTTATTTTTGAAATAATTTCATTGCTATAAGTGCCTAGAGTTAGCTCATAGGCATCCAAATTTTTTTATGTGAATACTGTTTAATATAGTTTCAATTGATTATGAAATAAGTTTTAATTATAAGTTGCAGTTACATTAAATTCATTATCATATTGTTTCACTTATTATATTCTTATGTTGTATATAAAGGGAAAAATATAATAATACATTTATTAATACAAATAGAAATATCATAAAATGAGTAGAATAGTTTATTTTGAGAAATTATTATGTAGCAACAAAAGAAATGATTATGCATCTCTTAAAAATATTTCAAATGAATAAATCTAAAGTATTTTAAAATAATTTACTGTGTATGAAGCTGGTTATAAGTTTAAATTTATGATTTGTAATATAAAATGAGAAATAAAATTTATATGAATATTTTTATAAGAAATGATAATTACACAAAATAATTTCATTTGTAAGTTTTAGTGCTATAACTTCATAATCTGAATAAAGATTTTTCATGTTTTCTTTTCATTTGGATTTTTAGCTAGATGTTATATAAAATTACATTGTATTAATACACAATAATTTGATATTTAATTAGTTTTATGCATTATGAACATTGATATCTTATATCATTTGTACTTTTAGTTTGAAATAGCTCTTGATTATGTACCCTAGTACAGATTTTTGAGCACAACAGATATAATTTCATCCTTGAATACATCAACATCCCAAATGGATCTATGCCAAGATACTGTATAGTGTCACTGCTTGCAACTGATGTGCTATTAAGATGCATATAAATGAAAGAAGTTCAAAGTTTTTGACCTTTCCAATTTTTCTTTTCTTTGTGTAATTAAGAATTTTTTTACTTAGAGTAATTAGAATTTAAACAATAATAGCATAATATATCACTAACTGTAATTATAATTTATAATGTTACTTTAAAAATTAAGTTTTTATATTGTATTTAAATATTACCTTGTATTACTACTAAAATTATTTATTAAATAGTATATATAAATGTATTCCTATATATATCTCCAACAATTATATTTTAATATTTAAAAATGATTGTGTAATTATAATATTGTGTTTTGTTGTTTAATTTTTTTAAATATTTATATTAAAAAAGAGATTTTTTTTACATATTTTAAAAATATTTAGTAAAATGTTAATGATTTTTCTATTTGTCAGAAAGCCATATATCTGGAGAGAGAATATTTCAAGTCATACATTTTTTGCTAATAACAACATTTAATTTAATAATAATAATAATGTTAAAGTTAAAATAATAATTGCAAAATGTATGATTTAAAATCTTTTCAGTTTTCCATTAGTTTAAAGAATAGTTTTTATTGTATGGCATTTAAGTTTTAATTAGATTAGTTAAATTAATTTTATTCATTTTTAAATAAAATATTGATTGTAAAGAATATCTGATAAATTTTTATATTATATATTAAAATATGTGCATTATGATTAGTGACATTTATATATTAAAAGTTTAAATACAAAATTCTAAATAAAATTTTTATAAATTAAAACTTTTTCAACATTAATTTGGTAAATCTTTTTGAAAGATATTACTCAGCTTATCAAAAGGTTAACTTTTTAAGTTAGAAAATTTTAGTATTTTTGATATGAATTTTGACAAAAATCTATAAAATATGGAATGAAATACTTTAAGAAATAATAATATAATTAAAAAATACTATTGAACAAAATTTTTGAGATATAATCTAATCATATTAATATAATACAACTAAAAAGCCCTATGATATATATATATATATATATATATATTAATAATTTATGATTAGTTAAAGGAATTATTAAAATAAAAATGAAACTTTAAGGAAGATGAGTTGTTTTTTAGACAATTATGACAATGGTGTATATTTATTTTGAATTTATTATTGATAACAAAGATTTTATAGACTGCTTTAAGGTTATTTGTATTTCATGCATTTAGACTTCCTTCTTATTTCCTGAACTTTTTATAGTTAAATATAGCAGCAGAAAATTTTACCTATATTATCAAATATTTGTAGGGGTAAACTTATAATACTTTTTTTTCAACTATAAAGATTAAATTTAATATAGTTAATTAAATAATAATAATTATGTAAATCATATGAAATGAATACACATATATTGCTTTTCTATAAAAGTAAATTGCGAGCAAAAATACGAGAAAAGTGAAATTAAACAAATCAAAGTAAATTTACAGTGTAGTTACAGAAGTTGATATTTAAATACACAGCAGATTTTTTTCAGTGTTACTGTATAAGCATGAGCTTGAGTTACTGCTTAAAGTTTTTGGAGATAAAATAGGTTGTTGAGTACCTTCAGGGAGGAAAAAGTGTAATAAAAAGCAACATATTACCATATGCTTGTAAAATAAAATTTAGAAAATATTAAAAAGTCTTAATGTTTGTAACAAAATAAATTTTTGAATGTTTTTATTTTTAGTGTAAAATATAATATACAAGTTAGTAGTTAGTTATTTACATATAATAATTTGTTCAGATAGAAATATATAGAATAATATTTTTAGAATAAAATAGTAAAATTTTAACAAACTATTTTATTACTTGTATACTTTAATTTTTAAAATTAAAACAAAATGACGTTTTTAATTTTAACTTTTATTTCATTTATAATTAAAAGTAAACAGAATTAAAGAGAATTTCGTATTTATAAAATAATGATAAATATTACAAATAAATTGATCAGATGACCTTGAAGTGTCATTTAAGTTACAGTTTATTGATTTCTGAACAATGATACATTAAACTTAAGTTACTGATAAGATTTCATGAATTTAATTAATAAAATTAAAATATAATGAGATTTGAAATAATTTTATTATTGTTGTTGTTAGTAAATTGTAGTTTTTATAATATTTATTATAAAAATAAAAATGTAAAATATATATTAATGTTAAAAAATATATATTAATATAATTCAGCATCAAGGTTAAAATGTTTGAAGAATTTTATTAAATATAAATTTTTTTAAAATTTTGCAGCAGCCCACCTGCAACGACCAGTTTTATTAAGTCGGTCTGGACATTCACAGTTGCCATCTCATCCATCTGTCCAAGGACAAACTCAGGTAACTATTGTATATTCAAATTTATAAATATAGAAAGTAAAATCAAATATTTTTTATTTAAATCTTATTTTATTTTTTCAATATAATTTCAGAACAATAATAATAAAGGAAATTGTTAAACAACACAGATGCATACACAAACAGTATGTAAACAAAATATTAGCTTTTTCTGTAGCTATGTCTTGACCTTGGTCCAAATAGCCCTGAACACTAGTATAAACCAAATAGGATGCAATCTACCAATAAACATAATAATAATTGTAGGAAATTTCACATTATGCATGACACTATACAACACATTGCATTGAGTTGCAAGCTTTTAGCACAGACTGACTACTTTGACATAACCAAATAGCAAACATAATACATTAAAAACTTGAACACAAACAAACTACTACACACCCAGGAACCATACTATAAATAAACATTTAAAATATTATAGAAAACAACACACACAAAATATACTGACACAAATATAATCACAGAAAACAATCTTACACAACAGACAAGACATCACGTTCATTGACAATAAAATAAAATCATATACAGTAAGATCCCACTTAACACTGCCTTGATTAACGCTGATTCTATATAATGTAGGCTACTCGAAGCCTAAAAAAAGCTCAAAATTTACTCTGATTCAAATTATTGTGGCATTTCATTGATTATTCCCCAAATATGAACCAATCAACAAAAGGTGGCAATTTGTCATAGCACTGTACTTTCCTTAAATCTATGTTTGTTTGTGCAATTTTGGAAAAAATATAACATCATGGATGCCATAGGCAATATGGACTTCACTTGGCAAGAATTAACTGATAAATGCATGAACGAAGTGTGGAAGAAGTTGTGGCTGAAGGTATCCAAGAATTCTCAATGAGAAGAGCCTATCGCTGTATCGTCAAGTTGACCAAATTTTCAACCTAATCTATACAGCAGGACTAGGAGATGTAGACGAGCAGGATATTGAGGAGTTACTGCAGGTTTCTGGCGAGAGTCTTACCAATGACGACCTTCAAGAACTGGCAGAACAAGGAATTCATGTACAATTGGAAAATACTGGTTCTGAAAATGATGAACCCAAAGAATTTCTCTACAGATTTCTTTAGTAAAAGAAGTTTGGTAATGATAACCAAAATCTTTGATCAAATTGTAGCAAATGATCCAGATTTTGAAAGGAGTGCAAAAGCAAAACGAGGTGTTTTGGATGTGATCTCCTGGTGGAGATCGCATCCAAAACACAAGGAGATTGCATCATGTTTTGGATGCAATCTCTGACATTTGCTTCAGGAAAGAAAAATAACGACAAATGAGACTACGCAGCTTTATTGCAAAAAACAAGAATTTCAGAAGAGCCTGGACCTTCATTACAAAAAATGAACTTTACATTTCTGTGTACATATGTTTGTGTGTTATTTAACATATATTATTATGCAAATTAATATAAAAATAACTTAAAATTAAAGTAAAATTTGTTTATTTTTTGGTTGTGTTAAGTTACCTTTCCCCATTTACTCTATGTTAAGTGTCTAGGAACGCATCCCGTGTTAAGCGGGGTCTTACTGTACATTACAGATATAACTGTACCAAACACCAACAACATACAACATACATACAGTAGAGTCCCACTAGTCCAAACGCCACTAATCTGAATGTCTGCCTAATCTGAACATGTTTCAGTCAGTGGAGAGAAAATTTTTTAGCTTGCAAAATACACATTTTTTTTTTGTATTTTCCAGTTGAATTTAAATGGTATTAATGGTACAAAAAGATTTAGAATTCCACAACAAAAAAAAAATTGTATTTTATTGTAGTGTGTACTGTATTAATACTGTACAAAATTAATAAATTAGTGTTTGACGTGGCCTACTAAAACAGCAGATCTATACAGTACTTACACACAAAAACAGAAACAAAAGTCATTGATAGTGCTGTATCTATATAAACCGGATCTGTTTTACTGCTTGCTTCTGCATTATTTCAATTATTCAGATAATCTGAAAATCTGCTAACTCGAACAGGGCTTGGTCCCAATTAGTTTGGACTAGCAGGACTCTACTGTACTGAAAAAAAATTAGTAAATACTCAGAACTGCTCATAAAATAAACATCTGTGGAGAATGGATAAGGAACTTATCATTCCTATAGTCCTTTCTTGGACAGGCATGATACCGTATACCAGGGGTAGTGAACCTATGGCATGCGTGCACAAAGTGGCACATAAGGAGAAATCATCTGGCATGTAACATATCATACGATTTCAATTTATCATTTGTCTTTTTCAATCATTCTTTTGTTTTAGTGCCTGGTTACCCTTTTTATCAATCAGCTTTTTTACATTTATTCTAATTAAAGTATATTCATTTAATTTCTTTAAATATCATTATTTGAATTCTAAAAAGAATAGAAGTCTAAAACTTTGGCATGCATAAACATCTTTATAAAGTTAAGTATTTTTACTATATGGCACGTGGGCTCAAAAAAGGTTCACCATTCCACTACACAAAAGTCTAGAAACATTAGGCCTTGACAATAGTGCATACATTATACATAGAATACAGAATGAACATTGATTACCTACAGAAAGCAACCATACTAAATACATGTCACAGGGTTAGAAAATTTGTCAATATAGATACATCTACAAACAGCACATAGCTACAGAAAAACTGTTACTGTGGTTATCTATGCCTTGACCTTGATCTGACATAAGCACTGAACACTGATATGACCAAGTAGAATGCAGGTTACATGCACACACATGTACACAATAATTTGTTTTTTCAATAATTATTATTAGTATTTTTTATCTATTATATTTCATTTATAATAAATTTAAATATTATAAATAATAAGAAATGAAAATATTAGTACTTAAAAAAGTAGATAAATTATTAGAAAGTGCAAATTTAATAGGTTTAAAAAATTACAAAGATTTTTAAAAATATTTCAATAACTTGTTTTCAAGGATTGTATATTACAGAAATATATGATTTTAAATAAAGGAAAATTGAAATATTTTTATTTTGAGAATTAAAATTATTTTTTGTGCTTTAATTTTACAGAATTGCTTTAAATTGAAATAATGTGAGATGATTTTTTTTAAAGTTGAAAGTAATATTAACAGTACTATAAAATGAATTTATATAGTCATATTTTCTCTGATGATAGATTTTAATTTAATTCATTTATAGTATTAAAAATATATATACTTTTTACTGTAGAACTGGAGCTCCAGACCTTTTGTGCTTATTGACCCCTTTCCAAAATTAGATTTAAATCATTAACTCCTTTTCTATACTGAAACAAAATAAGAATAAATTACAAATAGGACGAAACAAAAACTCAAGTAGGAATTATAATTTTTGTTTATATTAATTAATAAAAATATAGGATTTGCAGAGAGATATGAGTTACAGTTATCAGTTATTTTAATTGTATTTCTGTAATTCTATTCTTACATACACCGCTGTCATGTAGGAAATGAATATGATTACAACACACAGTTCGTATACAAAATTCCTGTGTGAGCCACATTTACTCAACTGTTCTGACATAGATATGCAGTCTATGCAGCTTGTATTTTCTGTTGGACTTTAAATGAGGCAAAATATTTTGGGAGAGTTTAGGAAGGTATCTTATCCTTGTAGTTTAGTTTATTTTACTGAAAATATGGTATCAGTAGGTAGAAGATTGTAAATGTTGATGTAAGGAATCTGGAACAAAATGTTACACAGATGAGCAACATGATTGGCACTTTGTATCAGATAGTGAGTGTAGACTGCACAGCCATGCCTGAACATTAACACAGTGATGGAAGAATGTCATACATCAGAAAATGTTTTCAAGTTTTGTTTTGGCAGCATTTGTTGTAGAGGAGCTCTTTGCTAGCAATCTGTTGCAATTTTCTTTGACCTTATGCTATCGACATCATAGACTGCAGTAGTGCCAAGATGGTGTAAGTGGTACACTGGAATTGATACTATATAGTGTTTTTAGACAAATCACAGTTTAGTCTGCTGCATCATGATGGACAGACTTATTTTGAGATGATGTGAAAACTGGCTGCTGCCATATCATAGTGTTATTTATGATATAGGGTGCTGTTGAATTGTTTATGCTCCTTCCTCAAACTCATTACTGAAATCTTGATCAAAATGTTGTATCTTCTGAATACAAGGCATGTTTATATTTCTTCCTTAACTGATCTGTGGAATAATCAAGTTTATAATCTATTTAACTTGTCTCAAACATGACTGTTCAGTAATTTCCTTGTCATGCCACATCTAAATCTACTGAGAATGACATTTGGGTCTGAATAAAGGAAGTATGGTATGTCATTCATGGTTTCTTCCACTTAAAATCTTTGATGAGTGGGTTTACCAGCCAGTGGCGCCCTCTCCTCCCAGAGGGAGTTAATTTTTAAACAATGTAAAACTTACAAAAAAATTAATATCTTGTCTTATAATTCATATTTTTTAATAAACTGAGCAATATTTTTTTTTTCTGATTTGACTGTGTTGAAAACTTCAAATATTTAGGAGGAGACAAATTTTAAGAATGTACATATATTCTTAATTTGTAGAGCCACCATATGTATTGTGTGTGTGTGTGTGTGTGTGTATGTGTATACACAACATGGATGGATGGGTCACTTACTAAGTCATGGCAACATTTTTCTTCTGTGGAATTCCATGCTGCAACCCATATTTTCCAATGTACAGCTACGTATTTTTGCACAATGACGCTGCTAGATGGTGTGGATGTTCCAGAATGTCAATGGAAGCGAAGCACAAAGTCTGTTGGTTTTCAATCATTGTGAGTCAACTAGAACAGCATGCATACACAATAATTGCAGTGCTTCACAAGCAAAATGCAAGGGAATGTCATGCACAGCTCATAGAAGCTGTTGGTGATCATACTCTCCCATACAGAATTGTTGTAAGGTGGGTTGCAGCTTTTGAATGTGGAAGAGTAGCAACTTCAAACATGCCTTGTACTGGATGTCCTAGGACTATTCATACTGACGTTGCTCTTGCTGTTATCTCTCAATGCTTAGAGGATGACCAATGATGGTCTTTGTAGGAGTTGGCAATACAAACAGGTATTGACCAGGCAACTGTGCATAAAATTTTATAAAATGATCTGCACACGAGCAAAACTTCTGCCAAATGGGTACCATATATACTAACAGAACTCCAAAGTGAACACATTACGAAACATGTTGTGTGAACCTGCAGTGACAGGAACGTGAAGGCGATGCCATGTTTGAACAGGATCATTGTCATTGACGAAACCTGGCTAGAGTCTATGAACCTGGGCTCAAACACCAGTCCACTGAATGGTGACACCCAGAAGTTTGTCGAAGTCCATCTCCAGTGAAGTTAATAGTCATTTTGGCCCATGACATTTAAGGAATTCTTTTGTGTCATTTTGTTTCACATGGTCAAACTATCAATGCAGCCTGCTATGTCACTTATCTGCAGAACCTATGTCACACAATCAGGGATAAATGTCCTGAATTGTTGCACAATGCAATTATCCTTCACAATAATGCTACAGCCCATACTGCACAGTGTATTAATTAACAATTGTTTATAGTGCTGGAGATGGGAAGTACTACAGCATCCCCCTACTCCCGAGATCTTTCATCCTGTGATTACGATTTGATACCCAAATTGAAAGTTCTGTTGTATGAGAAACAATTCTGTACACAAGAAGACATAGCCATTGCAGTGCGACATGAGATTACCAGATTGGACAATGGAAGAGCAGATGGTATTCATTGCTTTCTTCATCGTTGGCAACAAACAATTAATTGCCTTGGCAATTACTTTGAAGGTTGTTAATGTGTGTGTGCAGATTAGTCTCAACATTATAAGGTATATGCAATAAATGAAATGACTAGTTTCAATTCTGTTTTTTGCTTTTCTTCTCTTGTCTACAATACTTCCCAAGTAACCCATCTAACAGACATTATTGGTAGAGTACATTGTGTCTTTTCATACATGTATTTTGAAATGTTTGTATAACAATGCATTTGTTTGCACAAAAAATTTTGCCATGACTTAGTAAGTGACCTACATATCTATGGGAGTACTCATTAAAAGGTTAATGTCATATAAATAACTGTTATTGCCACTCAGAACTGACATATTCAATATTGAGAATTGTTTTCTGTATCTAAAATTCTATATTTATAGTCATTAACATGTATCATATGTAATCTATTTAATAAATTTCATTTATTAAATTATTTTTGATGTTACAACTTCTATAAACAGCAGTTTATAAATTTACTACAATTTTATACTTTAATAATTAATTTGATTAGAAGTAGGTGGTTAAGCCATCATCTGTTACTAATAGTAGCCTGATAATTTTGGCAAAGATCATTTGGCTTTAATCAATTAAAATTGGGTTATGAATTGTTTATAATTATACTTTAACCTCTCATAAAAACTTTCATATGATTAAGTGTTTAAAAAAGTGATTGTTTAAAAAAAATTATGTTTATATTAAATGATATAAAAAGTTATATTAATTAAATATACATTTCTCTAATGAATAAAGATTTTAAAGATTTTTTTTTACTTATTAGGAGTGTTTCTGGATCCAAAATATCTTAGTATTATGTTCATTTCAACAAGTCAACTTAAAAAAACTTGTAATTATGAAAACATAACAATATGAAAATTAATAGAATTTATTTATTAGGTTGTTGCAAATGAAATGGCCAATTTTTCTTTCTGACTTTGAATGTTTATTAATTTAATTTAAAATTTACATATTCAATTAAAATTGTCTCCACCAACATTAATATACTTTTCCCAATGCAACAAAAATGCATTAATGCCAATTTGATAGAAATCAGTAATGAGAAGCCAAATTATTAAAGGTAATTTTTATTGCATCCTCTACCTTGAAGACTTTCTTTGCCAAAAAACTGTCCAAATGTATTAAAAAAAGGTGAGTCTGTTGGCAAAAAGTCTGGAGAATAAGGTAGATGGAGAAAAATTTCATTGGAATACTTTTATTTTTGTGACAAATAATTAAAGGAACTGCAGATGACTTTCAAATGATGCTCCTTATCTCTCACTGAGTTCATATGGTACCCATTTGTCGAGCTTCTTGACTTATCCTAACATGTTTAGACGTCAAGAAATAGTTGAAAATGTCCAATATTTTCGACTTTTCCATGATTTCCTGAACAATCAGGTGATGTTCTGATTCAATGACGTTCTTCAATTCTGATTTTTGAGATTTGTATTCCCAGAATAAAATTTTTTGAACCAATGCCTGGTGGCCTGCTCACTCACAGAACCTTCACCAAAAGTTTTATTGGTATTTTGGATTGCTTTGGCTGCATTATGTCCCTTTTTATACCCGAAAAAGAAACTTATTCAATTTCCTGTTTTCCACGCCATCAGAAAAAGTACTCTCAAACATGTGGAACTCACAATATAAATGAAATTACATTTTTAAATTCACATATGTGTGTGTGCTCTTCCAATTGTAAACATACAGCACTGTTCACATGGAAGAAAGTTAAACTACAAGGTTGGAAGTTTAAATTTTAAAAAACGATCATTTTCGTTTGCAACAACCCAATACAACAAAAGTATTGGGATATATTTATACTTTGCTTCTAATATACAAATTAGAAATTTTCATTTATTTCAGTTCTAAGAAAAACTTGTTTACTTGTGAAAACACTGTTAACAGGTTTTCAAGCTTAATTACAACTGTATATGAAAATAAAAGATGTCAACATATGAATTGATAAGTTGTGAAAAGAAACAAATTAAAAGTATCAATTCCTGGATATAGAAAAGTCTCTATCAATCAGATATATTTATCTTATCTTGAAATTTAGAGATTAGAAAACTTGGCTAACTGTCTTGCTGTCAAAGAATTTTGTGAACAATATCTTTTTGAGATGTAGGGGATACTGCATCTAAACTGATATCTATACTAATATTTAAAGCAAGACTGTTTGTTTGTTTGTGTGCTAGAGGTAATCTCAGAATTTACTGAACTGATTTAAAAAATTTTTTTGCTAATGAAAAGCTTATTCCTTCTAGATGAACATTGGCTATATATTATTTTTGTATTAAGAAAGGAAAATGTACAAGAACAATGTTTTTACTGCTGATTTGTCTTGCATCAACATTTGTCTGTTCCATTCAATTGAATCACCTTTGTCACCTGATGGGCTTTTTTAAACTTCTTATCTTATATTTGAGGTTTTGGTTTTGATTTGTTCAGTTTGAGTAGTTGTGTACATGCTTTGTTTATATTGTCTTGGTCATTCATTTGTTATAATAATCTTGGAAAGGGTTGCATGTCATACATTTCTTTATTCTTTACTGATGAATGTTGTTAGAATGTTTTACCACCATGCTGGACTGTCTGTTAAATGTGCAATTTAACAGACACAAAGCAAAGCACACAGTATGACTCAGAATAATATAATTACTGATAGATGCTTTTCATCATTTTCCATAAATATAGGTGATTATAGTCTCAATCCATTTTTTGTGAATAAGCTAACAAAATATGTACGTTGTGAAATATGCCAACTCAAGAAGAAAGGAATCACTGTAATTTGTGCATGTTTGAGTGGATTAATATGTGCATGTGGAAGTAATGGCAAACTTCATCCAGAAATTCAGGAAGCCTGTCTCACCAGGGCCAAAATCAGGTTATTGGTTAAAAAATTCAAGCAAATGGGTAGTATACACAATGCACAATGTTTCAGGGGTCTCACCATGCTGGACAAAATATGCAGAGAACTCTACATCATCAAATAAGAGGCTAAGCCTGGAAACTTAGTATGCCACAACTGACAATGTAGAAGAACCTCCATTAAAAACTCACAAAATATGCATATTGTATCCAGGACTATATTACCCATCAAGCAATGTGTCTTGATCTCTTTAACTGGAAAATATTTGAATGGATTAATATACACAAAAATACCATCAAATTTAGGAAGATTTGATGATATTTTTGTGTGTATTATTAATTCACTCAAATATGTACAAACCACAGTAATTCTCTCTTCTTGGATCAGAATTTTGCAAACAAATGATTTTGTTAGCATTTTCACAAAAATGGTACTTTATAATCACCTTGTATGTATATCTTAGTGTTTGTTTCTGTACATTAAAATTCTTCAAATATTTTAGAATAATTTTGTTTCTTAAATTTTATTATAAATCCTAAAAAATATTTTCAAGCAGAACAATGCTACATACTTTAAATCAGAATTATCAATCAAATAGTTTTAAGAGAAGAATACAAAAATAATACCAATCAGAAGTTCTGACTTTAACTCTGTAGAAAATTCTATAATGGATAAGTACTTATCTTTGAACTGAAATGGGTGATAGAAAGATGCTAAATTTTTGAAATCTGTAGTGTCAACATAAATTGTACAGTCATTTCATATCAGAATTTTTTATTTAAAAAATTGACATTTACATTAGAATGCATTAAATAATTGAATTTATTCTATTGAAGAAGCAATTTTTTTATATAAACTTATATTTTACAAAAAAAATTGTGAAACATTTATTCACTGTTTGTGTAAAATTCTCAATTATTTTAAAATTAAATAATATTTTGATTAGTAATATCTAATGATCATTTTTAGAATAAATCTATTTAATTTTCATATTATAAATGATATTTTGCTATTTTTCTAAAATTTAGGTTCAGCCCAGTTCAACTCCCTCCATTACATCTCAGCTTACAGTGCAGAGTAATATTGCAGGTGGTGGCATTTCTCCAACTATAACAACCACATCTGGAACTACAAATAATCAAACAAATTTGCAATTTCAACAAAAAATGCGTCTCCATAAATTACAAGTTGAAAGGGAACGTTTACGTGTACGTCAACAGGAGATACTTCGTCAGGTAAACTTTATTCTCCAATGAAAATCTACATTATAATTAGTGAAAAATTGTTTTGATTAAATATTAACTGATATTTAGATATATTTTTGTATTAAATAGTCTTCTTTTTATCTGATTAATATCTCTTAAAGATATAGTATATGAAATATTCTGTTTAATCGTGTTTATTTTAACATTTCTAAACTGAAAATATAGAATATTAAAATACTAACTTTTAACTTCAGCTAACAAACTTGTTGGCTGAAGTAAAGGTTAATGTTTTAATGCTGTGTGTATCTTGATCATAGATAACAAATTGCAGTTGTTTGATATCAGTGTTACATTTAATCATTTCATTTTTCATTCTTTTACAAAAAATGTATTTTGAGCAATTATTTCATGCTATAAACATAGAATAAAAATTATTTTATTTAAAGTAAAAAAAGTAATTTAATCATCAGTTATAACAGGGTTCCCCCACACCAAAAAAACAAGAAATGTCAGAGAAACTCATATTTGGTGTAAAGTCAAGAAATTCATTCATTTTTCTGGAAATTTTCAAACACTATAGTTGCCACCTGCTGTCTTGAAACCGAAAACATTCTGCATTTGTTCAAGATTTTACACGCCATCACTTTAATGTATTCTCACTATCCAGTGCATAAGTAGTAGTCCCTATTTATGGTGTTAATATTAAGCACAAACAAACAAAATTAGTTTAAATTAAATATAATTTTTAAATTATATTAAAGTATATTTTTCAATTGTCAGTATTTTATAATGGAAAATTTCTCAAATAAAAATGATTACATTTTCATGATTATGGCAAAGGGATGTGACATTGTTTTGTAAGCTACTAATGTTGGTGTCTCCCATCAATAATAATGTGAATACTCCAAAAAAAATAAACTAATGAAATAATTTGCAAAACTGACGAATTTCTGTTAAAATATTTTCAAAAATATGAACAAGAAAAGCCAATAAATTTACTATATTTAAGCTTATTTAACATATTCCATGCTTGGCAGCACATATGCAAAATATTTTTGATTTCAAATACTGATGGACAAAGTAGTTACTTGTAAATAATAGTAACAGGTTGTTATTGTTATTTTAAAATAACTATTAAAAATAACAGGTGAAAATAACTGTTACTGGTGTTGTACAATGGTTGATGACTCATTGGATTTGTGCAATCATTGGCAAATGATTAATGGTTACATCTGACCATAGGAAGACTTCCATAAATTATGTAACACTAGGAGGGTGGATGGGTGCCTATATCAGCATTATGGAGCATTATGTGGGATAGGGTGTTATTTATACAGTGTTACATGACTATGTAATATCTGAAGTTACAGATTTTTTTTTTTTTGTAGGAAAGTAAATGTAGAGAATTAGCCTGCATTCACAGATTCCCTCCTGCCAGTTCATCGTACTGAATTGAATCAGTCAAATATCTTAGCAAAAACCAAACTTTAATCACACTTTGATCATGTATGGTAGAAACACAATCCTATGCACTTAATGAGATTCTCCTTATTCTTCCATGCCCACTTTCAAACTCCGCCTCCTCTCTTCTCTCCACTAACTCTACTGTCCTCCCACCTCTACTCTTTCTCTCCTTCTTCCACTCTTGTCCCTCTCTCCCCAATTTTTCTGCCTTATCTCCACTTTTTTTACAACCCTTTGTCTTCCTTTGTTTATTTGTTTATTACTTTCACGACTGCTTATAAAGAGGTTGGATATGGGCCAACAAGATCGCAGTAGGGGGAAAGAATAGATTCAATATCACTACAGTAGAGAATTTTCTGTTTTCCTTATAATTAGAAACATCCAAATCAATTATCATTCCTATTCATAAGTAGTGGCATCAAGATAATTGGTTTGAAATGTCTTCCTGTATGAGCAATGTAAATTACCAAACCAAGTAAAATTGGTGACTCTCATGCACATTGTAAAAAGAATGAATTACTTTATTTTAAATATACACTTATTTATTTGACTTGTTCAGTTTCAAGATCAAATGTGTGTAACTTACTATATTTATTTGCATAAACATTATAAATTAGTTTGAATCTGTTATGTAAATGAAGGCTATAAATCTTATTGATGATGACAATTCATCATAAAAACAAGCTGAATTCATTAATATTGAAAAAAAGTGTAATATATTATGACAGAATTTGTGATGTCATTGTCTAACTTTGCTGTTGTGAGAATGCTTTGCATAAGTTATTAATGCATTGTTATTAAAAAAATTATTAATATTATTATGAAAGAATAATGTTTGACTGAAATTTTTCAAGATACTCCACTAAGATTTAATTTCATTTTGAATCAAAAACAGTACATGAATTATTAAAATTCATCACTGTGACTACCCTTGCATTTGAATTTTGTCATTCTTCTACAGGATGTCTTAAATTAACTTTCTATTGGTTAAATTCTATTCTTGCCACTCATTGTCAAGATAAAAATCCTGCTCCATTCAATTGTGAATAAGTCTGTTCCAAAATGACATCATGATGGCAAATACATAGTGTCATTTACATCTGTAGAATCTATTAGAATGAGAAACAGACTGGATTTAGACAGTCTTATTTTACACAGTTTCAAAATAGCACAGCTTTATAATGAAAATAATGTATGTAAAAGAATTAAAATTAGGCTTTGTTCATGAGGACCAAAAAAACTATTACAAAATTAAATAAATTTGAAGTAACAGCAGCAAATGTTATAAGTTGATCAAATCAAGTTTATTTCTGGGAAGAATATTATAATGTTGTTTATTTATAAATTATATTAGTTTCATAGACATCAGCAATTTTTTATAGTAATTGTTTAAATTAACACTTTCAGATAATTTTTAAAAATGTCTAATAAAAATTGATTAAACAAATCAGATAATATATGTTATTGATGGGGGGAAAAAAGAAAACTAAATTAATAGAAACAGCAAATATGAAACCAAAAATATTGATAGATATATTAAGAAAGAAAATGTAATTAATTTCCATTAAAATGCCTTTTTTTAAGAAGGTGTATTTGATAATTATAAAGTTATTTATCAAAATCTTCAATGCATATAGATTTAGAAAATAAAGATTTTCCTGCATTCACTTACTTCAAAATTTTATAATAAATTTAATTAAAATAGAAAATAAATGACATGTATGCATAAGTATGTGTAAAAAGTCTGTTTTGTTTTTGTATAAAAATGTACTCTTAAGTCTAAAAGCAAAGAGAAAAGAATTAGAGATTTTTATTATAATTTTAAATATCAAATATATCTTTGTAGGGGTCAGATTTTATGTGAAATAATTTTTTTTTCATCTAACATAAAACTCTGTTACTTGTCAGTTTATAATACTAAAATAGCAAAAGTTTATGGGAAAATATGTTGAGAAAGTCAGGCAATGTAAGAGTTGAGTGAAAAGAGGAATTCTGTATAATCATTATTATCTGAATATTATGTTTAATAGTAGAATTATTTAAAGTTGAATGTCAATTTCAATATGTAATAATGTTTGATAAAATTGTAAAATCTGCAAAATTTGTCTTACTGAAATTCTTGATTAAAAAATAATTTATAGCATGTTTTAATTTAATTTATTATAATAATCTGAAAATAATTTGTTTTAAATTATTCAAATAAATTTTAAGATTTAAAACAGAGATTTCCAGCAAGTAAGTATTGACTCCTGGAGGTCATTCAACTTAAAAGAGTCAATACATGTAGGGGATCAAACAGAGATTAACAGTCAAATTGTATATATATATAATATTACATACATACAAACACATACAGTAATTTATTCATTAATTAACTTATTGATATATACAAAACTAAAATACTAATAACAAATTGATACAGTGATTGTTATTTATTTGTGTAATTATTTTAAATTTTAAATAGTTAGTTTGTTAGCAAAATTTTCTTATCTGCCCATTGAAACTAAGATGTATATATTGTTTTACATGTGGGCTTAGTGAAGAAAACATATTATATAGAATTATCAGATGAAAAAAAAGTTGGAAACCCCTGATTTAAATCAAGCATATTCTATAATTTTTAATACTAAAATAAAATTATTTTGATTGAATAGTTGTTATACCTGAATAAAAACATGTACCAAGTCAGTATTAAGAAATTAGATTTCATTGTTTTGTACTCATTCATAATTTCTATTACATTCTTGGTTTTTATAACTTGTAAACTATTCTAAAAATATTTCATTCCAAAATCAGTAGATTGTAATAAGATTAACAATAGTACATTATTAAAATAATTGTAAAAATTAGGTAAGCAAAGTATTTTAATAAAGATAAATATGACAAATGAAAGTTAATATAGAATTTCTTTGAAATAACTTTTCTGTTATTGTAACAAATATTATAAACTATAAAATTTTATTACTGGCTTACAACAGTACCAATAACCATGATGATCAAACTATAATTAAAATCCTGAAATATGACAACCCATTTAATGATTATTAAATTGTAAATTATCAATAGTAGTTGGCATAAAAAATATTTGTATGTCATCTAGAGGAACAGTTGTGTTAATATTAGGTATTTGATGATTTGGATTTATACAGTTGAATGTGAATTCAAACATTCTAGGGTTAAAGAGTTTTTTTAAAAAAAATTGCAAATAAGATTAGTTATTTTAAATGAAATATGAAGGAATTTTTATAATTTATTCAAAACATTTTATTTGCATTACACTTTGTTTTTATTTATTATCTGATTCAAATTACCTGCACAATGTCTATTTTGTGAAGTTATTTTATGGGAAAATATATTAACTTTAATTCAGCTGCAAATTATTTTTGTTTGTGAAATAGCTAAATAATTGGTGGAGGTTAGTAATATTCAGTTAAGGATTATGAATGCAATTGCAATTATTTCCTTTGAGAACAGCATATTTGGACCAAAAAAAAATGTTAAAAAGAAACAAAGACTACATTTATATTTAAATTAAAATTTGAAAAAACAAATATAACAAAAAAAAAGTTTTACAGTTTAAAATACCACAAATTTTGAGTACAAGTATAATGTATATGAAAATGACCCACATTATTGATGAATGTTTCTGATGCTCTTTCTTCCTGTGTTTGCATATTCTCTCCCCCATCAGTTATGCATGCAGTAAATTATTGGAATAGTTTTATCAATCAATCAATCCTTTATTAAATCATATAGGGTTATCCTATCATCAAAGTTACAGAAAACCAAAGAATTGATGAAATTGGCTCTAACTATAAACTGGGTTTTCGAGTTGATATTTATATATACAAAAATTTTAAATCTTGTAAACAATAAACAAACTTGAAGAAATTGTAAATTGTTGATAGATATAAAGATGCTTCTGGTAAAAATAAATTATAGTTAGTATATTACACGTTTTGGAGAGACTGGTTTGTTTTCTCAGCTGATTTTTCATTCTACTGATATTATTATAAAAACTTGGGAATTTAGATGTGTATATTCTGATCTGTTGTCTTTAGAGAAATATAGTTTTCACAATGGTACAAAGATATTGCTTTGATAAATGAAAATTCTTATTATAAAATTTAGAAGTTAAACTATTACTCACTTTCCTTATTACTTCAGCTGCATTTAAATAAGCTCCAATTAAGATTTAAGGATCAAATTATCTTCTTTATGGAAAAAAATTATATTTTTTGTAGTACATCAAAGATGTTTGTATGCTGTTCATCAATGTGGAGTAATCATTAAAGAAAATATTTAAGAATTTAATGTAATGTAATTTTTTTCCTCATTTAATGGGGCACTAGTGTTAAAAATGATTATCATGTCAAACAATTTTTAATAGAGGTATAGAGAAAATATGTTTTGGAATAGGTTATGTATTAATGTGATAAGTAAAATGAGTCAAAAAGCATAAGTGATGACTGAACTTAAGAGAAAAAACTTGAGCTAAATATTTTATAGAGTTTACTTTGGAGAATTTTTATGCAAAAAGATAGAAATAATTTTTGTGTGACAAAATGTCAAGGAAGATTATATTTTTCTCTTTCAATAGAAAATTTAGTTAATTAGTATTTTAAATTCATTACTTATTTTAAATAATAAAATAATTTTGATCCTTTTATCAAGAATTCTAAAACTAAAAAATTTTATATTTTTATTTGTAAAATTTATTTTTATTCCAAAATTGGACTTGCAAAAATAGTCAGAAAAAAATATCAAAAATAGATACAAATAGAAATTTTAGATTCAAAAACATACTACCGAAATAGAAAAATGCAGATTGAAGTATCTATAATCATTTAAGAATATTTTATTTAAAATTTGGACATGTCAGGTTAAAAAATATTTGCTTTTGTTGTTTGTAATAATAATAATAATAATATTTTTTGAAACGTTCTTAATGATATTGCAACAATATAGATAAAATTGTAAAGTATGTTCTTGCTCTGTGATTAAAAGTATTTATTTTGTTTTGACTTTATGCTTAAGCTAAAATGGAAAATGGATAGGAGAATCTTGAATGTACAGTGTACGTCCAATATTTTAATGTATATCTTTATTGTGATAGATATCATAATAATATGTATGATGATAACACATTTAAATCTTATGAAAATATAAAACAATATTTCCGTTTTGATATTAAATTGTCCTTAACATTAGATTTTGAATATTTCACAGTTGTGTTTAAAAATTTCAAATTTGAAAATTCTAGATGTTAATTTTTCATAAATTTTTTTAAAACCTTATTTATGCAAAAAATTTTTAAGATTATTATTATAATATGTTCATATCTCAAAATTATTTTATCTTTAACGGTAATCAAGATTTTTATGTCTTAATGAAATTGAAAGTTTAATATATTTTCTCTCTCTTTCCTGCCTCTATTTTCTCCTCTACTTTTTAACATCAAGTGAATTTACTATTAAATATATAGTCTAAACCAGCATTTCTCAAAGTGGGTGATAACGCCCCCTTGTGGGCGGTGAGTAAATCTAGGGGGCGCTGGAGGCAGGGTACTGAACGGTGATCAAAGGTAAAAGTTCCCTTTCCTCTGTCAAACGGATAAGAGGAAACATTGCATTTAATGGTTTCCAGATGTCGAGAACAATGTACGATAAGGGCACAAAGTGTGAGATTCATAGAAAAGTTTTCCTAAGAATATTTCCAATCCTTTCTCTCACGGGGGCGTTGGGTATAACTTTATGGAACAAAGGAGGCGGTGGATCGAAAAAGTTTGAGAATCACTGGTCTAAACCAAACAATCACCATAATTAATCATTTATATAGTCAGTCATTACAGATAATTTTCAAATTAACAAATTAAGAAAAAATTGTATTAAAAGATGACATAATCAGGATATGTTAAGTTACAAGATGGAATATTAAATACAGAGCACTCTCACTAATCCAAACTAATTTTACAAAATTGTTTAGATTAGTAGAGTTATGTATAAAGAAATCTAACTAAAAAAGGAATACAAACAAATGCTTGTATTAAAAAAGAAACTTTTAAACTGTGTTTGGTATATACATTTATATGAAATTATTACAAATTATTTTACAAATTCATTGTGTTTTAAAAAATCTGTGATTTCTCTTTGTTCTTGACTGAAACATTAGCAGAATTATGAACAAAATTAATTCAGATTAAGCAGAGTTTGAATTAGCAAGAGTGCTTTGTATTGTTATATTCAGTTCTCTTATAATCTTCAATACAATCAGTTAAAACAGATTGATTATTTAAAAACATTTTTATTATATTTAGGTGTAACTTAAATAGGATTGCCAACCGTTCTGATTTTTCCAAACCATACAAAATTTCAGTTATTTCTTAAAAATTATTCAGAAAACAAAAACTGCTTGGAAATGTTCTGAAAAATGAACAAGGAGGATTTTTTTAAAGCTCACCCTATTTTTCCCTTGAGGAGTTGGAACTCCTAATTATAATACAAATTATTTTCATTTCCAGTAGTTTGTTTGTTTTTGTCTGTCTCTCTCTGCTCTGTAGACACTAAGAAGGTTAGTTTTTCAAGCTCATCATGGGCTCGAAATCCTGTAAAGGCATCAGCCATCCATTTATCTCATCATCAGGGAAGGAAAATGCTTCAAAGTTTGACTTTAGGTTAGGTTTTCTTTTGTTCATCACTTTTTCAAGTTAGTTTTCTTTCACTGTGTTTGAAATTTTCTACTCTGAAAGTTGGCAATCCTAAACTGAAGACACTGATAGATTGTATTATTATGTAAGGAATAATCATAAAAAAATGCTAAAATAGTTTAATAGGAAGTTTTATTATTTTATGAAGTATCAGAAAAATTTGAATGGTATTGATCTAAAATGATGTTTAAAATTCAAATTTTTATAAGTTTAGGAGTTATTATAACATTAATAATATAACTCTAAGAATAACTGAAATCATAATTAAAATAATGTAAATATTTTAATTTTATTTTTGCAAAATACTTTATGAAAATTCTTTCTGTGAGTATGAGATTTTTGATGTAATCTCATGATTGATATTTTTTCGTTTATTTTATTGAAATTCTAAAAAAATAAAATTTCCAAATAAAGCTTATATATAGTAATTCTGTTATCTATTATGTAAAATAACTGAATTGAATCATATTGGATGCAATATATAGGCTAATGATTGAAAATAAGTTATTTTAGTTTGATTTGAAATTACTCAGTTTAATCCTCATTGGAAATCTAGTACTATATATAAAGAAGTGAATATTAAATAAATGCAAATTTTCAGAGACCATATTCTTATTCATGAGGAATTCAATAACTATTTTTGGTTGAATAAACTTTGTCCTTCTATCTGTAACAGAATTATTAGTATTTGAATAGAAGAATTACTGAATAGAACATTATAAGAAAACATAGTTTATGTACCCAGGAATATTCAAGGGTAGCATATTGTACTAAAGAGAATTACCAAGCAGTGCATTGTTAGCAAGCACAAAACATGTACTGTGCTTAGAGGCTCTTTTTCAAAGGCTCTGAGCTTCTGTTCATTTATCTCAATCTGATTGGTGTCTTAACTACAATATGAAATCCATCTAAAAAGAAAAACAAACAAAAACATGACTTTGGTGAGATAGGAGCTGAATTTTTAGAGACAGTGAGTTCTAATTAATATTAAAATTATATTGGTTGTTTGAAAGCCAATAGAAATTCAGCCAATAAGAAAGCAGTTAATGAAAATTGCACTTTCATAAGCAAGTCAGATAGACATTCTATAGGTGGTAAATTTGAATCTGATGTCTATTCATCTTCAAAGACCAAAAGTGAATGACAATCCTTGCAAAAATATTCTATCAGGGATGGTCTCTGTTATTTTTTAAAAACTTGAAGAAAAATCAAAAGTTGAATCTTAAGCTAGATTATTATTCTAAATGAAATAGTTCCTAGTTGAAATTCTTAAAAAGAAAGAAATTGATGTGACAAGTGAAAATTATGTGATTTTTTTTTTTTTTTTTAATTGGTGAAATATGCATTTCTATAGCAACTATGTTTTAAATTTAAATTTTTTACTTTAGAATGGTCCATTAATTTTTAACAGTCAGGTGATAGGATTTTAAATATATTCGATATCAGCAGAAATTACTTAATACCAATAGTATTAACTACATCATGATATACAGTAGAGAGTCAATTATCCAAAATAATTGGGGCAGGATCCTTTCAGATAACCAATTTTCTTTTGGATAATCAATCACAGTTGGGAGGAAAAGAGTAAAAAGCTAAATACCTTAAATAAAGTAAAAATATTAATTTTAATTCTGATATTATAGTAAAAAAAGATTAAGACCCAGAAATTGAATACATATGAATGATTAAAAATAAAAAAATGAGTTATATAATAATAAAATTAATAACAAGGTTGCTCAATAGTGGACCCATAGAAGATCATCAACAATCGTTAATAGGTAAAAACATCATAATTTCTGCAATAAGTACTGCCTATACAATAAAATTAACTGTTTTCAAACATTAACAAAATTTCATTGTATTTTAGACATTAATTTTATTGTATAATACCAAAAGTAATGAGCAACAATTTTTATAAATTGTTATTTTGTTTTATTTGAAATTGAAGTATACCATCTTAAACTGTTGACTCCTGTTCACTTTTTGACATAATTCCTACTCTTAACATCTTTCCAAGTTTGAATGCTGGGAAGAACTCCATTCCAGCCCTCCGAAGACCTTGATGCACTGCTTTCTCAATTGCCACCATTGTCTCATAACATTGGCCTCTCATCTAATCTTTCACAAATCCTTCATTTCTATATCTCTGAAGCAGTTCTGAGCTGACGGTTTTTTGCACTGAACTTTGTGGTCTTTGGTTAATAAATTAGTCACAAATTTTTCTATCGAGCTAGTGGAACTGAGTTGAGTGCCATCTGTATGCAGGCAAAGAAAACAGCGGGAAAACACGTGTGTCTTTGGGTTGGATACATACTGAAATGCGGTGCTTGTTTTCTTCCTGTGATAATGAACCACAGCTTTCTGCCAAACAAAACTTCAAAAAATAACTGTTGTGTGGTCGGTTGTAGTGTTACCTATATTACTGCGCCTCCAGGTACAAAGTTAACCAGTAATGTGCAATAGTATTTAAAAAAAATCTATATTAATATCGATAATATGACATACATACGTGCAGAATGAATACATTAAGTCAAAATGATCTACAATCACTTCTCGAGTTACGACCACCTCGACTTACGACCATTCACACTTACGACGAAAAAATTTCATAAAAAATTTTTTTAAATGTATCGATTTTTTTTATAGTTTTCGTCAAATATATATGATATACATATATATCTTGCACGTTTCTGGCAATTGATGGCATCATCTTTAGTTTTGTTCTGCAGTTAGTTACCCTTTGTGTGTGCTTGTGTAAGATGGCTAACTGTTTTGTTGTTAAGTACAGTCACTTCTCAACTTATGACCATTTCAACTTACTTCCGAAGTTGCAGAACTGAACCCCATCATAAGTCGAGAAGTGATTGTATTGACTAATGCAGGCATTACTTTGACTGTAAGCTGCTGAATGTATGTATATATTATATATTATTTTTAAATATATACTGTACTTATAAATAATATATAAATTTATAATTTATCAAATTTATTAAAATATATATTGTGTTACATGTAACAACAAAATTCATACAGGATAAATTCATATATTGCAAGAATGCTATTATTCCTCAACAACAATCAAATGAACAAAGTGTCGAAACAAAAGTAATGAATATGAAGTACTAAACTTAAAATTATCACATTGAAAAATCACTGGTAAGATCATCATCATCATCACAATCTTCCTCACTAGAATGTTTTTGTATGGTTGAAGCAGATGACGGTTTCCAAGTATAACATTTTATTGTTGTTGCTTTTAAGTAGCTCCTTTGCTAATAACAGTGCTTCACAGGAATCGATAAGAACTCGATTTTGTAGTTTAGTTTTTATTGAATTTAATTACAAAAAAGTAATATGTTCAACTGCTGCACTTGAATGAGGAAGCAATAAAAACATCTATTTACTGCCAAAATAAAGTAAAAAAATATAGAATAAAAATGAATGTTTTGAAAGGTAAGGTAGATGTACCAGTTTTGGCCAGTGTAGTACCAGTTCTGGCCAGAAAAACAAATTTAACTTAAAAATATAATCACAAATGAAACAAACTTTTATTGTTAACTGTTCACACAGTTAACAATAAAAGTTTGTTTCATTAGACAGATTTGAATATGTGGTGATTATATTTTTAAGTTAAATTTGTTTTCTGGTCAGAACTGGTACACTGGCCAAAACTGATACATCTACCCTACTAAATTGAAAGGAAAGGCATTAGGATTTCATGAATGGTACTAGGAAAATGGTATTGGGTATCTTGGTACTGGAACAAGTAAAAAGGTACTAGATTAGTACAAAAGTACTAGGTGGTGTGGCCTTTGTAACTTCAATTCTGTTACCCAGCGTCGCCACTAGAGGCGCCTTGATCTAGTTTTGCCGTTCCTTCCACTAGCTCTATAGCCTAAACTTTTAATCATTTCCTGAACTGCATGGTGTCCTATTCCAACTAATTGTAAAAGCCTTACTGTCCTTAATTCTAATATTATTGTTAATTGTCTACTTGGACTTTATTTATTAATAGGACTATACTGGTGTTTAAAGATTGGCACAGTAATGAAAGTTAGTTCAGGAAAAAACAAAATTTCTTTATTATATCACCTGTAGTAATAATTTCTGTACACATATTATATGTGTTTCAGGCTTGCATGCCCCTCATCAGAAGTATTACTACCAAACATGTAAATACATATTCCAATCCGAGTACAACCGGATAATATTTCTCGCTTTACAATTATTTACTACAAAAATTATTACTACAGGTGATATAATAAAGAAATTTTGTTTTTTCCTGAACTAACTTTCATTACTGGGCCAATCTTTAAACGCCAGTGTAAAGTCCTATTAATAAGTAAAGTCCAAGTAGACAATTAACAATAATATCCTCTTCCAACTGTTCTTGCTATTTCCTCCACAGTCTTACACCTGTCTTCCTGGATGGTCCCATCAACTTGCGCCTTATTGCATTCTATTGCAGCTGTTTGAGGAAAATGGCTACAAGGCTATCTTGGATACCTATGTTTCCATCTCCTAACACTGCTGGCATGCATGCACTCATTTCCATATGAACATTGAAGTTTTGGATGAATTTCTGCAGTGGGGATTTCCTTCTTAATAAGAAATTGAATGATGATATGTCGATGAAATGAAACATCATTGTATGTCATTTTGTTTGATGTCTTTGTGGTCATGTGATGCAAGCTATTGATGTCACACTAGATGGTGTCATATACCAGGCAATAATAATTCATCTGTTGTTGCAGATTTGACTACAAAAAATTTTTGCTCATTTCTTTTGGTATGACACTTGTATATTTGACATGGAGTACCAAAAAATATAATTGAAGTTGATTTCAGTTAGTGATTATTTTTTTTTTTTTTTATAATTGATGCTCTAATGTATTATATCTACTTTATCTTTAGGATTTTTCCTCATCATATACTAATATTATACTGACTTGTTTTTATCTTTAAGATTTTTAAAATATGATAAAAACAGTAACAACAATAACAAAGTCATTAACACTCTAAAATCTTAATTATAAATCAAATTTAACTGCTTTATTGGAGTATGTTATTTCACACACACAAAAGGAAATAAAGGAAAAGGGGAAAAATTCTAACGTTCTGATTTAAAATCCCTGAAGCTGGACTGAAGAAGTCTGAAAGTACTTGGATGTTTGTGTGTGAAATAATATACTGTAACAAAGCAGTCATATTTAATTTATAATAATAAATGTTGGAAATTTCAATTAAATATGTATTTTTTAATTTAGCAAAGTTGTGTGGAGAGCTTGAATTTTTGTTCAATGTACATTTATCTAAAAAGTTAAAAATAAATTTTTAATTAAAAAAAATAGATTTATTTTTAGTCACCACAAAAATACATGTATTTACTACAAAGATTTCAACAAACTGATTGCAGTAATCACAGTATAAACTTTGAAAACACACACTATTTTATTTTATTTTTGTTACTATTTGTGAAAAATGCATATGATTTACATGAATTATATTAGACAGTATAGTATATATGCAGTTTAAGTTTGGAAACAAGAAAAATAATTTGAAGCTACTTCTCTAATTTTTTGATGCTTGAAATGTAAATTATATTATCCTAATTATATATGGGTAGCATTACATTATTATTTTAATAATCTAATGTTACTTATTGATCTGATTCTGCTTATCTTTATCAATTTATTTTGATGAATCTTTCTCTATATAAAATTTCTTAAGCTTGCTGGGCAACCGGTCCGAAACACTGGTTTAACTTAACTGACATTTACAACTCAGAATAAAAATTTTATTTGAACAATATTACTATTGTTTTGTTAATCTATTAAATATTTCAATAAATTTTAAAAATTTTGGATTTTCTTCTTTGGAATTGCCTAAAAGCATCAGTGTATGATGCACAAGCATTGCCTCATGATGGAGAACTGGAGGAACATATAGGAGAGGCCTGAGAAACTGACACAAGGAATGCCACATTTGACCATTTACACCTTTGCATTGCTGTTGAAGGTGGTTGTTCTGAATATGTTTTCTAACAAGCTCACTTTTTGTGTCAATTTCTGCAATTTTGTCTTTATCCTTTACAGTCCAATTATTTATATATTATGCTAAATTGACTTAATTTAATTCCTTTCAGTTATTTTACCTCTGAAACAGGCATGCACCATATGCATATTATACTCACACAATGCTGGAAAGATTTCTTTTACTCTTAGATAGCTGTTTAAGTGAACATCCTGTATTTGAGGATAATATTTTTGCAAATAAAACTAATACCAAAATTTCAAATGATTCTGAAAATAGACTTAAATTTATGGAAGCTCTAGCACAATAATGTCACATCATTATATATTTTCATAATTCAATATTACATTTTGAATTCTGAATTTATACATGCATGATACATGATATTAATATTTAATTATGGATGAGTATTTATTATATTGATTTTACAGTATAATTTGTTTTTTTAAAAGTACAATCCTCAAATGATTTTAGTAAATTTTTCTTAAAATATATGTATTTCGAAGCTTTCGGTAAATTAAAAAAATATATATATATTTTCAACAGTTATTGCAAACGTGGAACTTACAATATCATACTGAAAGTTGGATGAGTTCATCAAATAAAAACATACAAGAAATGTTAACATTAAATATCAATATCATTTATTAGTAGTTTGCTTAGTTTTTTATTTATCTGTGTACTTTTTTAATACGATTATCTGAAATTTGTCTTGCAGATATCTATTAATATACATTTTTCTTTGTGGCTTTTCTTTGACTTGTTATTAAAGATATGTATGTACTGTACATAACTTATATAAAGATTGGAAATGTTTCTTCATGATGATAAAATTCAGATAATTAGAAATCTGAAAATTTTATGTATAAATGTTTGATCAGACGTTTTAATGGCAAAATATAAATTTAATTGAAGATAAATGTTTTGCTTTGTACTTCTATTTGTATATGAAAATTCTAACTCTAAAAACTATACACTTTAGAAATTATGTTTACATATTATAATACTTTCTGACCAAAGTTTTAAATCTAAATATTTTTTATACACTTCTAAATGTTTAAAAATCATTTTTAAATTAGTATCTTAGTATTGTTAATAATATAAAACATGGAGTAATATATTTTGCATTTGATTGATTAATTTTTTTAAAATTCAGATTAAATTAAATTATAGAAAATTTATATTATTATATAATATAAATGACTATATTTTCTTATTTCTATGCAATTTAAGAATTTCATTCAGATAATTTTTAGTGTTATTATTTTAATATTCTTTATTGAAAAATAAAAAGAATAAATTGATTAATAAATTATTTCAGATTTGATATGTGTGTATTTAAAGAAAAGCTGTTGTTTTTTTTTTTTTTTTTTTTTGTAATTAACAAACAGCTTTTATAGTTGCTGAAATTTATTATAATTTTATTTTTTAATATTCTGTTTTATCTAATTGGTGGAATATGCTAAAATGTTAAATTGCTTAGTAAATTTAAATTGACTGTATAAGGGTTATTGCTTGCTATTCCACCAGCTTTATTTTATTTATTTTGTGGAGCCAGTCTTTTAAATTTGTTATTCTGTCTTTAAATGTATTCCTGTTATACAACAGGACTGAAATTTGTCTCTCTTGTGCTTTGCAGAGTGTCCAACCTGGAACCCCCATGATTAATGTGAGTGTTTTTACACCATCTAGCCAAACTAATTTCTCCTCACTAACATCCTTTTTTTTATTATTTTTTTAATGCTTTAAAATTAAATTGTTGTTGTGTGAAAACAGCAAGCAGTAACCCTTTCTATTTTCTTGCATGTTTTTTTATATTAACACTAACTTTTTAAAATTAAATGAAATTTGCTATAAATTTAAATTTGTTAATGATGCTATCTAAGATATTTTAGAGAAAAATATTTTTGACTTTATAAAAATTATTGTTTTTCAAAAATAAAATAGAATTTATCTTGCAAACAAATTGAGGTTAAACGTAGACCAAGTTAAAGAAAACTATTCTTACTTTAGAAGAATGAATGCTATCTAAATTACAACTAAATAATATATATATATATATTTTCCTTTTTTATTACAAATTGAAGTTGTTTAAAATCACTTACAAAGATATTTTTCTCTTAAGTAATGTAATATAAATAATAATAGTAATTTTTCTTTTCACTTTTATTAACTTAATAATTATTAAATAAATAAATAAACTATTTTATATTTTTAATTAATGACTAGATTTATTAAATATTTTTTTTATTTAAAAATTATGTAAGAATAGAAATTAAAAGCCTAGTTTTTAATAATTTTTAATATGCAATTGATGAATTATTAACATAAATTAATAAATTTAAAAAGTTTTTTAAAATAAATATGCAAGTTTTTATATAAACATACCTTCATTAGTACCAAAGAGTATATATAGTCTATTCATATTTGGTTGATTAGAATTTTGTCAGTTGGCTTCAGTAAATAATAGAACAAGACATTATCAGACAAAAAAAAAATTCCTTGGCTGTTCTAATTTGTTTTTAGTAAGCAAGTAATTTGCCCTTAAATATTTTATATTCTGGACATAAAGCAAACCAGGAACATAATTTGTGATCCTTTAAAATTTTTACATGATATTTTAATTCGTTAAATAAAAGTTTAGCTTTATATCTGTTGTTAATACATTTGTTGCCAGTTGATGTGATTTTGTGTTGTGTGACCTTTGTTACAATGTGCCAATGATGCACTTTTGCATCATCTGAAAACTGAAATTTTTAGTAAATGGCACATGCAACATTTTTTGGATATTATTTATTTATGCCTGGAAGTGCGAGAAACACTTTTAAGTTTATACAGTATGTTATTGCTTGGTTTCTTAGTTTCCCAGCAAAATAATTTTAGTAGTCTTTTATTATTTGTCCTCTGATAAGTGCAATGACTCAATTTTGTTGTCATATATAATTACATAAAGATTGCTTGAAATGAATTAGCGTATTTGATGCAATTTTGCCTTATGTGAGTGGCACTGAACATGTTAAGGGAGATTATTTCAGAAATTAAACTTTTTTAGTTTGTATTTTTTCAAAATACAACAAAAATATAGATTAATATATTAAACAAATTTTATGTAAATTATATAATTTTAGAAATTAGGATTTATCTGAACATTTTTAAATCATTAAATAGTTTATAAATTTGAAAAATATATTATATAAAAAGTTTCTCTTTTATACTTCTCTTCTATTTGTACAAGAATTCTAACTCTAAAAAGTGGTTGTTCTGAATATATAATATTTAATCATTTCAATTTTATACTTGGTAACATTTAAATTATTTGATATCTATATAAACTTCATAATTTTTGAAGTTTTCAGATAATAAAATAAATTAATTCTACATAGATAAAATTATTATGTAAGAACTTTAAAGTTAGGCTCTCAAATATTATTTACTGCATAACGTTAATATTAGTACATCTTTAGTTATTGAAGTATAAAACTGTGAATGGACTTTAGGAATTTCCTGTATGTCCTTCTTATATTAATTAAGTTTATATTTATATGATAGAAATCTCAAATCTCAGTAACCTATAATTTGATCTTTTGTTTTGGTCAATTTGTCCTTGATTCAGTTATATGTTGTTGATAGTAATGATTCAGTGTTGGACAGGAAAAAAGTAAAGGAATATTTCTTAAATTTATATATTTCCATAAGTAGAACATATGCAAAAATTATATTAATTGAAATGTACTTTCATGTATTTTGAATTTGAATATATTCCATTTTCATCAGGATTTTAAAAGCTGTTAAATTTGAATAAAGATATATAAATGCAAAGTTTGAGAACAACAGCTGAAAAGATTTTTCTTGCAATGAATTTCATTAAACAAAGATTTATAATAAATTTACTATTAATCAAAAATAAGTATCACTTCTAGTTTAAAGCTATAAATATTTTCATTATAATTGTATAAAATTGTTAAAACTTTCTAATGTAATAAAATAAAAATGAAATAATAACCTGAATAACATATTATAATTGCTAACAAAAATTAATAAAATTTGTTTGCAGAAAATGTTTTCACATAAGAATAAAACTTCAGAATTTGATTCTATGGCTTCTTTAGAACATAGTCTATTTCGTATTAAGTGTGTAAAGATGTAAATGATATTCTTACAATGTACCAAAAGATATTTATAAACAGAATCACAGGAAATTAATAATCATGAAGTTAAATTTTAATAATTATTGATATTTTTTTCTTTGTCCAAATTATAATTAATTATTTGCATTTTTGATCAGTATGATCAAAATATCTTCCTAATATAATAATAAAAATGTATAATGCAATTTTCTGTTAAAGTTTGATAAATTTCTTTTATTATATAACACTTAGGAAGCAACACTGCATTATAGAAACATAATAGGAAACTGCATTTGATTATATAGCTTAATTTTTTTGGATTATTGGACAAATAGCTTAACAATTGACTTTTTAAGTTAATTAAACAAATATGATAACAAAGGAAATAAATTAAAATGCACATTTTTTTAAATTTTATTTTAGTCTATTTAGTTTTAACTTTGTTTTGTTAAATTTGAAAGATTAATTGGTATTTTATTTATGTATTCTGAATGCTATTAATTAAGACAAGTATTTTATGTAACATGAAAAACAAAAGTTTATGCTTTTGAATATATACAATAACAGCGTGATTATATTTAAAGGACAGTCACACCACAGATCATAGGTTGACATACTGATATTCTTTATCTGTTTTTTTCCTCCAAAATGTACACTTCAGACTTAAAGTCCCTCTTTAATTGGAGTGAATACTACCCTAGAGTAAAATTGTTTCTACTATGTTACATTATAAAAGTGATCAAATATATATATTTTTTTTCATAAAAGCAAGAATTTACTCACATTATAGTATAGAACAAATGTCAAACAATGGTGTACATATTTCAGTAATTAAAAAATCTTAAAAAAGTATGCCCAATCATACTGGTATATATAACAATATAAAGCATTTGATGACATGGCTTCCTATAACAAACATGATTTTGTAGTGAAATTAATCTCTCATTAAAGAAAGTTCTGCATTATGGAATAAGAGGAAAAGACTATATAGTAAATTGGTTATGATCTGTGATTTGACACTTAAAGCTGCAAGTAAATAAAAATACCAGTAACGTGGCTCTTCTGCAACATGGTTTTGCTCTAACACTGTTCGAAAATTTGAGAAATTTTCCTTACAGAGTTTCACAACTTTTAAGTGCAAACTCTAATATTCGATATATTTTCTTTTATTCAAGTAAGCATGTTTGTTGTCTCAAATTTTCCCATAGATTTTAGAATATTGAAATTTTCTATTAGTTTTATGTCTTTCATCAGGTTTACTTTAATGAAAACTGATAGTGCAATTTGTTTCTTCCTTGTCCTAGCTTTCTTATTAACCAGGTGTTGTCGTTGCTTTCAGACTTTAGCCCTTAAGACTGTCATTGTGTTTTCTTTTTATACATTAATTGTCATATTTAGTAAAATTTATTTAAACATTTTAGGTAAATTTTAGTAAACTTTTTTAATCCTAGGTAAGTAATCATCCATAAAAATGATGAACAAAACGTGATGGTATCTCAGTACTTGAACTGTTCCCAACTCGAACAATTCAGTATTCTAACACAAATTCTGGAAAACAAATTGCTCGGTCCTCGATTGAACAAACACGAACCACTAGAACAAATTTTCAATTGATAACATATTTTTATTTTGTCATACATAAAAGACTTTTATGGTAAAATTATTAAAAAAAATGAAGACATTGCTGATATTTCTGATAAAGATCAATAAAAAAGCTCAGATGATGATGATAATTTGTAAACAGAAAACCCTCTTGTTTAACTAAAATTAATACTAATGCATAATACAGTACTTTTAATTGTGATTGTTAGTTAATCATTGATTATTAAAGCAATCAATAATTTATTTCCAAACACATTTCTCTTAGTAACGAAAGGAATAGTATATTTTTGTTAACTTTCGGAACCTAACTCCCTGTTTTATATTAGTCCTTTGTTTCGTATAGTACGGATTCTCATAACATGACACTTTTTTTGGAATGTAACTACCATGTTATACAAGGAATATCTGTAGTTCTAAAATCCATTGGCAGTTTTTTACTTCAATCACTAAAGATGTATAAATATTAAAACTATGCAATAAATAATATTTGGCAACCTAACAAAATAATTGCACAGATAAAATTATTATATAAAAACTTTAAAAGTTAGGCTCTCAAATATATTTACTATATAGTTTTAACATTTCTACGTCTTTAGTTATTGAACTATAAAACTGTATCGACTTTAGGACTTTCCTGTATGTCTTTCTTATATTAAGTTTATATTTATATGGTAAAAAATGATCGACTGCAATCATTTTTGAAGCATGTCTGATGATATTTGACAAGATTTTTAGCCAAATAGAATAATATTTAGTTACTAAATATATAATTTGAGATATTAGGTGTTCCTTTTTTGAACTTTTAATGTTTTGAGTATGCAAATTTAAGGCCCAGTTCTAAAAATTTGTATTTTTTACGTTTATTTTTATTCTCATCAGTTTTATTGTTCTTTTCATCCTCAGATATTCTATCAATGTTTGTAATTTTAATATTCAACAGCCTGTGTTGCTTTTTTAATTTGAATTAAATAGACTATTTTTACAAATGTGATGATAAGGGATACAATAAAAATATGATTTTTATTAAAATTATATCTACAGGCATACGTGCATGCATAGCCTCTATAGGTCACTTCTCTTCAAAATTTTTGTCAGTACTTTTCAAGAACTAAATGCATACTGTTGTTAATGTCTATCATTGACAGTGATAAATGAATAAAATGTTTAAAAATGTAATAAACTATTCATTTATATACTGTAATTTTATGTGGTTAAGTTGTCATGGCATATAACCAACTAAAAATTGCTAAAACTGAAAATCTTAGCAAAACTTGCATTCATATTTACTTTACATCTCTAAAGTGGCCTTGAAAACATGACACTGGTATGCAGTTTAGGCAATATCATATCAAACAGTTTTTCTATTTCACTTCTATTGACAGTTTATTGTAAATTATAAAGTTAATTATAAAAATTATAAAATGAGTGAAATGGAAAAAACAAGGTATTTAAAGTGTAAATTGCATAAGTATTGAAAATACAAATGGCTGCTGAATAAGAAAATTTTTATTTATTTATCAAATAATTATAATAATAATAATAAAATGAAAAACAAACCATATCCAATCACAGATTTGAGAGGTTATGATCACTCAGTTTACTATAGAAAACATACATTAAATTTAACAATCAGTTTTTAATTAGTTCTTTAAGAGAGGGATATAGTACTGGAAATCTATTAGCTTTCAAGATACCACTGCCTAAATTTCAGCTGTTAATTAATGGCTCTGAACTGAAATTTATTCTTTCTGATATTAATCAATGTTGTTTGACATGTATTTGTTTCTTAACATGAATTGAACAGGGCATAGAAAATGAACAGGAGAGGCATGTATACAAAATGTGTGTCTTTGATGCCTTCAGAAGAAATCACTAGAACAAAGTAAGAAATCTTTAGAAAATGCAAAATTCTGAGTTTAGACAAAGGAGTTGTCTGACAAGTTCATAATTACAAGTTAAAATTGACAGATAATTCACTTTTGTTTTTCAATTGACTTTTAAATACAGATAACTGTGGGTGTCCACATAAAATTGCAGTAGTTTAAAAAAATTTTAACAATCTTTTTAATTTATGAAGTATTTGTGCAATATAATTTTGATCTTTATTATCAATTTTAGATTAGGGTATTTATATAAATGTTTTAGTTAAATACATATAACTACATTTTTATTTATAACAGATGATTGTTTTCTGTGGCATATTTTTATTTATAGAATTCAGTATTAATTTTTCTTTCTGTGAAAATTATCTATATATGACATTTTTTGAACATTTACAGTAAGCATTTTCACTGGAAACACAATCGTTTTTAACCTGGCTTGTGCACAGGGTTTTTAAAAGGATGGGGTTTTAAAAAAACATTATTTTTTCATAACATAATTTGTGTGCCTGTATTATAAAAATCAATAAACTAACACAATGCAGTAGACTAGGTGAATTGAATGAATTTGTATATAAGTTTTATATATATATATATAAAAGTTGAAAATCATTAAAAACAACTTTATTGATAGTCTAGTTATCTTCTGGTTCAGCAATAGATATACTATTAAATGTTTAACTTTTTCAAATTTAAGAAACTCAAATTGAAGAACAGTTATTTAATTGCCCATTACAATTGTGGCAGGTTTATTAGCTACAAAGAAATAATTTCTGTAATATCACAAAAATTATATATTTAGACATTTATATAGTTAGATTTTTAAAAATATATATATACAATAATACCCCGAGTTATGTAAGTAATGCGGACCGTAGACCTTTACGTAAGTCGAATTTGTAAATTGCTTAAGAGTAATTACGTAATTAATAACTCAATACTGTATTTATTAGTATATGTGTACTGTACATATTATTTATTATTTTTTTGTATGAAAGAATTGTTTACGAGAAAAGTGTCCGGTACACTTGCATACGTGCTTACAATTAGACCGAAAAATAAAGCATTAACAGAGCAATAAAGTAATAGATCAGTACAGTGCGAGAGAGAGAGAGAATGAATGAATGAATGTTTAAAATAGAATAAATCTTTGTAAAATTACATGTTACTCAACTCAGATTTTTTCCAAATTTTTGAGACTTACATTTTCCGTAAATCGTGCGTAACGTAACTCGGGTATTACTTTATTTTATTTGTCTGTAAATAAATAAATAGCTAGTTTTGCTTAGATCAGTATTATTTAGGATACAAATTTTATATACCAATAGTGTTAGAATATGGGCTTCCAATATGGCAATATGTTGACTTGTTAAGATTAAAACTGTAATCAGCTTTCAAAGCTGGTTATACTTGATCTAGCCAAATAATCTGGTTTTCACTAGTAACAAAATAAAGTTTTGTAAATTTCTCTTTGGAATTTTGAAAATCTTTAATTTCTCCTAAAATCAAAAAGATCTTTAGGCCCTGCTTTCATGGTCTGTATTCTTTCATAACAACATTCCAACTCAAAATCATGATGAATTTTGATAAAATTTTTATTGTAATTTAATATTATATATGTTGTTTCATTTTAAATACATAAAAATACATTTATAGTTGTAGATGTTTTATTTATAACTTTTTCCTGTACATTTTACTCTATACAGAAGAAAAATAAAGTAAATAAAAATTGCAATTGTATTACAAATCTGCTTGAATTATCAATATTTAAAATTTATTCACTATACAAAGAATTAAATAACTAAAAAACCCAGAATTACTGGATGATGATTATTCTTGACAGTATTGTTTTCATTCTGAATTGTTATTTTTATTTTATTAATGATAACATTTGGCAGTAATAGATAGAAGATGGGTAGACTGTTTGAACTGAGAATAGTTTTAAATATTAGTAAGAAATTTTTGTCTGGCTTTAATCATTTTATT
The DNA here is from genome assembly GCF_030686945.1 of Centruroides vittatus. NCBI lineage: Eukaryota > Metazoa > Arthropoda > Arachnida > Scorpiones > Buthidae > Centruroides > Centruroides vittatus. The sequence goes on along the minus strand of NW_027122708.1, from coordinate 1,133,977 downwards.
TATATAATTTTTTGATACAATTATTGTTTTGTTAGCAGATTTTAAATATTTCTTTTTAAAATTAAAAATTCCATATATTAAAAGAGGAAACTTAATGTCATTGTTTACTTGCTTTAAATTTTTGATGTATGATTAAGAAATGCACTTAAATACATATTTTGAAAAAGTTCATTACTATAAAATATACTTTGTTATGTGGAATTGACTTTAACAAAAACATATTTTAAATTAATTTTGACACAGAATAAACTGATTTTTTTAATCTACCAATGTTTTTGTAACATATTATTTTTTAAAAAAGTATTAAGATTTCAGATATATGCAATATATAGTTATAATTATTATATTGTAAATTGTAAGTAAGTAAAAGTTATATTTTTTCCTAAACTTAGATGTAAGTTTTATTATTGTAGGAGATGATATTGCGACGTAACATTGGTGAAGAAATGATCATTCCTACCTCCCCACCTGGTTCAAATACAGAGTTGCCACCAGCTAATACAACAACAACAGGCATGGATCCATTTTTGGGAGGCAATGACTTTCATGCTCGACAGGAGAGTGGTGACAGTGGTTTGGGCTTGGGCCCAAATTACAGCCTTCCTCACACTCCTGAAGATTTTCTCATGGAAGATAATGAAGATACAGGAAATAATGGTTAGAAATATGTAGATACTTATGATTTTTCTTTAAATCGTTAATCTCTCTTTCATTTACATAGTATTAGTATTGTCTTTGATCCTTAGCCAGAAACTTGCATTTAGCATTTGATTTTTATTTACATATTTTAGTAATTACAAGAGAAATCGTATATATATTTTTTTCCTTGATTTAAAATTTAAAGTTTTTGCAATGACAAATATTAAGTAATTCAGGAACAGAAGATATTTTGTAAATTCTTGACTTAGTCTAAAAACTTTTATATTTGAATTCAAATCATTGCATTATTGAATTTTGAGAGTTGTAATTTCTGATCATTTTTTTGTATTGAACAGAAATGTTATAATAATGTTAAAAATATACTGCAATTTTGGATGGTTAACCCATGGCAACTTATAACTCACAACAGCATACACTCTGCAGAAAAGAATGGAAAAAACCTTCATATAACTCACCCTACCATATACCATTGAAAGTAAGATGCAAGAACCAATACGCAGCTTAGAAGTTTGTTTCAAGCATTAAAATATTGCTTTCTCTGTTCATTTCTGTTAACAAATCATTGTAGATGTGCATAAACAACCAAACTCAAAATATTCTATAATAATCTTACTAATTTCCAGATTCTTTGGACTATCGTTTGGCTAACTATTAATAATTAACCATCTACCTATATAAAAAAATTATTTTATATAAGTAGATGGTTAGAGTGCTATCTTATGCTAACATTAACTAATAATTATTATTTTGAATTAAATCTAGTAAACGAAATCAAAACTAAAGATGAAATTTTTGCTTTATCTTTTAAAACCTGTAATACAAAATCCATTTCACATTAATTAAATGAGCATTTGTATAAAATTTAAAATATTAAATAACTTTCAATCTGAGCATGCAATAGCAAAGACAATAGCTTTAGTGAAGTGCTGTATACACACTAGTATGTTGCTTGTGTATTGTCTTCAATCAAATTAATGGCCAATGGTATATGGTAGGGTGATAAGATAGTCTTAATAGGGAATTGGCTATTGAGAGATACCTCAAATACTGAAAAATTCACCATATGCTAAGTACCATACCACATGCAACAAAGCATCTTCAAATGCACATTCATGAACTGTTCCAGTTATGTAAATTATAAAATAAAAATGTTAAGTGTAAAAATAAATATGATTTAACTAATTTCCTTTGTCCAGTAATAATAATAAAATTATTTTCTGTTTAATTTTTCTGAGTTTATTTTATTATTAATTAATATTACTGGCCAATTGTATAGTGTGAATCAACTTTAACTTATATGCTGATTTTAAATTCTAATCACAACCCACACCCTGTTTTAATGTATAATCGTGAAAAATGTATAAACAGGATTAGACTAGATATATCATAACTTCGGAATTATCTCTTCAAAATTATTTTCTGCGTGATATTTTAACTTTGGTTTTATAATGGATAAAGTAAATGGAATATTATGTTTTTCATTTACATGTTTTCACACTTATAAAGTGCAGTAAAGTACAAAAAAATATGATGTATAAGTGGAAAAATTTAAAGCAATTATTTAAAAAAGTGAAGAAGCAAATTATGTATTCACTTCAGATAAGTCCATCGACAGTGAATTGCCAGCAAATGCAATAAGCAAATGAATAATACATAATGTGCAATGCTGTTTCTGACAAGTTTTCACTTTCCATGTTTTTGTAGTGAGAACCAATTTTGCTTAATGAATAAAAATCAATCTCTGGTTTCTCATTTGCTCTCACTATTTGATGTCAGTATGAGCTAACCTTTAGAATAACTCTTCATTCTTTCATGTGACTGAAGTTTCATTGGAAGGAAACAACTGATGTCATATATTGTAACAGTTTCTTGTTTTTCAATGGACTTGACAATCTATTGAAAAGCACAAAAAAAAAAACAAAATTTTTCCAATTTTTTAAAAGTATATTTAATTTCATACTGTTTTATATGTTATTCAAATGTATTATACTTGTAATAAATTGAAACTTCTTTATTAATAATGACATGTCACAAATTAATATTGTATTGTACAACTATATTCACTCTGAAATCAGTTCAAAAGTAGTTTCACTTGGACATTTTTCTCACTTATACAATCAAACTCTATACATTTTTCAGGGAAATTGGTTAAAATATTTTATATGTATTTTAAAATTTACATATATAAACTGATCTAAATTTTATATTTATTTCTTTTGCATTAGAATACAGTTATATTATTGATTTCAGATACAGTACAGCAAAACAATGATTTAGGATTTGATAGTCTTCAAAGCTCAAATTTGGACCTTGGTACTGAAAATATGGATTCAGATGATTTAGTTCCAAGTTTGCAGGTAATAAAATATTATAAAGTTTCAACTTAATCAATTCTGTAAAATGTGATATCAATATATTTTTTTAAAATATTAATAATAATTAATTTTTCAGGAAGAATTAAATGCCGACATATTATCTGATGTTGAAGCATTGTTAGATTCACCAAATAAAGACAGTGTTTTGACATGGTTGTAAGAAGAAAAAATTGCCGTTCACTGTTAGTGAGAACATCGTGTTTCTTCTAATTCAAAGAAAAGGAAAGGAAAAAGTTACAGATCATCGTCATGTTCCATTTTTAATAAAACTGTGCTCTTCATAATGGTGGCAGCCGAAATGACTTCTGGGAAATATTTAGTAAAGATTAACTTGTTAATTGTTACTTTCTCAGTGAAGTTCAAATATTTGTTAAAGCTACGATGAAGCTTGTGTGTTTATTGAAGAGTTGGAACAGTAATCATATTAAGATTCCTTCTCGCTCATGGACATTAACACATACATTACTGTACTATAATGCAAATATGTGCACTTGCAAATGAATTTATATCCTGCTATTTGCATGTGCCTTGTTACTCATATTAATAATTCAAGTGCCTTGCATTATGGCCTTTCATTGTGCCTTTCTTCATTATTAAGAAAATGAGTTATATCAAAGCTTAAAACATTCATGAAAAGTTATTGGTTTTATTTTATCAACTATACTGTTCAAGAATCATCTCTATATTCTTGTTGCATCTTTATTTTTTAAATTTGGGAAGCAGTGGTTTGCTATTTCATACATTTTCCAACAGTGCCTTGTTAGTATTTTCAGTGATAAATCTGCACCTGTTATTTTTTACAATGTAAAATATCAAATAATATTAAGAATACTGAATTACTTTTACTATTGTGTCATACATTAGCAGATTTAATTTAAATATAAATCTTGCAATGCCAAAATTAGCCCTCGACTCTCCAATTATCTCGCAAGTTATTACATAGTCGATTCAAAGCGAATGAAGCCCAAAAGCCTGTTCACTTATAACGTCCTCTGATTTGTAGATTAGTGCCTTTTAATTATTTTAACAAAATTAATAATCAAAAGATATCAGCAATAAACTAGAGGGTATATTATAATCAGTGCCTTAAAAACTAACAAATTGTCAAAGTATATTGATTTTAATCAAATCATAAAAAATGTTTATTCTTTTGTTTAAAATATTGATTGCATATATTAAATCTCTTATCATAAATTTGTTTTTGGATGCTCTTTTTATTTTATACAAGCTTAGTCAATTTGGATGCATATTAGTTATTCCGAGGGACTTTCACACCAATTCATCACTATTTGTGATTTCTACGGGACCTTGAATAAAGATACTTAATTCTTTGTATCTGTCTACTCTTGAAGATTTTAATAAGGATTTTTTACGTGAAAAAGATGAATTTCTCCTTCATTTAAAAAATGACCAAGCCTAATGAATTTCAGAACTTTTATTTATTTATTTTTTTTAAGCATTTTATCAGAAAGTTGTTTATTGTTAGATTTTATGTACAATTGCTCTTTTTCTCAATTTTGTAATGTTGAGTTGAAAAAAGAAGCAAGTTTGACATTACTTTTTATTATTATTATTATTGTGTGGCAGGTGGCTAATTCTGTGTAATGAAATTTATCCTAAATCCATTATTTGGTAGCTATTTTGCAATTGCATATTTGCAGACAGTTCAGTGTCTGCATTAAAACAGCACAAAAAAAAGGGTGCTCTTTTTACTATAAATGGACATCACACAATCTCCATATTAAATAAAGAAATAATGTTTGAAAAATATTTATTTTTTAGTTTAAAAGCTTCTTATTAATCAAGAATACAGAACTACTTTTCTGTTTTCTTGATTTTAATATTCTATTGTTAAATTGTATGCTTAAATGTACATTATAGCCACTAAATATATATGTATAAACTCTACATTTTAAAAAATAATTGCTAAAAGAAGGCTGTAATTCAAAATGGTGACTATCCAATTCTTGTTAGATCCCCTCGTTAGATTTTTACATATCATATCAAGATATTAATATGGGGATAATTGCAAGAGCCATGGAACTAGTCAACCAGTCTTCACTTTTATCAAATGAAATGATTTTTTTTGTTTGTTGATTCTGAAATTCTTTTGTAATAAAGGAAGGGCACTGTGGAAGTCATATTAGGAAGAATCAATTGTGTGAAGACACTCATTTGGATCTGAAACAAAGCCCATTCTGCTTTATTAAAAAGTGCACGATTTTCTAACATATGCATCACTTTTTATATGGTTTCAATCATATTGTTAATAGTTTTTACACGATTAAACTGCCGTCCAACATCAAGCCCGTTGTCAAATTTATGTACGGTTACACTTATTATGTGCATATAACTGTTAATACGTAAAGAATTTATTATATTAGCACATGTTATGTACACCATCCATTTATTTTTTTTTTTTTATACAATGTTCTATTCCAGTGCAATAGTACTGTATTTCTAGCAATCATGACAGTTATGTAACGAGCTTAGGGCTCTGCTAAATAAATGAAATTTTTGCCATGTAACAAGTCTCTTGAAATGAATATAACATATGTACAGATATTGGAGCACTTGTGCCAAAGCTGTGTGGTTGGAGGTACACACGTCTTTGGTGAATGTGTTTTGTGTTGTCTCCTCCGTCAATCATCATGTGATATTTTTATCTTTGTTTGGGAGTTGGGATTTGATTAGATATGCTGTTGTTATAAACTGCTTTGGGTCACGGAAATGCACTTCATTTAGTTTGAAATTTTTGTGCTACTATAGCATAAACATATTAGTTCTATTATAATAGATGCTTCAAAACTTATGTAAATATTATATTGAAAGATTAGCTTCAATATATAACCCTCATGGTGCAGCTCTAATCATATGGTGTTTTAATTTGTCCATGTGTACATAAATAAATGATCATTATCTTTGATTATTTGATTTGTCATTCAAACTACGTTTAGTTGTGATTTTTGTCAATTAAATTTTATTCAGGGATTTCTTAAGTCAGAATGTCATCATTCTTAGGAATATGTAATTTGTGTGCTTATTTCCATTAAATATGCCATTATTATATCATTTTACTTGAGTTTTTTAATATATAATTAAATTAACATAAAATCATATTTATGATTTCAACAGAAATCATGCATTTGCTTTAAAACAGAATAAATAAATAATAAATTATTTAGTTCATATTACTTACTCTACTTCATCACAGTTAGAAACAAACAAAAATTTTTGAAGTAATAGTGCAATTGAAAAAAATCATTTTATAATTAGACACAAACATTTCTATATTAAAATTGAAAATTATTTGTTGAATTTAGATTATTTTGTAGAAATCAATTGCAGTATGTTCCCACTTGAATTTAATTAACAAATTATTTCAAAATTCTTCATATAAACATACAGGGTGTAGACAAGAACATTGCACCAGGCTAATATCCTGCTTCTGTGAATTAGCTAAAAGCGCATCAGAGTGTAGGTAGGTAGTAGTGGGGCTATTTGATGGTGACTATGCCATTGAATAACCCGCTACCGATTACGTATATTCTCGTGCACTTTTAATTTGCATCAGAAGTAAATATAGCCAGGTTCAATTTTGTCTATACCCTATAAATAAGAACTTTCTAATTGGTAATTAATTACTTAATTATTATTTGATTAATAAACAAAACTCTATTAAATTACATTTAATGCTACATATAATAATTTTTTGTTCATCTATGGTATTTAGCACATATATAATTAAACTTATTTAAAATAGTCATAAAATATATTTTTTTTAAATTCAAACTTTTGATTATTCAATACTAGTAATAAATTGTGCAAGTATCAATTATATTTGTTTTTGAATACATGACATTTAGAGTATTACAAAATATAAAATATGATGTATATATTCTATATAATAATGCTGATAATACTTTAAAATAATTTATGTAATATAAATTTAAAAGTTTTTGATATTAAATACTCAGTGTGATGGTAATAAAATAGGGTCAAACTTTCATACAACAATTTGCCTCCGGAAAACGATGAGAATTTATTAAACGTAAAATGCATCAAAAGTAAAAAGAAAACACACAGCATACTGAATTATGTATTTGTATTAATAACAAAATGAACATATGCATTTTCCATGGAGAAATCAAGCAGAAGGTATAGTATCTTTTTTATTGAATTTGAAAAAAAATATCATTATACAAAAACACAGGCAATGATTAATGACTCTTTTTCATTATTCTTTACTTCACAACTGGGTGTATAGGTAGATACTGGGCATCTTTAATATCATTCTTTATTCAGGAGTATCTTACATGCCAATATGTGTTTCGGGCATACGCCCCTCTTCTGTCAGCTTTTTTCTTTAAGACATTTAGTAAAGAAGGTTAACTAATACACACCCTTTTTTAAGATACAGTTACATCCGATGAAGTTATAATTGGGTTAAACAACAACCCTAATATAACATCGAATTTTTATCGGTTCCACGATTTTTACTATACTAGATAATGTTAAAAAACCCACTTGTAATGACATAAAACCCTGTTTTAACGTCAAATTTGAAGCACTCCCAAATTTACAAAATTAGATTACAAATTTTATTTAACAAAGAAAATACTACGTGTTCAGTCCTAGGATTCCTAAAACAACTGTGGTTGGTACTCTCACCACCTGACTGGTGGGGTGAGATTTGCCACACTTTTAAATGACATGACGATCGGTTATTATCAGTTATTACGTACTCATTTTTAAATTACTTTATGCTAAATTGTTAAATATTCTATTATTTTTAATATAACATATTATATCAAATAGTTTATAAAGATGTTTATGTTTCTCTCTGCAAAGTTGGTTTGTTTTACCTTTTTTAACTTTAATTTTATCTCATTATTAACATAATGTTTTAGAGTTTGGAAGTTGTTTATCCTCCGTAAGTCAGAAAAGAAAGATTAATTTTTCAATCTTACATAGAGAAATACATGAAAATTCAAATTTTCTGACTCCATTGTTTTAACCTTTTGTTGCCTTTTGATTCTAATTATTCTCAAAACTGGAAGTTCTGCCATTATTGAAACTTAAAACAAATAGAAATTTCTTATAAAAGGTAATTTTTGAAATTTTTAATTATGTTGATGTAAACTTAGACATAATAATGTAAATAAAGTTGATTTAAACCATAGTTTGCATTTTTATACATATGATAATAAAATAGTAATAGATACAGTATACTGTATTACCATTAAGAAATAATTTTACGGTAATACATACGACGTGAAATTAGAATGGCTTTTATAATAGATTCTTGAACACACTTGGTACTTTTTATGGGACTGAAATTATGACCCTGCAGATAACGAAACTGGGTTATAACATCAAAAAATTGCCGGTCCCATGGACAACGTTATAAACGGGTTTAAACTGTACATATATTTACAGTTAAAATTTCCTGACAGTGCAGTGAATGAAGGCTGTGTATTAGTTAACCCTCTTTACTAAATGCCTTAAAGAAAAAAGCCAACAGAAGAAGGGCATATGCCTGAAATGCATATCTATGTGTAAGATATTCCTGAATAAAGAATGATGTTAAAGATACCCAGTATCTACCTATGCATCCAGTTGTGAAGTAAAGAATAATTGAAAGACGACACAGTTTTGGAATAAGTCAATTCTTTTTCAACACAAATACATTATTATTTTAGTTTATTAAAGTAATTATTTATCCAAAGTTATTTTACTTTCAATGAACAATTTTAATTTCATTTATATAATCAAAAATTTCATCCAGAACATTTCTAATCAAAGTCATTATGGAATCTATTTATGAGAACTGGAGCAGAGACTCAATGGGATTATACCATGATGGTATAGATTTTGAAGTCTCTGAATCCCCATCGGATTTGGTAAAAAAAGAACTGTCTAGATCCATGATCCTCTTTACAGAAGACAAAGTCTCATTTCTTAGGGAGGTGAGGTGAACATTTGCTTGCTCAGCTTCTAATTGTTCACAGATCACCCTTGGAAATTTGTATCCCAAGGGGGTGCTGCCATAATGAGGGGTTTTTTCTTTCCCTCTAAGGTGACCTCCTGTCATTGGTCTTTCATCATGTGATAGGCGATTGCTGACGATGCCAATTCAATTTTCTTTGTTTTTTTCATTTCTGATCTGAGCAACCTCTCCTTGATTGGTATTACTGGGGGGTATCCATCGGGGAATTTGTTAAGTAATCAATCTAAATGTCCATAATGATCCAAGGCATATAATGGATTAGATAAATGCATGCAAAATGACCATGTGGTTAATTTCAAAAAAAAAAAAGGTTGTATTGTTCATTTTTTTTTTCACTTCATTCCAAAGGTCCAAGTAAATTGACAGAATGGAAAGTATCTCGAGTACAAAAACAAGAACTGGACAAAAGTCCCAGGATACCTACAAGCACAAGATCTATATTCCGGTCAAAATTTGACTAAAACCCAATCACTTCAAGTTCCGAAGAAATTAGTATTTCTTCTCAAGTTATTAATTCAAAAATTCATTCCAAAGGTTTGGATTTTGCAAAAACTGGTGTAATTTGTTATACTTAATCAGTCATTGTCCATCAATTCCAATCTGCAGTACTGTAGAAGAAAAGTTAAACAAAAATCTTCATGAAGCAAAAATAACTGAGTTGTACTCTCTTAACTAGACAAATATAAAAATGATCACAAAAATGGGAAAAACCAAACGAAAATTTCTTCCCAAATTATTATTAACTCAAAGGGAAAAACCTCGGATATTTGTAAAACAACCCTTTCTTTTTCAAAAACTCAAACCTATTGAAACAAGTAAAACCTCAAATAAAAGAATCCTTCCAAGAACAAATCCATTGAAAAAGATCAGGTAAAGCTTGAACAAAATTTATCAAACAAGAAAAGAAAAGAAAACAACAACAAAATCTAGACTCGTGTCTTCCTCAATCAATATATAAATGATTTTAAGGAGAAGATCTGCTCGTCACAGGTGAAATGAACCTAGGGATGCAACTTTGTTGTGAAAGAGGCATAATCCAAGGCTGTTCCAGGACTGGACCTTGACTTCTAAGTGCATATGGAGGTGTTATCTCTTGCCATTCATGGTCCAAGTCAGACTCTGAAGTGGATTCGGACGATGAGTCGTCTCTCTCTGTAATGGGCTCTATTTGTGAATAAGGCATTGACATTAAGATAAATTCATCCTAGGGATCTATGTAATTATCTTCTTGTCCTACTTGATTTGTATGTCGGTGAATTTTGTCTGTTAAGATGTCACCCAGAAATAAGTCTGTATTTCCATTGGGTTCATTATTGTTAATATCAAATTGCATCTCGCAATAGCGGGTTTTATTCTATCCTCACATACTCATATTTTCCTCTGTTTTAATATTTTTAAGGTGAAAGTTTACTGGACTTAGTATTTCAATTATTCTGTATGGTCCCGACCATTGGGGTGCTAATTTTTGTTTTGTTCCTTGTGGAACTACAACTTCTTTTAGAAAAACTCTATCTCCTACCCAGTAATGAGGAAATTTGTGTTGTCTATGACCTCTTATTTGTCTTGCTTTGGCCGCTTGTTGGGAAAAAATTTGAATGGTTTGATGCATACACATTGTTCTTTGTTTTAATCCGGTTTCAAAAATTTCTTCTAAATCATAAGAAATAGTCGTGGGACACGTAACCAAATCAAAAGGATAAGTTGGATCTCTTCCATATAGGAGGAAAAATGGACTTTCGTCCATAGAAGTGTGAACTGATGTATTATAAGTGAACAATGCATATGGGATCCATTCATCCCAGTCTCTCTAATCTTTGGAACATAGTGAGAGAGAATATCGAGTGTCTTGTTAAAACATTTGATGACTCCGTTGCATGCTGGGTGATAAGCAGTGATGAGTAATGTCTTTATCTGCAGAAGATCACAGACTTTCTTAAACATCTTCGAAATTAAGTTTGGAGCTCTGTCAGTGAGAAGTTGAACAGGTGTTGAATGATGTAAAATAATGTTTGTGATGAAAGCTTTTTGAAATCATTTTGCTGCTAACATCAGGTAAAGGAATGGCTTCTGCATATTGACTAAAGTCTAGTACTCATATGCAGAATGGCCAATGGAATATGAAGTTGAAAATTTTCAAATTTTGCCATTGCAGAAAGGTAAAAATTAAACCAATAGGAAGGCCATTTAGCAATGTCATTATAAAGATCACATGTGACAATAGCATTTGAACTAGAGTTTCTCTAATTGGATCCCGGTGACCCTGGCTGTTTTTTAACCCGGGAAGTTCTTCTCATCCTAGGAAATCGCACAAATTTCTTAAAAGTTCACATTTTTCTTATTTTGTGTTAAGGTTGAGGAAATTTTGCAAATAGAAAGTATAAACTCAAACTGTCAGAATACATTTGTATTTATTAATTTTAAGTCTGTTTATTAGCTTTTTAAATTTTTGCTTGTTATGGCACATCACAAACTGTCAATAATCAATATGTAGCCTTAATGATGTATTATCACCTGTGGATACTACCTGTTAAGAAGGAGTGGTTTTCGGATGTCACTAATAGTTAGACTGTTGTTTAAGTTCATTTTATAACTATTAGTGACATCTGAAAACCACTCCTTCTTAACAGGTAGTATCCACAAGTGATTCCATCCTGCCCCCATCTGGTGAAGTTATCATGCCTTCCCATATAGACACAACTGCATTCTGCAAGTGCAACCGTGAACTTAGGGACGATTCAAACTCTGCCTGCCTCTACCTTATGTGACATTAAATACTTAGTTTATTCTTTTGATATTTTAAACACCACCCACCTCATATCTTCTACCCATCTACAGGAATAACAATCTATACCATTTTATAACGTAACCATCTTAAATTTTATTTACTTTATAGCTGTTTTACTTATCTCCCTTTATTTTACCTTTCACAGCAACCCTTGTAAACAGATTCTACCCAGTCAATTACCCAATATTTTCTTTAATGTCAATTTGTAACCAATAATCAACCATGTAAGTTATAAAAACTTTTAAAAATATTATATGTATTATTATGTATGATGTAATCCTTATCTATCTTCCTTTTGTAAAGTATAAGGACTGAAGAGGGGTCATTAAGACCCAAAATGCATCTCCTCCAATAAAACCTACATCAACAACTGCTTCTTGAGTTCTTGTGTGATGTATTACTGAGAAAAAAAGCCAATAGCTTTTAATTCTTTAAAAATCCACAAGAAAATCAGTAACGGAAAATTTAATCAATTTTAGGTGTTTTTACCATTATAGTCAACATAAGATCACCAAATTTGATTTTGTACATTTGATATAATTCTACATCATCAGAAAATTTTTTTGATGATACAGAATTATAATTATTTGTGCAAAATTAATACTTTTGATGATAATTGTTATACATTACTAGCTAAAGTTAGACTTTAGAAATTACATAATATAGCATAATCTCTAATATATATATAGTATGTGTTAATAGTTTAAACAATATATACCAAATTTGATTTAGTACATTTGATTAGTATATATATATATAAACAAAATATAATCAAAATATATGTCATCAGAAAAAAATTTTTTAAAATATAAAATACAGTCGACTTAGGGACTAAGTTGACACCCCAAGGGAAAAGCGGAAATGTGTCGAGTTATCCGATGTGTCGACTAAAGCAAAGTTGGAAAAAAAAACCACAAAACTACAATTAATAAAATACAGTAGTGCTTTATACAGTAACATAGACTTACAAAGCATTGTGTTCTCCATTTATAATTATTCTGTAGATGATAAACTGAAAAATTCGTTTGGTGTTGTTTGTTTTGAGCACTTAACTATCTCGACTTTCTTTTTCAACGAACATGAATGTCTTGAAAACATCATCTTTGCAATTGTCACTTGTTGGCAAGTAACGTCTAAGGATTCTTATTGCCTCTGGCATGAGAAAATGCAAAATTGAATTCTGGTATGACGTTGATGTAGATTGTATATTTTCTTTTTGTTTATCTATTATTATTTTATACATAAAAATACATAAAATGTTAAGGAATTTTTATTAATATGTATATATATTAATAATATTAATGTATTATTATATTATTAAATATATTAATTATATATTAATAAATAAATTGACTCTTCCTCCTGAAGAAAATGAGTTTGCACCACACGTGCGGAGTGAATTCATTTTTTCAGGAGGGGGTGTCGACTTATCGGAGTGTAGGACATCAAAAGTATGTCGACTTATCCAGTGGTGACGAGTTAAACGGTGTGAGTAAACCGGAGTTTTTTAACATTAATGCCTATGTAAGTCGGCCGGGACCACAGAAAACTGACTACTTAACCGAGGGTGTTGAGTTATCCGGGTGTCGACTTATGCGGACTCAACTGTGTATGTATGTGTATATATATATATATATATATATACAATACATCAAAAAAATATATATATATATATATATATATTTTTTTTTTTTTAATACATATATGTTAATCATATATACAGGCTGTCAGAAAAGTTACTGGGCAATGAGAAATTTGTAATGACATTAAAGTTGTATGCAATACTGTATATATGACTTTAATGTCATTGCAAATTTCTCATTGCACAGTAACTTTTTAGACACCCCGTATATCATATATATACAGTAGTGATATTCGAAATATTTAACAAAGGGTTCGCTAGCAGAAAATGTTTCCCTAACAATCACCGACAAACAAAATGGAAGTTTTGGCTAGAAATAAATACAATACCTTTTCTTGCTATATATCTAATAGTCAGTGATGTATTTGGAACGTAAGGGGCCCTGGGCCAGGACCAGGTAACAATAGTATATTAGTGCTGTCAACCTTTTTTTTTTTATTTTTTTAGGCAGGGAAATTTTTCACCCCAAATGGCACTGCTGATAATAGACAGATGTCATCATCTCTCAAAATACAATATCCTTTTTATTTCGCTGTCCATAGCCCGACACGTGTTCCACAGCCATCTTGTATTATCTCACGCGCATGAGATTGTGGGATCTCTCTTATGACTGGATCTAGTTTCAAGAACTCTCTTGAATCAATCACAATTAAACCTCGTTTCGGTCGAGATTGAAATGGTCGAGAGAGATCGCACCAAGGCATAGTTCCCCGACGTTGCTCACAGTCTAGATTGAAATGCTCGGTGCAAACAGGGTATAAGGCTCTAGTTTAGTAGTGTTACAGAGTATAATACGTATATTTTAATATATTTTTTAAAAGAAACAAAACCACTGAGAAATGTCACGTGTGTTTAACAAGGTTGGAAAACTGAAAATTTTACCAACAGGTTCGGCCGAACCTGTGCAAACCCGCTGAATATCACCACTGTATATATATAATAATAATAATAATTCATTAAAACTTGTGTATTATTTTAAAGTATTCATCAATTTTATTATGTGTAACATGCCTCTCAGGTTTTTCATTTTAATTACACTTATCTTTTAAACTCATATAGCTTTTTAATAGTTTAAATATGTATTTATTGCATATTTAACCTATGAAAACAACTTTTTATAAATATAAATTGTTATAATACAGTAACACCCCACTTAACGCTGTCTCGATCAATGCTGATTCGATATAGTGCGGTCTACTCAAAGCCTTAAAAAAGCTCAAAATTTACTCTGATTCAAATTATCGCAGCATTTCATTGATTATTCCCCAAACATGAACCAATCAACAAAAGGTGGCAATTCGTCATAGTGCTGTACTTTCTTTAAATCTATGTTTTGTTTGTGCAATTTTGGAAAAAATGTAACATCATGGATGCCATACGCAATATGGACTCCGCTTGGCAAGAATTAACCGATAAATGCATGAAACGAAGTGTGGAAGAAGTTATGGCTGAAGGTATCCAAGAATTCTCAATGAGAAGAGCCTATCGCTGTATCATCAAGTTGACCAAATTTTCAACCTAATCTATACAGCAGGACTAGGAGATGTAGACGAGCAGGATATTGAGGAGTTACTGCAGGTTTCTGGCGAGAGTCTTACCAAAGACGACCTTCAAGAACTGGCAGAACAAGGAATTCATGTACAACTGGAAAATACTGGTTCTGAAAATGATGAACCCAAAGAATTTCTCTACAGATTTCCTTAGTAAAAGAAGTTTGGTAATGATAACCGAAATCATTGATTAACAAATCTTCAACACAAACCTAATAACCGGTGCAAGTCTAATTAATTTTCTACAATGAACGTTCGCCGTAGAAAATTAATTGAACTTGCACCGGTTATTAGGTTTGTGTTGAAGATTTGTTTACAACCCGGTGTTTTTAGGAGTTTATTAGTATCATTGATTAAATTGTAGTGAATGATTTAGATTTTGAAAGGAGTGCAAAAGCAAAACGAGGGTGTTTTGGATGCAATTTTCTGCTACCGTGACATTTGCTTAAGGAGAGAAAAAAAGCTACAAATGAAACTACACGACTTTATCACAAAAAACAAGAATTTCAGAAAAGCCAGGTCCATCACAAAAAATAAATATATGCACACAGAAATGTAAAGTTCATGTGTTATTTAACATATATTATTATGCAAATTAGATATAAAAATAACTTAAAATTATAGTAAAATTTGCTTATTTTTGGGTCGCATGTCCATTTACTCTTTGTGAAAATGACCTCATTTAATGCTGTTTTGTTTAGCGCTTTGTCGTCTAGGAACACATCCCCCACGTTAAGCAGAGTCTTACTGTACTTGTAACTTATTACTTCAATTGAATAATTAAAAATTGTTAAAAACTATATTTACACTGCAAACCTGTTTTTGTGCAGTCTTTTTTTTGTGCGATTTTTATATGTGCAATGTGTTTTGTGCAATTATTTTTGTGCAGTATACCAATTTGATTGAAATTCATATACCGCACACAAAAAATCATACAAAACAAATGGCACAAATAAAAAATCGCACAAAAATAGACCACACAAAAAGAGGTTTGAGTGTATTTAATTTTTATAAACAATTATTCTAAAAATATCTTAATTGGAAAATGTAATATGTTTGATCTGTTTGTGTTTACAAGCAGATCAAAGCAAAAAACCAATGATTAAATTAAGTAACATTCTATTTTTTAATGAATTTAAATGTTAATATGTAATTTAGTTATTTATTTTACACCACAATTTAACTCATAAAGACATTATCATTATTCAAATATTTGGCCACAATATCATCAAACTTGACAAAATTGTTGAAGTTTTCATTGTAAACCAATCAGTATTGGATAATGAAATTGTCAATATAAAATTTCATTTGTGACTGTATCTGAAAGACTAGTAAAACTGAAATCAAAAGCCAAATGTAATATTTTAATCAAAATGAGCCATTATTTATTGTGACATTAAAAATTGCAGCCTGGCATTGTGGCAATCATATTTTAATTTATTTAATTTAAAATATATGCTCTCCATCTCAAATAAGTAGTGTCTTGCCCCCATACATCATACTTTCCTGCTAGCAGTAGAGTTGTGCCAGTCATCTAACAACTTTCAGAGGAAAATTTTTGAATTGAAATAACATGATCTCCAGTGCAAACCGGAAGTTCATATATAATTAATTGGGACACCTGCCCCTAAGCTTTCCATATCTGATCCTGATTTTCATCTAACTAACTCCATTGTTGAGATTGAGGAAGGACGGACAACAGTGAGAATTTATGTCTATAAATTAGTGATGTAACGAATATTCAGTTACTACCCGGTATTCGGCCTATTCGGCCTATTTTTCACTATTCGGCCGAATACCGAATATTTAATACTATTCGGCCGAATATGAAATACCTAAAAAACAAGAGTAAGAAATAACAAAAACACAGTAAATTAATCATTTTGGTAACTTTTATTAATGCTGAACATTAAATTATAATTATTAAAGTTAATAAGAAATGGCATCTAACTCTAGTATTAAATTATTTCGTAGTTAAATAATATTATAGCCTTTATCTAGCCCGATATCTTATGGCATTGATGGTGTGTAGGTTAGAATGTATCAGGCATTAATGTTATTGTTTAGTTAATTATGTTATATTCGTATTCGCGTATATTTTAATATTTCTACGATATTTTAAAATGAGTTACGAAACATTTTATTGAAACTTATCGTATTTAATGAAAGAATTATTTATCTATTTCTAGAAGATGAGTAACTAATATATAATTTATTTTATATATAAAGCAAAGAATGAGCATTTTTCATTATATACAAAAGATAACATTTGAAATCATGTTAATTTTAAAAATATTGACAAAAACGATAGCAACAAAATATCACAAAACTTCACAAATAGAAACTCCCCAATAATATATTTGAACTGTTCCACAACTGGGGAGAAACTAGACCATATTATGTCACCACTAAAGTATATCCTTAGGGTACTATTCAGTCTACAAATACATAGTAAAAACAAAATTTTAGTGCTTAATTAAAGAGTTAAAAAGATTGATTGCAAATAAAATAACTTATAAGTTATAACTTACATCTAAAATACCAATAACTGCCGAATCATAGCGGGCTATTTACGGCTATTACATAAATTATAAACCAATTTGGCACTAGAGGTAGACATTAGGCTCCATCTCATATTAAGTTTAATAATTATAATTTAATTAATTAATTTAAATAATTTAGACCTAATGGAAGAAAAAATCGTAGTGACAGCGAGCCAATAGAGAGCATGGTGCGCAATCTTTGCCATAATGCGGTTTGCGCGCCAATTTTCGTTCGTGCGTTAATCAAGCCGAATAGTTTGGCCGAATATACTATTCGTTACATCACTACTATAAATTTTTCAAATTGCAGCCAAAATAGGCAAACATTTTGGAAGAAAATTTTCACTTTAAATTAAATTCAAATGTTCTTGGAAGCTTCTTAGGTCACTAGGTGGTTAATGTTACCCTTGGTGCCAAGATGGCAACCTGTGTCTGATTCCAGCAAGGAAACAGTGGGACCCACATTCTAACCTAACCTAACCTATTCTAATAATTTGGTTGCTAATAATTATGGTAATTTATTAGAATAGGTTAGGTCAGGTTAGAACATGTGTCCCACTGCTTCCTTGCTGGAATCAGAGACGAGTCGCCATCTTGGCACCAAGGGTAACATTAATCCACTAGGTTATGTTAAAAATAGAATTTTAGTAAAATTATTTCTAGTAGATGTCAAGCATCCTAATTTCCTAAAAGACAATGATTTCATTTCTTATTATTATTGTATATGAGTTATTTTTTTTTCTTTAAAATTGTTATTCAAGAAAAAACTGTTCAATATCAATAAAGTTCATTTTGCATTGATTATTAAACTGTTAAATTTGTTACATATTTTGATAAATGTTTTATATAATATTTACAAATGTATATTTTAATTAGAAATTGATTTATTTTAGTGTCATTTTTTTAAATTTATGGAGATATTATTATTATTATATAGGTGTTAAGTTAGTTTAGATTCAACACCTTACATCTGAATGCTATAAGAAACGTATACGAAAATAAACACGTAATTTAATATTTAAACTAATAATTAGCTGTAATGATAACTCAAATTGAAACATAAATGCAAATCTTTTAATTAATGCTCTTACTAAAAACTTGTAAAACAGGATTCAGATTTCTTATTACAATTACACGACGATCAATATCTTATTGCTAGTAGAATAGCAGAAGTTATTGTCTGTTAAAGCATAGTTGTGTTGTTAGTAATGGTGTTTACTTTGATAAAAAAAAAAATAAATTTAAGACAGTCTGGAATGCTAACATTTTATTATCAGGATACATCACAGAGATTATTGTGAGGATAAAACACATTCTTTCCAGCAGTTAATCATTTATTAACTGCACATTTTACCCTCTACATAACAAATGGTTTCAAAGAATTATCAACTTTTAAGAAAAATTTCAACTTTACATTGGATGGGGGAAAAAAACATCAAACTAACTAAACAGCACAATTCTAATAACTTCAAACATTGTATATAAATTTATAACAAGTTGTTTTTTTTTTTTTTTAAACATCTTTCATCAGAAACTGCCATCATTTGTACTTTATTAATCTATGAGTGCTGAACATGTAAATGTTCACACTTACATCATTGGTGTTTTCTGTTTCCGGTGTATTTACATAGTCGTAATTGGTGAGAGCTAATCGATAATAGTACAAAAACTTTAACATAATTATTATTTACTAAATATCAGATCAAAAATTTTCAGCTATGTTAACGTTTGCATGAATGACTCTTTGTGACCAAAAAATTTCTATTTACAAGACTTAGAAAATTGGCAAAAGTTGTGAATTTAAGGATCATAACTTGTACAAATTGATCCTTTCTTTTATTATTTTTTTTTTTTGTACTCCAAAAAATTGCAATGGTGATGAAGCTACTTTTATTTTCTTGTTTTCCACAAATGGGATTCGAATAATGTGAATTACGGCCTGTCCGACCTCGAAAAATATTTGCAGAAAGAGTACAGTTATATAAGAAATACAAAATCATTTTGCATGGAAGTATTTTTTTTTCTTTTATAAATACAATACTTAAAAAACAACTGTCATAAAAAATTCATAAAATTAACATTTCCTACACATTTCAATTTTAAACGAATTTAAATTGTACAATTTCACACATTTACATTACATAGATAAGTTTTTTTAGCTGACACAATTTGAAACCATTGTGCTCGAATGTCGTCATAGAAAAAAACTAAAGAAATTTTTTGGAATTAAACCTCGTTTCTTTTAATACAATATATTGCGTTTCTTCTTCCATCTAATGAAAACTCATTACAAATTTATCCGACTTGAAAATAAGACATATGTAAATATTATAAATCAGTTATTTAAAACATGTTTTTAACAACAAAAATTTATCATTGCATATACAATACTTATATATCTATATATATAAATACATATATAGATTATTGCTACTACCAATTAATAATTACAATACAATATTGAAATATCATATAGACTCTTGCATGTTTATTACTTGGCAATTTAAAATAATTTGTTTTGTCAAAGCCTTATTATTTATTGCTACAAAAATCGTTGTTTCTTTGCTACAGGGAGGAAGAAAATGACGAAAATATGTTCTCGGCAACACAACAAAGATAACGAATGTAGGTGCAAATTCATAAAACTGATGATATCGATAGATGGATTCCCTGAGATTTTAAACTGCAAAATTATCATTAATAAGTTTATAACAATAAATAGAAGAGAAAAAGAGGGAGGAGAGAGGGGGAAAACATAAAAGCTACAAGACAAGTTCTGTATTTGCATTTTCCACATGGAAGTTATAGCTATCTTTTGATTGCAGATGCAAAAACAAGACACTGTTAAAGTTAAGGACTGCTTGGTGAATGACTTGAAAAGTTTTGAAAAACCATAAATTTACTTTTATCTATTTAACTAAATTTATCGTGCCACACAAATCTCTCATATTCTTAACATGGCAGTCATTGATTGTAAAAATTTTTATGAAATTATTTTGTCTACCATAAAAAAGTGTGGAATAGAAAAAGGAATTAGTCGTGCATATTTTAAATATAAATACCCACTTGGCATGAATATGTAACAGTTGAATTACTTTGAAGTCTGGAATGCATCTATGTTATCAAACCTAATGGTAGCTGCGTTTAGCAGGGTTAAATGCAGATGTTTAACTTGTATGATTTTCACAATATCATAAAAGATATTAAATTTTGACAAATGATCTATGCTTCTATGATAGGAATTTCTATTTGACAATTTTTAGAACTAGTCAAATCATATAAGTGCCGAGAAACAAAGACTTTCAACAAAAGTGCTAAATCCTTTCCATTTTCTGAATAACATTTAGTATTATGCAATTTTCTAATTGATGATGAAACTACATACTGTAATCAAAGCATAAGTGCTGTTATGCGTTCACGAGTTTGAGTATAATGCCATTAAACTATCGCTATCGTGAGATATTTTCTTGACATTAAGAATGCCATTAAATTGTGGAAAGGCAAAATTTCTATATTTTAACTTTCTAAAACTCTCAAAATTAATCTGGATATAAGTTTTACAAAAAAACTGGAAGTTTTTAAAACTGTTGTATAGTAGATGAAATTGTAAAATCTTAAAAACTGCAGAAGCTCAGTTATTCGTTCTGACGTTTCTACAAGAAAAAGCCTAGCTAATGAAGGGCCAAATGGTAACTATTAATCTCAAGACTGATTTTGCTTAAATAACTGTTAATGCGATACAACATGAATGCTAGGATAACTATATATACATGAAGCAAAGGCCACACTGGGAGTAATGGTAATAAAAACATTCCATGAAAATTCAATGTCAAAATTAAAAATAGATGACAACTATGGGAAACAACAGTATTACAACATATATAATATACTTTATAGGTACTAGATTTCACAAAATGGGAGAGTCAAGATGAGTAAAACTTCCATTAAAATACAATAGAGGAATATCAAGGACAAAATATTAATCATTGGTAATTTCAAATAACAGTAATTTGGTCATTATTGTGTTTGTTTTGCAACTAGAACTGCACTTTGCTATTAAATTGAAAAGATTTCAATGATTCTAAGCAATATTGATGTTAAATCTTTCGTGTAATTTCTGTTACATTTTAATAATCTGCATAGTATCGTAATAATACATTATCCTAAATGAACGTCGACAAATAATTTGTTGTCGTCGTAACTAAAATAGAATGCAATGAAGTATATTATGAATGTATCAATGTCAAATATTGGTATTAACAATTAAGTTCATGGATTTATTAAAATTTTTTGCCCATATAAAAATCTTATGAAATTTTGTTTTATAAAAAAAAACAGAAATTTTAACAAAATCACATCAATAGTTTCTAAAGAATTAAAACAAGAATAAAAATTGAAGAAATTACTCAAAAACATTTTGGTTTCAGTATTTTTTTTTTTTTTTACAGCTTTAAAATTTGTTCTAAATTTTATTTTCTGAGCTGAGTGTTGAATAGTTTAATCAACCCACTTTGACTAGAATTTCTAAGGCTTCATTTCCTTGTTGAATTAATTCACCAAGGCAGTTATAAATGGCAATGGCATCATGATGGAAGGTAAGTGTTATGCAGTAGTTCCATCGTGGCAGGATATACTGCTTGCAATGCTTGCAATGGGATATACCACACCAGTTGCCGAGTCTAGTCAGAAACAGATACAAAAACTTGGATTATGCTTCAATATCATTTTTTATTGGAAGTACTTTGATATTAGAAATATTCCAAAATGATATCAACATACAATCAATGCTAATAATACTTATATATGTCCTTATTGTTAAAAAAATATCAAATCGCACTTTTCACATTAACACAATTTGTAACATTTTGTTTTACTTCTGTAAGATGATAATATATTATTTTATGTTAATATTTGGACGTTGTGCCGATTTGTGTAAGATCAAATTACTTGTCATTCAACACTATCTAGAAATGTATTTAGTAGTTCAAATGCAACCAAATCTGGTATAGTAACATTCCAGAACATGTGGAAGACATTTCCATTAAAAAAAAGTAGTACTAAAATTCACTACTATGGCACTTTTGAGCTGCAAGCAATGAAAAAGCAGTTTCTTTCACATGTTGCAACCAAATTTTGGTATAAAAGTGGCCAGAACTGTTGAATGTCATTCTTATCAGCTTTGATGGCATCACCTTGCTGGAACATGCATTTCCTGTGAAGATGTTTTATGCAAATAATGGCAATGTTGCAGCTATACTTCAGGAATTTCACTATTGTAAGAATTTCTGCCAAAGACCATTGACTCCACAAGCTCTCAGAATTTCTCTCTCATGATCACTTTGAGGAAACTGACATCTGAGAGTTCAGTCTGGTTAAGTGCACAAACCTGTCATTTCACAAGCTGTTAAAGATGTTACCACAAATGTTGTTGAGCAGACAATGAATAATGTTTCAGAATCCAGTATCACATGTAGTGTCATGGCAGTTGGGTGTATCCAATGGCACAGTGTGAAAGGTACTGAGTAGGTTGGTGCATTATTATACATGCAGATCAGCCATAATGAACACTTACTTGCTCCCATCAGGAAATTCTGACTGACCTTTGCATTGACCTTCCTTGCCAGATTGGAAATAGATGTGTTGTGAAAGATTTAGTGGAGCAGTGAGGCAAATTTTCATCAGAGTGGAACAGTGAACATCTGAACTGTCACACCAGGCCACAGAAAACACTCATATTTTCTAGCAAATTCCATTGCATTCGTCTAAATTTATGATTTGGTTTGAATTCACAGGCATATTTATCCTTGGACCATTATTCTTTGAAGAAGCTAGTCTCCAATGAGTCTGGCATGCTCTATGACAGCCCAGAAATACTGAGAGATGTCAATACTTTTGTCATACTTCAACAGTAACAGCAATAATTCCTTGAGTTAACCACTTTCACACAGGATGGAACCTACACATATTGGATGTTGCACACAGCAATTTGTACAACATTTCACCAATAACAGAGTGATTGGTTGTCAGTTTCCTACCACCTAGCTATTTATTCTCCAAATCTTAATCTGTACGATTTCTGGTTGTGGAACACTTTTAAGTGTGGTTTATTAAGTACACGTTGCAAAGTTGGCAGCTTTGAAAGACAGTACTACACTTCATGTGAGAAGCATCACCTAAACTCAATTACAGTTGGACATTGAATACATTGTTCATTGCCTTCAGGTTTTACACCTTCAGATTGGGGACCACATTGAGCAGTATTTCCTGCATTGCTAGTCTCTGTATTGCATGACTCTTGTATAATAAAATGTCTGTTGTTTGCAGTGCCAAAGATGTCCTAAGGTAAGTTTTGATGATTTTTTTTTACCAAATGTCTTCTACATGTACTGAAACATTACCATACCAGATTTGGTTGCATTTGGACTACTAAATCTCTCTCCAGACAGCATTGAATAGAAGTACAGTACTTTAATTACAATCACTTGATACTCTAGACCAGATCTGGTAGGTCTAGATTGAAAACTGGTAAAAAAGTACCTTCACATTTTGAAATAGTGACCATTTTTATGTTCCTGCCTGTCTAAGCCAGAAAGTTTAGAGAGTCCCTTTGCAATTTCAGCTTTCACAAGGTTTTTACTTTAGTATTAAATTAAATTCAATATCAACATAGCATTAAATATTCATTATAACTTTTTTAAGACTGATAAATTAGAAATTTATGAACTTTAAAAAAAAAAACTTTTCTAGATGAAAGTTAATAATTTATAGCATTGAGCTTCCCGAAAATAATATATTAAAAAAGATATTTGATGTAAAAATTATGAGTTTAAGCTAAGAAACATTTATCGATAAAAAAGTAATAAAATTACCTTGACTACTTAATGATGGTGAAGATGGGCCTCTTCCATTTAATGGTCCCAAATAGGAGGCTGGAACCCATCCTCTGTTTCCTGTTCCTGTAACACGAACATACCACCATCCTGCGCATCCAACTTTTTCTACTTGAATCACTTCTCCCTCTTTGAGAGTGGCTTCTCCAACATCAACTGCTTCATAATCACCCAAAGCAACATAGCGTCCACCCACCTTAATTAATATTTATAAAGTTATATTCAAATAAAAACTTTTTACATATAAAATTCAATATATTTTACAAACTAACTTCTGTGGTATATGCAAAAATATCACTGTCATCATCTTCGTCTTCTGTCTGTGACATTTCGTCTGTCGACCATCCGTCGTCATGACTATCGGAATAGGTGGCAGAACTTATGTTTTCATTGCGATAGCGTCGTAGTGAAGGTAGACTAGCTCTTCGTCCCAATTCTGGTCGACGGCTAAAATACATTTGTCAAGAAATAAGATAGCATTTATAATCAATTACAATAATAATAAAAAATTTATTTGAAATAATAGTGAACATACCTATGTAACACAACAGGTGAATCTATTTTTACTCCATTAATTAAGCTCAATGTTTGAATTTTATCTGAATACTGTTTCATACTAGCATCTAATAATCAATAAAACTCGGATTATTTTTACATGTTCACAAATAAAATGACAAAGAATATAAATTAATGATTAAAAAATACATTAGGAATATAAATTAAATGCACTGTATATTAACTTTCTATTGCTAATTTCAAAATTAGGTTTTGATGAATTCTAATGATATTATATTAATGTAAAAAATTGATAAAATTATTTCATTCTTTAAAATTATTTTACATATTTATATCATCATTTTATCATTCTATTATTTTTTACTTAATGAATGCATATTTTAATTAAAAAAAGCACAAGATAACACGTGTGATTATCTTTATTGCTTATTTACATTCTCTCCACAATTATCACCTCTGATGTAAAGAACTTTGTCCAATTTATAAATTTAAAATTTAAAGTTCTTTTCTTTTCCATTTCATTCAATTCTGACAGAAGTTAAACTAATTCTCACTTATGTACTTTCAGTTAAATCAGTTTTATACATATATATATATATATATATAATATATATACACACATCTTTAAAAGTTGTTTAATAACATCTGCTTTATTGCCCTGCCTTCATATCTGATTTTTGTGGCGTACACCTCTTTCTTTTGATTTAAATTAATTCAAATTAGGTGTAAAATATTTCTTATAATTCAACAACAGGACCAGTAGTTCATCAACTGTTTTAGAGCCTCATTAATTATTGACTTCAGCATCTGTCGTTTCTTGTTCTTATCTTCCTCTATCATCATCTGCTAGTTCCCATTCACACAGGTGACAATTTGGTGTTCTGTTTCTGGTTCCCATTCCCGTAACAGGTTCTAGTTACTGAAATCTGTGATGTTGGATTGCTATTGGTTACCCAAACTTTGAGATTTCTGTTGTTGTGTGATATTTGAAGGTACGGGAAGGTAAAATTAATCCTCATTCCAAAATTATAAGATGATTGACCATTCTGGAAACAGAATGATGTATGTCAAGAATGACAGGAATGGTAGTGATAGGAATAAACATGGGAAGTCAAGCACCACTTAACACAGTCACCACAGAGACACTCAGTAACAAAAGTGATTCTTCAGCCTCCAATTGAATGAATTACTTCCCGTAATGAGAACATCAGTTCTTTCTAACAAATCTTAACCCAGTATTAGATCATAACTAGTATGTTACAGAACCAAAAATTCCACAGGAATTGCTAAGGGCTTAACTTATGTGATCCACACATGGTCTGAATTAGTGTTACTACCAGGCTGGTTTTCACCCAGATAGGCCTGATTTAAAATTCATGGTCTGGATTAATCATTAATTTGTCTGGTTTTTGTAGAAATTGTGAAATTATAGTGAAACAAAATAAATTTATAAAAATATTTGTGAGTATTTTATTTTAATGGTTACAGACTTTAACTTTACATCCCAAACTTATCCCTAGGCTAAGAGCAACAGAAAATATACTTTTAAAATTCTAACTTGCAAATATCTCTGGCAAATACAGTGGAACCTCACTTAATGAGCATAATTCGTTCCAGAATCTTACTTGTAATGTGAAACACTTGTTAAGCAAAACAATTTTTTCCATATAAATTAATGTAAAATACGATAATGCATTCCACGATGAAAAAAAAATACTCAAATATTTTATGTATAACGTTTATTCAAAGAAAATTATACAATCATACATTGTTAAGGAGCGTGAATCATCATCATCTTTTCTTCTAGCACAGAATGAACCAACCTGGAATGTGAATTTGATTTGCAGAAAACAAAAAAATTCAAAAAAATATGTCTCAGTCAAATGATATGCCAAATTTTTGGGCTCTGTAAAGGCTATAATTAGAAATTAATAAATTTGACTAGAGGTGGGCAGTTATGCTTCCATCTCGTAATAAATTTAATAATTATAAATAATTAAATTTTAACTTAAACATTTCTAAAATTTAATTTGAATTGGTCATTAAATTTAATACAAGATAGCAGCATAATTGTCTACCTCTAGTCAAATTAATCAATTTCTAATCTTTAATTATAGCCTTTACATAGCCCAAGAATTTGGCATGTATATTATATAATGGGCTATGGTTGTTGATGTTTATATGTAATATGTCTAAACACAAGTTTGGAAAAGTGTATGATCACAAGCAACACTAAGATGCTAGTGGAACGAGTGCTAAACAAAGACTGATGTAACATGCGCACAATTTGGGACTTTCCCTCTCCTCGTCACTCATTATGCAAACATTGCTCATTAAGCGAGTCATTTTTTACAATTTGTTTTGCTCATTATGAGAAGTACTCATTAAGGTTCCACTGTATTAAGGAATGTTCGGATTAGATAGGTTAGAGTATCTAACATTCTCTTAGGTTAGATAGATAACCTAAGAGAATGTTAGATATTCTATTCTTACTGTGAGGTTTGCCGACAGGGTGCGACTATTTCAAGAGGGCAAGTGGTCGCGAAGGGTCGTATGTGGGCGATCGGCACTGAGACAGACTCTACGGTTACAAGAAACCGTTTATTTGACACGAAAGAAGCTTACAAGATTTCCGCGATCTTGGAAGTTCTAGGTCGGCAGCAGCCTCTGGGTCTTCCTCTCCTTTCGAATATAGTCTCATTTTGAAGGAGTGTCCCTAGGTCGCGAATGGCCAGTTCCCTCGACGACTCCGCGACTCCAGGACGATGCGGTCGACTTCCGTTGATGGAAAGATGTCGATCCGAGGTCGGGAGACGGAGACGAAGATGGGCACCAGACACACACACAACAATAGATCCGTCACTTGGAACTTTCGGGAGAAGAAGCCCTCGCGTCCTTGAATTCTCAGGTTTTATCTGTTTTCCTCCGATTCCGCTTTCCGATTGGTCTCTTCTCGTCACCTGGTGACAATTCGAAACCTTTCGGGGGCGCGGGAGAGGTCAAAATCGAAGTTTAATTCGATTCCCACTCGGAGATAGACGATCTACGTTTCCCCATTGTTCTATTGTTTAAAAGTTCGCGTCGTTTTCTTTAAGAAAAACTATTTCTAACTTCTATTTTTTTTTCCTCTAAAAAAATAATTTTTTCTAAAAATAAATGATTTTAACGCGAATTTCAGTGAGGTTCGGACCTATCCAGAGCCTCACAGAGCTTCCCGCCAATTTAAAATGTCGTAACGAAATAACGACATTTTAGCTGGCAGCTCTGGAAGCTGACAGTCCTTTCTCCCTTTGTTTGCCAAGTGACGTAACAGCGATACTTGTCTGAGAATCCAGCCTTCTCTGGCGCGCGTTCGGTTTCGCGTTACAACAAAGTTTTTTTTTTCGATACATTATTGAATGGTATAGAATATCGTTTACAATTCATCGAAATGTTTGTGTAACATCACATGTCTGTTTATAAGATTGGTTACAAATAATCAAATAACAATCACGGTCCTCGAATAATATTTTAACAACATAAATGATCGACAAACTATTTTCTAAAACATGTGAGTTTTTTTTTTTTCGTTTTCAGACTGAGCAATTCACACAATCTCAAAATTTTCAGAAAATGGTCTGAAACGGAGGGGGGAGGAATGGAATGTATTCGTGTTCCCTTCCTAATTTTTCGGAACATCTGATTCAGAAATCTGATAACAGGTTCAACGTTTAGTTTGATTCGCCTGTCTCAACCAGAATTGGAACTTGGGAACTTCATAGCCATTTCCGGTGCACGTGTAGCGCGGAGTTCTCTGGATCTAAGTTGAAGACACGTGCTTTTCGAAGCTATGCATCTAGTTCCGTTCCAAGTTTTCTGAAAAACTTCGTCTTTACCATGGGGGTCGAATCTTTTCCATTTTTTTTTTTTTTTTTTTTTTTTTTGTACTGGACCGAAAGAGGATCATGGAGCTTCTGCATTGACGGTGTGCAGTTGTGATCTTGCCAATGTCTTTACGGCCATAACTTCCGGATGTCAGTCTCTTGAACCAGTGACAGTTCTCTATCATCGGTTTTCCGACGCAGATTACCGCTAATCAAGGTCACGCAGTTCAGAGTGTTGTTCCGTAACTTCCGTTTGATCTGGTCAGAGTCTATTCGCAGTCTCGACTGTGACAGGTATGATCAATCATCATGTACGCAAAAAAGGAAAAAATTTTCTGACATTTTGACTATATAAATTACTCAATCTATAACAGAAGTTTTCATCAATGTTTTGATCACGACAAAATTGTTTTCCGATGAGCGCGAATCAAATAGAAGATCATCGTTAAGTTTTCTCGAGAGTGATCAAATCCTCATTCTCTCTAGGACGGACAAAGTGACAATTTTCTGTCATCTATCCTAAGTATGAGAAAATTTTGGAAAGGCGTTGACCAAGGAGATAAGTCGCTTCCCCGACATGACTCTCTTCCCTTGACCAGTGTAGGCTCAATCGTGAGCGCTTCGTAAGGGATGGACAGAACAGTTTACACGAAACAAAAACAATACTATGGCTCCCTTTCGAAATGCACCACGCTCACATTGACTTGAATTCCGATTCGCGACAATTTTAACATTTAAGCACGTTTTTTGCATACATTTTTTTCAGCGACAATTTTTATTTTCAGAAAACGTGAATTCAATTAAAATTAACATTCGCTTTTGTTTTTATGATGATCTCTCCTCTCCAGAATGAAAGTTCATCATTCACAGTTCGCAAAACCGGACCGATAGAAAATAGAGAGTAGGATACCGTAATCGCTTATAATCTTGACCTTAGGTTAAAGTTGCTATATTTTTTTTTTGCAATTGACAATCTGCTTGCTTTGCGTCTACCTTGGGACTGAGAAAAGCTAAGCATCTAGTTGCGGTCGCATTGGCCTGTTTCCGGGCTAATACTGTCAGAAAATCCTCTACATAAAGTGCCTGTTCTAAATTTCGATCGACTTCGGATTCGATTTGCCTATTCTGCGGTTGATGAAAGAGTATCTACTGAAATAATTAGCCTATATCGCAATGAATACGATGGATTTATAATCGGAACCTGCAACGCATTGGCCTCGATCTCCACTCGACTAGAGATGGCAGAGGGACGTCCTTTTCTCCGTACCAATCGGGCGACAGTGGTTGCATGTTATGAGGTTGTGAAAAGCATTGCAGCGAATTCGGATAGGGGTGTGCGTTTCCTACTTCGCTATTCCCTCGTTCCATGGGTTGTCCTGTTTGTTTATTCTGAATATTATCTTTGCGCACCAGTTATCGGTACTGACAATGTTCGATTATCTAACAATTTTTCCTAAAGTTTTAAACTGTTTAAAATTTTGACCCATCTTTGCACCGAACGCAGATTTCTTATGGAGTTTCACTCTTCCCGAATCCATTAGGTTATTCTCCGCCGTTTCAGCTTCGCGCCTGACAAAACTGTGCATTCTGCTAGTCACTCGTTTCTTCCCTAATGGCTACCTTTAGAGCTTTTGTGAATGAAGCAGTGCCAAGCATCCTGACGCTCAGTTTAATGTTTTTACTTATATTTTGAAAAACTGACCTCGGAACATCTTGCCTACTTCCGCTGCTGGCACTATTTTATAGTGGCGTTTTGTTGCTCGGTCAAGCCTATTTATTCTATCATTGTCGCACCTGCGAGCTTGCGCTTGGTTAACTAAAGCATTTCTGCGGGATCATCCAGCTAAGCTCGATATTTTTTTAAGGGATCGAAGAAGTCATAATACGCTTACTTTCACCGAAGAAAGCAGGTATCATTCCTCTCAAGGCCAATGAAAGAGAACTGCTAACTAACTCGCGAGTTCGCGCCGAAGTGTCTGTCTCAGCATCTATCGTTCCGACCCACCTTTAACTCAATTTCGGGGCGAAATTTTGATGTCGGCATCCTCAACTATAGTGTGGGCCCGCTGAATTTGTGCAAATTCTGCATTTAAAATCCCACTTCTGACACCAGTGTGAGTTTGCCGACAGGGTGCCGACTATGTCAAGAGGGTCGAGCGGTCGCGAAGGGTCGTATGTGGGCGATCGGCACTGAGACAGACTCTACGGTTACAAGAAACCGTTTATTTGACACGAAAGAAGCTTACAAGATTTCCGCGATCTTGGAAGTTCTAGGTCGGCAGCAGCCTCTGGGTCTTCCTCTCCTTTCGAATATAGTCTCATTTTGAAGGAGTGTCCCTAGGTCGCGAATGGCCAGTTCCCTCGACGACTCCGCGACTCCAGGACGATGCGGTCGACTTCCGTTGATGGAAAGATGTCGATCCGAGGTCGGGAGACGGAGACGAAGATGGGCACCAGACACACACACAACAATAGATCCGTCACTTGGAACTTTCGGGAGAAGAAGCCCTCGCGTCCTTGAATTCTCAGGTTTTATCTGTTTTCCTCCGATTCCGCTTTCCGATTGGTCTCTTCTCGTCACCTGGTGACAATTCGAAACCTTTCGGGGGCGCGGGAGAGGTCAAAATCGAAGTTTAATTCGATTCCCACTCGGAGATAGACGATCTACGTTTCCCCATTGTTCTATTGTTTAAAAGTTCGCGTCGTTTTCTTTAAGAAAAACTATTTCTAACTTCTATTTTTTTTTCCTCTAAAAAAATAATTTTTTCTAAAAATAAATGATTTTAACGCGAATTTCAGTGAGGTTCGGACCTATCCAGAGCCTCACACTTACTTGGGTTTGATCAGTTTGTTTGTCAAAATGTTGACAACAATTTAAATTCCGGGCTAATCCTCACCATCTATGACTAGTTAATTTTAATTTGACAATTCTTTTATCTGTGTAAAGAGGTATCCTCTTTACACAGATAAGAGGCATGTGGTGCCTCCATTAAAATGTCACAAATAAAAGAACAAAAACATGATTTTTGTAAACAGTCAAATTTAACAATAATTCATAAGTAATGCAAGCTTGCCGATTAGGGGTTTTATTTTTATTCCCTTTTGTTGGGATGGTCTAAGGCCTTCGCATATGTGGGTGGTGGTTTTCAGAGGCAGAAAAAGACAAGTGTTTCACAAAAAAACCATTTATTTTTTGAAGATCATGACTGACAAGGTCCCAGAGGTCACTGTCCTGTCAGTTGGATGTCTCTAGGGGTTTTCTCTTCATCTTGCGGTGGTGGAGCCCCGGGGCAATGGTGAGTTAGAGTTTGGAGTAGAAAAGATTTAATGGATATTGGTGAGTTAGGCACTTATTAGTGGAAGCACGGAGAGAAGAGGGTGACGACCAAAAAGAGTATTCTCTAGAGAAAGCTTTCTTTGTCCTTGACATGAGGTTTTATAAGTTTTTTGGGATTGATTCATTTCTAATTGGTCAGGATTTCCTTCCCCACTCCCCTATTGGTCTCTTCCCTGTCTATAGGTGAAAGTTGAGATCCGTTTAGGTCATGAGAAAGGTCTGCCCGGGATAGTTTATTCAACACCTCCCTTTTGACTTTGATTGCGCTTTATTGACGACTAAGACACCTAGGCTCTTATTTTACATTCTTATTTCCTTTTACCTTAATGCATCTTAAATTTTAAACAATTTCCCTTTTAATTTTCTTTTATTCTAAAATTTTGTTTTTCTCTTTATTCTTTTTGAGTGATGATGTCAAAGTCCAGTGTTGCTGACTCAACACTTATATTACCTGTTTTCCCAATGGTTTACCTTAATAAAATTTACATTTCCTTTTTATTGTGAGGGTCTCACAGTAATACAAGATGAATGTACAAGTTGATAAGTAGGCACAAATGAAATAAAAGAGCAATCAAATGAATTTTTGTCCAGAACTTGAATGCCAACATGCACTGTTATAGAACAGCACAGCATGCTGAATTTTAAAAGTTGATGTTCTACCAACTCATTAGAAGGAGAGCATCCAAGTTCATGATGATAATATTTATATATATAAACAATGTAGAAATAAACTGTTGAATTGACCAATTAATTATATTTAAATCATTTTATTAGTAGTTATTTTTTTCATTAGAAGTAAGCATATCACTATATATTAATAATTTTAATGATTAAATATTTTTAATTTACTTGAATATTATAATTTTAAAATACAGAACAATCTCAGTAATCTGGCTGTTTACTAGTTTGACACATCCAGTAATCTGATACTGGATCTAGTCATAAATTCAACTGCTCAAACTGGGAATACATTAATAAACACTGCTCATATAACCAATATACAGCAGATGAGATTACACAAAAGCAATGTTTTCAACAGTATTTAACAGGCATCATCAGGCTAACTGACCTTCACAGTTCAAATGCTGCTGTTTAAAATATAATATTTTAATTTTTAACCCTTTTTTAAATTTAATTTTTAATTATAAACATATAACAGATATGTTTTAAGTATTGATAATTGGCAAAAAAAACCAGGGTGGAAAAATTGAAGTGTATGAAAGAAAGATATTGTTATATTGATAAAAATTATTTTAAATGATATCTTTTAAATTTAAACTGAGGAGGACCAAACAATTAATTTGGCTGAAATACATTTTGTAAAAAAGGTCAAATCACTGGAAAATATAAAACCTTTCTGAATGTAAAAATTCTCATTTACTTGGGTCTCGATGGTCAGTGACAAACAGAGAAATAGAGATCATTATTTATCATCTCAACTGCACTAATTTAGTTATTCAAACAATATAGTAATACCAAACAAATAAACAAATGAATGATTAAACTACTGAATTCACCTTACTTCCAATAGTCCACAATCTCCTTAATCCAACATTCTCCTGGTCCCATATATATCAATTACCAAAATTATACTGTATTTGATAAAGGAATAATTCAATATAGAATTCAAATCTGTGATACAATTCTTCAATTTAGGTGAGTTAACTTGTTTAAAATCAAATAAAACTTTAAAAAATCATCTTTAAAAAATGAGAAAGTACTGATTCTTACAGATTAAATTAGTGTGAAAGATGATATGTAAGAAAAAATTTCAATCCTCAGTACATTAACAATTTACGAGAAAAAGACTGATGACAACACTTTTGTTTCATCTATAAATAATTATATTACTTGTTTTTAAAAGACTTTTAGAGACACTCGATTATTCCTTTTTTTGCAATGATAAATTAAACATCATGTAGTTTTTTGGTGATACTGTACATACAATGAAGTAAGCTACAATCTGGCTGCATCAAGAGCATATGATAAAAAATTTGATAAAATTAATTTTGTATTTTGTCTATGAGAAGTTAATATTCCTTATTTTTAGATAATTTTGTACTTTAAAAATATTTTACTATTTTAAATACAGTAGCCACTTGTTATATTGCACAAAGAGGGATACAAACCAAATAAGCAATATATCTAATGGCTACTGTATTTGACAGATTATATCTTTTTTATTTTACAAGATGATGGTAATATGATCTATTTTATAGATATGATAAAATTAAGAATTAGCTTCATGTATAGAATAATTTTTATATTGAAACTAATTTTTCATAATTAACGTTTTAATGGCTGGTTCAATTTTCAGTCATTCAAATAATGTTATTTTTTAATGTGTTACTCTATGACCTACTCATCACATTTATGTGAAAATCATTTGAATTGCATCAATAATCATGGAATTTTATGTTCCCAAAATGGGAATATTGGTATTATCAATGTACTAAAAATCCATACTTTCATTTAGCTTCATAAAAAAGTTTATTATACAACAAATTTTAGTTATTTAGGTTACTTTTTATAGCAAGCTACAGCAAATTATTTAGTATGATAAAAAATTGAGCATTGTTTGTAAAGATGTTTTTCACATTTTTGGCTTTGGCTTTGAAGTCAAGTGTTTTTACTGTACACTATGTATCCTCGTTGGGTTACAGGGCATAGGATGAAGTTTATACCATCAAAGCGAACATCTCAAATAGTTGGAGCAGTTGGGCTTCCCAGATTAATCCTATCTAATCTCCCTACCTTCAACAGTGACATTGCAATTTTACATCAGAAAGAAATATATGAAAACTTTTCATCAGGATGGAGATATTGCTAGAACTTGATGATAATCATATTCAAGACATTACCAAAGAAATTTCACCACTACTTTTTTAAATCTCAAATGAGGTCTGCATACTCCCATACCTTGATTAAATCTATTTATTAGATTAAGCTGTATAACTTCTCTTTCTCCTTCCTTCTTCATGCACTGCTTTGTTTTTATACTGGAGTAACTGTGTTTAGTAGTTAGTAGTTACTGGCTATTGTTACAATGGAATTATCATTCCATTTTATGCAGATCCCTTTCCATCTGAACAAAATAGTCGTATGAGCCTCTTTCAATTTTTTAATTATTTTTGGTGGAAGAAAGTGAATGATTTGAAGTATGATTCTCTCAGATTGTACCACAGGCTTGGAATCCCTTGTCTGAAAGATGTAGCAAAAGTTTATGGCTAGTGAAAAAATTGTCAAAAAACTGTGTGACTCCAGAACATCCATGCACTGCATCCAATAAACTGCAATCTATTCGACTTCCCAATGGAGTGTTATCATTGTGAAAATTCAAACCTGCCAGAATTAAACCGTTAATAATGAAATATTTAATTGCTTGGTTCCCACGGAGAAAACATGAATCATGAGGAACAACATTCGAATAATGCTGGTTGGTAAAATGGAGAAACGTGACCGAGACGATAAAAGCGTGACAAGAGCGGAAAAAGGGGTCAGTTACATAGTGTCAATTAGACAGAGGGTGTGTGTCCGAAGTCCCAACGGAACCCGACAGCGAACAAAGGAATACTTGACCTAGAGGAAAGACCGACCCAGATCACAAGGTATGACCCAAAGTCATGTAAACTCTCCCTCCGCGTATCCGAACTTAGGTGACAGTAGCTCGCCCCTATTGTAACTTTCGCTTTAGTCTTAATAAACTGTTGTTGTTTTTAATTCGTTGTTAATGTCTGTTATTTGAATATCGCCGCCGCTCTACCGTCAAACCCATCCACTTCCTCCACTCGCGTAACGCGTAACCCATCCGAACCGCCATCTTGACGTGGGCAGGTCTCACCGACCTGTTAGCCGAGAAAAGGAGGAACGAGTCTCCGTCCACCTCCCGGCACCCACAAATTGGTTTTTCAGGAGTGGGGTTCAACTCCTTTGAAATATCGATAAAGCGGAAAGGACCATATTCGAATAAAGAGAACAATTCCAGTTGAAGTAGGGACCTAAATCATAGGTAGAAAGACTAGGAATAGTATCGGAGGTAGTTCCAATCTAATCGAACCTATTAGGAAAAATGGAGGGCGATCCACAACCCGCAGCAGGACCAGCTCACCCGAATCCGAATCCAAATCCCCTCACACTAGGAGGGTTGGGCAGAATCATAACACTACTGCCCGTATTCACCGGAGAAATGGGAGGCATTAGAGTTACAGATTTTTTCGACTCCTTAGCGGACGTGATGAAAGTCGCGGCATGGTCAAAGGCCCAAATGCTGGCCGTAGCCAAGCTCAAACTCACCGGGATAGCTCGGGAATTTGTCCGGAAAGACCGACGAATTCAAGCGCTTAATGATCGCGCGGTTCGAGCGGGAACCCTTTTCATTTAGGCTTAGTAAATTCTATACCTGCGTACAAAGATGGGACGAGGACGTACAAGGTATGCCGTCCGGCTTCAAGCGCTCGCCATGGAAATCGAGATCACGCCGGAGCCCGAGCAAATGCCGCGGAAGCTGCTATTATTCAGCGCATTCAAAGGAAGGAGTTAGACGAACGGTTAAAAGCGCAATTCCTTAACGGGATCGATATAAGGATCTGCAGAAGGGTAATGAGTCGCGAGGCTGAGACCTTTGATGAGGCGCTCAAAGCGGCGATCAGTGAGGAGACGATTGAACAGCTCACCTCCCATCTGCAGGGAATATTGTGAACAGTCCGGGACAGCGAGCGGGTGACAGACTCCCCCTCACAGGACAAGATAGCCCAGCTAACGTTGGCTATGCAGGAACTTAAAGCCAGAGTGAAAGGGTTAACCCGAACCTCCGCGACCGGTAATGCTAGAACCCCTCCAGGAAGGCGGAATAATCGGGGAAATAATCGAGGTAATCAGAATAATTCGCCTTTCCGGCGAGGAGGATACCGGCCAGATAACCCTAGTCGTGGGCCCAACCGACCAAACAATCAACCCTATAGGAACCAGAATCCCTCCGATCGCCGAGATAATAATCATAGTGATTCTCCTACCTGTACACGAAGCAACGTCGAGCATACGGAAGCCCCAAGAAGACGCGAAAGCAATGAGAGCAATCGGGGTCGTGCTAGAGAGGAGAAACCCAACAGGTGGAAAGGAAACGTGCGAAGCGTCCAGGGCCGGCGATCTCCGTATAATAACTGGAAAACTCGAGGGATCCGTCCTCGACGAAGGCCCTCTCATGTCGGACAAAATCCCGAAAAGGACAAAAAGCAAAAATTTCAAGCCAAGAGGCCAAGGACTCAATCGGTAACTGCTATTACCTATCCCGATATTCGGAGCGAAACCACTTTTGAATGTTATATAGGAGGGAGCCCGGCCATCGTGCAGATCGACACCAGAGCTAAAGTATCCCTTTTGTCTAAGGCTTTTGCCAAAACAATGAAGGAAAGGATACAGGTCGACCACAATAAAGAGACCGATTTAAGAAGCGCTACTGGCCATATCATTCAAACGTACGGTATTGCGAACCCTACCTTCAAAATCGGCGACCTGCAGTTCCCCTTTACTTGTTGTCTAGTAGATATAGACGTTACATATCCTTGCGACGGCATTATCGGTAGAGATATGATCACTGATAAGGGCTTTCTTATCAATTTAAAGAAAGGAGAATTGATTATACCCCCTGTTACGGTAGTAACATTATTAAACTCCACGATGTTCGGAGAAGAATCGGGGGAGGAACAAAATAACCTAACGACAGAGAGTAAACCGAAATGTCCGGGAAAGTCAGAAGAAACCTAGAGAAAGGGCCCAGGTAACTGCGGCTATAAGATCTAAAAGGGGATCACAGGGCCAGGTAGAAGTAGAAGGAAAGGAGGTAGTTTTAATAGAACCGTGCCGACTTACCCCTATGACGGATAATATCGTAAGCGCGACCATCCAGGGACGTCACCGTCCAGGTAATAAAATGGGAGTAATCGAGACACTTCCCCTTGCCCAGGAAGGGATTTTTGGAGCCGATGTATTGGTCACACCCAACAAAAAGGGATAAGTACCTATCCGTCTCCGTAACTCGACCCACCAAACTATAACTTTAAAGAAAGGAGAGAAGGTAGGCATGTATTTCGAGGCGGTCCAGGAAACAGACCCGGTCGAGTCTATCCGAGAAGGAGAAACGGCACAATTATCAAAAGCCGAATTTAATCAATTATTTGACTGGACCGATATCCCGGAAGACGAACACCAAGAGCTTTTAGCCTTATTATATAAATATCGACACGTTTTCGCCATAAATGATTATGATTTGGGGTATGGCGATATTCTGCAACATAAAATTGATACCGGCGATGCGGCGCCCGTTTATTCCCCCCTTATCGAATTCCATATGCGCAATGTCAGCAATTAAATGAAACAATCGATGGACTTCTAGCGAATAATATCATCGAACACTCTACATCACCCTGGAGCTCTGCAGCGCTCCTTGTTAAGAAGAAATTGGGCAGATTAAGATTAGTAATAGATTATCGTAAATTAAATAAACTCACCAAAGTAGATCCATATCCACTGCCCTTAGTGCAGGAACCCCTCAGCTTGATGGGCCAAGCAAAGTATTTCTCCACAATAGACACAGTCTCGGGATTTTGGCAATTGAGTGTATGTGATAAGGAGAAAACCGCCTTCTCCACACGTGATGGGCACTATCAATGGAACAGGTGTCCCATGGGGCTACGTAACTCTCCTGCAGCATTTGAAAGGACCATGGACTTCGTCCTGCATGGTCTTAAGGGAAAGACATGCCTCGTCTACATGGACGACATCTTGACTTTCAGTCCCGACTTCCCTACTCACCTCAAACGTTTGGAACAGATATTCCAACGACTAGGCGAAGCCGGAATTAAATTAAAACTGAAAAAATGTCATTTCCTGCAGAGGCAGATAAAATTTCTAGGCCATGAAATTTCCGAACAGGGTATAAAACCGGATAGCAATACGGTAAAGTGCGTCTTAGACTTTCCTAGACCTGAAAATGAGCGAGAAATTCGATCTTTTTGGGACTAACTGGTTATTATCGTAGACATGTAGACCAGTACGCAAAAATCGCTAAACCATTGACTGGATTTATTAAAGAAAGATACCCCTTTTGAATGGGGCCCGACTCAACAGGAAAGTTTCGAGACTCTAAAGCAAATTCTAACGTCGACTCCATTATTAAAATCACCGGATTTTTCGAAGCCTTTTATACTTGCTACGAATGCTTCGAATGTTGTCTTAGGAGCCATATTATCCCAAGAGGAAAATGGCACGGAGAAACCGATTGCTTATGCAAGTCACTTACTAAGGAAACCCCAACTTAACTACAGCACGACTGAGAAGAAGTGTTTAGCTACTGTTTGGGCTGTAAGATATTTTAAACCCTATTTATATGGGCGAAAATTTACGATACTCACGGATCATCGACCTTTGCGTTGGTTACTCGACTGTCACGATGGATTATCTTCCTCCAAGAATTCGACTTTGACATTGTTCACAAGGCAGGAGAGTCTCATAAAAATGCTGATGCTCTTAGTCGCATTCCTATTCGTCAAATCCAGGAGGTAAACCCTATATTTTCCCTGATGCAGATAGTGAAGGCGCAACAAGACGACGCTCGTTGGAAATCCCTCATCCAACAACTGCAAGATGGAGCAACCTCAGGAAGTTGAAACGGCCTTAACTTGGACGAATTCTATCTCAATGAAGAAGGCGCCCTATGCCACAAAGACACCAATAAAGGCCAGTCCGACTGGTGGGAACAAATTGTTGTCCCAGCCACTCTTAAGGATTATCTTCTATATACTTTCCATGATAATCCCATCGCTGGACATCTGGGAGAACTTAAGATGCGAACTAAAATAGCTAAGTCATTTTATTGGCCAGAAATGACCAAAGAGATACAAAATTATTGCCGGAGTTGTCTAAGCTGCGCGACACATCGTCGGCGAGGACGAGCCCAAGCCGAATTACAATTATTTGTGCCCCTTTCACACGTCTTTGAATGTACTGCTATGGATATTGTTGGACCACTCCCGCGCACAACTACGGGAAATAAATATATCTTAGTATTTGTCAATCACTTTAATATAGAGAAGGCAAAATAAAGAATATTGCAGCACCAAAGCAACTAGCAAGTATTACAGAAGAGGCAAAGATGAAGGCTAGTAATATATTTTATTGCTAACCTTCCTTAGTCTAATTCCCCGGTATGCTGAAGCTATTCCACTACCGGATGTTAGTAGTAAAACGATCGCAAAAGCCTTTGTTTCCAACATTATACTATGTCACTCAACGCCGACGCAATTACTAACGGACCGAGCCCCGAATCTCATTTCGAAAATGTTTACCAAAGTATGTGAACTCTTGAACATAAACAGGCTCATCACTACAGCCTATCATCCCGCCAGTAATGGCGTCATGGAAAGATTTAACAAAACGCTAATTGATATCTTAGCACATTATGTAGCCAGAGATCAACACGATTGGGACGAGTGGATACCTTACGCTCTCTTTGCATACAACACATCAGTGCACGCTTCTACGAATGAAAGTCCATTCTTTCTTTTGTATGGAAGAGACCCTACCTATCCGTTTGATATAGTTACTAAGCCGGCGGAGGTGCACTATGATATAGACGACAATTTTGCCTCAGAATTGCAACAACGGATGAAAATGGCTCATCAAACGGCTCAACAAGTGGCTGAACAGGCCGCCGAAGCTTGACAAGAATGACATCGGCGACAAAACAATCCTCCCTGTTATAAGGTGGGAGACCAAGTGCTATTAAAAGAAGTCGTTACGCCACGAGGGTTAAAACAAAAACTAGCACCTCGATGGTCTGGACCCTATCAAATTATCGAAGCTCTCGGTCCTGTTAATTTTAAAATTGAACACCTAGAAACCAAATGGAAAATGCATGTCCATGCGGATCGAATAAAACCAACAACAGCCCGCGAGGAAGTCCACCTACGGCAAGACCAAAGTAACAATCAACGCACAACTTTGCCCTCAACCGCCGAGCTTGACCAATCCTTGTATCTCAACCCGTGGGACGAATTCATCTTAGCCTCAATCCCTGCTCAACCCCCTACGAAAGAAATATTGGAAAGGGAAAGTGAAGAGGACACCGAGCGCGGGGAATCAGAACACGAACAATCAGAAGCCGAAATAACCGAGGAACAAGAAAGTACGCCTCCATACGCTCTACGCAGCCGCGGCCCTGTCCCCGAGCAGCCATGGGTAATGCCGCGGCCGAGCCGTAATCGTAGTCACATCCCGTGATTCGTTTTTCCCCGCGACGAGCCAACTGTCATCCCCTGAGCCGGGGAATTAGACTAAGGAAGGTTAGCAATAAAATATATTACTAGCCTTCATCTTTGCCTCTTCTGTAATACTTGCTAGTTGCTTTGGTGCTGCAATATTCTTTATTTTGCCTTCTCTATATTTTCCGATCGGTTACACGCCGCCGACGACAAACTCTGGCGGGCCGACAACAACCGCAAGAAACTCGACCAGAAGAACTCCCTCTTCCAGAAAGGGAAGCTAACTTGCTTCCGGGAAGTGACACACCCTTACAGGAAGCACCCCGGAGCGATACCACCCGACCTCACCAACGGTCCATTGTTCAAACTTATTAACATCGCCATTTTAAGATCCTTTGTTCAACCTTCTTCTCTCGAAGTTTTCGACCTTATTATAATCCCAACCTATATATCAATATATCATATTATAAAACTATATATCATATCATATATTATATTACATATTCCATTTATTCGAATTTTATTTAACCATTTTAACTAACGCTTTCGATTATACCAACGTATTAGCTTTTCCCATTTAGACTTCAGTAAGGATTTTATCATCCTATCGACCTGAGGGAGAGTAACCCCGTTTATAATTTTTGTAACATGTGTACCTCGATCCGAGAACAAATAAAATTCTCATTTCAAATAACTGTTTGTAATTAACTTTTGTGAGTACCAGATAGGACGACATCCTCGCCGCAATGGACTAAGACTATGACGATCCACCAAAGTTAATCATGCACCGAATTCAATGCACGACGACACCACTACCCTATACCGAACTATGCAAATCACCACTCACCGGAATCCTCCCGCCATCAAGTTCCTGTCCAAGTTCTATCTTCAGCAAACAAGCCAGCAAGATAGCACGAGTCAACGAACTCACCTCCACAAAGGGACATAACGAACACTCAAGACCTTGAACTTTACTCTCGTACCCAAGCGACAAAAGGAAGCTACGTCTGCACCGCGTGCCAGCTAAGAAACAACCCTACTTCCGGAAACGCCGTTATTGTTTACCAAACCCACCGTGTTTGGTCTAACATAACAACTTATTGTAACGCGTGCCTGAATAATCTTTTATTGTCGCAAAGGAATAAATTGTCCAATTCGCCATGTAAATCATTGTTGCGAATATTTAACGTCGCCCTGTAAGTCACCACTCAGGGAGAGAAAGTGCACTTAAAATAGCCATCCTCCCCAGAAAAAAAAATTGAACCTGCCCTTCAGGGACAGCTACGATTTTAGAAAGCCCAAGGTGGTGTGAAAATTCGAACCCGCCGGAACCAAGCCGTTAATAATAAAATATTTTATTGCTTGGTTCCCACGGAGAAAATATGAATCAGGAGGAACAACAGTCGAAAAATGCTAGTTGGTGAAACTGGCAAACATGACCGAGACAATAAAAGGGCGACGAGAGAGCAAAGGGGGGCCGGTTACGTAGTGTCACTTAGACTGTGTGTGCGCGCCGAAATCGAGAGGAAACCGCCTGCAATCCAAGGAATACTTTGACCTAGAGGACCGACCTGGATCACGAGGTATGACCCAAATTCTTGTAAACTCTCCCTCCGCGGATCCGAACTTAGGCGACAGTCGCACGCCTCTTTTGTAATTGTAACGTTAGCCTAAATAAATTGTTGTTGTTGTTATTATCTGTTGTCTATGTCCTTTATTCGAGTATCGTCACCGCCGCTCTATCATCGGACCCACCACTTCCTCCACTCGCGTAACGTGTAACCCATCC
The DNA here is from genome assembly GCF_030686945.1 of Centruroides vittatus. Taxonomy (NCBI): domain Eukaryota; kingdom Metazoa; phylum Arthropoda; class Arachnida; order Scorpiones; family Buthidae; genus Centruroides; species Centruroides vittatus. The sequence continues at coordinate 1,090,760 of NW_027122708.1, read as the reverse complement.
GAACCGCCATCTTGACATGGGCAGGTCTCACTGACTGTGAGCCGAGAAAAAGAGGAATGAGACTCTGTCCACCTCCCAGCGCACCCACATCATCATTGCTCCTTCCACAATAAATTTCATAATAATATTTTATATTTTACACAAAATTACATATAATATTCAACAATATTTGTAAAATAATTATAAAACATAACATAATCTACAGCACTAAGTAAAAATTATCCTTTTGTTTTATGAATAAAACCAAAAAATTAAAGTTTTAATTACATTCTCAAAATGGGAACATTGGTCTGTAAAAGGTTAAGTAACAATTTCATAATATTTCTTTATCTTAAAATCAAATTTTTGATTAACAATAAAAAAATTTTAAGAACTTTTATAATTAAATAAAATTTTATTACTAAAATGTTATTTCAGCAACCTAATAGTGAACTTATCACAATGACTTCTGTATATTATAACACTTTCATTCTTTTTTCTCTTCTTAATAATCCAGTATATATACCAAATTCTAATATTTTAACAACTGTAAAACAACTGAACAGAGACGATACAAGTCCAAAATCCATTTTATTAAAGGTACTTAAATAAAAGTGTGTTAGAATAAGTGTGTGAAAAGAATAAAAAAAGTGTGTTATAGTATACAGAAGTTGTGATAAGTTTGGCAAAACAGCACTATTAGGTTGCTGAAATAATAATATAGTATAAGTTACCAAACAAGAAGTTAAATGAAGGAAATAAAATTTTATCATCATTTTGTAACTAATACTATATAGTTAAGTAAAATGCAAAACTTTTACCTTTAAGATTTTCAAATTGTTGAAGAAGTACTTTCTTTATTTCTTTAACCCACGTTTCCTTTATTTCTAATGATGGGGCCTTCAAAAGACCTCATTTATTAAAAATTCTTTTAATTGTATTACATTCAAATAGACATAAAAAGTTTTATTATATTATTAATTATATAGTGTATTTAATTATTATGAAAAGCTTCAAAACTTACTTGAATGATAAATACTTGAGTTCTACCATGAAGCCACACTTCAAATTTACGTCTATCTCCTCGTGATCCACGTACATTCTCTGTTAATCCAATTTGTGATGTCTAAAATTAATAGACAAAAGTTAATTAAATCTTAGTAACTTATTTTTGGAATTAGTTATTTCTATACAGAGCTAGGAAAAATACCAAAAGAGCATTTCAAATACAAATACCAAATACTGATATTTGTATGCCCTATTTGAAAAATAAAAAAAATGTTTATTTTTCCTTTAGGACAGAAATTTTTGACTGTTAAATCAAGGGTCAAGGTCCTAAAGGAAAAATAAACATTTTTTTTATTTGCAAATTTATATATATATATATATATATATATATATAATTACAAGGTAGCTTTAAAAAGTTCCTGGAATTGGTTATTATTCAAAAGTATGTGTACAATTGACAAATCAAACGATGTGTCCTTCAAAGTATTGTCCTCTGGCAACCATACACTTTTGCCAATGCTGGTATAGCTGCTGAAAACATTCTTGGAAGCAATCTTGCAACAGCACCTGCGATGCAGATGTACTCTGAATAACCTCATCCCATATCCTCATTCTTGATGTGGCATCCCTTGATGGCATCTTTCAAGAAGGTAGGGGAACTGGGAAAGAGTACTGGGTACTTAAGGAAGAGGTAGAAATCTCATGAGGTCCGCCAAGAGCATTCATGGCACTGTGTGTTGGCAAACGCTGTGCATGATCAAGTGATCATGCAGGATGGAATGACAACTTTCAACCGAAATTCCTGCTGTCTTGGCGATCTGCTCAATTAACTGCTGCTGTCTGACCTTACAATCTCATATACTATCAACAATTTCTCCTCAGACATTGCTGTTGATGGATGATTGCTTCACAAATCAAAAACAATACTTTCTCATCCTCATCCCTCACAAAAGCATTTTTGCCAGTCATAAACTTGAGAATGCTTCATGGAAGATTTAACATAGGTGTCCTGAGACATCTTCAAGGTCTCAGAAGGTCTCCAATAACACATAGAATTTTATATTTGCATGTTGTTCTTCCACAGACATTTTTGCCAGACTCTATTTCAGACATCTCACTAACACAACCTTCAGTGAATGGTAATTGTTGTCATCTTTGCAGCGAGTATGAATTTGTTTGAACGTATTTCACTATTCCTGACACATTTAGCTAAGACATGCATTACATGTTCCCTTTTTCATCGCCTTTTATTGACTAACCCAAAATAATTCCAGGAACTTTTTGAAACTACCTTGTATATATATTTTGTTTGTTTATTTGTTTAATTATACATAACTAAAATTCATTAAGAACTAGAGATAACTTTCCTCCATAACAAAATGAAAATCATATATAAAAACCCAATAAATACACAGGATAAAAAAAAATACTAAAAATTAGTTAAAATACACAATATGAAAAATCCTTATAAATCAGGGCTGTAGAGTTGGAGTTGTGGATTTATTTTATTTTAGATGGAGTCGGAGTCATAAAAATTCATTTTATTTCGTATTTTAAAAAAATGATTTGAGAATCATCATCATTAGTTTTTATTATGGCTGTTTATACATGGCAATGAAATTACATGTAGGAAAAAATTCAGTTAAACTTTTTTAAATTGTTAAAATTGGAGTTGGAGCTGAAGCTGATAGATTTTTAAATGACTCCATAGCCCTGTTATAAATCTATGATTATAAAGATACTGCTTACAGACAGCTTTGAATTTAGAAAAATTATAATTAAGGTAACCCACAATCTGCTTTAAAAAACCAGAAATTCTGTTATAGTATGCTTTATGGCAGAAATTTTTTGCTTTATTCTGCCTAATTTCATTTTTTTTTTTTTTTTTTGGTTTATCTGATTCTCAACACTAGTTTTACTTTATATCTTTGTCTGAATCTGATAGATCAGCCGAGTTGAACATGAGGTGAATATGAATGTCCAAATTTCTTTGGTAAATGATGATCTCTTCAGCATGAGAGGATGGTTCAGGGTAGAAAAACTTCTCTCTACATCTGCACTGCTAGCAGGAACTGACAGAGCTTTTAATGCCAGCTGGCTCAAATTGGCATTTTCCTGGAAGAGTTCTTCCAGAAATTTATTACATAATTGCACACTGCGCTGTTTTCATTGTTGATAAAAGCATCGTAGTATGCTATCTTTTCCTTTGGTACCTCTTTCTTGGAGAATCTGCAAAATTGAGAAGTTTATCGTGTCTATTGCTTGGTTATGATTTGGATCTAGAACATCAAGCTCTTTCCAAACTGCCATGCTAGATGTCTACTATCTAGATAAAGTTAGAGCTTTGAACCCATACCAAGTGGTACTGACAGTTTCCAAATGCCTCCAAGAATTTGCCAAATATCACTTTGGATCAAACAACACTGGATTTGGATCCAGGCTATGACTCAGTTTCCTGATCAAGTTGCATAAGGCTTCAGCTTGGCTTGCAACTACATATAGCTGTTCAAAGTTTGGACTGATCAAGTAACTTGCCAAGTTCTTGCAATGCAGCTCCTTTCATAGTCTGATTTTCTCTAATCCAAATCACTATAGCATCCCCCCCTCTTATGATAGTATGAAACTGCTTCTAACCACATCCTCCGTCGAGTAATAACTGGTACAGGTGGAAGTGCCAAAGAGTGGTTCTTGGCAGATAGAGCTATCTGCAACAAATGCCTTCATTCCCGAGATGAAATGGTTCAGGATGCTGTACTTAGTGCACACTTTCATGACTAAATGTGTAATGTGTGTCCAGCATGTCATGTGGAACAATCTCATGTATACTGGCATGATTTTCAAAGCAGCAGCATGTACAGAGGGTTGTCTGTCAAAAGTCCAATAAAATTGTCTAACTCAACATTCAAAAGTTTAAGAGATGCAAACACTTCTTTGACAATGATACAGGTATCACTATTCCACTTCTTTACAATCTATGATCACACTAGACAGGGTGGTTCTTAGCTTCCAAGGCACAAAACCAATGTTCCTGTAGGTTCCTGTTTTTTACATTGACTGACTCATCTAGTATCAGCAGAACGTCAATACCTTGACACATTTGTACAGTAGCATCCAGTGCCATAACTAGGATTTTGGATGCCTATGGCCAAGAATAAAAATGGCAGCTTTTTAATTTTTGTTATTAAATAATAATAAAAATGGTGGTTTATTTCTGAAATATATGTTCGTAGAAATTACAGATAATAAATACTATGTAAATATAATTATAGAAGTTTTTTGTGTTATTAATTTTGAATACATATTATTCCAAAATCTTCTCATTGGCGACTTTATTAAATTGGTGCCTATGGCAGGAGCCACATTGACCATACCCTAGGTACGGCTCTGGTAGCATCTAAATCTTTGTTACCAACATTGGGGAGAATCCTGTGCAAGGTGCTTTCACTAGGCAAGTTTTCACTCAGAGATAGTTTTAAATTAGACTTCATTTACTTTTTGTGACAGAAAATGTTCAAAGGTATTCCCACAGAACAGAATACAGAAACCATGTCTTTCCATCTTGAAGGTTTACTACTTCCAGAAGCAGTACTTTTACTTTGCTTGCTGCTGCTACTACTAATTACAATGTTTTACACTTACAATATGTGTACTCACAGTGGATTTCTTCTCAAGTGATCATAGTATTGCAGTATTCACAGTGCAAATTTCCTTCTTACACTACAAATCCTTCATTGGGAAATTCACAAAATCGAAGAGCTGCAAAATCGATTTAACTGGCATCTTGAGCATTATCTTAAGATACAATGAAATACTCTTAATGTGGATAAGCCGACTTACAGGGGGAAATTGTTAATCCCTCGTCAGGGTAACCTAGGGGCTCTCATGTATGTGGGTGGTGTCATAGATTGTCATAGGTGGCAGAGAATACAAGTGCCTTTACAAAACCATTTATTAAGCAAAAGTTGTGCTTACATTAAATATAAATGAGTCCTTTAGGTAACAGACAAATTCTAGATATTCCCGGTTGAGCTGGATTCAGTCCACAAGGTTTGATAGTTGGCAGTGGCAAGTTGTCATAGGTTTGATCAGGTCAAATCCAGTAAGGTCTCATAGAAACTTCGGAAGGAAGGCGATGACACAGAGAGAGAGAGAGAGAGAGAGAGAGACAAAAATAACACTAGAAAAACAACACCATTGACAATTATGATGATGACGTTGTCGATGCTCTCTGTTGATGCTGTACGTGCCTTGACACTTATGGGTAGAGTGTCTTGTCCTTGAAGACCAGGATTAAATAAAGTTTCATCCTCAATTGCCCACTCCGATTGATCACTCTCCCTCCTCCTCACTTTCCATGTGGTTGCCTGCCTACCAATGCAACAAGATCCCAACTTGGATCACGGGAGAGGTCAAATTCAAAATGAATTCAATCTCCCAACCATAGAGGGTCAATTTTAGGACTCACATTTCTCCTATTGTTTATGGTGTTGTGTCGTGACTTTTAAACAGACAATTTTTTCTAGCTTCTATTTTTTTCTCCCTTTAAAATGAATAATTTTAACACAAATCTTAACGGAGGTCCAGACCTGTCCAGGACCTCACATTAATTAGAAATTTGGTTTATTCAAGTCTCTACAGCAATAACTAGTGATTACCATATCCTGAGGCAATGGGAATCATGTTGCCAACCATTTGGAACAAAAAGTTGTTACATTTAAAAAAGACATCTTTTTTGCTTTCAAAATTTTAAAAAGTTGCTACTTTTTTGCTACTTAATTGAGAAAATAAAAATAAATGCCAAATTATCCAAAGTAAAAATTTTAAAATAACAAATGTTTTATTTGACAAAAACAGTAAATTTCTATTTAATAATAAATACAATAAAAACACTGCAATTTTTCTGAAAGGAAGTGATTAAATCTTTATAAGGTATGAAAATGAAGTTTTTAATATTTAAAAATGATACCAACAGAGGGCACATGAAAGTAATGTAAGCTTAATAGAAAAAAAAATTATAAATTTGAAAAGTATAAATAAGAACTGAAATATGGTAAACAAGATTTGTACGTTGTATTTTCATACGGATATATTAAAATGACAAAAAGTCTCTATTTTTGGCTTATTTGGACACAGCTGCGGCAATGCTGCTACAACCCTCAAAAAATTTGCTATTTTGCCAGCCAGTTGCTATGGTTGGCAATGTGGGATGAGAGAAAACAAGGTGTGGGAGTTTGAGAGGGGTGCAGAGGGAAAAACACAACAACCTTGAGAAAGTTCCTATAAATTATTGAGAAGTTGTAATGAATTACAAAAATTCATTCCAGGAAAATCTTCATTATCAGACATTTCTTGAACTTCAACATTAAAACTCTCTCTCTATATTCTAGTATTAAGTACAAAGATATCTTTCTTTTATCATCATTTTTCACTCAAAATCTTTCCAAAACCGTCTAGAACTTTCCAAACGCCAAATTTTTTCTTTGTTCTTGCAGGTGCACATTCTCACCTATCTCAAAAACATCTACTATTGTCTTTATTTCATTAATCAATTATTTTGTCATCTAGGTTGAAAGGGATCAAATAAACTTTTGGAAATAAAGAATTCTCCACCGACGTAATGTTAAAGAAAATTACTTTTTATTTTTTACTGTTTCCATTGAGTAAAAAATTTTAATATTCTATATTACTACAGCACCTTAAGTGTTCTATCATTTATCACACAATTTTTTTGAAATTGCTATCATGTTATGAAAAATCCTTATGAAATGAATTTCTATGAGATAAATGGTCTTAATTTGTGTAAATTTTTATTTACATACCTAATACAGATATGAAAACTAGAGTTTAGCAAAACTTGGTATTTTAAGACTTGACAAGTCAAAATCTGTGTTTAAATACTGTGTATTGGTTTCTGTTTATTGAACTTTGGTATCTCCAATATGTTCAATCAATGAAAAATCTACACATTTTTAACAAAGTCCAGAGAAAATACTTTTGTCTACTTTAGTTACTTTTTGTTTAGGTATTTGCAAACCTAACATAGACATTTTGCAAACACCACTTTAATTATAATTATCAAATTTTTGTTGTTTGCAGCAATACTTTTCTGTAACATTTCAAGTATGCACAAAATGAACCACTATTAAACAAAACAAGATATCTTAAACAGAAATCAAATAAATACAGTAAAACCTGTGTAAACCAGAATTGCAAGGTACAAAATATTTTTTTGTTTTAAACAGGTTTTAGTATACAGTATTTTTCTTTTTATTATTAAACCATACCAGATAAATGTCACACAGTTACGTTAAATTTTTTATAGTAAAATCAATTTTACATATATAAAAATTTTTATTACTAGGTTTAGCCCAAATTAATCCAAAGCAATTCCAAAGGTGTGAGTATTTGAATGCAAAAATTGAGAATTATTCAATTGCAAAAAAGTTTTCATTGTTTCCAAGAAGTTATGTTAGATATTTGAATACTTCTCAGATATAAACTTTATGAACTCATAACACAATGACTAAGTCAATTCAAGTACCAAAATCTAGTGTCTTGCTTGCTGTCAGAAATTCTAATTGAATTACAGTAATATAGAGACTGAGTTATTCTGTGATCTGGCTTCTCAAGGAATTTTAAAACTTACGACTGTGAATAGTGAATGAATACTTTTCCTACAGTTTAAAGATACATAAATGATTTTAATAATTACATAATAGTATTTTGGGCCAAATGTATTTTCTAATAACTCACTGGATTGCACACTTCAAAAAAAATTATAATAAAAGATGGAAAAAAGCAAGACAAATCTGCAACATCAAGCTTTCTAACCCTATGCCTTACTAACTGGTCCATACTCACTTGTTACAATTTGTTTATAGAACTCAATATATAACACAAACGGAAAAGTTTAAATAATGACATCTCCTAAACTATTGCTCATTGGCACGAGTTATGTTACAATGCATTACAGGTATACCAAAATGTATTAAAATTTCAACAAAATTCAGGACGTCAAAGCTTAGATGGCTCCTTATAAGAAGGCCATTTTTTTCTATGCCCATCATGGATTCAGCCAGGACCAAAATGGGGTGGCTGAATGGTGAAGGACAGAACTCTTGAACGTTGTGAATACAGTCATGAGTGAGTTATTTAAACAGATGGTCTATGATATTTAAATATATTAAAAAAGAAATTATGAAAATTTTTTAATGTAATTATTTGTAAGAATACAAAAATGATAACGTAGAAATATCAATATAAAAAATGCAATAATGTAAAACTTTAAACTTTAAGTTATTAATAGCTTATTATTTCTCATCAAAATTAGCAACAAATAGAAAAAACAGAGTAAATTTCTAAAGACTATATTTTAAAAAATGTAACGTTTAAATAAATTTTCTAATAATGAAAAAATGAAAATGGATATTGAATTATTGTAAAAAATAGTTATCTAATTCTCATAATTGCTTAATTCACCTTCAATGCATTTTTGAATGCATAACTTGGATTATCTTCTCGTCCATATTTTTTAGTAAAGAGAACCAGTTGTTCATATAGAAATATATAACGTTGTCTTGGTTTGAATCTTAGTTCTCTTATTTTTTCTTTTTTCTTCCTTTCCATCCAAACATTGAATGAACTTTGTAGCAGCAATTTTCCATAATCAGCAAGACTACCCTATATGATATAATATATCATCTAACTGATACATTTAATATTGTCTAATGTAGCAAAATAGAAAGTAAAAATTCTACATTGTTTAATAATACAAGGTGTCCCAAAAGTTACTGTACAGTAATGCCATTTTCTTTTTTTTTTTTTTTTCAGATATTTTCAAATTAAAATTTTTTCATATATAAATGTCTTGGTGAAAGCCCAACTTAGCCTGTTCAGTTACCAAACCCAAGTCCCACAAAAGCAAACTAAAAATCCAAAGTTCTTTGGATTTTTAGTTTGCTTTTGTGTAGGGTGCACTGAAAGAAAAGGTTTATAAAAAAACAATCCACACTGTTGATGAACTAAAGGTAGCAATAAACACTCATATTCAGCAGATCTCATTGGCCACACTATAGATGCTTTTCAACAATATGATAAAGCATGTCCAGACTTGTCTTCAGGCCCATGAGAGACATTTTAAACATCTGCTTTAGAAAGAACAGATATAGACAATAACTTTTGGGATAGAGTATAGAAAGTTTTCATTTTTTTTTTTACATTTATTTCATAAATTCAATTTCTTAAATTACAATTCGTTTGTTTCCTCTCTAAGGGAACATCTACAAACCATATAGCTCAATATTTTTCAAATTTTGGCCCCTCTTTGCTCTGGTTACTTTTTGTGGCCAGACAAGTAACCTTAAAACAATATATAGTCACCTTCATTTAGCTTCTTGTTTAGATCTGTATTAAATGATTATTTCCGAAACCTAATTGTGCTGTTTTTTCCAAAACTTATCACAACGACATCTGTATGTTATAACTCTATTTTTTTAAAATTCTTTTTAAGTACCTTTAACAAAATGCATTTTGGACTCATATCGTCTCTCTTCAGTTGTTATACAGTTGTTACATATTAAACTGTACAAAACAAAGATACAAATAAAGTCCCACTTTTAACAACAAAATTATTAAAATATAAACAATTACATAAACTTACATTTGATGTACAAACCAAACTATTAAATGCACATTTGGCTTTCAAATCTTCAAATACATTATTGAAATCAACAAGACATACCATAAGATAAGGACACATTTAAAGAATAAATAAAACACAAAATGAAGAACTTTTACTTTACTTTTACAGGGTACTTAAACATTTTTGTAAGGGACTTTGTTTTGTTCCCTGCTCACTAAAAATTGACACCAAGAGAGGTGTAATTGCATACTATCATCATTATTATTAATTTTTATTCCTTAATTTCATTTTCTTATTTTAAAATGTTCAAGAATTTTCCTTTTAAATTGTACAGTTTAATAATATAGTTTAGTATAACAACTGTATACCAACTGAAGAGGAACAATGAGAGTCCAAAATGCATTTTGTTAAAGGTATTTAAAAAAATATTAAAAAAAATAGAGTTATAACATACAGAAGTCATGATAAGTTTTGGAAAAAACAGCACTATTGGGTTGCTGAAATAGTAATTTAACGTATAGTCTGAAAAAGCTGAACCTCGAAATACTTTTATTTTATCTTATTTTTTAAACACCAGATTGGTTTTCTAAATGGTTTTTTCCTGTTTGGTGTTCTTTTAACTTTTACAATTTACATTATACTGTTGTAATTATTCATGCCCCACTATATAAAACTACAGAATCAGTGGCGTGCCGTGACATTTGATGATAGGGAAGCTGTGTTTCTGTAAGAAGCCGACTTTCAGGGGCAATCAGTTAATTGCGCGTCAGTGATGGTCTAGGGTCCATTCGTACGTGCGAATGACAAAAATAAACAATTTATGTACTTTAATTCTAAAATACAAATAATACATACATAATACAATTATAGAAAAACTTGTTTCTTTTTTTATTTTCTATAAATTAACTCTATTCGGCGATGTTTTCCCGCAAAGTCGTTAATTACTTTATCATAAAAGTCACTCGTCGTTGATTCCATCAACGTATTTAAAAGTTCTTTTTCTATAGAAAGCAACGCTAGTGACGACAATCTTTCCTCCGACTGAGTGTTCCTGGCGAATGTATGAATTCGCTTCATTGTTGAAAAACTACGCTCAACAGACGCACTGGTAGATGGTATTGTAAAAATTAATGATATTAAACCATATAATTCTATTAGTACGTCTTTGTTTAGGTCATCATTAATTATAATATTTTTTATGTCTAAGAGTGACTTGCCAATATAGTCCGGACACGAATATAAATATTGCAATTCACTACGTAATTTACATAAATTAAAAAATTCTCCATAAAATTTACGTAAAGCATTAAAACTCTCTTCGGGAAATTGTTTTTCATAATATTTAAAATTATTAAAATCTAAAAGTGATAAAAATTCTAGAGATTTTATGTCGGCAAATCTGTCAATACAATTTTGTATCAATGTATCCATTATTTCATAAAACAGACGTCTATATAAATCCTTTTTAGACTCAATATCAGTATGTCTCATTCCTCTTTTTGGTTGAATTTCTAAAAAAGTTTCATCTTTTTTCAAAGCGTCCCAAATCAAATCAAAATCATTTCTTTTCTGTCGTAAAAAATCAATAAAGTGATTTATTCTAGTAATACAATATGCTATATTAAAATTTTTTTTTGTAATATATCAAAAAGGATATCTGAATGTGCAAATATTTGATGAAAAACTAGTAATAAAAAGTGAAAATCAAAATCTATTAAATAATGGTATAATCCTCTTGCGGCAATTGTAGTATCAGAATCCCATTGTTCTGGACTTTCAACCATATTCAACAACAAAAGTTTTAATTCTTCTTTATACTCCATAACGCAGTTTACAATCCTGCTATTGTAATTCCATCTAATAGGTGTGGCTGAAGGAAAACGCTTATTGACTTCTAGATCTAAGGCGTGAGATCTTTTAGAAGATTTAGAAAAAAATGAAGAAAATCCTGTCATAGTTTGAAAAAATATTTTACATTCTTTTATATATCCAACAGATTGAGAGAAAACTAGGTTCAATCTGTGAGCATAACAGTGCACGAAAATAGCATGTTTGGATATTTCTTTAATTTTAGCTCGGACACCATTATGTTGTCCGGCCATTACGGCAGCACCGTCATATGTTTGTGCCACTAATTTTTTTAGTGCATTGAAATTCGTCTAAGTAACTCTTAATGTGAGTGAATAACGAATTTGCGTCTCTGTTCTCACTCACATCAGTAAAGCCCACAAATCTTTCTTCGACGTTACCGTTTTCTTTCACGTAACGAAATACAGTCGACATCTGGGCTCTGTGGCTAATGTCCGTTGTTTCATCTACAATTATAGCAACAAATTTTGCGTTTTCAATTTCTTTTTTAATTTCTTGCAATAAAACGTTTCCTAACGAATTAACGAGCTCATTTTGAATTTTGTTCGATAAGCCAGTAAAAACTGTAGACTTCTCTAAATGCATTTTTAATTGATTATCTGACGTACTTAATAAAGAAACGAGTTCAATATAATTACCTCTGTTATTAGATTCAATACATTCCCTATGCCCTCTAAATGCCAATTCTTGCTTTGCTAAAAAGCATGTAATATCTATTAATTTAGATACAATATATCTATTAGCCGTAACTATCTTGTTATAATTTTCAATATTAATTTTATATTGTTTACTAATGTTAAATTCTATTCTATTTTGATTTCCAAATTGCTTCAATTTTACGAAAGAATCGATGTGACATTTACGATTTTCGTGTCTTTTTCTAGCTTTACTCAAATTATTTAAATCGTCAAAGCCATTCTTATTCCACACACTAATTTCATTTGAAAATAATAGGCAAGGCCAACAAAACAATTTTTGCATTTTTATGCATCCACAAAGCCATTTTACGTCTTGATAAATTTTATCGTGAAAATGTCGAACAAATTTTTTTGTCGAAGTACTTATATTTAATTTAGGCGTTGGTCTTTCTCTTTTAATAATGGCTTCTTTTTCATTATATTGTCTTGAGCCAAAACTTTTTTTAAGTAAATTTTCAATATCACAATTACAGTTTAAATCGCTAGCCATGATATAAGGGCTAAAATTAAAAATAAAATTATTAAAACTTACTTAGTAAAATAAAATTTGTGATGGATATACAATTATACATACCTGGTACAAAATATTCAATTGTATGAATATACTTTTGCGAAGAAACGTATATAAAAATAACATAAAATATTGTTTATTTTTAAATATTTAAACAATCCACTGAGTTAAAATTGCTCCCTGCGAGTGGCTCACGAATGGAAACAGAGACGATTTTGGTAGGTGTACAGTGAATGCATGCATGACAAATCCCGAGGGTGCCGATACCGGTCAATGTCAAATGCCTCTTTTGTCGCATCACTAGTATATCTCAAAGGACGCGACAGGGCCGTTGTAAATTTTAAACGTTTCTCACCATAGATGTAAATATGTTAAACTTAATAGTCATTTGTTTTCTAACTACTGCAATTCGTTTTAGTACCAGGTGTACACGGAAATCAGTTCCCCACTGTACTGAGCTAGTAATTGCTTCGGTTAAGCTTTTGTTTAAGTCAGCAGGGTTTTACTTATGTCACCATTCCCTAATCTCTTAATTATTTAACTACTTCTTAGTAGAAATAACTCGAAACCAGTTACTTTGTACTCGAATATCTGTAGTCTTGGGAAAAAAGTGGAAAGAAATTTTTATGACAACCGATACTTAGATCGTACATTTAAGGAAAATAATTCTAGAGCTTTTTTTGTACCATTGTACGTCTCGTTCATTAAATTTGGTTGTAAATAATGATGCCAAAGTAACAGTTAATTTTTTAACATTATACAAGAATTGTACACGTTTTTTCTGCATTCCCTTACAGATGGGACATACTATAATCGTAATATCACTGGTTTAACATTGAAATCTGTAAGTAATATAAGATGGGAGAGCGGAATAAACGCAGAATAAATATATCAAATATTTTAATGGAGTTTTTTTAAACTCCTGTCAACTATACAGAACTATCATAAAAACGTGCAAGTAAACTCCTATCGGTTGGGTTGTTATAAATCTAGTCTAGGGTGGGCAACCCTTTTTATAACACGGGCCAGAATAAATTTTACGTTTTTCCGCGGGCCGTAGTAGTTAATTGACGCCTTTTTGTAACTCGTAATTTTTTTAGTCTGCAAATATGAAATAAATAAATAAAAAGTTTATACTACATTTATTTCTCTTATCGTTTTCGAAAATTACAAAGAATTGGAAAATTAACTATTAATTAGTTATTTTTCCAATTTAATAATCTATTAAAGATCTCGCGGGCCGGATAGAAACTTTTCGCGAGCCGTAACTGGCCCGCGGGCCGGGGTTGCCCGCGGTTGATCTAGTCTACTCGTGATTCACGTAATCGGGCGAGAGTGGCCGAATATCTAGCAGGCAGGCGGCTAAACAGCCCACAACCGGTCCGGGATATAAAGTTAGAAGCTTTATGTGTGAAGCATCCACCAGCTAAACCGGGTGAGGTTGGTGCACTGTAAACCGCATGTGCTAATGCCTATATAATCTGGCTGATTGGAGACTGACCCGGTTTCGACATTCCTTCCGCCACCGAATTATTCGAATATACAATAGCAATCATATCGTTTTTTTTTCACATGTAGTATAGAAATTTGTAAAAGATACATAATGCAGTTATAATAAAATATTAATTTTAATTAATTCAAAGTACGTTAAAATATGAAAATTTATATTTTATAAAATTCAAGGGAAAGTCATTGGAAGGTGGAATCGGCGCTTCCATCGCTTCCAATGACGGCACGCCACTGACAGAATATGCATTTTTATGTTACTCTTGTAACTATATTGTATATCATTCTGTATTAATTTTTTATAATAATGAATTAAATTAAATAATTATAACTGTGCAATTACATAAACGCACTCTGCTATTGCATCACTGGTTCTTGATCAATATTGCTGATTTATTGCCCCTTCTGTTCTGTTAATAGTTTCTCTGATACTGTTCATGCTCATACATCATATCTATGATCACTTCTAACAATAGGCTACAGTGGAACCTCGGTATATGTCTGCTTTAGAATACGTCCAATTCGGAATACGTCCTGTTTGGACGAAACAAATTTTGCTCGGTATACGACTTTTGTTCGGTATATGACTTAATTCAATTATACGCGCCATCTATGAACAAGTAGCACTATCGGTGTACTAGACCAGACTAGACGTTCGTGTCCCATGGTTTATAACTTTGTTAATTTTTTTCTGATTTTAATTTGTAAGTAAAATTTTATTATTTTCATTAATCATGAATTGCAAAAATGCAAATGAAAAGCAACAGAAAACTAAAAAAATGACTAGAATCACAATGGAACTGAAAAAAAGAGATTGTTAAGAAATATGAAGGTGGCATGGGTGTTCGAGATTTAACTGTTGCATACCGAGAATGACGATATCGACAATTGTGAAAAATAAAGACATTATTAAATCTGTTAACATTGCGAAAGGGGTTTAATCAATTTCTAAACAGATTATTAGTATTAAGGAGAGTTTGATTTGATTTGATTTTGATTTAATGATTTAAATAATATAATACAATATATTGTAATAACTTTAGAAAATCTATAATAAAATTTATTTTTTTATTAATGTGCTCAAACAGTGTTTAAATTATTTTACAACCCCATTAATATATCATATCAAGAGGGATTTTATTTACATGAGAACAGATTAATCATTTTTACATTACTTCCTATGGGAAAGGTTGGTTTGGTATACGTCCTATTCGGTATAAGTCCAAACATCAGGAACGGATTAAAGTCATATACCAAGGTTCCACTGTATATTGAAACTTGGAACAATTTTTTTAAGAGGCTAGCTACATAACCAGATCTAGAACCCTCCTCCATTATAGTAGTCCATACTAACTGCCGATTTACCCCTATCCCCTTCAATTGGACTATGCGGTTTGTGGACATTCTCTAAACTAGTGTTTCTCAATCTTTTTCTCATTTTGGACCAGTAAAATTATGGATAATTTTACGTGGACCAGTAATTATGCTTATATATGTTTATTTTAGAGCAGTGTTTCTCAACAAGGGCGATTTTTTATGTTGAGGGCGATTAGTAACAATTTATATTCTGGGGGACAAAAACAATTTTTTGGGCAATTTTTTGGGCAACATTATATTAAGAATAATTAGATATTTTATTTGTTATATCGTACAATATTTAAACAAATAACATTATACTAGTCACTAGTCTATTCAATGCAATACAAATTTGAGGCCGAGGCTAACGCCCAAAAAATTCTTTTTGAAGTGAAGGGGGCGATACTATGTAACAGTTTTATTGAAGGGGGCAACAATAAGTAAATCAGCTACTGGAAAAATAAACTATTAAAAAACAAAAACCTTAATGTTTCCAGCAATAAAAACTATTTAATAATAATGTTTTCGATTGTTTTAAACAGCCATCATCAGTCGAAAACGTTATTATTAAATAGTTTTTATTGCTGGAAATATTAAGGTTTTTGTTTTTTAATAGGGGGCAACAATTCGTTAGAGGTTGAGAAATACTGATTTAGAGTTACTGTATATAACAAACTATGTACAGTAACTCTATATTACTATTTAAATATCACCCATAATTAACTGTGCTAATTTCAGTACTGTCAAATGTTTTTCTGCAGACAAGAAGTTGAAAAACACTGCTCCAAATTAATATCATCATTGCAAAGATTATAAATAAATCACTAACATGAAATCCAGTAATAGCTATTTGGTGCATGCTATCATTAACATATTTCAAAACACCTAGCATGGCATCCACCGATTCTTGTAATTCATTTTGACCAGGTCCTTCTTCTGAATACTTCAAAAGATCCTTTAATAAAATTATTTATATTAGATTGAAAAATAAAATATGTTAATATACATGATAATATTTATAATATGTGAAGTACCTTTAATAATAATTGGTATTTGGTTATCCTTTGTACTGGTTTCAGCAAATAAGCTCCTAAAGGTAATTTATGACCCAGATTTTTTTGACATTCCTAACAAATATCATTTTAAAATATTTAGTAAATTATTCTTAAATTTCATATTTTTAATTTACATTCATATTCAATAATATGATGTTAAATATGATTACAATTTTAATTTAATTTAAAAATTAAGACCTTAAAAAATGGATTATCATCACCACATTGTCTCCTGAGTGCTTCTGACTTAGGTTTATTCAAGCAGTATGTACTATAGAGTTTGTGAAAAGTCTCCCTCTAAAATAAAATTAAAATTTTCAAATTAATAATTATGTTATGTATTTTTTCATTTTAAAATAGCTATTTAAATTAATCATTTTATGATATATTACTCTCAAATTTGGCTTTGTTATTAAGAACTATCAAGCTTACATATAGTTAATGCAATAAAAGATTTCACTTAGTCAATACCGACTGTGTCTGTTTACAGGACATAGGGTGATGGGATGGAATAGTTCTGTGGTAATTTTACTACATGTGAGTGCTTAAGCTGTACAAATTTTATCAGTTGTAATATTGATCATGTCATCAATTTTTTAAGTTGTTAACCATCTGTCTCTAGTTGGAATATTAAAAAAGGATTTGAACTGATCCAAAATTATTGGTATGGTCAAAACTTGTTTTAATCAAAGTTCCTTTTAATGGGTCTTGCAGAAGCTAGGTTTTAGGTGAAATAAGCTAAATGGTAGAAAATTTCTGTGAAACTCTGCATATTGTTTCTCAGTGAAGAAATTGTAGTTATTTGATAAAAATGAATGCAGAATCATCCTGTTGTCTGGCTTGATGAAACATGGATTTTGATGAGCCATATGCAGTCAAAATCATAAATGGACACAACTGTTGATGACCTTTTGGGTATTTCTGTCCCTGTGTCAAAAGAAAAAAGACTAATTGTCATTCATGCAGACACAGAAGACAGATTTATACTGATTTGATTTTCACATCTAAAACAAAAGTTGAGGAATATCTTGACAAAATTTTCAATGTTGGTTTGTAGAACAGCTTCTTAAAAACCCAAATATGCCTAAAAATTAAATTATTGTGAAGAACAATGTCTGTTACCACTGTTCAAATCAACAAGGCCCCCCATCAGCCAAAACAGGAAATCAGAGATCATCAAGTAGCTTTGAAGTCATGATGGAGAATGTGACGATGGCTTTCTGAAACTTGAGCTTCTGAAAAAGTCAAATTGTGGCAAAAAGAAATTCATTATTGATGAACTGGCTAAACAGTGGGGACACACAGTGGTAAGGACCTGTAACAGTCCTTTTGGGACTACATGAGTGCTGCAAAGGATAGGTTCAATTAGTATTATTCCAACATTAAATAGACAGTTTAATTTTGTCATTGGTTGTAATACAGTCACCTACACTTGGAAACCAAGTTGACAACTTGGATTAAAGTTGTCAAACCTATCTCTTTTTCTCTCAAACACTAACAAGATTATTGAAGAATACAAAAAACTTCTATCTTCACAAATCTGTCATTTCACAATCACCAGTGACAAACAAACAAACAATCTTCACTTACAGAAATGGCCCTTTATCTGAGGTGAATTAACTATTGCTTAACTCTGTAAACATGAAATCGGCCAAAATTGGCCAAGAAAATGTTGTTTGACTGGTTTTTCTATACAAGTTCCTCTTGTAGCCTGAGGGGTAAAAACAATCTAGTCTGCAGTTACATAGAAAAAAAATTTTCAGAGCAAAAAATGTTAATGAGCAAAGGAATATTTTTTTTTCATAGATCATGCATAAAGAAGTGAGATGAGAAAAGAGCAGATAATAAAATGTTGCAGGTCAAAACCAGAGTGCAAGATGTTATGATTTTGAATGAAAATTTTACTGGTAATTCACAAAGTAATATTCAGGAAATTTGAGAAGTGTGGTAAAAATTTAATTAAATGGAAAATATACACTTTTATATTTTCTATTATATACAGTATGTTTATCTTGAAAAAAGGACTATGTAATTTGTGATGAAATGTAAAGTCAGTTTAATCATGTAATTGTTTAATAATGTAGCAATATATTTAAACATGATTATAAAGAATTAAGAAAAAATTTGATCATTATTTAAGCTCATGAGTTATAGATTCGGGCTGTTTTTAATTAAGGCAAAATTAGATAAAATATTAAACTGCATGCAAAATCCAAACATATCTATACACTAGTTCACTACTATACACTATTCAACAACTGGTTCTCTAGTCTAATCATCAATATAAAATCATTAAGAAGCAACAAATATTTTTGTTGTTCATCCATAAATCTATGCACATTGCATACTATTCTGTGAACCTGGCAATTTAAAGGCTTTCCTTTTTTGATGGAAGCACTCATTATTTTGGAAAAAATCTCCAGAAGCAAGTAATTGAAATAAAAATGAATATGACTGACTGTTAAATACATAAATCACCCATCCAGTCCTCCCCTACTTTTCCAATTATCCCTAGGCTACAAAAGGTTCACTTTTGTTACAGGCTATAAAGGGTCAGCTTAAGTACTCACACATATAGTTTTGTGGTAATTTTGCTACAACATCCCATCATCATACCTCCCCTAAGATAGTCATAGTTGGTATTGACTAAATGTAATCTTTCATTGTGCAAACTATACATATTTTTGAATTGTAGAAAATTAAGATGAAAGTAATTAAAATATAATATAGGTTAATTCCAATAAAATTACTCCTAAAAAGTTTTGATATTTAACACATATAACTATGTTGTTATTCTACAAATGTATATGAAATAAAATTTTCTATATTTTCAACTACTATAAACAAACATTTGAGCATTGTTGAAGTAAGATTTCTAAATTTTAAAATATATTTGAAGCAACTTCAATTCTATTGTCAATTGTAACATTAAAACAAAACTGTTTTAAGCATTCTGTAAGATAAAATAATTTATGGAGTTATTGAAGTTATTTGAAGGTAAGTTAGCCACTTATTATAAACAAAAAAAAAAAAAAAAAAAAAAAAAAAAACTGAAATTTACAGAGAACTCATGAAAATATTTTATAAAAATGATCTTGTTTACCCTTTGAACAAAGCATCCTCCAACCAATTCAGGAGTGTTACTGTATTGTTGTAAATCTCGTAGGAAGACACTGTAAAAAAAAACACAAATCAATATATTGAATGCGAATATTTACTACTTATAATAGTTATAATAGTACTGTAGTTTCTATAACATTTGGAATAGAAAATTTGAATAAAAGCATCTGTAGCTTTCTGTTGAAAATTTAATAGGTTTTGTTTTAGTTATAATAGTGCTATAATAATAGTATTGGCTACTTTTATATGAAATTGAAATATAATAAAATTTTAAAAAACTCAAAACTTTGACATCATTTTAAGTATTTATAATAAGCCTGTACAGTCAAACCTGTTTTTATGCGGGGGATAGGGACCGCATTAAAAAAAACGCATTAAAAAAAATCTCACGAAACTTCACGAATGGCTGTAAATAATAGTTTTCGCAACACAATTAAAAAATAATTTTTTTATGCGGTCAACAGGGACCGCATAAAAAAGTCTCACATAGAAAATAACTCAAAACCGTACGAAATAGAATTTATTGACAACAGATGTCAGCACTTGACTGCATCGTCTGGTCTATCGTCTGTTTTACATATTTTTGTCCAGGTGGTGTTTTGTTGACTTAAAAAGTAAATTATTTCATTTTTCGCATATTCATGCAATAATATTACTATAATAAGTGCATTTATGCTATAATAAGTTTATTTAGCTATAATAAGTCAACGTGAGACATGACGAATCGCACGAGACTAGTCGCCAACTATACCGCACAAATTAAAAATTTGCATTAAAAAAATCGCACATAAAAAGAGCGCATAAAAACAGGTTTGACTGTATTTTCATGTATATAACTCTTGATGGTATATAACCTGTTGAAAACTGATAGAACAAGAATAAAACCTTTGCATAACTCATCCTCATGTATACCCTGTACATTTTCAAACTGCTTTTTAAACACAGATAACTTGCAGGTTAAAAGCATGAAAATACTGTATATAGTTTAAGAAACCAAATATCTTTAATAAAAATTATTGAAATTGATTATCATTTACCAATTTTGTTTGATTTACTATTCTAAAAATTAGAATAAATTAACTTTCAAATGATAAAACAATTTTAAAATTTAGATTTTTAAAACCTTTATAAATTTACAAAGTGATTTGAAAATTATCCTATTATACACTAATCTGAAACAATAATTTAAATATTCTTTAAATTCTTATTATTATTAAATCAAAAAGTATTATTAATATTTACAAGAAATATTTTATGTTGGGTTGGCAACCTTTTTGTTACTAAGGGTGCAATAAAAATTTTAAAAACCATCGAGGGCACATAGTTTAATTTTTGGAAAAAAAAAACAATGTTGTAATAAATAAACAAAATAATTATGTTTTGAAATATGTATATTTATACAAAATAACGATTATACATGCAATGTAATATCTAAAAAATGAAAGTTAAAAGTACATACATAAAATAACACAAAATTAAATTAAATTACAAGTATATGTATATATATTTGTGCTTGCATGACTATGGTCCTAGAGGGTGCATCTAAAATGCACCACAGGTGCCACATCGCCAACCTGTTTTACATCATGACATTGAAGACGTCAGTCATACTTTTGTCATCTGTGTTGCCCAAAGTGTAATTTATATTTTTATATTATTACATATACTTATGTTGTAAAATATTAATATTTATATTACCATAATTATAAAATAATGATATTCATTTTTTCATTAATAACCATTTATAAAATAAAAGTAATCTCTATTGAACAATTTCAGAAGCATCATTTGTCATTTTACGAAAAACTTACTCTTTATGAAATTGGCAAAGATCTTCTATGTTTCCAAAAAGAACTTCAGTTTTACCATAAAAAGCGGATGGAACGAGATCTCTCATTGCTGGGCTATCCATTTGATATTTGTATCCCTAATTTAATCAGGAAAGATATAATATTTATTGTTTTTGTAAATATAATAATTTATATTAAAAATTATAAAATTGACTACCTGAATAATGCTGGTAAGTTCTGAAACATATGCTTTTTCTGTTTCAATCAGTTCTGTCATTACATGACTAAAAATTATATTTTTCATTATTAAATATTTTTTAGAACATATATCTTATTTTTATATTTATGTTTTAATTTTTCTTAATTTCTATTAAAATATTTTGATCATATTAAAGTGAAAAACAAAAGTTAACAGTAATATAACCTATGCATATTATGCAGTAATGTGCTTAATCATGCTTGAACTTAACATCCATTGTTTTACCTACAAGTGCTCAGACACAATGTACTGCTATTCAGTCAAAAACATATTTCTGGCTGTGGGGTTATTTGAAAGATTGTGTATCAGGACACATGCACTCGTGTCAGAGCTGTAGGCCACATAGTGCATCATGTCTCTTAGATTCCTCCTGAAATGTGCAGTAGTTGATAATGCAGTTTTATGATTTCAACATGAGGTGAACAGAGAAGGATCCTATATTCAACACATACTGTAAATATGTAAAATGTAATTTTATTCTTCTAATAAAATTTTGTTCATGTGTCTTATAATTGTCATCCTTGCAGTGCCACATTTTTACCTGGTGCTAAAAATTTCAACTAATTTTTCATCCTTGTAAATCTCTTCCCCATAATCTGCATTGCATGTGTACAGAGTTTCATTCAATTCATGCAGAGCCTGCTTCACATGTCTGAATACTGTCAATTTAATTCTAACCACCCTGCATTTCTAAGATAATGGTCCATTCCTGATTGGCATAATTCTGAGCTTGATCATTGTCATGACCCAGGGGATGCTCATTTTGAGTATGCAGTAGGTTTCTCTTTTAATCATTGTGCAATGACATCACCATCAAGAAACACAAGCTTTTGACATACTGTGGTGATCTTTGTTCGTTTACATTCAAAATTAAGTTTTGGTGGGTGTTCAAAATACAAGTATACAGTGAAATTTAATATTTTCAAAGTATTTGTTAAATAGTAGTGTGTTGACATGTGAATTTTTTAGTTACATGTTCCTTAATCAAGTTGAATAATGCCAAACTGTTGTGTGGCAGTACAAATTTGTGTGTTGTGTGAAAATTACAATCAAAAGACTAAAGTAAGTAATGTAATTTATCATTCTTTCCCTAAGCATCCTACTCTTAGAAGTAAGTGGATTCACGCCTGCAAATGAGAGGACAAAGTCAATGTTGAAAATGGAACAGTTTGCAGTGCACACTTCCTTAAACACGACTATGAGAGAGATCTAAAAGCAGAACTCTTATATATACCTTCCAGGAGACACTTAAAGCCTGATGTTGTGCCATCTTTAAATCTAGCTCCTGTTAATCTTCGGATGTCCAATGTATGTCAGAGATAGTAGAGAAAATACATGACAAAACAATAAGATATACACAGCGAGAGAATCGGAAACATGCACTGAACAGACTGTCCCATCTTTCACAAAAAAAAATAATAAAATTGACAAAGGGTACTGAAACTGAACCTATAAATGAGCCTTCTCTGGAAGTGAAATTAGCAAAAAAAACTGGATTTAGCAAATGCAAAAACAAATTGATCACTTGAAAAGGGAAATATTTACCCTGAAAAGAAACAAATAAATTATTACAGTTGTCTCTTCCTGAGAAAAAACAAAAATTAAAATTATTAAAAAGTAAAAAATATAAAGTGAATGAGAAAATAAATAATATTTTGAAAAAATATTTACCAAAACACAAAAAAGGAAGCTATATTGGACAAAAGAAACCATAGCAAAAGCACTGACTCTGCGTTCTTTGTCTAGGAAGTGTTGTGTATATGAGAAAAAGCCTTGAAATCCCTTTACCTGCACTTTCTACTTTAAGGAGATGGGTTTCTTCATCTTTTCATTGCTACTGCATGATGTTTTGCAAATAATGAAGATGAAATCTGAGTCTCACAGTAATAGAATCTTTCTGCATTCTGAGCTTTGATGAAATGAATGTTGACTCCAGACTCTGTTATGACCAAGAGATGGACAAAGTTTTTTGGACCTCACAGTCAGGTGCAGGTAGTAATGGCTTGTGCTCTCTGTGGGAATTGGAAACAGCCTTTATATTATGACTTTGATACCACTATGACTAGTTATTATTTCTTTCAATAATTCACCTAAGTTCAGAGTGCAGGTTTTATAGTTGTTGGTGTTGTGTGTGATCAGGGGAGGAAAAAATTCAAAGGTATGGAACTATCTCAAAGTTGACCATGAAAATACATGCTTTGAAAATCCTAGACATCCTGGAAAGCACATATGGGTCTATTCAGATGTTCCACACTTGATTAAACTTTTGAGGAATCATGTATTAGACAAAGGCATTATCTTACCAGGAGGAAAGCATGTAAATAAAGATGTTTTTCTGAAAATATTATCCGTGGATAATGGGGAAATAAAACTATGTCCAAAAACTGACACAAGCACACATGGATATGCATGGAAGAGAACGTCAAAGAGTTAATCTTGCTTGCCAGTTATTTTCTAATCGTGTTGCTCAAGCAATATCTTTCCTTCTACCTGATGACCAGGAAATTTCTGATTTTGTAAAACTTGTAAATGATACTTTTGACATCCTCAATTCAAGAATCCCTAAAATTGATGATCGTCCAATTGCTAGTGCCTTTGGAATGCATACAGAAGCCCTTCAAATTTGTGAAGAACAAGTACTTCACAAATTTTATTCTATTTGTAAGAGAATACAAGGTTGGGAAAAAGAACACATTTATTACCATTTCAAAAAGGTTTCCTTATGTCCATTCGTTCGCTCCTCTGCTGCCACACAGACCTTGGTAAAAATTACAATATTAAGTACATTTTAACTACAAGATTTAATCAAGACTGTTTAGAAAATTTTTTTCTCAGATTCGTGCATTAGGAAGAGCATACGACCACCTCCTCCCTGTTGAATTTAAGAATCGTTTACATCTTATGATCATGAGTAGAAATGTTACTGACATTACATCAAGCTCTTCATGTCCAGTAGCAGTTGACAAAGATGCTGATGTATACCTTACATCACATCTTTTCACTGGATTAAGTCCTAGTATGGAAGAAGCACTTAAGATGATTGAGGGGGATTCAGAGGTGCAAGAAATGACTTTAGAAATTTCTCCATCTTCTCTGTCAGTATCTATGGCTGAATGTTCTGAACAAGGACTGCACTACTTAGCTGGTTACATTGCTTATCGTTGCAAGCAAATCGATATTTCTCTTGGTCATAACAGTGAAGAAATGAAACCCTCTTCACCTGAATTGAACAATGACTGGATAGAAAAGTTGTCTCGAGTGGCTTGATAATGCCGACAGATAGCTGGCTGAACACTGTAAAGCAGTTGGAAGTAACATTTTTGCTGTTTATTGGAAACAATATTTCTAAAGTGAGCAATATTGTTAAGGGCCTCTGTAAAATTTTATCAAAAAAGTTTCCACATTTGCATCCCCAAGTAATAATATTGTATGTCAGCAAGACTTTTTATAAGGATACGTTATATAAATGCAAAAAGCAAGATACAAAGGTCCACCAAACAACACCAAAAAAAGGCAAGAAAGTGGCAAGCTTCATATGCTTGCACATCCAGACATTAAAAAATTTATAATTATTTACAGTAGGCCTATAGCTCTCTTGATGCAATGTTTTGCTTAAACCAGTATAAATATACATGTTATTTAATATCTAGCTCTAAGCTAGATCTATTGTAATAACTCCATTAAAAGCAAAAATGTATTTTGTTACTTGTGAAGCATTGGTATCCTTTTAAAACTTTAGTTTTGTAGAAGAAGCATATTTATAACAAAAAAGCTTTTCTAACAATCTTCACATGAAAGTTCAGAATTTTCTTCTTTACTCAGAAAATATCATGGAAAAACATTTACCTGAGGAGCAGCCATAAGGTAAAATAATAATTTAATTGCTTGTAGAATACTTTTTCTCTAATTAGTTTTGTCATATGAGTGAATTGCGGCATGTTATGTAGAATAAGTTTACAGTGTAATTAAATTAATTTATTTGATTTTGAATAGCACCATATTAACAATCATACATGTTTATTAACCGTTGTTTGAGTTTTGCAATACATTCATTTCTCTAAGATTGCATTTCTGACAAAACCAGCACGTGTTACAGAACAGTGGTGAATCAAGTTTCTCGATGGTGACGTCATGCACAGTGGTATTTTTCTCACTAGAGTGAGTTGCGCTACCTTTTCTCAATATACCTTGGTCATGACCATTAAAGCTATAAAACTGCATATATTGTAAACATAAGATTTAACGTTAATTTATTAGCCATTATTATATTACAAATACAGTCAAACCTGTTTTTATGCGGGGGATAGGGACCACATTAAAAAAAATCTCACGAAACTTCACGAATGGCTGTAAATAATAGTTTTCGCAACACAATTAAAAAAATAATTTTTTTATGCGGTCAACAGGGACCGCATAAAAAAGTCTCACATAGAAAATAACTCAAAACCGTACGAAATAGAATTTATTGACAACAGATGTCAGCACTTGACTGCATCGTCTGGTCTATCGTCTGTTTTACATATTTTTGTCCAGGTGGTGTTTTGTTGACTTAAAAAGTAAATTATTTCATTTTTCGCATATTCATGCAATAATATTACTATAATAAGTGCATTTATGCTATAATAAGTTTATTTAGCTATAATAAGTCAACGTGAGACATGACGAATCGCACGAGACTAGTCGCCGACTATACCGCACAAATAAAAAAATCGCACAAAAAAAACCGCACAAATTAAAAATTCGCATTAAAAAAATCGCACATAAAAAGAGCGCATAAAAACAGGTTTGACTGTACATATATAATAAAGTAATTTTAAATCAAGTTGTAAAAGTTCAGCCTTACATCTAGAAGTTAGATATTTTTCAGTTTTGATTTTTATCATTCATAATGAATACAGTGTTGCAAGATAATTTAATCAGGTAAATTAACGAATGCAGTTTAACATCTTTAATAAAAGTGCATTGATTAATTCAGCTAAGTAACCAGTGGTAGTTTATCCTTTTTAAGGTTTATTCATGTAATCTTAAGTTTGATATTTTTTTAATAACTTTATTTTTCATTTGAAAGTTGTAGATTCAGAATTTGATGACAGAAATTATTTAAATTTAACTGTCACAGTGTTATCTTCTAAAATTTGACTAATCAAATTATATTCTTTGCTGAATTACGATTATTGATGTTATATTTGTTCAATATAATCAAATTATATTGATTAACTAAAACAAAGAAATATCTAAAGTTCAGTTGAAAAAATTAGCTTTCTTCAAGCAAAATTTTGAAATAATTAGTTAGCTTAATTAATTAAACATATGTAATTCTTAAAGTTATTAAAAATTACAATTTTGGCTACCTATAGTGTCAAATAAAAATGGTATGAAAAAAACCTGATAGTTACTGTTATTATAAATTACAATCGTAAAACTTGTCACCCTGTACTTATCCTGCAAAAGTTTTGACAGATTCCCTCCTTTTCCCACTACTGAGATTGCCATTAGTTGCTCAAGTTACTTTATGACAACCCTGTGTTTTCAGATTGGCAAATCAGTTCATCCCATATTATATCACCTACATCATGGCCAAATTCATTATCTAATCTTTTATGATTCTTGATCTTAATTGTTTTTGCCTTTCTACTATATTTGAAAAACAGATCTATAGTACAGTGATACCTCAGTTTTCGTCAATAATCAGTCTGAAAACAATCGGGGAAATTTGAAACTGACGAAAACCAAGGCAATTATTTCCATATAAATCAATGTAAATCCAATTAATTTGTTCTAGACACTCCAAAATACATACCAAAAACACATTTTATAGAGAATTAATATAGTGCTAAATACTAAAAGCAGTAAAAAATTAATGTAAAAAACTAATTAGCATAAAGATAAAAGCATTAAGATTACAGATAAGATAATTAGCATTAAGATGAAAGCAATGGAATTGTTCGGCTAGACATGCTGGGTAATATCTTGTCTTGTAGAAGCTAGTTGGACATGAGCTTCTAGCCTATATCGCCCCGTGGTAAAGTGTGACATAATTGTCATGTAATAGTAGTTGTATGCGTTTATGATGGTTGTATCGAGGGGAATAATGCCTTCCAGGAAATCCATTTAAGGGTAACTGGCCCGTATTCAGGAGTTAGACGTGGAGAAAACCCAGAAAACTTCATGTGGCCAGCCTGTCCTGGCAAAGTGCAAACCCATGACCGAACTCCCAGTGTTCATGGAACAGAACCGTTGGCCAATGGTGGGCCTTCGTGGGGTAATGCTCACACGAGAAATAACGCCACACTGAGTCAAAAAACGTGTGGGTCTCCCTTTGTTTTCGCAAAATTAGCAGCGAGGTCACTTGGGCATGCCAACGAAATCCGAGGCAATCGACGAAAACTGAGACAAATTTTTCACGAAAAAAATCGAGGATAACCAAAGTCAACGAAAACCGAGTTATTACTGTATATTCTTTTCATTTCTCAAGAAAAATGTCTGGATATTTAACTTATTCAATATGGATAACGACAAGCACGATACTGAAGCAGTTTTACAGAAATGTAAGGAATATTTTGCATTAAAAAAAAATCTATTTGTACATATTAAGTTTTAATCCTAGAAATAAGGGTCATTTTTTTCATATTTAATAACTTTTAATTTATGACATGAATTTGATGAGTTATGGAATGGTTTAGTGAAAGATATCATAATTATATGCAGTTTAATGTTATGTAGTTTTATCATATATGTAAAAGGACGGAAATGCATTTCTTTCTTATATGATAGTCTACATAACTAATCAAGTGTTTCTGTATGGTAAGTTCTCCATAGCAATTCTGTGCTTATTTCCACAGACCTAAACAGAGAACAAGAAGCAATTGCGTGATAATTACACGCATTCTGCTCATTCAAATTTGAGAGCAGCAACTATTGCCAGTATATGAGTTGATATTAGAGGTTAAACCCATTATTTTTGAATAACAGTGTAATAACTTAGATGCTCACTATTCAATTACTTGTGAGGATCCTAACAGGCATGGAGTAAATAGTAACAAATTACTGATGTTTGATTACTATTCATTTTCAGGTGTAAGCTTTACCAGGGAGACCTCCCTCCTAAAAGAAAAGACTGGCCAGCCAGTACACGAGAAGGTAATCAAGGCTGGTGGGTTTTTTTTCTTTAAGGAAAGGTTTTTAGAAATATTTTAATTGATATTTTAATGAAAATATTTTACTCATGTATTTAAAGAGAATCTTTCACTTTATTTGAAAGAAAACTGAGAAGGGACAAATTCTATATCAAAGATAAGCCCAAAATATATATTTTGTAACAATTTGGAAAGTGTGTATTTAGCTGGTTTACAATTGATAATTTATGTAAATTTAATCAAAACTAAAAAAGCTATTTAATTTGAATAGTTTAAAAAACAAAAATGGATAATAAAATATAGTATACAAATGTAGTAAAACTAACATCAATTTTTAACTTCTAACAAATTCAAATATTTAAACATTTATTTTGAAAAGTTTAGATATAATTTTCAGATTGAAAAAACTAGAAATTTTACATATACGTGATGAAAACAAATCTCTATCAACTTATCTAGGAATTGTATATAAGAATAGATATGTTAGGAAAGTAAAATATAAGTTTAACACACACTAATTAATAAATACAGTATGTTAATATTTATCGATTTAAATTCAAATTACTTAATAAACAACTTCAAATCATTTTATAATGATAATGTAACTTAAATTTTATTCATTCTTGAAATATTTTATTTAGTAGCCAATTTAGTCATTTTGGCAGATGATTACTTTGTAAGCAAGCAATATCACACACACACAGAATTCAGTAAAGATCAAATTATATAGTATATCAAAGATAAAATCAGTTTTAAAATTATCACAATCTGTAATTTTATATTTGCTAATAAAATGAATTATAATTAAATTCTACTGTATCCTAAGTAAATATTTTGTGTAATAAATTTCAAAATCAAACACTCAAGTTTCATTAAAACTAATGCTATACTTGAATGATTCATATAACTTAATGAAAAAAAAAATTAGGATATTAATTTTATATCTCAATTTCAATGAAATTACATTATTATTCTCGAATATCATCTTTTGCAAAAATATAAATGCATCATACATATAATTATTTATAGAGATTGTTAGGAAAACAACTATATACATGTCCAAAGCATTAACATAAACTAAATCACACCATCACTACAAGCAATGATCAGGATAGTAATCACATAACATGTTTCAATTACATAACATGTAATCACATAACATGTTTCCTAGTTCAAATAATAATTCTCATTATTGTAACACTAAAAAAAAAATCTTAATTTTGTTAAATTTAAAATTGTTATTTTGAAAAACTACATAATAAAATTATCATACACAAAGTTGTTAATAGTAATTCACAAAATTTAATGTAAACACAATTTTTACTTTTAATAACTTTTTAAACATTTTAATAACTTTTGGCTTTACACGTAAGTTTTTGATATACAATAAATGCAACTATATAATTTCTTATTTGCATTTGTTAAAATCCATTTATTAATTCAAAATTATATATAAAAATGCATTTTTTAGAAGCAATAATAAATAAGAATAAATTCCATATAATATGCTGATGTTTTACTCAATATTAATGGTATAAAATTAGCGTATTTTTGCTAATGCTGCTGCTCTCCGATCTGTATTTTGAAATAATGCTCTAATTAATTCTTTTACTTCATCTGCACTGAATTCAGCTGCCAAAACACCTTTGCCACCTGCCCATAAGTCAACAATCTCCCTCATGCTGGCTCCAAGCATCCATTGTAATTTCTGAAATTTGTCCCATTTACGTACATAATGATTGACTACCACCATCTCTTCTTTGTCTTGTGTCTTAAATAACTGTGGAGTTTCACTTATAATAAGACTAAAAATTGAGATTAATCTTGTAGCACATGGAACTGTTATATCTTCTAAACATTTAATTCTTAAAATAATTTCTTCTAAACATGTATTAAGCAAAGTTCCAATTGCACGACAGTACACACTTTGTGGTAAAGTGTCACTCCAGGCACGAGATAAGAATTGAAGTTGGCACAAACATTTTCTTACCGCTTGTTCTGCTTTTGGCAATAAATTTTCGTCGGCAGATAAATTTAGAAATATAGAATTATCCTGCAAATATTGTAATAGTTGTTGCTTTTGCTTTCTCATCTGTGAAAGAAAAGAATCTTTTGCTAAAGTACGAAGCAGAGAAATCAGATCTACAAAAGTGATGGAACATGTTGATAAAGGCACTGGAAGTTTACTTTGATAGTAGTGACCAACTGTTAATAAATGATGAGCTAAAAACATGCAATTATTATGATAAATTGCAGATTGTTGTGGGATTTCACTTATTCTATCCTGATGATAAACTGGCACAACATTACAATAAAGTTCACAAATATTTCGAGCAATGTAGAAAAGTTTAATGGCACAAGTCTGATTGCTTTTTGTGGCTTCTTGAAGCACTTCATGAATTAAATCAAGAATTTCTTTAGTAAAAACACTTATTTCACATTTTGGAAATTTAAAATTCTCATTATTTAAACCTTTTTGAGGCATTAGAATCTTTTCATCTGTTTGTTCAGTAATAGTTTTATCTAATTCCACTAATTGATAAAGTGGAGTTGTATCTGGAGTAACTACAATAGTATTGTGCAATTCTTTTTTCAATAAATTTCTTGCCCGAACAAGAAATTCCTGGCACATTTTATTAGCAAACAGAGTATCAATATTTTGTACATATTCTAATGTAGAAGACAGATCTTTTGATAAAAATCCTATATTTATAAGCATATTTTGTAGATCAGTAGTCATTTCAATGACATTAGAATAACTTTCCAAGTCTTCCGTACGGCTCGGAAGAGCAACATCAAGACAATCTCGAATCAAGCAATTGCAGAATTCTTCACCTATTACTCTACCTAACATATTCATAATAACAAGTTCAGATTGCTTATCGTCATCATCTCCGGTTAATGAAATATCAGAAAACAAATCACATAAAAATGAAAACACAGTTTTCAAATTTAAAAACACTTTAACCGGCTCTGGTCGATCTTCATTTATAATGGCAACCGTCACAGAGTTAATGCTATCTTCTACGACGACATCGAAAGAAAAAATCATTTTTAACATGTGCCGCATCAGTTTTTTTCCGAACGACTCAATAAATCCTTTTAATTTATTCACGAAATAGAGAGCTTTAATAAGGCTTGTCCTCTCTTCCATACTTTCTTCTACGACAGAGAGTTTCGTCCGTCTGTCTTCGACGTCCCAGACGACGGACCGGTCCCAGATCTCTCGCAGGTCGTAAAGTAATTTTTCTTTTCTGCTGATCATCTCTATTTTAAGTAATTCGACAATTTTTACACTTTGATCATAATTTAAAATTTCTTGCAAAATCTCTTGGGCATTTTGTAAATTTTGGGCAGAAACAAAGTAATTCTTCTGAATCAAAGCCTCGTCAGCCTCTTCTAAGTTTTCGTGTATTTTAACCAGATTTTCCACTACAGCAGCAATGGTAATAGCATCTCGAAGTTGATCAGAAAGGTCCTGAAAGTCTGTAACAGCACTCTGAATTTCTGGTTTAATCTCTCTTTCCATTTTATTTATAAGATTTTTCACTTCTTTCTGCGCGTGATTTAACTTCTTGTTTAAATCGGTGACGGCAAAATACGGAGAAAATTCCGCAAAATGTAATTTTAAAGCATCCTGAACGTCTAATTTAATTTCTTCTACACGTTTAGTGAGCTTCGTCACTCGATTATTTAAATCCTCCTTGTCCATTTTACCCGCCGAACTCAGTACGTCAGTCACAAGAGACATGTCTAACCTCTAATATAAAAATAAATTGAAAATATAAATTAAAACAACTTATCTTTCTAACGTATTTTTGCCAAACGACATTAACTTACCGCCATTTACTCGCTTACGTTCGAAATTTTGTCGCACTGCGGCGCTCTCCGTTCATTTACCGGATCGATATTTTATTTTTGTTAAATAAATATATAACATATTTCGAAAATATTAAAAGAAGACATAATTTTATCATCATTTTAATCATTTTACTTTTAAAAAGATTAATTTACTTAAATATTATTTTTATATCTCTACAAAAAAATTAAAAAATTCAAATAATTGCCAAAAATAAAACCGTATTTGTTTTAAATTATTAAAAAGTTACGAATTAGTATATTTACATTTATCCTGAAAATAACTGATTTATTTATCATTTGTTTTGAATAAAATTAATTTCCGAGAAATTTTATTTAATTCTCTAATTGGTAATTTTTTTTACACATAAAAAGCACATTTTTTTTTTTTTTTTTTTTTTTGCTCTTTCCGCCCAGTGGGCACTAAGAGGGTCTCTTACTGCAAGTCCATTATGAGTTCGGCCAGGCCCACAATGGGGCGGCCGGGTGGTGGTGGACGGGGCCGACATATCCGGTCGGATTACCTCCGAAAAATTCCTGGGGCTTTTTCGGCCCGTCCGCATTCGATCCCGGGTCCCCCAGAGCGGTAGGCCGCCAACTTGACCGCTCGGCCAACCGGTCAAGCAAACACATTTAATCGCATTTACTTTTAAAATGCACAATAATTAATTATTTGTATATAATAATAAATTTCTAAATTGAAAATTTGAAGTCATGGATACTTTTATAATTGCGATACATACCCTCTTTTATCCTTCATGATCTCGATATTATTTCGGGGTGATGGGGAACGAGATTCAGAACTCCAGGATTCAGAAGGAGGATGGAGAAAATTGGAGTCTTCTGCCGCGACATTTTGACCGAGGCGCACTTCAATTTTCAGCTAGAAAGAATAAAATTATTAATTTAAAACATTATAAAGCAAAATTACAAAGCTTACTAAATGGTATCGATGATACTCGCTAAATGATTTTAGTTGACATTCAATTGATATCACACTATTCATTACAGGATCATTTGATAACAATCATTTTCATCATTTGACACTTGTACAAATTAAATGATTGCAAATGACTTACCATTTGTTACCGTTTTCTACTTATCAATCAGCATTAACGTGTATAATTTGAAATCATTTACCATTAGAAAATGATTTCAAATGATATTTTTACTAGGCTTTATCAATATTATATTGATGGCTTAGATATCATTTGATCAAAATATAAATCCAAAACTTCGTAATAAATATGGAGTAGTCGGTGCCAAAAAGACTACATTAGCACTGTTTCAATACCATTTTGTATGTCAATAAGAGATTCCAGTTGTGGATTATTTTGTGACCATATTTCTTTACCAGAATTTATCAGAATTATGATTTATAAAATAAAGATTCTGTCAATGGTTTTTCTAATTTTGTCAGTAATCTTTCTGATATTAAACAGTATAATTCATTCTTTTGACTACAGTTTAATTTTATCACCAATTTACTACTGCTATTTTAAACCATTTATTTAAGTGGTTCTCATCAATTAAATTTTCGCATATCATCCAAACAACTAATTATGCATTGCTTTTTGAGTAATTTATTGGCAGCAGACATTTCCAATAATTACAATCATTCAGAACTTTTATTCATTCTAAATTATCACGATGATGAACCTTTACACTCTTTTCTCATTTTAACTCTTCAGAAATTTAGTGATATTGTTAGTATATTATGTTTGATTGGGCTGCAATTTGAAAAAAAATGTCTATAAATTCCCAGTCATCCATCTGTCTTTCCTTAATCTCGAGAATGGAGTTAAATAGATAAAATCTGAGACCAGATAAGAAAACCTTAGGGGCAGGAGGCCCTGATTAACTATATATGAACTTCTGATGCAAACTAGAAGTCACATTATTTTAATTCAAAACTTTTCCCCTGAAAATAGTTAATAGATGACTGGCACAACTCTATTGATAATAGGAAAAGTATGATATACAGAGGCAAAATACTACTAATTTGAGGTGGAGAGCATATATTTGAAATTAAATAAATTAAAAATTGCAGCCTGGCATTGTGACGACGTCACAATGAATAATTGCTCATTTTTAACCTATTTTTGAACTATTAGATCAAATTTTTTATAATTCTAATTGTATCCTTTCAATATTTCAGTTTAGTATATTTTCTCTATACTAATTATTTGTAAGTACTGATAATATATATTATTAGAGATTTTTATTAAATATAATGTATAATAAAGAGTGCTTATTGGAATAAACCTATATCTTGTGATAATGAAGATTGCAGAAAACTTATTTTGGTTTATATGATATAGTTCTAATTCAAGTTTATTTTCTTGCAAAGTATAATCAATTAACTTTGCATTGAAGTAATGAACATAAAAGTTCTATTATTTCAGTTTCATTACAGATTAATTTCTAGTCTAATTAATTAATATGATTCCTAGTTTCTGTTTACATTTTTGCAAAGAAATATTCTATTTTAAGAAATTCTGATATTCACTCTAATGAAATGAATATTTCTGTCATCTCAAATCATAATGGAAAATTAAACTCCTCTTGGTGTTAAAATAAGGTTTTTGGTGTGTTGATCAAGTAATCCAACTTTCAGTAATCTTCTAGATCGAAATCACCGAGGATAGTTTCCAGCTCTCTGACTAAACTGCATTGCAGCTCCACATTTCGGATCAACACTGCCCTGCAGCATCTACCTCACCGAGGGACAATCTTATACATCTGGATTTAGAGACAGTTCTGAAGTGATTTAGGAGAACTTTTATAAGCTCCTTTTGAGGGTTAAACTTTTAAAGGAGACTCATTTCCATGTCCACACTCCTACATACTCACCCACATTTGTTCATCCACCCTGACTAGAGGACAAATACTCACAACCCTGTTGGCAAACCCACAAAATCATTTTGTAAAATATTGTTTGTGTTATTTAATAATATATAAATGATCATCAGAATCCCCACAGGGCAGATAAAGTAAAAAAAAAAAAAAATGTTTTATTGAAAACATGTAAAAAGAAAGTTTTGATGTTTAAATTTGTGTAGAACGGTCTATATTTGTATAGAAATTTGTATGGGATAGTGTATTTAACTTGAAAAACAATGTCACTTCTTTTAATCTACCAACAGTTCTTATAAATTTTTTCCCTGATTATTTTATATATTATTAACAAAAGCATTAATTTAAACAAGCAATTATTTATTATGACATCATCACAATGCTGGACTGCAATTTGTAGTCATATTCTTAATTTATTCGATTTAAAATGTATGTTCTCCATCTTAAATTTGTAGTGTCTTGTCCCTGTACATCATACTTTTGCTGATAACAACAGAGTCATGCCAGTCATCTATATAACTCATTCAGTAAAAAATTTTTGAACTAAATTCACATGACATCCACTTTAGACTGGAGGTTTATATATAGTTAATCAGAGTCTTCTGCCCCTAAACTTTCCATATCTGGTTTTGACTTTCATCTATCTAACACCATTCTCAAGGTTAAAGAAGGATAGACAGATGACTGGGAATTTATAGATCTACGATTTTTTCAAATTGCAGCCCAATAATCTTTTCATTATTATTAGAAATGAATTATATCAATTAATTAAAAAGTGTAAATATATTTCTAGTACATAAATAATGATGGCTGAATGCCTACTGTTCTAAGAGACCCAGGATCAAATCTGGATGGGTTGAAAAAACCCCAGAAATTTTTTGGGGTGGTCCATCCAGATATGTCAGACCTTGTCCCTCACCACCCAGCCACCTTATCGTGGGCCTGACCGATTCCATAATGGGCTTACTAAAAAGGTCTTCTTAGTGTCTACAGGGCAGCAAGGGTTTTAAAAAAGTACATATATAACAACTTAGTATATTTCATTGTAATAGTTATTTTATATACAGAAAAATTAACTTTTATATTAATAATTTAAAAAATTAGTATTGATTGACTATTATGATGTAAAAAGGACATCAAAGAATTAGATTCATTAAATCAATTGGTTATTAAATATAAAAGGATTAATGCGTGTGAAAAATAACTGTAAGTAGTAACAATTTTTGCTCAGAACTGGTCCACTAGACATCACCATGTGCAGAATGAAGAAAAAGTGTGCAAACTCTGCAGAAGCGGTCAACATAGAGATTTGTATGAGAAATTTTGTTAATGTGCATGTAGAATGATTGTGCAAAGAATAACAAATTAAAATAATATTCCTTTTTTTCTTAAAATTAAATTTGTAAAATAATCATTTCTTTTATTGTTCTGTAATTATAACTTATATCATCAAGTCTGTTACAAGGCTTCAATACTTGCAGATTTCCAAGTCAAGGATCAAAATATATGAGATACCTCAAGATGACATTGTACCATATTTTGAAGAAAATTCTGCCGATGAAGCTCTATTGGCTGCAACTGTATCAACATTGTCCACAAATAACAAACATCTTTAATAATGTTCAATATGTTCCAGTAATCAGAAAATTATGATGAATTTTTTGAACAGATTGTTTCAGTGATGAAGCCATTTTCCTTCAAAATGGAAAAATTGACTATCATAATGTAAAGATATGGGATATTGCAAATTCCCATATTGCATTTTCAAAGGACTTCATCAAGCATGAGAGAGAAAATCCAAAATTAAGTGTTTTTGTACCATAAACTGATATAAAGTTTGCTTTTTTTTCTTTAGTAAAACATTGTCAATGGAATTATGTACTGTACCTTGACGTGTTTAGAGGATTACTTGCCACCATAGCTCTATGAGGAAGAGGGTATTTATGGTATTTTCAACAAGGAGAAATTCTTCCCCATTTCCACCATGACATGAAATGAGCCTTAAATTCTACATTTTATAAATGGTTAGAAAGAGGGACGAATTTCTGAGATCTGCTGATGTTATCTTCTAGCTTTTTGAGGATTACAAAGAATCGGGTTCCTTTTCCTATTGTGAGGCCAACCATTTTTCTTAAATTTTGTCTGTCATGTCTGTCATATATATATATACACTCTATGTTACTGAATTATTATTATTATTTTGTATAACCTTAATTTTAATCAATTTATTTTAAACTAATAATGTAATCTCTTTAAATAATAAGTTGGACATTTTATTGTATTATAAATTATATATGTATTTTATATCTGTTTTTTGTTCTCTGTTTGTCAAACAATTGTTAGCTACCAGACAAGATGCCTTTTGCACCCATTCAGCTACAGTGAGACTGTGGTTGTTTACTTTATCAAGTAGTGTTGTAATGGAATTTTGTCTATTTTCCCAATTTTAGGGACCCTCCCTTTAAATTTTTAGCAATATAGATTATAATATCAATAGAAATAAATTAGAATAAAAAAATTATCAGTTAATTGTCATTAACCTCACAACATTCAGAGGAAAAGATGAAGGGGATGATCGTCATTTCCTCCTTTCAACTAATGTTAAGTGACAGTTGTTATCTTATCCACATAATTCATCCTAGACAAGAGGAGGAGAATTAAAATAACCAATCAAGCTTATCTGTCATTACATCAGCTTCCTTCAAAATAAAATCATAATGGTCAGAAAAAAAATAAAGCAAAGAGGAATGACAAAAAAAAATGGCAGAGAGAGGAGGAGAGTCAATGTCAAAAGAGAGATTCAATTTGTCAGAAGAAACTCACAGCAGAGAGAAGAGTGTCAACTCTGAAGGAGACAGGAAGAGAAAGAAATGGAAAAGGTAAAATAAAGGAAAAAGGAACTGAAGAGATGACAGAAGCAGCAAATCTTTTCCAAGTATGTTGTGAATTGCAAATTTCAGATTATCCTCTCTGGTTAGGCATCTCTTAGGTTTAACAGTACCTAAATAAGCACGTTCCGAGGATAGGCTTTGTTTATCCAGGTGTAGGTATAATGTCATGTTTAGTTTTGCAATAAATTTTCCATTCTTATTTCTACATTTGATTTTACATATGTTTTCCTGAGAGGCTCATGCTCGAACTTCAGAGTGACTCTTACCCTCATATCTTACATATTTCAATCTTATCTAGAACCCAAATCTTTGCCATCATGTCTGACAATAGACATCTGATGGCAAAATCTCTACTGAGAAGGTTAGATCTGAATTTTGACAGCTCTTAAGCCAACACACTATAATCCCTAAGAATATGCTGCCTGGTATCTGAAGATGAGATTATGTGCTCTTGGGACCTCTATTGTGTAATATCAGGGAGCCATATTAAATATTTTTTATGAAAAACTAGAAAAATATTGAAATCAGAAGCAAGTTACTTCATATCTCTTCTTGTTGTCTATTAATAAATAGTTGAAATTACCCAACTAATTCCTAGACATTCTGTATGCACTTAATATTTTTAAAAAATATTAACTTCTGATATATAAACTCCCAAAGCTGGAACAACAGTCAATACTTCAAATAAAACATAAGTACTTGTTCTACACACACACAAACGTTTTCAGCCCTTAAAAAGACCAAAAAGGTTTGTGTGTTTATTGAATCGTGTGCTAGAGTAAGAACTGAGGATTTATTTGAGGTAACTTCTGACATAAAATTTATACAAAAAACATTTTACATTTTAAAAATTTTATATTCATGATTCAACAGTGCTTTTTATTTTAAAAAAATGTTTGAATCAGGAATATAAAGTTTTAAAACTATTTGATGGTCAAAATGACAATCATCATAGTTTAAGTTTTTGTAAATAATGTACTGTAAATTTTTATATAATTTTCTTATTTAAATATTATCTATTGATATAATAGTATCATAGATATATGCACACTACATAAATATGTACATACTCCAGAGTACATGTACAGTACATACATATATGTAACATGCATTATTCTAACTCATACATTGTTTTATTTCTTCCAAATATGTACAGTATATGTTTCTTCTGGGTTCTAAGTTCTGATCATGTAGTGGAAAGTTATTGACTCTGTTTCCACTTTATTATATTAAATTATACAGAGTTTCTGATAAAAGGGACTGAAATTTTAATTAAACTGTAGCAAATAAGAAATCAGAAAGTTATTCATACAGAAAATCTGTCTAAATTATGTAAGGCAATTTTATTAAAAAGTTCTAAAAAATCTTCAAATTTTATTAATGCATTATACAAATTAGCATATTTTATCAAATTATCAGAGAAATGATGAAATTTTAAAAATTAATCTTTACCTATGATATATCTGCATTTGTTAAATTTTTAAAATAATTAAAAAAAAATAAATCAATGGAATTTGCAATTATAGAAATTTGACATTTTGTTTATGATCACAAATATTTTATGCATTATCTGAAACACTCAAATAGAAAAAAAGGCACTGGACATAAAAAAAAAGCTATTAAATGTTATATTTGTCCTATTACTAATTCAATGAATATTGTTTTATGAGTTATTACATTAAATAAATAATTGTAATTATTATTATTTTTAATGATTTAATTACTAAGAAAATATCCAGACACTTTGCAAATCTTAGCACCATATTATATTTTGCTTCATAGGACTGCTTGTTAAGGACACCAACATAATTAAAAACTATAAATGGAAATGTTTTTGACTCTC
The DNA here is from genome assembly GCF_030686945.1 of Centruroides vittatus. NCBI lineage: Eukaryota > Metazoa > Arthropoda > Arachnida > Scorpiones > Buthidae > Centruroides > Centruroides vittatus. The sequence goes on along the minus strand of NW_027122708.1, from coordinate 1,050,384 downwards.
TTCAGTAAACAAAAGCAAAACAAAAAAAAAAATCATTACAAACTTTCTAGAACTTTGAATGGAACTCTGTTGTACTGTATGAAGGAATAAAATGAGAAAGAAAATGTAAATGTAAACATTTTCAATGATGGCTATTTTAATATAAAAATAACTTTGACATTTTATTTCCAAGATTATGATCAATAAGTAACCTAGAGTTGGCAATGATATTAATTTCTTCATTATAATAATTAATACAATTATATATTTTTTTAATGTACAAGGTCTTCCAAAACGAATGCTATCATTTTAAATTAATTATTATCTGAGAAGTATGCGATGTACAGTACACCAATGATAGATTAACTTCCTAAGGTTCATCTGCATTCAAATGTCTTGTTGTCTACTATTTTTAGAAAGCACCATAAATGAAAATGACAACTCCACAACAGAGAAAGCATTTTGTGTTCTGCAGTTTGCAGTCAGAATCACTCATCATTGCGGAACATCAGTAATCTGCAGGAGCTGTAGAACTGTGGCTGCTATGGGAGTGATAACAGATATGCTGTAGTGAGCATTGGAAGAATTTGAGTATTGGGTGGATGTGTGCTGTGTAACACAAGGTGCACACATTGAGAAATTATAATGAGCAAATTGAAATATGGAGAGTTTTTCAATGTTTTAATGTACATTATAATGTTCTCAGATAATAATTAACATAATTACAATAATTTAAAATGGTAGCATTCTTTTTGAAAGACCTTGTATTTCTACTTTCTTTCCATCAATTCTTTTATTCATAATAAAAAAAAGTGTAAAATGATTTTCCTCATTAATCATTCTAAAAATTAAGTATATTTAATATATAAGAGTGCAAAGTATTGAGTAAATACAGGGTAGAAAAGAAAGTCACTTAACACCCCTGCTACAGAATATAGAATGTACCAAAAAATGTACATTGAGCACATCATGTAGCGTGCATAACTGTAACTGTTTGAGGTAGGTCAATAAAATCTTTCAGCATTCAATTCCTTGTGAAATTCTGACCCTAAATGATGTGTCACATGATCCCCTTTCCATTTACAGTTTTGGAGTTGCATTCAATATGGCCACCATCTTTAATGGTGGCCATGCATGTAACACACATCAATCTGTTTCCCCTTTAGTCAAATGTGTTCCTGACAAAAGCAAATTAACTCTGGGTATATTCTATATTCTGTAGCAGGGGTGTTAAGTGACTTTCTTTCCCACCCTATACAATAACATCATTTCTTTTTGAAGTAAAAGATTTTATATGTAAAATAAATATTGAAAAATAAATAAATAAATAAGTAAAACACAACAAATTAAAGAAAATAAATTTTATTTAAACGTGCACAATAAAACAATATACAAAAATAACACAAATTTTTTAAAGTATATAAAACTAAAAACTTTTCTTATAACAGATCATAAAATACAATGCAACAGGAGAAAGCGCAGAATGTCATATTTCATATTTACAAACCAAAATCAAAACTTGGTAACAAAATTATAAAATAATTTTAGATAGATATATTTTATATTAATTAAATTGTTTGGACTTGCTGCATAATTATATTACATTAAAAATTTTACAAAAATTCTTAATTTATTTATATTTTTTAATACTTTATATATTCCTTTAAAATAAGGTATGTAATGAAGTAAGATTTGAATACATGTGAAATATATGATTAATTATATTTATATACAGACAATCTGTTCCACTTTAATGACAAGTTGATTAAGGAAGGATTACCCCTTCTCAGAACTCTTGGTAGAACAAAAGGGTAGAGGAATTATCGTTTCTCCAAATTTTCAAGGGAAACAAAAAGGCAAGGACCGGAGGCAAAACTGCCAACGGAAGAGTCATTCTTGGTCAAGATCTCAGAGTGGATGGCAGGACAAGAGAGTGCTCCAAACTTGAAAAAGGGACAAAGGGGACTGCGAAGCCAAGGAAAACCGAAGAGGTCGAAAAGAACAGAAAGAGAAGGGTCGTAGGGACAGTGAGTACAACTGGAGATCTACGAGGCACCGTTTTGTTTGTTTTCGAAGGAGGGAGGCATCTGAAAGCATAATATTCTAGAGACACCTTCCACATGGTACCTACCACTTAACAAGATCCAGGTATTTTCTACCTTCGTCTGTCTATCTGACATACTTCCCCAAGTCTCTGTTTCTTCCTTTTCTTTTTTCTTAGATTTAAGATAGATATAAGCTTAGTTGTAAGTCGGTCGGGTTAATACTGTATGTATATGCGCATGTTACCTATATGCTTATGAGAGAACAATAGACCATCCTTTTGTTAATTAGTAATATTAATATCTGTAAAGTTGGGATCTGTACTACAAGAATCAGTTTGAAGAGAAATAAAGGATATTTTAATTCTTTTTAATTTAAAACTCTAAAAATCTTTCTAAAACTCTAACAAATTTTCAAAAAACCTTTAGGTTAAAATTCAAGTAAAAACTACTCTTTTATATCTGATTTCGAGTGAGTTAACTAGCGTGCAAACAAATAGACAACGAAAGTATAGCTATACTTTCGTTGTCTATTTGTTTGCACGCTAGTTAACTCACTCGAAATCAGATATAAAAGAGTAGTTTTTACTTGAATTTTAACCTAAAGGTTTTTTGAAAATTTGTTAGAGTTTTAAATTAAAAAAAGAATTGGATATATTACCTGATCCCATTGATTTTTTATCTCTTTGAAAGGATATTTTGTTTATACATCTGTTTTATGTATCCCTCTTAGTAATGTTTGTTCGCGGGCATTACTATCTCTCAGTACGAACAACCACATTAGAATGTCTTCTGATGTGACCAGTCTTATTTGAATACCTTGATTATGCAATGTTATACTGCTGTAGTTGTTGGCATATTAATGTATATTTTTTGTAATTAATAATTCTATAAATTTAAGTTAGGCTTAAGATTTCTTTTGTTTCTCTCCCTTTCCTGTCGACTAAAGAAAAGACTTCCTTCCTAATTACTTTACTATTTAATTGCTTTACTATCTGATGGGGAGTAATGCCTCCGACACGAAAAACAACGTTGTAAAAAACAAAGTAATAAAAGAAAGGTCAAGGAGAACAGGCTCTAAAGCGGAACGACAGAAGGTAGGAATTGAGGCTCGACAAGTGAAGTCAAGGCGGAGAAACCATCTAGTCTGTTAAAGTAGGCAAAGAACTTCTTACTGATCTGCCAATTTTGTTGGACTGATTCGGCAGTGGATTATCGACAAAGCGAACGATAGAAATCTACTAAAATAGATAAAAGAAAGAGCCAAGGAAAGCCTCATTGATAGGAGTGGATGATCAGAGACATCAGTAACCCTGCCCAGTATCACGGAGCACCCAGAGCAGAAATCCGGATATTTCCACTTCCCCTTATCTGTACTTATATTCTCTCTCCTTTCCTTCTTCTAGTTTGTAAGTAGGTTAAGTATAGATATAAGGATACTTGTAATATTAATAGTATTGTTTTATGTATTCTGGATTTTGTAATTTCACTGCCTAAACGTTGGGATCCAGTGTACAAAGAACCCAATATTGTAGCAAATAAAAGTATAGTTTGTAAATTAACAAAGTGTGTTTGTTAATCCTCGCTTGTCATTCGCTGTCAGTTATCACACTGCTTTACTATTTTCATATCTGTGGCATAATAAAAGTATATGATGATGAGATAGTTTATATAACTGATATTCAAAAAGAAATGAATAATTCAAAAACAAAATAACTTTTATGGTATCTGTGATTGTACAGTAGTTGATTTTTTATTTAACATGAAAAAATTCATCTTCAATTTTGAAAATGTAAGTATATAATAATTAATGGTATTGAATAGCAAATGAATTAAAGTTATAATGCAATTGACATAATGATGAAGAACATACTAGATCATAGTATACATCAAGCATGTATCAGTTATCAGCCAATGTGAAAAAATATTAAACTATTTGATACCATTCTATATTAAGTAATTGAAACTGTTTGATAAAAGAAACCAAATTTGAACATTTCAGTAACCTTACATCCAATCCAGCAGGGTAACAACAAATCAGTTCAAATGTTTTTGGCCTATACCAAAGATCTTCCTCAGGAACAACCAAGTTCTAAAGTGAAAAAATGCTAACATACCATGGAACATGAATTTAAAAAACTTGAAAACACTTGATCTGATGGAATTCAAAGATCAATTGCAATTATGTTGTCAAAATTAGCAACTTTCATTGGATACATACTGGGTTCACACAAATCATAACAGGCTTGTCATGCTCTGGAAACAGGTTTCTCATTCTTGTAATTGATACAATTGCCCTTTAAGATAGTTTTATGTTTGAAGTGATTTGTTTCTTATTCTGCTGGATTGGATGTAAGGTTCCTGAAACATTTATAATTATTGTCCATTTGAATTTGAAGAATTTGGCAAAACCAAATATATTTTTCAATATGATACTAGATGAAATCTTAACTTCTGACTCAGAAAGAGAGGGGATCATTAAAATGACAATATACAATATCATCAAGGGCAGAGAGTATAAAACTCAATGTTGTGTAAAAATTTCCTAGCCTGGTAGAATATTACAGTCAAGTTCACTTAAGAGAGCACCTTCATTATGCTTCTTTATCCAAAGTAATATTCTTAATTAATATTTTTTATGTAATAATACTCTAATAAATAGATAAACTTTTTATTGAAATTTATTGAAAATATAATAAAATTTTGTTATATGCTATAAATTTATTCACATTGTATTTTCAAATCATACTTCATATCTTATTAAAATTATCACATTTTTATTTTATCACTAAAATTTTATTGCATGCTTTTATAACTTTTCAATAACTTTTTGGAAATTGCAATAATAATACAATTTCCAAAATGAGTTATTTTTTAATATATATTTTGATATTTCATTTCTAAACAAATTAAAATTTTGGAATGAAAAATAAAAGTTCTAAATGTAAGATATATATTAATTGCACTTTCATTTTAAATGAAATATTCGAATTGTAACAAATATTTCTCACAGAGATACCAGTGAAAATATTCATAAATAATTAATCTTAGTATATTTAATAATTAGGATTTAATATATTGGAAAGTTAGGAATTAAAACAATGAAATAAAAAAACTCTTTAGTAATTGTATAAAATAAAACTTTTTTAAATTTTAAATAGAAGAATTATTCCACCTTAGGCACTGTCTTTGCTTTCCTCAATAATCTCCTACTGGCATCAGGAGATCTTTTGGAGACAAAAGAGGAACGTGCAAGGGAGTTGAATTGAGGCACTGCTGGTTCAGGAACTACAGCTTGCACAGGGCACGTAGGTCGACTAACTAAATTATGGAGACTAGCTCTACGTTTCTCACACATCATTTGGACATCTTCTATCCTTTTTAAAACCTATATATAAATATACATATATATATTTATTATATGCATTAACAATGTATTTTTGAAATGCATTAAATATACAACATCTATTTTTATTAAAAAATTGTTACCTGCTGGACTAATGCCCTTGATTCCGGTGTAATGGTATTTTGAAAAAGTGCATGAAATTCTCTTGGACTATTAAGATGAAACTCATTTGAACTATCAAGAAATTCTTCTACTTCTTGTAATGCAATTTCTGCTGCAGATGATGATGAATATTTCTCTATTTGTTGGCTTGCTAATAAATCAACACCTTTTCCACACCATTTATTAGCCTGGTAAATTATTAAAAGAACATTTATTTTCAAATTTAAATATATCTTTTAAAATTTTTAGAGCATGTTCTAATTTTAAACATATAAGAAATTCTGCTTGAAATGATAAATAGTTTCTAAATTTTAAGTTGCTGTGAGTTGTACTGTACACAATATAATATTTTATTAATCAAGAAAAAAATAAAATACAATATATTTATTTCACTTTTTCAAACTGACAAATTCAAGTTTTAAAAAAATTTATATATTTTGTAAAAATTTCTAACTCTCACACAGAATTAGTAAAATTAATTTATTTATATTAATATTTTAACACTGATTTTTAATGGTTATTAATTTAGAAATAACTAAAATAAAAAATTATAATATAATTCCAAAAAGTCCATTTTGATTATTAATTATTAAAAATTGGTATTATTAAATATGGTAAATTAATTACCTTTTCAATTCTTTTTTGAAGATCTTTATGTTTTTGAAGCACTTCAAATTGTCGAGATACTTTCTGACGAATGTTGCAGACCATCCTTTCTAATTCTACACATTTTGGAGCAATTGAATCAACAGCATAATGATTAGCAATTATTAATTCCTTTCCCATTTTCTGAAGACTTTCAGCCTTTTCTAATTCCTCCTAGAAAATTTTTTTAATTGATTACATAAATATATATTTTGTAATGCAAGAATAGTATTGTTTTTATTAATTCATTCATTAAATTTAAAATTAGATTTATCGTTTAAAACAGGGGTGAGCAACCTTTTTAATCAACGGGCCAATTTAAATTTTAAAATTTTTTGGCGGGCCGCACATAAAGTAACACTTATTAATAATTTACAAAACTTTATTTATAATAAACATTAGAATAAAAAAATATAAAATTTAAAAAAAGTAAAGATTTCATATACAAATTTTAATGCAAAATAAAAACAAACAAGAAAAGAACAGAAAAACGAATTTACTTGAAATTTTTAATGAGAAATTTGGCACTGTTTTTTCGATACAAGCTGATCAATATCAGCCGAAATTGATGAGGTAGCTACACGTACGCAGCTTTCTAATCGTGCATCACTCAGTCTTGATCGGTGGTCATTTTTGATTAATTTTATGGTTGAAAATAATTGTTTGCAAACGTACGTACTTCCGAACAGAGACATCATTTGCTTTGCATTTTTCGTCAAAAGCGAAAATTTCTCAGGGCTCACATGAGATTTATAAAAATTTTCGATGTTTGCTGAGAAAAATACATTTTTTAAATCGGTATTATTCTGCATGTCAATCACTTCCATTTGAAAGTCTTCGGGAACTGTATCCACATCGATATTAAATGGCGAGGAAAACATTTTCGTGGAAACCGCTGTCTTCTCAGCTTTGAACATTTGGAATCGTAATTGAAATTCGTTGATTAAAATGTCTATATATTGTGCGTACTTTTGAGAAGTAGTAACGTTTTCTTTTTCTAAATGTGGAAAGTGAGACACATTATTCTGCAAAAGATGCTGTTTCCACAATTTTAATTTGCACTCAAAGCCCTGAATTTTATCATACAAATTGTGAATAAACTGTCCTTTGCCTTGAAGTTCCACATTAAGATCATTGAGATGCTGAGTCATGTCGATAAGAAACCCAAAATCGCACATCCATTCTTTATTACCAAAATGAGGAAAGGCATATCCCTTCATATCCAAGAACAATTGTATTTTGCTTTTTAAGTTGTATACTCTTTTTATCGTTGCACCTCTCAGCCAATGTACTTCGGTATTAAAAACCACATCTCCATATTCAGTTTCTAAATCTTTCAGGAATTCTTTAAATTCATGGTGATTTAACGCACGCGACTTTATAAAATTGATTAGTTTAATTATTGGTAGGCCTACTGTGAAATTTGGCAAACTCAATCTTTTCGCACACAAATTTTCCTGGTGAATTATGCAGTGGTTAACGAATATTTCCCTTCCTGTGACCTTCTTAATGTCTTGAAATAGCCTTCCCGATACTCCTACCTCCATGCTTGACATTGCTCGTGCTCCATCTGTCGATATACCAATAATCTTTTCTAATGAAATTGAAAAATTTTCCAACACAGACTTTAGTTCATTGTACAGGTCTTTGCCGGTTGTAGTCCCTTGCATTGGAATCAGTGAACACAATTCTTCGGTAATATTAAATTTGGTGTCAATACCACGTAAAAATATAGCCAGTTGTGCTGTATCGCTAATATCGCAACTCTCATCAAGTGCCAAAGAACAGTATTCGAATTTTGCAATGCGTTCACGAAGCGTTGTTGCTATGTTCTCGGACAAGTCTTCAATTCTCCTTGCAATGGTGAATCTTGATAAACTAATGTTTGAAATAATATTTATTTTATCAGGAAATGCTATTTCTGCAACAGCAGTCAGACATTCTTTTATCATCTCTCCATCCGCAAAGGATTTCATTTTTTTTTTTTTGCCAGTATTTGACTGACAACAAAACTAGCCTTTACTGCCGTATTTGATAAAATAGCTTGATTTTTAAAAATAGCCTGTTGGTTTCCCAAGTTTTTCTCCATTTGATTAAACTTATCTATCCGGAGTTGTCCTGTTAAGTTTTTATATTGTTGTTCATGTTTTGTATCGTAATGCCTTTTTATGTTATATTCTTTTAATGTCGACACAGTCTCTGAGCATATTAAGCATACAGCTTTATCTTTGACGAAAGTGAAAAAATAATCAAATTTCCACTTTTCTTGGAAATGCCTGTGCTCATCCGCAATCTTCCGTTTTTTTTGTTTGCTTTTCCGACATGCTATTATGGATTAAAAATTTGAAAGTTAAAAAAATTTGTAGGAAAACTTAATTTTGAATAAAAAAAAAACTCTAGTATTACCTTTTTGACAATAATATTGCACTAACGCCTTTCAAGAAATACAAGAATTGCTAAAATTGCTAGTTAACAGCTTACCAGTCTGACTGTTTGTGTGACAGTAGCAAACACAAACAAGCACAGACGTGGCACGTTCGTATTGCATGTTTGAACAAGTCGCCGACAAGTGAGTAACTCGTCACAAAAAATTGTTTCGGTTTAGTATGTACTACCATTTTAATATAATTAATTTTATAACAATATATTGATGGGAGAAAGTCGATAAAATAAATTCAATTTTAGAAATGCTTGGCGGGCCGCATAAACATCTTTAACGGGCCGTGTGTTGCTCATCCCTGGTTTAAAACATTTGATAATGTAAGGTTTGTTTAACTGTTTTTAAATTTAATACCTCGGTTTGAAGTTGAAATATTTCTAAATCAGCTAAAATACTCTCCACTTGTGCAACTGTTTCTCCAGTTTCTGGCATATCACATAATTCTCTCATACTACTAGCAAGAGCCACTTGAAGCTAATTTATAATTTAAAACAAATATTTATAAAATATATTTTTAAAAATTTAATTTTATGCTCTAAAATGATAAATGATGAAGAATTATCAGTTTATTATATTAATAATTAATACAATAATTAAGAATAAGAATTATGACATTAAATATAGGAAAAGTTTAAAGTAATATTTACCATAACTGTAATTTTAGAAAATATAAATATTCATCATATCAACACACATTTTTAATTTTGAAAACCAGTTATTTCATTAAAATTATTTATATGAAATATGACAAATATTACAATGTTTATTGAATGAGTACTCTTTTATCTATAATTTAAAACATTAAATAAGAAAGTATTAATATATCTTTCAAATATTTTACATGGCTAAGTGGAAACAACTAACTAAAAAAATAATCACTAAATTGATTATACATCAAAGAATTTGTGACTAAAGTACAACTACTTTACTAGAGATAAACAACTAACCTAGAGTCAAACAAATACATATATCAGAAAGTGATTTCAAGTTTATAGCTAATAATCAGGCTGAACAACATGTTTTCAAAATTTCAAATGTTATGAATGCATAGTTATTGTTAGGTAATAGCCAGTCTGCTACAGATTAAATGATGTTTTACACATTTAATTTATAAAATATTTTTTTATATAATCACCCATTATTTATTTATTTAATTAACTTTTCTTTTGTATCTTTACTTTAAATTTTTAAATCATGGAAATGATTTAAGTAAAGATTTAGGGTTTTTTTCCATTGATTATGCTGTTCTGTAGATAGCTGACAATATCCATATTTATGGCCATCTTAATATTATTGTATGGATGCAGTTTTTCTAAATGCTTGACAACAATGTTTCTCTAATCTTCAGGTGCAAGGCCACACAGTAACTGAATTGCTGCCAAGAATGACCAGCATTTATATCCCGGGGTAAACGGCTCTGCCTTGGACTATTAGTAGAACACCCTTGTAAATTGGAAACTGCCTGAGATTCTCATCCTGTACTCTTCTACAAGAGTAATACATCTGTAAGATAATTTTTTTCTTTATGTTGTAATAAATCAGGATGAATTTATGTAACTGTAGGGTCTGTCTCTGTGCCAATCACTCCCACTTACAAACAGGAACTACTCTGTCATTCTGATGTTATGTGCAGATCAGTGTTCTCACAATATATTTCTACCCCTACCATGGTCCGACTTAACTATTGCCATCAATATGACACTTCATCCATTCAAAGTATTGCCATCTGTCCAGTTTTTGCATTGTGTGTCTGGGCAAAAACCAAAAATGTCTAGGTTTTAAGAAAATTTAGCAAATCATCAATAATTAATTATTTTTTAATGATACAGCTAATTTTATAACCAACAAACAGAAACAGTCTGATAATTTAATTAGTAAGTCATTTATAATAACATTCCAGAGTAGGAATCCAGATACTGAGCATTGAGGATAGCCTTTATTTAAGAAGTGGGTTTTTTTAAACAAAGCTCAGCTGTTCTTTTTTTTAAAGAAATCCTTGAGCAAGTAGAAAATATTTTGTGGTACTTTGGTATCTCTGATAAGTTTTAAAATTGAGGGCCACCATGCATTGACAATGCATGGTGGCCTCAATTTGATATCTAGAAATATTAACAGAGACATCAATCTCTTCTTCTTTCCTTGCTGTACATCTGTCTATCTTGTATCACATAATTTAACAAGGGCATCTGCTGCAGAATGCTGGGATATGAAACCATATTGGTCATTGCTCAAAAACTTTCTTTAAATAGAAAAAAATGTATGGGAAATGGCAATTCATGATACAACTACTATTTGATGAAATACATTATGATAACCTGGAGTACATCTGTAATTTTTAATTTTTGAAATCAACATTTAATAGTATTCCACAGTTAAACTAAGCTTCCATTCTGTAAATATATTTTTAAATAAAATACCTCTTTAAATTCATGTTCAAATTTTCTAAGTTCAAGGCACTGACTAAGTTTCCTTTCATGTTCAGTCCAGAATAAATCAAAATCTTTTTCTACATCTTCTAATTGATCCAATAGCCTGGAATAAAACATAATAAAAAAAAAGTTTTATTATATAAAAGTATGTTAATGGCATTGTTCAAATGGAATAATAATATTATTCTATTCTTTTGAAGAGCAAATATAATAAATTAATTCAATCTCAATGTTTTAACTGCATTCCCATAATTGTATTTTAATCACATTGTAAATGATGCAAAAAATAAAATCTCTCTGTTTTTGGAGAAAATCCTGAAAGTTTTAGTGTTATCAATGGAATTTCTGGTATTGAAAGGTTTCCAACCAGTCCAGGTATATTAATACCTGGACTGGTTGGAAACCTTTTTATTCTTTATTAAAAGAATAAAAACTCTGAAAATAATGATCTACAATGTCAGTAACCTTATAATTAGCAATTTTCCTCAGCCTAAAACCATCACTAAACTCTGTTGTTTTTCAGCCATGCTCAATTTTTATAGATGCTTTTTGCCAAACACTGCACAGACACAGGCACCACTACTCAAGTTCCTTAGAGATTCTAAGAAAAATGATAAATGCATCATTTCCTGGAATGAACCTGCTCTAGTCTGCTGAAGTCCTTCAAAGAATGTAAGACAGATCTCCCAAATGCAACAACCCTAGCATACTATTCATCAAATGGCAGGCCCTCCATAATGGTTGACACATGTGACATCACCATTGGCACTGTACTCCAAACCCACACTGCTGAGGGACCTCACCCACTAGCCATTTTTTGCAGAAGCTAACTCCTACTGAAATAAAATACAATACCTACAACAGAAAGCTGCTCGCTATAGACTCCGCAATCAAACACTTCTGCCTTACTGTCGCGGGTCAAGACTTCATCTTCTTTATAGACCATCATCCACTCACCTTCGTGTTTCACCAAAAACTGGAAGCTTGTTCCCCACACCAACTACAGCACCCCGACTTCATTGTATAGTTCAGCATTGATATCAGATACATTACTAGCTCAAATAATATTGTGGCAGACACTCTTTCTTGGATCAATGAGATTTGACTTCCCATGACAGACTTTACTGCCATAGCAAAGTACAACAAAACATCACTCACACTATAGCCACTTTGAATCAGCACGTCACTACAGCTATATTGTGACACAAAGGACAATGGGTTTGCCCATACATACCCCTCCAATTTTGCCATCAATTCTTCTTTTTCATGCACAATTTGGCCCACCCAGGAATGAGACACCTAATTCAAGAACATTACATTTTGTATGGCCTTCAATGCAGAAGGACATTACTAACTGGACCCGTTCCTGCATAAGCTACCAACACTCCAAGGTGAACCAGCATACCAACAGCCCTCTTCAGAAATTTGACCTTCAATCCCATTGATTTGCATGTGTACATCTTGTCAGATCACTTCGTCCATCAGATGGATCTACCTACCTACTCACTTGCATAGACAGATTCACAAGGTGGCCCAAAGTTGTTCCCCTTTACAACATCACCACCAAAACAGTTGCTTGCACCTTCATTTCTCATTGAATCTCCAGATTTGGCCTACCTCCATCTGATCAAGGCCAGCAATTCCAATCACACCTCTCCCTGATAGCTATGCTGGACATCCAAGCACATATGTATGACACCATACCACACCAATGGAAACATTCAACTAAACCATTGGCCATCAGCCAATGGTTTAGTTGATCGTTTCCATTGTTCCGTAAAACAAGCTCCCAGATGTCATGAACAACACTGGATGAAATCCCTCCCAATCATTCTTTTTGGCCTTCAATTCGAATCAACAGTACTTGTACTGAGATAGTATACAGCACAACTGTTTGTCTCCTGGCAGAATTCTTTCATCCTTGATGGGAATCATCAATGGGTCCTATATCCTTTCTCCACTGCCTACAATCCACAATTCAGTCTCTTATGCCAACTCTAACATGTGCACACTAGGATTTCTCTAGGATTTAAGAAATTTGCAGGATATTACTTTAGTTATAATTAGGGTTTCTCTAACCAGATCCTGGGATCCCGGCTGTTTTTTTAATCCAGGAAATTCTTCTCATCCCGATAAATCCCGCAAATTTCTTAAAAGTTCACATTTTCTTATTATGTGTTAAGGTTGAGGAAATTTTGCAAATAGAAAGTATAATTAACTCATAAATTGTCAGAATACATTTGTATTTACTAATTTTAAGCCTGCTTATTAGGTTTTTAAATTTTTGCTTATTATGGCATGTCACAGATTGTCAATAATCAATATGTAGCCTATTTGTGGCAAGACTTTGAAAATTGTTTACTTGTCGGAACCTGTAATATCTCGAATAATTGCACTGGTGCTGTCTTAATTTTTAACCATCATGCCCAGTAGATTCAATAACTGAATTATGCCAGGTTGTGCAAATTGGGTAAGGATACAAACAAGTATGAAGTTTTTCTTCATAAACCTGATTATTAAAGCCAAATGAACTGCTGAATTATCAGGCTTTAAGCTTGATGCTGCTATTAAAGTAGCTGAGGTAGACAAATCAAGAATACCAGACAACAATTTTTCTATTTCTGAAAATTTCTACATAATTGATGAGACTATGTCTTGTTTATAAAATCACACTGCTGTCAATGGCTGGATACCTTAGAGGTATTGAAGGGAGTTGCACTTTGGCACAGAGTATTTCGTGCCAAATCTTGCGCACATAAAAAAAAAACTTGTAGGTACTCAGGGGACTGAGAACCGAGTCAAAATAAAATACAAATTGGCGATGGCGACACTCTTTCTACAAACAGGTGCTAGTGCGAGATTTGTGCACGAGTTTCTCGTTGGGAAGTTGGAAATGCAAACGCTGTGAAATAGAATTTTGACAAATGAATCTTTGAAAAAACCCATTTACCTGTCCCATGTTATTCCAGACATATCTCTGGTCGCGACCTGCTGACCTTGACTGGTTGACCCAAGATATCTTGTTTCAGCATAGGAACATTTTTGAAACTAGATGGCACTAGTCATTATAATTTAATATTAAAACTAACTTCTGAAATATAATTTTTTTTTTGTTTTTACATTTATTAATATATTTATTTTGTTTGTGCAAAATAAAAAAATAATTTCAGATGATACAATAGCCATGATTACTTTTTCAAAAATGGGAAATTTTCGTTAGGCATTGACAAAAATTCAACCTGGGGCAACACGCAACGGAGAGAAATTTCAACATTGCATAGGTTAATTTCACCAAAAATGCATCCTGGATGACCTTGTGGTTGTGGTCGTGGTCGTGGCCGTGAAGTTTTAACATCGTGCTCAAAACCAGAGATACCAAAGAAGATTGGAGAATGAGAATGAGACCTGCCGTGAGTGTCAAAGTGATCCCACTTAGTAGTGAGTCTCCAAGACGTAGTCTTGTCCCAAAAATGGCCTTGCCATTTTTTCTTGTTTAAAAGTAATTTTTAATGCATATTTTACAGCATTATTAATATTATTTTGGAGGTTGCAGGACATATTAAATTACTTAAAAAATAAAAAATAATTATATCATTCAATTTTGAGATTTATTTTATACCTTAAAAATAATTAATTATATCCCAGGATTCCAGTGTGGCAATACACCATATTAATGTATATATTAGATATAAGTTTAGTTTTAAGTTTTCTTTCTTCTTTGTTCTTCCTTTTGTTTTCTATTAATAGAAAACTTTCCACAAACCAGGTTAACTAAGGGAAGTGAAGTAAACCCTTTCCACAAACCAGGTTAACTAAGGGAAGTGAAGGCTCTGAGGGTACTAGAACGATAAAAAGGTTCATTCTTGGGTCGGACTCTCAGTGAAGGTAGACGTGCAAAAGTTACGCTCCTGCTCGTCATCTAAAAGGACAAAGGGAGATGAAGCTGGCCTACAGAAAGAGAAAGGACCCCACTAACGTAAAGAGAGAGAGAGACAACGTCCCTTGTATAAAGAGAATCTTCGAAGAGATCTGAAAAAGATCAGCGAAAAATGATTTAGAGTGGTTCCGCACCAGAAGAGTGTCAATACCAAACAGAGAACCCGGGTATTCCTCATAACCTCCTCTATCATACTAAAACTTCTTGCTATTCTTCTTTTCCTTTTTAGTTTATAATTTATTGTAAGTTAGTTGTAAGATTACAGGTCCATCTTTTCTTATTTGTCACGAGCACGTTCTTTTGCTCTGTATTCACTCGATTCCTTGCCCCAGTTTGGGATATTGTATACTATTAAGAGTTGGAATTTGAAAGAATCCTGTATATTGCTAATCACGTGAAAAAAAATAATTGTTGTTATTTTTTTGGTGTGCTGTCTCTCGTGGATTATTGTACGCTCACATGACCATTACACCAGGAGACAAATCACTTTTTTCTTGAAATCTTAGGAGAAGCAAAGGACCAGAAAATGAGAGACCCTAGTGTACACCTTGTACACCCAGAACTTGACACCTGCTTGCACGTTTTCATGTGAACAGAAGGACATAGAACTTCTCTAAGCCCCCCTTATGACGTCCCCTTCTGGTTACCATTTGGACACCTAAGCATTTCATGATCCTTGCCTATGAAAAAATGACAACAGTCAACATCAACCGACAGCACACCATCAAACTCATCGTACAAGATTGCATGCCCAGACTGCCCAGAATGACCAACTACGCACTGAGTGAGCCAGCACCTCCGATACAATGACGACATGATCAGGAAGGAGGGTCAGGTTCAACTCCCAATACCACTAGCTTCATACCTACTGTACTGGGGGGAGTACTGTGGTGATGTTGCTGGCCATAAATCCAAAAATTGCCACCAGAAGAACTCCAAAACCTCAATGGACCCAGCAACACTGATTTGAAACCTTCTTCTAGGTTCAGACCTTGTAATGTCTACACGTTTGATATTGTGTTCATTCAATATTATTGCACCGCATCATATATGTGGTACAATCCAAAAGTTCGGGGAATGCAGTAATCTATGACAACAAAAGCATGTATTTGAAGTTACAGCGTATGAAATGGATTCTACCAAACCACCTCTACATGTTCAGGTTAATTTCACCCATGTCATGTGATTAAACCGCGAGCGCTGCTGTTTTTTTCCGGAGATAGTTACCTTTGTTCTGCGACGTAACCAAAGTGGAGTTTCAAGAACAACCTCCAACATTTCGACTTCACCGTGACCTTTCACCGTAGAATCACCGTACACCTTTCTTAGCAATTTTAAAATCTCCATAGGTGTTTTACCTAAACGCTGACAAAATTTAATGTTGGAGGTTGTTCTTGAAGCTCCACTTTGATTACGTCACAGAACAAAGGTAACTATCTCCGGAAAAAAACAGCAGCGCTCGCGGTTTAATCACATGACATGGGTGAAATTAACCTGAACATGTAGAGGTGGTTTGGTAGAATCCATTTCATATGCTGTAACTTCAAATACATGCTTTTGTTGTCATAGATTACTGCATTCCCCGAACTTTTGGATCGTACCACGTATAACCCTAAGGAATAATAAAAGGAGAAGTTATTAACTCTTTTCTGTGGCCTAGTATTGTACCCTAAGAGAATTCATCATTTCCTCCATATGGAACTTAATAATTAGTTACAAGCTGATGCTACAGTACTGTACCTATAACTTGACTAACTCTCTCTCTCTCTCTCTCTCTCCCTCCCAGGTTGATAAAATAGTAACTGAAATTTTGATAGTAACCAAAATTAATATGACTTAATGTAAAAAATGTATCATAATAAATGAATCTTTTTTTGGTTAAACTTTTGAGCATAATTATTCTTCATCTGAAGTCATTTGGGGCAAGATCACTTGACAACCAAACTGAAATCTTCATATTGAGCATAAATGTGAACATAATGATAAACAATGTTGAAATGGATTACATAACCTGTGTGTGTATATATCTCATATAATAAAATCTAATGAGTCTATGTGTGTTTATTTGAAGATTAATTGTTGTTTGAAAGTTTCAGGAGATTGAAAGTAAAGCATAAAAGTAAATGTTGTGTATTCTGAAACCACCAAACTTTTATTTAAAGAATATCAAAAATAAAAGAAATTCCGATTTCAGATCAAAATCAAGAATTTTTTCTAAAAATACTATAATACAGTAGAGCATCGATTATCCGACCCCCGATTAACCGACCGCGTTCTAGTTGGCAAATTCAAATATCCACTAGTGATGTGGCGCTACAATATTTGGTTATGTCTTAGCTACTTTAATATTATTTTTGTTAACTTTTTGCATGTTTTAGCTGGCAGCACTGGCTCGATCATGAAAAGGAGGCTAGTATTTAAACCAGGCCTAATACACTATACCAGTGATTCTCAAACTTTTTCAATCCACCGCCCCCTTTGTTCCATAAAGTTATACCCAACGTCCCCGTGAGAGAAAGGATTGGAAATATTCTTAGGAAAACTTTTCTATGAATCTCACACTTTGTGCCCTTATCGTACATTGTTCTCGACATCTGGAAACCATTAAATGCAATGTTTCCTCTTATCCATTTGACAGAGGAAAGGGAACTTTTACCTTTGATCACCGTTCAGTACCCTGCCTCCAGCGCCCCCTAGATTTATTTACTGACCACAAGGGGCGTTATCGCCCACTTTGAGAAACGCTGCACTATACTAATAATGTATTTTTTCATACTTTTTGGTTATCCGACCAACCCCAGTCCCCAATTAAGTCGGATAATCAATGCTCTACTGTATATATTTATAGTAGGAAAAAACCAAAATATCAATTCAATATAAAACAGATAGCAAAAAAATGGACTAATGTGTAAATCCAATTCTTATTTGTCAAACCAATGTTTTGCACAAATACATGGGTTATTCAAAAAGTTTCCAGACTTTTTGAATAGCATGCCCCCAGTTGGTTATTTTTTAATCTGCTTGGAGGCGTGTCTGAAAAAACCTTCCGAGTAACATGTTTCAACCTGTTTGTTGATATCTTGTTTTGGTGATTAGTTATGGCTGTTTATGTGAAGGGGTGTTTGTGGGGTTCGTAAAAAAATCGGATCTGCGGAAATGAACTCTTTGAAGGAACAGCGTTGTTCTGTGAAATTCTGTGTGAAACTTGGGAAATCCTTCACAGAAACTTTTGAGTTGATTACCAAGGCTTATGGTGAGGGTGGGTGAAACATCCCCGCCTCAAAAAAACTGGACAAGTTTGCTTAAACATTATGATGATGTTAACTGTTTTTTTCAATACAAAGGGGTTGTGCATCGTAAATACCTACCTACAGGCCAGACAGTCAACACAGAGTACTACTGGGGGGTTATGAAACACCTAAGAAACAAAATAAGGTGAAAAAGGCCTGAACTTTGGAGGAGCAGTGAGTGGTTTTTTCACCATTAAATGCAACGACCGACTCCTTCGTCCCTCAGAACTCATGGGTTTTTAGCCAAAAAAGAAAAAAAAAAAAAGACCACTGTTCTTCCCCACCCACCCTACTCACCTGACTAGCCCCATGCAATTTTTTCCTGTTTCCTGAACTAAAAAACACACTCAAAGGAAAAAGATTTGCCACCATTCCAGAGATAGAAAAAAAACGACGGAGGAGCTTATGAGCATTCGGGAAAAAGCGTTCCAGGACTGTTTTAAAAAGTGGAAACACCATTGGGATAATTGTGTATGTTGGGGAGGAGACTACTTTGAAGGGGACCCTGACAAATAAATTATAAGTGAAGTTTTTTTTTTTGTAATAAATAAAGTTTGGGAACTTTTTGAACAACCCTTGTAATATGATGTAAAATATTTCTGTTCATAATAAAATGTAAAATTTAATAATGACTAATAAAATCATTTAGCAAATTAGAAGAATAAGATGTTTATTAGTTATGAAAAAGTCACAATTAAAAAAGGTCAAAACGACCATCTCATGACTAATTACATTCCATTGTTGAGCATAGCCTCATAGAAATTAAATTTATGCTACAAGTGTTCAATTTTATAAGAAATAATGAAAATGATCAGATTCTAATTTTTATAACAAATCTATAAATAGGCTACTATTTTAAATTTTGATAAACAATTGTGGCTTTATTAAACCTTATTTATTTTCTTTTCTTTACTTTCCTTATACTATCTTCCTGTAGTAACAATTTTACTTCCGTTTTCTGTTTACTTAACCATTATATAAAAAATGAATTATTTTAAAAGTTTTTGTTATGCAGAACATATAGTATATCACATTTAATTTTATAATTATGTTTAAGCTATTAATAGTTAATATTTATTTTTTTTATTTGAAGAATAATTATTTACCTTTCTACTGCTGATACATTAATTAATCGATCTGGATAACGATCCAATACCAAATAATTATCAAGGGAAGGTCTACGAATGCAATTTAACAGACTTTCTCCATGTTTTGAAGCATTACGAATATCATCTTTTAATTCTCTGTATTCTCCACATTGATTTTCTAGCAGAGCCATTGTTGAACCCACATCATTAGGTAATTCTGTTTCCCTTAAACTTCTTTTCATTTCTTTTAGTGCAAGAGAAATTTCTTGAAGATTACTTGAAAATTTTTCTACTGCCTATAAAAATCATAAATATAACATTGTATCATTTTCAATATTTATAAAATTGTATAAATTGAAATGTATATAATTTTATATAATTTTTAAACATTAATAGTATTATAAAGACATTTGTCACAGCAAAAACTGGTTTGGAATAAAAGTACACACATCAAATACCCAAAAAACCAGTAAAAGGAATAAAAGTACACACATCAAATACCCAAAAAACCAGTAAAAGGAATGAAAATATTTACTTATACAAATGTATTTGTCCATTTGTAATAAACATCATCAGGTATTCTGTAAGGAAAACAGATCAAGCAATTGAATACATTTTAAATACAATTAAAGTAGTTCAAAGTGTGGACATGCATAATGTTAGTGTTACTAAGGTAAATTAAAAATTAAAATTTCCTACATGCAGGTGTACAGTAATAAATATACAGAATGGAAGTCCTAGGAGTGTTCTAAACAAGCCCTCCATGCTGTAGAAAATATATCCATCTCTCTAAAGTTGACCACCTTCCAGTTTCTAACAATCTTGTAAATTTCAAGTGCTTTTAAATATTTCAAATGTGTGGATCTAACACCTGATTTGATGAGTGGGTCTATTACATTGGATGTCAGATCCTACATAATTGAAATATTTAGAAGTTCTTGAAATTTACAAGGCCATTAGAAGGCAGTCAACTTTAGAGGAATGGATACACTTTCTACAGCATGGAAATGTTTTGAACTCTCTTAAGATTTCCATTCTGTGTTTTTATTGCTGAACACCTACACATAGGCAATTTAATTTTACAATTTTTAATTTTTACAATTTAAAATGTACAATTTTTAATTTACCTTTGTAATACCATACCATTTTACATGTGCTAGCTTCAAAATACTTTGAATTTTTGTATTTAAATGCATTTGATTGTAAATGGATGACCAAGTAAAGCATTAATCTACTGCTCTGGGGAGACAGAATTGTATCCAGGCAAACCAGCCCAGTAATTTTTCATAGACAGTCTGTTCTGGATAGACTCCATCCCTCGCCACCTGTTACTTCCATTGTGGTCCTGACTGAACCCATAATGATCATGATTAAAAAAGTCTCTTAGTGCCCACAGGATAAAGAGCCAAAAAATGGAAAAATCACACAAATGTAAATGTAGAATTGTCATCTTTTCTTTTTTATCATCAATAACATTTGACAAAATGTTTGTGAAAAATTAATTATATTTATAAAAATTCATATTTATTTTTAATATAATATTTAATAAAATAAATTTTTTCCATATTCATTGAATGTAATATTTATGTTGACAAAATATACATCATATTTAGTAAAAAAATTATACAACACTTGAAAATCTTAAATTTCAACTAATTATACAGAAATAAATAATTTTAAAAATTTAACACAAAGATATTATATATATGATTTTTACATCAAATTAAAATTTAAAAAATTACCAGTCTTTGTTCTATCCAATCTTCATGGTTATATGGAATTGTTCCTCCAAGATCCTCTGTTAATAAAGTTGGGTTAATGTGTTCATGAAGTTCTTCTAGACAACTACATATGACCAGCTAAAAATTTTAAAAAATTATTATTATTATTCAAGAATAAACCCAAAATTTTGAAATTATTAGAATACAAATTAAAGTATTTACTAAATCTTCAGACAGCTGGTTATATAGTAAATAACATCAACAAACCTTTATAATTAAACCAGCAAATAAAGTTTTTAATATATTTTGACAAGCGCTTTCGATCCTGATTGGGTTCTGCTTCAGGTCAAATGTTTTATACACAAAAGTTTGGAATGCTTAAAGAGCAATTCTAAATTTTAAAATCGCTAAAGATTACCTATTCGAACAAATACAAAAATTCCCACCTACGCATTAATATTAACATTAAAAGTTAAAATTAAAACTAACAATAACATTAAAATACAATAAAATATTTTATTGTATTTTAACGTTATTGTTAATTTTAATTTTTGTGTATAGAACATTTGATCTGAAACAGATCCCAATCAGGATTGAAAGCGCTTGTCAAAATATATTAAAAACTTTATTTGCTGGTTTAATTATAAAGGTTTGTTGATGTTATAAAATATATACTATTAAAATAAATTATTATATCAACATTTTGTGTCTTTTATTTTAAATTAGTTTATTCATTCACATGACATCCTCTTTACAGAAGGTTGCAGTTGATGAACAGTTCTTCTCCACTCTTCATAGTTGTAGACTTTTCCCAAGCTTAAGCCAGTCAATTTTTTGATGTTGTCTTGCCATGTTAGCCTAGGTCTTACCTTTCTCCATCTGTCCTCCACTATTCCTTGAACTGCAATTTTTCAATAATAAAAGGATCTTCAGGGAAACTGATGACAGTTCCCCCCTGAGGATCCTCTTATTATATGCCCAGCATATGCTGTTTTTCTTCTCTGGATGCTGACCATCAGGTTTTTTTCCATTCCAAATCTACTCATAACCTCCTCATTCATTATTCTATCTGTGAGCTTGCCAACTAGAGAGGAGGAGATCTTTAGTACTGCGTCAGGATGAACAATTGGTGATATAACAAGGACAGATGAACAATTTTGTGATATAACAAGGATGTTTCTGTTTAGAACTTCCTTGTCAACTAAAATGAAAGTACACCAACCTTTCGTTTTTCACCCCCTTTTTAAATCAATGTTATAATATTCTCTAAAAGGAATAATGTTGTAATTCAGATATTCCTCTTTGAATGAAGTTGTTATATGGCTCAGGTGATATAAGAAATGAATATTAAAAGAATATAAAGGGTCAACCATTTTGGTAGAGTGAAGGGAAGAAGTTTCATCCCCTTTCTGTTAAAGAGGAAGCAAACTTCCTTTCTACTGAACTTTTATCACCACTTTCATCACCAAGTTTTGACATCATCTGAAGGTTTAATCCCATAGTTTTACCCCTTGCAACTCATTGACATAAAGCAAATCCATCATTTTGATTGGACTAAATCCGAAAATATTATCGAATTTTGCGCTCAAAACGGAAAGTTTGCCATCGGCCTTCAGAGAGAAGAAGAGCAATAGAAAAGGCTACTCCAGGAGTTTGCCAACAGTCTCTCACAAGAGGAAGACAAACAAAAGGGTTCTTTGGAGTTTATTGTAGACCTCCACAAGAAGCTGAACTCCAGAAAAAAGCACCCCATAGTCCACAATATATCAGAAGGAAACTGTATCCTGAATTCGTCGCTGATCTGCAAGTATTATAGCTTCTACATGAACTTTAATTAGAAGATGGCATACAAGACTACGAGAATTCTACATATCGTCTAAAATGTTAAGGTAGTATAACATCGAATTTATTGTAAACTCTCTCTCTCCATGAGATAGATATAAGATAGTATAGTTAGACCTCGATATAATTAATCGCTTCCATTTATTGTAACGTATCTCATGTGTATTTGTAACTTTTATTTTTCATTTCATTAAATATTTTATTTGTTAATATGGATTTATCTCTGACTCATCATCTACCTATGTCCTTCCAAACTTACTCTCGACCCTCCCACTCGAAGTTCCTCACGAATAATCTTTACGCATGGTAATCCACGTCAGAAAACTGATTACCTGGCATCAGGGCCTGACAGGAGACAAGATTTTACAATCATATATCTCCACCTTTTTTTTTTTCACTTATTTAGGAAGCCATCCCTTTGACAACTGAGGGTTAATCAGACAATTAACTGCCCGAGTAAGCAGTATCGTGATCACAACGATATCCTTTACCCCCGGCTAGCCCCTCACATTTTTGTAAATGTGAGGGGCATTACAAAAATAATGAACAAATAAAAACTGCATAAATATTCAAGAAAATAATTATTTTTATAAATAAAAAATACATCTATTATCTGCTTTTCTACATTTTTGTTATAAAAGTTCTTTCTTCAAATAACAAACAGTAATTAATCTATCAGTTAAATGTCAATTGATTTACATTGTAAATTCGTATCTCATTCCTTCAATCTTCCAAAGCAAATGTGTATATGAAATTTCTATGATATTGCTAATACTGAATGACTTATGATCAGTCAACTTCTATTGATAGCTATACTTGTGATCCCGATGAAAAAAGTTTCAAAATGCACTTTATTTTATTTTTTCTATTTGTTTTATAAATAATTTTGCTTATCATAGTCTTTTTTAAACTTTAGATGTTTTTAAAAATTTCTATCATGTTTATATCTAATGTTGTCCAGATCTGCTAAATTAATGACAGTTCAAAGTTTAATATCTAAACAGATGCTTTTGATAAAGAACAAATAAATCACAGTACATAAAGTAATGTGTCATTTTGACTACTTACAACAGAATTTTTATAAAGAACAATTAATTTAAAAGAAATTCTTTCACTAAATTAATTTATGAACTAAAATATTTTCATAATTTTTACAATAAATTTAAAGTTATCAATATTTATAGATTACAGATATAAACAACAGAAAATGATTTTCTCATTAAATTTAAAAACTTTTAAAGCCAGCAAAAATAAGATATTAACATTACAAGATATTTAAAGAACACTTCTACATTATTGTAGAAGTGTTCTTTAAATAATATTTTTTTAAAACCAAATTTTATCAGAAGAATGAATGAATAGATTTTTACAGACTGCTATGTATATTATACTATCCTCAGTATTTAAATAATATGATAGTATGGACTATTTAATATTGTAAAGAACTGAGTCCGAACCTTATTTTTTATTTTATTATTATTTCCGTTTTATTATCTTTTTGTTTGGGGTTTATGTTTATTTAGGACGAAGGTTCCCCACCACTCTCTTGTTAGTAATGAAAAATGAAGATAAAACAACTCACGGAGAAATAAGCGCCATAGGAAACATCTTGCGCACTTGCGCTGCCCGGCGGAAGTAACAGTCCGCAGAAAAAAAAATGGAGGGGGGAGTCCCCACAATCACTAGTAGAGAAATACTTGATAAACCGTCTTAAACATCCCAGAAAATTATGATAAATATTTTGTAAACGATTTATAAGCTTTGTTGGAAACTTAAAGCTGCCAGAACAAAGTTAATGTTAGCAACTAAGTATGTAAATAAGAGGAGTAACCCAGCTCAAGTGTGACGTCACCTCACAGTATAAAACCCGTACGTTAACCGAAGAAGGAGAGGTGATTTCCAAACCGAGGTGAATTCCAAATCGAGGCGACTGTGAGAGCGAGGTTAATTCGAAAGCGAAGTATTTTCTGATAGAAGTCCAGATTGATAATTGGACGATCCAAGGTGTTAAAGAGGAGTTCGATTGACGATTTGACGATATCGAAAGGATTGAGGAAAGTTTCTTCGTATAGTGAGGTGACGGATAGACGTTTAATTAGTAAGAGATATTGTTCATAGTTTCTAAGTATTTGATTGTCGAATTTCAAGGGGAATTACTATTAAGTTAAGCTAAGTAGCTGAGTTTATTGTCGGGTTGACTTGTTGATTTTCGTTAATAAATTTTGTTTGGATTATTGACATTTGTACGTAGTACGTTCTAGTTGCTAATTAAATATATTTGAACTTTTGATCTGACTTGATATTTATCGTTATTATTACTAATCTCTCGGTGCACGCTTAAAAGCCCAGGCCTGGCAAACTAATCTCAAATCCGCGTAAAGTACCCGTTAGGTTAACGGAAGTTTTACCGACCGTAATTATAGTCGGTTTCCTAAGATACTAAAAAAAAAAATAGTACTTTACAATATGGTCTTCTATATTACTTATTTGGGCAAAATTATATATACTAATGTATATCCTGGACAATCAAGTGTTATTACATTGTGCCAGTATTTTGGGGATGACCCATATCTTCGTCAATAGAGCAAATGCCTTATTGCATAACAAGTAGCATAATGTAAATCATACTATTTGTGATGGATTGATCTAAGGATAAAAATGCCTAAAAAATATACTGGCCTATCTAAAATTTTCTTTTTTTGGATGATCTCTTCTTTCACATATCAAATAGTTCAAAGTTAAACTGATGGCAGAGAAAAGTAAAAAATATCAGATCTATGCAAAACAACAAATTTAAAATAAAAATGATATATAGTATTGAGTGAATATTGATAAATTGATGCTATTATTGGAGAATAAAAGCTAAAATACCATGTAAATATTTTTGGGCTGCAATTTTCAAAAATTTAGACCTATAAATTCCCACTGGTGTCCATCTGTCCTTCCTAAATCTTGAGAATGGAGTGAGATAGATGAAAGTTGAGACAGGTATGGAAAGTGTAGTGGCAGGTGGCCCTAATTAACTTCCAGTGCAAACCTAGAAGTCACGTTATTTCAATTCAAAAATTTTCTCCTGAATGGAGTTAGAGGACTGGCATGACTCTTGTGTTAACAGAAAAAGTATGATGTACAGGGGCAAGACACTACTAAAATTGAAAACACTGTGACATTGTCACAATAAATAATAGGTCATATCATTTTGCATTACAGCTTAATCCATTACTAGTTTTCCAAAGATTGTTTACAAATCAGCAGGTAGTCAGATATTTACAGCAATATAGAGCATTTGTATATTTTATAAAACATAAGTGAAAGTAAATACCTTGAATCTAAATTCTTCCTTGAAAAATTTATTGCTGACTTCAGATATAGCTTTCTGGAAGAATCCTAATGGTCTCAAGACAAATACAACATGGACATTTCCTGGAAAATATCCCTGAAATCAAAATTGCATAAATGAAATACAGTATTTGTTAGATATAAAGGGCAGTTATTAAAATATATTCTATTGAAGCTAAAATTATTGACACAACATGTACTGTTTCTTATTTTAAAATACATAAAAAAAAAGAAAGCTTATCTTTAACAAACAAAAAATCTATTTCTAATGCATCAAAATATTAAATGAATATAGAAAATCACAAAATTCTGTTTGATTGTAACATTAAGAACAGACTTCATAGCTGTGCTCCATGAACTTGTGTGTCCTATATGTCCCTAGGCTTGTGGGGTCTGAACACCAAAAGCCCATTCACAACTTAGTATAGAAAATAACTGTTATTGACGACTTATTAATCTGTGAAGTGTTTCAAAAACAGATTTTATGGGACATAACAGAAATAAATAATCTGCATATACTAAACATTATAATGCACATTCAAGACCTAGCACATCACTTCTGCTCTTATTCTGAGATATAGAGGAATAGGGTAGTGGTGCCATCCTGGGTAATACTACCACCCTCAGTAACTAGTTCTGTTTGCATCAAAAATCTGCCAACATTGCCAAAATCTTGCTAACATTGCCAATAATTAATGGCTACAATTGCAAAAATGTGCAGTTGAAGCCATTAGGTTGCACTTCCATGTACAGTACTGCAATGTTCATTTTTGTGCATTGATGCTGATGATAACATCATTTTTTACTTGTCTAAAAAATCAAGATATGAAGACTTAAGAATCTCTTTTGTTTTTATCATTATTTTTTATGAAATACTTATTAATGAATAAGTTGGCATTATGTAACAGACTGCTTCACACGTTGTAAGGAACTGAGTCCGAACGTTATTTTTATTTTATTATTATTTCCGTTTTATTATCTTTTGTTTGGGGTTTATGTTTATTTAGGACGAAGGTTCCCCACCACTCTCTTGTTAGTAATGAAAAATGAAGATAAAACAACTCACGGAGAAATAAGCGCCGTAGGAAAACATCTTGCGCACTTGCGCTGCCCGGCGGAAGTAACAGTCCGCAGAAAAAAAAATGGAGGGGGGAGTCCCCACAATCACTAGTACAGAAATACTTGATAAACCGTCTTAAACATCCCAGAAAATTATGATAAATATTTTGTAAACGGTTTATAAGCTTTGTCGGAAACTTAAAGCTGCCAGAACAGAAAGTTAATGTTAGCAACTAAGTATGTAAATAAGAGGAGTAACCCAGCTCAAGTGTGACGTCACCTCACAGTATAAAACCCGTACGTTAACCGAAGAAGGAGAGGTGATTTCCAAACAGAGGTGAGTTCCAAACCGAGGTGAATTCCAAATCGAGGCGACTTTGAGAGAGAGGTTAATTCGAAAGCGAAGTATTTTCTGATAGAAGTCCAGATTGATAGTTGGACGATCCAAGGTGTTAAAGAGGAGTTCGATTGACGATTTGACGATATCGAAAGGATTGAGGAAATAGTTTTCTTCGTATAGTGAGGTGACGGATAGACGTTTAATTAGTAAGAGATTTTGTTCATAGTTTCTAAGTATTTGATTTGTCGAATTTCAAGGGGAATTACTATTAAGTTAAGCTAAGTAGCTGAGTTTATTGTCGGGTTGACTTGTTGATTTTCGTTAATAAATTTTGTTTGGCTTATTGACATTTGTACGTAGTACGTTCTAGTTGCTAATTAAATATATTTGAACTTTTGATTTGACTTGATATTTACCATTGTTATTACTAATTTTTCGGTGCACGCTTAAAAGCCCAGGCCTGGCAAACTAATCTCGAATCCGCGTAAAGTACCCGTTAGGTTAACGGAAGTTTTACCGACCGTAATTATAGTCGGTTTCCTAAGATACTAAAATTAAGTACTTTACAACATTCTGTTCTCAAATCTAAAAGTTCTTTGCAATATTATGTGGGTAGTGTTACCATAATAATTGGGATAATACTGCCATATGATTGTATTACCAAGTGCATTCATTGTAACTTTTATTATATGTAAGTCTTAAAAATGCTTCCCAGATTCCAGCTTGCACTGAAAAGTTTAACTTTAATGTGACTGACTTATCCTTGCCATTAGTCATTTTAAAGAATGATGATAATCACAATAAGCAACATTTGACTATTTCCACTAAAACCTAAATATTGAAGAACTTTTTAAATTAACTTATGTTAATTTTGTTTATATGTTAAAAGATCTATTTCTATTGTTTATGTAAAATTTATGTAAAACAGCAGAAGCAAATAATAAATAAATTAACAAAATAAAATGGTTTGAATCTACTTCTATCTCAAACAATTGCACTTAAAATTCAATGTTTGGCTGCAGCTGGAGTTAGTGCTGTCATCAGGATACCTGCTCCAAAGCTTTGCTAATAGCTAGTTTTACTCATGCATGAATGATACAAGGGTACTAACTTAGACTAGCCCATTTTTAAGTAATGGTGATGCTTTTAAAATATGCAGTCAAGTGACAAGTTACTCGGTAGAGCTACTAATATATAATCTTGTCAGAATTTTTTTTAAAACAAATCTACAAACTACAGACAAGCAATATTAATAAGAGTATCAGATCAATAATGAGTAAACACTACAATATTTTCAGAATGAATATATATCTTCCATATCTCAATGCTGCTGGACCACTGCTTTTTATAATTTATGCTATGATAAAAATAACACATTATAAAACCAGTCAAATTCTGGTATTAACAGAATATTTTGACACTGATAAAACTGAATTTGTTAAAAATTTACTATAAATCACTTTCATAAAAGAATATCCCAATGCAGTGAACATAATACAATTATAGAAGAATTTTAAGTTTTCACAAATAATTTGTGCTATAACTACTAATGATGCAACAGTAATGAAAAATGAAAGAAGTGGACACTAAATTTATTTAAAAAAACTGTTTCAATGAAATTTTTCTTCTGTATTGTTCAAGAAATACTCATCAGTAAAACTAAGTGTATTACTTATAAGATGTAAAAACACTCCACACCAAGCAATGATACAGAATTAACAACACAACTATCTATTCGCATTACAGAAAAGGCTTATTTAAGTGAGTATTTTCAACAGTTCATAACTGTCCTCTTCAGGCTTTATTATCATATACAGAGAACAGAATAATACTTTTTGAAAAATGGAATACAAATGGTAAAGAACATTTTTCAAAATTGTTCCTTGTGCATAAGCATGGAATACAATTGAAATATAAAAGTAAGTAAGTAAATAACTATTAATTGATATAGCAATAGCTTTTACATGGGAGTTAATAAAAATTTTACACAAAGTTAAGTATTTGAACAAAAAAGTTATACAATTTGTACAGCATTGACATACTGAGACTATCATCTAGTAAATTAATAGGATTGAAATCAAGTCAAAAAATAGATCTTATTTCGGAAAGCAGTACACACAACGAGAACAGATGATCTAACAAAGGGTTACAAACATTTTACAAAAAGAGCATTCAACATTATTCAATATAATGATTCATTTTTCCTTTTAAAGTAATTGAGTATCTATTTAGACAAAGCTGAATAATTAATGATTTAATTTTATAATTTATATTAGATAGTAGATAAAAAGATGGACGCCAAGAGGTTTTCTCCAATGTTTTGAAATTATATTCTTTCTCCCACAAATAAGACACTTCCCAAGGCCAATATATTTCTCTTAATCTTTGCTCACAGGTTAAAAAAAATTAATTTTCATTAGCAAATTCCAAACAACTGGCAAAAGATAGACCAAGATTGTTTAACAATTTTTTAACAGTGGTGAACCACAACTGCTGGGAAGTGATGTTACTGGTTGACAATAATTTGTTATATATCAATTGTCCATAATCACTACTCAGTAAAAAAATGATTTTATGCCAGAATCAAAGCAAACACAGAGACAAATTAACAGCCAGAGTAGGCCTACCCAATTCTGTTCTTATCACAGGCCCTGGCACAGAATGATTTAAACAAAAAACTTGTTTGAAGAAAAATAATTGTATTTTTTCCACTTTGTCTACCAACAATCTTCTCTATATGGGAAATGCATATAAAATGCTCAATCTAATTAATGTGTCGAATAACCTGAAATGATTAAGTGAAGAAATTCTTAGTTTGATAAAAGCTTGATGAGATTTGAATTTTTGCTTTAGCATCTAGTATAACTTTTTCCAGGTGCAAAGAAAATGAACCGAGTGGTAAAATGAATACCTGGATATTTAAAGTGTAAAACAATATCCAATTTATGATACTCTAAGTAAAATTTATCAGATTTTTTAAGCTTGCCACTCCTTCAGAAAATCATTATTTTCGTTTTTTTGAGATTAACTGATAGCCTTGGCAATATAATCTTGGCAATATTTATGAATCAAATTTATTCTTTCCTGAAGAGATACTACTGGGTTAGTCAACAAAAGAACATTGTCCACATATAAGAGGCTATTTATATTTATATGTTGGACGTAACAAACTCTGTACTAAAAAGTGTTTCTTCTATTAAATAACATGTACTAGAAAACAAATTTTTAAGTAAATTAGTGAAATTTGTTGAAAGACCTATTTATCTTAATTTAAACCATAGTATATCATGATGAACAGAATCGAAAGCTTTTTTTAGTCTATAAAACCTACATAAAATTTTTTCTATTTTTTTTGAAAGTGTGGATTGAATAATTCCGTTTAAAATGAACAAATTATATTCTACTCCTTTATTCTTTACAAAAGCTCCTTGAAAAGAAGTAATGATGTCATACTCTTCCATCCAGAATTGAAGATGATTTGCCGATATGGTTGAAAACAATTTTCTTAGTACACTGATTAATGCTATTGGCCGATAATTACTTGAAACTGATCTACTGCCATTTTTATATAACATTTTTAAGTTAATTTGTTTCCAAGTTGCAAGAAATTCACAGTTTGATTTAAATAAATTGAACATATTTAGAATATCACTGAGTATTTCAATGGAAAAATATTTAATCATTTCATTTTGAATATTATCTAAACCTGGTGATGTACAAAGTTTTAGTTTTCTGACTGCATAATCTAATTCCGAATGAGAATCTGGATCATCTAAGAGAGGAATAGGAATATAATATATATATAGTTGGAGGTGTAATTTATTGGTGTGATTTATTTGGTGAGAAAGATGTGAATATAGTAGGAGTTTATAAAAAAACATAACCGTATGAAGACCAGAAAAATGTTCTCTCAGGAAGCTGAGCCAAACCTCACTTGGAATTACACTTACATAATTTCTCTTGGTTCTGAATTTGTTAACTATAAACCAAAATTTTTTTGAACTTTTTGTACATTGTAATTGTAGATTAATTTTGGCCCTAAATAGCTTTTTCTTAGCTTTACATAATGATTTGCAACTCTTGTTTAATTTATAATATTCTTATAATAAATCTCTGGTCTTATTTTTATGGAATAAAAAACAATTCCTTCTTTCATTTAATTGTAAACATTCCACAACAAACATTGTTTATCAAACAGTTTTATTAAATAAGTCATTTTAAACAGTCCACATTGGGCTGCTGAAGTTAGTAAAATTTTTGAAAATTTCAAGTAAAAATCCTGAACATCCAATAAAAAACTCATCTTTAATGTTTTATACAATGAAATAACTTGCATAAGATATTTTCCAAACATATCCTGTTTCCATATGTAACGTGCCTTGTATAATTTCCATAATATAGATTTTTCTGAATTAAAAATAAGAATTGTTGAGATCGGAAAGTGATCAGAACTAAATTTGTCAAGTACGGTTACATTGAAAATGTACCGTACTTGACAAATTTTACTTGTATCTAGATTTACATTTAGTGATATCAGATCTATTACTGACATACCATTGGATGAAACAAAAGTAAAATTGGCTGGATAATCATTAACACTGTAGCCATTTAAAATATACAAATCCATAGGATTGAATCAACTGTAAATATTTTTTTCCCTTTGAAACATCTGGATAAGTTTCTACTCCTCAAATACATGCACTGTGATAAAGGAATGTTTGAATTTTCCCAATTTTTTTCATATCCTTTATATCCTAAATATACATGCTGTGATCATTATATATACAAGTAACCTTTTTATTTTTTTCATCCAAAGAAATTTCTATAGCATTGGGAAATCTTGTACCAGATGTGGGTGGATTTAATTGTCTTCCGTGCAATCTTTTATCAATATCTATTCCTAAATACAGTAGAGCGTCGATAAGTGGAACGTCAGTAAGTGGAACGATTTTCAGTCGGACTGTATCGTGCTGAATCGAATGTTTTTGATACTAAATTTACTTCTAAAGTATAATTTTCATGTTTTTTATATTCTTTAATATATTTATTTTGTTTGTACAAAATGCAGAAATAATTTTTAACGATACGATAGCCTCGATGATCATTATAAAAATTTTCGTTAGGCTTAAAATCGACGAAAATTCAACACGAAGCGACACGCAACGGAGAAAAATTCAACAGGAAGCAATATGCAACGGAGAAAAATTTGAACAGGTTAATGTATTTTTTCGTACAAAGTCGGAAACTGGAACAAATCATTAACTGGAAGGACCCCAGTCCCCAATTGGTTCCACTTATCGACGCTCTACTGTAATGAGGATGAGGAAGAGTACATAAAAATTGAAGATTAAAAGGATTAAAGCATCTCACAACTCCTTCAGCAATCCTATAAAAATATAGTCTTTTCCTACAGATATACAGTTGACATTAGCTTCCAGATTTAGTAATTGCATAGGTGCTGTCATTTCGCCTCATCTACACAAGACATCACAGAAATAATTATTTCTCTGATTACCTAATATTGCCTATCTTCCCATTCATGCAACTGGTTCAAGTTTATACTTGGCTGAATGTGAATATTTTAAATACCAAAATTTGACACATCTGTTTCCTACTGTAACAAAGTAATTTTCACTTGAATTAAATGATATGGCTTTAACTTCACAAGAAACTTTATTTGAAGCTATCTTGACATTTGATTTCCATTCCCATATATTAACAATCATGTCATGTTTAGTTATTCCTGATTGTAAGTTAGATTAGGGTCTCTAAGCTTGATTTTCAGTTAGGTTATGATAAGTTAGGTTAAATTAGAGTAGGGATAAGAGACAAAAAAAAAAGAGCTAACTACATTAAATATTACAGTAAAGTAAATAATTATATTTATCATAACTATTTAAGCATTTAATGATGCAAAAAGCTAATGTTGCAGGAGATTAAATTATGATGATTAAATGATTTAATGTCTAAAATGTATAAGATTTCTTTTACAAAAAGTAAGCTGAAATTTTTACATTTTTACAGAAAGTTTTACAAATTTTTACACAGTTAAAAAAATGTGTTTTAAGCCCAAACTAGTTTAAAGGAAAATTCTAATGCAGATCTAACTAAATCAGTAGTATACCTTCTATGTAAAATATTTTTTTGATATTCTGCTATATGATATTGAAACATCATCAGGAAGGAGAGCCTATGTTTTTTTAAACTGAATTTACTTGATAATATTCAAACTATACACTTAAATTCAACATTCTGTTCTGTTCAAATTTTTTCCTGATGATGATGATAATGATAATGTTAACTTGTATATTTTGTATTTTTTTGCTTTATCACCCATTAAAATATTTAATGTCAAAAGACAGGATTTCTTTCATATTTTAAACAAAAAATTAACATTACATGACACTTTTACAGCAATTGTTAGATGGCATATTCTAATCTAGTATCCATTAGACCAGCACAGTATTAGACCACTGATTCCCAAACTTTTTTGAGGCACTGCTCCTTGGTTTCATAAACTTATGTTATACCCAATGCCCCCTAACCCATTTTCTCTTGTGTGAGAAAGGCTTGGAAATATTTTTAGAATATCTTTCCTATGAACCTCACACATTTTTCTCCACATCTGGAAACCATTAGATGCAATGTTTCTTCTTACCTGTTTTAACAGAGGCTAGAAAAAGTTGTTAGTGACCCCAATCCTCACCTATGATTATCTATTCAGTACCCTACCTCCAGCACTCCCTTCCACTCACTTGCTTTGTTTCACCCCCCTAGATTTACTCATAAACCCACAGGAGGCAAACTTTTTATTTATTATATCATGCCTAGGCTTTCATAAGGGCATAATGCTAATTCCCAACATATTGTAGAAACAAAAAAAAAATGTCTCAAAATTTGAAATATATTTTTATAAAACTTGATTGTCATAAGGTAAATAAGGTAACATTAAAGACATTTTAAAATGAAATTTATCGTTTATCTCTGTTAAGAACAGAAATTTAGTGGGTTATGTTCTTATGTTTAGATCATCTAAATAATAACATTGTCAAATAAGGATGAACACAAGGATCTGTCAGTGTATTCCTCTTAATTCCAAATTCAATAGTGCTATACAATCAATCTGAGACATTTAACTTGTCATCCAGTTCATCCTCCTCATCTGTACGTAGAATGTCTTCAACTGGTAGGTTCTGTCTAATTTGAGCATCACACTCCCTTTTTTTTTTGTATTTCATTTGGAATTATTCCTGTGGTGCACAACTTCATAAGGTTCTTGTATTTTGCAAGTAAAATTGATAGAGTATCATGATAACATCTAGGAGTAATGTTAACTCCACAGTTGTCTTCTCTGCATTCCTTGTTTTGCTGGGATTTCCAACTTCCAACTTTCTGGCTTTTTCTGGGTCTACCAACAGGTTTTGTTTAGAATTCACTTGTGGCACTCAACAGAACCTCATAGACTTTTGCATTGTCTTTCAGGGAATATTGTAGGAAAAATGATGTCACTCCCTTTTTTAAACCACACAATATCAAACCTTCTTTCATTTGAGTCTTCTTGGTTTTTCCTTGTGCTGTCATTTCAACATCATCATGAATTAGTGCTTGCTAAAGGACTTTCCAGTCAAGAAAGTCTGTGCGCTCTAGCTTTAGAACCATGTACAGCTTATTTTTCCTTGCAAATCT
Organism: Centruroides vittatus; assembly: GCF_030686945.1. Lineage (NCBI taxonomy): Eukaryota > Metazoa > Arthropoda > Arachnida > Scorpiones > Buthidae > Centruroides > Centruroides vittatus. The sequence goes on along the minus strand of NW_027122708.1, from coordinate 1,015,039 downwards.
AATTATAGGTACCCATGTTGAAGGCACCCAAATTATTTGATTTTTGGAATATGTCTCAATACATCGAGCGCATACTGTCACAAGTACAGTACTTGTGGTCAGGTGTAGCAGGTAATGTATGTTAACTTCTTTTATAGCAGAAAAGTTTGGACATAAAAAGAATTGTGTAGTTAGAAATTGGCAATGCTTGTTCTGGATGCAACATTTCAGTTTACAGCACTTCAGAAATAGTAGTGAAGTTTGGAATGACAGCAACATGTAGGTTAAGCCAATATGTTAATGGCTATAACTTATGCATTATAATTGAAACAGTTATATCTTTTTGCAAGATAAAGACAAGAATATCAACAATGTAATCTAGATATATAACCATACTAAATTATAAGGTTTCTCATTTCCCGGTCTTTTGCTTGTCCTGGGATTTTAAGAAAAAAGTGATGTTTCCTGAGATATAATTAATTATTTTTAAGATATAAAATAAATCTCAAAATTGAATGATATAATTATTTTTCATTTTTTAAAGTAATTAATATGTTCTGCAACCTCCAAAATCATAATATTAATAATGCTGTGTAAATATATATTAAAAATTACCTTTGAATTACATAGCAATTTTCACAAATAGAAAAAAATTTATTAAAGTTTGTTAAAAACTGCTTACAACAACAATAATCGAATAAAAACAAAAGAAAAAAGCCTTTTAACTGAGTTTAAAATTTAAAGAAAAAAATGAACTTCTAACTTAGAAGGTAATTTTCATTTTTAAAATAAAACATAATACAAAATATTATTGTACATTTTAATAAGATTTTAAAAAGCAAAGATGGTCAATACAGTCACCAACCTGTTTATTTATAGCGGTCTTTTTTGTGCGATTTTTTATTTTGTGCGGTATAGTTGGCGACTAGTCTCATGCGTTTTGTCATGTCTCATGTTGACTTATTATAGCTAAATAAACTTATTATAGCATAAATGAACCTATTATAGTAATATTATTGCATGAATATGCGAAAAATGAAATAATTTATTTTTTAAGTCAACAAAACACCACCGGGACAAAAAATATGTAAAACAGATGATAGACGAGACGATGCAGTCAAGTGCTGACATCTGTTGTCAATAAATTCTACGTCTGTTTTAATTACGTTAATTAAACCTTCAAAGTGCTTTCACATTCCTAGACCATTAAGATAAGATTCATTTCAAAGCGTAAATTGAAGGTAAATGTACTGTATTATTTTTTCTATTTAGATATAAAATTTTAGGATTTTTATTTTGTTTAGACATAATCCCTGAAAATGAATAAGGGCAAAAACAAAGCAAAGAGGAAGGTAATTTCCTTAGAGACTAAGACTACGATTTTAAAACGAGTTATTTTCTATGTGAGACTTTTTTATGCGGTCCCTATTCACCGCATAAAAAAAAATATTTTTTTAATTGTGTGCTGAAAACTATTTTTTCTATACCACCGTGAAGTTTTGTGCGATTAAGTTATTATATTAACTTAAGTGCTTCTCTGATATGAAAAGAATATTCTTTTCACAGAAGCACCGAATAGCATGAAAACTAGAATAAAATAAGCATTGATATTATCTCTCCCTCAAATTTACAATATATGAAAGGATATCGATTATTTATAACTTATAATCTTTAATAAAATACAACGATAAATCATGGAATGGCAAGATATGAATGATATCATTGCTACATTATAATTGTCAGTAGTATGCAAGTAGAACATTCAGAACATGCTGTAAAAACATACATTTATTCATTAACTTTATTCTTTTATGTCTTTATAATCAAATTATTATTATAATTTTATTTTATTTTCTTACGTTTTACAAGTGAACTAAGATAAAACTGTCGTAAGTATGAAAATTAGTGTTAACCAAGGAACCAAGGCCGAATCTGCACATAAGCTGAACAAGCTGGAGGTTAGAGCTCTCGTTATGAGTCTATAGCTTATAAGGTCTCACATTTTAACATGTTTATTGTTATTTGGTGAATGGAAAGTGCTTGTTAGATGTTAGTTTAGGGCCACAACAAGTTTAAGTTCAAGCCTTCTTATCGTATTATCAGGTAGAGTACAATGTAAAGTTATAATATATCCGAAAAATAATTAAATAATTAACTTTCTTCTATGCGGTTTAATATGCCTTTAAACGTATTTCACGTGACTTGCCGTTAATTCGTGATGCGGCATACACCTTTAGGCGTAATTAATCAAAAAAATTTGATTATTTTGCGTTATATTCAATTTTCCAGCGATCTAGCTTTGATTCGCGCTTCTGTAGGTCGATTGACTTTGTTTAAGCCAAAAAGTGTTTTGTGACCACCCCTGGGCCTAAATATTTCAATAAAATGGACCCCTACCATTCTACAGCAAATCTTCCCAGTTAACTACACAGTTGACTGAAAACAATCAAAGGGAAACTCCTTCTACAGTTTTATTGGGTATCTTCTGTCTTTGTTGACATTACTTTAACTAATCACAGACTTGTGAAAGGAAAATTTACCACGAAAAGTCCCAAGTAAAATGTAAACAATCACAATAAATCTGCTTTTTAAATCGTTTTTAAGCATTAATTAGCTAATTTAATGTACTTAGACATTAAATTAGCTAATTCTACAATATTTTCGGTTAGTAAATATGTTTTAAAAACTATCTAGCAATTAAATATTTCCAGGAAACTCCACCTCCCTATAGTAAATCTATGGAAGATCTTGCTGTTTAATTGGCTTTAAAAATTTTCTACGCCTATTAAGCTCTAATTGGTAATTTATATGATGACTGAATCAACTTCAACGAGAGTTTTTTTTTAAACCATTTGGTCGGGATTTTCCCGCGAAGAACCAATCCATGTGATTAAAGTCAGAATGTAAACAAACGTTAAAAGATAGCTATATTCATCATTTTTGAGCCGTAATTCTACTAGTTTCCATGTTATTTGACTTTATTTAGACAAGAAGATTTCTTATCAAAAGCTTCTATCTGAAAAATTTACCGAAAAACTCATTACTTCCGGATATTGCGTAATTGCAGGAAAAAATTAACTAATCGCTTATTTTAGTGTATTATTGTATAAAGCATTGGAAAAATATAAAAAAGTGTCAAATATTCACTATTTTAAGCAGAAATATATAATGATAAACTTTAACGTGTTGCTTTACGATAACAATCATCCCCTCTCCCTGCTAAGTAATTAGAGACATAGTGTAAAATAATGGCAATAACTTCTCCCCCGCTCTAGCTAGAGAGCTGCAGTTTCTTTTATTTAAAAGAAGACAGATGTATCTAACTAACAAATGTACAAAGTTTAGCGATTCTCTGTAAATTAATTTTTTTTTTCTTTTGTTCATAAGCTTCAAATTTTCATATTATTTTAAATTTCTATTAAACTAAAAATTAAACAATCGTAAACTGTGATATTTTTTTTAATCAAACACAAAAAACAGATTAAACATAGCGCGATTTTGAAGAGAAATATCGCGATTTAAAAATTATCCAAAAACTGCAAAAAATGCGCCACATGACGTAATTCCACTCAATTATTTGCTGTAGATCGCCAGCATGGAAAGGATTTAATAAACAATAATTTAGTAGCATAATTGTTATATTGTTTAAGTATTAAACAATAATATTAATAAGACTACATTTTTACAAATTGATATTAAATTGAGAATGAGCGATCAGAAAGGAAATAGATGGAAATCCCTCAGGAGTAAGACCGAGATTCATCGTGATGAAAGACAAGAAGCAATAATAAATCATCGAAAAGAAAAACAGGCAATTTTGCTTATGGAGAGATAAGGCATTACTACTGATTATGATCCTTCTAAAATTATCAAGAGATTAGAAACGATAAAAGAAAACATCGCACTTAACCTAAGCACTGTCCCCGATGAGTGCTGTCTGAAGATATTCCGAGAAATTCAAAAAGGCCTTGAGATAAATCAAGAGTTAACTCTTGATTGCGTAATCAATTCTGGAATCGTACCTATATGTGTACAATATCTGAATCATACAGATAAACCCGACTTAACTCTCATACCAGCTGAGATTTTAGTTCATTTATCTTCGTGTGAACTTCATCATACTAAAATGGTTGTTGAATCGGGTGCTCTGCCTGTTTTTATACGATGTTTATCGTCTATTTCGGATAATATACGTGAATTATCTCTTATGGCATTAGGAAATATTGTCTTAACATCATCATGATTTTGCAAACTTAGTAATTCAGAACGGAATTTTTCAACCACTTTTCGAATTAATTTCATTCAAATGTCCAACGCAAATACCAGTTTTGAAGCGTGCTCTATGGGTCCTTTCTTGTATCGTACGCAAAAGTAAAGCCACTCTCGTTTCAGAAAATAAACAACTCTTTTTTCCAGTTCTTTGTCAATATCTGTTTTATGATGAACCAATCATCGTCAGTCAATCTGCTTGGGCGCTTTCTTACTTGATAAAATCGGAACCTGATCTTATACAGAAAACAGCTAATTCCAGTATCATCTTGCACCTCAAACAACTTCTAAATCACCAGAGAGAGATGATATAATAATGCCAAGTTTACGAGTGATTGGTAATGTGGCTGCGAGTGACGATATTGCAACAGAGTCCATCCTCAACAATGATATTCTCCTTTGCTTCCATCATCTTCTAGAGCATAGAAACTTTAAAATTCAGACAGAAGTGGCTTGGGTCCTGTCAAATATTACAGCAGGGACTACCGAACAGATCCAATACGTTCTGAATATTGGATTAATGGCACCCGTCAGACAGATCTTAACCGTCGGAAATTACAAAGCTAGAGTGGAAGCTATGTGGATCGTGGCTAACATAGATTATAATAAATGTGAGACACAAGTCAAGTTTCTGATTGAGATGGGTGTTATACCCCCTTTATGTCATATGCTGTACGCATCCGATCCAGAAATTATCTCCAATATTCTGGACATTCTGAAAATTGTAGTGAAGGTTGCAGATGCGACTGAAATGGAAGAAAAAATTCGCATGATGATAGAAGAATCTAGCGGCTTCGAAATTATAGAAAAGCTGCAATATCACGAAAATCTCACGATTTCTAAACATTCTGTCGAATTAAGTGACATGCTACACTCAAAAAATCTTAATAATAGACTTCATTCTTTAAAGTATAATTAACTCATTTTTCTCAAATGAAAATGAACCGATTTTCAATTAAGTGAAATTTAAAAATTTTGAGAGTTGGCCTGTTATATTAAATATTAAAAAAATAATAATAATTATGACTTGTTTATTTTCTCAGTTGTGTATATTGTATAACTTATTTATCCATCGCACCTACATTTATCTAATTTCAACTTCAATCCTTTTAAAATTATGAGATTCTTTCGAATAGATATTCTTTTTGCTTAAAAAAAAACTAATAATATTTTAATTCTAATAATAGCCTATCTTTTAAGAGGAATAACTATTAGACTTATTTAAATTTTATCGGTTCGAGGCTCCATTTTCCATGCCGCAGGTCCCATTGCCAGTTTTCATGCTCATGCCCCATTGCGAGTCAGACCCGTCATTAATGGTCGTAACTGTGCTTATACGTAGACTGTTTTTTTTCAACCTCTGATGGTCCATAAAACAAAGACAAGTGTAAATAACAATATAAATTTATTACCAAAAGTTAAGTACAAACATGGTTACTTTTCGACATAATCACCGTGAAGATTGAGGCATTTCTCATATCTGTGGACGAGCTTTGCAATCCCCTCTTCCTGCCAGTGACTTGCGATGGCCCTTAACATTGTTTTGAAGATTGTCATTAGTTTCAAACTTCTGCTTTATCATTAATTAAAACAAATATTTAAGTAAAATTTTCAAACGTAAACGTATAAAATTATTATACGACATTTTAGTTAATACTAGCAAAGAATGCCAAGCGTTGCCCGGGAACTCAAGGAGGGGGTTGAGTTGTCCTCGTCATGGGGTAGCGTATGTTTCCCGCAAGAATAACAGAGAGTAACTATACAAAATTTAGTGCAAATCAATCCAAGGGTTTGGCAATTTGTAGGAGGTGAAATCAGGGGAAGAAGTGAAGATCCGAGTTTTAAAGTAGCGTATATTTTTTGGAGAATTGTAGAGAGTAACTATGCAACATTTGTTCAGATCTCTGAATAGGTTTGGGAGTTTGGAGGTAGGGGATGAAATCAAAGATAATAAGTAACAAAGCAAAGAGGAAGGTAATTTCCTTAGAGACTAAGACTACGATTTTAAAACGAGTTATTTTCTATGTGAGACTTTTTTTATGCGGTCCCTATTCACCGCATAAAAAAATATATATATTTTTAATTGTGTTGCGAAAAACTATTTTTTATAGCCACCCGTGAAGTTTCGTGCAATTTTTTTATGCGTTTTTTTTATGCGGTCCCTATCCACCGCATAAAAACAGGTTTGACTGTACTCCGATCACTCAATATGATTCTATATTTTAGTAATGAAAAGTCCTGCTACTGAGAATGCCCCTTTCCAATTCAATTAATGTGAGTGGAATCATCTTTAATGCATTTAAGAGAAGACAGATGTTATGTGTTTTTTCACCTGTAGCCTCAAAGATTTCTAGTTCATTTTTGAGATGTGTTACATTACTTCTTTTGCTGTTTAGTATTCTTGATTTATCTATCTTGGCTGCATTAATAGTGGCATCAAGCTTATAGGCCAATAATTCGGCAGTTTGTTTGTCTTTAATAATGAGGTATATGAAGAAAAACTTCATACTTGCATACTTCATACTTGTTTGTATCCTTACCCAATTTGCACAACCTGGCATAAATGCAGTTATTCAAGCTACTGGAAATGGTTAAAAATTAAGACAGCATCAGAACAATTATTCAAAAATATTACAGGTTCTGACAAGTAAACAATTTTCAGAGTCTTGCCACAAACAGGCTACATATTGATTATTGACAATCTGTAACATGCCATAAAAAGCAAAAAATTTAAAAACCTAATAAGCAGGCTTAAAATTAATAAATACAATTGTATTCTGACAGTTTATGGAGTTAAATTATACTTTCTATTTGCAAAATTTCCTCAATCTTAACACAAAATAAGAAAAAAGTGAACGTTTAGAAATTTGCGAGATTTCCCGGGATGAGAAGAATTTTCCAGGTTAAAAAAACAGCTGGGATTACCAGGATCCTATTAGAGAAATCCTACTAAGTTACTTATGGTGACAGTTGAAGATGACTCAGCACACATGGCCTATAACTCTCACTACGGCACTCAGTCAGCTATTGTTTTCTACCCCAGCATAATGTATACATACTAATATCAGCATCTAAAACCCAATAGTTATATATTAAAAACAAATGATTGCCAGATTATATTGGGCTGTATTACTACTACTATTAATAGTTAAATGCCAAGTAACTTGGCACTAGAAGTAGGCATTAGATACCATCTTTTTCTAAATTTAATAATTTATAATTAATTAATATTTAATAATTAATTTAGAAGGTTTCTGAAAGAAAAGAATCAGCCTGAAGAGGGACTTGAACTCACAACTCCTGCATACCCATTTTATGATGGGTACATAGAAATTATGTCCAAACTTAGTAACCTGTATGTTGGTTTCATCTTTACATCCATCAGTTTTCTTATTAATTCCTTGGTGTTTTTGATTGAGTAGATCAAGTATGGGACTATTTTTAGTTGTTTTCTTTATGAATAGTTCTAAGTTAGATAATATTGTGTGTTTAAAATCTACAAGTGGTCTGCATACATCACCTGCTTTGTGTGTTTTAAGTCATATTTTAAGTTGTGGTTTTCTAATGTCTTTGCAGCTGAGTATTTGTTTTTTATCAACTGGTGTTATCTTTTTCTGTTTGTATAATTTTGTGATTTCTTTTTTTCATCCATTTTTTATTTCTTCTTTTGGGTCTTTGGTTAGTTCTACAAAGTCATCTGTTAGAACTATTTCAGATGTTTTTCTTTTTTTCCCATTCTTTATTAACAATGATGATTTGGTTAGTTTTATCTGCTTTGATTAGGTTTAAATTATTTTTCTTTAAGTAATTTTTTAATATTATATATTTTTTTGAGTAATCTTTTCCCCCCTATCTCTTAATATTATCTTACCTAATTTACTGCTGTTTTCTAGTCTTTTAATGTCATTTTTTATTTGGTGTTTTAAATTGCACCTATCCCCTATTTTTATCTAATTTATTGCTTTATCAATTTCGGACACTATATTAATTGCTTCATCGTTTAGTAGCATATTGTATTCTTTTGTAACCTGTAAAAAATTGTAATAACTTCTTGTAACTTGTAATAATTCCACTACAATAATTACTGTAATAAATGTATTTTCTACCACTTGTAGAAATGTAACTCCTAATGAGGGGTGCAAGTTACACCAAAACATTGCACCCAAAATGCAATTTAAAATAAAGAACAATGAAGATAAAACCCAGTAGTCTTTGTCTCAGATGAAATGCAGTCCAGATAAAATAACAATGGTTGAACTTATCGTTCTTAACTGTGAAGTTTCATCAATTATTTAAAAAAAAAAACAAGTCTTTTTTAAAGAAATTGATTTCTAAACAATATAAAGAAGCCGCACCATTGATATTACATATCTGTTACTTATAAAAAGAAAATTACCAAACAAACATATTGTGAAGATCCTAAAATCGCGCCGGGAATTCGATTGTTTACGAGATCGCTACATCGGGAAATTTCGGAAAGTCAATCGGAGCGAGAACGCACATCGGGCTATAAACCAGACATCTGTAAAGCATTTCTTCTAAAACAAACACAACGCGGTAATAAATGACAAAGGGAATGTCGCGGTGCTCGTATACAAGAATCGAGATGTAGACAATTAACAAAAAAGGGGAGAAAGAAGAGAGACAGATGGTCAAGGACACCTGCTAGACCATATGAGCCCGGGATCGTCTCGAAAGGGGGGCAGCCACAGAACGTTTGGCTGATCGGTTCAGCCAGATGTCCGCGAGAGGGGGGCAAACAGTGTAAATTATGTGAGTAGCTGTCAACGCCCGGGCGCCGTCCCCGGCCGAACTTGGTTTTCGTCTTGCTTAGAAACAGTAGACTGACCAATCAAAAAAAGGAAAAAGGGACCTAAGACCAATCAAGAGGGGAAGATTCGAGGGAAAATCGTATAAAAACCCCCGAATCAAGGTCAGAGGGGAGACGACGGAGCTTTCTACCAGGAAGTGGACGACGGGACTCCAACCAGCCACCTACTCCTTCGCCGACGTCCGTCACCAACCCCTCGGACTCTCCTACCCGACTGCCCCGGGGCTTTACCGACGACTCTGACAGCATTCTCCGATCGCCGTCATCCAGAGCGCCTTCTGCCGCAGACGATCTAGATCGCATCTTGTATTGTAGGCCTACTTTGTAAGTTTGTTTTGAAACTAAAATAAACGGTTATTGTAAGACACTTGTCATCTTTGCCTCTGCCGCCACCACCCACATACGATCGGTCCCTAGGTTTTTCCTGACGTGCAATTAACTAATTGCCCCCATATGTCGGCAACTTACAATATCGAATACAAAACAATCACCAAAACACAAAATATAATAGTCAATGTACAATATCCAAATACATAAATGCAATAACCAATAGATGAAAATACCATATCCATTGCATAAACACAAATTCAATACATAATACAATATCTAATACATTAAAAACCAAATTAAATTTTATTCAGTGATGTTTTCATTCTTTTTCGGCAATTGGAAAAATTATTAAATGTGTTAGAATTAATACATTTAATAGAAGAAAAACATCTCTACATTCCAAGTTTTTCAAATTTAAAATTACAAGGAAAATTATAATAATTCAGAAATTAATAAAATGAAGTAAAATCAAAATAAAGTAAAACAGAAAATTATAAACAAATTTAATTAAATAGAACACATTACATTAAATGTCAACTCACAGCTACCCATACTACATGGCCTTCAACAAATACCTTCTGATGTATCAATGCTGCTTCTAGATAAAGTCAGAAAATACTTTTTGAATGAAAAAGGTAGTGCCATCTGTTACCACCAGATGGCAAGTGGCTACATAGACAATTCAAAATAGACAAAGTCCTGAACATTGGACCTTGTTCATTTATCTTAAAATTTCAAAATACTTCCATGCAGCACTAAAAGAGAATTTTGGCCTATCTGATGTACTACACAATATAGTTTGCCTCAGAGACTCAGTTTCACTCATAAAGTGAATTTCAATAAAATGTGAACTTTGGCCCTTTTTGAATTGATGGATTCAATTATTTGTGTTATGTAGAGAATAACTTGTCGCTAGTCAGATCACCAAAAGTTGATAATATTTATAATTTGGCAAGAAGTTTTTCAGGTTGTTTCTTCAAAAACAAATATCTATTTCTCAAGAACTATGCATTTCAGTATTCTAACTTTCCTGCACTCTTATTTTGCCCTACATTCAACTTGGTAACAAACTAATATCCCATGTTCAATGACACTCTGCTCAACAGAGATGCCAGATGTGCCATAATTATCAATTTCAAAATAAATTTGCATAATTTAGTTTTCAATATGCATTTTGCATGTAAAAGTAAATTTTGGATGTAAAAGTAATGAAAGTGTATTTTCAGTGACAGCAACAATCTAACAATGAAATTATTAGTAAATGTTAATTAGGCTTGGTGTCTGGTGTAAGAGATTGGTAGGGTTGTGCTCCACAGTGCTCTGTCTTTTTTGTGTTTCTTGGCAAACCTTTTGGATTTATGCTTTGAATTTTGGTACCATCATGTGCAGTTCAATTACCTGGTTAGTTCGATGTCTCATTTACATATTTTAATTAATTAGGGAGGGAGCTAGGGTCTCGAAAATTCCGTAATTTTGGCAAGGTCTAGTGGGTGGGGGAGTCTCGATTTTGGGGGCAGCAAAGGGTGTCGCGTAGGTACTAAGGGGTTGTACCCTGTGCACAAGTTACATTAATGGAAGTAAATTTTTAAAGTAGCTATAGAGGTTTTTGTTTCTTTCCATAGGATTAGCATAGCTTATTTTAAAATTTGACCATTATAGACCTGTAACAATGGTTCTAACAGCTCTAAAGGGTTCATTGCATTTTCTTTGGTTTTAGTTAGTTTTCAGCCTGGGTTTTTTTATTTTATTTTATTTTATTGTTTTAATATGCTTGCTTTGCAAGGGGTCAACCTGTGCCCATATTAAGTACTCTTTTTCAGTGTATTTCTTAATTAATTTGTCAACTTTGTTTGAGTTTCTAGCGAGGCATCGGGTTCAAAAGCAAGCTTTGTCTCAAGGATCCTGGGGTAGTGAACTTGGCTTTAGGCAAGGTAGGTGGTTTTCTTTTGTTTTGCCAGCCAACAACCTGGTTCCTGCTTCCATCTGTGCTGGGAGATTTGAAAACAAATCCCTGGTACAGATTTTCCTAGGCAATAGGGCCAAACTATCTTGTTTGGTCACTTCTTCATACACTCTCGTTGGCTAGATTTGGGGTTGAACAAGTTCACAACAGTTAGGTCCTGGTATTGAGCGTGTTCTGTTGGTACCAGAAAGGCTCAAGCAAGGAGGAACCCTTTTCTCATCAACAGACTTGTTGAAGAATCAAGATGGATAAACTACAGGACTCTCTACTGGAGGTGGGAATTGTGCCTCTGGAGGAAATGATTCTGAAAGTGGCTTCGGACTTCTTCGATAGAGTGATGGAATTATGTCCAGCTACCCTTCACACTAGGCTTAATAATGAAGAGGGAAGTGAGATATGGAATTCGATGGCAAAATTACATAGATGTGTGCATCAGTTATATGGAGTTTTATGGGAACTAAGACAACAGCAACTCCAATTTACCAGAAAACAACCTTCGCAGACATAGCAGGAATTAACTGCAGCCCTAGCATAATGACCAAAAGCATTAACAAGACCATAAACAGCAAAATGAACAGGGAAGGCCCAGGAGGTGGAGTGGCTCTGGTTCTGTACCCCAAACAAGACAAAAAGTGCCTGAATAGAAGAGAAATAATAACGACACAGTTAGAGAAAGAGTACAGTCTCACAAGCTTAGGGTAAGCATAAAGGCAATAGAGAAATCAAAAGTGATGGGGTCTGTGTGAAAGTGGGGTCCCACAAAGATGGGCACACCCTCAAGAAGGCTGAAGATGCCAATCCACAGGTAGCTTCTAAAACATCTACAAAAATTTCTGAGAGATGATGACTGAAAGTCATCTTGTTACACAAATCCAATTACATAAAGGATGATGAAATAACTGAAACAATTTATGACCAAAACCAGATATGGATGGAAACCACAAATAAGGAATTTGCTGAACAATGCAGAGTAGCTACGACACTAAACAAAGGAAAGGTACGTGAAAACTGTAGACACATTGTGCTAAGGTGTCTCACCTATGATCAGGACCATACTTATTAGAGAGAGATACCTGGCTTTATCCTGGAGCCATGTAAAAGTGGATGACTTTGTCTTAGTGCTCAGGTGTTTCAAGTGCTGTGGTTTTGGGCACCTTGCTCGTGATTGCAAGAAAATACTGAAGTGTAGTCATTGCACTAAAGAACATAGATACACAGAATGTCCAAATAGGGACTCACAACCTAATTGTACTAACTGTATAGATGCAAACAAAGGGCTTTCTACAGAAAAGAAGTATAACACTGAGCACAATGCTTATGATCCAATCTGCCCACTATGCAGAAAGCAAAGACTGCCATAATAAACTTTACTAATTATGGGTACTAACATCCAACATAACTCGCAAGTCTCTGCAACTACACTCAACACAGATAATACCCAGTCCAAATCAAATATGTTTCTACAGATAAACCTGGATAAAAGCAAAGCAGCCACTTCTCAACTTCTCAAGGACATCCATACAATAGATATTGACTTAATAACCATCCAAGAACCTTATGTAATAAACAATAAGCCTGCCTTCTGAAAAACTGTAAAGCTCTTTACCTACTGCACTTGGAATGCCCAAATGCTGCAGTTATTGTGGCAAACCCACACGTGGATGTCCAACTCAAAACAAACTTAAGTACCAAATTCTGTACTATGGTCAATGTTAATACCAGCCAATTCTCATTTCACTTGTTGACAGTGTATATTTCACTAACTGAAGACATAGAAGCACCACTACAAGATATGGACTGCATTATTCACTCTCTCCCCAACTCTCCTCTGTTTATATCTGGTGACTTTAATGCTAAGTCGCCCTTGTGTTATGCTCCAAGAGAAGACCCAAGGGGCAGAAATCTAAGGGAACTTATTGAAGTACACAATTTGTGTTCTACTAATACCAGCGATCTCCCAACATTCTCCATCACCCAGGGAGAGAGTTGGATAGATGTATGTATTAGTAATGCCACATTTTACGACAAAGTGATTTCCTGCTCTACCCGAAAATCCCAGTGATCACAATTATATCTTAAGCAAGATCACCCAAATTGTTGCATCAAGCAGCACCAAAATTACGAAGAAAACTAACTGGGATCCTATGAAGAGATCCTTAAAACGAATTGGGGTCCTGGTCCCTTCATTCATATACAGATACCAAATGAACTAGATATCTTGATCAAGAAGTTGACTTTTATCATGCTGTAGGCATATAATTCAGCCACAAGGCAAAAGACAACCATCTGTAAAGTGACATGGTGGAGTTCAACCCTACAGGAGAAAAGGAAAAAAGTTAGGAAGCTTAAAAGAAATTACCGGAAGGAAACAAATCAGTCCAGAAAAGAGGAAATCAGGGAAAAATATATCAAAGAGAGGAAAGAGTACAAAAAGCTTATAAATAAAAGCAGAACAGAATCTTGGAAAGACTTTTGTACAAACATTCGTGGCAGTGACCTATGGAAAGAGTCTTTCTACATAGCTTTTAAAAAGGCAAAAGCCTCCAGTATCCCAAGCACAGTAATGAAAGAAGATGGGAGCTTTAGACAGATTTCAATGATACCTATGACTACATCTTCAGTAGTCTCTTCCCAGAAGACAAGTGGGAAAAAGACACTGGGAAACATAAACTTGTTAGAGAAAACAACCTGCAAACCATTAATAGCTCTATTGATAAAAAGTTTTCACCATCGAAAATAGACAATCGTTTCAAAAGAATAAACCAGAAAAAAGCCCCTGGGCCAGACGGTATTTCCAGCAATATGGCTAAAAGGGCTTATTGGGCCATTTCAACTATGTTCTCAGTAATGTATAACAAGTGCTTAGCCTTAGGCTACTTTCCCAAGAAGTGGAAGACTGCCAAAATCAAACTTATCCCTAAAGGCACCACAGGCAAACAAACAAAACCACAGGACTTCCGGCCCATCTCACTGCTTTCCATCTTGGGCAAGATGCTAGTCCTTAATTGCGAGAAGACTACAACATCACATGGAGTCTAATCAGCTTCTATACCCGAACCATCATCGGTTTCAGAAGAATAGAAGCACTTGAACGGCCCTCTGTTAACTGATGAAATTCATCAATGAGGCCAAGCAACAGGTCAAACACATGCTTGCCGTATCTATCGACTTTCAGGGAGTGTTTGATCACGCATGGTGGCCGATGCTCATAGACTCACTCATCAAGAACACTTGTCCCTCAAACATTGCCACCCTATTCACAAGTTTCCTCCTTATGCAGGCCTGCATAAGGACTAACTCTACAACTCTCACAAGGAAAATTAAGAGAGACTGCCCTCAGGGCTCCTACTCAGGACCCCTCCTGTGGCTCTTAGCTTATGACAGCCTTCTCAGAGTCCAGGAAAGGCAAACTCCCCAGCAATCCTACCCTGATAATGATATTATAGGCTTTGCTGATGACACACTCATCATCATGAGGCATAGAAATCAAGAAGTGCTGCAGGTCAAAATGAACAGACTTCTAAGGATTTTTAATTGGAAAATGTAAGTCTATAGTCTTCCTGAGAAAAAAGACCCCTTGTCAATCATCCGGCTATTGAGATTAATAGACAAAAAATCCAAACTAGCACAGAAATGAAATATTTAGAGATCATACACAACAACACTTTGACATGGACTGCACATATCAAAAGCATTAAAAAGTAATGTATCAACCTCGCAACTCACTTCGCTCCATTTGCAAAAACCTTTGGGGCATTAAATACCAAACATCAAAGATAATCTACGAGAATGCAATTGAGCCAGCAGTACTCTATGGGACCAATGTGTGGGGGGAAGGTGGTCATCAAACAGCATGCAAAAAGAATTATTCTATCCATTCAATGAGGTTGCCTGGTGTCTATTGTAAGGGCCTAAAGAATGGCTCCCACAAGTCATTGCAAACTTAGTTTGCACTTGACATCAAGATCTTGGAGGCATACTGGAAATTCCATCTCAACAAAAATCCAGATGGCCTTCTACTAGAAAAAAATCTGCCAACTAAAATCAAAAGCATTGCAGAGAACATTGTCAAGTATAAAATGAATCTTATGCAGGGATACCATCAGACACATCCAGCCCACACCCAGCCTTTCATAAATGGGATCCACAACAACTGTCAGGACATTTGACCAGGGATAAAAATTTTTACCAACAGGTCAAAAACTCCTGAAGGTGTAGGGTGCTTGGCAGTGATCATTGGTGAAAATAGGCAGTATGTCCACCAAATGCACTCAAAACTGGAGAGCCACTGCTCAATAAATCAAGCTGAGAGCCTGGCTATCCTAAAGGCACTTCAGTATGTGGAAGCGCACCATAAAAATTCCAAAAATCCAATTGTTCTCTAAAGCGATTGCAGGACAGCTCTCCTTAAAATTCATAAGTTAAATACCAAGTACATAATCATTAAATGTATCCTGATATATCTTCAGCACAGTGAGTTGGCAGGCCTTACGTTAGCCTTCTCGTGGATAAGGAGCCACTTGGGCATAGATGGTAATGAGAGGGCCGGTCTCTTTGCAAGCAAGGCTGCTCGGTTGCAGAGAGAAGCAGCCTTTAGGGAGCTTCCCTAGCTGTTGACTTCAAATTGAATTGAAAAACCACATCACGGAAAGTTGGCAACTTAGATGGGACAACGAAAACACAGGAAGATCAACACATGAATTTCTTCCAATTATCAAGAATAGGTGCAAAATGGACTTCTTGTTCCAGACTTTCATATGACCCAAATAGTGACTGGTCATGGAAACTTCCATTCCTACTTAAGTAGGTTCCTGCAAAAAGGAAACAGAAAGTGTGACTGCCCAGTTGGTGAAGAAGATACTGCTCACATCCTCTTTGTGTGCACTTCACAGAGGAAAACCCTCATCGACTCCATATACCATCAAGGACTTCATTGGCCCTGTGCTGTTAAAGACTTTTTTCTTAACAAAAGACATACAGCACTCTGATCTTTGTCATTGACATTGGGATCACAGCCCCATCTTTCTAAGTATTTGGTCTACTCCTCCTTGTACAATACGTTCCGTTCCCTATGTACCTTGGCCAAGAGGCCATTAAGGGAGTTTTTTATCTGTAGTTATATGTTGTTCTGTTTTTATTTGTTTGGGTTTTCTTTGTATTTGGGAAGCCCCAGGCCCTAGGGGTAGCCTTTCATGTTGTTTTCATCTGGGGCTCACTGTTTGTTTACCCATCAGGTCTAAGTATAGGCCATTTTATGGGCCCAAGGTTGGAATGTGTTCTCCCACCCATCTTTTGTACATATGCATTTATTTGTTTTTGTGAGTTTGTTTGTTTTTGGCTGTTTCCAGTAGCAAAGTGCTTGCCCTTCCAGGTTGCTGTCATCTACAGGTCCACCGTTTGTTAACCCATTGGGCCTAGGTTGAGCATTTCTAGGACCCTAGGTCTTTGTATCATTTCCTTTTGTTTTTATTATTTTCATGTAAATTTTGTTTTGGGTTTGTTTATTACTTGGTAGCCCATTTGTCACCACCAGGTGTCTGGCCATTTTCATTGCTGCTATTTGTATATCGCCACACCTGCCTCATTAGAGGCAGCCCCTTGGACGTCCATGCCTTTCTGTAATTCCTTTATATTCACTGTTTGCTTATGTAATTCCTTTATATTCACTGTTTGCTTATTTGCTTATTGCCCCATGTTATTGTACATTTTGTTAATTTCAATTAATGGAACTGGGTGCTCTGAGGTCTCATGTTTCACACTTTCCTATTAGTCTTTTCTTTTCTTCCTCTTTCTCACTTCCTCTAAAAGTCTTCAACCTTCCTTTTCAAAGGCTATGCTGTAAGGTTGGGCCTTCTACTTCTTTCCAGTAAAGTAAAGTAAATGTTAATTCTATTTTAATTGAGTTGCGCTATGGGAATATCCTAACATTTGTTTCCATCCTGTATCATTTTTCAAGATTTTTATTTTTGAATTTGAAATTTCTCTTATTCTCCTGACTATTTTGCCTCATATGTTGTTGAAATTTCATCAAAAAAATTTTTCAGGCATAACTGGTATTACAGGGATTCTGTGTTACATGACTGTTCATAGAAATTAAATTAGCACATCAACAATTCTTGAGGGAGAGGGAAGCAGTCACACAGGGTATTCTTGCTTTATTAATTTTGCTAGAAATGTACATATACAAACATCCTAGAACCCTGATATATATTAGTAATTACTATATATCGAGTTTCGGGATGTTCATATATGAATAAGTGTATGTATGTATATATATATATACAGTCAAACCTGTTTTTATGCAGTGGATAGGGACCGCATAAAAAAAAACGCATAAAAAAATTGCACGAAACTTCACGAGTCGCTATAAAAAATAGTTTTCGCAACACAATTAAAAATATATTTTTTTATGCGGTCAATAAGGACCGCATAAAAAAAGTCTCACATAGAAAATTAACTCAAAACCGTACGAAATAACTTGGAATTGCTTTTTTAAACGAAATCATGAGGAGGCTTGGCAGCTACTTGGAATTTCGCCAAACCTTTTGGAATCTGATTTAGAAAATACGTAAATAATACAGTACATTTACCTTCAATTCACGCTTTGAAATGAATCTTATCTTAATGGACCAGGAATGTGAAAGCACTTTGAAGGTTTAATTAACGTAATTAAAACAGACATAGAATTTATTGACAACAGATGTCAGCACTTGACTGCATCGTCTTGCCTATCGTCTGTTTTACATATTTTTGTCCAGGTGGTGTTTTGTTGACTTAAAAAATAAATTATTTCATTTTTCGCATATTCATGAAATAATATTGCTATAATAAGTTCATTTATGCTATAATAAGTTTATTTAGCTATAATAAGTCAACGTGAGACATGACAAAATGCATGAGACTAGTCGCCGACTATACTGCACAAATAAAAAATCGCATTAAAAAAATCGCACAAAAAAGACCGCATAAAAACAGGTTTGACTGTATATATATATATGTACCATGCCATGGTTTTGTAATGACTAGTTGAGTGCTGTAAGCGGGAGATTATAGGATGAGGACACTGAAAGCATTTCCATTCAGCAGCATAAATAACTGGAGATGGTTATATCATATTTTAATATGTCTGGAAGGGAAGGTCAATCTGGAAGCTTGGGTAGCATAACTGGCAACACATCCACATATTAAGCAGGCATTGAGGGTTTGAGTCCCACTTTGGGTCGATACTTTTCTTCCAAAATATTCTAAATTATTTATAAATTATTAATTTAACTATAATTATTAAATTTAATATGAGATAGCACCTAACACCTGTCTCTAGTAACAAATTATTTAGAAATTAATTTAAAATAATAATGGAGAAATAGCCTGCTTTAATCTGACAGTCGTTTGGCATATTGGCTAGAAATCCTATGCTTCCAGGTTATACTTAATTATGATATCCTTTTTTATTTTTTCTGGATCCACAAGTTATCAAACAGAAACATTTGTATGTATTTAATGTGTGTATTTATTTATTTAATCAAAACAAAATAAAAATTTGCCAAACTAAGAAAATTGAAGGTAGATTAAAAATTTGTTTCAAAGTTTTGATGAATTCTCTGATAAAGATATTGATGTGGAAAACTTCAGGGACATTTGAAAGCTGCAAAAATTAGCATTGAAGAGGCAAAGGAATGAATAGCATTGTATTTACTGGAGTTTATGTGAAATAGGATTTTTGTGATTCTTTACCAAGTCTGTCATTGTGTTTGAGATTTTTTTTTGACTGTCTATATGAAGAGTAATAATCACATAATCTTTCAAAATTGAGTGATAAAAAAATATGAAAATTTGAAAATTCATTTGAAAACTTCTTAATCTTGTCTGGTACATGGTTGAACCAGACAAGATTAAGAAGTTTTCAAATAAACATGAATATACAAGGAAGATGAATTTTGATGAGATCATTGATTGTTTTACAGAAATTAAAGCTTTAAAGCAGAGACTGTGAATATTCTCTATTTACTTTGAAGAATAGGCCGAGAATTGAGAATGAATTTTAAAAAATTTTTTATTTTATTATTTTTTTTATATTTACATTATATATTTTTTTTAATAAAATAAAATGCAGTTTACTTGTTCACTGAATCTTCAAATACATGTATTTTTCCTATAATCAAATTTGCTCACAGAGTGGCTACCAAAATTCAGATTTTCCATGACCATCTACTTTCATTTGCATTCTTCAGAAACTACAATATCAGGCTATGTCTTACAGTGTAACATATATGCAACAATTATACAGAATGGAATTTCAATGAATGAAGCATCAATAATTTATTTTCTTATTGTAAAAGTCATAGTTTTTGTCTTTATCACTGACTAGAGTAACAGAAAAAGAAATATACTACTATTAATCACTGTTAGACAAGTAAATGAAATTTAGGGACTGAATTAGATGCATTATGCAACAGTTGGTAATAATTCTAACATTGAGTTTAAAACCCTACTTATTTTCTATTTAATGTTTTATAATTTACAGTTATTCAACAAATATTTATAACAAACTACTATGTTGTAAATATCCTCTATTGTACAAGATCCTCCTTTTTTGTACAAATAAGTTGACAACTCTATATATGGTAATCAAAGACTACAGAAGATACTCTTTATTTAAAGCTATTATGATTTTTTATATCATAAACTGATTTAAAAAAATGCCAAATTGTTTTAACTTTAATATTTTGTATCAATCTTCCATAATTATGACTAGTTACTCAACAGTTAAAACTACAAAGAGTAAAACTTTCAATTCCTTACTGGCCATACATAGAGAAAATGCTAATGATATTTCCACTCTTTCCATAACAGATGTTAGTTACTTTATGTTAGCAGCATCATACTCTACAACAGCTTTTGTGAATCAGATCTATGACAAATCACTAAACTATCATTGTTAACAATACTGCTAATGTATGATATCATTGCTATCAATACTTTTGTGAATCCAGCCTCAAAACAAAAAAAAAACTCTTAAAAAAATCAACATTTTTTTTTCAATTAATTCCATTAATGTATCTTTAAGTTATTTATCTTTTGTATTAATGCTAACAGTATAATAATATTTTTACACAAGTTTTCCAGATAAAGCTGGTATGGCACAAGAATACTCAAAATATTGAATTGTGCACAGTTTTCAAATGATCTCAAAAATTGTATGTCATACCTAAATATTTTTAATTTATTTCTATTTGATATTAAGTAATCAATAATTATAAAATTAAATAAATTACTTCAACTGTCACTATGGTATATTAGAATGCAATTTTTAACTATTATTATTTTCATAACTATATGCCATGCTATTGTTACTCATTCATAGTTGCATTTCTAATATAAATCCAAAAATTAAGATTTATTTCATTGTATATATTCAGAATATCTTATTCCATAATATATAAAAATTGGTGAGGTGATCTACAAATGTATATCTTAAAGTTAAAATTATTATAACTAACTTTTTAAATTAATAATGCAATATAATAATAGTAAGTGTGAGTTCATGTGAGAGAATCTGACATGAGAGTGTGAAACTAAACTTTTTAAAGATCAGTTGTGCAGTTGTATGTTTATGAATCACTCAAATTATGAGTGAGGAACAAATCTAATACAGACTACTTCAAGTATATTTTGCAATTGTTAGAGGTATGACTGCATTGCATGCCTACTAATCTCTTTGAACTACAGATTGATTATAGGAAAGTTTAAAGTTATAAGACATTTTGGATTTTTGCAAGTAGGTCACCTTTTCTACTTGTTTGTTCATTTTGTTATCAAATATGCATTTGTTTCTAATAAATATTAATATATTTACTTCATTTATGAGAAATACATAAAATTGAGCAAAATTACTTAATAATTGGTTAAATAACCCAATGATGTAATTTAAATTAACCAAATAATGCCTGTACAGTCAACAACAAAAGTAAATCACAAGCCAAATCTTAAGCCAATCAGTATGAACATGAGATCACAATGTCAAATAAAACTAATAAATATAACTAGTATCTAGTAACTTTAGCATCAAATCTGATAGTAATCCAGTGAAAATGCAACAAAATTGTAAATTATTATATAAAATATATTAAGAAAATGCCACATACATCATTATATTTCTACACCTGGTATATTTATTGATACAAAAAAATTATCCTGTAACTTTAATTTCTGTACTGCTCTTTTGACACATCTTATATTGTTTTTACTGTTACTGTAAGTTTCTAAATACATTTAGTAACTGTAAATGTTTAGTAAATGTTGTCAAGTTTGAAAAACTTAAACTTGACAAGTATCTAATTATTTGTCTATTAAAGAGTAATTATTCATCAAAAATAAATTATTGATGTTTTGTTCTATGATATGAGAATGAAAGAAAATCAAAAAGTGAATAAAATTTGTCTTACAATGAAATCTTGCAATGAAGAAAGGAAATGATAATTCAAAAATAACTACAAATGTTGTTTCTTATGATAAAAGAATGTATTATACATATAAAATATGTGTAAGATGAATATATGTTAAAGAAAGCAATAACAAGAATAAATATAATATTTGTATTTATTCTTGTTATTGCTTTCTTAAAAATTTACAAACATAAATTGTAACCTTATATTCAGTTAGTCAAAGATCTAAAGTTGGATTATTTGTGGAATGTGAGATTAATTTAAATACAGTAAAAATAAAGAAATGGATTTAAAAGACAATTATTTGAACATATTTATACAAAAAACAACATAATAGAATTAATAATAATTTAGGAAGAGAAATTCACTAATCATGGAATAGCATCATTTATAGAAGTAATACATAGAAAGGCATTTAAAGAGAAAATAAAAGGGAAAAATATTATAGAAAAAGGAAGTAAGTCCAATAGAGACAAAAATAACCACTCTAGATAAGTGAGTAAAGTCATTTTTAACAATTTTTTAATAAAACCTTTAATTTTCAACAGATTTTATCCTTTTATACAGGCAAATTTTAAATAACATTATGTTAAGAACCCTTTTATGGATACTTTATGTCTGTATTGATATATTAATAATAGACAATAACAAACTTGTAAGTAATTTTATTCATTTTCAATATCATTGTTGGGTATAATATTGTTGTTTTAAACAAAGTTTTTTAAAAATTTGTTATAGAATATTATTGTAAACCTACTGAAGAGGGGCCTTCAGATCCAAAACACAAAAACAGTGTGTACAGGTGAAAATAAAGATATTTTGTTTTGACTTTTTGACTACTTGCTAAACAGAAACTACACCAGTGTAATATGTCCTATTAATAAACAAGGTCCAAAGTGGACAAGGATACAAACAGAAATAACAGTAAGAAATTAACAAAATTAACTACTTTATACAGCTATAGCTTATAATAAAATATTTTTGTTCTGAATGATTGAAAAAAATGTGTAAATAAGAAGACATTTTTTGCATTTTAATAATTTTAAATTAAGATTAGTTTGTTTGATATTGACAGTCTTCTGATATAATTTATCAAAATTTATTCTAACATTTCTGATTATTGTTTCTATATTTGTTTTTTTTTGGGGGGTTTTTTTTATTCTTTTATATATATATATAAGTATATTAATATGCAGAAATATATATTCCTGCATATTAATTTGAATTATAATTATAGCTAAATAAAATTATATTTTAAATGTTTTAAATTTGAATATAACTTTCAATTTTTTCATGGACAATAAATAAAATAGAAATGGGAATGCTCCAGCATTTATTTCAAGTAATATAATGGAGATAAATGACTAGAAAAAATAAAAAAAACTTAGTAACTGAAACAGAAATAAAATAACAATCAATCATCAAAAATCAATTCATCAATTTGAGTAAAAAAATTATTATATCAGTCATTTTAAAATATGATTCTGTCATATTTTGAAGGCTATTATTGGTTTGTTCTTTTTTAAAATTAAAACTAATATTAAATAACAGATTCATTACTATAACAGAATAATAATCTGTTATTATTATAAATAACAGAACAACAACAGATATTTTATTATTAAATGTTTAAAAATAATAAGAAACAGAATCTTATTTGACGGTTTTAAGAATTAAATTTAAATATTGAAAATTCTACATTTTTGAAGTATTTATAAAATATATTATGTGCTATGTTATTTATTACATTTCAGAATTTAATTTATAAACTTTGTTTGTAAATCCTTAAAGGATTATAAAATTAAATTTTTCATATAATTTTGTTAGTTTTATAATAAAAAGAAAATTGGTGTATAAATTAAATCCTTTCTAAGATATAAAAAAAAATTTGTTTTTAACTAACACAAGGTTTTAAAATTTAATCTTTGTGAACTGATTTTGATTAAAAATTTATTGAAATAATTCTAATTGTATTAATTTTTAACATACTTGATTTCTTATACACATATATTACTTCAAAATTTCCATAATAAGCTAATAAAATTAAAACTTGTCATTATTAATTAAAATAATAATTATTACTTACTGATATTTTCAGTAAAACAGTCTTTACTGAACTCCATTTATCATTTCTTCTATCTACAATAACAACAAATCCCAAATCTGCATCTTGCATTCTAGATGAAATCAATCTTCTATCCGAAGGATATTGAATACAATCACCTTTCATAAAAGGTCTAAAGAAGTAATATAAAGTCATACATGGTTGAAATTTCAATAAATATATTGATTGATTTTAGTGCTTTAAGTAATATTTATACCATTGTGTTTGAATTATAATATCTTATCTGTATCTATTTGGTAATTCTTCAAATAAAAAGGAATGCATTGTATTTCAGAAAATTTTACATCTACTATATATAAAACATCTACAAATACAATTTTATTCACTCATTTGAAATTAAAATGTAATAACATAATTTAAAATTTTATTTTTTTTAAATTTATACTTAACTTAAAAATATTCTTATAAAAACAAATAGAAAACTTATATAGGTATATCTATAGAGCTGTGACTATATTAATGAACTTACGATGGAACACTGGTCAAGTACACCATCAATTTTCTGTAGTCGTCATCAGATAAGCTGCAAAATGACCCTGTGTCGGGAAATGTCACAATTGGATATCCTTCTCGAGTTTTTCCACCTACAAGTTTATAGTTGCAACGTTATCACAATATTGGCAAATTTTTCCATTAAGTAGCATAATTAAATTAAAGACCAGGAGATTCAACTGAAATGAAAGTTTGAATGTTTAAAAAAATAATTAAAATGATAAAATCTATTAAGTTTATACTCTATGTGGGTGATTTTTGTTTGTTATGAAACAACAAAAAATTTAATGCTTTTAAGCATTTTTATAAAATTAAATATGTTTTACTAAAAAAAATTATTTCACTGCAAATATTTAGGACTTTTTCATATTTTTATTAGTTCTTTTTTAAATATAAACATTAGAAACATTCTTGATTATAACTTGTTTGATTTTCTTTGATTTCTCATAAAAGCTTTTCTTTTTGGAAGTTTTTCCACTAATAACTTTGATTAAAGTCTATTTATAATTTAAAATAAGCAGTACAAATTTTTGACTTTGATTTTTCTGTGTGTAATCTTTTCAACTACTGTACTTAAAATAGACCATTTTCAATAATTCTTAAATAAAGCCATTGAAATGTGATCTCATGAAACCTGTATATATAAATTTAAGATTGAATACTTACTAAAAAGCTTTAAAATTTCTTTTGTGGAAAAAAAAGTCAATTTTTTTTCATTATCATCTTTAATCATAAAATCCTGTATTTTGATGCAATAAATTTGCAATATTCTATTATAGAAGATAGTATGGCGTTATTCTTCTTATATGATTTTAAACAATATAATAAAAAAATTAAAAGCAATAAAGAAAAGGGATGATTATTTCTGATGAAAAAGAAGCCAATGCTGTAAAATCTCAAGACAGATTTTGAATTTGGATGAAAATACATTACTTGGTATTACATTTACCTGTTATGATAACATAACGTGAATGCAGTAAATCAATGACATCCCTGACAGTTAAATAACAGGATGAATCATCCATTGTGTCATCTGAAATTATAAAAAAAAATTTTAAATATAATATAATAAATACATAAATTATAACCAGATGTTAGATAATATAACTCTATATTTAAAATATAAATTTTAAATATATTTTAAATATAGAATATAATATAATTAAATATAGAATTATATTATAAGAATTATACTATCATGTATGTTACTGTGTTCTATTATAATTAACAGATTTTAATACATCTTGCAAATATTTCATTTTTTGTTCAAATTTCTTATATTGAGAATTAAGAATTTAAAATTCACTAATCTTAAAAACTGCATCAAATAATAATTATTAAGAATGTTTGACCTTCACTTCAAAGCTTTCATTAGATAAAGTATAGAATTTTTAATAAAGTATTAAAGTATAGAAGATATTTTAGCTTTGATCAGGATTCTCTAATTTAAACAATTTAATTTAATTTTACAATCAGATTTACTATATTTCTTGTATTTTTCTAAAATAAATTTTATTTACATTTCTCTTTTGATACATTTCAACCAAGTTAAAGAAGTCTACAAAATGCAATTTATGTAATGTAACTGTAGGGTTATTTTTATTTTTTTACAGAAATGAAAGTAACACCAGAAAATTTATGATTAATGATTCCTATTTTTAAAATGTTCATCTACTGTTATTCTGTAATTCACTTCTCTCAAAGCATTCTTATTCTTGGATGCACATCAATTTCTTTAACTAGTGAAACAATTAAATGAAAAAATCCAGAGACTAATAACTGATAATTAGACAATGGACATTTAGGCCCTTAAACGTAGTATTTTAGGCACTTAAAATAAGCTCTTAAATTGCCTTGTTTTGGCATTATAAACAAAAAATAGGCAATCAAAATTTGCACAATGAACACTTAACATACTTATCAGGACAATAAATTATTTATTTAACATACATATTCCAAACAGAAATGCATTTATTTAGAATGATGCAAACACAAGAGTAGAAACACAATGTCCTTACATTTTTTATTCACTTTGTTTCCCATAGTTAGCTTCACAATATATTACAAGCACTTTTCCCAAATTTTCAATAGAAAAATTGCAACATTTGTCACTGAAAATTAATTCATATGCAGAGAAAGTGTTCTACATCTACTGAAGATAACGGACAGTATTTCAACCTTGGAAGAAGATGAATTGGGAATTCACTTTCAGTTTTGCTCTTCTTTCCTGCCAAAACATCAGCCACAACAAACAAGCACTTTAATCCAATACTCTTTTGAAGCACTGCTTTCAAACTCTTTCTTCACTTTTTTTGCAACAGTGCCTGGTGCATCACAAAGTTTCTGCTTTGCTCTGTTGAGGAAATCAATTTGTTCATATATAGGTTTCCCACTATATTCAAGAGCAGTAATAGTATCTGTGTGAGGACCCAAACGGGGGTCGACTGGGAGGTCCGAATGGAGGTGTTAACAAGATCTTAAAAATCTCCCTTTACAACGCAAAGGGATGAAATTAAAGATCTAAATTACACAATGGAAGTTTTTTGTGAAATATTTAAAACAATGGAAAGGAATGAAGTCGAGAAACACGCGACGAGAGAGGAATCATATTCAGTCGCAACGTTGACCTCTCGTGCACCCTGCATCGGGTTTCGAATTGGCACCAGATGACAATGAGAGACCAATGGAGAGGCGACTTGGGGGGAAAACATTATAAAACCATCGTTTTCAAGGACATTTTTGGTTCTTGGATGCGTGAGTTTCTTCTCTTGGTCGTGTGTGCTCCCGAAACATTGGAAAAAAGGACCCCTTTCGGACCCGGAGGAAGCATCGTCAATTGCTGTCTTCTAGCTATCTCCAGATCGTCGGTTTGCCTGGAGAGAAGCAGCCGAAGGATGTGCTATATGCCCTGGGGCCCACGGATTTTCGCTGTCCACGTCGAACTACAAGTCACGTAGACATGAACTTTTGTCAAACTTTTTTTTTTGACAATTATTCTCACGCTTTGTGTGGTTCTACCTCATCAAACAAGAGCAAATTGTAAGGAAATTTCGATGTTTATTAAATGGTTATTGATGGTAACCTGTCTCAGTGAGTCCATCCACTCCCACAAGACCGTTTGACCACTCGACCGCCGTAACATTCTTTCACTCCAATTGGCTAACCTCATATCTGCAATGAATGTGAAATAAGACGTGATGTACACCAACTCGTTCTGAACAGAAATGTCATTCAAAATTTTCTTCACTTTAGTTACACAAACTGTATCATCTGCTAAAGTGGCCAGTTTTTGATATTGGAGAAATGTTCACTGTAGTAGTTAACACAAAATCTTAGCCATGTATATGCTAAGGAAAAAATAGGCATTTGCCTAAAATCCACTGTCTAAAAATGACAAATAAAGTATGTCTAACACTATATTTATTAAATAAAAGCATTTATTTTAAAATATTTCATATGGTTCTAATTTTATTACTATAAAATTTCATCAGGGGGTCTAATTTATTTCCGTTATTATTGCATTCTAATTTTTTCTGCTTGGGATATGCATTCACTGGGACTTAAACATAAATAATCAATAATAATAATAAAATAAATTTGTCTGATTGCATTTTCAGAAAAAAACAAAACTTAAGCAGTTTAATTTAAGAATTAAAGTAAACCTTTGCGGAAAACAAAACAAAAAATTAATAAAAACTTTTTAAAAATATGAAAACAGACTAAACTTTGTGTTTTAGGCAAAAATAGGCAGAAATGTCAAAATAAGCATTTTTAGGCATTATAAAATACCATTGTTTCGGTCTAAATGTTCATGAAAAGTGTTCATACTAAATCTTCACCATGTATATGCTAGAGAAAAAAATGGGCATTTGTCTAAAATCTGCTGTCTACTGATAATACATTTAAACAGATTAAAAGAAAAATAATTTAGGAAATTTTGTAATGTAAAACATTTTTTGTTGATAATGTAATTTTGTTGTTAAAAATACAATATGTTATTTTATAATATTATGTTACACTTTGTATGTCAATTACATATATAATTTCAGTCAATCAATAAAAAATTATTTTCAGAAATTGAAAAGCATAATCTTGAAATCATCATGACTATAATAAATTATGAAAGAGTCAATATTTAAAGAATATCATTAATAATCCACTAAACACAAAATTCTATTTGATTGTTTCCATTTTTGAAATATAAATCTATTAAACTTTGAAATTTGTTGTTCATAGGTTAAAATTTAATTACACATTATATATATACACACAATAAAGTATTTGTCAATATGAATAAATATGAGATATTCTTCAACATGAATAAATATGAAATTTGAGAGAGAAATATGTCAGTTAAATTCTAAGACATTTTTCTAAAGTATTTACCAATACAATTCAGCTGATAAAGATCAATGAAAATTTTTTTAATGAACTTCTAGGATATTTCTTTGACTAATTTGCTGTTATTATAAATAGACAAAAGTTTTATTTTGAAACCAGTAGATAGTAATTTCATTTTTATATGCTTAGGCTATTCATATTGCATATGTAAAAAATCAGCAATTTACTAGTACTGTACATGAATATACTGATCGTTTAATATTTCATAGACGAAAGGAATAAGAGTAATTCATACAATATTTATGACAAATTTAATTTTGATTAAAATACAAATGTTTTTGCTAAATTAAAAGATAACAGTATATTGAACTTAAAAACTCTTCTACAATTTATTGTAACATACTTTTTAGTTCAAAGCATATATATAAATTTTTTGAATATATTCTTATTGACCTAATTTAATTTTTCATCTTAAAACTAATTTTTAAAAATATTTTTAAAACATAACAAGTATGATCAATGCTTTATAATTAATACATAATGTTTTATTAGTTTTTCTTGTACATTGAAAAACATAAATAAGTTTTTAAGTACCATTCAATTAAGGTTTAGATTTTTCTGTTCTTTTTACACACAAACTATAAAACATACAGCTCATTTCATAAATCTTGTCTGGGCTGTAAAAATGCACAGTAGCAGGAACTAGTCTATTTACTTAGCAAAGGGAACAGACTGTTTGTCAATATGTAATAAAGTCACTGTGCATTACCAAATGGGGTTCTTGAACTTCATAAAACTTCCCACAGCCCTAACAGAATACTATGCATTGTTTGGCTGAGATATATGAAACAATCTGTAACAAAAATATGTCTGATATAGAATAAAAATGTTAAAGAAATAAGACTGTTTTGAGAAACATGTTCATGAAGAAAAAATTTATTTGTAAAATAGTTTTTCATTTATGAATGTGTTTTCTCTGTCTTTTGATTTTTCTCCAAATTGTACTTCCTTAATTGTTCAATTAGAAGTGCAATATTTTAGTAGAATGTTATATTTAATACCATAACAATGTTAAATTTTGCTAGTATTTTATAATGAAATTTTATTTAGAATAGTATAAATGTTAAATGTTGAAAAAATTCATACCACATAGCCTACAACTGCTTATTGTTTACATAGAAGTAAAAAATATCATTTTCATACTATTATGCAATAATTGCATTAAGTTGCATAACTTTCCCATCAAACAAGTTAAAATTGCATGTGGTGCCATCTGTTATGAGATTTTATTAGAAATCTTTTTATATTATTAATTATTATAAAATAATAATTAATAAAATGGCAGAAAGCTTATTTTTAGGGTAGAGATGAGTTTTATAAAAAATTGTAAATGTTAATAACAAGTAAAATCTTCATTAAGTTTGATCCATCAGTATAATATATGTTATTTATAATTTATTAAAATAATATAATATTATAAATAATAATTAATAAAATGGCAGAAAGCTTATTTTTAGGGTAGAGATGAGTTTTATAAAAAATTGTAAATGTTAATAACAAGTAAATTCTTCATTAAGTTTGATCCCACTCAAGATATAATATATGACCCCCCTCTAGTTCCCTACCCCCTCAACCTTTTACCACCAAAATTTAATAGTACCAATCCCATAACACACAAACCTCCCAGCAAAATTTCAGAAATTTTCAACAAAAGGCACTGGAATTATTAGGACTTCAATGCGGATGAACAAAATCATATATACAAATTTTTCAACAGAAATTTAAAAAATAAAAACAAATCTTTTTGCATTTTTATGTTTCAGGATCACCCAAGTCCAAAAATGTAAAAATCTGAAGGGGGGGGTCATTTTTTGACCAATTGCCATACTTTCCCTGTTATATGTAACAACCAGAAAAGTAACATTATCAAAGTTTACGATGCAATATCAGTTATGATTATTTATATTAATATAACATGTATTAGGATATTGATACTATTAAAATTTGATGGTTAAAGGCTGAGGTATGGTTAGAAAGAGGGGGTTATGTCATATCAAGTGGAGTTTGACTTGAAGATTTTACTTGTTATTAGCATTTATAATTTTTTATAAACTTCATCTCTACACTCAAAATTAAGCTTTGTCATTTTATAATAATTAATAATATAAAAAGTTTTTTAATAAAATCTCATTACAGATGGCACCACATACAATTTTAACTTTCTCGCTGGGAAAGTTATGCAACTCATTGCTGGATTTTATTACATTGTAAATAAATTATTTTCAATACCTTACACACTGAAATACAGTACCATCTCAACCATCTTTATTCCAAAAACATTAGCTTAAATGACTTAAAGCTAATGTTTTTGATATTTAATTAATATAGCTTTGTCAGGGAGGTACTCCCTAATGTACATTTAACTTAGTGGAATACAATGCAATTAAATTACAAAAATTTCAAAATATCAATATTATAACTATTGGTATACTTTGAATCTTTTTATCCATTGATCAAACTGCAATCCTGCTTCAGTAAATTAAGACTTCCTCCTTAGCAATATTTAAAATTCACACAAATACCATCAACAAGTTTTGGAACTAGCACAACTAGACTGCTATTCATCTTTTTTGACTTTGAAGGCAATGTGTACAAACAAGAATGTGAGGTCCCTAAGGGCAGCCCACTCTCTGGTACTTTGTGTAAGCTTATTTTGAGAGATTTAGAAAACCATATCATTTCTATCATTAGGAGATTAGACCAACAGACACATTTGTATATGAAATACGGCAAATACAGTCAAACCTTGGTTTACAAAGTTAATTCATCCCTAAAAGTTGTTAGGAAGCTGTTTGGTTCTCAAAGCAAAATAAATTTTCCCATAAGAAACAATGTAAAATAGATTCATCTGTTTCCAACACCACAAAACGAAACCTTTCTTTTATTTACCATTTTAGCTGTATTTCATGCATATGCATAAAATGCCTATAAAGACAATATAATATTATACATAATATTGCTTTATATATATACTAGCAGGGGTAGGCCCGGCGTTGCTCGGGCAAAAGTAATGATAGTGAAGATTAAGATTATTACATTATAGTCAACCTTATCCATTTTCACAAAATGCAAGAATTGGGTTCCCCTGTGTGAAGCTTCGGAAATAGGTCTAGAATTTGTGCAAAAAGGGGAAAAGAAATTTTTTCCCATTGTTTAGGAATAGAAGCCAATAATAATTATTATTGTTATAATAAAATTATGTTGAAAAAAACCCATCAACAAGAAAAAAAAAAGGAAAACGAAAAATGAATGTTTTATGTCCATAAAAGGACATGTCTGTAGAGATTTCCGAGAAAGTCAGACTTCTCAGGTTAAAACAATAGATGAATTTGATGCTTAGATCGAACATCTTCGGTAGGAATCGAATTGTCAGCCGATGTTGACTCATCTAACGACCTGGGTTCCGATCTCGTTACAATTCGTAGCGAAGGGGGGGACCAATTAGAGAGCGGAGGCAAGTCGGCATTGACCTATCGGAATGTTCGATCTGGGACTCAAAGGAAAGTTATAAAACCCAAAGAAAAAGAGGAGATGACGTTCTCTCGGTTACTAGTTCTCTCAGTTCTTGGTTCGTCCTATCTTGGACGTGTGTGCTTCCGTACAATTAGGAGGGAACTTTTCGGACATCGTGGAAACAACCTCCTCTGTCGTGTCGCCTAGTGCCATCCAGGTTCCTCGGAGAAAAATCGCATGAAGTCGTGCCCAAAGCCTCGGGGTCTACGATTATTTCACCATCCACGCCGAACTGTAGGAAAAGAAATCCCAAACATTCGAACTTTATTTGGACTTAATTCTAGTGCTTTGTGCGGTGATACCCCTTTATCCAAGGAGATATTGTAAGAAATTTTTATTTTATTAAACAATTTTGAGATGGAAAACCTGTCTCAGTGAAATTCTTCCACTCCCACACGGCAGTGTTGACCGCTCGACTGTCGCGACATCTTTTCACCCAATCGGCAAACCTCACACCTGTTTCCAGACTAATTAGAGAATTTTTAGATGGGTCTAAAAATATGTTTGATTTCCCACAAAAATGAAAAAACTGCATCTGCGTCTTGCACATCGCTTTCTCTTAACAATTCCATTGTTACGTAACACTTCTTATTGTTGGCACTTCCATTGTTACGTAACACTTCCATTGTTGATGGAAGTGTTAAGCCTTATTCATGTCCCTCTCCCCCTTGGGAGGAATTTCGAAAAATCCCTTCTTAGTGTGCATTCTCATGACATACCTTAACTGTGTACCAAATTTCAACTTTCAACTCCTAATCGTTTGGGCTCTGCACTGATTATTATTATTATTATTATTAACTCGTATTGATTATATATATAGATGTGTGAGGTACCAGATGGAAGCTGCTTTGAAGGTCCAAAGGTGACCACTCTATTGAGGAATAAAGAGCTCTGTTTCAGACACAAATAGGGAGAATTAAATGTCCCAATTGAACAATGAAAGTTTTTATTAAAACAATAGAAAAGACGAAAGTTGAGGGAAACATAGCTGGAGAGGGGTCGTATTTAATCACGAAACTGACCTCTCCCATGCCCTCCAATCAGTTTTGAATTGTCACCAGGTGACAAGTAGAGAATAATGAAAAGGTGGCTTTAGGAGAAAAACTTATAAAACTGCATGAAACAAGGATGTGATGTTCTTGGTTCATAGTACTCCTCTCCTGGATTTTTGTAATCCAGCGGTTCACCAAGAAAAGCTTGTTCAATGTCCAGGAATTTCGGCAACTTTGCTCTCCTGTGCCATCAAGATTCGCCCAGGTCCACCTAGTCACAGGAAGACATCTCTCCAAGTTGTGCTGTGTACCCCGGGGCCATCACTCTTCACACCACCATCACCAGAAGAAGAAAAACAAGTTGGGACATTTGGACTTTTTGTACAGACTTGCTTTCCACCTTTGGAGAGGCATTACACCTTTTTATAAGAATTGTTGTAAGAGAAATTTTTATACTTATTAAATAGTTTACAATGGAAAACCTGCCTCAGTGAGTCTCTCCACTCCCACACGACAGTGTTGACTGCTCGATTGTCCTGACATTTCCACCCCGGTCGGTTAACCTCATATATATATATATATATATATATATTTATATTTCAAGACTGACAAGTACTTTATCCCCACTTTCCAAATATTGTGTTTCAATTGATTTGATTTCAATTTTAATTTTATTTTTAGTTTTGGTGTAAAGGCCAGTTTTAATTATTATTTTTAGTTTTAATTAACTGGCTACCTAGTATTAATAAATATTAAATATTACTATTATACTATAATATAATAGTAATCAATTTTTGTCATTTAATTTAACTTAAGCATATTTAAACTCAAATTTTTGAATGCCATTTATATTACACAAATGCCAACTAATGCAGTTTATATTAATTAATTTGAGTTAAATTAAACCATGGTGCATACTGAAAAATGAAAATAGTATCTTTCCTGCATGTGCATTAAAATGTAATTAAATAGCAATGTCTCATCAGTGATTCGTTACATGATGCAAGGCAATCTCGGCATCACTAACTTCTGAATTGGTAGTTCTGTCGTTGATTGGTTGGGCTGTCGACTTTCTTTAAACAGGAAGTATAGGAAAGTATAGAGAGGTGACCATCTGTGAATGGCTCTTGCCGAATACCTTGTTGAAAACTGAGTTATTGAACAGCAGCCAGTACAAATATGGCATTCAAAATTTTGTTTGTAAACGGGTGTTTGTAACGCAAGGTTTAACTGTATATATATGAGATACATACTCATCTGGCAAAAAAACCAGAGATACAAGAATTTATTTATAAAAAGAGTCAGCAATAACCCATAAGGACTAGTTCTTTGCTTAGAGCAGAAAAGTGAAAAAGGTAAGCATTTTTTGGATATCCTTTTTAACCTAGAGCAGGGTACTATTATTACGAAAACATTTTGAAAACCAAGTTATTGACTGATTTTATACAGTAAAATCTCATTATCCTCATCAGTTTAAAATTGCTGCTTTTCATGAACTCACAAAAAAAGATTTAACCAATGTGTAAAATTGTTTAAACATTTGGGACAGACAATACAAAATAAAATACATCAAAGTTATAACTACGGAACATGGATCTCAATCCAAACTAATTCATAAATTACTCAAAAATCTGTTGAATAAGGGTCAAGATAATAACTGTAACTGTAATTTATAAAAAATTGCTAGAATCACAGGCAGACAAATCCTCTATAGAAGGAATCCAACTGTCTTTTGCCTCTTAAGAAATGATATAGAGAAATTGTACCCTATGCTATAGTATTATGCACATGTGATTAACATTTGAATAATGTTAGAGTTAAGAGTAAATAATAAAATTTGTACAAAAAAAAAAAATGGGGATAGTATAGATTGCACCCTATGAAACTTTGGGACTTTGAGTATATATTTGAACTCAGGGGACTGAGACGAGTTCAATGATATCCTACTTTTGGACCAGAGACAAAAAATAAGAAAGTTATCATACTTTTTAAGTTATATTTATTTAAT
The DNA here is from genome assembly GCF_030686945.1 of Centruroides vittatus. NCBI lineage: Eukaryota > Metazoa > Arthropoda > Arachnida > Scorpiones > Buthidae > Centruroides > Centruroides vittatus. The sequence goes on along the minus strand of NW_027122708.1, from coordinate 979,691 downwards.
GCTATCATGCAGACGGCACCATAGTTGCTAGTGCTGCCATAATAAAGATGGTATAAAAACACTTGAGTATACTTCTAGAAATGTAAAAACAAACAGCTGAAAGAGATCAGATCCATGTCTCAATGCTCAAGAGAATAGTCACATGTCTGCTTCCATCTCTTTCATATGACATAGACTCTTCCAGTTCAGGCTGACATATGTCTATAGTACTGGGAATCTACAGCATCCCAGTAACTAATTGTTGATTTAATAGAAATTTCAAATATATTGGCACAACTGGTTATTTCCTTAAGATATTATTAAGGAGCATAAATATAATATATTGATGACTCAACTAGTGATGGCATTATCCGTGTATGTGATGGACAAAGAGGTAGAAGTTGAGTGTGAAGATGCCAAAATAATAAGCACATAAAAGATATAATGGAATTAAGCCATCTGAAAACCTGGAAATCTATAAATCCACCTGGATTAGAAAGTCAATTAATTATAAGGATCAAACATCTATCTCAAGCATGGTATGAGATGCCATAATGTGAAGCTGACCCTTTCTACATTCTGCCATATAAGGACAATAATATTGTGTTACAGGGAATTATTATTGTTTGCTGTTATATTTTCTCTTCTTTATTTTTATTCTTAATTTTTGCTTCTATTTTACTGCTAAAATATAGTTAGGTAAGTTTAGATTTTAAAAAATGATATTATTCTTTAAATAAAATGTAATTATTCCAATCAATAGCGAGGTTGAGGCCAAAGTTTTAAACGCGGAAACATGTACGTCGGATGTTGGGCGCCGCTTTCCTGTAAGCCTAGAAGTTTGACAATGGCGTTTGGAATGTCGAGCATGATTCCACTGACTTTCCAAACACCATTGTCGAACTTCTAGGCTTACAGGAAAGCGGCGCTGAATGTCCGATGTACACGTTTTCGCATTTAAAACTTCAGGCTCAACCTCGCTATTATAATATTTAATATTTTGAAATTTTTTGTAATTCAACGACATTGTATTCCACTAAGTTAAATGTATGGCAAGGAGTACCTAGCCTAATAATCACATGTTAATTAAATGTTGAAAATGCTAGCTGTAAGTCATTTAAGTTGGAATAAAGGTAGTTGAGACAGTACTATAAATAAATTATTTGCTATATAATATATCAATTTATATTCTATGCAGTTAATTTTTTACAAAATGTATTGTGCTGTTTTTTTTATAATTGTCAGAATTAACTCTACATAATCTTATACTATTTATTTTATGTATTATTCAAAATTATGTATTTATGGATATGTGAAGATTAATAAGATAATTTTATCAATATATGAGATTGACATTGACATAATCTTTCAGCAAAAACAAATCACAAGATATTTTAAAAATTTCATTTCTAAACTTGCAGTTACATGTATTGATATGTAATATTTTTATAATTTTTGTAAGGAGTTTCACTTTTACATTAAGATTTATAAAAAATTAATTTTTTCAATTACTTTGTAAAAAAAAAATTGTTGTTATTTAAATAAGTAAACCTATAATTAAATAATAAAAATTTTAATTCTGATTTTATAATTATAATTTAAAATCAAATTTAGGTTAACAAATTTTTAATTTAATAAAATTTGATAAATTAATCTGCATATAATTCATATAATAAATTACAGGCTGTCCTTATTTTATGTCCATTCATGATAATGCTGGTTTCAAATTTTTCCCAAAAACTGTCAAACAAATTTTTTCACAATGTGTAGAATATTTTTTTGTAAATGCTAAATGCAAATATTTATATAAAAGAATTAGCAAATTTAGAAGAACATTTAGATGCATAAAGAGAGGAGGAGATGAATGATGAACCAGTGTATAGTAAAAATAATAACTACTGATGCCCTTGAAAGGATTTCTTGCTAATGCAAAGTCATTGACTGAAGTGTACTGCAAAATGGACCAAAGTGACTTCATAAGGAGAAGTTTAAATAAAACCTTAGCATCTTATTACAAAATTCTCAAGAAGAGGAAAAGCGAAGCATAGCAAATAACTTTGGATTCATATTTTACAAAAGTGCAGGATCTTCACATAGATGCCTAACCCATCACAATGGATAACTCTCAACTTCAGCTATCATCACAGAACTGAAGTTGCATGCAGTGGTACTGTTGTGTGAGATCAGAACAGTGGTGGTGTATATATTTTAATTCATGAATGTCTAGAATACTTCCCTATTGGTTCCATAATAAAATGGATTTATTTTACACTGATTTTGTTTATGCCATCTCCTCCAGGAATATGTTATCAGTGTAAAATGAGGGCAGCCTGTACTTTTACTTAATAAGAATTCTAATGTAAGGGGTTGTCCATAAATGACATCCACAATGGAAGGGAGAGGGGATTTAAACTAATTGAACAAAAGTCAAACAAGGGGGAGGAAAGGGTACACAAATTTCAAGTCCAACATACATATAAAGAAATTATAAATGTAAATTCGATAGAATAAATTAGAAAACTTAATAATAAAAGCATAATTAAAAATAAATATAAATTATAAAAGCCTATCTTAATATGAAATCAAAATAAAAATCAAATAAAAGCTATTTAACTAAAGGAAAAAATAGAAATGAAATATTTTTGGTAATACGATAATTTTAATAGATCAAAGAAAAATTATACAAAATTATGGGACTTTGAGATATAAAAATATAAAATATATTCTTATAAAATAATAATTTTATTCTTACAAAAATATAGGAAAGAACAATAAGAAAATTTAAAATGATGATTACAGGAAGAACCATTGAAATATATCTTAAAATACAAAAAGAAACTGATAAATAATTTTAGATATTTAGTGCCTGGAAGTGAAGTGAAGTGAACAAGTATTGAAAGAGAAATTAAGATAAGAACATCTGTGAATAAAGAAGCTTTTAACAAAAGAAGATTAATATTCACCTGAAAAAGACTATGAGAAAACAATTGATTAAAAGACTTCATTTGGAGCATTGCAATCTATGGATCAGAGACATGTGAGAAAAGATTGAAAGATGTAAGCCTATAGAAAGAATGCAAATCAGTTGAAGAGAGAAAATATAAAACTGAAATATTACAATATAAGAAGGTTATAAAAAAATATTAAGAAGATTAAAGAGAAAGGGAAAAAAATTAAATGGAATTTATCAGAGAAAATATATACTTAAATACAACAATTTGCTTAAAAATAAATTTGGAAATAATAATTGAAACTGAAAAAAATAAAATAAAATAAACAGAAAAAAGATTAAACTAAACAATTGAACAAGTTATGAAAGGATGAAACAAAAGCTAGATAACTGAAATTATAAACTCTATGATTAGGACTGTTATTAGCAAAACACTATAAAAAAATTAAATCAGATCATATGCCAATGAAGTTATTGTAAATTAAATATATCATTAATATTTAATAAAGATTAATTTTTCAAAAATTAAAAACAACAACATGAAAAGAAAACTTATGGATTTAGTCAATGGTACATGCTAAAATTTAAACAAATGGCTTGCTAGGGAAAAAACCCAAATGTGTGCTTTGTTAAAATATACTGCAAAACAGTTCCTATTCTAACATTCAACTGGACACAAAATGTGTAATGGGAATTTTGAATTGTGCAGTGGGAATCCCATATTTGTGCAGTAATTAATTGTCTGATTCTGGGTTTTATAAGTTTTTTTTTCTGGTTATGTTAAAGTTAAAATATTTACCTAAATTACATATAGTAAAACCTGTCTAAAATAGAACCTGAATAAAAATGAAACCAGTGTAAATGGAAAAAAGTCTTTGAAACAGAGTGATTTTCTGTTAAAAAAAAGAACTTGTTCATAACAGATACATGCCAAACCAGAAAAAATATTCAATACTATGCGATTTGGTTTACAGGTTTTACAGTATATTTTATTCAGTCAATGAAAAAAGAGCTATGGAAAGAATGTTGGTAGGATTTACCACTTGTATTGAATATATATAATAGATATTTTTTTATGCAGCTGCAACGTCAACATTATCATTTAAACTATAATCCACAATCACAGTGCACTTATCCGATAGTAAATTATATCATTTGCATGCACACAGTGCACACTGTACATCTAATGATTAAGACAACAGTGATTGAAATTAATAAATAATTATATTATAGTCCTTATTTTCCATTTATGCATTTTAGAACAGCTTATTAATGCTAGGATTTATTGGCTTGGCCAAAACAAAACTGATATTTCTGCAGTAGGGAAAAAATCTTAGAATGAGGCCTGCTCCAAAACTGGATGAGACATTAAAACACCAACCAACACCTGTAATCCAGTTAATATGAACCAATTTATTATAAGAACAAACATTTTCAACTGTCTAACAGTCATTTTCAGATTATAGAATATTACATAGAACAAAATTCAAATAAAACAGAAATTGTTAAATTTGTGCTGGTGGTTGCATGTGTAAAATAATGTTAAAGAAAAATAAAATAAAATAAAATAAATTTTATTTTATTTTATTTTTCTACTTATTTTTTTTCTTTTACGCATGAATTTAACACGTTCTATTTTATTTAAATTTTGTTTTTTGAATTTTATTCTATGTAACATTTCATAACCTGAAGATTGCTGTTAAAAATAGTTGAAAACATTTGATCTTATAATAAATTGGTTCATATTAACTGGATTATAGGTATTAGTTGGTGCTTTTATTATGTGTTTTGTTATAATTTTTACTGATTTACAACAATTTGGAATACAAAAGTTTCAAACAATAATAAAATATTCATTTTTATTGTAATTTCATTAATATAATTTAACTCTTATTGTAACATTGGCTCACATGAACTGATGTGAGCTGGATCAAGCACATTACTGGATTTAGTTCTCAATTCATAAAAAACCACAAAATTCTAAAATAAAAAATTAATCATTTAAAAATCTGGAAAATTATATTTCAATATATACATGATAGTTCAATAATAATTTGAATTTATATTTAAATATTGTTACAGCCATTTATATTCAATATTAGTTTTAAATATGATTTATCGTAAATGTTCTGATAAGTTATCTAATGCAAAGAAAGCAATAAACATATCTGATGCAAAAAAGCAATGACAATATTATCTGAAATTTTATTAGCAGTTAAATGTTTTGTTTTTACTTTATTATTTATTATCAAACTAAAAAGAAATAAAGCATCAGAGTCTAGCAAAGATTGCATGCTTTTGACTAAGAACAAAATTTTCAAAATAAACTAATCAATTAATCCTAAAAATCATTTAAGTGTCAGAAGGAACTTTTACACTAATACCCTGAAATATAGGGTGTGGACTAGTCTGAGTTGAATGGGTCATTGCCCCAATCAATGTATAGATTAGCTACTAAATGAAATTGTCAATATTCATCAAGATTATTTCCTACTGTTAAAAATATACAATTATATGATTATAAAAGTTGAATTTATTAATACGTATTAATTTTTTTTTAAATTGATTTTTGAAATTCCTAAATATTTCTTATATACTTTGTAAAAATAAGTTTTGTAAAAATATATATCAAAAAATCTTTTAACTGTATCATAATGGTAATTTTTAAAATATTTCAATTATTAATAAAAGTAAAATTACATATAATGAATTTTATTTTTATTTTATGAATAAATGCAATTAATTCATGGAAAATTTGGTTTAAAAAATTTAATTTCAAAACTTAATAGATCAGATATGGCCAACTCCATTAAAAGAATTGTCAGTAAAAGACACAAGAAAAAAATATCCAGGAAGTGATCAATCTCATACAATTTATCAGAGAGAAGTTCAATAAAACCACATTGTATTGTCAGTATGAAAAGTTTGCACTATTTTCTGAAAATATTTCTCTTAAACAGTTGTGTATTACCAATCATTCATTCTTATATGTGAATCTGATATTAATATAAAAATTTTTCGACTATTATAAATGATTTTTGATGTTTTTAACAATATAATTTAAACTTTCCTCAAAGTTCAATTATGTAATTTATTTAATATTACCTACAGAAGTTTAATTTATTAAATATTAGGGTTATCTAAACAAAACATTAAAATATATTGTTAACTTTTTCAACATGTATACAGTGTATATTATATATATATATAAATTTATTACATCAAAATAAAATTTCAATGTTAATAGTTTAAAAAATTCTGAAATAAAGAATGTCAACTAAACAGGTTCAACAGGTTCAATATATATTAACCAGTTTGTTAGACATAGTAGTAAAAAAATCTTAATGAACTCTTAGGTCTTAAAAAATGGAAAATATATTTAGAAAATCTGAATGTAAAGCTTTAGTCAAATATAACAAAGATTTCAATCGATAGAAAGCTGCCTATTAAAAGAGATTATAAGTTACAATAAAGAGACAAGAAACTATATCTCAAATGCAAAGGCAGTATATTTTATTAAATATAGAAATATTGATATTAAAAAATTCTCTAAATATTTTTTAAAATGCAAAATTATTTTTATATTTAGTATTTATATTCTTCAAACTATAATCCAAAATTTATTACAACATAACTGAGAATAAATATTTGGCTTTCAATGCAAAATATTATGACAGATAATTATAGAAAATAAAAAACAAATAAATAAACTGAATCATCTCTTGAAGTATATAAGTAATTTAAACAGAATATTATTATTATATTTCATGTACTGTGCTATACATTCATTTATAGTTTGCAAATGATATCAATAAGACATTATATATTAATTATTTTTATACTAAAATATTATGGACATATTTAATTAAGGTTTAAATTGTAATTTTTTTAAAATAAAAATTTAAATATAAAAATATGATTGGAAAATACTTGTTTAATTCTATAAATTTTGATTATTCATAATACACCAACTTGTATAAAATTATGCTTGCAGGTACACGGTGAGTCACTTAAGACTGAACACTTAAAATCTATTTAAAAATTAATACTTAAGTAATAGAAATGATGATATATTTTCCTTGTGATGATAAAGATTATCTTATAAAGTTGCAATAAGGAAATATGTAAGAAACAAATAAATTAAAAGGAAAGATGATAAATTAGACAAAATAATTAATAGTAATAAAACTATTATAAATCGAATACAGAAATGATTTCTTTCATATACTGTAATTATAATTCTAAATATATTTTAATGAGTATTTTTATTTTGATATTTTAAAAAAATATTTAAAATATAAACTTAAATTCCTTTAAACATTCTTGTGATATTATTCTACAACCATTATTCAATTGTACAATTATGCTATTTTGACTGAGATTCAAGGCTATATATTCACATAAGTATTTGAATAGAAAAGAAAAAAATTAGCTTAAAATAAAGAAAAACTTTGTAAAGAAAACATTGTAAATTATCTTCTCAGATTTTTTTATAATTATAAATTATATCTTTAAATATAATATTTAAATGGCATTATTCCAAACTTTGAACCTGCTATGGACATTCAATATAGAATCTGCTTAACTTGACACAGGCCACTGAAGGTAGCCAAAAATGTTTGTTTTTAATCAGTGAATGCAGGAAAATGAGAGGAAGGTGTGAATTCTAGTATTTAGTATTTAAATGTAAAACTTATAAAAATAACTCAATGCTATATTAAAGTTTATCTCTGAATAATTACTGAATAATGTTTGGAAGTATTTTAAATTTATTTGCATAATAGCTTAATTTCTTTTAAGCTTAATTCATATTATTGAATTAATCCTTTTATAATTATATTTAGAAACTTTTGGAATTAAATCAAAATTTTCAAAAAATGAATAAAATACTATCTTTAATTCATATCTAGCAATTTTGATTTTCTGTTATGAAGCATCTGCAGCATTTCCATTACTGTAGTAAGAAGATTTATTTGTACAATGAATCAATGTGGATAGAGTCTCCAAATAGATCTACTAGAAAATTTATGAATGTAAGTTATAAATAATAGTGTTCAAAGAGACTACAGTAATTGCTAAAGTTTGGATATCAAATCTTAAATCATAATTCAGTAGTGATAAAATACTGAAAAATATCAAGAATAACTATAATGATCAAATGATAAGTTCTTGATGGATGTGAAGAACAAAACAGAATATCTCCCACAAAATGAAAACAAACTTTAATTATGTGAAGCCATGCATGTTATTTCCTGTAACTCTAACTAATGAGATATAAAACATGAAATACATCAGGTGAAGATGTAACAGATGTATGATTTAATAACAGCCAAACAGTTTGGTACTATCATTAATTTTTCTTCATGATCACGTATATTTCTAATATAAAACTGATTTATTAAGCAATTTAAAATTCAGTATTTTATTTTTTGTATGATATAAATTTATATACTTTAAAACATTTTATATAAAACCATGTATAAACTTTATTCATTTTTAAATATTAATATAATAATTACAATATTTATACTATATTTTATGCAATCAATAACTGATCAATAAAATTGAATATCATCATCAAAATAACAATTAATTTTATATAATTTAAATTATGTGAAAAATTTATTTAAAAATTCTTTATTTAAATTATGCATTATAAAAACTGAAAATTTTTTCCTATATATATTCAAGAGTAAAAAGCTCAAAAGTGCTGCATTAGATCTTCATTATAGTATTTTGTTAATTTAAATTTCCAAAATACTATTTAACATCATATTTTCTATTTTGCAATTAATTGACAGTTACTGCAATTAATTGCAATAACTGTTAATTTCTAACAAATATTTCAAGATTTTGGATTATTTTACTAGAAATCTAATAGAACCATAGGATTTAAATATGATAATAATCATAACAACAGTCACCTAATAAATTTTAAATCATTATCAAAAATAAATATCATATATATACATTAAGGTAACCAGATTTTGCAAACATACTACCTTCAGTGTGATTTACAAAAGACAAATTTATTTATTTAGCTGACTATACCTTTAATTGATTTCATATATAAGAGAATTTATTCAAACAAAACATATGTAAGTTCCCATTTTGATTTAATACATTTTAAAATTCTTCACAGGTATAGGTAAGATTTATTTCAATTGTCATTATAGCTAATAATGTTTCATCATTCAATTTAGTTTTCTCACAACTCCAAAACCCATTAGTTATTGAAAAAATCTTTCAATAATTGAATTTTTTCCTGATAAATAAATAGTGTGGCTTTAGTATCTTAAAAATACTTCAAGAAAATTTTTTTCAGTGTTTAAATGCTTATTTCCATTAGTCATCTATGTATTCCTATATTAGTTTGTTTCCATTTGTTTAATTTGTTCTGAATAAAAATATCCAGACTCCCTTAATTTCATAATATAGGCTAATTATACATAATGTTTTTTCATGATTCGTTTCCATATAATGAACAATTAATTTCTAAAATTACATCTATGCCTTACAGAAATAATAGAAAATTTATTTATGTTTTATTCATTATTATTTTTTTTGTTGAGAAATTACAATAAGAAAGTGCAATATTAAACAAGCAGTACAAAACCAGTACAAATCTGACAGTGCAAATTGTTTCAATGCAGTACTGTACTACCAAAAGCAGTATGTCTTATATATTGTATGTATATATTTGAGTATATATACTATATATAGATATAAGGTCAAAAATAAGCTTAAAACTCTATAAAGGTTTTACAAAATCTGCTTTGTTTTCAAGATATGGCCTGCCAAAATATCATACCAGAAACCAACTTTAAACCTCCCTGTAAAAACATACCATGATTTGTTTTCCACTCCTGTGTTATTTAGAGGGTAGAGATGAATGAGTTTTTAAAAAAAATTGTAAATGTCAATAACCAGTAAAATTTTCATTAAGTCTGACAACACTCAACATATGATCCTCTTCTATTGCCTCATTCCCTTGACATTTAGTTACTAAATTTAATAGCTTCAGTGTTCTATATATAGAAATAACTCTGCAAAGTTTCAAAATTTTTGGATCATGAGATATAATGCAAAATGCCAATACACAAGCACATACAGAATGTTGTAAAGGGTATTTTTACATTTTTGGGCTCCTGGAGTATCAAAATTTTGAGAAATATGAAAAACATGTAGATCAAAATTTGACTTATCTCCATACTTTCTGTGTATACTTTCCTTACATTATATTCTATAATAGCTAGGAAAATAATATATTAATATAATTTTCAATGTTTATAATCAATACACTCTATAAATAATTTTCATTTTATTTTCTTTTAAAAAATTTATAAAATTAAAAAAACATTTAAAAATAAATTTAAGTTGATATGCAATAAAATAAAAATAATTTAATAAACTGATTATTTAATTCACATTAACATTAACATCACATTTAAATTGATTATTAAACATCACATATTTAAAATACACAAAAAATTATAATTCTTTAAATTCAGATATATTAAAATTTAGGCATGCTTTACTCTTAATCTATCTAACTTTCAGGACTTTTTTAACTGAAAAAAGAAAGTTTATATAAGCAAATTTTAAGTTAAAAATTACATAATAATTAAGTATCTAGTCTATTTCATCATCTTATTTTATATAAATAGCATCCAAATGGTAAACAAACATCTTCAATAACTTCAAAATTCAAAAAACAAATAATTTGGATAAACATGGCATATATTGAAAAGAAAAAAAAGATAAATCAACCCTGCATCAATTTTCTTTTCTATTTTACTGTTTTTTCTCTGTATTTTCTGTGAAAATCTGACTAATGTAAGTTTTTTTCTACTGTATTTATTGTTGTAGATAAGATTATAAAGATTTTGATGAATTTATTGTGCTGTGTTTCAGTAAAAACTTTTTTATAGTTGACAAAACAAATAAACAAAATCTAGGTCTCTAAATTAGAATAATTGAATTTTCAAACTACACAGAATAAATATTCTCTTATTCATCTTATTCTATTTCAGAATTCAACTATATATTATTAATATTCTCTACTCATATTTATTATATATTGTATTTTATAGTATCTTTAGAATTTTAAAAATTTGTCTAATGAAGCTTATTAATCTAAAGTTATCATATTTTGAAAATATTAGGCCTCAAAAATTAATACATTAATGTCAATCAATAAGAACCAGAAACATTACAAAAGAAAGAGATTTAATAATCTAAAAATTTTCAGTTATATATATATATATATATCATCAAAGACAAACTAATAACTTCATTGGTTATTACTGTTTTAAAATAAATAAAAATTAAATATATTATTCATTTATTTGATTAAACTGTTGAATGTTAATATCCAAAACATCAGTATTCCCATTATTTAAAAAGTTATAATGCCTTCATTATTTAAGTTTTTTGGAGTTCATTTAAATAGTGTAAACATATTATATAATTTTTTCATTCAATTAAACTGCTCCAAGTTATTTAGTTATTTCAGCAGTTTATTTAAATAAAAATGTCATGTTATATTTGTTTTACATTTATTTTAAATTACTAATTTGTAATAAAGATGCTATTTCTTTGTCTCTAATAAGAGTTACATGTGACTGAAAATATTTAAACTATAAACTTTTTATTTTGGCGATTTTTCTTCTCTTCTCTCTTCTTTAACTGACATTAATAAGTATTAAAAAAACTGATAATACTTAATATATATATATATTAAAGTATTATCAGTTTTTATATATATTATATATATATATATATATTTAAAAATTATACTTATATATAAGCACAATTTTTTTTGTAAACTTTATCTATGCATATACTTATTTATTTACCTTAATAGAAAATTCATCATTTTGGTTTGAACTGGTAAAAATTATATAAAAATTAAAAGTTAATTAAATATATTTAATCTAAAATAAGACATTGAAGTTATAAATCTTGATTAAAAATTTTTTAATTGGATCAAAATTTGTAATTCAACTGAAATTAGAGAGATAAGATGAAATTTGATCTCTATAATTCAAATAAATGTCCAAATCAAAAATTTTTTAAAAAAACAATAAGAAAGCAAATAAGAATTCTTATCAATTCTTATTACGGTTAATGTTACCTTAGGTAGCCAAGATGGCGGCTCGTCTCTAATTCCAGCAAGGAAACAATGGGACGCATGTTTTAACTTAACCTAACCTAACCTATTCTAATAAATTACCATGATTATTAGCAACCAAATTATTAGAATAGGTTAGGTTAGGTTAGAACGTGTGTCCCACTGTTTCCTTGCTGGAATTAGAGACGAGCCACCATCTTGGCTACCTAAGGTAACATTAACCCTTATTACTTTTTAAAAAAATTTACTATATGCTATTATGCCATTAGTATACTATAATACATTATGTTAAACACACTATAAATTTTGAATTCTTTTAATTTCTAATATTTTATATGTAATAAAAACATCAATATATCATGATAATCAAAACTGAAAACAATTCTGAAAAATCTATGTAATACTAACTAGAATATCGTATCAATAAATTACAAGTTTCTTGAAGAAACTTTCTCATAATTTGTTGTTAATGGTATTGGTGAAGTAGGGATTTTAAAAGTTTTATTTTAATTCAATAATGCATAATATATATTAAATGAAGAATTAAATTTTTAAGTTATTCAAATATTACTATAGTTTGATCTTGTTTTGTACAGTGGTTGCATGTCAATAGATACTGCAAAAAAATAAAATTTTGCATAAATTTGTGTTCCACCCAAGTAGTCCCAGATAATTACATAGACACTTATGCAACCATTTACAATTAACACAAAAATGTTAAAATGTGTTTAAAATGTTTTACTAATGTTTTCATTATAATAAATAAAATTTTAGTTTGATGTTTCTTAATACAGTAAACAAAATTTTATTATACTATATTTTTCTTTATTATACTCAATACAATCATAAATGCTAACAACACCACAGTGAGTGGCATTCAATAGTTCTGTGTTTGGAGTGTTACAAGCTAGAGAAGCATGGTTTGACGACTTAACAGTCAGATTCAGTGGCACTAGGAGTGAATTAATCTAACCATTTATCATCTTGAAAACATGAATATTAATCCCACGTAACACAAGATCCTATTATTATATAAATATATACAATTATAATTCAGTTATAATTTGTGTCAAATATAGTGTTTCCAAGTACTCAGGAATAAAATCTGGGGCAAAATGAGTTCTTCCCAAAGGATACTGGAATGCTTTAATTCCAGAACATGCAATAGATGTGTAATTTTACTATGCCAGTTACTTAAAATGTTTAAAAGAGAAATACTTCATTGTAAGAAGTTTTTAGAATAACGTTCTCCCATCACTAGACGGCAGTCAAAAAAGTTCTGGGACAATCCTGGAAAACCAGGACATCTGATAACCCTAGTCAAATATTCAAATAACTGAAAGCAAAACTGTATGAGTTTGGTATATTAATTTAATAGTGAATTAATATTTTAAAAATATTGTCATTGCATAATAAACAACATATACATTATTGTAAATAATTTCTAATAAATAGAGGGAAAACTTTGTCCTAAAAAATAGTTTTACTTATTCTATTTTTAAAATCTGTTCACAAAAGATTTAAAGAAAAAATAAAGTACTGTATTTAAATTTCTTCATAGAAAGAATTTAAAGAGGAAGTTAAAAACAAATATTAGACTTCTGACATGGATAAAATACAAAATCTCGTGAGATTTGCAAATCTTAAGATTAATTCATACTAAGTATAGTGCTGCTATCATGCATGACAGTAAAGAATCTCAGGAAGCACTGTATATTTAATGAAAACAGAACAAGATATATTAATTAATCGACCTGGTTCAGCTTACTACTACTAGAGTGTACTGTTTAAGATGAATCAATAACAAGAATCTTGCTTAAAATTACTGAGTTCTTGAAACAATATTTATTATAAGAACTATTTCAAAATAATGTAGAATATGTTTTATGGAGTGGTATTCTAAGATACCAAAAATTTTTGCTGTTTTATAATTTTGAATTATGTATTTAGTATTTATTTGCTTATCTGAAATTTAAAAATAAATATTTTTATAGATAGTAACTATCACTATGCAAATATGAAATATTTCAATAAATAAGTTTGTTTATATTGCACATATTGCTTTATTTATGAAAAATGATTTATCCTAGTGGATGACCTAATAGGTCATCCAATTCATAAAGACAGCTGACTGCTTCTGAGCAACAAATTGAGGTAATACTTATTACATACATTAATTTCATTTTATTCCCATTAATTACATTCATTTATTTTATTGAATGTTTTCAAATATCTATTTTATTTGAAAATTTTTGATAAAAAAATTCAAATCAGTTCATTCAATTTCTTTAATTTTTAAAATACACCTTTATATTACAATATACAACTGAAAACATATAATTCCATATAATTTAATCATCTAAAAACCAAATATTTATCATTTGTCTTTTAGCTAACTAGCCTTTTAGGCATTATCATAGAAGTAATTTACAGCTAGTTGGATGCAATGGGAATATGTTAGTGTAATGAAATATGACTTCTATAACTTTTGCATTAATTTCACATTAATGATACACTATATCAAGGTTTCTTACAAGAGAAACTGATAATGGAGTCACCAGCTTTTTATTAGTGTAAGTCTAAACTATATTTAAAATTATTCTTCTTCCTCAACTCTTTTTTTTTTTTAATTATAATAAAGACTTCTAGTGATAAATTCAGCCAATCATTAATTCCTTAAACTAGCATAAAAATAGTCCTGCAAAATCCAACAATTTGGTTTTTTATTGTACAAATTCTTTTCAGATATAATGAAAATATACAAATAAAATTTTACAGAAAAAGTTTATAGAAATAGAAAAATATTTAATGCTGAGAACCTTTGACAAAAGAAAGATTAGAAAAGATTTTTCCATATACAGTATAATGCTATAGTTTGTGTTGAACAACAATGAAAGTTAGGAAATATATTAATTTAGCTCAATGATTTAACAGAAATTCATAATGACAAGGAAATATATTATTAATGTATAATATTTGTTAACAATTTCACTTTAAGATTTTGTTTTTAGATAAAGATCTATTTCAGTATTCTCTTTTGAAAATGACATTTTAGTATATCACTGACAATTATCTATTTGAGCAATGATTTATTCATTTTTATTTGAATTTGTAAGATATCTGAATAATACAAAGTCATTGACACAAAACCTTTTACAGTGTTGAATACAACAGAGAACCAACTAACGTTTTCAGCCTCCACCAAGGCCTTCTTCAGGTTGAGAACTAAATGATTATTCAGGGCCAGCATTTTGTCAGTGACTTTGTGTTACTCACTGCAGTGTTAATAGTAGAAGACGTTTATTGTATTATCTGAATAATGAAAATAATTTGTTAGTTATGTTAAAAACATAAAATTAACATAGTATTTTGTTTTTATTAAATAGAATTTAGAAAATGAAATATTCCACATTAGATCAAAAATAATAAAATTGTTAGAAATTGTTTTTGATATTAAAATAATCATGAAACATCTAAACAGTCCTTCACATTTCAATGGAGTTTATAACAAGCTATTTTAATGGCTTCTTTCTCTAAAATAAATTCAAAACAAAAACCTTTAAAGCAGCTATAACTTTTTAATGAAAGAATGTTTTTGACCATCTTAAATGGCCATTTTCAAGTATTAGAATGCAAGTAATTTAAAATACAAAGATATCTATGTACAGTACCTGTTAAAAGAAAAAAGTGTTTGAACATTAATAACATATAAAAATTAATAATAAATAAATGACGTTGATAAAAAATAAATAGAATAATTTTATTTTTATTTATTTATTGTTATTTCCATATTTTATTAAAATTCAAATGTTTATTTTTATTCTAATCTTTCTGTATTTAAATTAATTGTGTGTTAGAATCTAAAGATGGGTATTTAAGATGGTTAGAAATGTTCATTCATTAAAAATTTACTGCTGGATTTAAAAGTTTCTTGTTTTAAATTGATTCAAATTTATCTGATTGAACTGGTTCCTTTAAGATCATTTTCATTATTATTATTATTATTCAGGGCCAGCATAAACTTTTTGTGTGGCTAGATTCCAAAATTGTGCAAAGCTGAATAATGCAATTATATGTATGGTACAGTACCTCTAAATTTTACAACAACAAATCATTTATTATAAGTAAAGAGTACAAGTGTATACCTATATACAAGTTATTTTCAAACTTGTAGTTTGGGTAAACTACATATTTTTAGATTTTTAACTACATATTCTGCAATTGAATTTATTATACGTGTATGACACTATGCATAAAGCCCTGCAAAATTTACAATGAACTTTTTAGGGACTGTAGGCTTGATTCTAGGGAACACACTAAACCTGCATTGCACCAGCGTTGTTTCTATCCTTA
This sequence comes from Centruroides vittatus, assembly GCF_030686945.1. NCBI lineage: Eukaryota > Metazoa > Arthropoda > Arachnida > Scorpiones > Buthidae > Centruroides > Centruroides vittatus. Next base: position 963,276 of record NW_027122708.1, on the reverse strand, counting down.
TATCAATTATATACTTGAATGATTAAATGATTATAAGATGACCTTATTTCATTACAAATTCCTATTGAGATGCAATTTATTATGTTAACATCAGTTAACAAGTTCTGGCTTACTGTAGTTTGATATCTCACTTACACTAACAAAGAATTTGTGTTATACCAGTATATGAAATTATTATGTAATATCAGAAGATAATGATTATTAAATTTACATTTTTATCTTCATCTTATACTAAAATAAAATATACTTTTTAATGTTTTACTATAAACTGTTGTCATTTTCTATTGGAAACAAATACAATCATTCAGATAGTTAGAAAAACTTTTGCATAAAATTAAACAATAGTTATTCAGTTAAGATAGTTTTGAAATTTAAAATTTATCATTTAACACAATTGTTTAATGGTGTTTTAAATGATAAATTGTATTTTAGTTTTTAGAAGTAGATAATAATTTGAAATTATAGATATTTTGGGATTTTTATAATAGATTTAATAATGTTAGGCCTTACAAAATGCATGTAACTAGATGATAAATACAATGACATAGCAAATTACATTTGATTTAAACAAAATTCTTCAGAGAAACACTACAAAGCAGTTTTGGGTGAATAAATTGATATGGGAGTTGTTTTATATAGTAAAATCATTGTCAGATTTGAAAAAAAAGTGTACTTATATTCTCACATATCCAAGTTTTACTAAATCAGGTAAATTAAAATTTAAGTTATCTTTTAGATAACTTAAATTTTAATTTACCTGAATTAATTTAGTAAAAATATATAACAATTATTTAATTCATGTTATGTCGTACTTAAAGTATTAATATAACCATGTTATATAACATTAAAAGTATATCATTCATTTTAAAATAACTTTACAATTAGCAGACACTAAACAATTCAGAATTATTCAGTTCAGCATTTATAAAAGATATGAAAAAATTACAAGAGTTCATACATTTTCAAGCTTAGACTCATCTTCCGGGGACTCTGTGTGTAAAAGGATTGAATCAAGAGTCTTTTCACTGAAGTTACTATAAGTGTTTTCTCTTTCTTTGTTTTAAGAAACAGTGAAGTAGTGACTGAGGCAATCAATGGCTTTCCTTTAGAGCAGAATTGATTTTTAAAAAGTAGTTGAAAAAACTGAAAACACTATAATAATTTTTTGTTTTTGTTTTTCAACAATTTCAATTACTTTAACATTAATTAATAATTAAAAAGTTTAGAAAAAGCATTTATTAAGTTTCAAATCTCTTAATAAATGTTTTTCAGTATTTATTCACTTGTCAGTAAGGTTAGTCACATCTATTAACAAAAGTCCTTTATTGTACAATTTATTTTTTTAAGACTCTCCACTTGCTAGTTTAATTGTTGAATTGATTGTGTGCAAGCTCAAAACAATGTCATGGAAGAACTGGGAGAATATGTTTAATTAATGTTGAGATACGTGGATGATGATATTGCTATTTGGAGAAACGATGGTATGGTTAGTCACTTTGTGCAGGCCTTCTCTAACACAAGCTGTGTACAATGTTTAACCCTGCAAAGATCAATGCTCAGAATAATAAGTGCATTTTTTGGATGTTTTAATTGGAAAGAAAATGGATATATAAGCAGAATTAGTATATAGTAAAAGTACATTTAAGCTTATTTATATTTCCATTGATTTGGAAAATTCTAGAAAGTATGTTTTAGTGGCATACATAGTCCTCATACATAGGGCAGTAAAAGTTACAACTGAGTATAATGATTGAGAAAGAATTTAATCTGATAGTGTGAATTAAGTATGAAATATTTCTTTTAAGTGAAAATGATAATTAAATTGCTAATTATATTCTCAAATCTTAAAATTAAAAACAAAAAAGATTATTATTGTAACTTCACAAAGTAAATAAGTGGAGAAAAAAACAGATAACAATCACATAACATATGTTTTACAATCAGAAAAAAATTAATAGAAATATAATTTGAAATCGAAAACTTATAAAACTAACAAAATCAATGAATAAGAAAAAATAAAAATAAAAAAAAACTTATTGCCAAATCAATTTTGACATTAAAGAAGATATTTTATTAGATTTGATGTTTCCTTAAATTATTCTTTATACAAGAATAAAGTATTAATTTTTGAATATAATCTCATAACTGTGTTTATGCTTTTACAATTTTCATTACTGAATTAATATATTTACAATTTTTAGAAATAAATTCTAATGAATAAAGAACAATTGTCTGTCAGCATTTGAAAGACATTTAATAACAGAAAAACTCACTAGTACTTTACACTACCTTAATGTCATCTTCAGGCAAGACAGATCAAACAGAACACACACAGATTTCAAAAGTTTTAAGTTGATTCTAATTCTATATACATCTAAAGGTATGATTTTTTTTATCAGATACATTTCAAACTGTAAGACACGTCAAAAACAAGCAGATAATCCTTAAATATTCTCAAGTGAAAAAATACTTCTCAAATTCATTACAAACTGTAAATGAACACTAACACATTTAAATTTATAAGGAAAACTTTACAATAAGGAATAACAAAATTTCAGAATACACAAAATAAATTATTTGAATTATAAAAATCCAGAAAAATGTGAAAACTGTTCATATAATACTTGAAAATTAAGCTTTTCATATTATAATACGGTTCAAAAAATGCTGTTTACTAAAATAATAATGAATTTTTTTTATCACTATAATACATATCCTTTTAATTTCTAATGTTATAAAACAGAAATAAAATTCCTAATAATTTTTCAAATCCAATTTTAAAAAACTCATGTAATGAAATATTTATTTAGTGCATTATATAATCAAATAAAATCATTCTATTCTTTAATTTATATAAATTATATTATTAATACACAATATATATCAATGTAATAATGTAAAATTTGAACAAATTCATTAATCATTCAAAAATTTTTACCAACTTTAAAAAATTTAGTATTTTTATTAAAAAGGTCAGTATTGAATTGTTTTTATAAATTTCAAAATCCACAAGAAATGAAATTTTGTTTTAAACAAAAATCACACAAACATGCAATTAAAAGTCACAGGGGAGATGGTCATAAAGGACGTCCACACTGGAAGGGAGGGGGTTAAGACAAGTCGGACAATGGGAGGGGAGGAGTTGAGCTTCAGTGGACGTCCGTTTATTTCATTAAATTTTCTAAATTTTTCAAAATTTCTTGTATGTTTCGTTTCTATCTGTGATATTTAGCATTTATAAATTGATAAAGGGGGTCGAGTTTTGCTGTACGTTGGAGGAGGGGAGGGGGTTACAGAAACTTTGACAAATTGGGTCAACAGGAGAAGGGGAAGTAAAATTTTCAAGAAAAATGTGCACGTAATTTATGGACAGTCCCTATGGATAAATATTACTTCAATATTTTTAGAAATATTTTTTAAAAGTTAATTTTCCTTCAAAGAAACTATATCTAATTTAAAAAATGTAATGATTTTATAAATACTAGGTTAATTACAATAAAAAGATACTAGTAATATTAATTTTGAAATATATATCAAAAATAGAACACATAAATTTTAAAAGTTTTTAAGATAAATCTAATTCCATATACTGTATATAAATTCACATATAGTATATTCTTGTTAATAAAACTAAACTCTATTTAATTACAAGGTGATAAAAAGTTCATTTGAAACCTTTATATAATTAATTCAGCACAACTTCAGAAAAAATTTTTTATGAAAAGGTTAATAATTATAATAATATATAATTTTGTTTTTAACTGATAATTTTTTATGTGATTATGAAACTTTTCTACTTCAGGAATTAATATGTTTAAAGTTATTTTACTACTAATAACTACAAAATTTTGCAAATTTATAATCATTGCATATTGCAAATGATATTAAAAATTTAAGATCATTTGCAAAATTTCTACAAATTTAATTTTTGGAAAATTAATTTGTTAATTATGTTTTAAGATAAAATATTAATTAAATGATCAATATATTTTAATTTATCAATTAGTAAATAACTGATGTTTTAATCATTTTATTGTTTAACTTCTATTTAAATTAGTAGCAATACATTTTAATTATAAGTAGTCATTAAAAAAAGTTTCAAGCTAAAACCAATTCATTTTGATAACTGAAATTTCTAATAAATACATTACACATGAAAATGATGTATAAAATGCAAAGTCACATACTAAAAATATTAGAATATTTATTATTTATTATTAAATAATTGAGATTGTATTGAGATGAAGTTACTCTTCCTCATTTTATATACTGTAGATCAAATAATTTAATCTTTATAATACTAAACAGTGATAAAATGGTTTTAAATTAGAAAAAAAAAAATGAGATTTGAAGTAAAAAGATAAACATGGAATTCAGAAATATAATGAAACTATTCAAAAATGCAATGTCAGATGTGAGAATTTTATATATTCTGTTTTGTATTTATTTATGTATATTAATTTTAAATACACGTGTTTAGAATATCTGATTTTCTTGTTAAATTGACAAATAACCACTTTCTTTGTTGCAGATTTAATATTGTATGTTAATTTATTTGAAGTGAAATAAGAAAAATAGCTTGACAAATTAAATTTATATAAATTGATAGCTTAAAAAGAGTTATTTGTGTCTACAACACAGCCAATGCAACTTTCAATATCAAATATATCTAATAGTTGCTATTTTAGTTTTTGAAAATAAACTAAACTACACCTCCTACAAAAGTTGAATATAAAAATAATATTTAAAAAATGAGAGAAAGAGGAAAAAAATAAAAACGCAATTTTATAATTTTTAATTAAAAATTCACTGTAAATACTATATTCATGTAAGTTTACCTGTTTCTGGAGGAATTTCTGTCTCTTTCATAACACCTGTATACATCAAAGAAGCTTATGCTTTACACCTGTACACAAGATATTGAATGCGATGCAAGAATAACTAAAACGCGATATGAAATACGCCGCGCAGCATTAACTATTTTCAAATGAGTCACGCTCCCCGCAGACAAGTATAACGGCACACCTGCGGCCTACAAATACCGGTGAAAGTCTTTCTACCAATGAAAAATCGTTGTCTACGAAGGAAGTAACAGCACGTTTATTATCTCATCGCAGTTTAAAAACTATTGCAATTCTCATTTAGAATACACGACAAACGAATAAAAATATTTACATTTTATCCAAATTTATAAAAGAAAAAAATCTAAAAAAAAAAAAGTTAGTTTTATATGACCTAATTATATAAAAATTGCAAAGAGTATTGTAATTTGTAACCTTGACTGTATATCATTAAATAATCCGACGGAATTATGGATTAAAAAGATCTTATTAAGTAACTTTTAAACAGAATACATTAGCTATTTGTTTCCTCTCGAGTACTGAATAGTGTTATAAATTTATTCCAGTGCGTGTATGCTTTTATGTTAGTCACGTGATGAATTGCATCACATTTAAAACTTGCTTTTACAGAATAGTATAATTAACTGATAAGGTAATATAGCTTTAGCTCCAGTAAATTAACTGCATTTTAAATATAATTATTCGCTTGATTTTTTTCTTTAATTAGTTTATTTTTAATATGTAATAGAACAGTGTTTCTCAAACTTTTTGGACCACGACCCCCCCTTATGCACTAAAAAATTTCAAAGGACCCCCGAAGAATAAGTATGTGTCAAAAAACATTCCGAGGGAGGGGGTTAGGCTCGTATTAAATATTTATATTATTTTTATTATTTATATGTGCAATTTATTTAAGTAAAAATTATTTTATATATTTTTTTATTTCTATTATTTCTAAACATGAATCCATAGTAAATTTATAAAATATTTGAAAAAATTGATCTGGCATCAATTTTTCAGCGACCCCCCAAATATTTTTCACGATCCCCACTTTGAGAATCACTGTAATAGAATATAGCCTGTATAATAGGTGGAATAGTCAAAGAATTTTATACGGCAATAGAATAAATTTTTGAGTTTTCGTCAAAATTAAGAATGCTGCCTAAGCGTAATAAAACTGATTATCAAAGCAATTTAAACGGAAAGAGAATTCCTAACCTTTGACTCTGAAGTAGGTCACCATATTATTTTATTTCTTTCTATTATTTCCCACTTTCTCCTTTGACCTATATTACAGAAAAATTTCCAAACTCTACCATTTTTTCCCCTACTCATAAAAATAAATAGGTGTCAATTTATTTTATGGGACTGATTTTAGAGATATCTAAAATTCTAGAATGAAAAATGTATTATTTACGAAAAACAACTATGTAAAGTTATTTATTTGATACAAGAAACACGTCACATCCTACATTAACATACAGTTTATATAAATATAAACCCATATATTCATCACGATGACAGACAACGACATCAATTCGTGACATTATTCATCTATCATACCGTCATATGTTAGAGTCATCTGGAGGTATCTGTTCATTGTGATGTCACGATCGCGAAAACTGAATTATAAACATTTATGCAACACAAGTGAGAACTGATACAGCTGTATGAAACGTGAATGATGGAAGAAGTTTATATTCCCCGACTTAATCAAATACATCATAATAGCTGTGATATAAAGACACTACATATTTCAAATATCAGTGATTTTAGCAACTATAGGTATATTTGAAAAAAATAAAATAAAATAAAATACAGTGTGTATATATATATTGATGTATGAAAATATTCAATGGACTAAACGTTTGCCAGAATTATTATTCATAAAAGCTAAACAGAACTATGAAAAGGAAAAGGTGACAAAAAATATTATCAATACTATCCTTTCCTTTCATTTCACGACAAATGATTCAATATCTACGTTTCATTTATATATATTTTAAAATTATTTGGAAACTTGAATTCAATAATTCATATACCAGCACAGCATCTCTCGTAAAGATCTTTATCCTGAAGAAAAATAGATGTAAACGGGAGAGAGAGAGAGAGAGAGAGAGAAAGAGAAGAAAGTTTATTTAAGCTAGCTCATATAAAATAAATTATTTTAAAATTTTATTTAGTGTATAGAAGAGCTTATCTCTCGATAACATACAATTTTTACGTTTTTTTTTTTTTTTTTTTTTTTTTGCCAGACTATATTCGTAAAATATTATACAGCATCACAGTAACCAAAAATAAAAAATATAGGCGTTTATATTATTTAAATGTATCGTTAATTATATTAGGCAATATAAGGACGTAGGCTTATATTCTAGAAATCTGCACACATTTCAGAGTTGTCTAAAATTCATTATTTATTTTAAAATGAGATTGTTTGGGTACGGATAGGTTGTTTAACGTTTAGATGACACGATTAGGATGCGATTCGAACTTCACTCTTAACCCGTTCCATTAACCTCTGGAAGTTTGGCCTTGATCCTGCTTTCCAACTCCTTTGCGGATCCAGATTCCCAATCACTTTCATAAGCTTTTTGCTTCGGGTGGTACCAAAATCTCTGAGGTTGAGAAACGTTTGGACCATTAGATTCACGTGAGATGTATCGAATTCCATAATGGTCCAACTTGGCAACCATGTCGGGCTGTAGCAATGTTTGGCCAGAAGACATCCTTGGTAAGGATAGTATTTTTTTAGGAAGGGTATTAGCCTTTTCTAAATGCATCCGTTGCCATACACTTCTTTGATGACGGAGAGCCGTAATCGGGCAACCAAGGCCCGTGAATGGCCCTTTCGACTGATTGTCAGCCAAACCAGAAGCTTCGGCAAAAACTTGGAGTGTCGTTTGAATTTGAGTTTAGGTTCCAAACCTAATACTTCTTTGGTGAAATAGTGATTCTTACCAACACATTCAGTTTCGTCAAAAGTGAAATAGGTCGACCATAACCACATCGGGATTTTTTTATCTCTTCGAGATTCCATCAAACAGCCTCCGCAGAAGGGTTTTTTATTTTTAGTAGCAAGTTGCTTCGTCGTATATTTTTGGAACAGACTTTCGCTTCTTGAGAATCATTTGACGTTCCTTCAGAATCCAGCGAACACAACCATGTGAAAATTTGAACTTTCTTCCCAATTTTCTAAGCATTTCTCTAACTTTTTCCAAGGCTTCTTGCTCCAGTAGTTTCTCTTCCTTTCGGTCATTTTCCTCCTCCTTCGGCTATTCCCCGTCCTTTCTGTAGATTCTCTTTGCTCTATCCTTGAAACGATGCTATACACCGTAGGCCTATACGTGGAACTCCCATTGCAGAAAAATGTTTAACTGTGTAAGACTTCCTATTTTTGTGAATATTGGTATAAAATCTACCAATTATATCTCTTCGATCGAATTCATTTAATCCTTCTATTTTTAAAATGTAACGTTATTTACGTAAACTTTTTCGATAAATGGAATCAAGGACATTCTAGAAAGAGTGCATGCAAGTCTCGTGAGCATTCAAAATTACCGGAAAACACTATGGAAATTTGTGCAGATTTTTAGAATATACGCCTATAGTTAACGATATATCATTTAAATAATATAGGCTATACAATTTATTTTTGATTATTTTGATGATGTAAAATATTATATAAATATAATCTATAATTTAATATATTAGACAATATATTAATATACGCTATTCAGTATCGGAGTATGCCTGGGGTCTCGAAATTGGAAAAAAATTAAGCAATTGGAGTATATTTTATTATTTTTTTCATTTTTAAATACTGTATATTACATCATTATCTCATTTCAAATAGAGAAAAATGATGCATTAATCTACCTCTAATGAATGTAAAATTTTTTGTTTTTTAATTGTTGGAAAATAATAGATAACGTTCCTAAAATATTTATTAAAATGCAATTTTATTGTTTTGATTTTATCTTTATAAATTTAAAAATTATAAATTGCAGTTTCATTGTGGCATATATCATTCAAAACTTCGAACAATTGCTAAATAGTCCCATATTTATAAGAGTTCCGCATCAATGATGGTCTGTAACGCACGAGTAACTTGTAATAGATAGATTCAAGTATAGTAGCCTGGAACTTCAACCGCAGACTAAACAATACTAAATATTAATACCTATCTAATCATACATTTTTGACCTCTAGATTAGAAAATAATTTCACATATCTTCCATTTAATAAATTTAAAAACTTAAAACTGAGAGAATTTAAATTTTATTTTAAATATTTACATTAGGCCTGTATTCATTATTTGCATTATATCATAACTGTATAAATGAATTATTATAAAAAAATACATGATAATTTAAATATATATTTTTATATTATTACACTCTGAACTTATCAAATTATCTTATAAGAATTTTAATAGTTATATTTTTAAACCTCTGAAAACAACGACCACTGACAGGAACATAAACAATGACTATTGTTAGGGGATGGCTGTTGTTTAGAGGTTAAATAAAAGTTATTTTTTCTCTCTAGGCTATCGTTTATATAGGCCTAATACTGCTTATAATTTGAAAATGTTATGATTTAATTTGAAAGTTATTTCGTACTTAATTCATATCTCACTTTTATTTCTAAAAGGACGTAATTTCGTAAGGAATTTTATAACATTGTGAAAGATTAAATCATGAGAGTCAACATTAGAATTTTTGACTCGGTGGAAATCTAGTTAAAAACAAAAAGTGATTTTCTACGGAGAATTTTTACTTTCAAACATTTATTTGAATCCCTTCCAAACTAGATAAGAATGGAAATTGATTAATGAAATAAAGACAATTAGTAGGTGTTTTTGAGATAGATGAGGACGTACGCCTGCAAGAGGGAAGTAAAAAATTTAGAGTTTGAAAAGTTTTAAAAAGTTCTAGAATGTTCTAGATGGTTTTCGAATTATTTTTATATTTTGAAAATTCTTGGAAAATTTTAACACTTCCAATAAATTTATTATTGATATTTTTAGTGTCGAGTTCAAGAAATGTCTGATAATGAAGATTCTCTTTGAATGAATTTTTGTAATTACAACTTCTCGATAAATTATATTCCTTATGAAAATAAATTGATGTTAATTCAATTTCCTTCCTATAATTTAAAAAATCCTTTATTATTTTCAACATTGAATTCACCTTACCCTCTTGCAGGCGGATGTCCTCATCTATCTCAAAAGCATCTGCTTGTTGTTAATAGACATAATGTTAAAGAAAATCGCTTTTTTTACTTTTTTACTCTATTTCCAGAGTCAAAAATTCTAATATTTTACTACGATATTCACCTGAAAGTATATTATGATTTAGTCGAAATTACTGTACAATGTTATAAAAAGCCTTATGAAATGGCGTCCTTTTAATTATGAATATAGTGAATAGAATTATGATTTTACTGAATATTTAAATATATTTTACATGCATAAATATGAGTATTAGACTCATATAACTTAAATCATTGCTTAAAATAAAGGATTAAGGAGGAATGAATCGTCGCTCTATATGGGTAATCCATGCAACCATTCTATCAGTTTCTTCTATGGCAGGAGCCTAAACATCTATGAAATCTGATGCAGATACATTATAGTTGATGCATAATAATCTATAGGGTTATATTATAATAATACCAATTCAAATTAGATCATTGCATGGCAATTCAATAATACCATACGTTATGATATAAACTTTAGCAACTGAAATTACATCTGTATTTACACCGGTATATAGAATATGCAATCAATAATCAACAAAATAACATTATTTCAACATAGATTATAACGAAATTAAGGTAATATTTTATTGGAACCAATTATCTTTATGAAATTAACATGTAGGCTAATATTCTAAACACGGAAAATGTGGGTAATACGTAATAATTATCGTTATTTCGGAACAGCTTCATAAATAAAGTGTAATTAAGACAGGGGAAAAAAAGAATAAAGACATTTGCAATATCTTCGATAAAAAAAATGTAGATGTTAAAATTGCATGACGAAGTACATTTAGCAAAATAGCGATTTTTGTCTTTGCTCTTTCTTTCTTTCTCTTTCTCTGTACTTTATCAAGAGAGCAAAATCAATTTATTGATATTTTAAATTCTGAAATGATCAATATTTGTTCGAAATAGCTTATTGAGAATTAGAAAAGTGCAGTATTTGTTATTCTCTATATTATCATTAAATAAATATAGGTCTATATAGATTGTATATACTCATTTATTTAATCATATAGGTAAATATCGTTTGTTTGTGTAGTGCATGAAAATCGTCAGAAAAAGTTATAATAAATTGAATATTTTTTTTTACTTTATCTTATTAATTAATATATAAAAGAAGACATTTTAAAAAATTATAAATTTAATTGTGATACTTTTTTGTCCTACGCAATATCCAGACTCTATTAAAATGTTTTGCTCAAATTCAAGGCCGGCCATAGGGAGTTTAGGGATTTAACCCGTCTCCATTTGGGAAAAATTTTTAAAATTTTTTAAAACTATATTTATTTATTTTTTACCCGTTCAATTCCTCTTCATTCTACACGACCGTATAGGCCCGGGGGTAGAGCGGGATCCTTTTCACATTTTGTTTTTTGAAAAAAAAATGTGTAGAATGTTTTTTTATTAATAAAAAGCACTCTTAAAGATTTTATTTTCTGTTAGTAAAAATAACATTAATTTTATAGGGGCAGGAACCACTACAGGGCATTTAAGTTTTCTCGCAGTGAGGTAAAACTCCCTATCTCCTGTAAGACAATACAATAGATTAAGGAATAGCCTTACTTTAGTCTACTCTTTATATTTATATTATAAATATTAATTAATTCCATTAGAAAAAAATGTTTCTTAAAAAAAAAATCCATTCTTTTAAAAATTCAGCGTGCGGGCCCGCTCCTTTTATTTTATTTTATTTTTTTCTTCAAAATTTATTCCGATAAGAAAATATAATAAAATAGAAAACACAATTTGTTATCTAAACTTAATGTCGAAATCTGGTTACATAAATCTAATTTTGAGGTAAAATTACGAAATAAAAGATAAAAAAAAAGAGAGAAAAATAAGGAAGAAAACAATTCTTGACTTAATAAATGGAATATTTAAATATTGAATATTATGACTTTCATAAAAACGAAATTACGCGATAAAGTATGCATTTTTTTCTCGATAGATAGCGCCACTTCATCTCACGAATATTTTTTTAATACAGTACTAATTTGCATATTATGCACTAAGCATAACGCAGAAAAATATATATCGGATCCGTATTATTTTATTAAAATATACGAAACATTATTTAAATCTCCATAAATCTTTAATATTACTGAATGAAATCGTATTTGATATTTATCACATCGTTCATACTATCGTGCGATTTTCGCATGTCTATCTAACAGTGATTCATCTTCTCGTATTATCACTTACAGCTATATTTTTTATAGCTTAAAAAATAATGTATGACTTAAGAATTTCGAAATTTATAAGTTAATTATATAAATCTATATTAAAATGATATAATCACAAGGTTTATTAAAAATTTATGTATTCTATAGTCGAAATAATATCACAAGTGCACGCAACGTGATGAAAATTAAAAAGAAAAAAAAATACTCAGAAAGAAATCGTTCAAAATTGCCATTTTATGCTGTGATTGATATATTTAATTATAAATGAACGCTTCAATTTATCCAATAAATTTTAAATTATAACATTCATTTCCTTTGGTGCGGAGTTAAATAATTATAGTAAAATGGAGAAAAGTGCCTAACAGAATAAGAAAAAAATATATAAAATTATTATGATTTATTATTATTTTATTATATTTAATAATTTTCCTTTAAAAAGTAAAATAAAACAACATTTATTTATATGATAAGTGTGACATTGAGTGTATCATATCTCAAATAAACTCTCGATTTACTTTCTTCCAGTGTTTTTCAAAAAATTATTAGAGTTTTGTCATTTGTCCATGTTTTCCTAAATATAATATATATAGCTTTTATTTATTTATTTATTTTTTCTTTTTAGTTAAATCGATAAACAGATAGACAACAATTCACAAGGTCGTTCTTGAGATGAAATGACTTTGAGAAAGTTTTTATTAGTATTTTCTTAATTTAATATCTGAGAAAAATTTTATAAAAATAAAATATATTTCTGGATAGCATAGAATAATTTATCATCATCGACATCATTATCATCATCATCATAGTTTTTGAAAAAAATACACACATATATATATAGCCTATATATATATATTACAATAGAATAGTATTAAAATTATTTCAAAAATATAAAAAAATATATTAAAAAAGTAAAATGTCAAAAACGTGATATCTGAAAACCATAGCCTGACAATCATTCTCTTTTTTCTTTTTATTTTTTATTGAATTCGGTTGGTGATGATACATCATCATTCTTTACCTGTCAATCTCTTTCCTTTCGCTTATCTTCACAATTGAATTTCTGCCTTATATTAATTGTTTTAAACTTAAATAACAATTTTTTATTAAAATGCAATGTTTAATTGCATATTTAATCATTCGAACAGAAAATAACTTAAAAATATCGATATAATTATTTTTAAATATTAAAAATAAAAATTAATAATTTTAATTAAGAGATTTATTATTATTTTTTTAATGAAAGGTAGATAAGTTTTTTTAAATAACCGTTATAATGAAATGCAATTATAAACAAAAGATGTATGGGAAAAAGTAGAAAAAATATAAGTACAATCGTTAAGGTATTGCATAACGATAGTCAATATTGAATCCAGTTTTCCCGGAGGAAAGCCGCATGCCTCAAGGGTGAGGTATGTTTTATATCTTCCAGTTTTAGTTAGATTTTTTTTTTTTTTAAATCGAAATTTAATTAAATGTTATTTAAAAAATTATAAAACTATTTACACAACAAACATTATTAATTACTTTCTGCGGATGGTTTTATATTCCCTCTCCGAATTCAGTACTGCGCACTGCCAAAATCCGACAGCTGCTATAAAATAGTTTAAATTTTACGTCGTCGTCAGAATTGGCAAACGTGTACATCTTTCAAACGTAAAAAGAAGCAGAGAAGGAGTACAGTAACGGTTACTATAGCAAAAATAATCAACCAAGCGTGCACGTGCAATTGGTATGTCAGTGACGTCATTGGTGCGAGTGAGCCGGAAAATGAAATGTTGCCTATCTCATTGCAACAGCACCAGTCGGAATGACGTCACTTGGAATCGCTACCTCTAGTCGAATTATTAATCTCTGTCTTGCCAGAATATAAAGTAGATATTAAGAGGAAGCATTTGGTGACAAAATGACGTCCTGGTATTATTTTTAAATCTTGGTCGATTCGATGCGGATTGTTCTGCGACAAACTTTCATACAAAAGAAGCGCTTCTTACAAATTTGAATTTTTCTTAATTCTCAAGAATCTAAAATATTTTTCTTATCTAAAAAAATAAATATATATATATAGTGCATAGATATATATTAGCGGACAGTAATTTGTTTGAAAAAACACTTTTATGAAACTTAGCGGTCAACTTAACTCATTAGCGAAAGGTTGACTCGCTCTTCCTTAGCAGAAGCTAATTTGTAATTGGGAACCTTACGAGAAAACAGATGTCGCCTCAATTTATTAACAGCTGTTACCGACTGCAGCGAATTAATATGAATTTTATCAATTAATCAGAGAACAACGAAAATGTTTCTGCGTATACAAAGAAAATATTTCATTAAAAACTTTATATCCTTTTCCTATGCTTTCTGTTCTCGGACAAACGCCTATTATTAATTTAATTTTGAAAGGTTCTGGAATATTTTAAAATTAATAATAATTTGTTTGCCGAATGATTTAGTAAACAAAATTTAACCGATACGGCCGCCATTTTTTATCTTTATACTGTGCTTTTAAATTTATAAATCCTAGCTATCAAGCGGCATAAATATATATAATTATCGTTTTAAAATAAAGTAATAATAATATTTTATAACAAAATATTATTATTATTGTAGTTATTATTATTTTTTTATTCCAAATAGTGTTGCCAGAAGTTAAAATTCAGAAATCGGGACATTGTGATAAAAATTGATGGATATCATCAAATTAATTTTATTGAATTATCAATTATTGAGCATTACTTATTTTTTGTTACTATGTTATATATTTTAACTAAGTTTTTGTTAGGAAACCCGGTTGCCCAATCGTGAATCTGTCAAATCCATGATGGTCATGATTAGATGTGAAAGCCTCTTAGCGCCCAAAGGACGAAGATAACCAAAAAAATAAAGCTAGACTATGAGGGACAGATATAACCATTGATAGATATATCGCCAATGATTGCACAAAACCATAGTACAGCACCACACAGAACCACAGAACACGACGCGTACGCTAAAGATTACTAAAGGCGTGCGCATGTAAGATTGTGCGAATGCATGCACGACACTTAATGCCCACAATTTTTATTCAACTTTTTTAAAAATACAAATAAAATTAACTTTTTTTAATAAAAAGCGGGACATTTCGGGAAAAATTTTCCAATCGAGACGAAATGTGTCCAAATGGAGAAAATCCCGAAAAATCGGAACGTGTGGCAACATTGATTCCAAACGATAAGAAGTTCAAAAATTGTAATACGTCATCAAGAACGCAATTAAAATTTAAATTTAAAAAAATAATAAATGATGATATATTATTATTTTATAATTAGAATATTTATATAACTCTTTTAAACTAATATTCACCTATAATGATTATAAAATAAAAATATTTAATTAATTTATAAATATTAAAAATTCCACCTCAAACGGAAGAAATCGATGGATTACGATTATAATTACCATCGATAAAAAAAAGATAAAAATTAAATAATTATTATTTTTTTAATTGCAAATATTTAAATATATAAATTTAACGTAAGATAAATATTTAACAATTATAACGTTTCAACCGGCGAAATCTTTTAATAGACAATAGCGTAGGCACGTGATAGTTTGACTCAATTCAAATCAGCAAGGCGTGAAGAGAAGAATCATTTTCCCTTTACATTTCATTATTTCTCGCTAGGGATGTGAAATTGTCAAGAGATTAGATTCAGTTTTCGATAGAGTCTCGTTAATATAGATACATACAATTCTTTTGTGGACACATCGCAGCGAAAATCTTAGTATAACCTTGAAGTAACCAACGAGAATAACATTTTAATGCTAAGAAAACCTTAAAAAACCATAATTATTTACGTAATAAATAAATATTTTTCTTCTAGTTTCATTCCAAACGAAATTTAATACAAAATAGAGGAGGAAAAAAAAAAGAAATTCGCATTTATCAATTTTTAGATGAATTTGAAAGGCACTCAGTAGTTTGCTATTGATTTTATTTTTTCGATGAAAAATCAAAAATTTGAAAGCAGAAATGATGGCATCGCTCCAGTCCATCTACTCCATCCCTACCTACAGCGTATTGGAGTAGAAAGTATTTTAGAGATTTCAATTCTACTTATTTTTAAAGAAGTGCTTCTTAAAACATTGAATTTTTAAATCTTTTAACCCGAAACAAATGCGAAAATTTATAAAGTTTGTAAAGAAATATCTTAAATAATATAAACTATATCAAATTAATTTTAAAATATTTTATTTATTTATTTATTTTTAATCATTTTTAATAGTAAAGATATTATTGACGGGATATCAAGAAACTATCCTGTGCATTAATTAATTTATACAAAATTAACTTGTATAATTGCTAGAAATGTATAGAAATGCTGTCAAATTTTGCCAAATCTATATAATAGCGGCGGATTAAGACTTTCCAGGACCCCTAAGCGCAGAAGTGGAGAGCCTCCGGGAGCCGGGACCCCTAGATATATGCTTGACATACCTAATGACCTTTCATCCGGCACTGATAATGGTTTAAAATCAATTTGATAACAGTGGCGGGTTATCCTATGGGCAAAAGGAGCAATTGCATGGGACCCACACCAACAGGGGGCCCAAAACCAATGTTTTATAAGAAAATATTTCTCCAAAAACATTCCCCGAAGAAAAAATGTCCGAAGTCAATACTGTACGTGGGGTTCCCAAATTCAAATTCGCCTGGGCCTTACGAAGCTATAACGCGCTACTGTTTGATAAATCTAATAAATTAATTAATGGGAAAATTATATTTTAATTTAAAAAAAAACTGCGAGTATTTTAGAATTTGGTAACCAAGTTTAGGGTATTTATTTGTAACAAATATTTGATGTAGGCCCTACACTCCGGATATAGATAAGTGTTATACAGTGAGGTATAAAAGGAGAAGATAAAATCATGCAGAAACATTATCAGCAAGAGCAATCTGAAGCTTAGGAAGAGCGATATCATCCAAGCATATTTGTTAATTTGATCGGCTGATGAAATATCAAGTTTTGTTTTCAACAACCGATTGAAGTCAGTCGGATTAATGAAAATCGGAAGTGTTCGAAATGAAAGTTAAATTACTTTGCTTCCATTATTCATTGCAAATAACCTTTTTCTCTATGCTTAATTTTGTCATCTCTGTCCTCCTTTCTTTTTACGGCGCTGTTTAATTATTCATGTTGTACGTTCCTGCAGAAGATTCAAAATGTCTCAGGCAATGCAGATATAAAAATACTTCATTAGAAGTACACATTACTCGATGGAATTCTTATCAAACAGTATTAACGGTAAAAATACACTTAAATTAATTAAATTCATTCGAGAAACTGTATAAATAACACATCAAATATAGGAAAAAGAATTTTTACAGCGCTTAAAAATGAAATGATATACATCAAATTCGTAAGAAAAAGTTCCAATAATTCACAATTTTAATTCAAAATATATTTATTTCATTTCCAAAATTTTCAAAGTGAATAAAAATATTAAAAATAAGCTTTGAGCCTAATTACTGTAGCACCTCTCTATTAAAACACCATCTGTTTGCATGTAAGGATTTTAATGAAAATTTGCTTTTAGATAAAGAAGAGAAAATTATTATTATTTTTTAAATTTTTATTCTAATCTAGTGGAAGATTTTTTTTAACAGAAAACTTTTTCTTATCATTTTAGCTATAGTCGATATTCTCTAATTTTTGCTAACTGATGCAAGCACAATCTAGAATTAAAAAGTATTTCGTAGAAAACATCCTGCATTCAATATAAATATTTTATAAATTACATCATAAAAGTATAAAAGGCAAGCGATATATAAAAGATCATTCGTTTAATTTTCAATTAATAAACTTAAAATTCTGCATAATAAATGAAATTCAAATTGCTTGAAAAAACCACGAATTTGAATTTAAATATTTCTATTTGATTACAATAATAATTATTAAATTACCATTTATTTCTGTATTAAGTAAATTTCACTTTCACTAATTCGTTTTTCTGCGCGAATTCATTTTTAAGGTCAATTTTTGTACAATTTTTTTCCCTTTTTTATCATCACTTTTCTTCTTTTTGATTTTATATAATTAATTCTCTTCTTTAAGATTTCAATTTATTTAATTTTTTTCGATTTTAATTTATTTATTTCTCTATGATTACAATAAATCATAGAGAATTTTTTTTACTGCTGGGATACGATTCTAGTTGCAATCTTTATTTATTCTTATCATATTTCTCTAAATATTTTTTCTAGTGAATTTTAGCAATTTTTAATGTAACTCTAAACAGATGTAATTTCAAATTTAAATATAAAACTCTCAATTTTTTTTTCTTTAAGTAATCGCTAGCATTTATATAACGCGTTTTATTTTTATAATTTACTAAAGGGAACACGAGTAACTAAAATACAACGGAACCTTTAATAACGGCCACCTCCCAACAACGGACAACGTTAAACAGCGGCCATTTTTTCAGGAACTTTTCTTTTTTTAAACAAAAATGCATATAAAATAGCTTCCAAGCAACGACCACCTCCGAACAACGGACATTTTTTATGTTCCCATCAGTGGCCGTCGCTCAGAGGTTTGACTGTTTTAAGGTTTTGAATCGAGTTTTTTTATTTTTAATGGAATCTTTCAAATTATATTTACATTAATTTTACCGTTTAATCTATATTTAATATTTTGTACAATATTTTTAAAGATTATTTATATATAATATTTAAACTTGGTTTCAAGCGCTGCGATTTTCTTAAGTTTTAGCAATTAGCAGCGCTTATGCAAGCGTGCAAAAAGTCTATTTATATCCTGTATATTATAATTATAAGCCTTTAAAGTTTGTTTAAAAAATAATGGCGGATCATAGGAGGGCTTTTATGCCAAAAAGCATCTAAAAAGATTAGCGGCCAAAGAGAATAATCTCATTAAAGTGAACTTATTTGGAAACTCTGCTCTTTTAATCAAAAGCAACGAGGCCATTTGCAATTTTAAGTAAAATACGTGACGTAACTAAATGACATTTAATCTAAAATTAATCCTAAAATCAGAAAGAATGCGTAGGGAATATTCGCATGCTTAAAGGTAATTGAGAAAAGTTACCATGGTGATATAATAATTACAGGAGATGCGAAAGAACAAAAATAATTTACAATCCAATTGTATGAGAAGGAGGAAAAAAAAAATCATCGATTTTCTCGTGTCTTCTCCCCTTTTTTTCTTCTTTTAAAAAATTATTAATAAATTGATAAAATTATTAAAGAGGAGTTAAGCCGTCGACTGTTGGGAAAGGCTATTTTAAAACGAATCTGTAATTAAAAAAGATCAGAAAACCGGTCGACACGATATTTTTCGTGCTTAAATTTTAAGATAATTTGCATTTACGATAAAATTGAAAGTTTGGAGAATTAAAAAGATGCCGTAATTTGATTTTAAGAACGGAAAACTCTTGCCTTCCTCTTCTTATTTTATTTAAGATACGGGAAATGTTGGATGCGAATATTAAATTATTATTTTTATTATTTTGAAGCAACAGACGGACAAAAGTTTCTGCCCTTTACCGGTCAACAAACGAAACAGGGCTTGGAATTATTTCTCAAGTTAAAGCATAGTGGCGGCATGGAAGGCGCCGACCGGACTGCCCTCTGTTATTTGTACGGCGCCCTACTTTTGTTCCTAACAAAAAGCAGAAAGAGGAGAGTGTACTTTCAAGGAAATGAACATCATTAGAGAATCTTTAGAAGTAGAAGAAGCTAAAAGAAAGGAGGTCGCTCCGAAATTAAAAAAAGAAAATGGAAGTATTTATCCTTTTAGATATTAATTTTACGTTGCTGGGATGGTAACAAACGGAAATGTATTCCCAATTTTAAAAACCGTAACGAGTAACTACGAATAAACTTTCCTTTTCCTTCAATAGGTACTGCTAATTGATTACACTTTCGATTTTGTAATTAATAGGAGAAGAAGGGAAAAAATAAAACACTTACCACAATTACTGATAAAGTTGGGCCCAGCATTGCACCGGGCCTGAAAGAAAAACCAGGAAGTCATGTGATCTTAATACATCCTTTGTGATCGGTTAAGAGAACACACTCGAGAAGAGTAGTGGCACGTTATATAGCAAAGCGTCGACTGACTGACTACGAGCTTCACCCATCAGATGTAGGAAGACTGGAAACGGGGGAAAGGAAATCGTTCTCCACCCTCAATGTTTCTGGCACTCTGCCCGTTTGTCATAGGGCGGGTCACGTGATTTAGGGTTAGAGTTTTGTCACTTTCTGGGTTTCTAAAACGTTTTTTATCGATAAAATCGACTCCGTATATTTTGTCGGCCCATTCCACTCCAAATATGTTAAATCCGGTTTGGTCCACTTTATCGATTTTTCCGCTTTATATTTATACATATATATAAGGGAATTTCGACGGAGATTATTCCAACGAGATGGATAATGGTTGAATTAACAGCACGCCAATAACTATCAGATGATGCCTTTAATAAAATATCGACTCTGACATACCAATAATGCAGCATCATCTTTTATCAATCATTTGAGCGAAGTGGTAATCCAGCTTGCCCCCACGAAGGTCACTTTCGCGCATGATATACCTGCTGAGCGGGGCAAGCAGTCGTCCAGGTGTAGACGAGATAAGGAAGTAGGAAAAAGTCAATAATTCTCTCCTGCGAAACAAGACGGTTTAATGTGCCCCGTAGGGGCCATGAGAGAAAACCTGATAAGCTCTCTTCATCCAATCTTAACTTGCATGCATGGCTGCGTACTTGAAAAGTTAGATTGACAGTAAATATTCAATATATATACTTTAGTATAATAGAAAATAGGACATGTACGTAAATAGAAATATTACTTTTAGATATGAATTTACACGTAAACAATATTTAGAGTGCGTAGTTTCGAAGTATAAATTATACATTAATAATAAAATAATTAATCAGTTGGACGTATTAAAAATTGTTTTTATACAGTTTTAAATTTCATAAATTTCCACGAATAATATTTAAAATTAAATATGAATAATCAGATATCTATAGTATTTAAATATGCGCCTGTAAAGGATACTTCACCGCGAATATAATTAGTTTGAGGAAAAGTTTATTTACAGGGGAATATATTAAATGGGTGATTTTAATTCAACCGAAACGTATATTTTTACATTTTATATTCGTCAAAACACTGTCGATTAAAATTTAAGCGATGTACATAAATTTATCTATCATTTTTGCATTGTTTACATACAGAATATTGTCAAAGTATTATATATATATTTGCACGAAATTTTAAAATTAAGAAAAAATCACCGCATCTCTTGTGAAGTTAATGCAGAAATTCGTTTATTTATGAATTCAAAACTTACTATTATCAGTGAGGAGGATATCTTCACACGAAGAAGAGTCATAATAACACGATGATCTGGGATAAGGCGATCTTCGCCCCATTCGCCCGACTTTTTTTGACGAAAAATGGTGATCGCAGAGACTTTCATCGGAAGGCGTTAATTGTCCAACACTGGAACCACAAGAGTCAACACTCAGATTACTAAAGAAAACAGAACCGTTTTTTCTAAAATTTGTTACAAATGATTCTATTTGATTTTCGATCTGACTGTGACTTGTTGGAAATTTTAAATTCATTTTTCCGATGGCAGCACCTGGCTGATCCACCAGAAACGTCTGAATTCTTCGGAAAAATCGTTTTCCAATATCCAACATGGCGTTTCAAGTTTCGCAATTCCCCATCTTTCTGCTACGGATCCATGTATCCGACCGTTCTTTCATATAAAACTTCTCTATCAATTTTCTTCAGTTATATTCTGTAAGAAAAGGAAGAAAAAATGAGGATAAATTATAATAATTTGCACTTAATTGATTAAAAAAAACCAAATTTCTTTTCGTACGAATGTTTTTCTCCGTGTCATTTTTTTAATAAATCGATTTAATCGGAAAAATAATTTTCAAATCGGATGACAGAAAAAAAATACTGATTTGACCAATTCGAATTTTTTTTTGTTGTCCTTGAAGGGAATTCCTTAGAGTTTTTCACTCGGAAAAAATTTATTAGAAACAAGTAAAAGAGCGCGGGGCAGCAATTCTTCTTCCCTTTTTTTTTTCTTTAAATTCATCTTTCGTTTTGGTTTGCAGAGAAAATAAATTATGTGAAATGTTTAAAAATTTTTTAAATATCACCGACTAACCTAGTGTTCCAGACGAGATTAATCGATCAGAAAGTAGTCTGCTTTTCAGCAAAATGAAGGAATGGAGATAGAGAAAGAGAGTGGAGGAAAAAAGCTGGATTGCAGCCAAAATAGGCACAAACACGAGTAGATAAAAAAAAAGAAAAACTAAAATACTTTGCAGTTTTTCCTTTTATCAACTTTCACGGATTGAAACTGTTATTCTTAAGAAAGCTTTCTTATTTATATTTTCTTATGAAATTACAGTATGTATACTTTAGATAAATAAACTGCTGTAAATGACGTCTTCATCATAAAGCTGTTATTGGATCATTTTCTAAATGATAAAATTCAAAAATCCGACGTCTAAACCAAGCTTAACAATAAATTTAACAGGAAAACAAACTTAAAAATAGTTATATTTCAAATATAAAGATACATTTCTATTAATTGTCAATTGGAAATCAAAGTAATCGTTTTAAATTTTTATATTATTTAAAATCTTTGTTGCAAAAATTAATATACATCGAAACTCCGGCATATACGTTTGATATAGGAGAGTTAATGATTATAAATTAAGCGAAGAAAATGATTGCGATTAAGAGAAGCTAATTCACTTATTCGAAGCGATTTCAATATATTAATTTATAATCCGAAAAATAGATATAAATTTAGATTTTATAAATCAATTGATAATATTTGTATCTAGTGATATCAATCGCTTGTAGTTAAATTAAATAATCGTTTACTATAATATATATATATTTCACATCGAAATAGCTTTATTCATCCGGAAAAAATGGAAGAAAATAAGATCAAATATCGAACAACTTCGAAATTCGAACTAGAATGATGCTACAGGTATTAATAAACGGAAGAAAAATCACGGAATTAATGTTATCTGCGATCATTTACCTTTTCTAAGTCGCATTAGAATCATTATTATTGAATATAAATATCTAAGTACTTTGCCTCATTACAATAAACGTTAACTAAATAACCATTTTCATTAAAGTCGTTTAATATTTAAGTATTAGCGGACGGTAAACGACAGATAAATTTTTCTCATCTGTACGTTCCCATTATTGCAAATAGTACTTAAGCGTAAGTAGATTAACTGTGATAGAAATAAACCAATGTTATCTCCTATACTAAATCAGATATTTAACCGGATAAACTCATAATTTTATTACTTAGCACTTTTTTATTTATTTAATTACTCTTTTATTAATTTAATATTAATTCAACGCTTCATTGCTACAAAAAAGTTCTAAATAGTATTTAATATTTTAAACATAAAAGACAAATTGAAGATATTTCGAATACTTAAGCTGAAATAAATGATTAAATTTGAAAATTTAAAACTTTAAAAATATTGTCAACATATGTTAATTAATTATGTATAGGCCTATGTACTCTTAAGATGACGATATTTATCTAAAATAGAAAAATTATTATAAAAAAATTAAGTAGTTATACTTTTAAAGGCTTATTTAATGTTATTTATGGATTTAAATTGTAATTAAAAGGTGGTCGAGGGTGAAAAGAAAGCTTATGTTGAAGTTGACGGAAATCAGCTGCTGCACTGTGACGTCATATTTGAAACACTTCCTAGTCAACCAGGAAATGCATTTGCGAATTTCCATAGAAAACAACGCCACCTATAACTACTAACCTAAAAATCTCGGCAATCCTTTAACATGGATAAATCGATAAATATGCAAAACCCTTTACATTACTGGCCATAAAAAAGGAAAGCATAAAAAAAAAGGAAATCAAAGAATTATCACTCTCCTAATCTAATTCTTCACACCTGGTCTCACCTGGTCTCACCTCGTTTACTTTCCATTCTCCATTACAATTACATTAAGGTGGGAAGACCATCACACATCCTAAGTTTGATGTTTGCAAAGGCTCCCACCTGTCAAGGTATAAATAAAAATCCTCTACTCCCTCGTTTAATAAATTAAGTATGCGTCTATGCACATCGTACTTACTGAGATGGAGAACTTGCAAGACGAACAATGCGCTGTCTACTTAAATCGGGAGATGAAAAGTATAGAGAAATTGGATTTAGGCAACACACAGGGCGGTGGCGAAGGCAACCCAGGTCGGCATAGCGACAGTGTCATAGCACTGCGCAGTGGCTAGAATGCCGTCGTTTCAGATATCGATTGCCTATCCTAACCACACTTCTATCCTTTCACGCTTTCTGACTTAATGACTTGAGAAATGTCAGTCAGTACAGTTTGAATTTACCACCACCTATAAGTTGGCTTCCCCTCTCACATAGTAATTATGCGGAGTAAACCGATTTACAGGGGCCGGAGGTTGGGAAAGATTTTTTTTCTTCCCTCTCTTTGTGTCTCTAGAACAATGGGAGTTTAATTAAGCGCAGGAAACAAGAAATTGACGGAATGGGGATTGTTAATTCCACTAGACGAATATCATGTTCTCCGACTGAGTTGATTACACAAATGACTGGAATTCCACGCATTGTTGGTCGTAAATGGAATTGCATTAAAGGGGAGGAAATATTGTTTTATTTCCGTTTTCTGATTACTTCCGGGATTTTGTAGATTATTACTAATAGTTTTTGAGAAATTCTTCCTTGATTTATATCATATTATCATTTCTGAAATGGTAATTTAATAATTCTGTCGTCGGCCGAACTCATTCATCATTAAAAAATTGACAATTACGTACTGTACGTTAACCTATTCATACACCGTCGCTGCTTTTTTTCTGCCTTTTGATTGACGTCTCGAGTAGTTGTCAACTTTTCATTCCTGTAAAGATCACCTCGGGGACACGAGAGGTGTTTCCCACATTGTCAATGACAGATGGCTCTGACACGTCTTTTCCCATCTCTCTAATCATTAAGACCATTACATAGAATATGGATACGTGACGTCTCTCTTTAATTTTCTTTCGGATATTTACTGCCATCTGGCGAGAAAAAAACGCAACTATTAATACCAACACTAGTAATAGTTTTCACACAATTCAACCACCTTAAAATCATATTCCTATAAAAGCCTTGACATTTTAACCCATATTTTTATTAATAAACTTTTTACGAAGAAATTTGTTTCGAACTATCTATCTATATCTAAAAAATAGAGATTCTTTATGATAAAATTCGAATTTACTAAACTTTATTGTGATAAAAATTTCCCCCAGAAAAGTTAAGCAATTGTGCTATTTTTATTACAGAAAAATAAATATTATCTCGTTATATATATATGATCATTATACTGAATTATACTGTATTTATTATACTTAAACTGAGGATTCTGTATATATATATTGATTTGTTTATTATTAAATTGATAAAGACTGAATAAGAAAAATTCTCTTAAAAATTTTTGTAATTATGAATCATTTTTCTTCTTTAACATGGAGAAACCACGATAGATAATCAAATATTAGATATCCGATATAAAAATTGTTTTCATTCTTTCAAAAATAAATAACTTATCTGTTCAATAATTAATTATACATAGAATAAAATGTGTCATTTGCACTCCATGCTATTATACTTTATTAGAAGCACGAATGAATTTTAATTGTTTGTATTGCCAATCGATATCCAAGAGTACATAGCAATATTTTTATTAAATAATTAATTTGTAGCTGAAATTTGAACCATAACTCATTTTTTAATACATTAGGAATAGAGTTTATCATTTTATAAAAGTTCTAGAAAATTCATATTTACAATATTCAGTCAATAGAATTAATAATGCTTTTATGATGATATTCGCAAGCAATATAATCAAACCTCCGAACAATGGCCACTGAGGAAACACGAAAAATGGTCGCCGTTTAGAAGTTCCACTGTATTATTAAACAATTATTATCTGTATACAATGCTTAATTCTTAAATATATTATATATGCAAATTTATTGCATATTAAAATTACTGAATATCAAATGTATTTGTTAAAAAATTAATGTTAAATCTATAGTTTAAGTATTCAATCAATAATTTTATTATAAATTATTTAAATTATTCTCAAAAATTTGATAATTAAAAACTTTTGGTTTTGTTTGACGATTTCGGTTTGTATATTTGAATCAGTTTTTCAAAACTTGAACTATTTGATTTTCTTTATTGAATTACCTTGAACCGAATCAATATTTTGTGATGGAATTTCTGATTCTAGCTACCTATTTTTATAAAAATGTGGTAAATATGAATATTCTATTTTTAGTAATCATTATAAAGAGAAATAATCTGAACAGATGCAAAATGTCTTTCCTGAGAAAAAAAAACAATTTATCAAAATATAAATTCATTACCTTAATACTAAATTCGGTTCAAAAATAATTTAATTTGGCTAAAATATTATGTTTTAATTCATTAAAATATTTCTAGATTTTTTAAATTTCATCTTCAGTAATTGTATATTTATTATTTACATTATTTAATTAACTGTTTGCAAAATTATTCCCGGCCTACTATAATACATCATAAATAATTGCATCGTACTTTAATAAACCGATATCGTTGATAAAATGATAAATTATTAAACAGTTTGGATGTGTTCCATTTCCTTTTAAATATTCAAATAGTAATAATATTATTATCGTTATTAAATTTTCAACTATTATATAACAATTATTGTAATCTACAATTAAAGATAAGAGGCTATTTATATTCATGAATTAAAGAAATTTTGGAGATAAAAATAAAAAGATATATCGTGTGATTTATCACAGAACTACACCTTTTAAAATTTTTATCTTTTGATTAGAAAATGAAAAAATATATATATTAACGAGTGATAATATTTAATATTTTTATTAATAAAATAAATTTTTAAAATATATTTCACTATACATAATATATATATATATATATATATTTTCATAAGATAACATTTACATTTTTATATGCAATAAATTAATGAAAGTGTATTTAACATATAACACAATATGATTTCCTTACTCGGATTTAAGTAAAATTGACGAAACGATATAAACGAATAAAATTATGTATTTACAACTTGATGAAATAACAAATGATATATCTCATAACTAAAGAGATGATATTTTTAGTCTTTCTTCTAATTTGTCAATATCATTGGCAATGCTCTTCCTTAACTGTTCTCGATATTCGGCTTCTTGTCTCCAAACGCTTTCGCTGGCTTCATTGATTAACTGATCGACTGTCGAAGGGTCAAACATTAATCTGGAACTTTTTGATTTATTTAAAATGTCAATTTCTTTTTTAAGCTGTTCTTCATTCTTTTGTGTTTCTCTAAATTTGAAAATAAATGTTTATATTAATTATTATTAAAAACAACTCTTTATTAACTAACTACTATGAAAGATGACAGTTATGAAAGAAATATTTTTCTAAAATTATAATTTATTCATTAGAAATATTCTATTAAACAATTTGGAAATAGAACAGAAAATAAGCTAATACTGTAGGAATAATTTTGAATTTGTGATCTTAATTTTTATAATAAGTATAAAATGTACACTTAAAAATGTTTCTAAAAAATAATATGCAAAGAGAGAATATTAACTAGTTTTTCATTACAGTAGAAACCCGATTAACCAAAGTTCTGCATTATCCGAGGCAAACCTGTAAGTGAATAACTAAAAATAACTGCTTTTCTTATACTGTAATTGATAAAAGAAAGTTTAAAATGATAACAGAAACAAATCATTTTGTAATATATGATTTCTTTTATCATTTGACTTCAATATGAGACAATCATTCATATTAAAATGTAACTACAATAATACATATTTTTATTCTTAAAACTGTTGTATGTATTAGCTGTATAATAAATGATGTAAAAAATATTGTTCTTATATATGTATGATTAAATTCACTAAAGTATAAAAAAGAAGCTTAAAAGTGATATCGTATAAATCTTTTATATTCATAATTTTTAATGGCCATTGGCCATTAAAAATTTGGAAAACGGACAACAATTTTTAATGGCCATTGTTGTCCGTTTTTCCTGGATGTTTTTGATTATCCGAGGATGTGTTGGTCCATATTACTTTGGATAATTGGGGTTTTACTGTACTAATATTAACTACACCGATGGGCAACCTTTTTCTATGTAAGGGCCGCATTTTAAGACTTTTGAACTGATGCGGGCCGCATACAAGAGAAAGAGAAAAAAAATGTTGGTAAATCAGAATTATTTATTCATATATAATTATAAATTAGCATAGTATACTTAATTTAGCTCCTGGAACTGATGTAAATGTAATATATTGGAAATATTTGGTTAAATATTCGTCACTGCTAGTTTTAAATTAGTTTCAATGTGTCTGTTAGCCAGTTTCTTGTTTTAATTTTTATTAAATTCATAGCGAGAAAAACTATTCACATACATAAGTTGTAAAAATAATGTTTGAATGTTTGCTGCATACTTCCTTAAGCTGGGAAATTGATATATTTATTCACAGTTTATGCATCACGGACCGCAAAATATATGAATGTGGGCCGCATGCGGCCCGAGGGCCACAGGTTGCCCATCCCTGAACTACACAATGCTTTTCCCAAAAAAATGTTTTTAAAAAAGAGAGTAAATTAATGAAGATTAGAAAAAAAGAAAGGGAATGCAATTATAAAAATAAAAATTTACTTTAAAAGTTTATCTTTTTCTAAAAGAGACTGTTCTAGATTTGTTATGACTTTTAAATATCTTTCATGACTTGAATCAGCATTTCTGTTTGTTTCATCCTTACTGATCATTTCATATTTTGACTGATGTGAAGCAATCTGCAAATAATAAGTTTTCAATTGAATAAATTGCTATTTAAGAACTTTAAAAATTAATTAATTTTAATTATATAAATTTTTTATACAGTAGAATCTGTTTAATGTAATCACTCTGAAACCTGCTTGAACCGATAACAATAACCGATTGATAACATTAAGTGGCAGGGAAGTAAGTATGAGCAATTAGAATATAATAATAAAATTATAAAAAATAGCAATTTAAAAATGTATAATAACTATTATTAATATTGATGAATAGTAATTGATCCAGAATTATTTGTGTGATTTTTCTTTTTGCAGTACCATCTCTAACAATAGCTAGCTTATAATTGAAGTAAGAAATGCCTATAATTTAAACTATTACCAAGAACAAATAATGATTAAAATGATTAATGTTTAAACATTGGTTAAGACCAATAATGATAACTGATAGCATGAACAGACAGCTTAAAAATGCCTTAAGGTAATAACAACAACTCTACAATAAGTGTAAAGTTTTATACATATATTTTAACTTGTGTTCTGGGACATGCTAATTCTGATAACATTAATTAAACAACTGATAATAATATCCACGATTACAATAAGTGATTCTACTGTATTAATAATAAAATATAATGTAAGTTTGAAAAACTCTTTTATACTTTTCAAAAGAGAAAATTTAAATATCATAAATTAGAAAAAAATGAAATATTGTGATAAAATATTCTAAAGAAAATATTTATTTTATTAAACAATCTCACATTTATAATGTGAATATTCTAGAATCATATTATTTTAACCATTTTCAAACAAGCAATTATTTATTGTGACATTGTCACAATGCTGGGCTGCAATTTTTAATTAATTTAATTTAAAATATATTCTCTCCACCTCATATTAGTACTGTAGTGTCTTGCCCCTGTACATCATATTTTTCCTTTAACAACAGAGTTGTGCCAGTCATCTATTAACTGTTTTTAGGGGAAAAGTTTTGAAATAATGTTTGTATCAGAAGTTTATATATAGTTAATCAGGGCCTCCTACCCCTAAGGTTTTCATATTTGGTCTCGGATTTCATCTACCTAATCCCATTCTCGAGATTAAGGAAAGACAGACATACAGACAAATGGATGGCTGACATTGGAAATTTATAGGTCTACAAATTTTTCAAATTGCAGCCTAATTAATGTATGGTCTTGTTCTATGTGGAGGTTGTGTCAACAGGTAACACAAAATGAAATTCTGCATAAATTTGTGCTCAACTCCAAAGTCTCAGATGATTGCAGTCATTTATGAAACCATTTACAATTAATAAAAAAATATTAAAATGTTTTATGTTTTTACTATAATGAACAACATTTTAGCTGAATGTTTCTGAATATACAGTATAAAATTTTATTACATCATATTGGAAAAAATGCATGCAAACCAGAGTGAGAAGCACTCATCACTCTTTCACTGTGGTGAGAAGCACTCAGTAGCACTAAATGTTACACATCAATGTGGTTGTCTTTTGAATGTACTGTACAGTACATAATGTTAGAAAGTTACTATTTCTTTCATTTTAATTCTCTAAACACAGTTATGCATGATAAAATATCATCAAGTTTTTCCTTAAGTTTCATTGTCCATATTAGACCTTTTTTGTTTCATTTTGATAAGTTTTTCTCAAATTTTTTATTTTTCTTCTTCTGTTTTTAAACTTTCAGGTAGGCTGTAGCTAATTAATTCTAATTTTTATATCACTATTTTTACTTCACAAAGAATTTCATAATAAATATCAGTATCTGCATTAATAGTCAGAATTATTCCTGTACATCCAAAGGTTAATCTAACTATTCATTATCTGTGAAGACACAAATCCAAATAAAAAAAAAAACCCTACTGTATATATTCTTCAAAGCAGTGGTTCTTGACCTGAATGCACACACTCCTGGAGATGTGAAACACCTTTTCTGAGAGCATGAGCTTCTGTAGGAAACATTTTCTGAAAAATAAAAAGTGTAGAAGTGGAAAAGTTTAAGAACCACTGCTTTAAAAAATAAATTCCTTACATTTTGTACTATAAATATAAGGGAGACTGGAAAGTAATGTCATTTTTGTGCATGTCAACATTTATGTATTGCTAATCAGTTGATTGTGTATGCCTGTGAATAAGTTGTAAAAGATATTTTTGCAAGTGAAAGTGACTTCTTTTCTTTTGTTTTACAGATCAATTTTATTTTTATAGCATTCCTGTTTGAAATCTGAAGCCAAAAACCAGAAGAGTTGCATATCTGACACTGCATGTTACTTGAGTTTTGGAAAGGTAGTGACACAAAAAAAGCTACAAAAAACATTTGTGATGTTTATCCAGCTGCATTAGATGTCCATAAATCGACAGGTGGTTTTCTAGGTTCAGGTTGGGTAATTTTGATCTTTGTGACTTGCCTCATTCAGGAAGACCGGTGTCTCTTGATGATGATGTTTTATGGGCAGAAATGGAAGCAAATCCTTGTCAAACGATTGAAGAGTTATTAGATAAGTTTAACACACCTTGGTCAACCATTCAAGAACATTTGAAGCAGATTGGTAAAGTTAACAGAGAAGGTGTTTGGGTTTCCACACACTTTGTCAGAAGAAAACAAAGCTAATTATTCAATCATCTGTAATTTGTTGTCGCAACAACATAACTCAGAAGCATTTCTTGATTGGTGACTGGAGATGAGAAATGTGGTTACAATTTCTCATTATCTTTGCCACCTAGTGGACAAATTTTTAATTCCAGACTTGTAGAACAAAGATGGTTTTTGATCAAAAAAATTGGACTGAAGGTGACTGGAGATGAGAAATGGGTCCTTTATGACAATCCCAAATGTAAAAGACAATGGCTCTCTTCCAATCAAACCCCATTAGCTATCCCAAAGCTAGGCATACACCCTAAAAAGGTAATGTTGTCTGTCTGGTGAAATGCTCAGGGCATAATCCATTTTGAGGTGCTAGAACCAGGTCAAATCATAACTGCAGACCTTTATTGTCAACAATTAGATTGAGTAATCCAAGCTTTGATTGATAAGTATCCAGCCCTTGTTAACAGAAAAGGCATTATTCTACAGCATGACAATGCAAGATCACACTCTGCAAGAAAGACTCTGGATAAAATCAAAGAATTGGGATGGGAGGTGTTACTTCACCCACCTAATTCACCTGACACTGCACCTCAGATTACTATTTATTCAGGTCTTTGCAACATTTCTTGAGTGGTGAAAAATTTTGAAATGTGAAAGAAGTCAAAAATAGAGTTTCCAATTTTTTTGATCAAAAACCATCTTTGTTCTACAGGTCTGGAATTAAAAATTTGCCCACTATGTAGCAAAGATAATGAGAGTGATTACATCACTGACTCAAAATAAAACTATGAAATGAATTAAAGCAATAATCTTATAATAATCTTTTATGCTGCTCCAATTTATTCAATCGTTTTTAAAAAAATTATTAATACTGTATTAATGAATTGAATTTTGTGATGTATTCTAAGAATAAAATCAAAGCTATTATTTAACAGGAAAATAAGTTCTCAAATTGTCCAATTTTTCAATAAATGAAAAAATGACATCATGTTATATATTAATTTTCACACTAAATTGTTGCTGCTCTCAAAATAGGGATCAAATTATCATAAAAAAACTTCATGTCACTTGACCTTATAAAAAAACAATTAGTTTTGTTCAGTTTTCAATAGCTATAGAATATCTGTATACTTTTCCAAAGGTTAATATTTAATTGATAAGTGAATTTTTTTAATAAAGATAATTTTATTGTTACAAAAATGAAAGTGAATGAATACATTAGATTTTAATTTAATAATTTTGTAAATTATAAGTATTATTTACTTATTAAGATTTAAAATATTTACTTTCAAAGTACAAAATCTTATGTATTCTTAATTAAGTATAAACTTAGGAAATTATCATATTGCAAAATTCATTACATAATTATGAACTTAGTTATTAAATCTATGTTTAAGTCATTATTTTTCTTTATTCTGCTACTTGAAGCCAAACTTAAATTTTTAAATGTAAAGTTTGAGTAATTCAAATTACTCAGACTATACGTCTGAAGATTTAAAAAGTGCGACATTCAGCAGTCTATTCTTTTTTTATTCAAATGCTAAGTTCCATAACATATTCTGGAAGTTTGTAACGACAATTCGACTGAAGTTGACTCGAGTCAGAAACATTTCCGATAGTAATTCTCAACAAGTTTGACTTCCTCAAGTAGCAGAATAAAGAAAAAGGTATTAAACATGGTGCCAAGTTTTACCAATTGTGACATTAAAACTGTTTTATTTTCAATAAAAAATTATTTTAAAAATTGTATTTTACTAAGTAAATTATGTATAAATCTCACATGATTTACACCAAGATTCAAAAAAAACATAGTAACCAATATTTTTAATTATTCTCAATAATTTTAACCAAATATATAAATTGAAAAGACTTAAAAAATCGAAACATTTTTCAACAATTTGTAGTATGTTCAACCTCTGTGATAAAATTTTAAATATTAATTCAATCAAATAATAATATAATCAAGTTAAAATAATAATTATTACTACTTATTTTAATTTTGGTTTCATTAAATATAATTTTGCTGCACTGATTTGCTTTCTGTAAAAAAATCTAATATTTAATATTCCATTACAAATACAAATGCCTTGGATTTTTTATTTTTTTTTTCAACCTATAGGTTAGTTTATTAATGTATATTAAATATTGATAACAATGATAAATTGACATCAAACTGCAGAATGAAAAAGATTTATTGGAAGGCAATTTCATAATGATATATTATATTTGAAAGAATAAAAATGTTTATTTAATACAGCTGAAATAGCATATACAGACAGAGTAAAAAGATATATGATAATTTTTTATATGCTTACAATTTATTGAATTCATTTTAGTAAATATTATAAAAGCTTTATAAAATTAATATGAAAGTCAAACGTTATATTTTAAAGGTATAATTTGGAAGTATATCTTATATGTAGAAGTCTTCAAAAGTCTTCTTTTCTTACATCTTTCGGTGTAGGTAGGAAGTCATTGCCGATCTCTTTCTTCTCTTGTATTTTTCATATCTTGAGAAGGCCTTCCTCTTTTTCTTGACATGTCTGATGTCTCATTCTACGTAAACATTCAGCTATTTCAGCTCTAAATTCTGCTTGGGACATTAGTTATTCTTTTCATTCTGTACAAATTCTTCTGTATAGCAACCAACTATTCATTATTGTCAAGTCCAAAAAGTGATAAAATAGATGAAAATACCACTTTTTTTGTCTGCATTATAATTTTATATTGACCAATATAGCTGTCCATAGCATCGACACCACCCATATGGATAGTATATTATTTTACAAGGTTTGGACAATCTGTGTTCATTCATATGGGTGTGGTTTCTTCTATCCCAATGCCTAACTTCAGTAAGAGGCATTTTTCCAGAAAAAATGAACAAAAATGTCACTGCTTTACGTATGTTATTTGGTTGGCTAATAATTTCTACCCTATCAATAACACACATATATTCAAGAGAGGTCCCACTTGCTTTTCAACTGGTAGCTTACAATTAGAGATCATTTGGCAGTACACAGTTCCTAAAAAATATATTCTTTGCTTAGCTAAATACACTAAAAAGGGTACTGAAGTATAAAAGTTGTCAAAATATACTCTATAATTTTGATTATTGGATATAATTCTAGATAATCAAATGACGATATTGGTACTAGACCCTAAGTTTGGTTGAGATTTCTGTCAAAATTTTGGATCATTTTCTTCTGTAAAAATTTCAAAATTGTAAGAAAAACCATCTGCACCACAAACTATAGATAATTTATATTGTGATTTGTGGAGTTTGGCTGGTAAATATTGTTTCGTATGGTGCCTAGCCTTAGTGGCACACAGTTGTTCATCTACTGAGAGATTTTTTGCAAAGGAACAGATCTATATTTACTGTTCAGAGCATGAACAATTGGTCTCAATTTATGCAAATGGCCATGGTTTTTATTCTCTCTAGGTAATATCTTAGAATTGTCAGAGAAGTGTAAATGTTAATGAATAAATTCAAATTTTTTTGGCTCATTACATCTTTTATTTGACTAAAGCCTAGTGTAGTGGACCAACAGGAACAAACATTTGGCATATGTACAATTGACATATATATATATATATATATATATATATTCCAATATACAGTAGAGAGTTGTTTATCCGAATCAATTGGGGACTGGGGTTGTTCGGATAAGTGATTTGTTCGGATAACCAATTATGTACGAAAAAATATTTTAACCTATCCGATGTTGAAATTTTTCTCTGTTGCATGTCACTTCATGTTGAATTTTTTTCCGTTGTGTGTCGCTTCATGTTAAATTTTCGTCGATTTTAAGCCTAACGAAAATTTTTATAATAATAATTGAGGCTATTGTATCGTTAAAAATTATTTCTTTATTTTGTACAAACAAAATAAATATATTGAAAAATATAAAAACATAAAAATTATACTTTAGAAGTAAATCTAGTAAATCTAGTGATGGTAATGATATGTCACCTCTAAAAGTTGAAACATCTTCATTGAGAATCAAATTTCTTTTTCTCTGTAAAATTTTAGAATATTTTTCTTTCGACTCAATAGCTTCTCTTTTTGGATCACATTCTAATTTAGGATCATGCATATTCTGATTACTGACATTGTGTTAATTATTATCTGAGAAGTATGGAATGTACACCAATCAATAGAGTAACTATCCAAGGTTCATTTCCCATTTGCATTCAGATGTCTTGTCACCAACTACCTCTAGGAAATGCCAAAAATGAAAATGGCAACTCCAAAATTGACAAGGCATTTTGTGTTCTGCAGTTTGCAAGTCAGAATCACTCATCATTGTGTAACATGAGTAATCTGCAGAAACTGTACAATCGTGGTTACTATGGGAGAAATGACAACAGATATGCCATCACAAGCATAGAAAGAATCTGAGTATCAGTTGAATGTGTAGCATGTTACATGAGCTGCTTACATTGAGAAATTGTAATGGGAAAATTGTGAAACTTGGACAGTTTTCCAATGCTTTAATGTATGTTACAATGCTCTCAGATAATAATTAACATAATTACAATAATTTAAATTGATAGCATTCTTTTTGAAAGACCCTGTATAAAGCAAGACCAATTACTGAAAACCAATTACTTTAAAAGTTTTTTTGCTTCTTTTCATTTTTTTAGAATTAGCAAAGGCATGACACAAATTATAATCTCAAGCATTTTTTGTTTTACTGTAAAATTTTTTGCAGAGAATTTGAAATTACTGAGATTATATTTTAAATGCACCATAAATTCTATGTATTGTTGTTTTTGAAAATAAATTATTTTTACAAATTAAATATGTATTGTATTAATTTATATATTCAAAATTTATTTCAATAGATTTAAATAAAGTTAATTTCAATACATAATTCAAAAACATTTGATGCAGTTTTACTGGTAGAATCATTTAAAAACTCAAATTCTCTTACATTTTTTAAAAATCTTGATATAAAATTCCTAGAAGAAATTTTTGAACATCTATAGTTAATGATTCAAAAATGTTTGCAATTATTAAAGTAAATTTCCAATGCAATATTGAAAAATATAATAGAAGTTTTGGATTTGTGTTTTTATTAGATAAAAAGAATGTCATTTTATTTATTAAACAATTCAAAATATTTTAGCCTATTATAACTAGGGTTTCTCATTTCCTAGTCCTTTGCTTGTCCCAGGATTTTGGGGAAAAAGTGAACTCTTTCCTGGGATCCTGGGAAATCCTAGGGTATAATTAATTATTTTTAAGATATAAAAAATATCTTGAAATTGAATGATATAATTATTTTTCATTTTTTAAAGTAATTAATATGTTCTGCAACCTCCAAAATCATAATATTAATAATGCTGTGTAAATATATATTAAAAATTACCTTTGAATTATATAGCAACTTTCACAAATAGAAAAAAATTTATTAAAGTTTGTTAAAAACTGCTTACAACAACAACAACAAAAAAAAAAAAAAAAAAAACAAAAAGCCTTTTAACTGAGTTTAAAATTTAAAGAAAAAAATGAACTTCTAACTTAGAAGGTAATTTTCATTTTTAAAATAAAACATAATACAAAATATTATTGTACATTTTTATAAGATTTTAAAAAGCAAAGATGGTCAATACTCCGATCACTCAATTTGATTCATATTTTACTAAAAAAAGTCCTGCTACCGAGAATGCTCTTTTCGATTCAATTGATGTGGGTGAAATCGTCTTTAATGCATTTAAGAGAAGACAGATGTTATGTGTTTTTTCACCTGTAGCCTCAAAGATTTCTAGTTCATTTTTGAGATGTGTTGCATTACTTCTTTTGCTGTTTAGTATTCTTGATTTATCTATCTTGGCTGCATTAATAGTGGCATCAAGCTTATAGGCCAATAATTCGGCAGTTCATTTGTCTTTAATAATGAGGTATATGAAGAAAAACTTCATACTTGCATACTTGTTTGTATCCTTACCCAATTTGTACAACCTGGCATAATTCAGTTATTAAAGCTACTAGGCATGGTTAAAAATTAAGACAGCATCGACACAATTATTCAAGATATTACAGGTTCTGACAAGTAAAGAATTTTCAGAGTCCTGCCGCAAATAGGCTACATATTGATTATTGACAATCTGTGACATGCCATAATAAGCAAAAATTTAAAAACCTAATAAGCAGGCTTAAAATTAGTAAATACAAATGTATTCTGACAATTTATGAGTTAATTATACTTTCTATTTGCAAAATTTCCTCAACCTTAACACATAATAAGAAAATGTGAACTTTTAAGAAATTTGCGGGATTTATCGGGATGAGAAGAATTTCCTGGATTAAAAAAACAGCCGGGATCCCAGGATCTGGTTAGAGAAACCCTAATTATAACTAAAGTAATTTATAATACTTATAATTTCTTAAAGTGAAAAACTTTGAAGGAAAGAAAAAAATTTGAACAGGTTAAAGGTGTCAGGATATTTATTTAGATTAAGTGCTTTTCAGAATTTTTAATTTGATCTTCAGATCAACAACATTCACTATTCTAATAATTTGAATAGAACAACTGTTCCTTCTTAATTAATCATCAGTCTTATGGCTATCTTCTGACTTTTATTTATTTAGCCAAGAAAAATTTTGAGCCATGCATTCAAAAATCATTCTATATTTAGTATTTTATTTCACCTTCATGTCCTTTTATCATAATTTTAATTCTTCTTGACAATGATTTTACAAATTTATTTGCATGTGTATTCCAGGAATTTAAATTAAAATGGCTTTATTTTAATTTGCTTTTATTTATCAGATATTAAAAATTTATGCGGGAATAATATGATTTAAGCTTTATGAATTAAATGCAGCAACAAATTTGTGATACAATTTGTCATCCTGAAAATAATTGCAATCTCCAAACTGATATATCAATATAAATAAAAAAAATTCTTCCAAAATATCAAATATATATATAAATTTGCCAGAATACATATTTGAATCCTATCTAAACTAGGTTCCAAAGAACTAGGTATAATGATTTAACAAATACTGTCACTAGACTGGTGATAGATTTAATTAATATTCATAATTATTATTAAATAGTGTAATGTAGATGATAAATCGAATCACATACCATAAAATTTTATATCCAATGTATGTAATATTAATATTAACAGAAATTTATGCACGATGATTACAAATTTACATAAATATATATTATAATAAGATATGAATATTTACAAAGTGATTTAAAATAACAGAATCAATAAACAATATGAAAGATATTAAAAAAAAGTTATTCTTCTGGTTTAAAAATTTAACTATTAAGTTTTAGTTATTAAAGATTTCTTGTAATGAAATAAAATAACCGTCAGCTAATAAATAAAATAAAAAATGATTAGTTTAAAGCAAATCAATATTAAATATGTTTTATTATAAAAAATCATTTATTTATTATAAAACAATACTAAAAATAATATACTTTTTTATTTTTAACCTAACAGTTAAATAATTTTCTTCTTTAAATACAATTATAAACTAACATTCCTAGTACTACTTAATAACTGAAAGTAACATTAATCAGATGTAGTAAGACTTCTGTTAGCTGTCACTCAATTATCTGTCTCTGTTAGTCATTGCATCACTGATTTTATGGGAAATTGGGTAATAATAATGGCAGCACATGTTTATTCCACATTATTTAAACTTTAGTTCTTCAATATGTTAAGATAAAGAACTAGTGTAATAGCTGTGGATAAGTGCAAAAATGTGGAATGCAAAATTAAACAGATATAGAACCGTAACTACAGTGAAACTGAAATTATTCTGTTAAAGTGCATAAAATGATTTGAAATACAAAAGGAAGCAGAGGCAACACAAGTGAAGTTTGTATACAAATTGCAATATTGTTTCTAAGAAGGTTAACAGTGAAAAAAATACAGATTACTGATTATTTAAAAATTAACTTGAATTAAAAATTCAAAAAACATTCGAAAGCCGATCGAGCATCTAGCTCAACGACTAGTGAGGCAGCGCATGCGCAGACCCGCGCTTACGCTAATTGTATATTAGATAACGCTAAAGCGCGTTTAAACGCTTGAATAACGTGACCCAAATATTGGGCAGCTCAAGAGTGGGAGTGTTGCATGCTTCTAACGTGGTGGTAAGGAGTAGGCTCTCGAACAGGGTTTCAATCTGCTATGGTCGCAAGCGCATATGCTCAAGTGCTGCAATGATAGAAAAACAGTTTTCATCTGGGAGTCCCTCCTTACCATTAACTTGAATATGTGTCTAAACTGATAATTTACAATAATTGTATTTATATTGTGTATTTACATTAAAGATATTCATATCATATGTATTTCTAACATTGTATAAAGAAGTTTTAGATTTTCATCAAGTTTTTCTATTTATCAGAATTTTACTGTAGTATAAAATTAATACACTTTATAATTGAAATTTTTCTTTTTGTTGTGATAATTGTTTTTATAGATTTATTTTTTGAAATGCTTTTCTTATTTCATTGAATAATGTTAGTTGACAATCATCTAAGAGACCTGTTTATTATCCATGTTTCAAAACAAAATGAACAACAAAAAATGTGCATAGTAACATGATGCCAATAGGAACATGACAATGAAAAAGGATGGAAATGACTGTTAGCAACATAATATATAATCAGACACTTCCAATGACCAACATGCCCCTTTCTCTAGATGACCTTGTTAAGTAACTTCAGTGGCCACTTCACAAGACCAATAACTTAGTACTGTAGGCTTCATACAAATTTTGAATAAGAATTTCTATCAGAATAACTGGATTTCTCCCACTTGAATTGTATCTGACACTGACACTGACACTTTTAATTCTGTACATTAACTGATTTCTCACTATTTTCATTCTTTAATTCCTTAGTATCATTGGTTAGTATTTTGACAACAGATGAGTTAGAGATCTTTCATCCTCTTTCTTTAGGATTCAAACTTTGCATTCTTGTGCAGAATCTTCTATCTCTTCTGAACTTGCTTTCCCAAGTGAGCTATTAGTGCTGCATGCTCTTTCCAAGTACACCTGTCTGAGATGGAAAAACTTCATTTTAGAATTTGACAGTTGGAAATGTTTCCTTGTTAGTATTTCTATCGCACACTCTCTAAATATACAGTTCCTGGATTCTACTATATATTTCATTTCAAGAACCCATATCTCCATTCTCTCCCAAAAGTTTAACCAATAAGATTACCTTCAAGTGCATATGCATACAATTTAAGACTTCCTCTTTTTCTCAGGAATATAAATGAAGAACTTGAAGTTGAAAGAAATGACTTGATTTCTTTTTGAACCAAAGTTGCTTCTCTATTATTGACATTGATAACATAGTTTCTAATATACACAGCTTTACATGTCAGTTCTGTCCAAGTTGCTTTTGGTAGTCTACATTCACAAAAAGTACCACAACTATGAACAAAATCTAATAATGTGCAATTCATTTATTCTGCTATCCCATTTTGCTGTGACAAGGTCATTGTGCATTCATGTATAATATAATACCAGTTCTTTGCCCAAACTTGGACAAAATTCTAAGCCATTATTTAGGCTCATCTGAGAGTGCTTCTCAGCTTCTTTCTTTCACTCCTTAAAATTGTCATTGTTCTTGACATTGTTCCAGACATTGTCCTTGTTCTTCAGAAAGAATAAGTACAGTACATGCATCATATGGCTTCAACAATGATACTGAGGATGTATCTGGCTATATCCTGGCTATGGACATCAAAAGGACCAATCATGGTGCTTAGTCTTGAGTTATGTGAGTAATAATACAAATGCATTGGGAGTGTCATGTCATGAACTCATTAAGTGAGTGGTCTCAATGAATGAGTTAATACCACATGATATTCTCAACACATTCACGTTGTTACTCATATACTTGAGACTAGCCACCCAGATCACTGTACACCAGTTCAAGTAATTGGGCTGCAATTTGAAAAAATTGTAGACTTATAAATTCCCACAGTTGTCCATCTGTCTTTCCTTAATCTTGAGAATGGAGTTAGATAGATGAAAGCCAAGACCAGATATGGAAAGATTAGGGGCAAGAGGTCCTGATTAACTATATATGAACTTCCAGTGCAAACCGAGTCATGCTATTTCAATTCAAAAATTTTTTCCTGAAAGGAGATAGATAGATGACCGACATGACTTTATTGCTAATGGAAAAGTATGATGTACAGGGGCAAGACACTACCAATTTGAGGTGAAGAGCATATATTTTAAATTAAAAAATTATTAAAAATACAATTAAAAATTGCAGCCTGGCATTGTGACAATGTCACAATAAATGATTGCTTGTTTTAATTGGATTTTTGATTCACCATTTGGATAATTTGAGAAGGGTTATTGCATTGATTTCCTTTTTATAAAGTTTTCTTTCTTCTCTAGCTCTGCAGTTTGTAATTTAATATCTCTTACACTCTAGTTTTGATCCTCTTTAATATCTTTTCTATTCACATGCATTAACCCTTTATGCCAGAGATCTAGGTAAAGCATATTACAGGTAAGCCTCCTACAACGCGGTACCTTTACAATGCATTTTTGCTCCAACACAGTTGGAAAAACGTGAAAATTTTCTTACAACACGGTTTAGAGTATTTAGAAACAAATTATCTTTCACATAACAGAAAAATCGCAATGGATCACATAAGTGCAGTGGAACTTGATGAAACAAGCTCATATCTTGAAATAAGGCCAGTCACTTATTATAGTTCTTGAACAACTATAATAGGTGACAATGAGGACTGAATTTGTGAGCATAACATTATGTTTCTTTTTGATTTTGACTTGAAATCATAATCTTTTTAGTTTTTATATGATGTTGAATTTTATTTAAGCTTTTTATGTACATAAATTTAAAACATGATGAAAATGTTACACCATAAAAGGCAGTTTTTCTCTTTTTAGAACTGACTCCCAGTTTTTGTATTAAGTTGATGTCTCCTAATACGCGATTTCCCACAACGTGGTATTTTCAAGGAACGTATCTACTGCGTTGTAGGAGGCCTACCTGTACTTTTGCACCTCAGCAATGAATTCATCGTGATCCTTATGCTGACTTGAATAAAAAGAGTTGTCTTCATAAGGAATAGTCTGTCAGTTTCTCACCTTTGATGAGAATCATATCATCCAAAACAACGATATGACTTCTGTCATAAAACAGAACTTTTCTACTGTTCTTAGAAATTTGGAGTAAATGTTCTCCGTAAATGCCATGTTTGATACCTGGTGCATAAATAGTATTTCTTGTAATAAATCTGTCCAAGCTCCCATGAATTTTAATATTTGCACGAGGTGTCTAACGCCACTTATTTCTATCATAGTCCTATCTACAACAGTAATGATTTTTTTGGATCACTCAATCCTTCCCTTAGATCTAAGAAATACCTCTTGATGGGAGTCATATGTTGCATAGCTTCAAAATCAAACAATCCAAGTAGCGTGACTTAACCCAATCAGGGCATTGAAGAATGTAAATATACAAAGACTTACTTACTTCTCAAACTTTTCTGCCTTATTTTTATTTCTGGTTTTGCTTTTCCTTAAGTACTTATTCACAGTATCTTTCTTCTCCATGCTTATAACAAGTAATATTTACTTTGTTGAATTGTCTTTTATCTGTATGTATCCTTGAAGAAACATTTTCAAATCTCTAGTGCTGGCATCTTCACTTAAATCAGAACAATGTCTTTTGGACTCTGCCAGCAGACTTCTTTTGACCGTTGTACTTGTAAACAACCATAGTTAGACCATCTCAGTTCACAGGCAATCCACACAAAATAATCATGGCAAATCTCTATCATCAATTCTGTCTGCAATGTTTCTTAATC
Source organism: Centruroides vittatus (assembly GCF_030686945.1). Taxonomy (NCBI): domain Eukaryota; kingdom Metazoa; phylum Arthropoda; class Arachnida; order Scorpiones; family Buthidae; genus Centruroides; species Centruroides vittatus. The sequence goes on along the minus strand of NW_027122708.1, from coordinate 919,626 downwards.
CATTTACTTTATGAATCATTTTTCCAAGTAAGTGCTAAAGTATTTTTCACAATAAAGTTGCCTTCTCAGTTGCAGAATTTTAAATTTATTGTTTCTGGCTGCATATAATTTTCCTAATTCTTCCCAAATTTTTCAAGAGGATTTAAGTGCTGTACATGTGCTGTTGCTGCTCATCCCTAATACTAAGACACATTTTGGCTAATACTTTTCCTTGCCTAGGTGAGAAAATCAGATAAACTGAAACTCTTCTCTTCTGATTTAACTCTCCAGAGTCCACTATTGTCATTTTTCCATTAAAAGAAGTTTCATTTGATAATGTCACATGCATAATTTGTGCTATTCAACTTAGTAATAATTGTTGGATTCATTTCAGATAACTATTTTAGTAATGATAATAGAACTTTATTGGAGATTATTAATACTAAGCTGATGACCAAAATATCAAACTGAAACTGAAAAATTGATATTGATATTTTAAACTTTAGAATGGCTGTATTTAGTGAACAGCAATGCTGCAGTACTTTAGTGAAGGGGCTTACATGACATCACTCTTCCAGCACTTAATTAAAGCAGTCTGCCATTGTTCAAGTTGATCTTTTACTCTGCTGATTAAGTTCTATTTTAAAACATATTTTTCTGTTCTTCTGTTGTGCTTAAAAATGAGTGAAAACAAATTTAAATTTAAAATTCAACAAACAAATCTTCAGTTTAACTATTAGTGTGGAAGAACAAAAGAGAATTACAAATACAGAAATATATCATGTATAAATGTTTAAAATTATGCTTCTGAGTTCTGAATCACTACTACATTTGTTGGTTAAGAAACTGAACACATCTAACCAATCTCACAATGCTGCTTTATAGTGCTAATAAAGTGCTGCATACTTTTTATTCACTGAATGCATCTATTATTGACATACTGAAAGATAGTGAATATTGGTATGTTGGTAATGGAGATGTTAAAAAGTTCTGGGGGGTTGTTACAGCTCACAAATTCTTAATACTGTAGTGCAATCTTCTGATAGCTGGAAAAATTGTTATGCTGAAACAAGTAGAGTTGCTTATCATTGACAACAAATACCAATATTCAACTTTGTCGATAAAAGTCAGTATTTTATTGGTTTCGGTATATTGACATTCTAAAATTTAATATATCAATATTATAAACATTTGGACCGTTTATTTTGAAAGTGGTGTCCATGTTTTCTTTTTTCAAGAAAGGTTTGCATTTTAGTTGATTCAAAAATATAAATAAAGTGTACTAATTTGGCAATGTTTTTATGTGAATTTAACTAAACCAATATATTCTTTCTGGGTCATAAATTAACTTACAGTTCAATAATTATGAAAGTGGTGTAAAAGTCATTAAATTTCAATTATCTAAAATTCAATTTTAGTTTAAATACATTGTGTTTTATTCTGATTTTGTTTACAAATAATAACAAGAATAAAATATTGTTGTTTATTCTCAACATTAAAAATCCTTACTTATTGTTAAACTATTTTTTGATGTTTATCATTGCTATGAGCTTGACACATTGTTATCACTTGACACTGCTTTTCATTTAGAATCTTTTATGGAAGTGTTTTGAAATATTCATGATACATTAAAAGTACAGCACATAAGGCCATAACTGTATCATATCATTATATTTTTCATATGTAATTGGCCTGACATCTTTAAACAAAGGTATTAGTGTGGTTCTTTCAAATTTTGGCAGTCTCTCGTGACCAGTTGATGATAAATCTAGATTTCCTAGACTAGACTAGATTCTGTGCCTTCCATCAATGTTTTTTTTATAAAATAGTATATGATGCACTTTTCCAAACCCTCATCCAACATATTTTCAGCCAGTTTACCTTTCTCCTTCAATATATTTTTTCTGAAAGGGGGGGAGGGGGTTTCAACTAATTGGACAAAAGTCAAACAAGGGGGGAGGGGTTGAGCATCAGTGGACGCCTGTTTATTTCATTAAATTTCATACAGTTCATGTTTTTTTTATTAATTTATTTAAAAATTTACAATTCAGAATTTTGAAAATTCAATTTGTTAATTTTCTATAAAGTTTCTACGACTAAAAATTCATAAAAAATTAACAAATTTAGTTTTCAAAATTCTGAACTGTATAGTAATATAAGAATTAAATAGGATTATAATTCAGAAACTGTTTGGTTCTATCTGCTTCCATTTTTGAGAATTTTGAAGAAGGATTTCTCATAGAAAAAGCATTAAATTTTCAATGTCTTCTGTTGGAGATTGCATGCATAACCAAAGAGATTACAACCAGCCTTAATTTTATGTATAAATATTTTTATAATCTTATTTATGTACAAGTACTTTATATTTTTATATGCATAATTTTATAATTTTTAATAATTTTGTTTATCTTTTAGTTTTGCATTTTTATTATTTCTTTAATCTTTAATCTAGGTTATTGTTTGTTCTGTTGCAATGGGAAGGTCACTTTCTTGCCTGTAGTAATTTTTAACATAAATAGATTAACCAATTAAATAATTTTATTATTATTACAACATGAAAAATTTTTATTTCACTGGAGGAAAAAAAGAATCACAATATAGAAAAAAATCATAAATATAGAATATATTTTATATTTATGATTTTTTTCCAAAATTTATTTTGGATGAATTGGATTAATAAGACACTAATAATGATGTTATGATATGTATAATTATTCAACTATTCATCAATAATCTTACCTTTCTATCAGGAGAAATCTGTTTATAAGCATAATAGACATCCCTTTTGGATGCTGGTGTTTGAACAGCTCTTGCAGAATTCAACTTTTTTACCTAAAAATTAAATAAAAATTTCATGGTTCTATTGCATTTATTAAAACATTTTAATAACTGTTTTCAATTAATGTATAGGCCCTAAGTGTATGTAACACATTCATTTGCCACATTTACTTAGACATTTTTTTCATTGAAATTTGAACTAATTTTATAAGAAAAAAAATAACAACAACAACAACAACAAAAAAAAAAATTCATATATTAACATTATAAATATTTTTGAAATAGATGGAAAATTTGTATTACAATTACCCCTGCTAACTTGGACAAATTTTTTTGAAAAATTGCACAGTAATTAAAATTCTTGACAATAGAAAAATTACAAATATCAAAAACACTCAATAATTAAAGTCTTTGCAATACTGTGAATTATATTACTATAGTCAATAAATTAGCAAAGACGATACTTTACTGTCATAAAATTTTTGAAATTTGTTGCAACAATAAATTCTGCAGTATAACCTACTAAATAAAGCTCAGTAAAATTTTTGTATAGAACTGAAAGTAGATTTACAGTACAGCAAGTCTACGTTCTTGTTTTCCATGTCATTGCAGAAAAATTCCTTCTAACTTGAACTTTTGTAAACTCAGACAACCTTCATCCCCTATTAGTCTGAGTTATTAGGGTTTACTGTATTTATTGAAATTTTTATTAATTACATTAATGGATATTTTATGCAATAATTATGTATAAACGCATTTTTTACACACTATATATATTATAGATTCTGTTTACTACAATATCAATATTGTTATCAGTTTTTTAATTTTATTAAAATTAGAAAAATATAGGTTAAAATACATTATAAAAACTTAATGTAATTAGTCATTTATTACACTTAGCTTAAAAATGACCTATTGTAAATAATATCTTTATGCTATTAGCCTGAAAGTGTAGTTGATAATACACCAGTGGCAGCTCATGGCATTTTATATGAAGGTGCAGTCACAGAAGGCCCTAAGAGAACCATTTTTATTTTGTATAATGTTTAGAACACTGTTGGTTTTGAGTAAGTTTAAGTTAAAATTAATGTTTTTATTGAATCAACACTGATCAAAACATTACATGAAATCAAAACAAATCCTATTAGAGTTGTATGCTGTGTGTTGCACAGCACTCTCAAATTACACACCACAAATTGCCACTGTAACACACAATCATTATCAGTCTTAACCAGTGCTTTAAACATTAAAATATCTTTTAAAGAAAAGAAATATAAATGATATTAAATATCATTGATATGCTTGAATAAAGGAAATTAATTCTATGTACTTATGAGTTTTTTAAAAATGTATTTCAATTTTATTAGTATTTATTTAGTATATATTATACTTTCAATCTTTCAAAATTTGAACACAATTTATTAAATCTATCAACTATTCAAAATAAATTTTAAATATAAAATAAGATCGAAGATCTCATAATTCATTAAGGATATTAAATTTTTCTATAACTAGAATTTTTTTGTAACTAGAAAATTTTGCTTATCTCTAAAAGTTTGTGATATTTAATTTTCATAATTAAACTTATTCACAGATCACTACTACTATCATTTATTTACTTAACAATTTTGATTTGATTATAAATTAATGTTCTGATTTTTAATTCTTGAAAAAAATAATTAAAATGGCAGAATTTTTGTCATTTCATGTTATCTAAATGTAATATAGTTATATGATTATACTGAAATAGCTGTCATGCTTTTACACTTTAATTATCTAAAAAGCCTTTTAAAAAATTTTTGACTTTTACAGTTATGATCATTTGACAAAAATGTAAATTTGATGCTAAAAAAGTCAATTTTAATAAAATTTTATGGAAGCCTTATTATTTATATTTTTAGAAAATAATAATGGCCAAAATAATAAAATTTAGACTTTTGTTTTAAATAAAAATTATAACTGTAACTCATAAATTTTACTGAAAAAATTCTTATTTAAAAGATAAAAGATCATTTAAAAAGTTATGCAATACCTCATTTCTTAATTCTGAGAGTTCATTTTCATATTTTTTTTTCATATCAACTTGTGAATTCTCCAATGTATGTATATGATCTCTGAGTTCCTCTATCTGTGTAAAGAAAATTTTAAAAAAAAACATATAAAGGGGTATGTTCAATCTTTAACAAAATATAAACTAAAATATGGACATTTATAAATTCATGTTAGATGCATTCAAAAAAATAAAAATTTATATGCTATATACATTTTAATCAAAGTTCCTTCGATCAACATATGAAAATTTGATAGATAAAAAAAAAAGATACAAAATTGCAGCAAAAACTGGTGCTATTGAAACAGTAACTGCAATTTATCATTTTACACAAAATCAAAAGAACTATATTACCAAAAACTTTATTTTGGAATCACAAAATATTCTCATTTGATCTTGTAATGTAGAAAAAATAATTTTGTCTATATTTCTGGTAATGTATTTCTTGGCTTTCTAAATTTCAATTTAAATTAAAATAATGTTTTAATTCATATTTGCTATGCCACCTGTTTGGAAAAAAAGCTATAATGTATGAAATTTCAAACAAAATACTTTCAACAGTTGTCATGTCTATAACAAATACAAATATAAATAAAATCCATTTAAAAAAAACTAAAAATGTTATAGCTTTAAAAACATTTAAAGCTGTAAAATTTCGCTAAAATGCAAAACATGATTAATTAAACTTTAAACAATAACAGAATTTTATAGATTTATTGGTGTTGATAACTGCAACTATGCTTGCTACATTGTATTTGATATGTACACTGTTTACATCAACTATTATATTTTCATGTGTATATAATCCATGATGTTATTGTACATGCAGAAAATTGCTAAAATGAAAATAAAACTTTACCTAGTTTATAGAACAGCCATTGCTCCATAGGGTTCCTAATTGCAATTTAAAATTATTATATAACTTGCCCCATCACATAATCTTTATCCATTTCAAACTGTCTTTTAAACACAGATAAGCCATAGGTTACATGCACAAAAATACAGCATTTGTGCATATAACATATGCATTTTTGTATTTTGTTTTTTTACTGCATATTTATAAGTTTGTAAAATAACATCTATTTGGTTGTTGTTTTCTTATTAACCAAGAGCATATTAAGGTTCTATAATGGTTTCAAGGTTAATAAATAAATTAAAGTTTTAAAAATATTAACTTGTGGAATAACACTATATTGTGTAAACCAGTTGAATGTAACTGTTGCATGTTTTGAAGTAATCTAAGAGGGATGATATTATTTTATTATCTTAATTAACTTTAAAATAAATTTTAATTAAATTTGAAAAGTTTCAAATAAGCTTTGTTACTAAATAAACAGTTTTAAAATTCAGTAATTATTAGAAAACAATTTAAATAATTATGAAGTGAATTATAACTATGAAAAACATAAATTGACAAATTACCAAAATTAATACATTTAATTATATTACCTCATTCTGGCTGGTTTTCAAAGCAGCTTTCAAAAATTCATTTTCCTGTTTTTGAGAATTTAAATTTGATTTTACTACTTCAAGTTCTTTTCTCCATATCTGATACTTTTTGGACACAACCAGATTAATTTCTGCTATTAGCTTCAAAAGTTCAGCTTCACACGAAGATTTTATTCCAGGCATAGAAGGCAGACTATGATTAAATTGATTTAAAATAATTGTATTAATAACAGCATATCAAATTTTTCACTTTTTGTTGTAATTATTTTATTTATAATTTGTTTAATTTAAATAAATAAATAAATATATACCATATTTATGCGCATATAGAACAAGATGTGACTTTAAAGATCAAAATAAAGAAAATTAGATTTATTAATACAATTCTAATTTTATTTCGTTTAATCACAAGTAAAATATAAAATGAACGTAAATGCACACATTGTCCTGCAAAAATTAATTCATTTTAAACCTTAAGGAAAATTCTTGTAAAATCGACAACATAATTTGTTCTCGTAAAGCTGGACAATCCAGAACCTTTTTTTGCCAATTCTTAATAGTCGAATCCACTCTCCATTGATTACACTTATGAGTTTCTCCGAATTCTGATTTCCGAATAATCATCTGTTTTCACGTGGGAATGGATTAAAACCTTAATCAGGTGTAATTTTGGAATTTCAATCTGGAATTCAATTCAAAAGCTTTGCTTTGTTCCTATTGCTATTTATCTTTACTCCTGACAATATAATACAAGAACGATTCAAATGACCCAGATAAAATACTTACATTTTTAAAAACAAGACGATAAGCATTCGATAAAAAAATGCCAATACATGGTTCACAAAACTTATTTGCAAAAACACAAAGAATCTTTCACTCACGCGTATAGGACGACCTAAGAATTTGAGGCTGTGATAAATGAATAAAAACCTCATCTTATATATGAGTAAATACGGTATATGAAATACTAAATTTTATCAAATGAAAGATATTTTTCTCTAGTAAGCATCATTTTAATAAACATATAAGAATATATATTTTATGTGGATGCATAACTTAAAAAAGTTAGAAATTTAATGAAAACAATTGTCATGCAATAATACTTTATGCTTTAAAACATGAACTAAAAATATTAGTAATTAAAGATTGTAAGATATACTTCATGCCAACATTCAAATAAATAAAATAATTAACACTTCAGTGTTGCAGTGTTACAAACTGCGACTTTTTAGATTTTAGACGTATTCGCTGGCACTTTCAGTAGCTTATAGTTACCATATTCAGGTGAAAAATCGAACACAATTATTTTCGAATGTTCAGCTTTTGAACAAACTTTTGAAAATATCTAATGCACATGGATGGAATTCAGAGTAAATTGATTTTAAAATTTAAAAATATTCAAAATGTATAGAAACATGCTGCAAATGATGTAATATCCTCAAAAATACTTAAAAAGCAATAAAGTGAGCTGTATTTGGCTGTGGTACAAATGAGAATGCATAATCATAATTTAAATTGTTTGAATAATGTTATCCACAGTTGTGGGATTTCTAAGGTCGGTGCATTGCACAGTGTTACAGCGGATATATAAAGGTTCTCTCATATGAATAACTCTCTTCGATTGTTCACCGCTTAATTTATTTAGTGTGTGCCCAAAGCGGTAGATAATCCCGGTCTAGTACCTTTTTAGCTAACTCCGTTGCTGGTCTATTGTTTCTAATATCCTCTTGATGTTCAAGGATGCGGGACTGTAGCATTCTGGTTGTAGCCCCTATGTAGATAATTTCCTCCCGACAGTGCATGTTTTAACAGAATTTTGTAGACCTCCAATTTTTCATTTAATGCAAGAGTATCTGTATCATTGCATAACACTCTTCTTAGTGTTGGTTGTGGGGTTATAGGTAAAGTAAAGCCATGTTTTCTAAAAAGATGTGTTATTTTTATTGATATAGGGCCCAAAAACAGTATTGGAGGTTGTACTATCTTTAGTTCTTCTTTGTTGCAGAGGAAAGATTGTGGAAACAATTTGTTTTTGACATGGTTATGGAAATAATGAAATGTGGAAGGAGAATAACCAACATTGTGTACTGTCCTATTAATAAGTTGTAGGCCTAATTCCTTGTCTATTAATGTCAGTTCACCACCAATAATAATAAGAATATCTGGTTAATGTTACTTTAAGTAGCCAAGATGGCGGCTCGTCTCTGAAACAGTGGGAACGCATGTACTAACCTAACCTATTCTAATAAATTACCCCTATTCTAATATTTTGGTTGGCAATAATTATGGTAATTTATTAGAATATAGGTTAGGTTAGGTTTAGTACGTGCATCCCCACTGTTTCTGAGACAAGCCGCCATCTTGGCTACCTAAGGTAACATTAAGCAAATAACCTAAATCTAAATACCATCTTCCCGAGCCCCACCGCCTCTGCTTATTTATTGCATTCGTGCCGTATCGACGGAAGCGTCCTCTTTTTTTGCTCCAAAAATTTGGCAACCCGACTCGACCACACCACTGTTACCATTTGTACACCATTTTAATTCGTTGGTTTTATATTTAAATTGTATATTACTCACCCCAATGTCATTATGTGTTTATAATCTAGCACTTAACTTTCCTCCTTGTAATTTATTTAGAAACTGTCATATAATTTTTAGCATGTCTTTTGTAGTATATTTTTCAATCCTATATAAAAACCATCAACAATTCTTAATATGGCTATGCATTTGAAGTATTTAAATTTATTTGGTTTTCATTTTAAGGATCAATATAACATTCAATGGAACAATGACTTAATTGTCAACCCACATCAAACGGTAGAAGTTACTTTTAAGTAATTGATCCATATGTAAATATATAGATATTAACCTAAACGTAACTTCTACTTTACATTTCATTTGTTAATATTTTATTATTATATATTTTATAAAAAATTCTCGTTAATGTTTTTCGCTTTTACGTATAATTAAAATAATTTATTCCAGAATATATAATAGGAGTAATTGAAAAATACAATCTTATACATACTTTAAGTCGCCGAAAATAGAATCCTCCATTTTGTCATAATTCTCCGCTGTGGGGCGCTTCGAGCGTTTTTTTTTTTTTTTAAATGGATTTAAACTTCAGTTTCGGAAAATGATTACTTGTTCTTTATTATACCTATTATTATATAAAATATGTCACTACAACGAGAGAAAATTTTACGGAAAAGTAATAGTTATATTTTAATGGGGAAAAAAGATGGAAAAAATTTCGTGGAGATATGTTCTCCATATAAACCGCGAGGAAGAGAAGTGATGTGTTTTGGCGTTTACTTCGTTTAATATTTCAGGATGGGATAAAGATTAAGAAACGAAATTTGGCAGGGTAGCCTGTATATAAGGGGCATTGATGCTATTGAATTTTGGTGATGAAAGGTCGAGGGGGAGGGGTGATACTGTCAAATCTCGCGTGGGGTTGGGCTTAATGAAGATTTTACTTGTTATTAGCATTTACAGATTTTTATAAAACTCATACCTACCCTCAAAATTAAGTCCTTTGCTATTTTATAATAATTAAAAATATGTAAAGTTTTTATAACAAAACCTCATAATAGATGGCCCCACATATAATTTTATTTGTTTATTATGATTAATAATTAAAAAATGATTTTTAAAATAAAATCTCATAACAGCCGGGAAAGTTATGCAACTCGTTGCTAGATTTTTATTATTTGTTATTTTGTTAAGAACTGTGTGCGTGTGTGCGTGTGTTTTTTAAATTTATAAATCCATTGCCCCAAACTTCTTTCACTGATACTGCGTAATATGTTCTAACGTTCAGCCAAATTAATGTACAGTACGTGCAACGATTTTTCTGTGCCGATGTTTATTTTTCTTATTTATTATGGCGACATTGCTTCATTCAAAATTTCCTGTAGTTGTAGTCTGCACTTTATTTACATGCTGAGTCTTACTGTCAAATCTCATTTTGAGAAAATTAAACTAAATAAACCAGTAACGAGTTGCTCAACTTTCCCGGCAACATTTAAAATTTTGTTATATTTTATTAAAAACCCAAGTATTTGTCTATTTTAAAAAGTGACTGTAATTACAAAATATCAAAGTAAATGTATAACAATAGCACAGACAATTTAATAAATAACTGAAATTTTTTTATCATAATTATTAGTTATGCAACAAATATTCGGTTACTATTCGGTATTCGGCCTCTTCGGCTTATTTTTCGCTTTTTGGCCGGATACCGAATACCTAAAAACAGGAGTAAAAAAATAACAAAAACACAGTAAATTAATCATTTTGGTATTTAGATTTAATGTTATCGGGTTAGTGTTGTTTGTTTATATTTATTTATAACTTATAACATGCACAAAATAAAAAACAAAATAATATTAGTCACACGTATTCACAATTTATAATTACAAAGATCAGCACACGTACAAACTATTCGTTCGAGAATCGTCGCACATCCGAGGGTCTGACCATGCCTATCCTTCTTTTTAAGCGCTCCTCTTTGCTCTTCCCTTTCTCTTTCCTATATCGCTCTAGTCCACGTATGCCTATGCCTACATCATAATGTGCGCGTACGATACTTTCGATTCGTTACTTTTCCGTCGTAGATTTCCCATTTTACAATTACGTGACTCATAGCCTGGTGATAACGGAGAAAAGAGACAGATACAACGTCGGCATAAGTCACAGTTATGATTTCACAGATTCGAGACAACTTGCCTGAACAGCCCCAGGTTTTCGCCCGTGCACGCTAAGTAACTTTCATTACAAGCATTTAGCTTTCCGAAGTCTATGAGAACAATTATTTGGCATTGACGGCCGCGAATTTCGCGCCAATAAGCTGCCTCGACTTGTTGGATTACGTTATCAACTCAATTTCATATTTATTTTCACATTTTCACTTCGCGGTCCTTCTCTGTTTTTTTCCCCGTTATTTACACGTGTAGGTCATTTCATTGTTATCCACATTTTATATCGTCACTTATCACATACTGCCATGTCTTGTCTGTCCGCTACAACTATCAAGAATTAACGCGATTGGCGAAGCGGCCAATAGAGAGCAGGGTCCTTACCATAATGCGGTTTGCGCGCCAATTTTCGTACATGCGTTAATCAAGCTGAATAGTTTGGCCGAATATTCGGTAAACGGCCTGAAGCCGAATATACTATTCGTTGCAACATTAATAATTATACATGTACAGAACAGTTTTTAACTGCTTCCTGCCTACCTTTCTGTCTTAACGTTAATTTACCATTTAAATTAATCATATAAATTTTTATAAGGTTATTTTTTGGTTTTTCTTTCACCCATTTCTCTCTTTATCTTATTTTATTTTACTTTTTATTGTTATTTTTTGAACCTGTTGTTGTGGAGCGAATAGTAAGCCAGAAATGTACTGTATATCCCAAATTAAACAAATGTCTGTTGGTTGAGTATGGCTTCCTGAACGAAGGAACTGACAAATAGCTTCGAAAAAAACGAGTGATTTATAAAATTAATTTATTTCTTATATAAAAAAATTAAATTGTAAAATTTAAGTGATATTTTTCTCGTTGTTATTAAAGAATCCATTAAAAATTAATTCAAGAAAGAAGAATTCAAAAATCTTTCAATGTAGTGATCAAAAATAATTGCAGAAGGATATTTTGTTTTTGAAAATATAAATAATGTAATTTATAAAATTTAATACAATTTTATAGGTTTTTGTATAGGCTCAATATTAAACTGGGGAAAAGTAATTTAACTTGTAACATTCTTTTTAGAATGTCAATTCCGGAATTAACTAAAGATATTTGCAAAGTAATCTCTTCAGGTAGAAAAATAATTGCAAAGAATGTGCTCTCGTGTGGCATTTTAAATAAATAATGAGACAAACAAAGAACCATTTTTGTTAGAGATAAAAATTATAGCGTAATTGAACAAATGAATTATTCATACATTTCTGAATAATGAGTCATGAATATTCGCACGAATTTCGCTTATTTGTTACGTTATGAAACTATTATATTACTAAGTAAATTCAGTATAAACAAGCAAATTAATATCCAAAATTGCTGATGAAGTTTATGTTTTGTTTTTCACATCTCTTCAAATTATAAACCGAATGTCAATGGTCGTATAAATAAACTTTATGCTTTAAATGCTTCTAAGCATCCAAATAAGATTATGTTAAAGTAATTAATTATTTCATATACCGGTATTTATGTTTATTTATTGAAATATATTAAATCGTTTAAGTTCTACGTTATAGTTTGTTTTCTCGTATGAAATGTAATATAAAATTAGAAGATATAAGGAACCTTTAAAGTATCACGTCTGCAGTTTATGAGAGAGGAGAAATTCGTTTATATCTGACGATTGCTGACGATGGGAAGAAGGAGGGTGATTCTTCTGTGACGTAAGATTGCACTCTTTGTTTATTTTTCTCTCCAGTCATCACAAAATTGTCTTGAAAATAATTCCTGTGTATTTGCGAATAGTTTTAACCTCTGACCTGATGACGTAATCAGGGAGTGGTTGATTCTGATGACGTAATGATGGGGGAAGGGATAAAAAAAGAGGGATGATGTATTACACGAACGGCCCCTAAGTAGCCTTACATAGCCTTATAAAGTTAATTATATATTGTATAAATTAATCTACTTTTAAATATAAGATGAAAATTGTTGTAAATTTATTTCTTTTTATACTTTTGACATTATTAACTTCATAAATTTTATATGTTGTTTCTTTGCGACAATATAGTCTCTTTGGACAATTCATTTAACTTAGTATCTATATAATGCAATTCGATCATGGAAAAACCGAAGAAAAAACAAAGATAAACTATAAGATAAATTAAATAAAATTCTTTAATTATCAAAAAAATGCACAAAATTGATAGAATATATAATACAGTATTATCATTTCTTGTGGTATTTTTATAAAAGAAAAACACTTTAATAAATTATAAAATAGGTTAGTGAGAAAAATATTTATAGGTAAAAATTTATTATTATGTACTAAATATTTTATACTTTATCCAGGTCTGTAAAAATAACTTCGCCTCTTATTATGTAAAAATTATTATTGTCAAATATTAATGTATTTATTCTTTCGGAGTAGTTTTCTGCTTATTCTTTAATCCTATTCAATATTTAATGTAAACAGTTCATTGTTTTCGTATCTCGCAATAAAAGATATTGGTTATTTAAATTAAGGTTTATAATAATTCCAATAAATATATGTATATAGCGATATTTTATTTTATTTTTCATTTAGAATAAATCCATATTTTTTATGGTTTTCTTTAAAAATATTATAATTATATTTCGGCATTTATTATCCTCTTTATTTGATTAATAAAAGAAATAAATATTAAATAAATATAGTATTACATTGATATTATTTATTAATACGAAGCCTGGCTAATTTTTTTTTCTTATAAACAATTCAATGTACAATATACGCTCTTTAAATAATAAATTAAGAAATTCATATTTTTATTTTAATATTCTAAAGGCGGCTGCTCTATTTTAAATTAATAATTTAGTTGATAAAAGATTCTATTTCAATTATTTCTGTATGAAAAATTATAAAATTTCATTCTGTAATTGTGAAATTTAACAGCAGATGGTGCTAAGTTCTCAGTATTTCTGCTATTTCGAGCAATACTTTAAGCGCTGTGCGATTAATTTATTGCAAGAATATCAACAATTGATAACTAATCGGACATCATTTATGTCAGAAATTTAGAGAAGCGTGAAGATATTTAAACGTCATAATGTGTATGATGATAGGATGTCAGGAAATAAGTTATTTGTTACACGTATACACGTATATATCATACATGTAAATGTCCTTGTTCGGCTAAAATGTATGGCTGATTCAACTGAGCATAGCTTAATCTTTAATAGGAAATTCCATTAAGTGACGTTTTGAGTGTAATTTTCGGCCAAGACCGCACATATACAGGTAACCGACTCCTCTTAATTTGTAAATTAGTCTCTAGACTTGGCATTTATATCATTTAAACGTCGTATTAAATTAAATAATTATGTTTAATTGAAAGGAATTTAAATTTATAGCGTTTAATCGGTTAAAATGTTCATGTAATTATTCTTTGGTGAAAAAAATAGAAAATAAGTTTATGATATCGATCCATAAAATGAACAAAACTGATTAAAGTACAAAGTTTTGTAATCAAGCGACGGAAAGTTGGGAATAAAGAGAAAAAAGAACGAAGAGAAAAAAGCAGAGGAAGATTCTTCTTCATCGATAGAATCACTAGGACAAAGAGTAGCCAATCAGTTCGATTCAATAGAAAAGGGAAGCGCAATTCTGACAATTACGAAGAAGAATGCTGATCCACAACATCCGTTTCATCAATGAAAGGACTGACGTCAGCTTTACTATATTAAAACGAAATGTAAGATTCATTCATAACCCTTTTACGTTAATTATTCACGCGACTTTAATTCATATTTCCGCTGTCACGCGCTGCTCAATCATCTGTCATTTCTTTCTACTTCGAAGTGTGCGGTTGTCATGACAACTTAGTTACACGCGAAATAAGCTTTTATTACGCGCTTACCGTGTTTCTGTAATTGAGAAACCGAATGAGTAGTAGCCTAAATTCTAGGATTTTAATGTTAAATTATATAATTCGTCTCTTTTAACAAATACCTCTCGAACTTTTACCTTATCTTTGAAACTCCATTAGAATTAATATCTAGAACAGCGGCCCGCGGGCCAACTGTGGCCCCGAATGTATGTAATCCGATCCCTTGGTCGCTTTCAAAATCTATTTATCTTAATAAACGGCCCGCAGGATAATATATAATCGTATAATTAGGTTTATTGTAACTTCATATTATATACCGACTCTTTACGTGTTGCTCGATATTATCTTATCGCCTACGTCCTCCTTTTCGACTGTTTCGCCCCCTTTACAATCAAGTGGTCGATCGCGACCGACTTGTTGACCATACCGCTAGAAAGAAACCTAGAAAATTTGGCCCCGTGCACGTACTTTCACATTTTATTTGGCCCTCCATTTAGAAAAGTCGCCATCTTTTATTTATAATATACATATATTTAAATTAGCTGGCAATTACAGAATTAGATTTACTATACATTTACACTTCCGATTCAAAAATATATAAAAACATCAATAATTCAGTTTCAATTAATTACACATGTCAAATTTGGCAAAGCAGCTATAAATATTCATAGCGAAATAAAATTCATTAATATTTAATTTATGGTATCATTTTATTTTAATTGAAAAATATATTTAATCGAATTTTTTTACGTAAATATTATATCAAAAAGTTTATTCATTTATTTTTTTATGTCTTATTTATGTTATTAATAATAAGAATTTCAATTGAAGACGTTGTATAGTTCGATGATATTGTTAAGTCTCAAGTGGGATTTGTCTGGAGGATTCTCAATTTACAGTTAAAAGAGACAATTGAAACTTTTTTCCTCGTGTTCACAAGCACAACTATTAAATCCTAAAAGAATATTCTTTTGTTAAAAGAGAGGATTTATCCTTTGTAAAATGAAATAACAAGAAAGAAAGTTCAATAAATTGTTCAGTATTATTTTAGTAAATATAATTTACAGAGCAATTTGGTAAATATAATTTTGTAGACGAGGCTCGTAAAATTTATGTGTTGTCGAGTTCTGTAAAGAATATTTAAATTAAAAAAAAATTCAAGAGCTTAAAAAGTAAATAAATATGCCAATAAGCTTGTTTACTTTTAACGTAATTAATATTTATTTACGTAAATAGAAATATAAATATTTTATTTCCAAGGAAAATAGAATTATTGAATTTTCAAAAATTAATTAATGTTTTATAAATGTTTTCAGAATATATTATTAACGTCATTCAAATTTTATATCCTATATTTTAATTATTTTAATATAAAGTCTGAAATAGCTTTATCTGTGCTTCCAAACAATTATTAAATTATATATTTTACAGGTAGGATCTTGACTTATATACTTAAACTGAGTTTATTATTTTTATAGAAATTATTTCATTGAGTGTAGATTTATTGAATATTTTCAAATAGTGAAATATTTTATTGAACAAGAAGTGATGCAAGCAATAAATTGGGCCATTGCCTAGATAAATTCTGATCCAACGAAGCTTTCCAAATCATGTAGGAAGTGCTATAGCAGCAATTTGACCAGTCTATTGAGGACACAATAAGTTTTATTAAAGAATCCGATCGAACAGGAATTTTCTATATAAACTTAAGTCAACAACTCCAATAAAAATGCGCTAAAATTATTTTATTTTTTTTTGTCCTTAACTATCTTTTATTTAGCATTTTTATTATATCTAAATAATTTATTATCGTAGGTTTACATTGTAAGACGTCCTCATAAACTAAAATTATACGCCTTATAAGAGAAGAATATCTTATAAACAGTGTAGAACAAATTAAATTTTTCTTTAATTAAATGGATTTTAACATAAAAACTTTATGTAAAACGGCCGAGTGGTTAGAGTAGCAATCTACCGCTCTGGGGATCTGTGGATCGAATCCGGACGGATCCAGAAACCCCGGGAATATTTTGGGGGTGATCCGTCCCGATAGGTCGGGCTCAACTCGTAATTGTCTTGCCTCTTAGTAGGACGAAAAAGAGGTTTATAAAATGAAATTTTGCGTAAAATTATTTAAATATTGTTAAACTGTATCATCTAAAGTTGATTGGAGAAATCGAATTAAAAAAAAAAAAGCAAAAAGGTATATCATACACTTAACCGAAATGAGTCGATTACATGATTTATCTTCCTTCTTTATCTTAATATATCTAGGCTTACCATTCTTGTCATTATGACTGATAGATAACATAGAAATACCCGACACAATATAAATGATTCGGATACGCATGATTCGAACAATAGAAGAAAAAGAGAGAACCACGTGATATATTCTACAGGCTTTGATCAATGATTGATTAAATCAATTGTTCTCTAACTTAATTACAAAGTAAATCAGAACAATGTTCTTTTGTGCAAAGAGACTCCCGCATTCGCACTTATAACATTGGAATGCTTTTAGTCTTGCTGAGGAATTTCGCTTTGCAACAACGTCCAAAATCATTTCTCATACACAATATTTAGTAAATTATATTAATTAAAACTGCAAACGAAAATAAACGAAGAAAAAAGTAAGTTAATTTTAAGTACTTATCGATTAAATCACCGATAATTAAAAATATTAATTAAAAATAATTAATGGATGCGTTTCGGTTAAGTAATTTCCAAATGTAGCATTTAATTAGATATATTCTGTTTATAGTTTTGTCTTAAATAATTAAATTTAAACAATTAAGACTTATCGATTTTGTAAATTCGATTGTCTAACCACATTTTAATTTTACGCACCTTAAATTTATATTCATTATAAGAGTCTACGCTTACATTAAATTCTCTTTGTCTTATTTATGCTACAAATAATTATTTTTACCATTTTAAGCTTTACACATACTTGTAAATGCGCAAATCTGCAGCAATTTGATAAATGGACCGATAGTTAAGGACATTAATTAGTAGCAAAACTTAATAATCGTACAAATTAGCAAGAAGCAAGACAATTATCAGGTGCCAACAATATCTTTCCCATTGTCCTTTCCATATCAGTTTCGTGACATTTATTATAAGCACCCGACTGACGAAGCTCTTAATTTATTATAACCACTGAGTAATTATTTTATTTCCATTATTCATTAACTTCTAAATTGTTAAATTATATAAACTATCTGTCTTAAACTTTATGTGTCATTACAAAATATAAATTTATAATTTAACCTTTATTTATATTTGAAATTTGTGCTTTAAAACTAATCGATTTTTTAAAAATCATCAGTAAATTTATTTTAAAAGTAGGAATTATTTTAATTAAAATGCTTAAAATTCAATTGTTATAGTCAGACTTCGATTTAGTGCACGACCCCTGAAACTAACGCTAAATCGAATTGGCGCTAAACTGAAGTACCTCAAATAAGAGTTATGCCTTGTAGTGAGGTTCTATAAGCAAGTTTGTTTGATATTTTAGTGAAAACAATGCCGTTTGCAATGCGAATACGTACATTTAGCAACTATTTGTCTGCGCTATACGAGGATTTAGGAGGACACTACATCGAGTTTATATAGGTAGATCTTATCGAGTGCACCACTCTATGGAGTACAGCACTATAGGGAGGTTTGACTTTCTACAATATTTAAAAAAATCTACAAAAATTTCTTTAAAAACTTCGAACAACTTTAAATTTTTTACGTAATAAATTTTATGATAATTTTTATGATTCAAATTAAATATTTTAATCCATAATTTCAAAATTTTATGGATAATATAAAACAGGCTACGAGCTCGAATGAAATATAAGAAATATGGAAGAAGAGTTTATGTTTTAAAGTTTATTGCTATTTTTCTTGATTTATTACTTCTAGGTGTATTCTTTCTAAATGAGAAAAGTGATAAGATTTTGAAAGGAAAAATTTAAAAATATGATTTATTTAAGTACAGCACACCAAAATGGAGATGAATCTTACAAAACTCATTCTACAGGGGGAAAAAAATATTATAAGAAATTTCTGCATACTTTCATCGAATACAAATTTATAAATCGACAATTTATCATCTGGAAACAATCTTATAACCTAGTTTTTGATCAGTTAAAGTCTTGTATTTTGTTTAATTTTTTTCTTACCATTTTTTTTTTAATTTATGCTTATAGAAAGTTTTGTAAAGGAAGAGAAAAAGCTGCATTCTTCACATTTTAAAAGGGATGCCACAAAAATTACAGGATTAATTAGTTTTTCTTGACTAAAATATAACAAAAAATAGGTTCTGAGCTTATGATTTTCCATTAACTCATTAATCTTTTTTCACATAAGAATAAAAAAAAACTATAATTCGAATATCTTCGGGGAAAAATGTTTCCCTGAAGATCGAATGGGAAAGTTGTAAAAACTATAAATTTTTATTTAATTTTTCTATGAAGTTTATTCATAAATAATCCTTAATTTCGGAAAAAAGGGTCGCTTGTATATTATACATAAGGATAAAAATTTGGAAAAAATAATAATAATAAATTGACATTTTATTTATAATTAATTTTGGCGATGAATGTCGCGATGTACTGTACGGTAATTAACCTGTACATATTAAATTTTATAATTAAAATTTATGATTAGTAATCACTCGACATTGATATTTTAAATAGAAAATTTCCCTAATTATCAAGATAATTAATTAAATTTACAGAGAAAAAAAAATTGTAGTCACTTGTTTTTGATAGAAATCAGACTGGCTCTCGATTGTCTTCTTTACAGACCTGTCTAAAATAAACTATTACGTTACACAGATTTATAGTTTTAATAATGCATCTTTGACATTTTACAACTATTGATCAACAGATGATAGCTATAGAATTTTTTAAAAGTTCCTTATTAAAATATTTCAGTAACAAATACTTCAATACGATGATTTACAATTGTATAATTATCTAAACTTTAGGGATTACACTCCTGTTGCAAGGGGAATACATTGTTTTTAATTCTCTAAACTTGAAGAAAATACATTAAAAAAAAATTTTTTTAAACTATTAGACTAAATAAACTTTGATCCCATTAAACATATCCAGATAAAAATTTATATTCCTTGAAATAACTTAGAATATAAATCTTTCATAGAGTTACAACCATTCGAAAATATAACGTCACACATCCTCCGGAGACCTTCTATCTCTACATTCACAACATAAATGAAAAGTAAAAAAATTGACCTTAACATTTTTCACACGAGAACTTCTTATCTTCGAAAAATTTGAGTCTATGGTGATGTTGAAATTACTCAATCTTGACTTCATATAGAATATTTACAAATAAATAAATCATCATCAAATAGGAGCGACTTTTATCATCGATCTGTTTTTTCTTTTACTTCAATGAATATATTGACGATAAAGTTTTTGAATAGTTAAAAAGGAGACATTTACAATCAAATGAAAATAGCCTGAAAAGTCTGAAATTGAGAAATAAAACATAATGAATCGAAGAAGACTATTCTTGTAGCAAATTTGAATCACTAATGTAATTGAATCCCATTTTTTTCCTCTCTAATTTAGCATTTGTGTTGACCCTATTATCATTAATCTTTTTATTATTTTGTGTGAAAGAAACAGGAAAAATCCTTTAGTTTTGGCACAAACAGGACTAATATTTTGGCAGAGAATAGATATAACATCAATTTCTAGCTTCGTTTTAAGGAGCTCTTTTAAATCATCCGTATCTTTTTAACGATGACCTTTCACCTTTTTTTAAAAAAAAGGTAAATAGAAAAGAAAAGAAAGAGAAACAAAAGTAAAATCGAACCGTTTAATTTTCCAATAATTTTTTTCCTTGTTAAGATAGGAATTTGTAATGGAATTTTATAATGAAATTACCTGCTACGTATATAATGATTTAAATTTTTTTTTCTTTTTCCTTCTTACAGATTGGTTCTAAGAGAGAATCTACAGAATTTTCATAATAGAAAATTCAATTATTGGAATCCTTTTAAGGTAAGTATTTTGGAATTTTTATATTAAGATAAAAATGAATTATTAATACGTTTAGATGTTTAACTTTGCTTTATTAAACATTACGTAATTAAATATTATTAAATTATTAATTTATTATGCTAATAAACTTATAAATAATTCTTAAAACCAAAAAAAAAAAAAAAAAATATATATATATATATATGCCATGTTTCACTGACGAACATCACGCCTTAACTTTATTATTGTCTAGTGTAAGATATAAATTTTAGTAATTTAAATATTATAAAGTCTAATTTATATTCTTTTAGTTTTTTATTAAGATACTTTATTAGCTTTAATTTAGTTTAGTTTACTTATTGAGAGTGAAAAATAAAAGTGAATATCATTATCAATTTTACTGAAGCAAACCACGTGGATAACGGAATAATTTAGTTTGGAATCTTTTTCTTTTTTTTAACACGAATTCCCGAAGGCATTTGCAAGTGTATTTATCTACCAATTCAACAAAAAATAAAATAAAATTTTAAAAAAGACGCCACAAAAATTGATAAAAATCAATCTCTGTTAATATTTTCGAATTAAAGTAACTAAGGTTAATGTAACCCTTGGTGCCAAGATGGCGGATTATATTTTCGGAGACACGTGATCTCCGATGAAAATAGCGCTAAACGCGCAGTCTCCAGGCTAATTTAAGATGGCGACCGGAAGCGCGGCCATCTTGGCACCGAGGGTTACATTAACCCTAACTAATTATTGTTTTTTGAACGTCATGCAAATTATGGAAATTAATGATAAATTTTACATGCATAATGAACTTTTATTGTTTGAATTTTCAGTTATTTGTGTAAAAGAATATTATTTTTCGATTGTTATTTAGGTTAATTTAATTATCACGTATCAACCCAGAAATTATTGAATAATCACAACGTTGAGATGAATATTTAAAGTCAATTTAGGTAAACATTTAATCATATTTATTCACAGATTAACGAAAAAAAATATTTTTTTACGAGCCTTAATTTATCAAATTACGAATATAAAATAAAATTAGTTATTTATAAATGAATAAATTTTGCGTAAAATTATTTGTATTATCAACAGGGATATTTCTCTATCATTCATGTTATTTTCTTTAAGAATAACTTACTTTTTCTTTTTTTTTTTTTTAAAGAAAGGACACATACAAATACAAATGCAAGTAGACGGTAATAAAATATTTAATACTGTTTTCTTCCTTAGGATTTTTGTAATTTCAAGCAACTACTGCAATGGACAACTGCAACCATGAAGGCCAAGTTGTAATGCTCATATCCTTAAGAAATGAAATGATTTATTTACTCTAATTATTCATTTTTAGCGAGTTTTAATAAATTAAAACATTATTGATGTAGATAAACATTTAAATAATTATATAATTAATAAAATTAAAATTTTTGTAGTAATGTGGCACTCGTGTAAAAAAAAATAGTAAAAAATTTATATTCTGAGAGAATTTTTGAGTATTTTGATAACCTTACTTGTTTATTTTATATAATTTTATCAAAATAAACTCCATTTTTCCATAGAGAATGTAACTTTAATGAAATATTTTAAATATATTTTCTCCCTTTACGAATTTATATGTTTACTTTTTCTGTTTCATTCTTCAATTCCTACAGTAAATGATAAAAAAATAAGCATTTTTTATAATAAATGAGATACGAAATTCTACTCTACAAATTTATTGATATCGATATGACATATAAAAGAAATTCTATTCCAACCTTCTTAAAATATCCTTAAAAATAAAATATTAGTAAAAAAAAATTATTGACGATTTGCATAAAATGAATTATAGATTAAAATTAAATTAAAATTTTTTTTCTTTAATAATTCTTCCATTTCTTGGCCTTCTATAGGGCTTCAATTTGCATTTTCTGATGATATGTTTGATTGAATATTTAATTTATGAAGAATATTTCGTGTTCACTATTGTGAAGTTTTGATTATTCAAAATATAAAGCAAACATGTAGAGAGAAGAATGGTTTATTTTCCTGTTTCTCTCTCTCTCTCCCAGCAACAAATTCCTGCTATCTTTAATTTTTATTTTGTATTCTCTAAAGGATTCCGCTCCAGAAAAGGAAACTGAAGCATTTCCTTAATCAATAATAAGAACAATTATTTTTTCCCCTCTTTCAGAAATTCCTTACAATCAATCATTAAAGCAAGAATTCTGACATAAATTACTTTTACAAATTTATATTTATTTAATATTCTCTCGGTAGATCAATTTTTTAAAACATTTTTCTTCATCTCAATTTCTCATTATAAGAAATTCGTGTAATTTATTATTACTTTATTATTATTATTTTTTATTATAAAAAATAGGATCGTTTTTAAGATAATAATATTTTAGTAAATTTTTATGAAATTCTCCATCATTAATTTTGTTTGGGAGAAGAGAAGTAATATGTCTTCTATAGATAGAAGTTTAAATTCAATAAGATATTTTCAAGGTGAACGTAGTGTTATTTTTTATTGGATGTTTTATTGAAAGGTGAAAATCAACGTGTAACCGAGTGAGAAAATCGAAGAAGAAAGTGACTTAAAACAGCTCAATATTTTTCTATATATATTTACTTAGAAAATCTAGATTTAAAAAGGTACATTTTGTAAAATTTAACAAGATTTTAAATCAAATTGAGCTATGTTTCATCATTCTATTGACGATTCTAATGTTATTTACTTAAATTTAAATTATAAAATGTCAGAGTTTTAGACAAAAATCGATAACATCATTGATTTTTTTGATAAATAATTAAATTTTTACGTCAAGCAAATGATAAATTAAAGCAGAAACAGCGATATTAATAGAATTATATCTTTTATAATTTTAAATTTTTATATATATTTTAAGTAACTTAAAAAATATCTGTTTAAATAGCATAATTTATCCGTTATCAACAACAACTTAGATATTTAATATGAATTTGAAACAGTTATAAATCATATACTTTCATCATACTTATCGAAGAACATGTCTTTCATTAATTCACTTTCGAATATTTCACATGTGAAACTCATTATTTCTTTAATGGACCATTACAGATTTAGTTCTTATTCTATCAATATCCCAAGTGATTTTGATTAATATTTTTCAACCGGATGAAATATTTAAAGAAGTTTTAAAATGGCTTGTAATTAAACGAGATTGTCTTGTATTGCGATGTAAAAAAATATGTTTGTAGCTTTTGTCTTGACGCCTTGTATTGTCTTCTAACTTACAGGTAAAGCACAGTTGGGCGGAACTAATGGTCTTTTATAATTCAACAAATCGATTCTGTAATTAACCGATCGCTGTAATGTTCTTTCGTTGTCTTTATAGGTTCTTTCCAATTTGTTTGACCTTTAGATGATTCCTGCACAAATTGGCTTCTGTGTTGATCAAACTAAAACTCATCCCCACTTTTATATATTTTAATAATATAATATCGCTACTCGACTATCTTTTCAATAAGAATTTCTACGTAAAATATAAAGAAATACGTTTCTTTTTTCTTTTACTTCTACATATTGATTATTTGATTGAAAGAGACTAAATGCTGCATAAAGCAGAGTTGTATCTCTAAAAATTTTATAGCCTCTTCGAAAACTAGTGTTCAATTTGGCACACGATGACCTGGATACATGCCAAAACTAATGACATCCATTTCAAGAATTATGTACAGTTGCAAATATTCTTCAGGTAGATAGCGAGAAAAAAGGAGCTTCGGATATACGAAATTCTTGATTATCATATTCTTTTATTCCTGATAAAATGTAGTCGAATGTGTTGCCATGATAAAATTGCGCTCTTATGGTCTATTGTAGTAATCTCTAAAGGAACGGATATTTCACAAACTTTCGACTTTTCTTCACTATCTTGCCAAAATGACTCCTTAGAAAAGAGTGCGGAGGTTTTCAAAAGCATTTTCATCCCAATATTGGCACAACCTCCGGGAAAATTTTGATAGTGTTAAACAATAGTCCAATAATTTTTTTCCTGCATTCGAAGCAATTTACAATAGAATAAAAACTTTCAGGCTAAAAACTGGAAAAATAAAAGATATTTTGGGGACATTGAAATATATACCCCTAGTACTAGAGGTTCACCCAAAATTTCCCATGAGACATTTCACAAGTGATTGACTCGTAATACCATTTTATGCTATTCCGTAAGAAATAGACATAGCCTATGCTATCTGTTCCGAACCAACAAGAACTTTCATTCCCTTAAGTGACAAATGCCCTTGAATGGGTCACAACCCTTTATAAAAACTAACTTTCTTTTTTTCTTTCTTGGATATTTCAACAAAAGTTTCGATTAACTGTCCGACACACGTTAGTGTTTTGTTGTCTCGTCTCAATCTACTTTCACATTATTGACATTTCGAGAGAAAAACCTATCCTACAGAATTTGATATCAAAGCTCAATCAGACTTATCAGTATTGACTTACAAGAGTTTTATTTTAAAATACTCTAAATTTTTAAAATATATTTTTAATAAAATAAGCGAAAATTTTGTCATTTATCCACGTGTCCTGCAATTGACATTTTCTTCCCAGTTTCACCAGCGCGCCTCGTTAAAATTGGTTAGTTTTTAAATTCAATTTGGCACGAGCAATGCAATTAACCAATAAGAAACACTGAATTATGACGTTATAAATTTAAACTAACGAATTACCTTATTAAAAATTTAAAAGGATTGTTTAAAAGTAATCAGATTAACGTGTTAAATAGGGGATTCTATATATTAATCTTTTGTTAAATTGTACGGTAGATAATTTAATCAGAATATTTTTCCTCCCGGAGAGCAATTTATATGTTTATGTTTAATGAGAAATCGACCTAAATTTTAGAGGTCAAGTTGTAACGATTACAGGAAAGCTATTTATTATAATTCAGTTAAGTCTCGAGAAAGTAGATCGTTAGACAACTGAATCAAGTTAAATGATAGCATCAATTTTCTCTATTTAATTCTTTCATGATGTGTGCTTTTCTCATTAAGCAGTCTTAATAGAATTAATGATTTTAATGATATTTCGAATAACTTTATTTCTTTAAGGATGCGACTCTTTTAATTCGAAAGAAAACACGATTCTAAAAGCATATTTACTAACGAAAAATAATAATATTTCCGGTTGTTTTGACGTTTTCTTTCTTTATGAAATTAGACGTTTTGTACATACAAGATTTTACTTGATGCTTTTTCCTTCGAAGGGATTTCTCAATAAAATTGAACAGAAGATTGTAAGGTTGAGTGAGTCTTTCTGAAGACATTAAATTTCAAATTTGTAAAAGTTGTTGGAGATTTTTTCCCTATTTCCTCCCTCCTGCTTGGATTTCTCTTGGGAGGGAATGGCTAACTTTTGCACTGACGAAACTTTTTGATTTTAACTTCGTTTTTATATCATAACATCGACTGACTTCACATTCAATATTTATTTATCATATTTTAAGTTGATTTTATCCAACTGTAAATATCATATAAAAAATAAATAATCTACAAAAATTACATTTTGATTAATTTTAATTTAACTAAAAGGAAAACTTAATAAATTTATTTAAAAAAATAAATAATTAATTAATTTAATTAGTTAACGTTTGCAAATTATAAAATAAAATAAAAAATATATATATTTTAACCTTTTTTTATTTTTTAATTTACGTTATAAAGATTTAATTTAATATTTATGCTCTTAAATTTTATTACTGAAAATTTTAATTAAATAATGAAATTATAAACTTGTTAAAACTTTATAGTTGTGGCATTCAATTATAAATTCAATGGTTCTTTAGTTTATTTTTGAACCAGTAAATTTTTATATTGCTGTATAATGAATAAAATTCTATTTTAATCTGTATTTAATTCGCTACTTTTCAATATTTAATCATTTTTGATCGATAGACGAGTCGAAAATTGATTTTTGCCGATAGTAAACGAAGTTTAATAGACATTTACTAGACGAAAACATTATTTTTCTATTATAAAACAATTGTTTTTTTTGCAACATTAACGTATTAAACTTTCATACGCAAGACTCAAAGTAATTATGAATTTATTAAATAATCAATCAATTCTTTAATTAATCATTGATAATTTGAAGAATTTTATAAATTATAAGCCTATATAAATGCAAATATACTATGTAAATCCAATTAGAAATTTATTAATAATATAAATTAAATTAGGAAATAAATACAAATCAGAAATAATTAAATAAATAGAAATTAAATATTAAAAAATATTCTCTAGAGAGAAATATGATTCGGTTTTTGGATCGAAAAGTAAAATTAAATGAAAATAGAGAAGTAAATTATGCAAAATATATAAATAAAAAATTGATGAAAGCAAAAATCTCGGAGAAATAAACATTCCTTATTATGGAAAGATCTGTTGAAAAAGTCATTAGGGAAATCAGTTTGATAGGTTTAATTTTCTACCTTTTGCAATACATTTTTCTTCGTTTTGATCGCTCCAATAGGTAATGTGACTTAATTAAGATGCAGCTAACGTCATTAAGAAAGCGCAACAGCTGTTGTATTAACATTCACTTTTAGTTATAACAGTTATAAATTTAAAAGGTTGCAGATAGAGATGGACTGTTTATGAAGTCAACGCTTCTCTTTGTTATTAAATTACTCAAATTGATTATTTAAACTAATTCGAAAGCTAATTTTCTACTATTCAATCGTGTAATCTGTTCGGAATATTTTACATAAACATTTTTTTTTATTCCAATTTTTTAAATTGGGAATTGATTTACAGTCTCTTCTCTTCATAACGTATTTATAGGTCTTAAAAATAAGAGGAAAAGTTATTTTCTCGGCATTTTTTTCCGCCAGTTAAGTGCTTTAAGTTGCTTTCGATTCCTACCTTTCAACGTTAAAGATTTATGACTCGAGTTTAAACACATAGCATTTATATTTACGTGATATTTATAAATATTTTTCGTTCATACGTTTTTTTTATTAATTTAATTAAATATAAATTTAATTAATTTACGATTATTTTGTATAAATATTAAATAAAACCAGGCGTAAAGAGCGCTTTAAGGTTAGGTCCTTGGCGAAATTAAAACACTGTCGGGGTTCGATCGCACATTAGTGGTTCGAGAACATTCCTAGCTAATTAATGGTTGGTGTCAGCAATTGATAGAGACTGGAATTCTTAAAGAACTGTACTCATCAACATTGAGAGAGTATCTCGCTTAGGACAACTAATGACTAAATGTCAGGCATCATTAAGAATCATAGGAGTGTAGCATATGAGACGATAGGAAGCCGTGATGTATGACTCAAAATACTACAGCAGTATCCGAAAATTGTAATTTATCTGCTGCCGAAAGTAAAAAAACAAGATTTCTAGTTTGAATAAAAAACGATTTACTTCAATCGTGAAGTCGGAAAGATATAGAAGAAAGCGGGAGAAGATAGACAAAATGAACAATCATTATTTTAAATAATGGATAATCGGGAGTTTTCTCTCATTCTATTCTATTTTCGATATCACTAATCCCTTCGTACTTTCATATTTTAGGAGCTAATATTTAGGGGCTGACATATTTTCATAATTTCATATTTTGGGGGCTAATAATATTTATGTATTTTCGTAGTAACAGGGATTTAATAGTTTAGGACCTGTATCTAAAATGGACTAATGTATAACTGTTTATATTTAAAACATTTGAAATCTAAATTAAATAATTAAATTGTCTTTTTAGTAATTTTCACAGATGATCAACAATCGTGCGAATAGGAAAGTAACCTTTGTTTGATCTTTTATTGCCGTGGAGAGAAAGATAAACACGAAGAAAATGGACATTTTGCCTGACTTCAATGCCATAATTATTAATATAAATAATAAAATTAGATTTTGCGATTTATACGATAAAAAAATTATTAATTTGTAATTTTATTTCCGATTAAAATGTTTACTTTTAGATGCTATTTTTGCATTAGATTTGAAACAGGCTTTAACATTTAAAGTAAATTTTATAAAGCATGAAATCGAAATTTTATTTAGTAGAATTCGTATCAAAAGTATATTTGTAAATTAGCAATGCATTTTCAAGAAAGAAAACTAGTACAAGAGGCAATATTTGCAGTTAATTTAGATAAAAGCATCAACAAAGCATCAAAACATTTACCGTTACGATGATAATGTTAATATGATTTTTTAAAATAACAGAATAAAATTCCATCAATCAATCTCGAATGCCATTGTCGGTGATGCCATACAACTGCAAAAATATCATAGTAATTTAATTACTGTGATATTATAGTTGAGATATAATCAATTAGCCTATAACTTTGACAGATTTCGAGCCTCTATATAGATAATGAAGATCATATTATCGGTAAATTTGTAGATAATTTGTCTTCTTTAAATAAAGGTTGAGCTAAAGATAAATTTGATACTTTCACTTATCGTAAGCCATTTTCAAAATAAAGAAATAAAATACCGTTGTATTTCAGTTAAATTATTTGAATATTTTACACAAGATGATAATATTAAAATTCGATTTTTGCGACTAAGAATATTCTAAAATTAAAAATAAATTAAAATGAAAAAAAAACGCTTTTATTGGCCATGTTTTTCGAGATCGGAGGTAGAAGATGGTGTGGGCCAACCCACCGTATACACCACTGCAATGTATTTACATATGCAGGTGAGCTCTATGTTTGGTTATGTTTATAGTATTTCGGAGTGGGAAGGATGGTAGGTGACCCAACCCCCTAAAACATCATTGTTATCGGAATTAGTTGTCCTCAAAGTTTCAGCTTTATTAATTAGAAGTGGATGAAATTTGAGTTGAAATATCTGTGGACATACGAAGCAAGTTAAACAAAAGCGCTCAATAATTAATAAAAATGTAATAATTATTGAACATTTTATAAAATAAAATCTTAAAAAAAAACTTTGAGTTTATGTGGAAACTTGTCAAAGTCACTGTGGTGTATGGTGTGCTATTGACGTTGCTATTTTGCAAGAATGCATGGCAGGTTTTCGAATTTGACGTCTTGTTATGAAGATTCGACAATGTATTTTATATCTACTTAGTTAAAATAATATATTTTTATTTTACAAATTCATTAATTAAAATAAATGAATCTATCTTACCCGACTTTCTCTACTATTCAGAAAAAAAAAAAAAAAAAAAAAAAAAAATCTGAAAGTTCGAACGTGTACTTTGAACAGTCAATGTGTAAGCAGAAACAATATAGGAGCTTTTCTACGGATGTAAATTTAATTATATATCAGAGAAAAATTCCAAAAATAGAAGTTAACCGCGTATTACATATATGACATTCGGCTTGATGAGTCTTCCGGGAGTCATTAGAGAAATAAGTAGAAAATAAATAGAAGAAAGAAAAGACATTAATCACTAAGGAACAAAGAGAATAAAAATACGTTTGACTATATGTTCCCAAAGGACCTCTATGACCAAAAGTTTTCTGACAGATGTCGTGTTTGTCTTTACCCATGCTTTGATATATTATATGGAAAGTGAGGAGAGCGTCATATGGAAGCTTTCAATATAATATACTTATTTAATATGCACTCCATATTTCATTCGTCGTATTCAAAATAATTTGTAATCAACATCATATATAATGCCGCCTTTCATAAAATAAGGTTTAATTTACAACATATCAGAACTTTACAGACTTTCGGCGGCGTTAATCCATTTATAAACATGTCAGTTGCGCTATAATCGTACGACAAGGATTTAATATAGGTACAAGAATTTCTCGTGTAAGATAAATTTGATAGTAGAATAAAATATCTGTAATAATAATTTATGAAATCCGTTAATTCTATAGAGAATCACAGCCAGACAAAAACTTTAACTTAACTGTTTCTAACCATCTAGTTATATAATATTATAGCTTAGTGTCAGATTTACTATTCAAATCGAATGTTTTTGCATTTATAAAACAATAGACTAAGCCATGAAGATCTTTGTTATACTCTTTCCTAAATCTCCTATACTTTATATTATTACTTTTATAGCTTGAGTAGAAGTCAAAATATCATTTTCACTATATTTATGGCTTTAAACACGCTAATTCCTTACATAAATTGGCATTAAATAAGGGAAATATATAAAATTCAAAATGTTCTCAAAATGTTTAACTAGAAATCAAAATAGTATCAAAATTGCATTGAGTAGAAATCGAAATAGCATTTTCACTATATTTACTGCTTTAAACACGCTAATTCCCTACATAAATCGGCATTAAATAGGGGAAAAATCTATAAAGTTTAAAAAATTTCTCCAAATATTTAACTAGAAAAATTCTTCCGTCATAAATCAAAGCTGAATGTCTGATTTTATTTACGTAAAAATTATATTGTAATTGAATTATTTTTATATTTCAAATTACAGAATAATAATATTAATTAATAACACATTTTTCGTCTCTTTTTATTGCCATTTTAGATTTAATAGCGTTATTAAAAGTTTCTCATAGGTAAACTCCTTTTGGAATTTCCTAAGTTATAGGGTAAATAAATTAAAGACGATGCATTCATAAATCTCACCGTAAAATCGCTTTCATTAAAGTTTCAGGTGTGAGATAGCAGCTGTCTTTATAAGATCGTTGGAGTAGAAAGACTAATCGATTGTAAATATAGAGCAGAAAGACTTATCTATATGGATGATGCACAGCTAAGATAAGTATGTAAATAAATCTAAACAGTAAAGTAGGTAATGGGTCACTTTATGTTTTTCAAAAGGATGTATAACGTTAAAAGGAAAATTTAAGAACTTAAAACGAACTTCTAGACGTTTCTAGACGACAAGTTAATGGCAATTTACATCTATTAAAGTTAAAACGATAAACATGTAAATATAAATAAAGAGTGACTAAAAGGTGTTTTTAATAAAGTAAAATTATACAATATTTTAAATTTAAATAAATATTAGGGCTGTGTTTTATATAAATTATTATTATTATATTTTGTAATTTGCAATTTGCAATTTCATATATTTTATTTTAAATTCAAAACTGATAAAGTATTGAAAATTGTAGTTAAACTGATAAGTTACTTGTAGCGTGTTTAATATTTTAATTTTAATTTCGCCTTATTATTGACTTGAATGGAACACCTTTTAAATATTAGTTTTTGGGGCAAATAAAATTAGAAATTTAAACTTTCCAAAATAATAAAAAAACGAAGTAAAATTGTTGACGGTTTCCCTTCGATTGAAAGAAGAAAATACAATATTAACAGTTGAAGAGTGAATATTTAAACTTTTCCTGTGAATTTCATCAGCAATGTGAATTTAACAGGAAGCAGTATTGCATGTTTATTGCTCGAATGATTCTTAGATATTTGACGTTCGTATCAAGATTGTGACACTTAATTCAATATTGTCATTTCATTATTAAAACAATAACCGATAACATTCAAATTGCTGAAATTGCAGAAATTAATCATAAAGGAAACGCTGTTGAACAATATTATATTATACGCCGTATTGAATTCAATTGTATAATACTTTCGTCCCGATTAATTCTATTGAAAATATAATTAGAGATCAATAAAATCATTTAAGTGTATTAATTCATTCATAACATAAAATTTATTATATTAGACTATACATAATATGTTATCCAACGTGTAAATATACAATTAACTTATCTTTATGTGGGATTTTTTTTAAATATTTTATACAAAATTCCAATATATATACGTATATACTATGAGTTATTTCGGAGTTCCCTTAGGTTATTAAGAAGAAGCCAAGTATATCAGGTAGGAAATCAGAATTGAGCAATTTCTCATCCAGAGAGGCATCAATGGTCAGATAAATTCTGCTTTGAGGTATTGTATCATCAAATGTTGGATTTACTACACTTGTCTTCTTTTATTACTTACAATTTCTACACTTTTACTTTAATCACAACTGTTTTATATTGTTTCCAATTCAATTTATCATAAAACTTTCGAACAACATCCGAGAGAAGAATACATATACACAGCTCTAAATATGCATTTCCTTCAATAACTTTAAAAAGTTTTGAATAATTTATATCAAGAAATAGAGTAATACATTACAAAAAAGTTAAAAACATAAGATATTATCCCGAAAAGCTATTACTAAAAAATAATAACAATAAATAGATAACGTTAGAGGAAAATTAAATTAAAATCGACTATCTTAAAATATTGTGAAAAATAAAAGAAATTCTCTCAGAAACAGTAAAAAAAAAAAGGAAAAAAATAGAAAAACAAAATAAACTTATCACATTAATTTTATGACATTAAAAATAAAATCGAATTTGGTTTTGTATATTTTTAGACAGTTTTATGATTCATCTTTAAGAAGCTATTTCTTATTTTTAATACGGAGAAAGATTTTAAATAATTATTTCAAATTTATTTTTAAACGTTTCTTCTCCGTCTATAATTTTAATAAAAATGACGATTTTTATAGAAAAATAGCTGATTTTCGCTAAGTAAAGTCATAAAATTTATAATTTCGAATGTCTGAATTTTATGTACTGTACTTTCTGAATCCATAGATTTCCATTAGCGAGTGTATTATTATAATGATCATATGCACCGATTTGCATTATTAGAGAGATAGTAAAGACAATTTTATGGAATTTCTCGTGGAAAATTTAAAAAAAATATATGCCGTTAAACAATTGTAAGAAAATTAATATTTGGCATCGTGGCATAAATTTTAAAAATACAGTCAATTATCAGAAATAACGTATTAAATTGTAATAAAAATCTTTATAAAAATAGCCGAATGACGTGATAAACTTTATAAAATTGATTATAAATATTTTACAATTCGGTATTTCGTTAATTGTAAACACAGTTGTTTAAGCACGAATAGTCGAGCGTGCAGTTTCACGGTATCATATTTGATGAATGTAAATGCGTGTAGTTCATTATACATCCCGCTTTGGTCAAAAATATTCACCAAGTTATTTTCTGCCAGTCGTTCCTCTGTTTGTGAGCGCCCTCGCGTGGATATATCGATCGGACAGACAGACGGAAACACGAAACACGTAGACATCACTGGTTCTGCTGGTAGCGAGCTAAACACGTTGTGAATGGAGTTCTTCCGTATTATGATATTTTAAAGGTGAACTTTAATAATGTCTATCGTCTTCATTATTTTTGCCATTATTTTTCCAAGTTGTCTGCTTTTCGATATGGCAATCCCCACAGAAATTTCCCAATTTACTAAGTCAGAAGGGGTCCAACCAATCTGTCCCTCGCCACAATTACAAATGGGTCAGAGGTCGTGGCAGATAGCTAATCAAAATGTGGACGTCGTACTAACTAGAGCCAATGTGAGTACTTGTAATTTCATTAAAAAAAATCTATAGCGGTATCTCGAATTTCTCTTGTAATACCCCTACGAACGCGGCGCGCGACGCTCTACTTTGTTAATGTTTTATGAGAGTTTTATGTAAACATTTCTCGAGATTTTATACCCGAAAATGATATTTTTGCCAGTCTGCTTCGTGTTTCTTCTTAGATTCTTGTCTTGTGGTTGGAGTTTGGAGAATGTCCAAACTTGGATGGTTATTGAGAAATGTTGCTGGATATATAAAACGTAATTTTGTAGCGAAGCGTTAGGCAAGCGAAATTCGCATTGTCTCCTTTACTTTCTACACAATTTGCCAGATTATATTTCATATTTAAGTTAGAAGCGATTTTATTACGGAAAATGCAACTTTTGCTTTAGTTTCTCAATACAATTTTTTCGTTTTATTCTTCGAGGTTTCTCGTTTTCTTTTTATTTTTTAACTTTGATCTTGTTACATTTTAAAATTCCTCATAAAAAACGTGACTTTTGTGTATAATTTTTAAACAATTTTTCTTTATGAATGTATTATACGATTTTTATTCCTTTAATACATTGTCGTCTCCCAGTTGTATAGAAGTGTTCTAACTTCTAAACTTAATTTTTTTCCCCTGTCGTTCTTTATTTACACAGTTCCATAGAATAAAGATATACATTTAAAAGTCAAAAAAATATAAACGTATACAATCACATTAATCCTTCTTACGTTTTCGGAAGAGTAAATACGCGAAAGTTAATCTAGAAATAAAATTTTAATAATAAATGGAGAAGAAACGGCGACACGGAATCATTGCGCTTCAGGGAGTTTTATAAAATTTAAAGAGGTGTAAAATCAGAGTAAAAGACTTTGCGTGGGAGTTAATTTTTCATTCTTCAAAAGTGACATTCGGTGACGTCATCGGCATTTATTTTCCACGCAGCGATTACACGCAAATCCGACATATGGCCAATCTTTCTAAACCGAAATCCGGTAATTTTATTTTTCTCCTCCAAGTCGATAACTCGACAAGACTAGTGCCGAAGATATATGTCACAATGTCAAAACATTATAGATCCGCCACCAAACTTCTCTAGATGAATGGTATATGAGAAACCATCACCATTTCCTCTCTCTCCTCCGGGACGAATCGCTCAATTTTCTAGTTTTTAGAGAAAGAATAACACGATAAGACGACAAAATTCAACACCGAGCACGATTCCTCTACAATCGCCGAATTAAA
Source organism: Centruroides vittatus (assembly GCF_030686945.1). Taxonomy (NCBI): domain Eukaryota; kingdom Metazoa; phylum Arthropoda; class Arachnida; order Scorpiones; family Buthidae; genus Centruroides; species Centruroides vittatus. Next base: position 884,225 of record NW_027122708.1, on the reverse strand, counting down.
ATTAATACAGTGCAGGGCATTTGTTCCCACTCGGATGACGTCACTCGAGTTTTATTGCCCTGGGTTTTGTCACCCATTGCCCCTGTGGATGATGTGTAGCCTTGGGTAAGTAATGGCTGGGATGGAAGTTGCTGTTCCCTACTCATTCTTCCATAAACCAATAGTTGTTATTAGTTTAGTAACCTTCCATTAGAAAATAAAAAAAATGTGGAAGTTTCGAGTGCAATTCATAAAAGAGAAAGAGAGAGGGAAAAAAGATTAAAAACAGATGTTGGGAGTAAGAGCGTTATTTAAACTGTAAGTAAGAGCTGAAAGAGCTAACTCAACCCCTCTTACTTACAATTAAACTAATTAATAAACATCTCTTTCGTAAATTAACGGTTAATAATAATTTAACAAGCTGTAATACGAGAATTAGAAGTGAAATTATTTAAAAATAGGCGCTTAATTCAGAGCAGAAATTAAATCTTAGAGAATAAACCAGGAATTAATTTGATACTTAATGTTTGTATGTATATTTATTTATTTGGCAAAATTTTACTAAGCAACAGAATAGAAATTTTTCATGGATAAAGAATCAATATATATATATGTACTAGACAGAGGATACTTTTCTTACTTTTCCCGTGACGTGTGCAGCGATGCACAGCGATTGAACACGACATCTGCAGCGCGAAAGCCATGGCGTTGTTAGTATGGGAGTTAAAGCTTTATACAGCTGATGCATCCATTCATTATATCACAAATGAGATCTCCATTTTTATTCTTTATAAGTTCGAATGGAGAAAAGTTTACCTGAGATGACGTTTATAAGAAAACAATCGGTCAAACTGTCTCTACTGATTAATAGGTTAATATCAGGTTAGGTTTGTGTATTTTGTATATTAAAAAAATATATAAATTTCTAGATGTAAATTCGCCTCTTAATCTATTAAATTACAATTTATTTTCGTCGATTCTGCCGTTAAATTTACATATCGCATATTTTAAATTTAAGACGGTCGAAATTAGTTTAATAAAAATTTCAAAATTCTAGACCTTAGCGCATATTTTATGGAAATAACTTTTAAGTAACGTAGAATTTTATTAATCTTTACTTGTTTATTATAAAACATTAGTAAAGCGCTGAAGAAAACGGCAAAGAAAAGAATAAGTTAATGGAGTATCAAGTATTTTGGAAGAGGAAAAATAGATTTCTTGTCTACCATGTGCTTCTATTGAAGGAAATTGTTATGCATTGTTGGCCATATTTCCAATTTCTTGCTTGTGTGATTCATTTGAATGTCGCCGTCTTCGTTTTTTTTTCCTTAAGAGAGATACGTGTCTTGAGAATCCTCTGCAGTTCTCTGATGAATAGCACATGAGTCGAACACTCCAAACCTACGAATTCTGACCCCTGTTACTTTCCGTTTGTTTATTTCTTCATCCAAGCAATAAAAATAAATTAATCATTGCCCTTTTTATGCCCAAGAGTGTTTTATAAATAAATTTTTAAGCATCATCTACCAATTGTATTAAATTATACGAAAGTTTCTCCACTTTTCAATTGATTCGAAGTACAAATTGAGTTTGGATAAGACTAGAATTAACAAACTATTTAATAAAAATTCTGGATTTTTTTATTTTTATTTGCTAGAAACTGTATTAATACATTGTTTTAGATGGTGTGAAAATACTTTAATACAAAATCGAATGAAAAATACTATCGTTCAAATAGGCAATTTTACATTATAAAGCGTATATTTCTGCGATTTTGCAGAAGGAGATTGAAGAGATTTTAAAATCTATAAAAAAGTAATTTTCCGAAAGGAAGCTGCGTGCCGAAAACATAGAAACTTATTTCTAAAAAATAATAATAATAAAAAAATACAAGCAAATGCAGAAATAATGCAAATATTTTTGAAATTCTAAATGTAAATAGCGAAAACCTAGGAATTTTTTAGATATTATTTTTATGAAAGATAATCGTGAAATATTTAATGTTTTGCATAAATTTATAATTTTCGTCTTCAAAAAAGAAGGGAAAAAATAAATATATACATTATTTTTTATTTAAAAAATATACATATATATTTTAAATTTAATTAACTAGTAAATAGAATTATCATAATGACTTTGGATGATGGAAAAGGTTGAGTAGATCATTCATTCTGTTCGTGATTATAAGTTTGTATCGATTTTCTTTAATATATTTTAAATTTATAACTTTTGTGATTATTATAAAATCAATTAATAGATTCGTATAAATTCATTTATATTTATATCACGGTCAATTTTTAAACATTAATTAATTTTTACTATATAAATTAAAGGAATTCGTGTCATTCGGCGCTCTATTTATAATCAGTTATCAATAAGTAATTAAACGAAGCGTTAAGACGAATTTATTTAATTACTTTTTAAAACTTAATTAATGATTTAAGTTTATTTTGAATAGTTTTAATGGGGAAAAAAGTGATTAAAAATTACGTAAAAATCGATTCGATTGTTGAAAATCGATTATCTATCTTAACTGGAAATTGTTATTAGACGTTAACAAATTGTTAATTAGTTTTTAAAAATATTTAATTAACATTTGATGACCTACGAAAATTGTTTAGTCAATTCATTGGCCTTTAAATACTTAAATATTTCATCGATCGAATTAACTGATTTAATACTTTATATTCGGTTTATATAATGAGATTTATTCTTTATTTTTTTCTGAATTAATTTTATAATATATTTTTTTTTGCCTTCTGGGATTTTCTAACCTTGTTTTAAAGTAGTTCTGGTTTGGAAGGGTGGAAAGGAAATGAGAATAAATGAAAGAGAATTAAAGAATGGAAGGTAAAATGGCAAGAAATTAAGTTATAAAAAATGAGAGAGAATAAAATTAGAAAGAAATAAAGTGTAAAAAGTATCGAGAAGTGCGAAAGCGAGAAAAATATAATGTTAAAAGCGATGAAAGGAGCTTCAGAAAGCGAGAGAAACAGAAAATAAAACGAAAACAAGTTTTTTAAAAAATTGCGTAAATTAAATACAAGAAAAAAATGTTAAAAAAAACGAAAGGAAATGATAAAAATGCTTTAAAATATAAAGAAAAATTTAAATTAGAAAAGTAAAACATCATAAAATACTTTGGAAAAAAATTTGTAAAATGAAATCATAATTGGAAAAAGAGCGTGTACGTTTCGAGTGAGACAATGCAAAAGAGAGTGAAATTTCCCTAACAAACAAAGAAGTGAAACAGGAAAAAAACACGACTAGAAAAAAATTGAATGTAAAAAAAGTTAGGAAATAAACTAGTAAAAAGCAAAAACAGAAATAGGTGAAGATAAAAAAATGTAAAAAGTGAGTTGGGCAGATTCAACTTTTGGTTTTAACAAGGCGATTTAAGTGCTTACATTAATCGATAGTAAAAAAAAGAAAGTTTTATGACAAGATTTTTATTTTTTCGGGTGTTTTTAGAATAACAGTACACAAAATAAACCCTCGAAGGAAAGTATTTGCCATTCGGAACATGTTTTAAATATTGAAATCGAATTGGTTTGACGTTTACGCCGTAAATATTATTCGATATTTTGATTGACTGAATCGATATAAAGTCACAAATTAAAATAATTTAGCGAATTTATTTATTTAATATTTATTATCTAAGAATTTCAATTATAATTTAGTGTTAAAGTGTAATAACGATACAATGAACTAATTGTATTACAAGATTTACACAGAAACAAAACAGAATCTGTTTACTATACTATCATATTATATTTATTCATTAGAATTAAAACAGATATATTTATAATATATTATATATTAATAATTTATATAAAATCCATTGTTTGATACCTTACAGATTATTACAGAACAGCATTGTCTATGGAACTATAGATCATATCATGTATACAGCTATATAATCCTTATGCATACAGCATAATATACGTTTATATATCGCAAACAAATTGATTTAATTGATTACTAAGCCGATTTCAATAATGTTTGATAAACAAATCAATAAATTTTGAGACATTGAACTGTGTTATCGTATCAAAACTTTATATTATGCAGTTTGAACGTGTTTTGTTTTACAAATTGATTTTTTTACTAAGATTTCATTGAATTTTCTTACTGTTTAATGATGAATTTGTAAGCAACAACAAAACAAAGCAATCTATTCTCATTGAAATAACTTCATGTCCTCTGGTATTAATACACAAATTTACATATTAAAATATTAAAAATTTATTTCGAATGTATTATATAAACAAACTTGAATAAGAAAATTTCAAATTATTCGAAAATTATTACAATTTGCATTTCGAGTGAAAAATAAAATTATTTAAATTATCTCATGTTAATAATGTTAATTTATCATTCAAATTCTCTTTAATGTGAAACAAATAGAATGAAATAAAAATTAAATCTTTTCTTACATTTAATTTTAACTGAAAAATAATAATAATAATACAGTAATAATAAACGAAAACTCATTCAGCTTATCTCCTAATTTACTTTTATTTTCTCCTGATTAATTCGTTTAAATTTACTTGTAAAGTAATTTTAAAATCAGTATTTTGTTAGAACAATTTAATTTATTGAATAGAATTTTTTAAAATAAAAATTTTACTACTATAAAACTGCTTTTAATTCGAACAGAATAACTAAAATTACTATATAAGGAGTAAGAAGGATAGACGACCATTCTCAAGTTATCGAGCAATAGAATAGGAAAGTAGGGTCTTCCTTTAATTGAGTCACCAAATTTATGACCCATATCGAGTACCCAGTCTAGTGTATTGAAAACTTGGAGAAAGTTAAAGCGAGGTAATTTATCATTGAATGAAAACAACCCAGTAATTACAGTCACCTGTAAAGATGTCTTCACTGCACTGATTTTACACGGTGGCCGAGAAAAGCCAATTTTATTCGAAATCCGTGTAATAAATATAAGAATGTATAATGTTATTTAATTTAAAATATTAATTATTTTCTTCGGAATATCAGAAAATAAAATTTTTATTTTATTATTTATTAAAATAACCATTTTCGATGATGTTATTTATTATTTATTATCTAAAGCCGGATTCAATTGAATTTAAATATTAACGAAAGTAAAGTAAATAAGTACTCCGATAGGACAATATAAAAATTATGTAGCCGTTCTTTAAGGATTATTTTAGGAAACAATGTATAAATTTTTAAATTATAGAATTATTTCCAATAGATTCAGCATTGTTTTTTTATTTCCTTTTTTTAAAAGTATATATATATTTGTAAGTTATAAAACTGTGAGAAAGTTGCGAATGTTTTCAATATAGTAACGCATTTATTTTCTGCATGAAACTATTTGTAAACATTATTTTTCATAATGAAATTTCTGGGAAAGTTGCAATGTTTTGTAACGATTTCATTATTTTCTTTAAAAGAAAATATTCACTTTCTTTCGTTTCACATATTGAATTTGATTAAAAATTCTCCATTATTTTAAAAATAAAATAAATAAAATTCACTTTAAACGTACACAATAACTGATTTTTCTCACTAATTTTGAATTTTAATAATAAATTAACGCATTACTTAAATATTTTTCAGCAAGCTTAAAAATAGGGGGGGAATACTATAAAACACAATTAAGTTAAATTAAATTTATAAAATATTATAAATGATTTTCTTTAAAAAAAAGGTTTTCTTGTAAGAAAAATTATATATAACGTAATTTAATAATTAAATAAATAAAAATATGTATTTTAATTATGTTGGATGCCGAGAACATTAGGAGGATGGTGAAAGGAGAAGAATGGATAAAAAGATTGGCAGAGAATATAAGGAAGAGGAGGAACAAACTAGAAAACAATACCAGATGATGAAGGGGGAAAAAATGAAATAAAAAAAGTGACAAAGCTGACACGCCTGAAAATGTGTGTCGTGTTAATCTTTTTTGATGAACTCTGACAGAATTTATATTAAAACTGGTAAATAAGAGAGATTTACATTAATATTTTTCTTTTTTATAAAAGTATAAATTTCATCTACAGAGGATTAACAGTTAGAACTTCATTGATCGCCGAAGCCTCACCTAGCGTTAAAGATTTGTACTAAAGAGTGTGATCAGCAAAAACCTGCAGCAGTTGAATCATTGATGCAATTCATCCTACAAAGTGATTTTTATTTTCTTTTCTTTTTCATTTAGATGATTGGACGAGTTATTTTTTTTTTAAATTCATAAACGAAAACAGATTTCGTCTTCGTTATTCGGCTGAAATCTCTGTTTAAACAGTAAAATAATAAATATACATATACGATTTATTGATTTAGAAAATTAGTAAAGTCAAAACAAATTTAACTCCCGACATAGTTAAGGTATTTGCTTTTTTTCTTTAGGTTCAATAAAATTGATTGAATATAAATAAATTAATCAAGACAAAGGCAGAGTTTTTCCTAGTTTTGTTTGTTTTAAGAATTCGAATTAGTGACGCTGTTACATTTATAATATAAGAGGATACATCTCGCTAAACTGGCTCGTATCCTTGGAAAAAAAATCAATTCTGTAATTCCCATCACGTTACTATCAATCTAAGATTTATAAATTTCTCCTTTCGGCTATAAGACTCATTTATCAGTTTTCACAGTTTCCTAAAAATATATTTCCCGTTTCTGATGCGTAAAATTTCTTCCGGTAAGAAAATAAATATATATATATTTTTTCTTCTCCATCTCTGTTACACTAAAGCTTAGTAAAAACTTTAAGATTCAATCAGACGGTTTATGTATCTCCAGGGTTACATAAATAACTCATATAAATTCAAATTAGCTGTTTTTTTTTATTATTTTTTTCGTAATTTAATTTTTTTTTTTTTTTTACAAATTTGCATTCTTGTTGTTGGATCACTTCTCTAGAATATTCTTCAATAGATGCAGCATTTTGTCCTACATTAAAAGGTAAAACAAGTTAATGGATAAAGTGATTAATGCCATTGGACGTCCTAGTATTGAAAGACCTGCAGTTTTAATCGCAGCACGCTTCTAAAAATAGAAAAATGAATTTTTCACGTTTATCAGTGAAGTTGTCAAGGTGATTGTTTCCCTTTTTTTTCTATTTGCTGGAGTGAAATCGTCTAATATTGAACTGCAAGCGTTGGCACACAATCTCTAGAATTTATTTGGGAGATCAATGAGAATGGTTCCTTCCGTTTAATGCCAAAATTCGATTGGCTACATGCACTTATGTAATCATTTTCTCTTCTTATCTTGTTTTATCAATTTCTTTAATGTATTTATGATACATTGTGATAAATATTAAAAGCGCCCTTTTACATTTTGTATTTCTGAAATAAGAGATGCAGAAACTCGTCAATAGAAACTATTTCTTACATAAAATATCGTATAAAATACATGCGAAAAGAAGAACAATTTTACTTGAAAGCCTACAGTATCTTCACAATGGATAAAACAAGGCTATCTATACTTACTAATTATTCAATTTCGTACAGTTTAATTACAGTTTTATACAGTTATTTGTTAATTGTACAATTTAAACATCTATTTACCAAGAATAAAAGCATAAATTTTCGGAATTTAATCGTATAAATTATATGTAAAAAGACAAAAAGTTCACAATGGATCATGGCTACATAACATCTATACACATAGTAATTATTCAGTTTTATACAATTTAATTACAGTTTTATACGTTTATTTATCAATTATAACATCTATTAACCAAGAATTAAAATATAATCATCGAAACCATTAGACATGAAGCTAGTATTAAGCAATGTTTATTTTGTTTTTACAAAGGTTAAATGCATTGATTTTCATTTTACAATGAATTATGATAGCTCTTATTATCCATAATTATCTTTAATAATTTCCATTGCTTATTAGACGAAAGGAAAGACGTGTAATTATTTTAATGTATAGTGCTTTAGGGATTGTTCGAAATGATACAGAAGATTCTTTCTTAAAATGTGGATCGCATCTTCTTTTCTAAATAATCTGCGAATTAGAAAAAAGGAATAATAAATTAGGGGAAAAATATTCTTTTAATTATACGTAATGTGATTATTTATAATATATTTTTATACATTGACTAAACGGTGTTTTTTAAATGATCTATAACCTTAAATATTCGATAATTATTAATATTTGAATATTATAATTTACATTATTTTAATTTCGGATTTAAAATCTTTATCAAATTCATCCAATTATCATTGTGTTTTTAGATGAAAGACAACTTAAAAATATTAATATTTTTACGTAAATATCAAAATTTTTCATTTATTTTTCTCATTCAATCAGAAATTTGTAAAACCATGTTTTTAATCACATAATATACACTATTATACAATACAGTACAGTACAGATTAGGGAGGAAGCCTATCACTCTGGGGACCGTGATTTGAATCCAGACAGAGTTGAAAAACTCCAGAAATTTTTCGTGGGTGGTCCCGTCTCTTACCACACAGTCGCCGCAGTGTGGGACTGGTTGAATCCATAATGGGCTTTTGGATATTTAAGATCCTTTGCACCCTGTTGAGCCTTATACAGGTCATCTTGGTAAATATAAGCCTATATATATATAGCTAAATCATATAAATGTGTGTATAATGCATGTAAATAAGCCTACTCATTATACGAAAAAAAATATTTAATGCTCTTTAACACATGTTAAAAGTTGTTTTATCAGAGATTAAAAACGCTTGTTTCGGTCTCGTGATTTTCGCTGAGATAGTGAGAAAACATCATTAGAATGGATGATTACATCTTTTGTTACTTAAAAAATAATTTAGGCGTAATTATTTATTAAAAAAATTACGATCATCGCATTAAATTTAGAGTAATTCTTTAATAATTTCGGCTATTTTTATCTCTTTCATCTTTTGCATGGCTTAATGTTGTTTTAAAGATAATGTTAATACACGATAAAATAATTAAAAAAATGATAATTTTAATTACATAATAATTAACATTTTATATATATTAATAGTAATTTATATTATTTATTAAACAAAAATATGAAATTGAAGTTTTCTTGCTTTGTTTCTTTTATTTTTATTTTCTCATCTGTTAAAGATACAGAGGAACAGTGTTGTTGGTGAAATTTTGGCCCTCCGGGTTTTTTGCATTTCTCCATATTTTAAGGTGTCCTGATTCAAAAAACAGAAATGGAAATAAAATTCTGTACGTATGGATGTGTCTGTGTATGTATTGTGTGTGTGTATGTGTGGGTGTGTCGGCCTGTATTTTGCTTCATATTTCGGGACCCCATGGACCAAAAATTTTGAAATTTGGCAGGAATACTTTTATATATGGGGCATTGACGCTATTATATTTTGGAGGTTATAAGTTAAATGGGAGGGACGATAGACTAGAAAGGTGTCACGTATCGAGTGGAGTCAGACATAATGATTCACTCGTACGAGTTTTTTAACTTATTAAAAATAATTATTATTGTCATTTGCATTTTACTTAAAAGCTCATCCTTATTTCCAAAAATAAGGCTTAACCGCCTGTTCGAGTGCGGGGAAAGTCGCGTAGGAGGAAGTGCCAGATTTTTTAAAAATAATATTGAAATGTTATTTTAATTAAACACATTCTGTTAACATTTAATGCCGACATTTAAAGGTTAAATATAACGATTTTAAGCAGTTTTTATTCTAAAAATAGTAGCTTAATTATGATTAATTCGAATGAATATAAGGCGCGTTGAAAAAAAATTTTAAAGTTGACTTTTGTTTGTTTCTTACTTCTATCTAACGTACTAGAAACTTCCTGACGATTATAGAAAAGCATAAAACTAGAATAACTTGTTCAGAATAAAACGGAAATTAAAAAATAAAAAAATTCGTAAAACAAATTGGAATTTTGTGATGCCGATTAAAAATGTCGTCATGACTACAAAAATAAACATCCTTCTTTAGATTCATTAGTGTTTGGTTACGGGTATCGAGAGACCTTTTAAACAAGAAAACAGTCAATAAAAATCACCACTGTAAATAAATTAATGTAAGGTCATGTTGTTAATTTTGAAATTTCATCGATTATTATCGGCAATTTTCTTTCGGAAGATTTTAAAAAGTGACAAAAGAGTAGGGTGGAAGGGAGGAGGAGGAGGAGGAAAAAAATTGTTAATTTCGAAAATATCCTCTTGTTATAATTATTTTTATTCATTACATATTCTTTTGTTCTAAACTTCTAAATAAAGACTGTCTTTCGTTTACAGACTGGTGAATTAATGATTATCGATTCCCTTAATCAAGAGAAGTCTCTTTGTTTGTTGTCTTTTTTTATTCGTTTCAGTTGAGTATTTTCAAAATATTTTTCTTCTCCTTTCTACTTTTACAATTTTAACTAATTTTATAATAAATTTGAAAACTAAGTAACGTTTTTAAATATAAATTATCCGATTATATTCGTAAAATTTTTTTTATTTTATTCTTTAAATTGGAATTAGATACTAAGTTATTAAATTATGTTAAAATTCTCTTTCTAAATGGCTAATGTATAAGAAAAATCTTACATCATTAAAAATCAATTTTAACGTTGGAAATCCTCTGGGAATTGGAGAATAGAATTTGAATTGCTCGTCTTCCATTTACACTAAAAATGGTTATTTCCGTTTCCGGATGTCACATTGTTTCACGATAATACCTGCTTGTTACCGTTACTAAATTTATATCATATGTAGCGAATGCAACGTTACTAAACTAGTGGACAAGTCATTTATTTCTGACAAAATGCTAAATTTTCTAACAAATCACATAATAAGTTTTTTTCCCCCTGCCTTGTTTTTCTAATGTATTTTATTTTGAACTTATATCCTTTTATCTCTAAGTAATTTTTCATTTCATATCGACTCTTGAGGTCATCTATCAAGGTCGTCTTTTTCTAGATCCATTATCCTGTTAAGTGTATCTCTATGTCGATTCTTAATCTTAGCTTAATCATCCCGAGGATTACTTTAATGAAGTTTATATAAACACGTATTTAATTCTATTCTTATTTTTTTTTTGCATATTTGACTCTATCAATTACCGCATTTTTTTACTCCATTTGTATCATTTATACTCTTTTTCTTTTTTTTATCTGATCATTTGCTTCTATATAATAATTCTGATCATTTTTTACTTAGCTTTTAGATATTTAGAAAAGGCATATTTAAAAATATTCCCTAGGGTTGTACATTAAAATTTTCGTGTTTTTTACTTAGAGATGCGATTAATGTAACAGGCTAACGACGTAACATCTGAGAAAATTACAGCCAGTTTCAGTTAAGGCGCAATGTTGCCAATGGGAATATTGGGACACATTTGATAACTGCAGCAACTTCCTTCACAGCCTTTGGGATCCGAGTGTTGACACCGACCAACTTCCAAAAATATATAATTACACATCGAAATATTTAACTTCAACTCTTAATAAATATCTTTGAAATTTCATAAGGGTACAAAAGATATTTTTAATTAAAAAGTAAGACCTCAATTAACTTTGTTACTTAATGTAAATAAATATTTTTACTGTAATTATCATTATAATTTGTAAAAAATGAAAGAAAGGGAGTGATATTTATTGAGAAATTTTTAAAAAATAAATATTTAGATAATTTGCCTCGATTAATCTTAATATAAACATTCATAAAATATAATATTCACTTCAAATCGATGTACGGTACTTTGAAATTGTATTTAATATTTTAAAAAATATTGTAAAATTTACATGGAAGTAATATTATTTTTCTTTCTTTTATATATTTTTAATTTGGTTTCCCTGTTTTTAAATGGCACAGCTTCAAAAAGAATTAAATAAGTAAAGAAAATCAGTATATAAAAATTAAAATTTATTGTAAATTTCCCCGGAGAAATTATTTTTTTAAATGGTATATTGTTACATAAAATCAACGATTTTATATAATTTTTATAGTTTAAATGAACGTTTTGTAGATTTAATGCGCGTTAAAAATATAGTAATAATAATGAAATTAATAAGAGCTTTGAGAAGAATGTTTAAAAATTCGCCTTTTAACTATTTCGTTTGTTAAATAATAAAGATTTTAAGATTATTTCGAAAATATATTACATTTTATTCGCAGAATTATTTTTATAACTTCTGTTAAAATGATTATTTCTTACAAAAATGCAATTGGACACTTGACATTTAAATTTGGAAACAATTCATTGTTTTAAATAAAATTTTATCTCTTTAACATTTTCTACATAAAATAACAAAATATTATTTTCGATAAACTTAAAAAGGATCCTTATTTTTAAATAATCATTTTATTTTTTATATACTAATAGCGCCAGATTAGTTATAATGGCATCCTCTAGTTATTGTATAAGGTATTCAGATGAAAATATTATTCCTACTTCAAAAATATATAAAATAAAGATTTATTATATTAAAATTTATGAGATTATTAGGAAAAACAAATGTTTGTTAATTTATTTTTTAAAATTTTAATAATTATTCATCTACAGCAATGCTGTATTACATTATTTATTATCCTGTGTTATATTTACACAGGAAAGGATTTTATACGTGTTTTATAAATGAAATTACCAAGCAGAAAAGGTACGTAAAAATGAAATAACAATATTTCCCCGGTAACAAATTAGCAAGATTAGCTTTTGTTGTAGAGGTATTTTACCCTTTGAAAATATCTGGTAACCGCCATAAAGGAGTTGATTTGGCCTTTTCATCGTGTTGTTGAGTGAAAAACCTGGATAAGATTCTTCGACTTTCCATTACGAAGTCAGTTCCAATAGCAAACAGGATAGTGCTTTTAGTGTAGAAGGGTTGAATAAGTTGTTTAGAAGCCTGCTGCCAGATTTATGAAGTGGATACCTTATTTCCAATTCTAAACTTTCTCTTAATTTAAAAAAATGCTGCAAAGTAAACCGACGAAATAAAATTTTATTTCGTTTATGTAATTCGAAACCACATTCTTTTATGTTTTTATCAATAAATCTACAAGTTTTTTTTATTTTATTATTTTAAAGAATCTTATTTTATACCATGACTTACATTTTTTAACCTATCGTTTCTTCTTTTTCTCGTCTAAATTCGTGAAAATATACAGAATTATAAATTGCGAAAGTCGTTGGAATTCCAGTCACAATAAACAAAACAAAAGTCTAGAAAAAGTTGAGTTTACTTTGGTGTTGTCGGTGTTGATTGCTACTTGACCTTCTATTACTGTAACATCCAGGAAGCTATGCGTTTCCATGGAAACTCACTCCAATCTCATTGTTATGCACAAGATTCTGTTTTTCTTATTTGAAATTTCCATCCCAAAAGGACAATTTTGATCCGAGTTTTTCGGATATCTTTCATATCATTTTCCATTCCAAAATTTCTAAATTCAGATTTTTCAATAATATAAAATGGAATACGTTAGTCTCCCGTACTATATATAGGACCCTAAACAGAATAGATACAGGGGAAAAATATCGCGATGCAAAATAATTTATTATAAAGATTATTCCCTCTAAACGCTATGCCAAAAAGAAAATAATAATATCTATACCGAAGAAAATTCCAATATTTCGTAGAATATTCCGTTATAAGCTCGATAATTGAATTCTCTTGTGTTAAAGATTATATTTGGATTAGTTAGTTTCAAGAGAGGAAGTCAAGGACATGATAATTCGGGACATCGATTAAAGATGCTTCATTGGGATTAACACCCAACTTGTAATTACTCCAGAACATCTTACTCGCACGCATTCAAGAAAGAATGGACCAACTGTCTTATCAGCGCATATTCACGTTGAAAAATTTATTAGTTTCAAACAAGTATTAACTTAACTAAATTTTAAATTAAGTTTACTTTTAAAGGATAAAGATAATTGAAAATCGCTACCGTAAAAGCGTTGTATGTAAAAAGTATTTTATTTTTCCGGCATGTTACGAGGGCATAGTCGATTTCTTTTTATTTACATTTCTCAGGAGAGAATTTATTTTAAACAGGACGCAAATATTACGGCTATATAAACATCGATAAAACTATTTTGTTGTCTAATCGATGAGTCTTAATACCGGGATATTGTGCAGAAAAAAGTAGCATCGTCTCCACAATATAACTGAAAAGAAAATCACGTATTTACACTGAAGGAAGTTGGCACATATTCAATAGTATTTCCGACCGAATACTTTGTCATTTTTATAAAAATCCAGTAAGGAATGGGATATAAACCATATGTGATAAAAAGAAGAAATATATCCAGGAAAATAAAATAAAAAATATCTATAGACATATATATTTTTTTTCTCATGTAAATTGTAAGATCTCTTTAGCTATAGGGATGACATTAATTATCTCAGAGTTATCAAGATGACGATGGAGTAGCTATAAAAGAGAGGTTTATTGCTAGTATGCCTCTGCTAAGCTCACTTGAGTTAACTTAATACTTTAAGTTGCGAGCGAATCGGATGATTCGAAAGAGATGGTTTGTGGTGAATCCTTTTGTTCGCTTCACGTATTTTGCAGAAAATTCGAAATAGTTACTCGGATACCGAACTTTTGTTCGGAACCGTCGACTTTTAATAATAATGGCTTTAATAGCTTTTAGATCTAATTAAATTAATCATAAAATGGGGATAAACTCAACAAAAATAGTAATTGCAATTACGAGTGTGTTGTTGCAAGAGTTATTCCTCAAATAATAACGAAAATTAATTATCATTTTGTTAAATTATATAGTAATTCGTATTTGTGTAGTATATCAGAATGTAATCTTTTTTGAGTTTAATAATTATTTCGTTATGATTAAGAGAGAAAAACTTTCTAAGCTTATTCCACTCGTTAATTATAACCTGTTAATAAGTAATTTAATGTATTTAATAATATTTTAAAGACAGCAACACTCGATTCATAGAAAAAAATACAGATATTGTGTTTGTTAGTGGGTAATACACTTTAGATACACAGCCTAAACGTATAAATCGTAGAAACACCCAAAGGAAGAAAATAAAACCAGACAGAAAAAGGTGTATATATATATATAGGCTATATAGCCTGGGGTCGGAACTGAACCCACATTCACGATAATGTGCCGAAATTTTCTAACCAACTAGGTTACTGGGAGGTTAAAATCTGCGAGTTGTCTCCATCCGGGATCAAATATATATATGTGTCTTTCATCTCTTGACTTCTTCCCAAATGCCATTTACAAATATAGGATTTCACACTTTACATGTTATTGCTTGATATTTATTATAGTTTGTTGCAATAATGTCAACGTAATTACCTTCTATTATAATATTATTAATTATAACGTAACAATAGCCTTATATAATAATAAGCGGCCTTCGTTAATAATTAATATTATAATGGAGATTTACCAATTATCTTACTTGAAAATTAAAGAAAACATAAGTATTTTATTAGAAAACAATTGACGTAGAACGAATTTCAGAGCGATTAATACACGTTAAGAAATATGCCATTTAAATAAATACTAATTTATAAATTTCGCTTTAAGTTAAATTTATTTCTTAATGAAATATATGGAATTAATGCCTTCTCCGTCGCATGCTTATCTTAGTGGATGCGTCAGTGCAATAATTACAGGGCAGTAAACACCATTCATCAGTTGTCATTCTGCAAATGGAATATAAGGAAAATTCAATTATTATATGTAAGCTCCTTTTCTAATATTAATTTATAAAAGATGAAAATTGCTGTAATCGATAATTAATTGTTAATACAATTAATTAACTTCCATTATTCTTTTTTCCTCCTCCAGTAAAATTAGCTTTTACTCGAATGTAAAATGAAATTTGCTCGAGTATTTGACTCGAATTTTAATGAAAATTTAGGAATTTTTTGCAATTTTTGCACATTCGCCACTGTTTTACAGGAGGAATATTTTTGAAGGGAGTGAAGGTATCTAACAAAACCGATAACATTCATTTTCGTCAGGACAATGGGAAGTCTCTTGAACTATAGTTTGATCTATCGAACATCGTTAACTGAACAATCACGCGATTAGATAAATAATGATTTTAGACAGCTATTATCTTTTGCAATTGAGAAATCAATGAAGAAATCAGATGTCCAACCAAACAAAAAAAAATTTAAATTTAGTTGAGATTGTCAAAATTTTATTTCCAATTTAAAAAATAATAAATATAATTAGAAAAGTTTGATTTAAAATAAATTAAAATGAGCTTTATATACAGAAATTATATTAATTTTTTAAAGCTAAATTTACTTTATACATAAAATATATGAAAAAACGAGTATATTTTTAGTTTTAAAAAGGGAAAAAATGAATGTCGTTTCTGTATATAAAGCACATTTCAGTTTATTTTAAATGAAACTATTCTAGTTATATTTATTACTTTTTTTAAACATAACTTCAATCAATTAAAAAATATATCCATTAATTTATTGTTATTTTTTATTGAACGGATTAATTTTATAAAACGTTATTATATCAATTATAATTTCAATTTCTTTAATTTAAAAAGATTTTTTTTTAATTTATATTTTATCAATTTTTTAAAATCGCTTATAACGCTATCGATTCCGATTTCATTAATTTTTTTAAAATATTTATCTAAAGAAGTTTTCCCAAATGTAATTTTATTTTTTTAAATGAAGGAAAAAAATATCCGCGAAAGGAATTAAAATAAATCGTTCTCCCGACTTTTGAAACGATTCAAACGGAATTAAATCTTCTTAATTACATATCATTTATATTAATTTCTAAATTACCTTTCTGCTAAATACATTTTGCTTAATGAATTCTTTAATATTAATGATGGAAGTAGAAAGCAAAAATGGCTTCACCTTAGTATTTTTAATGGAGTAATTTCGATCCATTTTGGAAAACCTCCAGAAAAATCCCGGATATATTAACAGGTCAGGCAAACAAACACTCTCAACCTTGGCATCTTTTTAAAATATTAAGATGAGTCGGAAGTGTTACAAAAGTCCTATCGGTAGGAGAACTTCAGACTCTGATTGATGCCCTTTATGGCGTCACCACGTCGACTATTTTCTCTAGAAATTTACGACCCAATCAATGTCGTAAATTTAAACGTCACTAGTAATAAACCCCCCTCTTCTCTCTGTCGCATTTCTCTCTCCTTATTTCAATAAGGTTTCTCGAGTACCGTAGAGGACAGGGGAAAAAATATTACAGAACATTAATTGTTGGATATTCGAAAATTAAAGTCATTTGAATATTTACTTTAGTACCAGTCGATTATCTGAGTGGGGAGAATGTTTGATTATCAAACATTGTAGTAAGGACATAGATCTGGGGCAAACACGAAACTTGTCTAAAACCTTGGGCAAACAATGACGTTGCCTTCAAAATGATGACAAAAGTCTTCTGGATCAACAATACCTAGCGAAGCGCAGTGGTATCGTTAGATAGTTTTGTGTGTCCAAGTGGGGACCTTACACGAGTGTATCTATAATATACAATTCTATAAATTATACAATTTTAGTTTAGGTAGTACAGTATAACTGAATGGCACTTTTCGCCTTCCTTATCGAGAAGTTTAATAGATAATTGAATAAAAATTTCGATTGAAAGATAATTAATTTCATTAGAGTTTAAAAGTTTCATATGCCTATTTATTTAATATATAAAAAAATTCATAAATTTAATACGAAAACAATTAAGAGAAGAAGCGTTTTTCTCCATATTTATATAGTAGTAGTAGCGCCTTAAAGCAAAATTAATATGTAAATAAAATTATCTCATTATCCACAAACTGGAGAGTAAAGTCTGGTTCAGTTATGTAATTTAAAAGTAGTCCACTTAATGCTACTCGACAGCTCATGTCGATAGACCATTTTCGTGCAAATCCGTTTTCCCCGAGGAGCGCCATGTTCAGAACTGAGCTTAACAATAGAACAGAGCATTTTTATTTTTTATTTTTATCTCTTATGCCTTTCAGTTCTCTTATTCAAAACATAAGTAAATTGAGCGCAACTAAAATGCTTGACCTTAATTCGTACGACCACATTTAATGTTTCTAACATTTCTTATTGTATTATCGAACAGAAGGTCTTAATGACGCTAATTATAATAAAGTAAGAAGCTCTTTTGTTGTTAAAATGGAAAAGAATTTAATTTCATTTGCATTTTTTCTCATTTCAATGAAAATTTCGTTTGTTTAAGTAAAGACGAAAGGGAGGAAAATACGTATAAAGGCCTACTTATTTTTTAAAAAGAAGAATTATTTTTAACTTGTAGATTATTACTTGATAATGCTTTTTATTTTTAATTTTTTTAGATAATTAAGACAAAAAATGATAAAATTAAACGAGATGTAGGCCTATTATTTGGAAAATTAATGAATAATGTGCAAAATTAATAGGACCAAAAGAAAAAAATTAAGTTGTCTTATAATCTATTTTCCTTTATAAAAGTTGGTTATGGAAATTTTAAATCGGTTTTTAATAAAAATAAATAAATAAAAAATGCACTAAATATAAAATTGGAATTATTTTTTATGCATTATTTTGAAAAGACGAAAATGCAAAAATAATAAATTTTAAAAGCTCGTCTGTTTATTTTATACGGAAGTTTTCAACGAAATAAATGAAAATGTTCTTTTTTTTCCGCGAATAAATCGATTATAACGCGAAATATATAATTTGAAACTAAATTTCCCAGAAGAAAATGGAAATTTAACTTGGAATTATGGTAAATAGTTTTTTTTTAAATTTTTTATCTAGAATATTATAAACTAATTATTTGGTAATTTAGAATTTTTATCGAAAATATGCTATTGATTGTGGTAAAAATCTATATGAAACTACGTGTACTTTTATCGGATGTTATTTTATTAGATGCCATTATGTTGCAATAATTATTCATAGTGATAAACTTCTATATCGATCTATGGAAGAATCCATAGATTTATATGTAATTTATTATCTAAAGAAACGTTACGTCGGCAGGATATTGTGGTTTGTATACGGAGCGATAGTAATGATGCTTTGATTCTTTGTTATCAGATAAAATTTAATGATATACAGTAGTCGTTTCTTTGTTTTCTTTAAACAAATGCCCATTGTTAATGATTTAAATATGAGTATTAAAAAGAATTTTTATTGAATTCCTTTCACTTCGATAAGATTTACGTTGAAAAGTAGTGAATTTGATAGTTTTGAACTGAAAGGTTAGCGTCGTAATGAAGTTACTCAATGCCAAATTTTGGATCAATCATTAAATAAACAGACCTAAATCAAATTTACAATTGAAAAAAAAAATATTTCCCCGTTTCTCCTAATTTAATTTCGTCATTTTAGGCATTCTGAAAATCGAAATTGCCCTTTCGTACTTTTTAATAGTTTAAGAGTGTTGCAAAGTCGCTGTTAAACATTTTATGGCCAATTTGGAAGAGGGCAAAGGAAGCAAACTGATGAGTGCTCCAGCCTCTTCCATTTGACTGATCCCAGTTTGTTGCAGAAGTTTCATCATTGGATGGCGTTTGAAATTCCTGTCCATCCAGACACGATTGTCACTTCTTGTCTGACTGAGCATTCGTCAAAGCAACAAAAACTGCTTACCCATCATTCAATGTGATAAGCAGCTCCTAGTCTTCCACCAATCAGACCTTGCAGACTTTTCCATAAATCACTTCTATTGGGATCACATTGCCGTCTGGTGACGAAAAGTAAAACTATATAAGGTTATATAAAGTATGAGATGTCTTTGAAGTCTAATCTCTCTCCAGACATTTATGATAGATGATTTCTAGTTCAAACTTATCTCTACCTGGAGAACTTACTTTTCAACGAAATAACTTACCGAGTTTAATTTCTATTCCTCGCTTTTGACGTGTAATTTATGTTTCTTTAGGTGATTTAATGAAATAAAAATGAAGATAAGACAATGTTTTTCGTGTTTAATTAACTTAAATTTACTGTTTTATTCATTGAACGCTTCAGAAATTAATCCTTCGTCTCGATTTCCCGTAATCGATTATCTCTTATATTAAATCTTTAAATTTGCATTATTTAAATTGAATTCAATTAAAATTATTTAAGACCTTAATCATTGCATCCATCAAATAACGATTTATTCGTTCGGTTGTTTTGTCCTTTCTTAGTTTAGTCCAAACAACGTATTCAAACTCTGGTAATTAAAGTGTGTTATTGAGATACTGGAAATAAAAGAATTGTTGTAATTTTGGCCATTATCACAGAAGAAATGCCCAGTAGAATGCATACGAATTTGTAAAGGTTTCGATTCTTTACCCTTGTAAAACACAATAAATGAGTTTGTGCTTTATCTTAATGATTGTCTTGAGAATACTTACCACTATCTGGATTGGTAGGATTTTCTAAAATAGGATGGAAAACAGCGTGTTTTTCTTACCTTTTTATCTTTCGAAACTAGCTTTACTTCTGTGAATTAATTCCTAAAATTTCAAAAGCGATATGACTGTTATTTGTGCTTTAATTTCTTTCTTTTTATTTTTTAAAATAACCCTTTAACTTTTTGATTTTCGAAAGTTCTGTGTGCGATATCAAGCATAATTTCTACCTTAAATATAATAAAAACGCTTTTAAAGAAGCCATTTTTGTTATTATTTTGACGAAAATCATTGGTAAAAGTACGAATATTAAATAAAAATGATTTATTATAATATTTTAATAAAAAAACGCTCGACAGTTTTCGATATTTTGATTGATTGATTGACTATAAAGTTTGATATCTTTGTTCTTTTCAATGACATTCTCTTACTTTATTCGTCCGTGGATTACAAAAGCACTTTGAAAATTCCATGTAGTCCATTATTTATACAATTTATAAATAAGAAAAAGCTGTTTAAACTAATTTATTTCGATTTAAACTTAAGAAATGTAATTACCTTTTTCATTCGGCTGATTCTTTCGCCCAGTTTGTACGTAGAAATTATTCACAAAGAAATTGTTAAATATGGAATTTTAAAAAGTTTACTTGACATGTGAAATAATTCTGACAGTTTATAATTACTTTAACTGATATTAATACGGTTACTAAGCGTGAAATGGGCTTTGTCACTCATAAGAATTTCTCACTTGAATAAGTTTCTGTACGTAACCTTCGCAGGTAAATGTGAATGACAAGTCTCTTATTTATTTCCTTTAATTAGGTTTTATCATTGATAATAAAGCACGGTTTATGATATTTTCTCCAAACGTTTCTGACTTTAAAACAAGAAGCAATCGATGTTTAAATTGATATCTGAATCTGGCACATATGCTCTATAATAAAAATGGATTTGTTTTTGGTAGTAGATATTTTATTGATATGTAAATTTTCATTATATAGCATATTTTATGGCATCGGCACGATTCGGAATTATTTTAAATAATAAAAAAAAGAGCTACGGTGTAACTTCTTTTAAAATAAGTTTATTATTGATTCTTTCTCAAGAATTCAAGAGTATATATAACTTGGCTTTCTAGTAAAAAAATAATTCTTCTTCGTCTTATTCCTTAATGGAATCTTAGATTTTCTTCAGTAGGTTATCTATGCCTTTGATACTACTGAATTTCTACTCTCTGGTGTTTTGCACTGAGTACTTCCGATTATTGATTTTGATTGATATTTGTCTTATACAATTCTGCCAGAAGAGTTTACTTATTTTCTTATTTATTTTTCTCTTCCACTTTTTGGTGGAGGAATAAAAAGTACAGATTTCTTCCCTTTCTTTTATAAATGTTCTCATTATATTCTTACAGCGTTACGGATTCTCTTCGAGCATTTCATAAAACGTCGATTTTAATTGACTTTTCTAGTTACATAATACAATAAGAGAACAAATTAACAAATTGAGGACATTCTACAAACACTCCTTGACCCAGTTGACTTTGGTATCAAAGTTCCTAATTTAACACAAGTGCTTGTTTTAGTGTATAACTCTCTTCTAATATTTTCTCACTAATTTAAGTTAAGAGCACATAAGATTTTCTTTTAATAAAAATTTCTTACGATTATTATTATTATTATTATATTTTTTTACATGAAAATAAAGAATATTATCGTTTTTCTTGAATAAATTGCATTATTGTTAATTAATTGTATTTAATAAATCATTAGCAGAATTGAAAGCTAAAGGAACATTCCTGGTATTTTCGAACAAAAGAGTTAATTCTTTCAATTAAATTTCCCATTGGAGTAATGAAATTACACACACCTACGGCTTTTTCTTCAATCTAAAGTAATTCAAATTTTGATTTTTTTAAAAAATTTGTAAATCTTTTAAATGTATCTAAGAATTTTTTAAAGGGCTCAATTGTTTTGAAAGTGTTTTGAAAGTAGTAACTAATACACAATATTAAATTTCCTTATTACGAGAACAAGGAACAGATTAAGCAAAAGAATTTTTTTATCTCATTTTTCTTCCTATTTTTTGGAAAAAATGATGCCAGTAAGAGATTATACATTGTTAAATTTTCTAGTAAATGAAATAAATTATTATATTTTTTGTATATTTCTTTATTTTTCAGCAAAAACGCATTAATTTCTCTATGATTAATAATGGAGGGAGGTCATGTTATACATTATTTCACATTTGTGTAATATCTTCAAAGTTTTTATTCATTTTAATTCTTGTCTGAATGACAACAGCTCGTAGTTGTATATTTAATTAACTTTCGGACGTTGTTATGTTCTTTTATGTGTTAGTACTGGTTTTCGTTTTACTGCAGATTTTTCTCTTGCTTTCATCATGACAAGGTGCCAGATATTCCACTAATGGAAAGTTGTTTACGTGGTGTATAACATTAACTAGTGTTATACCTGAATTAATCCTATATCTTTATTCTGTGCAATGTAATTTACTCTTAGTTGCTAGAAATTCTTATTTTAATGATTTTTCTTTAAAATTTATTAGTTTTTCTAGGTTAACTATTGATTAACTCAGCTACAATATTCGCTACTGTAGCGTGTTCTCGAGCGCTGTAATTCTTTTAATGAGTTTTTACATAACAATTTAATCCTGTATTTTTGAAATACAGTGCCAATAAAAGAGTCGTACACGTATTTTTATGCCTGCTAAACCATTGGATATGGGCAAAATACTTTGGTGATGATGTTTTTCTCTTTCTTTTATCTTTCTCGATATCTTATCTAATAGATAATCAGAATCTTTGCACCTGGGAATGCCTTGTTATCCATCTTTAGAAGTTCTGTATCCAGAATTGTGTTTGACTTCTTATAATAGTGAGCTTCTTTCATTGTATAAATCTATTTTTTTCTTTCCCCTACATAAATTAGAATTACATTTTGTGTTTAAATTCATTTAATGTTAATTAATTTTAAAATTACAGACTGTATGCAATTAAATAATAATGTAATTCTATAGTTAAAATACTCTCGAAAATTGTTATTTAAGATGGAAAACAAAATATTTTTGCATTAATAAATGTGGCAACAATTAATGTTTCCGTCAAGATAATTAATTGTAAGAAAATTTTATTGTCAAAACAAAGCAATTAATTAAAACGTCCGTTTGTAAGTCGGGTTTCTAGAATATAAATTTTTCATCTTTCAATGCAAAAATCTCAGGAGTTTTCTTGAATAATGTAATGGAAATTTTTCATTAGAATAAATTGAGCCTAGAACTCTTTACATTTTACAAAAATCACAGAAAATAGAATCATTCAATTTTACTAAATTTCAATATTAAAAAATTGAAAAATGCTACGTCAAAATTAAAAAAAAATTCCGAAAATATTCAAATATATTTTACAAGCATATTTAAATTCTATAATTCTAATTTTCTATAAGAATTATCACGCAGTCAATTTTAAAAAAATAAAAACAATTTTTTTATCTGCATAAACACCTAAATCTCAACTTCTATTTTAAGGAAGTTGAAAATTTGTATGAGTTTTTAGAGTTCGACTGTAGTTAAAAATAAAACAAGAAAGATGCATCTAAAACTTTTACATATAAATATCCTAGAGATAAATTTTTATTACGATATAATACGAGTTTCTTTATTTACAATATATATATATATATATATATATATATATATACATATAAACATAAGCGCGTATGTTATAAACGTTAAATATCAAGGAATTCTTGCAAAAATAAAAATCTATAACATTTTTTTCAAGCTAGAAATATTTATAATTCACAGAAAAAAGGAGAAAAAACTCATTTTTAAACTTAAAATAAAGAGAAGTGGCCATTTCAAAATCTTATAAAACGTGATCTTTTTACATGAAAACTTCATTTTTTATTTCATATTTTTTTTAAAAATCTTTATCTTGAGAATATTTTCGATTTAAAAAGAAGTTAGAGCGTAAAAATATTCTTTCTTTCTTTCTTTTTTTTAATACAAAGGCTACTAAGATCAAATGGTCACGTAGTATACTCAATATCCAATACTATAGAGCCTGAGGCATTTACTGATTCTACAATACTTCTTGACAGCTTTATTGACGTTAGAAGTTTTTTTATATTTCTTCTGTTAATGAATATAATAAAGTTATTAACTTTTAAGTAAATACGATCCTCGATACTATTAATATTCTTATAAATTATCCATAAACTCGGCTGATATAGTTACTTTTATAACCATAACTACATCATTAATTTTATAAGTGCGCGTGTTATTCGATACGGTAGATTTGTAGTTAATATGGGAAAATATAGTAACTCAGAGCGGAATATCTGTTCATTTCTCTCTTAATCTCTTGTGGTAAATGAAAACTACCATTATAACATAAGAAATGAATAAGTAATTCGCCTTAATGATGAAATCTTATAGCTTTAAAGATGGCAATAATCGAGGAAAAGCCATCGTTAGTAGGTTAATACATAATTGTTATTGATCAAATTTCGTGAACTTCGACCTCTGCTTTTCTTAATTATTAATTCCTGTGAAAAGTTTGAGACTTAAATTTAGATAATGCAAGCAACGCCTTCTCTTTCTAGAAAGGGAATGCGTCATTAGGGTGTGGCTGATACCAGATTACAGACGATGCGTGGGTGTGGCTATTCTTTCTGGAAAATAAATATATTAATGAAAACATCTGTCTTAAGCACTCATAACGTTGCAATGGGTGGTAACTTGCACTCTGTTTAAGTTTATATCTGACGACGATTGGATTTCGTTTCCATTCCGGAGATCCTTTTGAAATTTAAGTAAATCTGGTATTCGAATGGCAACGTTTTTGGAGGATTTTTCTGATATTCAGAATTTAAAAACTTGTAAAGGTAGTTACCGAATCGATTTTCGATCGAAATTTTATATTCTTTAACCGAAAAATATTCTTCAAGTTTACTTGAATACGGGAAAACGAAGTTAGAAACTACAATTCCTTTCTCATAAATATGTTCGAATCAAATGAAACCTGTCGCGAAAGAACCAATAAAAAGTTTTTAATTATTATTTTGTTTTTGAAGCAACCAATAAACGCGTAGACTGAAAAACTTTTCGATTGAAGTATCAAATCAACTTTCGACAGATATACAATACCCGATAGGGGAGAAGTTTTCAAAAGTTTTACTTATCCAATTATCAATATTAGCTTAAAACACAGCTGTTATACAATGCCAGATATCATTACAGTTCATTTATGAAAGTATATTTAAACATATTATTATTATTATTATTATGGATTTTGACAAATGGAATGATTTTTTCCTGCGATAGTGATAAATTGAACTATAGTTTAAATAATCGGAAAAAAGTAATGTAAATTATGTCTCGCGTTTATCATTAAATGGTTATTTGACTAAGGGAATATCCATTTTTTAAGAATGGTTCATCTGCCGGACCGATAACAATGGGAGTAATGGAGGTCCGAGATCTGACCATTTGTAGAGATGCCAATGCCTTGTCAGTAAAATGAATGAACCAGCCTGCCCTATATTGTCTGTTCTCTTTTTTCTATCTTCTTCCATTAATAACAAGCTCGTTTTTGACATGTATTTAAAATAAGTCATTGGAAAAATTACTATAATATCACTAAGTTTAAATTACCTAAGTCAATTTTATCATATTCTTTCACAAGAGAAATTCGCGTAACAACAGCAAACAATATACTTTCTTCATCTCATTATACTTTCTCAGTATTATTAGATTGTTATATTCAAAAATATGAATGAAAATGCCCGAAGGCTTTTCCCGTATAACTACTTTTCTGCATGACAAGCAGAAAAGTGAATCTCGAGAGAGATATTCAGTAGTTTTAGAAAATGTATACGAATTGAATAACTTTGTATAGAAGTTTTTGGCCGTGTCGTTAGTTTTAACAAGGCTTTAAATCTCTCATCATCACCCCATCTAATCTCGTTATCGCCTTTAAATGTCTTAAATTAAAATTCGTCTTAGCGTTTAATTTTTATTTATAAAAATGCTTCTATTCACCTGTCTTCTGTATTCCCGACTGTTGTCTCATAACTGGAAAGAGTCCAATGCCAGATCGATTCCTAAATGCAGGTTCCTTTTCCTATCAACTATCACTTATTGCTCCAGTTTTTCTTTACGTTATTCACAATTTAGGAAGGAAAAAAATTAAAGACGTGCTATTTCTTAAGCTACTTTTTTGGCATTCTGTACAGCAATTCCTTGTATATTAAAGATTAATACAAGACATTGAATTCTTTGACGTTATTCATTCCTCCCTTCCTGATTTATTCAATGGTTTCTATAATACCACCACTCTCTGCTAGTGTCATGTGTTATATATTTTATTTATTTTTCTCCGACTACAGATTTTATATTCACCTAGATCCTCAGAATAGTAAACATGTTTTAAATTCTTACTCAGATTCAGCTTTGCTTTTTATTTATTCTATAACTTTTGATATCTTTACTATAAGAATATAATAATCTTGTTAACATATTCTACGTTCAATCTTATTTCCAAAATAAAATAAAATGACTTTAAATAAGATCATTTATATATTTATTTTGAATTAAATTTAAAATATTAGATTAGATTTTTCGTAAATATTTAAATAATTTCATTATAAATCCAGTTTTCATGCAATTTTATAGTTATTTACTCGCTGATTTAGTGACAAAAGCCTATACTTTTTAAAGTTTAAATCTTTAAATATTTATAAATATATATTGAAAATTTAATTAATTCATAAAATTCTTATAAAAATTTAAAATCGTAATTAACAATTAGTAAAACTTTCACGAAGTGTTAGAAGTTTCCTACAGGGAAGTCACTCGACTATATAAAATAGCATCTTAGTTTAAATATTAAATAAAGACTAAACTAACAGATGGGAGGAAAATGAACAAATGAGGGCAATTGCTAAGTAATAAAGCATACCACTTTCTGAATAATAAAAATTTTAACGTCATACTTTGTATATTCCTTCTGCTTTTATTATTGCAGAGTAAGTGGTCAACATAATTTCAAATTCTTCTATTACACAGTTTAGTATCGTCCAGTAGTCTCCAGAGGACCAAAGCCGTAAACTTTATGACTGATAGTAAATATTTAGGAGTCCTAGTTTCCTTTTGGGCATGTATATAGCTGAATTACAATTAAACTCAATAGGGCAGAATTTGATGGATTTCTTTAAATGCAATCTGCTGAAGGATAACTAAAACTTGATCCCAAACAGTGTTACTATACGAAAATTCAATCCAATTTAGTCTAATTGTAAGGGTTTAACTAAATATGTACGATATTGTACTATAATTTATGCAATTTATCGGAAAATTACATAAATATCATTTCCTTTTTATGAGATTTTGCAATGTTATGAAGAAAATTATGAGATTCTATAAAATTGCCAACTTCTCAATTAAAGTCTTTAATAAGTTCATAATTTGGCAATTTAGAAACCGAGAATTCTCTTATCTGATGTTAAGGATAATTTTCCTTATTTATTGCTGTAGTCATCATAATGTTTTAGATAAGAACCTAAATTATACGAATAATTAGAAATAAAATCGAGTTTGATTTCTTAAGAGGCAAAGTTTTATGTTCGAAACACTTAATGACCCTTCGATTCATTTGCTATTCGTTATTTTCTTATAAATTTTATTTATTAGCACAAATAGACTTTATTTTCTTCTATTTTTATACTAACTAAAACTTAATTTTGAATCATTTATTTTAAGAAATAATTACATTTTTAATTTTGAAAATTTGTACATGTAAAGAAACATTACTTCAGAATTATGTTGTTTAATAATTCGCTAAAAATAGAATTTTATATACAGAAGAATTCGTTAAATAAATGAAATTTTATAAAAATCTAAAATGAATATTTCATTAGATAAGACGAAATTTTCTTATGCTTGTTAACTTCTTAATTTAAAAATTCGATTAAGTTAAGAAAGTAAAGATTTTAAAAACATTTTTAACCCTGTTATTAAGTGAACATTAGAACAATATATTAAGAAAATGAAGACATTTTATGCTAAATTATTGTTCAAATCAATTTTTAAACAAATTTTTATTTTTATTGTTTTGCTACTTTGATTATATTTTATTAAATTTGATTAAAAATCTAATCAAAAATAATTGAAATTTTGCACAAATTATGTTAATATATTACTTAAATTTGCATTTTATTAATATATAAAATCGAAATAAGGACAATTTTATTTAATTTTAACGTTTATTTAAAAATATAATTTTGTGTTGTGCTATTAATTATATGACAAATCTGAAGTTAATCAGAATATAATAAATAAAAAATGTTTCTGAATTGTGAAGTTAAATTATAACTTTCTGAATTGATTCCTTTCTAGCATTTCTCATAAAATCTTCATCCATTCACCTTTCTGTAGCATTTCTTAAGTGAAAAACGATCTTCAATCATCTAGAAAATGTCCAAAGACATCGAAACTTTCTTCTTTTACAATAAAATACAGCTATTATACTTAATATAACTTTAAAAATATCTTAATTTTTTTTAAAAAATAAAAGCCAAATTATCGGAGATACAATATTTTTATTTCATAGATTTATTTTAATCAGCATCTTCTCGCAAAAATTCAATTTATAAAGACGAATAAATAAATTCCTATAATAAATACAGTGTTTAAATATTTAAAATTACCTTTATATTTTATATAAACAACTTTGATTATTTTCTTTAATTACTTTAAATGAATTATTATTGATTATTTCTCGTTAATGTCGGTTTTTCTTGTCTCTTTGGATATTTAAAATTTAAATTTAAATAGTTAAACGGTAATATTTCATAACTACGTAAAGTTGAAATTATTTTCTAATGGGAAAATAATGAAATTAAAGAGGGAAGTTCATATAAAACTTATAATGATTTTAATTTTGATACTTAAAGAGAAATATGGCAAGTAATCACAGATTTTGTTTTAATAAATATTGTTAAGTTGTAATTTATGGCGAATTTAATAATCATTTTATCATTTGAAGTGCCATAAAACAACTTCTGGAATTCTTTAGGATTAAAATATGAAGCCAGATCTTTAAAAAAGGGTCTTAGAATAGGTCTATTAAATATCTTTAATCGATCTATAAAACCATATCTAAAATGGCTAAGATTTCCAGTCATTTTTGATAAGATATATTATTTTCCTACGGAGAATTTAACAGGAAAAAAATTTAGACTCTGTTTTATGCCATTTCAGAAAATAAAATTGGGATTATACACGTATATATATATATAAAAGTAATCTAATAGCATTTTCTGATCCCTATAAATTTTTAAAATCGATTTATTTTAAGACTATAAGGAAATTGAATTTAATAAATTATTTAACTAATTACAATTTATTTAATTAATATATATATAATTAACATTTATGTGTTTATATTACAGGATTATATTATAGATATTAAATTATGTTTTAAAATTCTCTGCGGTTTCCTTGAGATATTTGAGATTTCTGATCGATAAACGACGTGGTGATAAAATGTACAAGTTTTCCTGCTTGTAGAAAGAAAGAGATAGCAGAATTATTCGCTCTGGGCTTTATTTTTTTATTATTATTGAAGTTTAGGAGAAGGTGTTTTGTTTTAAAATCTAATTTTGCTCTTGTTTTACTTTTATATATTATCATCGTAACGCTATGAAAGTAAGTAGAACTGCATTGTTCGGCACGCAATACAAAAATAACATTATAATAATAATTAAAAAAAAGGATAGAAAATGTGATTTACAGTATTAAATATTATATTCTTGCTCGCGTATTTCTCATTATTCGGCGTAGAAACCTCCATTTTAGCAAACAGCACGTACGATTTTATGAATATAAAAAAGAGGGATGAACAATTCGCGTGTTTTACTAATAAAAATTATTCAGATATTCAGAATTAAATTATCATAGTAATTAATTTCTTAAACAGATTTATTCAGTTTATATATATATTATTTAATTAAAAGCTACAAAAGTTTAAGGTATTTAACATAGACTTGATTATTATCATCATAGTAATTAGTTTATAAAACAGATTTATTGAGTATACGTATATAAAAACGAAATAATAATAATAATAATTATTATTATTTTTAATCAAAATCTACAAATTTTTAAGCTATTTAATGTAGATTTAATCAAACACTGTCGATATCATTTGTACAGAAATACTTATCTAAATGATTATTGTTTAAAAACTAGTAAAAAGGGCAGAAAAAATAGTAAAGATAGCTTTTTTCGATTTTCTAAAATGTCTTTTAAACGACCTTAATACTTAAAATGTCTTTTTCGAAGCGAAATATCAATTTAACATTTTCTCCTTTTTTTTCCAGCTTAATATTTTCCTATATAGACATTATAATATCAGAATGTCTTATATTGAACTGGAATTTCGAAAAACTTTTGTATACGATTTTAGTGTTTGTACAGTCGATATTCCAAAGAGAAAGGCGGATTTATAGGAAGAAATTATTTTAAAAATGCATTTATATATATATATATATTTCCTCGACCAAACTGCATCTTGTTTCGTATGAAAATAAAAATATATAACAGTGAATAAACCATACTTTATATATATATATATTTATTTATCGTGAAAAATTGCATTGGTAAACTATTATTTAGAAAAAATTTTAAAAGTAAAATCGAAATTCAAAACTATTTATGATAAACGACACGGCTTAATGTGTCTGATAAAAAGTTGAAATGAAAATTTTCGATCCTGAAGTAATAATAATAAATTTTTAAAATGTACAAGTGCCAGAATAATAGAGAAAAAAAGGATGACAGAATAAAAAGTCAAAAAGATTGTTAGAAATTCTGGATAAAAACTGTTCTTTGATGGTAAACTTACATAAGAAAAAACTTACATTTATCCAAACTATCCATAGAGAAGGAGGGGGAAACATTTTTTTTTACTACTTATTTAGATTCAAAATTTATAGTTGAATCTTAAATCTTTTATAAATCGAAATAAATATGGATCCTCTAAAAACAAATATTCTTTTTACGTTTATTGTATTTTTATAAGAACGGGAATAACTTTTAAAGTATTTACTTTATAAACTATATAAAAAAATAATAATATAAACATTTAATATTTTTATTTAATAGCGATTCTTTAATCTTGTGCAACAAAATAAGCAGGATAACATAGAATAGGTATGACTGATTCTTATGGATGCTGAATCTGTATTATGTTTGTTATTCGATTCTCTTCTGTTGATATGCTGTTTTTTTTTCTTTCTTTTATTCGTTTTTTCCTCCATCCATTAAGTCTTTGATCTAAGTAATAATTCACTTTTTTTCTGAATTTTTTTAAATTAAATTAATATGATGAATAGGATGGCTGGCTTATAAAACAAATAGTACTTGGAAGCTTCAGCAATAATTGATAAGAATCCTACGAATGTTTTCGTAGATAATAACGGGAAAAAGTTTTATTTCGTTTTATTTTTTAATCGATGATTACTTTATCATTATTTACTGGGTAAATAAAACAAAATGAGAAGGATATTTTTAATATAATGGACGACTTAGTCTAGTGTTTCCCAAGCTTTTCGGACTAACGCACCATTTTAGTGCATATATTTCTTATTTTTACACAGCTTCAAAATGAATTTTTGCCCCTTATCTTCTAACCCCCTCGCCCCCAGCCCCCACTCGAGTCTTCTGAAGGGAGCGATAGCGCCTTCAGGGCAATAGAAGACATTGTGTACGAAAGATTTAGTCAAACAGAGATTACATTAAAGCGAAACTATTGAGAAATTTGTGTTAAATCAAATTTCGAATTTTGAATATTTACAAATATTACAAATTTTTGATTTTAAAACCTTATTATCTAATATCCATTACCCGTTTTTTAATACGAGGAATATTCATACTTTTCTTAATAAAATTCGGCATATTTAATAATAAAAGGAGCGCACTTCATCTTGTAAATACAATTAGATTTAAATTGATCGATGTTTAAAAAAAAATAAAAGGGAGAGAAAACTTCAACAAGATTATTTTCCAATCGAATAAGAATGTGAAATTCTTTAGCAAATCTGAAAGAAGAAAATAAAATCTTCACATCTCTATGATTCAGTCCATAGAGATCTAAAGATTATTTCATACGGAATCAAATTTATATGCTACCGGGAAATCTATAAAATTGGTTACTTTTATTCACAAGAATATGACACATACCAATTTATTTTTTATTTGATAAATGCTTTGAATTTTATAAAATAATTAGTTTTTGATTTTACTTTTTTGGTTATTTTTTGTAGTAGTATTATTTAAATTATTTTGATGAATGGGTTTATCAGAAATCGGTTTTCTTGTTTATAAAATGATATTTTAGGATAATGTAATTCGAACAAATCAAAAATACTTTTCTATTCGAGTAAATTAAACGATTTATTTTAGAAAATATTTAAATACAGTCAATTTGTTTTATGTTACAAAAACTTTAAATAAAAATTATTGGCAATTTTAAAAATTGTATAACGTTGAAAACGTGGGAATTTTTTCTTTATTAAATCTCTTATTTGTTATCGTTTCTTTCCACAGATCGCTTGCCAAGTAGGTGACCCTTGCACAACTTCATCCTCTCCTCAAGACGGTATACTTGTATCCGTTCTTCAAGTTGATCTCCAGCTCGGTGATTGGTTAACGTAAGTATGACGAAATTCAAAATTTGAATTTTTGAATTGAAATTCAAACGTTATTGGCTACTTTCTACGAATTTTAAATTACGTAAGAATGATGATTGGTTAGTTTAAAATGACATCATCGACGTTTTCTTTTTAAAATTAGGCTTACTTCTTAACCTTTATTCAAATCGATGTTTCTTTTGTAAGATTACTTTTAAATAATAAAATACGATCAATAAAATTTTCAATTGGATTAATCATCGTAGCTTAATTAATTATAAATTTCTATAGAAAATGTATGAACGAGATTATTTTTAAAGATTAAAAATAAAAAACTGTTATAAATTAGAAAATGTCACTTATTTAAATTATTCATGTTAATGTGATGATATATTTTAAGATTATTTTAAAGATTATAATAATGGGATTAAAGTTTTAATATAATCAAAATTCAAATATAAAAGAATGGTTCATTTAATTTCGATTTTCTTTTGAATTCGGAATAACGACTCAGAAAATAATAGAAGAACCGAATCAATTTAGATTAGTATTGATTTCCGTTATAAATAAGATTTTATTTTAAAATAAATAAAAGTAATAAGTTAAAAAGTATTGTTTCTTAATTTATTTTATTTTATTTTTTGTTTT
Source organism: Centruroides vittatus (assembly GCF_030686945.1). NCBI lineage: Eukaryota > Metazoa > Arthropoda > Arachnida > Scorpiones > Buthidae > Centruroides > Centruroides vittatus. Next base: position 850,593 of record NW_027122708.1, on the reverse strand, counting down.
TATGGTCAGATGGCCGAGCGGTTGGGGTATAGCCTACCGCTCTGGAGGACCCGGAATCGAATCCCGGACGGGTCAAAACCTCTAGGAGTTTTTCGAAGAATGGTCCGGATATGTCATGGTATGGAGCCTGATATATCCATTGTGGGCCTCGCCCCATAATGAACTAAGACGGCCGAATGGCCGAGAGGTCAAGGTGGCAGCCTACTGCTCTGGGAACCCGGGATCGAATCCGGACGGGTCGAAAGCTCCATAGGAATTTTTCGGGAGGTGGTCCGTTAAGATATGTCGGGCCCCGACCGTGGTGTTGTGTGCCTGGCCGAACCCGTAATGGACTTGCAAAAGGCCTTTTAGTGCCCGTAGGACAGAAGGAATTTTTTTAAATGTTTTTCTCCCCTTAAAATAATAAAAGTATTGTACTTAATTATATTTTAAAAAATGTTATTACTTTTATTTTTATTATTAAAAGGGGAAGAATAGAAATTTTTTATAGGACATTTTGTAAGATATATAAACATTGGATATTTAACTTTTTGAAAAACCGATTGATAAAAGTAAATTTTTGACTTTTCCACTTAAGTTTACGGATATTAAATTTCTGTTTCTAAACTTATAAAATATTGAACGTGTCAAATGCCGGATGGTAACGAAAAGAATGACGTCAATTCTTTTTAATATTTGTGGTTTATTCAACTTAGCTGTCTCCAAGAGGAATTTTATTAAAAAATTTTGAAAATAATATGGACGTAGTTCGGTATTTTTTAATTAAAAAATTAAATTGCAATAATTTACATATATTAGTAATTACTTAATTAAATCTAATTATTTTTAATCATTTGTCATACAGAATGACAAATGGGACGTATTCCATAATAAATTATTTTATTTTAAGCGCTGTAAATTCCTTATTGGCACAATAAATTTGACGAAATTCCCATTTAAATCTATTTAATTATTGGTCATTTTCTAACTTAATTGGCTGTTTGGAAAGGTGCATTTCTGTGCTTAATGATTCAATGATTGTATGTAAATTATACGGGTATAAATGAGAAAATTAGAATGAAAGAATTCAGGTCCAGCTTGCAGAATAGTTTCAAAATTGTCGCATGATCAGTAATTCTAAATAAATTGAATAATTTTCGCAGGTATAAATTAAATGGGCTATTTTCTCTTAGGTGAAACGGTATTTTACGGAAATTTTGATATCATGTCACGTATTTTAGAAAACCTTAGCTTGTAGTTGAAAAACCAAACATTTGTGCGCGAAAGAATAAAATTTTACAGAGTTGTTGTCAGCATATAAAACAGGAATTAACGTAGAACAATATTCTCTCGAGAATATTTTATAGGTAGACATACTCAAGCGGAATACCGAATAACTATATTTTGTTGAAAATTCCGTAAATTTATTAAGTCATAACACACCAATAATCCAACATATGTCATAAATGGGAAGTGCCAACAACAATTATAAAATTTACAAGCTTCGTGTAACACGCGTAAGCTTCAAAAATGATGCTTTTTAATGTATTATTACAGATAATAGAATCACGTAACTGTTGAAGCATTTAAATTATGGAGATGTGAATATATTTTGTATACCTGCTTTACATAATAAGAAAACTTCCCACAGGAACGAAGTTTTCTATTTAATTGAATTTCCTTTCTAGAACAATAAGGCAACATTAATCTCTCGAATGTATTTTCCTCGAAATTTATTTTGTTTATTTATCCTTAACCTTAAGTAGTAAAAATTCTATAAAACTGCATATGGATAACCATAAGAAATTCACATTAGAATACCAAACTAAACCAAACTTCTGCCAAATTAGTTGGTTTCACGGGAATAAATCTATAACAATCGAGGTTTATTTGCAAAAGTAATAACATTTGTACATCCAAATCCTTCAAGTCAAATCGATTCGAGCAAAGTCTGTTGAATTAAGTTATTTCCTGTATCGATTTCTATCTCTTTTGATAACTTTTCACACAAATAGTTCGTTAAGTCGTCAAAGTAGTGGAATAAAGTAAATTACATTAACTTTATACAAAACAAGTTACATGTAAAGATTCTTGAGATGCTTTGAGTGACACCATTTACAACTTTCTAACGAAAAGGATAACTAAGAAAGGATAAATATCTTTAAAAGATATTTATTTGATGTTCGTTTAGCTATTTTATTTAATTATTTATATACTAAGCAAGATAGATGTTTATGATCTTTAGTCACGCATCATTTGCGCAACGTCGTTTTTTACCCCGCGATTTTAATGTCGCATTCTTAACATTAATTCTTTTAATAAAAATTGGGCGATTTTAGAAAATTTTTAGTGATCTTTTAGGAGAAGGAAAAAAGAAATAATCCCTCTTTCTTTCTGAATCAATAAATCCAGATGGAGTTGATAGAGTAGCAGTCAAATGGCGTAAGAGAATATCTGGAGGTTTTGCAATGACTTAAGCTCCATTACATCCCTGCTTCTATTTCTGTGTTATTTTCCCTTTGATAGATTTTTTTCTGTCCATTTGCTACTCTAGATGTTTCTGAAGCTAGGAATGAGATAACGTGATGAAATAATCGACAGGTGGTTCCACGTTAACATGTATGGAGATCGAATGAAACATTTCAAACTAGTAAAATTTTATACACCTTGGTAAATAGTTTTGTATCTTGAGGATAGAATTTTCCAGTCATTTTGTTAATTCCAATCGATATTACTCATTTATTGTTCATCGCAAATTATTAAAAGCTAACTATTGCCAGACCCAAATAATATAAATTATATAGATACGAACACATTATTTATATATAATCACATGATCAGGTAGATTCATTGATCTGTTCTCTCGAATAAATAATTTATTTTATCAACGAACGTGTACCAGATGGCAAACATCGATTTTACTTGAGCAAAAAATAAAGTAAAAAGTCAGAATAATATAGAGTAATCCGGGAAAATTGTTTTCTAAGACGATTTAATGATATTTATTGCTTTTAAAGAATAAAATTTAGAGATTTTAATAAAGTCGAATTGAAATGTTATTACTTCTATTATAGGAATCGAAGTTCTTCTCTTCTCTTATGGCCATTTGAGTTAACAATGTCGAAGTTGATGATGTCCTTAATAATAACTACTTGATAATAACAGTTAAAATAATCATTAAGAATCATCAGCGTTGCATGACATAATCAAATACGATACATAATAATATAATTACAATATTAAAGTAGTATGTAAATGATAATTATAATTGTAATAGCATTAAAGTGGTGAATTATTTTTGAGTAGTTTTCCCTTGGAATTTAGGCTTTGGATAGACGTATCAGATTATGAAGACAACGACAATAAAAACTGGACTACTCTCCAGTTAACCATCAATCCGATGTCATTGGAAGAAGTTTATACTTGTGACGTCATGAAACAACCCGAAGTACCATTGATAAGCAGACCAGCTGACATCAAAGATAATGTCTCCCTCGGAACGGATATATTAACAGCGGGAGTGCATTTATTCAGTGGTAAGCATCGGTTCTGAGTAATAAGCCAAATGAAGTATGTCGACTATTTGTCTAGGCCTTTCAACCTCTATATTTGCGCATACATCATCCCCTCTTTAAGTCTCGGAATGTTAAATCTGGTTAAAATCAACTTAAATCTGACGACAGCGATATAAATTCAGGTTAGAAAAGCAGAAAAGCAATAAATTTGAAAATATAGGCTACTCACAAGGGATGATATAATGTTCTACTTTGAAGATTTAACAGTAAAAACTTCAATCTATTTTCATTTTAAATAATATTTTCTTCATCTGTGTCCAAAAAGTTATATGTAATATTCTTTTATGTACACGAATTCTGGTAGATATTTATATTGCACTTAAAGTAAAACAGGCTTTTCATACTTATTAATGTATTAGATTCATTTAAAAATATTAAATATATATATATATATATATTTACTTTGAAATCTATTTAATTTGTTAGTTTAAGTTTTAAATCACCCATTATGAAGATTATGTTGGACGGATTAAAAGAAAATAAATAATCGTGAGAAGTGGAAGAAAAGAAGAAAAGCAGGAAGAAATTCCTTTAAGGAAAGATCTTTCGGAATATATATTTTAGTTAAAATTGATTGAAATATTTGAAAGAAATAGAAGGAATATCTTCCTTCAACCACTCACTAATCTATTTAGAATTTTTAAAATTATTTTCCATTAAAATATACAAATATTTCAGCTGATATTTACATAGAACCACATATTTTTATAAGATTTTTTTTATCTCTTCCACTTTTTTCCGGAATTATTTTTTCTACTTTGATAACATATTTAATATAATATAGCACTTATTCTCCGTTTCTAATTTGCAATGCAAATAAAACTGTTTAAAAATTGTTGTAGGTTGCTAACTCAAAACTTTTTAAAATTTAATTAAATGATAAAGATTTCAAAATAATATTGAATTAACTTATTTTTTTATATTTCTTTTTAGTAAAGTTAAATTTTCCTTCAGCAATTTGTGGTCTGAGTTGGAGACTTAACACTACAGTGAAACCGCAAGAATGTTCTAAAATGCCTTCTACGGTATTATGTTCAGGCTATGGAAACTGCATCAGTGAAGCCGATAAGGTAGGTATCATTCTAGCTTGGAAATGTTTCTTGGAGTGTAATCTTAATACGGCAAAACTATTAATTTTATATATATAAAGGTATATAGAAATTCGGTTAATGTTACCTATGGTTCCAAGATGGCGGCTTGTCTGATTCCAGCAAGGAAACAGTGGGGTCGCTCGTTCTAACCTAACCTAACCTATTCTAATAATTTTGTTGGTAATAATTATGGTAATTTATTAGAATAGGTTAGGTTAGGTTAGAACGTGCGTCCCCACTGTTTCCTTGCTGGAATCAGAGACGAGCCGCCATTTTGGAACCATAAGTAACATTAACCAGAAATCCAACGTGATAGCTCTACCTTAATTTATTATCTATACTTATCTTAGTTATATATATATATAATGATATTTTATTATTTAAATTTAATTATGTATAGTATTTTCGGAAAATATAAATTCATAAGGATATTGGATGAATATCATGAATAATTTCATATACTGTAACAAGGATGCCGCTGAAGGTATGTAGCATATTTGTAAGCACCTCTAGTGAAGGGTATGCCCTTCACTACATGTGTTTACAGATATTTATTATAATATAGCGTAAAAATTTTACCTTATATTATAATAAATATACAAATCTAAACAGTAATATGTTTTTATTTCAAACAATGGAACCTATATTTTTACAAATAATTGCTCATTTTGTTCTTTCTAATGCCAGTTTTAGCCTAAATGTTGAAGAAAAAATCATAAACAAACCGAGTTTACGACTGGAAAAATATATCAAAACTTTAACAAAAAACAGAAAAGAAAAGACTTTTTGAAGAAATTATTAATTCCTTATGAATACTTTTTATCAATTTTTTTTTATTGTCAAGAATTGATAATAAAATAAAGTATCGAATTATCATCTTTTTTTCTATCTGTTTAACCAAATTTATCGAAGATTTACCTATCCCGTTTTGCCCATATAGTCAATAGCTAAACAAATATCTCTTGTCGCCACATTCTTCTCAAAATCGATAGAATGTTTGCAAAGGATCCACTATGACATTGTCAATATTAAAACTTCTCTTACTTGTCAAAATGTCCTATGTGATTGTTTGGACGTGTCGAATTGCGATTGAAATTTTGGATATTGATTGCTCTTGTGTCTATTTTATCAGCTGATATTAGAATCTCACCGATCCATCCACATGCTGAAGAATATTTTTCTCTTGTAGGCATCTTTTACGTGTCGTTGCTGTCCAGGATACAGCGGGAGATACTGCGGAGAAAGAGATGGTTGCTATGGGAACCCTTGTAAGCACGGAGGATTCTGCGTAGACATCTCCGAAGGATTGATTGGGACCACCTATCAATGTCTATGTCCTCACGGTAAAAACTTTTTTAAATAAAAAAAACACTCGCTATTTTTAAACTCATATAATTTAATTTATCACACGGGAACTTTTCTACGGTAACGAGAAAGCATTTTATTTTTATGAAGAAAATATTTTTTTAAAAATAATAAAGATATAAAAGAATGTTTTGCCAACAAAAATGGGACATAAATGCTATAAAAGTATTTATGTTCCAATTTCTTAAGGACTTGGAAAAAAGTCATGGTCAAGGTTATTTTCAATTGATTGTTCGGCACGTTTAAATTAATAACTTAATAATTATTCAAATGTAATTTATGCAAATGTAATGCTAAAATTAAATCAAAATATAAACTGAGAAAACTTTCTAATATTTGAGTTAAATATTCCCCGAAAATCTCGACTGTTGTAGGATATAATATAGTTAAAGCTAGATATTAATAGGTAAAGTTTATTTTAGTTTAAATGGCAAAGCTATTAAATTGAAACCTTCATAATTTAATGCCACGCGCGTCTGTGTGTGTAGAGTGTAGATAGCATTTGTACACTCGGTGTAACGTTCTTGAGATAACACGGTGACAGAGAGGATTACTGTTACTGTGATCGCTTTATCCGTCTACCACGGTCTTCTTTCTGCAGACATTTGACAATTTTTTCTGACAAGTGACTATATTGATTGTGTGTTATTGACAATGATCATGTTGGCGAGACGAGTTAGTCTTTATGCAATGTATTTACGTAAGCGATTGTTACACCATTTTTTCCCCCTGTCACTAATAATGTTTACGATACATTTCGCATGTCACATCGCGATTAATTTCTCCCATGTTTAATATTTAATGACATAATTTATTTTTGTCGGAACTTAAACTTGAATTATCGTAATTATACTTGAATATATAATCGAATAAATATTCTGTTACATATCCGCTACGTACAATTAATGTGATTATAGGTTTCTAAAGTCATATTTTAACTGTCGCAAAGTATGCTTTTAGTGGAAGTTAATATGAATTTTCGGTCGATTACAGTTGTCAACTTTTATGCTACTTAATTCAGAGTGTAGCATATATTAGATACGAAGATTTATCCTTCTGTTTTTTTAAAATTATTTATAATTTAAGTGAATAAATTATATGACGATAATTAAACTGTGTTTACTGTTATTATTTTACATAAAAATGTGTCTATTAAGTCGTCCGATTGTAATAATTGTTAACAGGGCTACTATCAAATCAACTATCAAAGATATTACGAGATAAAATGCTTTAAATTAAATCGAGTTTTTTTCCTCCTCTTAGGTTATCGAGGCCAGTCATGTGAAGAAGAAGTTAATCAGTGCGATAAGAAGCCTTGTCACAACAATGCCACTTGCCACGGTAATCAGACCTCATACTATTGTGACTGTCCACAAGGATTTACAGGAAAAGAATGTGAGATCAACATCAACGAATGTTTATCGAACCCTTGCGTTCATGGTATGTGTGAAGATAGTATAGCAAAATATAAATGCTATTGTTTACCAGGTGAGTTGGATGACCTTCGAAATCATATTTAAATACTCCATAATTAATAAATTGCATTATCTAGGTTACGGTGGCGATCATTGCGAGTTTGAATACGACGAATGCGATTCCAGTCCTTGTATTAACGGGGGTGATTGCGAAGATCTTGTTGCGGGTTATAAGTGCCATTGCGGACCCGGTTACATCGGCAGGAGATGCCAGATTAAAGTAGACCTTTGCAAACCTAATCCTTGCCCTCCACCGGCCCAATGCGTCGACAGAGGAAATAATTATAGCTGTATCTGTCATCCGGGTTATAATGGTAAACTTCTGTCTTTTTTTAATATATAAATTAAACAAGATGCATAGTTTTCTGATAAATGTAAGCACACCGGACGAAATTAAAGTAGTTTATGTGCGAAAGGATGCGGGATGTAGAGCAATGCTAGAATACATTATCCTCTTTTCTGATTTGATGATACCATAGAGTTGATAGGTCGTTCAATATAAGCCAAAGGGATTTATGGAAATGCATAAAAAAGCAAATGAATGATGTTCGAAATGTCCTTGATAACACGCCATACTAGTCATAAAATAAAGTGTGAAAAAGGATAGAGCTATTTTCTATTCCAATTCTGTTGAAGGAATTTTGCAATTTAAAGTAAAATCTTAAAAAATGTTTGAATAGAAAAAATTTTAATAAGTAAAAAGTTTTAAATGATAATAATAATATTAAGCTTTCAAAATAAGAATTTAACAATTAAATTAGATTTAAACAATAAACTATAAGCTAATTTAACTTTAATTTTTAATTTAATTTACGCATAAGAGAATATTAAATTGTTAATTTTTAATAAACATGATTAGTTTTAAATTAAAATATTATTAAACGCATGCTATAAATTATTCTTCCACACGTTTATTTCATATTAATAATGATATATAGTAGTTATAGGCATCCTGGTATGCAGAAAACATATATATTAGGATACCAACAGAACCTTTCATATACCTAAAAAGCACTTTAGTACTTAAATTTTTAAGCAGAAATAACGTATCTACTCGGAGAGTGAAAGTAATAGAAGATGGAAAAGTATGTTTGACCTCAGATTAGAATTGAAATCATCTCCCCCTTTCGGAAAGAAATCCGATAAGTTTAAGATAAGGACGTGTCACAAGTCGTTGACAGTTGCGTTAAATAAGCAACACTTATTTTGGAATGAATATTTAATGTTGCTTATATATTTTAGTACATTTCCAACCTAAACTCTTATGCATGATATACTGAAAGTTGTGATGCGGCTTATAGAATTTGTGTAAACTTCGGAATTAACGTTGATAGATAAAGAGATGTTTATAAATGCATAACAAACTTTTATTCAAATCGTAAGAAAACATTTAATTTTTATAACCATCAATATATCATTTAACTGTAAACCAATAATGTATTTAATTATATATACGTATATATAATAATATATATTAACTTAACGTATTAATTGCTATAAAAGATTTGATATATTAGTCACACATCCAAGATCAAACACATCTTTACGTAATTTAGCTTGTGTGATTGTTTTTATTTTGGATAGATTTATCATGAAATTTAAAGATTTTTCCATTATTCAAGGCTTTAATAATTAGTTAATTAATAACAGATCAAGCAATTTGATCAAAATCTTTGATATTTTAACCGAATAATTTGATATTTCTTAGAGTGCCATAGAAAAATATTAAAGGTCCACTGCTTTATGCAATGTTAGTTCATACAAATATACTCTACAAAATTAATATATATATACTTTATATGCAATTATATCTAAGCATATTATGCTTAAAATTATAGTAAATAATCAAAGACACAAATGCTTAAGAAACCTTTTTATTTTACTTGAAATTATTTTCTATCTTCAATGTTCTTATCTAAGGTATACCAGATAAAGTGAGCAGAACTTTGTTACTCATGAAAGATGTTAACCCAACTGCCATAAATAATCATTACAGAATTTAACTTATTAGAATAAGTAATACGTTGTCGTATTCCAGAGAAAATTTTTAATAATGAATCACAACTCACTTAAGGGAGCATCAATAAATTATATAAAAAGAGAGAAGAAAAAGTTGTTAAAATCGAAATTTTAACACATTTTTCTTTACAATTTCGAATAATTTATAGTAGTTGCTTCATATTTAAGGCAAGTAATAGAATTAATGACTTCAAAAATAATATTTACAATCTCTTATATAAATTTTAACACACATTTAACAGAAGTTTTCATGATAAATACCTCGTACACTTACAATTATAAGAATAATATACAAAATATTACACAGAATATAATATAAAATAGAGAAGAATACACAAAATCTACAAAGAAGCAATTATCATCACTATAAATCCGAAAGATGATAAAATCTACGATTTTTATTGACGTTTTTTTCATGTTACTCGCTATCTCACTAGTCGTTATCATCATTTCTGTTACAAAAATTCCCGTTATCATCTAACTGTTTACATGGAGATGTACTGATATTTAGTATTCCGCTCACGGCATCGAATCGTCTACTTAAAGATTGGATATTCTAAAGCTAAGATTAGAGAACTCATTATTATGCAGTCAATGTTATTCTTAGCTAATGTCAACTAAAATAGCTATTTATTGTTAAATTATATGAATTTTTGAAGGGTCGAAGACATTCAAAATCTGTATATATTAGTCCGAGTTACTCATAACAATAAACAGTTCTATACGAAGTAATTGATGTCTGCGTGATTTATATCATAATTAACGCTTGTAAATTCGAGAAAAATAATAATTTAAAGATATTTTTAATCAAATGTGATGTTTAATTATTCAAAAAATGTAGAAACTTCGTTGCGAGTTATTAAAAATCAGTGGAAAATGACAAAAAAATGATAAAGTTTGTTTAGGAAAGAGAGAAGTAAAAAAAGACAAAAGAAAAGCTAAAGTATTCTTTTTTTGGGGGGGATATTTTTTGTTAGTTTCCAAAATTGACTTTTAAAATTAAAATCTTCCGAGTTTCCGCAAAGTTAATAAAAATATTCGTTTCAAAATTTAAATGAGTTGCTTGAATATACCCTAGAGACATTATTTTCTTTGGTGAAAAATTGAAAGCAATTCAATATTCCTTGTGAAGTTCTGTTGATATTAAATGCTCTTAAAGATAATTGGCAGAATTAGTTAGAGCTTGCACTCTAAATATGTTAAATCAAAACGACGTTTTTTAATATATCTTTATTGACAGCTAAAATAATATTAAAATGAAAATTTGTCGACAAGTTATTTTAATGAATATTTAAAGATGTATATTGATTTTTGAAAGGTTTTAAATTACAAATATTTATGCGCATTAAATTATTTTCACACAATAAATATTACAGAATACATAAATATATTATGCATTCTGAAATATTTACAACAGTTAATAAATATTTATTAAAACAGAAAAAATAATGATATTAATAAAAGTAAAATATTGCAAACTATTTGTATTAATATTAAAAAAAATTTAAGCAGGAGGGATCCGAGTTCGAATCCGGACAATCGAAAACTCCAGGAATTTTTTTTATAGAAAGTGTGTCTCGTATATTTCGTGCCCCTTCCCTCATTACCCGGATGCCCTAGTTGTGGGTCTGGCCGAACCCACCCATGAAAATGATCTTTTTAGCGCCCTTAGGAAGGAAAGAATTTAAAAACAAAATTTAATTGGCTACCATTTTTAATCATATTCTTAATTTATTTAATTTAAAATAGATATTCTCTATCTCAAATTAGTAGTATCTTGTCCCTGTACATCATACTCTTCCTGATAACAATAGAGTCGTGCCGATCATCTATGTAATTTCGTTCAGGGAAAAGTTTTGAATTGAAATTACGTGACTTCTGGTCTAGTTCGGAAGTTCGTATATAGTTAATTAGGACTCCTGCCCCTAAGCTTTCCGTATTCGGTCGCGATTTCCACCTTTATCGAGATTAAGAACAGACTGACAGACAAACAGTGGGAATTTATAGGACAACTTTTTTTTTTAATTGCAGCCTAATTAATTACAAGTGAAGAATTAAGTCAAAAACACTAATAACACAATTATAATTACAGAATACGAAGAATAGTTAACATGAAAATTCTTATAAAAGAATCATAAGTATAGATCAAGTCATAAATACAATCACATATTATCCTTACAGTTTGAATTAATTTTGTTTTTTTTAATCAAATCGCTTGAAACTATTAAATAAAACGTGAAAAGTCAGCAATCCATTTTTAGTTTGGTTTATCTACAGCATAAATTGCTATTACGAGATGAGAATTTTAAATACGATACAACTTAGAATTGCAGTCAGACATTAAATAATCGTTGGCCATTTGGCGTTTTACAGCTTTTACAAGAGGAAAAGTGGTGTGCCGTAGCTGTAACATTTTGAAATATAAATATTTTCAGGTCCCGGGTGTACGCAACATTACGATCCGTGTTATCCAAGCCCGTGTCAAAACGGTGGGACGTGTTTTCCGAATTTGGATTCTTTTTTCTGCTCTTGTTTGCCTGGTTACACCGGAGATATATGCGAAGGTAACAAGTTGACAATTAAACTTTGTGGAAAATTGAAAATTTGCGCTTATAGAATTAATTATTATAATTGCAGAAAGAATGTATCCTGCTCAACCACTTCCACGCACTTTGGAGGACACTTCGGTGCACGTGGCGGAGAGAGATAACGTAGATGCTACAGACGTAACTCTGGACCATCTACACAACATCTATATCGCAGCTGCTGCACTGGCAGGTGCTTGCTTAATTGTGCTGGCTGTGGTCGTTATCTGTCACTGCAGGGTGCATAAAACTTATCAACGTTTCACGAGAAAGTTGAGTAGATCGTGTTCCGATATTAAGCAACAAAAACTGTGAGTATCTCCATAGACGTATTTTTCTTTAATTAATTTATCGAAATTAAGCGATTTATTTTGCCTATCGTGTTATCGGGATGAATCGTTAACTACAGAAATAAACGAGAAAGGAAGTAGAAAGGATAAAATCACGCTCACAGATGGTCCTATCAATGTTGATTATCCGAAGCAATATTAATGACAAAATTTCATTAAAGTTTCTTTTATTTTTATGCAGGCGATGTCGCTAAGACATCGCCTGTATAAGACATTGCCACCCCCTGATATAACGAACAATAAACAAATCCCATTAAAATATATAGTAAAATACAAAGCAACAATAACAAATTAAACAAATAAAAAAATTAATTAAAATAAAAATTTATATTTCGCTCTCGAACTTAGAAAATTGAATTATTTACTGGAACTTTTTTCCTTCTCTTTACTAAACACTACTTAACGATTCGCCTGTATTAGGAAAACGTCGTGCTGGAATTCACGTGTAGTTAAACATATAATTTAGTATAACTTTTACGTATTATAATTGAAGCGTAACGTAAAATGCAAAAGAGGTTAAACCAGCACGGCATGTAGATATCACTGTTTATTTTAAAAAGATATTAATGACCTACCAAATCAATCAACTCAGACCACTCACGGTATATTCCCAGCGAAGACCCGGACAAGTTTCTATTGAACCTGCGTGGAGGCGTTTCTGAAAGGAACCATTGTCCGGATCCCGGATACGAGGCCACCAGCGTGGATTTGGTAGACAACTTGAGCGCGCCTCTCATCGACTAGCAAGAGTGAGAAAAAGAGGACAACTCTCGCTTCGGTCCTGCCATCGTCGTGACGTCATCTACCCCTCCCAGTTTTTTGTACATCTCGTGATTGAAGTGGACCAGAACGCATTGATGTAAACGTATTCGAGACTATTGGAAGATGGCGCTCACGAAGACTTTCCTCGAACTTAGTTATCATTTGATAGGGTCGCTAGCGTGTGCTTATAGTCATTACTACTCTAGGAAAGAATCTCAGCAAAGTATTTGTATCCGAATGAATTATATTTATTCTCTCTTGTGTCATTTCATTACTTTTTATCTATGTATTTATTCGAGGATATTTAGGATTATCTTCATACAACGAATTTGTTGCATCGCGTTGTTATTTTTTGACCAGAAAGATCATCTTCCATTTTCTCCCAAGTGATTTGTCAATTTAATCTTATATTTATTAGATAATTAATGCGTGAAAAATTATTTGATACTAATAAAAAATAGCCCCAATAAGAATTTTATATGTGTTATAAAAAGGAAAAACAATTATTAAAAAAATCGGTGGAGTGGTAAATTTTTATCTACGAGTGTAATTATAATTTTGCACAATGACGCTGTTAAGACCATTAAAAAAAGATTGACCAAAACAGATTTTCTCAGCGGGATTAATAGCAAAATTAATTTGAATGGCGCGTGATCAAAAGTGGTTTCTTTCTTTGGAAGACTTTTTTAAAACTCATTCTCTTCAAATACTCTTTAATACCTGGAGATTTATGACTAGAAAGATTCCAAAGAAGGAACTACGTGACCTATTTAATAGTGGGTTATTTTTCACCCATCTAAACAAACCAAGATTTCAATGACGCAAGCTAAAGACCAACCAACTTTGCAGAAAGAAAAGAAAGTGAAGTAAAAAAAATCAAATATTTCTTGCAAGGATTTGAAAACGATTTTGCCAAATACTGGAAGGTATTTTCAGATGATCTGTACTGGTAATGTCTTCAGAACTCGGTTGATCGATTGTTTAGGGTCAGGCGTTAGAAGGACATTAGAATCACAGCCTACAGAGATAGACGAAGGAAGATTATTGGTCTAAGTGATTTTTTATTCTTTTGCCTTTTTTTTTTAATTCCCGGTTAGCTATTTCCTGTACATCATGTCTGTAAATCTTATCTCGGTACAATTTAGTGTTCATCTCACATAATAAATAAATATATATAAATGTAAACGTTACGTGTATGATTTTTCTATAGTTCTTTTCTGTATATCCTTATTCTAATAAAAATCATTTTTATGTATCTAAGTCTAGATATTTTTTAAAAAAATTGATTTAAAAAAGTTTGTAAAATCGTTTAGGAAACTTGATTAATGAAAGTTTTATAGCGGGGAGGAAAATAAAATAAGTTGTATCTGATACGATTATCATCCCTTTAAAGTTGTACAAGTTTATCATTAGTTCGGTGGCCATCTTGAATAACTAGAACTAATGATGAAACTAAAACATTACTAACGACAAGATTCAAATATCTAAAATAATTTCGGTTTCAGAAACATTTCGAGATCGTAAAATTTGATTGAAAGTTTTGAACTGATAATGTTCATTAGAACCTAACGACGGTATTTAATGGCCAAAATTCAATGCGAAAATTGAGAAATTGCATGCCAAGTCTCCTCCTTTCCCTTATGGAATATCCATTTTCGTGATATTTGCGCAAACAAACTTCAGTAAATATTCTCTAATTTAATATTAATTAATTAATTATCGTAGTGTATATGGTAGAATATCGATAATTCTTGAAAAGGGAGTGCAAACGGCAACGATCCTTTCTAGCCACAAACGTTTAAGACTAAGTAGACCCATGCGATAGTTAGATTTCGATATCCAAAAGTAATGTTTTCTAAACAGTCCATCAATGTCACCGCTATTATATTGTAGTAGACAAAACGATTTTAGAAGAAATTCTTTTATTTTAGATGTAAAGTCCTGTGGGGTAGAACCACATCAATTTGTCACGACCCTACTTATCAATCACCTACGCTTGTCTGGTCATGTGACGGACATTGCAACGTCAGCTACGTTGTAAATCGACGGAGCATGCGGAATAAAACTCTAGAAAAAAGGAATTTACCCACTTTCCCATCTGAATTTTTGAAGTTTATGCGATTCGAAGAGTTACTTTGCGTGGAATGGGATTCGAGTTACACAAAGTTATCGTCTCATAATGCTATTTTCGTTTCATTCCTGTTATTTATTCTTTGAATTTCTGTAGCTGCGAATATTCTTTGACGATTCTCGAAACGCGCTAATGAGTTACTTTGACCACATAAATCTCATAAAGAGTGATTTACACGGGCGGTAGACTTTATCCCTTTAGCTAACCATTCCAGTTAATGTACTATTGTTGATTCGCCCAAAGCAAAATCTCCATTTAATAGGACACTAATCAACTACTCATTCGACTCTCTGATTGCTATACATAATTAAATTATCAAATATTGCTGCAAGCTTTCTAACTAATGAAATAGCGAATACAATTACGACAAAATACAATATTAAATATTTTATTATATTTTAAAAACATTATCTAAAATTTATAAATCCTTACAAATACACTTCTACAACAGCCAGTGTCCTGGCAGCCAGTGGTATTAGTATGTAATCACATTCACTCCTACTTTGTTAACTGATATTACAGATTTTCTAATAATTACCGGCATTAAAAATGATCTAAAATAATAGAAAAAAGATTCCGAATTTCTGAAGAAGATGGAAAATTTTCTAATCGATTAATATCAATTTTATTTTTTAAAGTGTTTCTTTAAAGATTGGATTGATGGGGTAAGGCAACGCAACATATGGGCGATCTGCTAAGAGGGATATCTCCCGGGAGGGGGTTTTTCACGTGCCAAACACCTAAATAGGACCAGTTTCCCTTTTTATGGGAAACTGGTCCTATTTAGGTGTTTGGCACGTGAAGAAACCTTAAAAAACTTTACGTGGCCAGTTGGTTGGTCGAGTGCTAACCTACGACCACCACTACCAGTATTCAGTGGTTTCATCCACTCGACCACTGGTAAGCTTATTTATTTATTTATTTTTTTAAATCGAGAAGTGCAGGAAACTGAAATATGTATTTATCAAGTTGAAACTAAATTTAAAAAGTGGTTCCACTTCTCTATCCTTAATTCAATAGCTTCGATTTTATTTTTTCTCTTAGAAATGTTTCATTCTAACGCTTCCTCTTTAATACTTAATCTATCTGCAATGTAACTTAAGAGAAAAAAAAACTATATATATAATTAACGAAGAAAATGGAAATGATGTGCAAATTTTTTAAAGTAACTAATTTAAAATTTTATTCGTTTCAGAAAAAAATATACATATTTTAATGCAGCAAAAACTATGCATTTTTATTTAAAGCAATTGGGAAATATAGAAATTTCTAATAAGAATATAATTACATTTATTGTGACAAGAAGAGACAAGTTACAGTGCTCATTTCATTATCAATGGAAAAGTACAAGTGGTATCGATTTCAATCAGTAGAAATATAAGGAAGGAAAAGATGCTAAAACTCACTTTTGCTTGCAATTGTAAAGTTCTTATATTTAAAGGAAGAAAGCTTCGATGATTTCAATCTCGACTACATTGAAAGCACTTTACGATAAAAAATTGATTTAACTTTATCCATGTTTCACATACTAACAATCTACAGATCCTATAATACCTCAATAAATTTAGAATGATTGGATAAGAGGATTATACAATTCCATCGCACGAATTCCAACCGTTAGACAAGCATACGAAAGAATGGCAACCACTTTTCTCTTAATAAATACTTTGGCCCATTTTTCTACAGTTATTTATTTTCATTATTTCATAACGTATTCTACAAAAAGTAAGAGAAGGGGGAAAAAATCCTCATAGATTTTACACTGAATTTGACAGTTACATATGTCACTTTCTCTCCCTTTCTTTCTCTTTTTCTTAACTGTGTACAATGCATTTGTTCTTTTTATATCACTAACTGGTGATATGTTAATGTTTCAGTTTTTTTATATATTTTTTTATGGTGGACGCAACGGAATAGAAATTCCATTTACAGGAGGATAATAGACGACGTGATCAATGCTTAATTGGCACAACGATAGAAATTCTTTGGAAAAGTAAAAAGTTTTAATTCCATCAAGAATGGAAGACTTTTTCTTATTATAATATGCCACGGTTGCTAAATTCCAATTCAACTCTAGATTATTGGAAAAGTGTAGTAAGAGTTAGATTTTAGAATGTAGAAAAAGTGATTGCTAGGTAAAAAAATAAATAGATAAAAAGTAAAACACGATTTGTATAGATTGTCTGTTTTTCGATTTTCTATTTAAGATAAATTTTACATCTTTCTATATATATACGTACATATATAGAAAGATGTAAAAATTTTTTTATTTTCTACAATTCTTGGATTGCTGATGTTTCCTCGGACATCTGGAAGGAATTTTTTATCGTTCTGTTTCAACTTCAGTCATTATTACCTCACATACTGGTTTCTTCTCGGCTCTATCTTCGAAAAGTATTCCAAAAATGTTTCTTTTCGAACGATAGAAAAATTTAGCAACCGGAATAGAAGTTGGGTTATTTCTTGCAGTTTTTCTAAAATAGCAATTTAAGCGAGTCAAACCGCATCAAGTTTGAGGATTTATTTCTTTACTTTTTCGCTTAATATTCCTTTATAATTTTCGATTTGGATCAGTTGGGTAATTCCCATTTTCGATCGGCGAAATGCAAAATTTTCCAGACAATTATGGTAATCCCTCTGCTAAACTATCAAAAGATCAGTAGCAGTTAATTGCTTTTCGATTCTTGGAGATAGGACCAGTGAATACAACAGAAAATTCGATACACAGATTTGCACTTCTGAACAGATATAACTTACTGCATTTCTACTCCAGAAGAATTATCACCAGAAGCAAAAGCTGGAAGGAAATAAAAATAAATCGTTTCGCCTAGTCGAATGTCTTGTAGCAAAGTGGATATCCTAAATAATTGACTAGTTGACCCTTAACTGAAAAAAGCTAAACTATAGATCACTATTAAGCGAAAACCTCTTTTTAAATGATATATCTGAAATAAAGTTTCGAAATTTTTATAGAAATAAATATATAAAACTGAAATTTAAATTAAGTAAAATGGGATTAATAAAATATATATATTATATTATAATTATTTAAAGTTTTTATTTTCACATAATTTCGATTGGGTTGATGGGTAAGGAAAATGCAACATTTAGGCAATCTACCGAGGGGGAGTGTCTCTCGAGAAAATTTTTATAGGAAACTGGCCCCTATTTACGTGTCATGCACGTGAAGAAAACCCAGAAATCTGCACGTGGCGAAGCGCGAGCCGGCGACCAACTACCACTGTACAGTGGTTTTATCCATTGGTGGGCCACGTAATTTGGAGGAAAAGGAAAAAAATTATTCGATCTGAGAAATTTACAATTGTGAAGTGTGAAAGACGAAGATAAAAGTAAATAACACGTTCTGTAAATGTATCTTGTTAATGTTTGTATTCGCCAAAGAATTTGTATGTAACATTCAAAGATCTTTGAAGATTGTTTTTGAATTCCCTTATGACAACAACAAATGCATGATAAATATGTAAATTAAACGTTATTCCTTTAATTCAGCAAAGTGTTCAAAATTCTTTAAGATAAAAACGTGTCAGATAATAAAAGTCATAAACTTTTATATAATTTAATTAATTGTTACTAATTACTACTAATTACATGCATCTAGAAATAAACGTAAATAAGAATTATATTTTATAAAAGTTTAATTAACACAATTTATAACGTTTTGTATCTTGTGACTTATGTATAATTATTATTATCATATATTATTAAGAAATTTTCACTGCTAAAGATAGAACTAACGCAATGCTTTTAAATTTAATAATACAATATCGTACACTTATTCAAAATATTTTAATCTTGTAAATTTAATTCAAAGTTTATTGCAGTATCTTTTTTTCATATACTATTTTGCCATAATTTTCCAATGTATATATTAGAAAATTATAAATGATATGAAGTATGGTTCTAGAAATTATTATAAGAAGAAAAAAGCATTCCTATAATTTAATTTATTAAGCGAAGATCTAGATCTATAAATAGCAGTAGCAAATTCAATTTTAAAACTAAATAAAAATTTAGAAATAAGAAAAACACCCACATACACCTACACACACACCTACACACACATCTACACACACATCTACACACCTACACAACTGTACGCACATTCATATATAATGAGAGGGAGAGAGAGAGAAAATTATATCTATATGAGGTTTCAATGGTCTAGATTGAAAACCTCGTCAGGAAATCACTTTATGGTTTGCATCTGTATCAACTTTACCTCTTAAAATCCGGAAATACACATGTTTTAATAGTAAAAATGATTAAAAACAACGTTTTTTTTAACCTTTAAGGGTTTTAATAAAGTCTTTTAATCGTCCAAATCCAAATTTTTACGAGTGTTTCACTCTAAACAGGGACGAGAGAACCTGTGGCACGTTGGAAAAAATTATCTGGCACTCAACATATACAATTTATATTTTTTAATTTACCTTAATTTCAGTATTTTTTCATTACGGTTTTATATTTAGTTTACACTTATTCGTGTGATTTATTTAAAAATCGTTATTTGAAGTTTAAACCTTGGCATAAATATTTTTAAAGATAATTATGCATGCTGTATGGCACGTGGAAAAGGTTTTCCATCCCTGCTCTAGAACATTGATATATACCTCGTATATATAAAAAAGATATGCATATTTAACATAAAAATACAATATATTTATATGTATACATGCCAATGTACGATGTGCATTGTTTCTTCTTACTATTTTCTCCTTTATGTTAACGAGTCAGCTTGTGTGTCGTTATCCTCTCCACTCTTTTCTATCCAGCATCAGCTCTTCTCTTAATCCTCTCTCCATGATTTTTTCGCTTTGAAATTAAGAAAAGATATGCATTTTTTTTTCCTCTCTTACATAATTTCCAAATTGCTTCATCTTATCAGTTTATTCATTTAATTTTCAGACTATGCTATGTAGTTACTACTAAATATAACATAATTTTAAATGTATGCATTTTCTAAATTACGTTTTAATTTATATATTAAGAACATAGAAAGTTTAATTCATTTTATAAATATATAAATCATAATCAGTTTTAATAATACATTAATTTTAATGCAAGGGAAGAAAATACGTTTGTAATAAAAGAGCTTTAGCTGCATAGAAACTCAGAATAATTATCATACTTTTTCTATCAATAGAAATTCTAAATTTGAATTCTACAAAACAACAGAAAATTACCTCATTAAGGGAAAAAAGTAGTTTCCTGTTTAGTTTCACGTGCATGTGTGCAAAATTATAGCTTTGTGCTCCTGTAAGATTTTGTTCATCACTCTATAAGCATTTTCTTTTTTTATATATATAATGAAACGGAGGACTTAAACGATATTTTGCAAAATTCATCATCGAAAAGCACGTAAATTATAGACTATAATATATCATTTTTTCAAAAAAAAACCTTTATTTAAAATATGTTTTCGTCATTAAAAATCTGTGCGTATCTGAATTAAAAGATAGAAGACAGAAAATCAATCAAAATTTCAATTTTCGTAATGGGATGCAATTAAAATCTAGTATAATTGTTGGCACAGATTTGAAATTGAAGGCAGTCCATTCATTATTGCTTATACAAAATGAAAGATAATTAATGTTGCTACACAATTTTGTATATATATATATATATTTATTTAAAGTTGGAGAATGTAAATTCATAAAAATACTAACAGAATACAAAAAAAAAATCTTAATAAATCTTTCAAAAATTATACAAGAAACCATTTATTACAGTTTTTTACACACGTTTCCGTTAATTAACGTTTAATTTTTTTTTACCTAAATCGGCGATTCTCAACCTTCTTAGCTCCGCGACTCCCCAAATAGTAAATATAAATAAAATTAATATTTCGCGACCCCCACCCAAAGGAATAATAACAGTAAGCTTTACTATTACTAATTGAATTTTGACTGTAATTATAAATGTAAACAAATGCAATCATCACATTAATTTCTTTTCGTTACACGTGTACTTATTGTAAGTAAAATGTTTATAAGTTTATAATAAATGATTTTTTCTCATAAAATGACTTAATTATTGTTTCGCGACCCCCAGGTTGAGAAATGCTGACCTAAATAAATTTATTTTTTTAAATCAGAAGTTTTAAATTTACAAAGCAAATCGTAAATATCTTTAACTTTATATTATTGAATAAGCTATACTCAAACTTCATGTTTTGCCATCTGCTTTATGATATTAGAATATTCGTTTACTAATTATTCATTCTGTTTAGTTTGCTAATCGTTAAATATTTAACAGCTTTTAGAATTTTCGATTTACACTCTGTAAATTGTAATGATAATCATTTCGGTAAACACGCTTTACGTGTTTGGTATAACAATTGTTAAAATAGAAACGTTGCACGGCTTTATTTTCTTTTCGGATCAGTAAAAAAAAAAAAAAATTGAAATTTTTATGATAATTATGAGAGTGTAGGATGCGGAAAACATATTGATAATTCTCTACTCTTTCAAATTAACACCGCCTGCGCTTTTTCTTCCAGTTGTTATATATTGATTTTGTGTCATATCCAATTCAATCTGGCAATGTGAACCGTGGAAGACACTTTAATAATTCAACCTTGAATTGACCTTATCTTTATTTTACTCAGTGGGATGTCTGCTTAAACAATTAACGTTTCAATCTACGAGTAGTAACGTTACTACTCTATCATATTTAATAGGTTATAATTTTTTTTTACTTAAAAATACGGCAAAATATATATAAGGAAAAGCTCTTTGCTTGATGAAAAGTTTAAATTTTAGAAACTTTATCGGAAATATATGAAGAAAAGATCAAAAATCATAACAACAGAGTGAAAAGAATGGGGCGGGATTCAATTATATTCGTGAGTCGTGTGTTTATATCATAAGGTTTTTTTTGGCCCTGGCGAGTAGTCTTTTGCCAAACTAAAAATTTAAAAATTGATATAAAGTTCTTAAATAATTAACTAAATCAGGAGAGAGTTAAAGATTTTTATCGTCAGAGCGAAGTTTTTAATGCATGTAAGCCTGAGGGTCTTCTAGTTTGGAAAGTAGTTCACTTTCTAAAATAAATTAATGCGAAAATTCTATTTTAAAAAAGAGGAGAAAATATAAGATAAATCACAAGTTGACTTTTCTAATGGATGATATTTTTCTTATTAAAATAACATAGATTATTTTTTTTTTATCTCATACCGAAGCCTTAAGTAAATATCATTAGATTAAAAAACAGAAGACAAAATGGTTATTTCTATATTAAATAAGAAAGTTTAAGTAGGCAGACTGTATGGAATGTATCAAGTAGAACATCCCTCTATCGGAAAACCACACAAAGTAAATAGCATGGCAAAATATCCAATTTCCTGGAGAGAAGAGATAGACCATAAACAGAATCGTATGATGCTGGCAGTTAAAACTTCTCACACCAGAACTACAGAAAAAAAAAGATAAAAGAACTTAACATCACCATTTAACCTCGGTTTGATGGCCTAGAAGAATTTCTAGCTAATTTAGAAATGTCTCAAAAGCATTTCTTCAATGGAAAATTCTTCATAAAACCGTTATTTTTAATGAAATTTAAAGTAACGAGAATACTTTTAATGCTTGTTCCTTGTATTAAGGTATTAAGTTCTGTAAATAATTTGCAATTACTAAACCGCAATCCATTTTTAATTTTAAAATGAATTTTTTTTAAACTTTAAAAATTATATAAGCATCTCGAATGAGAAAAAAATCGATTGGAATGAAAAATTTAATTAATTAATGCAAAGAATATAGTTTACGCTCTTAGCATATTTACTGGAACGATAAGTTTTCAGATGACCTCTCGAGATGAGTTCTAAAAGGCAAGAGACCATAAAATAGAATTTCTTCTTTTTTACGTGCTCAGAATAAATATACGTAGACAAAAAAATATTTTGTAGAACTTTAAATATTGTTTTTGAGGAAGTATTAAATATTTTTATTAGAATAAGTCACGGTAGAAGTAATTTATTAACGAATGAAAGCTGCTGTAAAGTATACATCAATAGGTTGTCCTCATCTTTAACGAACTGCCATAAAAGCTGACAGATCTTTAAGTGGAACAGGATTATAAAGGGAGTTTGAACTAATGCCGACAATCCCTGAGGGCTTTACGTTGATTGCAACAACTGTCTTCGGGCTGAGTAATAACAACAGAAATACTATACTTCTAGTCGTTGGTGCCAGCGTTTTGGAAAAGGATGCTTTCCACATGATTTTATTGCTTTTTAAAGTGAGTGTATCCGGACACTTAGTTAAAGAGCAAAGCCCTAAACGAGCCTGATCTCCAGAAAAGATGAAAACACATCAAATATATCTTCAATACAAGGGGATATAGGTAGAAAAATCATAGAAAATATTAAATTCCATGGCGATAAATTATAGCTAAAGTTTGAACAGTAATATTTGATATATATATATAACAGTTTAAATGACACGATTCCAAAATATTACAGC
Organism: Centruroides vittatus; assembly: GCF_030686945.1. Lineage (NCBI taxonomy): Eukaryota > Metazoa > Arthropoda > Arachnida > Scorpiones > Buthidae > Centruroides > Centruroides vittatus. Next base: position 826,781 of record NW_027122708.1, on the reverse strand, counting down.
AACATAAAGTAAAAATCTTCCAAATTATCTTCTATTTTATACCTTCCACAATAAAAATTTCTTACATAAATTGTAATAAAGTCACTTACATTCGTAACAAATAATCATACACAATTACTACAAAAGAAACATAGAACATGCAATTCCAAACATTTTAACTTCAATTACAATTTATTTATATATAAGGGATTGTCCATAAATTACGTAACGCGATTTTTATACTTTTTAACTGCTATTTACATCCTGTAAAGCTCCGTAACGCTGTAGCACACACCCACCCCAAAATTACATAACGCAGATCCTCGATCAACCTCCTTAATTGTAGGCTACTAAGAAATAATATACGGCACGAGTTACCAAACGTTACATTATTGCATTAGTTACATGCAGGCCAGTAAAGTAGAAAGCAGTGACGTAAATAGTTGGGTTCGCTACTGTTTACGTCACTAGCGTACTGTAGCAAACAGTAGGATTCACTACAACACTTCAGAAACAAAAATAAATCATTACCCAAGAGTTGAGACGTTAGCATTAAATAACTTTCTTGTAAACACTTCCACCACGTTATAACGTATCGTAACGACTACCTGCATACCAAACCACCCATATATACGTTACGTAATTTATAAACAGCCCCTAATATTACGTATAAAATAAAAATTTTATTCTGTATATATTTTTATTATTTCTTTAATAAAAACTGTGAATTTCTTCACAATAATACTTGAAAAATTCAATTTTTTTTATTGTATTGAAACTATACGTCTGAAACAAGCAATTATTTATTGTGACATCACAATGCCAGGTTGCAATTTTTAATCATATTTTTAATTAATTTAATTTGAAATATATGCTCTCCACCTCAAATTAGTAGTGGCTTCCCCTGTACATCATACTTTCCCTGCTAGCAATAGAGTCGTGCAGGTCATCTAACTTCTTTCAGAGAAAAATTTTTGAATTGAAATAGGTTCTTATATAGTTAATCGGGGCCTTCTGCCCTAAGATTTCCATATCCGGTCTCGAATTTCATCAATCTAACACCGTTCTCGAGATTAAGGAAGACAGACAGCAATCCAGATGGGAATTTATAGGTCTACAATTTCTTCAAATTTCAGTTCAATTATTGACGATATACGAACAATATTGATAATTTTTCTACACTTTACTATACAAAAGCCACGTGTTTTTGATACAACGCATTATTAGTATTGAAGTTTCATATCAAACGATAGTTAAATGTATTAAAACTATTTAACCAATTACTTTTAAACGAAGTGAATATGCTACAGACAGGAATTTCTGGAAGAAAAAATGACTGACTGAAGCATATTTTCCAGACAAAACTTTAATCGATTTTGAGAAAATTCCAACATTTTCAAACTGGTTTACATAATATTTATCATATACTTACATTTGTTTCAGAATATTCGACATTTTTCATCTTCTTTGACTATTATATAATGGAATATTTTCTGTTATATTCAGCAAAATATGTTTATCATTATTTTCTTACAACGTCTTAACATATTGTTACTCCATTTTTCGACTAAATATAACGATGTCTGCATTCGAAAGCATTAAAATTCCGCAACGTATTTTCCTTTTTTTTCCTGTAGATTTTCATTCGAAAAACACGATATTATGCTTCGTAGAAGTTATTTTTTGGATTAAAATAACTTTTATAATCAATCTTTGGGTTTTTTGTTCTCTTTAAACAATCTAAAATAGTACATCTTTTGCTTGACATCACTCAAATATGATTTTCTTGACCCTTTATTTTATTATTTAAACGTTTTTTATACAGTTAAAAAATCGTATTTTCCACATGAAATAATTCTAAATATGTTCGAATATTTCTTTTTTCGTATAAATAAACCATTAAAATAAACTAATATAGAGAAAACTACTCGAAAAATCAATTTTTTTAAAATAAATCGATTAATTTTTTCCTCATTTTCTACGAAGATTTTCATTTTTTATTTCTTAAACTAATATTATTGTTTACACACACATTAATTCGATAAAAAATAATTTTAAAAACTAACTAAAGATCGAACGTGCTTTGCTACGATGAGATAAAGTTAAAAATGATTTAAAATCAACCAAAAATAAAGGAAGAATCTAAAAAAAAGGCAAATTATTTTGTAAAATAGTCTGAACTTATGAATTTCATTAATATTTTAGCGATAAAAATGTTAAAATTAGAAAACTCTACGAGAATTTGGTATATCAATTTCTTCTTCTTCTTCAATCTTTTTTTCTTCTTGAGGATCAACATTAAACTTTCTTATGACAAATAAAATATTTCTTTTCCTTCAATTTAAAAAAACTGTATCAAAATAATGATAAAACGATATATTTTTTCTATTTTATCTTTAATATAGAAAACAAATTATACGGGATAAATAAATAAATTCGATTTAATTACTATATATTACATAGTGACGTATAGGATAGACTAAATTATTTTGCTTAAGGGATTAGAATTTTCGTAATTAATTTTAGAAATAATACTTTTATAATATATTTAATTTGATTTATAATCTTATTTACTTATCAGTTAAATAATATAAGAAGAAGAAGAAGAAGAAGAAGAAGAAGAAATTAAATTACATTAATTAGTTATGACATCTTACAAAAAATCGTGTTTATTATCCGAGAAATGGAATTACAATGAATATTTTTAAAGAAAATATTTATTATTTTCTTCCATTTTTCATGATTAATCAGCATAATTAATAATGATTAATTTAAAAAATTGGTTAAGTCGTTGTTATCGATGATCCGAATGAAGATGCAAAGAAGTATCGGTTGTTAAAAATATTTTAAAAAGTAAATTTGATAAGTTAATTAATAATATTTATGATGAACATTAGAATAATTATCATCCTGAGATTTATCAACGATGCTATTTACAACTCCCCTTACAAGTAACATCATCTAATAAATCTCAAGATGATAATTTTTCTCATTCAAAAAATAGATAAATGATTATTTTTTTAAATGTTAGAAAAATTATCATCTTGTAATTTATCACACGTTATTATTTCTAATGATGATAATAAATAAGTTAATTTTTTTTAAAGATGATGTTATCAGATGAAGATTTATCATCTTTATCATTACAAATAACATTAAGATTTATCACTATAAATAAGTTATTTTTTTAAAGATGATGCTATTTATAACAATAAATCTTAATGATATTTATGATGATGCTATTTGTAATGATATAGATGATAAATCTTCATCTGATAATATCATCTTTATTATCATTACAAATCATGTTATGAACCTCATGACTTTTCTAACATAAAAAATAGATAAATTATTTTTTTTAAAAAACGTAATATTATTTATAACGATAATTAAAATAGCATTATCTTTAAAACCGTAATTTTTACTATTTTTTTATATTAAAAAAATCATCATTATCTTAAGATTTAACGGTTAATTAGCGTTATTTTAAATAGCGTCATTTAAAAAATAGCTCGAGCGCTTCTAATACTTCGAAAATAAATAAAAATAATTAGATAAATTAATTGGGCAGCAATTTGAAACAATTGTAGACATAAATTTCCACTGTTGTCCGTCGTCTGTTTGTCTGTCCTTCCTTAATCTCGAGAACGGTGTTAGATATAAGAAATTCGAGACCAGACATGGAATGCTTAGGGCAGTAGGCCCCGATTAACTATATATGAACTTCCGGGTTAGACCGGAAGTCACGTGATTTTAATTGAAAGACTTTTTTCCCTGATAAGAGGCACGGCTCTGTTGTTATCAGGAAAAGTATGATGTACAGGGGCAAGACACTAATAATTTGAGATCGAGAGCATATATTTTAAATTTAAAAATTGCAACCCTGTATTTTGATGATGTCACAATAATTTTTGCTCGTTTTTATTTATTAATTTACACTGTAATTTTAAAAAATCTTCAACATGGCTATATTTAAAAAATTTCTTAGATTATCGTAAATATTATGAAAATTTATTGAAAAAAATTTGCAGAAATTATAAAAACAATGTGGAAATATGCATAATTTTCACTTTAAAGTAATTAAAATTCATCTACTTTAGTGTTTTATATGCGTAAATATTGGGTTTAAAGAAGCAATTTTAGTATTGTTTGCTCGAAGAAAACAGCGACTTACAGGAATTATGATAATGAATCTTGATAAAACTTCTCATGGAAAACTTTATCCTTTGTCAAACAGTTTTTTTTAAAGAAGTTACGCGTCCAGGTAGTATTATAATAGTCGACGATCCTTTCATTTTCACTCACACAATGCTAAACTTATGAGAAATGATGTTAGATAAGCCTATTTTTATAAGCATAGAGATGCGTGAAGATGCGTGACATCTAATTATTTCACATGCGATATTTATTTAGAAAAAAAAGGTCGAGTAGTTAATATTCAAAATGTAGAATGGCGTAGGGCTCTTCTCCACTTAAATTTTTTGATTTTTTGGAAAAGTTGCCAAGCCGATATCAAAGAAAAGAACAATGTTTTCGTGTGTAGAAAAAGGAACTTTTGCTTAAGACGCAGTTTTGACGTCATTATTTGTCGATTTTGGCTGATAAAAAAGTGACAACAAAAGAAAAACGTCCTTCAGACAGAGGTGAATCGAAAAATTTTTGAAGGATCGAATAGAAACGAAGAATATTTTATTTTCTATAATTTATCGATGAAATTTTGTCTAAATAAATGAAATTTCATTGATAATTAAAGTAAAGGAAACAATTCAAGAGAAAAAACACACACACACACACACACACACACACAAAAACAAAATTATAAATTAATCTGTATTGGCCGTCAGCGTGTCTGTTCGCTCGAATAAATTATAACTCGCTGTGTGTTTATGTACATATTATTATTATTTAAACATTCACAACGTCTCAAAGAGGAGGTACGATTTGCAATTCTATAAGTAAAAAAGAGCACTCACTCGGGTATATTTGGCAAAAAGAGGCATCAATAATATAAATCGCTTCAGAAGGGAGTGACGTTTATTGGAAGAGATCTGGAAGAGGCATTAAAAAGAGATCACTACCAGATTAGGAATTTTAAGCTGGTTTTTAAACTTTGTTACATAAAATTTTCATTTAATTTGAGTCGAGATTACTTCAGATTTAGATTACAAATTTTTCTGATGGATTCGATCTGAAATATTTATTTATTTTTTCTTTTCATCTTATCAAACGAATGCGTTTTTATACATTTGTTATTTATCATGACTCCACGTCCAGATAAACTAACAAATAATTGAAATTCGGTGTAGGCTTATACATTAAAAAATATGTATTTCGTATAATCTATATTTTTATTCGCTTTGTTTTTATAATAATTTTAAAGAATTAATTTTATGTTTCGTAAAAAAAATTAAGTACTTTCTTGCGCTCGATCATTAATAAAATGTACACCAAATTTAACACCAATTATTAGCCATTTAATACTTTTTTTTATATTATGAAAAATTAGCAAAATTTTTTATTTTTACGAAAGATTAATTTAGAAAATTTTAATACTGGAGAGTAAAAAATAATCTTGTAAATAATGGTAAATTTATTTTAATTTTAAAGAAAATTTGGAAATAAAATTCTCAATAAAACAAATTAATCTTTATTAAAATGTGTGAAAGTTTCATTTACAGTAAAAATTCTCGATTTTTCATTACTATAAAGATTTCACGCAAAGTTTACGAAATATAAAGCGTTAAAACGCCATCATTTCGTAAAAAATCTGAAAAATCTCGCGTTATATTATTATAAACCCATATTATAGATGTTGAACACGACTGACGAAAAAAAATCTGTTTTTTTAAGCATGTTCCCACTGTAAATGGCGGTTGACAGAAGCTATAGCATATTCATATTTATTCTTCCAACTCATAAATCAGCAAGAAAGCATTCCTATTACGCCGAATCAGCATAAATTGGAGATTTTTGCGAATAAAGCAACAACCCAGTTCAACAGGCGGTCGTCGTTTTATTCCCTATTGCATTTTGTGTGGCTCGACGACGTTTGTCAACTTATACGTTTCCTTTTTACGCTTATTTTACTTCCGTAACAAATGCGTGCGGTTACGTAAATTGTGATTTATACGTTGACGCTTCTGCAAAGATGTATGGCAGACAAAGATCCAGTGCAAACTGTCCAAGCTTAACTGACATCATCCATCTAAGTCAAGTCGCATCTGTTCTGTAGGAAATGCTCGGATGATCGTATACTTCTCTCCAATTTTGTTTTGCCCTATAATTATACGGTATAAATCTAATTCAAACAGTGATTATATATATATATTTACTTATTTATTTTTTGGCAGAATTGGTTTTTATATAGGGCAGAATTTGCCTTCATTTTGGCGGAATTTGCCTTCATTTTGGCGGAATTTACCTTCATTTTAGCAGAATTGTCTTCATTTTGGAGGAATTTGCCTTCATTTTAGCAGAGCTATCTTTATTTTGGCAGAATTTGCCTTCATTTTAGCAGAATTTGTCTTCATTTTGGCGGAATTTTCTTTGATATTGGCAGAATTTGTCTTCAATTTGGAAGAATTGGCCCTCATTTTGGCAAGGTTTTTCCAATACAGAGAAGAGACGATTGCCATCGAATAAGTGGTTGTATATTTGCTAACCTACCGCAAGACTTTAGCACGTGTTCGATGGTACCGTGTTATTGGTGAAAGTATCGGATCACCGACATAAAACTTTTACGATGTGTCCGAAAGATGCGAGAAGGAAAATGCGGCTTCGGAACGACAATTTTGGAAGGTGCTACTGATCTCGTAGCATTTAGCAATATCTGTCTTACAAGCTACGTATGTAGAATCCTTATCACCACGTTAAAATCATACCAGGCATAAAAATCGTGCCACTAATGTAGACTTACGTAAGAAGAAACTGAAATATTCAAAATAGAATATAGTTATGCTGTTTGTTTATTTATTCTTTTATAAATATTAAGGTTGTTGAACGAGAAGTTCCGTATTAAGATATTGCATATTCCTCCTTATGGCACGAAAAACTTGAAACGAGTTTCTCAAAATAAGTTCTAAAAAAATAAAGTTTTTCTGGTTTTTTTCCAAATATATTTACATAAAAATCTAGTTTATTTCCTTAGAATTGTACAGAAATAAAGGTTATTTTATTTAATATCGAAGAAATAATAAATTTTAATTGAGATATTTAGAAACTCGGCAAAATATATTTTAAATCTTTTTAATTTTAAGTAATTACAATTAAATTTGTTTTGTTTACTTAAACGTTTTTAAATAGTTAATTTAGTGCGATAAACAGCATTACTTTTACATGTAGATGTGATGATTGTATGCATGCGGTAATGAATTAATTCTTTATAAAATCTTAATCAGAACTTTTTATGATATTTTCTAGTCAGTAAATGTACTTTACACATAACACAAACTATTTAGCCTAAAGGTGAATAAAATTTCCTAAAGAGCAATCACGCAATTCCACGTTACATTTACAACACGAAAGAAGGAAGAAAAAGAAAAAAATACTCTCAATCTATTCGTTTTTCCCCTCGCTGATTTATATTTATTAACTTTTTCAGTCTTCTCTTTTATTTTATTTTCAGCTTTTTTTAATTTGCTTTGAAGATTTTGCACTTAATTGAATAGTCTTTTTTGGTTTTATTTTATTTTCAAATTGACAGATGAAAGAAATTTTAAAAAATTAATGAAAAAAAACTGCAAGAACACAAAAACCAATTACTCTAGAAATAAACTGAATAATGTTACAATATATGAAGAAAACAATAAAAAAATCAGGTAATAAAAAAATATTGATATAAATAAGAAGATAAAAATCCAAACTAAAAGAATATGACTAAAGTAATGTATATATAATATTCAACATGAATTTGTATTACAGCTCAAAAAATTGAAGTAAAAACACTTCAATTTTTTGAGCTTCAATTTGAAAATACTGTAGACCTATAAATCTCCACTGTCACCGTCTGTTCGTGTGTCTGTCCTGAACGGTGTTAAATAGATGAAAGTCGAGACCAGATATAGAAAGCTCAGGAGCAGGAGACCACAGTTAAACTACATACGAACTTCCTGTCTAGACCGGAAGACACGCGATGTTAATTCAAAAATTTTTCCCAGAACGGAAGTTACATAGATGATCGACATGACTCTGTTATTATCAGGAAAAGTATGATGTACAGGGGCAAGACACTACCAATTTGAGGTAAAGAGCACATATTTTAAATTAAATAAATTACAAATATTATTAAAAATTGCAGCCTGGTATTGTAACGATGTTATAATAATTTTTCTCGATTTGCTTTCATTTCTCGTATTAGAATGTAATATATAAAATAATATAATTAAAATAGGACATTTTAATATGAAAAATGGAAGCAGAATAGGAAAAAAATTGCGCTAAAAGCTGTGTTACAAATTCGTGTTGAATATTTATAGATAGAATTTATATAATTACGAAAGAAGGTAATTTGTTGAGTGAATTACGACTGAATATTCAATTTGTCAACGTCGCTTTCAGACTAATATTATTCAAAACTAATAAAGTTTAATAATAAATAAAATGATATTTATTTCTCTTCAAACTTGGAATAATCTCGTGGGACAAGAATTAGGAAAATCTGTAATAAAACGAAAAGGATATTGACAGAATTAAACGTGAATTCATGAATATTCAACGTCTTTTCTGGTTATGGAAACGAACTATGGATTTTGTTAACTGTACAAACAAAATTATTATTTGTGAGAGACGATTCTTTATTGGTCAATCGGCAATTCGTGCATGATTTGCTCATCGTTTAATCGTCTATCATTCTTTATAAAGAAAGAGCCATACTTCAGAGAGTCATATATTATAGAGAACTTGCCGATAGCTTCGACTCGATGGCACTTCATCCTGAACTCGAATGACGTATTCGCATACATTCACTATTCCTCGCGAGAACAATTATTCATAAATACGTATAAAGTTCGAAGAGTTTTAATAATAATAATAATAATCGTATATAAAATAAATCATATAATAGTAAAATTTTTGCTTCCATAACGAATGGTGATGTAAACATTATAAAGCCGAGAGTTGTTTATAACATTGTTTGGTCACACGAAACGTTACTTATTCAATTTAGTCGCAAAGTGTCAAAACATAGAGTCAAAAAATGACAAACAGGAAGAGTCGTATTTCGTTATATATACAAGAAAGACGTGATTTATGAGCTAAAAGTTATTGGCCGCGTTGACAACTTGAATTGGTTACCTTCTAAGATATTTTTTGTAACAACAATAGAAAGAAAAATACACTCCTTCGAGTATAAAAATACTATTTGGATACAAAACTTTATAAAAACAAATTTTTCTTACGTAAAAATCACAATTTTTATTGAAAAAATTATATTTTTAATTGATTTCTTTGCTAGAAATCCTCATCACGTTCGTCTTTATTGGACTGCAATTTGAAAAAAGTTGTAGACCTATAAATTCCCACTGTCGGTCGTCTATTTGTATGTCCCTCCTTGATCTCGAGAAGGGTGTTAGGTAGATGAAATTCGAGACCAGATATGGAAAGCTTACGGAAAGATGGCAGCGATTATTAACTATATAAGAACATATTTCAATTCAAAAATTTTCCTCTGAAAGGAGTTAGATACATGACCGGCATGACTTCACTGTTAACGGGAAACATATGACGTACAACAGCAAGACACTACTAAACTTAAGTGAATTATGAGAGAAAATTGTGACGATGCCACAATAAATAATTGCTCGTAAACGGATAAATTAATACATTAAAAAATCAAAATTGTATCCTAAATCTATTTATAAGTCTTAAAAATTTCTCACATATTAAAAAAATGTATGGATGTTAAAACTTTTATCCAGTTTAAAATGGTCCGTTTTACACGAAGATAGACACGACGAATTATAAAACAAAAGATAAATCTGGCAGAAAATGCCAAGTTTCGTATCGCTGGTTGCTGAACGGTAGACTTTATATCTTATTTGTGAATCACCCAGTACTGAATGGATCAACATTATCTTCACCTATAACAATTCTATCATTATGGATCAGTTGGCACGACAACATCAATGTCTTCTTTAACCTTGTAGAGCGATCCTGAAGATGCGTGGAGACTTTAAAAGAAACATCAGATATAGGCTTTTGAAACTATAAAATACAGAAAACTAATATAAAAAGGAAGAGAATAAATACTTAAATAATTTCTATTAATTAAACTTAATCTTTTAGTGTAATTTAGTTAAAGTTTTGTTTAATTATTTTAATTATTTTTTTCGAAAACAAAATTCTTCCTAAGAATACTGTTATCAAATAAAACTAATAATTGACAATTTAACAATAATTTAATTAAATAACATTATAAATATATAGGAAAAAATGTATTTAAAAAATTTAAAGTAATTAAAATTTTATCTCTACTTTACTCATTTAATGAAATTAAGTCGAAGTAAGTTTATTTTAGGTCATTTTAAGTGAATAAAAAATACGTTATAATTAATGGCGAATTTACAAGGCAATATTATTTTAGCAAAAAAACTTTTTTATCTTAATTAACGCTTTATCAATAACGATTTGTTTGTACAATAGCATAAAGCTTATATAAAAGAACATGGTCGTGAGAACACCTGAAAAAGTTGAGTAACAAATTGATTTTTCCTGTAAATCCAGTTCTTTCTGCAGCTACCACGTTGCTTTGTGGTGTAACCGTCCACAAAGGACTGCAAAGTAGAAAGAATGAAGAGTGGAAAAGTGAATAAAAATCCATTGTATTTTTATACCAAATTTGAAATTTCTTTCACTCTTCAGCCTCCTATCGATGATGTAATATATCTAGATAACATATAACCAATATTTCTTATTCTAGGTGTTATACTAGATCACTACTGCAACAATGTTTTATTGGAAAAGTAGAAGTATGAGGGGCAGATGAAATCACAAATTCATGAGTTTTATTATTTTTCACGACTTCTTTTTTATTGTTTTTCCAACAGCCAATTGTATATATTGCCTGAGGATAATGCAGATTCCAACTCAACCATCCAAGTTTTGCATCCAGTACCAAAAGATAACATTGTGATACTATAGAAATTGTTCGCTCTGCCACAGAATGGTGTCATATTTCATCTCTTATCTTCTCTACATCTTTAATATTTCAGTTATCGATTGAATAATTCAAAAATATCACCGAAAACATGCAAAGTTTTATTTCAATTAGGAAACTTCGCAACATTTTTCGAAAACCAGAAAGAATAGTACTATTTACGAGGAAAATATATAAAGAAAAGCTACAGCAAAACATTTTAAATTCTTCTTCAATGCTATTTTTGATATAAGTTATTGCATGAAACATGAATATTTTAATATACTATAAACACTAATGTTAATTATAAAATTCAAAAAATAAACTTGTGCATCTCACAATGTTTATAAATAACTAATCTTTGTAAGTTTTATATTTCATTTTTATTGTAGTAATTAATAAATAAAAGTATAAATTTAAGAAATTCCTTTATCAATACGAAATTTTTCCGGCCTGACTCGATTGTTATCAGGAGAAGTATGATGTACAGGGGCAAGACACTACTACAAGAAAAGGCTGGAAGAAACCTTTGTTAACTTTCTTTTTTCATCGATTGCTTTTGTTGTTTACAAATGCGATTAATGTCACCCATTTATCTAAAAATTGTTTGACATACATTTGATTGATGCACATTTTACCCATTTTGGTATTGGGTTACTGCAAACATCAGTGATTCGATACTTACATAATAATAATAAAAAAGGGAAACTTATGAATAATGAAACAGTCCTGGTAAAAAAGTAAACAGTAATCTAGCTCTTTTAAATCTGAGTCATTAAATATTTTATCCAATAACATTTCTGCCATTGCAAGTTGAAAGAGTTGATATCGGTATACGATATATTTTACTCTTTTTTGAAGAATAACACTGTTAGAGGAAAGTAAAATGCTTTAACGTGCTTTCGCCTATTCGTACTACGTATCAATCTGTAAATGTCACGTCTCAACCATTTCCTGCTTAACGATTCTCTCTCTTTCTGTCGATTCCAAAATGGTAGAAGTTAGCCAATGGGTAGCATAGATAACATAGAACAGGTTTGAAATAGGAGGAATAGCAGACATCACTTAGCTTCCATCTCCATTGATAGAACATATTTCTGTTATCGAACGATAGCATTAAAGTGAAGTTAGAGTAGTAAAAAAATATATGAAAAAAGAAAAACCTTTGCTTGTTTTATTATTATTTTTTTATATTGTTTTGCGTGATATATCGTTTCTGTTTTGCTTGATTGAAACTTTTCCAAATGATTGTAGACGTAACTGAATTAGAAAACCCATCGTATATATAGAAAAACAATAAATAAAACTCTGCCATGTTTCTGTTTACACAAAACTTTTTCGTGTTTATCTCTACGCTAAACATTACTTTTAATAAATTAACCATCTTTAATAATTTAAATACTTATTAATAATAATAATCCAGAAGATTTACCAGGATTTGGAAATTAATCATATCCTGTTAACAACGAGTTTAAAATAAAATATAAAACGTAACAAACTCGAAATATTTTGATAAAGATCTGTAATTTGGTCCGTAATTTATTAGGACACGTGAAAATTGTAGTAAAGTTAATAACCTTCAATGCTGAGCCTGACTAATAAGAATCCTGTAATCCTTCTTTATTTACAACATTTTCTTTCGTCAAGGTTTGCTTTACGAAGTGTAAAATTACTACAATAATTTCTCATCTTTTCCTATACTAAACACTATAATAATCCAATTAAGATGATGTCTAGTGGAAACTCTGATTTAAAATTTATTTAAAGTTATAATTTATTAATAAAATACATACCAGGTATATTTTCCCCAAATTTTTATGGCTAGTCGTTCACAATTTCTATCCGAATAATGTAATTTTATCAATTCTCGAATCTTTTTTTCTAATTTCGGAATATTAATAATTTGAAAAACTTTATTAATTTCATCTTTTTATCCTCGAATTTTTGGAATTTTGAATTCAAGCGAGGAATTTCGGAGATTAATATGTATGTAATTACGCGAAGATATTCATGTTTATTCATATTTAAATTGATAAAAATAAGAATTAAATTTATGCTTTTATGTATATATTATATATAGAACTAGAAAGCGAATTTTGGATGAAATTCAAGGATATTTTCATTGTGATAACAAGATAAAAAGTGCAAATCTTTTCTGAAAGTCATTGATAAAGATAAATTTTATCGGAGAGTGGCAGTTTAATACGTATTCCCGAAAGTATTTATCCATTAAAGAAGAAAAAAAATTTGGTTAAAAAACTGCTACTTTACGTTTTTTTTCAAATAATCCTGAAATTCTTCACATAACATTAATGCCAATATGCTTAAATTGAACTTTTTCTTTCGAATAACAGATTTAAATGAAGGTTCTTAAAAAAAATAATAAAATCTATTCTTTACATTGGCATAGAGCAAAGAGAATTTCATTCATAACTCCTAACTCTTTAATTAGTTTTATATGATTGATGATATACGAAATTGTCCCGTTTTAAACAGGAATAAGACGGTAAAACCTATGAACAACGGCCACTGTCGAAAACATAGAAAACTGGTCGTTATAGAGGTGGCAGGATTTTTGGAAGTGGCTGCTGTTTTCAGGTTATTTTCTTCATTTTTAAGTTAATAAAAATGGCCGTTGTTCGGAGGTCTCCTTTGGATTTTTGTGAAAAAGTTCCCGAAAAAATGGCCGTTATATAGAGGTGATCGTTGTTGGAAGATGGACGTTTTTTTGAATGCGATCTTTTTTAGAAGTGGCTGTTGCTTGTGGTTATTTTGTACGCATTTTTTAAGTTCCTAAAAATAGCCGCCGTTGTGAGGTGACCGTTATTAAAGGTTTTCCCGAATACTACATCGAATTTTTATGAATAATGTTCTTACTTTTAAGATATATTTGAATTCTTTTTTTACTTTACTAAAAAGATATATTTCTTAATGTTATTTCGAGCTACTTTAAAAATTCAAAGGAAGATTCCACCATCAATCTCATTCTGAATTTTTGAGAAATGGCAACATTCACCTGTTCTCTGTTAAAATGCCATTAGTTGGCGACATCTGGTGTCGCGGTTTAGAATATCCGAACGGAGTCATCGGTTAAATATAAATTGAAATTATATTTTCAATAAAAATATCATTTAAATTCATTACAATTTTTTCCTGTTTATTGAACTAATAAATCGTTTTATATGACAAATATTTATTACACGATAAAAAAAGAATTTTAAAATATAATAAATCTATTTATTTACCATTCTATACTTCACTGTAAAAAATGACAATTTAATGGATTCAAAACACTTTTAATGGCTTTTATATAAAGGAAAATCTTTTGTTCTTTCTATCAGAAGCGACTGATAAACATTAAAATGATTTTAGAATAATTAAAATAGTAAATGATTAATTAAATTTTTTAAATAAAGAGAAGAAAATAATGATCAAGAGCAATATAAACTCATTAAATTCCCTATTTTAAGGAACCGGAAATAAAATTGTTATATTTTTTTCATTAATGACATTGCATATCTTATGTGAAGAATGATGCTCTGAATTTTAGATATTATTATCAATTATGAATTGGATTTTTTTGTATATTTTTGGCTTCAATAAAGTAGTAACATCAAGGAATGGGCTTAAGATTACAGTATTATAACATTTAAATTTGCTAAAACTATATAAGCAAATTGATTCATTTAATTTGCTAATTGACGTAAGAAAATACTCAATTTTCTGACGAGATACATCACTTAATAATAAACTTGAAAACATATTTTTAATTGAAAACTTTTAAATTATATAAACGACAATTAAATGATTAAAATAACGGTAAATAAATTTCGATTCTCATCAATTCTCAATTGTGGAAAAATCTTGAATTACTCCCGATGTTTTAAAAATAGAATTTTCGATATTTTATTTGTGGCATTTTTGTCCGTTCAACAGGCTTTTTGTAGTAATATCCAAATTTAAATCCTTTCGTAGATTCTTTCCTTCCTCTCTGAAGGAAGAAAGTAGCTTTTCATAGTATCCCAATTGGAAAGGATTACCGGACAAAATGTCTTTATTCATATTTTCACAGGAATTGGGAGCGATACATATGACACTTTCCCTTCAATCGACTCTAATGCTGATCTGATCAAACAGGATTATCTAAGAATGAAAAATGCACAACGTCAGTAGTAAATATAAAACACGTAAGAAAGAAACAAAAAAACGACATTTCCTTTTTTTTTTTTTTTTGAAAAGTGACAAAAATTCAATTAGACCAGATTAACAATTTTTCTTTCCTTTTTACTGGAAACTAATTGTATCACTAATTGAATAAAAGTCTAATGAATGAATATTAAGACAAAAATATTACAAATTAAAGGATATTTGCAAAATATATTTCAAATATTCGTGTAAAAATTAAAAAAAAAAAAAACAAATAAGTAATGTATATAAAATGCGTGAAATTGATTTTTCAAATAACAAATTTTATTATTATAAAATATAATAAAAATATTTACTAAATTCAAAATCAATCTCTGGTTTCTTAACGAAAAATGATATTTTAAACTATAATATTTCTATTGTTTTCTTTTTTTTTTAATTATTCATTATTTATTTCAATTGTAATTCGTTTTCTATTTTTAAATGTTTCAAGTTTAAGATTTTAAATCAGTAAATGATTAACACTAAAGTAAATACTTCAAAAACTAAAATAATCCATAGCACTTGCAGGAAAAGGTCCAAAGAATGAAATTAGACCTAATTTTGGTCGTAAAATAATATAAATTCGGTAAAAATAGAGAAAATATGTAAAACATATATAATAAACTACGGTAAAGACCACTATTGCTCAAACAATAGTTTTTTACAATACGATGGTTTCAAAAATAGAGGCTTCACTCTATTCTGTCTTCATATGTCATGTGTTGAAAAAATTAAAACATTTCCATTTAAGTTACCCCTCGATATAACTATTTTGTATTAAAATAATTTATTTAAATCAAACGTATCACCACAAATACTTATTTCTTATTCATCTTTCGTGTTTAAATATATAAATACGATACATTATTTAATTGTTATTATTTAAGAAATTAGCACTAAATTAACTGACAATTAACAGTAACTTTATAGTCAATTAATTACTAACAGTAAAGAAATTATTGTTTCTTGAGACATCTGTAGCTTGATACTTTCTTAAATCCTATATTTGAAAAATAAGCTTGAAATAACATTAAAATTTCGATTTTTCTTATAAAAACTTGAAGATAATTCAATAGCTTTATTCAAATTCTACAGTAATATTCCATATTACTGTTCGATAAAATCCAAAGTTGAATTGGTATTCTTTTCCAGGAAATCATTTAAACAAACAAGTAGCATAGATCATATGCTACTTGACTAAAGAAAACGATATTTTCTATAATAATAATAATAATAAAAACAATGATATTTTTCAAATGCAAAACAATTGCTCAATTCAATGTTCCATTTTATTATATTTACTTTAAAGATACAATTTCTTTTTGGTTTTCCTGTACATTCTTGATTTCATATATTACCTTTCAATCGAGTAAGACTAGTTGAGCTGCAATTTGAAAAAATTATAGAACTAAATTCCCACTGCCGTCCGCTGTCTGTCAGCGTGTCCTTCCTTAATCTCGAGAACGGAGTTAGATAGATGAAAGCCGAAACCAGGTATGGAAAGCTAACCGGAAGAAGGTCCCGATTAACTATATAAGAACATATTTCAATTTAAAACTTTTCCCCCTGAAAGGAGTTAGATGACCTGCACTCTATTGCTAGCAGGGAAAGTATAATGTACAGGAGAAGCCACTACTAATTTGAGATGGAGAGCATATTTTAAATTAAATAAATTAAAAATATGATTAAAACTTGCAGCCCGGCATTGTGACGATTTCGCAATAAATAATTGCTCGTTTACTGTATTTTCAAAACGAGAAATATTATCCAGTTATACTCGGGATTGGGATATGTATTTACAGTAAGTTTTAAAATTGTATTTTATTGCTAAGAAATTTTAAGTTATACAGTAACTTATTTGTTTTGTTATTGTTACTTTTTAGTGTTTGGTAGTAATACTGCTGATGAGGGGCATGCTAGCCCGAAACACGTATAATATGTGTACAGAAATTATTACTACACACCTGTAGTAATAATTGTGATATAATAAAGAAATTTTGTTCTTTCCTGAACTAACTCTCATTACTGTGCCAATCTTTAAACACCAGTATAAAGTCCTATTAATAAGTAAAGTCCAAGTAGACAATTAACAATAATATTAGAATTTAAGGATAGTAAGGCTTTTACAATTATTCTTTTTAGTCTTTGTTTCTTTGGTAATGTTAAATTCTTTAATTTTTTTTAGTTTAAACGCTAGTTGAGACAGTGTACAGCTAGGTTAATTAGGAGTATTGTAATCAATTAAGATTAGCATACTTGCAATTAATTATACTAGAGAGATACGACATCCCTTCGTACTTATCTTGTATAATTACAAAACAGATAAGTAGAAATATCTATGTTGATATAATTATCAATGACAAACGAATGGGAAAGACAGTAAATTGAAGAAGTAATGACACAAAATACCGAAACATAATCTATTCACACGTCTGCATTGAGCTGAAAGAAATCTTCATTTCTGATGAATTTTGTGGCACATCATTATGAGTTTTGTGTTTATGATGATGTACCACACGCCTGCCATTAGTGACATTTCCAATGTTGATTATAACTGACATGAATACGAATGTCCACGAATTAAATTTCAAACGTTATGTTAAAAAAGAATTTAATTCTGTGAATAAAGTATTTAAATTTGCTTGATTACATACTTTACATCTTTTCCAAAAAAAAAAAAAAAAAAAAAAAAAAAAAATAGCAAACTCGGATGACAACTATACAATAAGCATTAATACATACGATTTTATTCGTATGTCATTCGCATGTCACTCAGCTTTAGTAAAAGTGATTACTTTTGCGACAGTTAAATGAATTTAAAATTGTACAAAAGAAGATTTGTTAATAATCTCATTAAATCCTCAATAATCCAAGAGCATAATTTTAGTACCTGGATTTATTTCTCATAGCCAATGCCAAACCAATTACTGTGAGAAACGAAGATTAATTAATTGTGTTTAAATTATGGCATTTAATAACATTAAATTTGCTTGATGAATTACAGTTTTCCTACAAAGTTCTGTTTGATTTATCGGTAAATATGCCGCTCAGAAACAAACAGAACAATCAAACTTGTCATATTTATTATTTATCTCGACAAGAATGACGTAAATTGTTCGAGAAACTCGATATGATCGTTCTTTTATTAAGAAAAGCGACAACAAATTAGTAAGAAAAACCAATTAACTAATAAATTTTTCTTTCCATAAGCTGTAATTTTATTTAATACGCTGAAATTATTTTATATTTGTGTGAACACGTTATTTCAGTTCATTCAATTTTTAAAATTTTATTCACATTATTTTATTTAGTTAATTTGTTACTTTGTGTAGAATTTCTGTTAAGAAGCTAGTCACAAGCAAATTAACTTACTATTTTATTAAATTGTCTTAATATAATTTCACATTTTAAAGAGATGCCACTTAAATCAATTAAAGAAATGGCAGAAATTTTTAATCTCTTTACGCGTTTACTGTATTTGAAACAATTTCTTTGTAAACGTAAGATAACAAATACTTTAAATTTAATTATGTTTTCTCGTTTAACTTCTGAGAAGTGAGATATTAACATCAGAATATTGAATAATTTTTTAAAACTGTTTATAGCTTTTAAACAAATTCTCATGATTTCCAGACACGTTCTTTTATGAACCAAGAATGTCATTTGCTATTCTGACATCACTTGCCATATTTTGGCACTTATTAACTGGGTGAAAATGTCCTTAATTGACAGTTAAGATGTCATTTAAAAGCGATGAAAGAACATGTAATATTACTTTAAATTTTTTATATGTGAATCTTTATTGTCGATTACGTACTTCAAGAAAATATCAAAGCAAAACCTATTCTAGATTAAAACTTTGAACTTTATTACAAAATATTGTAATATCAAAAGCCCGTATGAATATATTAAAGGATATTAAATAAATGTAACCCACGCCTTTCATACTGTGAAAGCCTTTCGTTGCACATATACACAATTATTATCAGGGGAAACGGTAGTGTTTGAGTATACCTACTCGTACTTACTACTAAGCATTTTGGTCGGATGGCCGAGCGGTTAGGGTGGCAGCCTACCGCTTTAGAGGACCCGAGATAGAGTCCAAACGGTTCTAAAAATCCCGGAATTTTTCGGAGGTGGTCCTTCCAGATATGTCGGGCCTCTTCTGTCATCACTAGGCCGCACCATTGTGGTCCTGGTCGAACACATAACAGGCTTTTTAAAAATTCCTCTTGGTGCCCACAGGGCGTAAAGAGCATAAAAAAAATTAATGTTTTACAGTGACGAAAGCTATAAACATTTTCAAAATCAAAAATCTACAATAGAAATTTACAAGTTCCTGCGAATTATTTAATATTTTGTCTGTCTTTGATCGGAATTAAATCAATTAATATATGTAACATATATTAATGTGTATTAAAATGCCGCGAGCTAAATTCATATTGAAGAATTTTATAAATATTTATTTAGTGTATAAACATATATAAAATTTGCTGAAATGATTATTAATACTGAATAAATTATTATTCCGTGCAATTATAATGAATAGAGAAATACAATTAATTATTCAATTATATACAATACAGTTAATATTTTATAATATTTTAATATATATATATATATTAAAATTATTGATCAAACTTTTAAAACAATAATATTTTAGACGTTTTTACATAGGTTATTTTTGTATACTTGTATAAATCGATCGGAGCGGAAAATGTCTATAAAAAAATAATAATTTACTGAGATTGTAAATAAACAATTATTTTTTATAGACACGTTCATAAATAAATTATTTAGATATTAAAATACCATTAAAATCTACAAAGATTTTTTAAAAATATTTTAATTAATTTGTTCTCCATAAAATTTTATTGTAACTATTTACATTCATATACGAGTATAATAGAATTGATTATTATGCCTTTGTGCCCTTTATCTTAATTTAAAGTTATGTCGTTAAATATACTTATTTAATTCACCTGCAGGTGAATTAAATAAACAATATTATTTCTGATCTGTAAGACTTAATTTCTGCATCTATAAATCCAGTATAATATGTCCTGTTAACTGATAAAGTACCGGTAGACGACATAAGTTTAAATTTAAAGAGTATAATAGAAGCTTGTTAATGAAGAATCACGGGATCAGAGTAATGCCGGATTATCGCGCGATCGGTCGTGTATGAGGGAACTGACGGGTAAGGGACGGAGAAAGTTGAGAGGCAGAGAACCAGGAAGAAATACACTCCACAACGCAAGTAGCAGTTAAACAATTGTTTATTTTCCCAACCTACTTCTAAATACAAGTAAAACAAATAGACAGAGTCTAAACCACGCGCCTTTCTTAAACAGTGTTTAAAATTATGCGCGTGAAGATAAATACCTGGATCACTTGGAAGACTGGCAATCGCTGGCCGGGCCGGGTTCTCAGAGGAAAAGAGTTTCTCAATTTCACTGTTGAAGATTAAAGTTCTTGGTCAAGTGAAGATATTCTCTGAGCTCAGGATCGGCCTTAGGAGGTGCGAGGCCCAATTGGAAACAATTTTTGTGAGCTCCAAGTAGGGAAAGCAATCAAAATATGCATTTAAAAAATGCTTGCGAGTTAATAAACCAAACAAGATTTTAATATAAAATTGCATACACGTAAGCCTACAAGTAACTAACAAAATTTGTACATCACCTCTGAAAAGTACATAGCCACAATACCACTAGCTTTAGTGACTACGAAATGATTTATTTGGTTGCAATTTGAAAAAACTATAGACCTATAAATTCCCACTGTCTGTCTTTCCTTAATCTCGAGAATGGTATCAGTTAGATGAAATCTGAGACCGGATATAAAAATATTAGGGGCATAAAACCCCCCGATTAACTATGTATGAACTTCCGATTCAAATCAGAAGTCACGTTATCTCAATTAAAACATTTTCCCCTGCGAGATGTTAGATAGATGACCGGCACGACTCTATTGTTAAAGGAAAAACATGATGTACAAGAATAAGCTACTACTAATTTGAAGTGGAGAGCGTATATTTTAAGTGAAATAAATTAAAAATTAAAAATGTGAAATAAAATTTCAACCCGGTATTGTGACTTCATATTTCAGATATATAGTTTATAACTTGAGCACTTACCTCATTTTATGAATCCGTGAAACAAAATTAATCAGCTCTATAAGATCCAGTCAACTGTGTTTATTCTCAACGGAAGGGAAACTGGCACCATGCGATGTAAACAAACGTATATATGATGCCCCTCTAGAAAATTTGGTCAGTCGCCATGCCAAATAAGACGCTTTATAACAATGTGGCGTGAACACGAGGAAACTGAGGTTCTGTCCCCGACCCCTTTTGTAAAATTTAAATATTTGAATTCTGAATATAAGCCTATCGAATAGAATCGGAGAATTTCGCCAAATCTAAGCCATCGCAATGTGTTAGCAAATTCTTCTATTACGAAGGCCACGTGCAACCAATCTATTAAAGTCAGGCCTAAGTAAGTCTAAAATCTATAGGTAGCCAAGAAAACGTGTGATTGGGTGGTTTTATTTTTCTTTCGTTCGTGTTTTAATCCTTTTTTCCCTATAATTAAATGTCGGGCACAATCGTCACCGCTTTCGGGGAAATTTGCCAACATATAACCAAAGCCCCTTTTTTTACTTCATGTTGTTGTGTATACTTGACAAGCCGAAAGTAGATTACAATCTAGTGCGGGGTCCCTTTGGCGCGGGGTCCAATTGGGAGCAATCGGTTCAATCGGCTTAAAACCAACCCTGATTGAGCTGGATGCAGACAGGTCCCCTTTCCTTGGTACTTGAACAGTCTTGTTTATAGGGGTCGATCACAAATCGATTCCAAAATCAACGGTTCTCTAGTACGGAGAGGCAAAGGACAGGCAAGTAAGGCGGGCGACCAAGATCAGCGGCGGAGTACTGTGGTGAACGGTCACAATGGAAACACAAACGGACGAATTCTCTGTGACCTTCTCTCAGCTTTTTTTTATTTGTGATCTTGCACCCCTCCATTCTCATGCTCAAATTTGGTGAAGTTGTGCAGGGAGCTGGCTGTTAGTCCAATCCCTGATTTTTGGCGAAATTTCCTTCGATGAGTAAGTTTTGCCGGAAGATGTGTCACTTACGAAAGAAATGTTATTTGTGATATTTGTTATCTCAGGCTTAAATAAATTTTTTTTTCTTTTTACATAAATATTAAATAATTAAAACAGCCTAAGTCGCCAAAAATGCTAAACCAGGATTCTCACATAGTACTGTGTTAAGATTAATTGAAACCCTGCAAAAACATTAATGAATATGTTATTGCATAAAACCAATATTTGCAATGATCCGTGTAATATAATTTTTATTTTGTAAACATGTATTGTACACACACGATTCCCAAAATCCACGTATGTGCGAAATACTAGCACATGCCGGATTATTACTAGACAATTCCGAATTACCAGTTACTCTTCAGAGGATGCAAAAATATTACATTTTGGACTATCGGATGCCGGAGTTTTTATACCGTATGTTAAAATAATTGACTTTGAACAATCTTCACAAGTCATTTTACACAATTTCAATAAAAAATAAGAATAATTGAATTTATTTTTAAAAATCTTTCACAAGAACCTGATATAAAATGATATGAATGTTCTTATATTTAAGATGAAGTTTCGAGCATCAATATTGCAACTAAAATTATTTAGATGTATGTTTAAATATAAATTATTTATTATTTTATATGTTAAAACATCTATAACAAAAATATCACAAGTTTCTATATATAATTTTCTTCCTCTCTTTTATATATTAAAATATAAAATAACTTATGGGACTTTCTCTTGTTGACTACTATCCAAATTGTAATTTTTAAAGTAATTTTCAAACTGTAGGAATTCAGAACTAAAAATTATGTACATGTGCATAGTTACTTGTATAAGAACTATACGAATACAGATATATGTAAAAAGAAAATATAAATTTATATTTAAATTATGAATCTGATTATAAATAATGCGTAAACCCATGAATAAATATTTATATTCTTACATCATATTTATAGAAGTGTCTATTTGGTTCTCGTGAAAAATGCCAATGTTTATTCTATAATAATAAAACTGTTTTTAATGAAAAAATTAATTTTAATATTAATAAATTTAACCAGAAAGTTTATTAATCGAAAGAGTCGCCATTTAAAAAAATAACGTTTTGCAAAAATGGCTGTATTATACGATGTCATATTTAAAAAATTATAATTTCTTATTACGTTTTTTCCAAGCTCATCAATGGTTCTCACAGGAGAAAGACGGGGCCCGAAATATCCAAGACCTATCGCCAAGAAAAATTCTTGGGGTTCATTCGAATAGAATCCAGCTATCTATGGAAGAAATATAAAATGGATACTTATTATATGTATCCAATAGATTGATTGAACAAAGCAAGCCAACACTTGGGCGATCTGTCAAGGTGGTGTTCCTCCCGAGAGAGCTTTCTATGGTAAACTGGTCCCTATTTAGGCATTGAACATGAAGAAAACCAGGAAAAAGCAGTGTTCATGGATTTTATCCACTCGATCAATGGTGGGTACATATATATAATTTTAGATTTACTAATTTTGAAAATAATAAAATTTGGTAAATTATCCATTACATAATAATTAATAATTACACGCAAGTTTAATATTATTGCAATTAACTTTAGATTTTATTTGTTGAATATCTAGGTGTATATTTTAGTTTGCTTGTCCTGTACGACGCCGAAAATGAATAAAAAGTTTAAACAAATGAGAAAACAAATAGGCTTTCTAATTCTATTGACTTTATGAAACTTATTTATAAAGAATTATTAATAAATGACAAGAATTTTCAACCTCTTACGTCAGTTAACTTCGGACTGTAGATAACTATAAATAGGATCTTTGAATTATTAGTTTAACGCAATTATATTTAAATTATATGTTTCTATATTCCGCATATAAATTTACCAAGCTTTTGGCTCTATATAAAGGCCTGAACAGCTTTCAATGATCATCCGAATATTGTATATTTTATGTAATGTAATACCATTTAAATATTAGCAAAGGAATTCAAATAAGAAAACGTTTTATATTATATTATACTTTGTATATTAAAGCACCATGTTATGATATTGATTATATATATCTTACGAGGTTATTTATTGTTATTAAAGATGAAATCTTTCGTGAATCACATATTAAACTAGAGTAACGTTATGTATTTTATGACATGTTATAGACATATAATACACAACACAACGACGATGTCAAACGTAGCGTTATCGCCGAGTGCTCATTGGATACGCACGTATTACGATGGAAATAGTGCTCATATTCATAACAGCGATAGCATCAATAATACAAACAATCTGACAAAGCAATTTCTTTTCCTTCATAAATTTTCGCTGACGTGTCGAAGACGATGTGAATGACTTTATCAACATGAATCTGACTGTATGTCACAGATATACATTTAGTGAAACATTTTTACAAAATGGAATTTATTGATTTTTTTTTCTAAATTTTCATTTATTAATAAACTTCAGTAATATTTTTACCAGTGTTAAAGAAGATTTATGCTGTTCTCTTAACGTCTATACTTCTATTAGGATGACAATACAATATTAATATTAATACACTGTAACATAATATTAATAAAAATTACATTGCGTAGAGAACAGTACATTAAGCACGTATATATTTATATCTGAAGTTTATATATAAACATTACTGCAAAGGCGAGGATCCACGGAGCTACAGAGACTTAAACCCCCATTGACACACACAAAAAAAAACATTAAAATTTATATTTTCGAGCTTCAAAACGTTGTTTTTGAGAACATTTATGATATCAAATGTGATAAATCGGATCATACGAAATACAAACATCGTATACATGTTAACAAAAGAAATTTATAATTTAGCTCTTTATTCCCCTTTGGATTCTTCTGGATCCGCTACTGTTACTGCACACAACATTCCCACTATATGCATGCAATTTTTTATATAGTTATTATTAAATAAGGCGTAAACAACTTTGATAAATTTATTTATAAATATTATATTTACAACCATACCATAATATCTAATACGGCTGTAATGAATACATGTATCTTCATATATATAATTCTTTATTAAATGAATTAAATATATACACTTATAAAGACAAGAAAACTGTGTATATTTAAGTTTTATTAATATAATAAATAAAAATTATTTATAATTGTTACATTAAACTTTAAAAAAACACTAATTTTTCTGCCTGTCAGAGATTATTTTTTATTATAGAACTAGTCTAAAAATATTATCATCACGTTTTTGAAATAAAAAAAATTCCTTTTTCTTTTTTAATCAAACAAAAAAAAAGTGTCTTCTCATAGCTTGGCTTTCTCTGTCAAGCATTGTTTGAAACGAAATACAGCTAGCTTAATGAGAAAAACCTATCATTGTACACCAAATAAAGACAAATAATAACAAGTCAATTACGATAAAATTGGTTTTTTCACATCGAAAGCAAATACATTGAACTGAAAAATTTTTTAAAAATTACAAATTCAATACGCTTAAATTACAAATTACAAATTAATAAATTTATACTGTTACTATTAGTTACGTCGAATACATTGTTAAATATTTATAAAAAACGTTTAATGATGTAACCAATACGTTTTTAATATTCAGATAACTTATTTTATATAGGTCTATTAATAATATTACACATGTAAAAAAATGAAATTTCCTTTGTCTTCAAACATCAGTCTAGCTTACTATAATGTTTCAACCAATATATATATATTATTTTTAGTGCGTCTTCAAAATAAATTTTAACCTATACAATTCGAAATAACAATATATTTTCTACGCAAAACATTTCTTCTCGTAACAATTCATTTATATTAAAAAATCTACAAAGAGGTTTGCTGTATGAAATCGCTTTTATGATCGAAAAATACTTTAAAAAAACTGAAAATTTTCTTTTAAAATGAAATTGTTTTTCCGCTCAGTTTAAGAATTCAACAATAACGTTTTTAAGACTAGTCGTAAGGACGAAAAATACTGTGTAATATATCAGGAAAGGTCAATATTTTTATCATTCATCGATGTTGGAAACTCAAAAATAAGTACAATATTTAAAAAAAAATCAAAAATACCAAATTGCTTGCTGTACTGTACATAGGGTACACGCATAATTAACTAATTTCTTAAATACTACAACACTAAAAAAATCATGTCATTTTGCCAGAATATTTATTCTCAAAGTCACATTTTGAATACAAAATAATATTAAATGAATAATAAATTTATAAAAATTTGAGTGAAATGCAAAAATAGTATAATCAATACTTAAAACTGCAATTTTCTTTGAACTGAATGAAACTTTAAACATGTTATGAGTAATTTATTTCTGTTATAAACTACAAATAGTTGATTACCATTACTGATATCACTTCTAAGCTCATATATAATTAACGATTTAAACATCAAGCGAATGCGTATCTTATTGATCGAAATTTACAATTTTGTTTGTATTGATCTGTAAACAATTATCCAAAAATGTCGCAAGAGCGGCAATTCTGTGTGTTGCATGCAATTTATGTAACAGAAGTTATATAAATTTTAACACATGTGAATGTACTTTACAATCTAAATTCTGTTTATATAACTGAATTCAATCTAATCTAATATACCGTCCATTTGATCGACTATTATACTCTACGTAGAGTTATATAATTATCGAAAATTGGCCATTTATTATGTGATATTGTTATGTAATGTAAATATCTTAATGATTAATTAATTAAAATCATTCGTTTCCACAAGGAAAATGAAAAAGATGCCCTTTCTTATTGGGGTTCTTTATCAGAATTTAATTTGTATATACTGTATATAATATACACATTACAATTTGTGACTGTTATCTATTTTAATGATAATATTTTGTGAACATTTTGGTAAAAAATAATAGCATTATCCTTTTCTTTTTGATCAAATATAGAAAAATTCTGTAAATTTGTAGTGCTATTTTCATTAACATCAAAGCAAGTAAATTAAGTAGTTGAAATAAAAGTTACATTTCTGGAGAATTCACTTTTCAAACATATTTTTTTTTTTTTACTTGAAATTATATTACCGAGATAGAAAATTCAGCAACGAGTTGCTTAACTTTCCCAGCAAGTCCTAAACATGCGTGTAGCGCCATCTATTATGAGATTTTTTATTTAAAAACTTTATATAATTTTAATTATTATAAAATGACAAAAAGCTTAATTTTGAGGGTAGAGATGAGTTTTATAAAAAAATTTTAAATGCTAATAACGAGGAAAATCGTCACTAAATCCGATCCACTCGAGATATGACATATGACCCGTCTCAATCTTCCCATTCTCTCGACCTTTAACCACCAAAATTTAATAGCATCAATCCCTTAAACACCAAACCTCCCTGCATAGTTTCAATTTTCAACAAAAGGTACATGATTAAGCTACAAAGTGGGTGAACGAAATCGTGCTTCTCACACACTAACATCCATACATACAGAAAAAAATCCCCAAATTTTTTGTATTTCTGGACCCCTGAGTCCAAAAATGTAACAATCTTGGGAGTCACTTTTTGACCGATTGCCATGTTTTCCCTCTGTTATATATACATAACAGCCGGGAAAGTAATATTTGTATGATATTTCTTATAAATATAAACCACGCATACTGCCGTACATAAGGCATTACATATTTATTACATTCAAAAAATAGTTCTGTAGTCTTTTCACCTTGTTTTGTTTTTCACCAGATATTGTTTGGTAATAGGCACGACTCTCGCATCATCGGTGATTAAATTGTCGACGAAGTTTAGCATAATTACTCATTTATGTAGATTGCTATCGCGGATTATTATTATTATTATTATTTAAGAAACATTAAACAGTTCAAACTTTAATTAAGTGTTTATTATGTATTTTCTGACGATAAAATTTTTATATTCAATTAACATAACATTCTACGTATTTTATTCATATATATAATAATAGAGAATTAGTAACGTCATAATATTATCAGTATTAGTGTACATCGATATGGATTGAATAGAATAAGGCAACACAACGCTTTTATGGATCCTTCCCGAGAGGACTTTCCATCCGAAACTCGCCCTACGCGGGTGTTAGGATACATGAAACCCCGAAAACCTCGCGTCTAGTCCGTTGGTCGGGTGCGAACCCGCGACCAGTGTTTCGTTGTTTTATCCACTCGCCACTGGTGGACAATAATCAGTCTGAGTTATGAATTTTTTAAAATTTATTTTAATTTTTGACTCTTCTGTTCTATGGGCACAAAAGATCTTTGAATCATACCCAACACGAGTTCTGCGTAGACCCATAATGAGGGCAGCTAGGTATTGAGGGATGGGATCCGTATAGCTGCCATTTCTGAACCGCCTTCGAATCGAATCCGGATTCTCCAAAGCTTTCAAAGCGACAGATAGAGATACCTTTATCGAATGATTCAACTGATAAATATATATAAACCTGATTCATTATTAAACAATATTAAAACAAGTCTTCGAAATCTTTAAATTAACGCAATCATCTATGTTTGTTTATTTGTATGTGGCAACGTGGCTCTTCGGCGATTTGCCAAAGGGGAGTGCCTCTTGGAATGACTTTCTGAGGAACTGGGCTCTATTTAGGCATTACTGACATGTAGAAAACCCAGTAAACTCCACGTGGTCAGCCCGCGAACCCACGACCAATTACCAGTGATTTTATTCACTTGGCCACTAGTTCATTAATATGATTTTGTCTGAAACGCAATTCTGTAAGCAAATTATAATTATAAAGAATTCAACTTCTCAAAAATAGTGTTTTTTTAATAGGAATGTTTTTTGTTAAAATTTATTAAAATTAATCATCAATAACGAAAAAGCTATTTGTATTTTAAAAGCATTGCATCTATATTGAAAACCAAAAAATGGCATTCTCTTACAATAAAAATACAAAGAAAAAGTTTAAGCTTGTGTAAATATTTCAAAATGTAATAACAAAATTTAAACAATAATAAATAACAGAAAGTTATAAAAAAAATAAATAATCATTTAGTAATTTTTATACTTGTATAGAAACGTGATTTTTCAAAGTTTAAGATCTTTTCAAGTATTCAAATTATCGTTTTTATTTTTTGTGAAGAAAGTTATATTTCGTTTGTAAAAATTAACTTGTTAATTTTTACAAATCAAATACACGTGTATACACACAAAACTTCTTCTGCACATAAATTAGAATAAATAAATATTATCAATACTGATAAATAGTCTGCGGGGTTCGTAAATATTGATAAAAGCGTTATCCATAGAAATTTTTATCTTAAGAAAACTCAGAAAAACAATGAAAAACCCAGAAAAATTCTCGCCTATTTACGACTAAAATTCTTTATGTAGATAGCTGTATAACAAATTTTAATGAATATTTTTGTATAATTCCAACTATTGTAGAAAATAAGTTTTAATTGCTTTTTGGCCAAATAATTTTTTATATCTTTTCTCGTGGAATAATCTTTTGATATTATGTATTGACTATAAATAAGTATTGTTATCGAGTAGAGATTCGATATTTATAAATAAGAAAATTAAATTTATAGCCAAATGGTTTCACATTTCTTATATTATTTATACTTTCTTTCATTAAAAATAAACCAGTTGCTTAACTTTCCCGACATTTAAAGTTTTGGTGGCGCCATCTGTTATCATATTTTATTAAAAAGCTTTTTATATTTTTAACTATTATAAAATAGCAAAAAGTTTAATTTTTATGGTAGGGATGGGTTTTATAAAAATTGTAAATGCTAATAACGAGTAAAATCGTCATTAAGTCCGATCCTACTGGAGATACACACAACCCCCATTATCTCCTCACCCCTTTGACCATTGACCACCAAAATTTGATAGCATCAATCCCCCTAATAAACAAACCTCAATGCAAAATTTCAGAAAATTTCGACAAAAATCACAGGAGTTATTAAGCTTCAAACAGGGGGGACACCTTTTCAAACAGGGTGCACCCCGCACACTAACATGCATACATACAGGAATTACCCTCGAATTTTTTTTTTCTTTTTTTTTGCATTTCTCGACGTCTCAAGGTGTCCTAAGTTAAAAAATGTAAAAATCTGGGGGTCATTTTTTGCCGGATCTCCATACTTTCCCTCTGCTATAACAGCCAGGAAAGTAAAAATTACCATTTCAATGACAAAAATTATATTCTTACACTATGTTTTCAAAATAATTTATTTATTTATAAATTCTTATATATAATTATATTGTTCTTATAAGTTATGTGTTGTTTATTAGTTCAAATATTTAATAGTTTTCAAATACAGTAGTACAATAACATTCTTTCATTCTGCAATATTCATGTACACGTTTCAATAAATAAATAATTTTTATTAATTTAGCTAACGTTAAAATAATTTTAATTTTAGTTGAAATAATAATAAAATTGTATTATTAAATTAAAATACGGTCAAACCTGTGAACAACGGCCACTGACGAGAACAATAGTACATATAGTGGCACTCTTTTTTAGGAAAAATTCCGTTTATTATCATATGAATTTTTGTTTTAATTATTATTTGAATCATTTCAAGCATTAAAAATAAATTATTATGAGTTTTATTTTAAAATAAACATCAATTATTAATATACAACTTATTTACACACTATTTTCATTTCTTCTTAATGTATGAATGCCATTTGTATGTTATAATATAAATAACTGTAAGTGAAATAATTTATTTAAATTTTAAACATATTAAATGTAGCCTTACATAAAATTATTCTGGTAAAAATTGTATCCCATATTTATTTTAATATGACAATAATTATTTTCTTATATGACATAGAAGTATTTTTAAAACGAAAATAGTTTCTTGGAAAACGAAAATATACATATTATATAACTATTACTTTATTTTACAGGAAAATATTTGATGTAATTTTACGTAAAAATGAATTTTATCGCTGTTAAGCCAATTATTTATGATGATTATCTTCGATAAAAGAAGAAAATGATAAAATCTACGTGCAAATTCTTAAGTTTAGAAAGTAATAAACTTTTTATGAAACCGCTGCTAGATTACAAGGTAATTTACGTTTCTCTTTGCATTAAATCATTTTTATAACATGAAGATAATATAAATAAAATAAATAAGACATTTAAATGAGAAATATTTTACACTGAAAATTGATTCAAATACTGTACAACATTGTGTAAATGTTAACAAAATTAATTTTTTAGTAGTACTTTTTGAATGCAAAATAAAATTATTCTCTCTATTTACATAATATTTTCCTTCCAATTTCTGTTTATATAGCTTCATATTAAAACACAAATACAAACAATTTTTAAGTCCTCGTTTTTATCAGTTTAATCCAGCTCATGTCGTTGCATTCTCTTGTTTCATTTACAATTGGCCTAAATTACCATACAAAAGATTTAATCGTCAAACTCTATAATGTCTGCTTTCATTTAATTCTGGAGAATCTTCATCCCAGAATTAGAATATTGAGTTAAATGAAGTAATTATTACAAGTTTTTCCTTTATCATTTTTACATTTTTCTTTGAACAATTTTAAAATATTATTTTTAACTCTTTTAGTAAAAAATAAAACATAATTTTACCAATATTTTTCAAAACGAGTTTTTGAAATATTACAGAAATATTTAAGTATTTTACTCGAATAATAGTTTCGAGATAATGATAACATCTTTAGCTGTGACCTACAAGTGACCAATGGATAGCATCAACAAAGAATACCAGTCGCGGGTTCACGCCTGACCAAAGAGCTGGACGAATGACGTTTAACGGGTTTTCTTCAAGTGTCTAGTACCTAAATAGCTGCCAGTCTCCTATAAAAAAATCCTCCCGGGAGGCATCCCTCTCGGCAGATCATCCTTGTGTTGAGTTACCCTATCCCATCAATCCAATTCAATTTTCAGTTAGTAAAACACCGAATAAACGTAAAAGTATTTTATCTTTCTTGAGCGATTATCTTGCCTTTACTTCCTTTATATCTACAATATTGCTATATTACAAAATACATTAAAGGAATTAGCTTATTTCGTTAAGAGCAGTCACTTCTAATTGTAACAAACCGAATCAATTACGATCATTTTGTTATGATCGTAAGTGAATAAATCAGTCTCTTTAGTTTAATGAGACAAACAGATTCACTGTAATAATTAACATTTAACATTAAATTTTTATTGACTATATTTATAAAACTTTCAAGATTGAAATTTTAAAAAATGTTAACAATAATTTAACTTTAATTAATAAATTTATAATTAATAATTTTATGAAATAAAAAGACCTTACAATTTTAAAAGTCATATAGTAGAAGCACTGAAATTAAATATCTCAAATATCTTAAATACTTAAACATAAATCAAACATAAATAACTATCAATAATATAAACATAACATATACTATATATCAAATTAAAACAGGCCTGTAAACTCTTCTTTATCCAGAACCTTTACAGAATACTTGAGGAATAGTCGATTGGTGCAATTTTAAAAATAGCCTAGATCAATAATTTTTGTCAGTAACAGTTATTATG
Source organism: Centruroides vittatus (assembly GCF_030686945.1). NCBI lineage: Eukaryota > Metazoa > Arthropoda > Arachnida > Scorpiones > Buthidae > Centruroides > Centruroides vittatus. The sequence continues at coordinate 793,856 of NW_027122708.1, read as the reverse complement.
CTATTTTATCAAAATTCGTTCAATTGATCGAATAATATTTGTAAAAAGAACGGATAAATGAAGACGTTAAGGCAAGTATCCGAAGTTGAAGATACTAAACAGTAAATGCATTAAAATTATTAACTTATTTGCGGATTTTGTAATAAAAATTACGTTTAACAATTTTATAAAATGAAATACGAGTAATTATACTCTTATTTTATATTGATATTATATACTTTCAACGTGAAACAAAGGATCTATAATAAAATACGTTAGGGTAGCCGAGTGGTCTAAGGCGTTAGTTTCAGGTACAGTCTCTTTTTTGGGTTATGGGTTCGAATCCCGCCATTGTTTAGAGGCCTAGCGGCTAAGGTAACAGCTTACCGCTCTGGGGAATCAGGGATAAAATTCCGACGGGTCGAAAAATACCCTCTTTCGTCCGGATATGTCGGGACTTCTTCTTCACTACCTGGCCGAATTCATGATGGGCATGCTAAAAAGTCCCTTTTAGTGTCCACAGGGAGGAAAAGATTAAAAATAAATATATGACACATATATGTCAATTACAATCTCAACAAAGAAGAAAATAGTAAAGACTAATTAGATAATGACGACATTTTTGGATCAGCTCTAATCTAAGAAAATTCAATATACTAAATAGAAGACTGAGTAAGTGCTCCCAAAATGCGAAAATGCCATTTCACAATAGTTAGTGCTCTAGAAACAAAATTGAATATTTTAAATATTTTTATACGTATTATTTAAAAACATCTTATATATAATTTTGATGTTATTCAAAAACCTATCAATGTATTGTTTATACCTGTGAATTTTCGTGTACTATAGTTCTAAGTTTGTTTGTTTTATAACAACATAACACCTGGGCGATCTGCGTAGGGGAGATGCCTTCCGGCAGATCTTTTTAAGGAAAACTGGCTTTTATAAATATGAAGAAAACCCGGAAGACTCCATGTGGCCAGCCCGTACTTGTGAGGCGCGAACCCACGATCGAACTCCCAGTGTTCCGAGAACAGAACCACTTGGTCACTGGTGGGCACTATAGTACCATACTAAGACCGATAAACTAAAATTTAGATTTTACAATATATTTCGTAATAACATAAAATGTCACATTAAAGCATTATTTTAAATTGATCTAGTAATAGTCTCTTTAATCCGAAAAAATTGACGGTAGACTGCCTCACAGCTTAACAGGTTCAAACTCCTTTATTGCCTTTTTACAAATGCATTTCGGATCAGTATTATTCTCTCTGACCCCTCTTCAGTGCATACACTCCTTTTACACGTATACAGTACTTTCGGCTCTGTTCACATTGCCTTAAAAATTACGGTGAACAGAACCGAAAGTAAAAGGAGTGTATGAAGAATTTAAGCACTGAAGAGGGGTCAGAGAGAATAATACTGATCCGAAATGCATTTGTAAAAAGGCAATAAAGGAGTTTGAACCTGTTAAGCTGAGGCAGTCTACCGTCAATTTTTTCGGATTAAAGAGACTATTACTAGATCAACATATAATACAGCTACCCTAGAAAATTTAATTATTTTAAATGATCAATGAGAATTTCACATTCCAGTTATATATGGATTTATATGTTCTCGTTATAAACACATTTCTTTAAGAGGGTCGGATAGCCGAGTCTGTTATTTGACTATGGGGGAAGCAGATCGAATTTCGGCGAGCAACACTTAAAACTTTTCATCGGCGATCTGTCTCGGATATATTGGGTTTTGTCCCCGTAGTAGCCTGCTCTATTCACACTGCAAATGAGAAATATTATAGAGGTTCAATTACGGTCTGTTACATGGGCGTCGCCAGAGGGGGGCAGAGGGGAGTTGCCCCTCCCTAGACATGCGAAAAAAATTATTTAAATGCTAAGTCATTTATTGCCCGATTTATAATTCCCGCGCGAAAAACCCAAGATTATGTTTTAATTAAAATAATCTTCTTAAGCTTAAAATTTATAAATCGTTTTTATTTTACCTATATACAATTCATATCCTCTATCAATTTATATCATCTTGCCCCCCCTGGCCCATTGGCTGGCGACGCCCTTGGTCTGTTGTTGAACACTTCATCGTCTTCAAGTTTTACGCCTTCGGAATAGGTATCACATTTCAGTATCCCTTGCATTTTTAAGCTCTCTGTATAGCATAAGTATCTTGTGTAAATAAAACGTTTGTTACTCGCAGCGCTAAAAGTTCCACAATGGCGAGTTTTGGTACTAATTTCTTGTTTTTTTTATGGAAATGTCTTTCGAATGTCATCACCATACTAAATTTGGTTGCATTTAGACTGTTAAATCCTCCTCTAGACAACGTACTTTAATTACGATTACTCTATGTTAAGTACTCTATATTAAGTACAGTACATTAGGTATCGGATGTTTAAATATATGAGAATGCTCGAAGCTTCCATTTTTTCTAGAGATTTTACTAACAAAATCGAGAAACGATATGTCAATTTTGAATGCACTAGTAAGTACTGTATAATATATCTATTATACGGCAGGATGGCCGAGCGGTTAAAGTAGCAGACTACCGCTCTGTGGATCACGAATCCAATCCGGACGAGTCGAAAAAACTCTAGCAATTTTTCGGGGGTAGTCCAATCAGATATGTCGGGTCTCGTCCATCGCCCACTCGACCGTTCCATTGTTGGTATGGCCGAATTCATAAGCAGGGATGAGGAGTCGGAGGTAAAATACCGACTCGGGGAGTCAGGTATTTTTTAAAATCGACTCCTGATTCTTTTCACTAATGCATTACGAGTAAGTTATTATTTGTTAAGTTATGACAACGCAACACTAGGGCGATCTGCCCTATAAAAAAAAGAACTTTATTAAATTTTTATTATTTTATATATAATAATAATAATACACGAATATTTAACACTATACATAATTATATTAACAATGAGGTAAAAAGCTTAACACTAAAAAGATTGAAAGAAGTTTAATGAAGGAGAATTTGTTCTAAAAAACAAGACTAGCCTCCATTATCTTCCTCTTTCAAGTTAGCGCAAGTGAGATTTGATTAAACACAGAGCTAAAAATAATCGTTCAACACTGACTTGAGTAGGAGACAGGGCAATAACAACACGGGCTGCATTTTGTATTATTATAAAATCAAAAATAACGGCATTAACGTCTTTTAAATACTTTTAAATTTTTTAAACGTTAATTAACGTAAGGAGTCGGGAGTCGGGAGTCGACAAGTTTTTCGATTCTTGACTCCGACTCCCATAAAAAGATTCGACTCCCCGACTCCGACTGTCCATCCCTGTTCATAATTTCTAAAAAGGCCCTCTTATTGCTTCAGGGTGGAAAGAGCCAAAAGTAAAAAAAAATATATATATAATATTTCAATTAATCACTTGCAAACTGATAAAATTTCAATTAAATGCTACAAATGAATTATTATTATTATTCTCTATAAATAAACGAATTATTCGACACAGAATATATTTTCTATGAAAATACATACATTTTATATCTTCAAATCAGTTTACATTCAACAGATAACACTACATATCGAATAGATTTTCGATGGTTTAGATTGATGCGCTCGCATTGAGACGAAATGTATTGACTTTATATAAGCCTATGTTAAATTTAGTCAATGTCTGTGTAGAAAATAAATTTATTTTACTTCCATTTAAGCGGTTTTAATACCGTGATGTATCAACTAAAGAGAAAAAAAAATGTTATTGCATCAATAATTTTGTTAAATATTTTATTTCTAATATCATTCGCGAAACACGATAAATGACAAGTGCATATTTATCGAAAATAAATATGCACGTCTGATAAATTATGGCTTTTTTAAACTATAACTAATAATATTCACACAATTTAAAGATTATTTCGCACAAACATCATTAAAAATTTATGTTACAATGTATTTATATTTATTACTTTTTCAAATAATGTACTTCTAATATTTACATTGCACATATATTTCTTTTGAATCATTTTTTTAGTTTTGAAAATTTAGAATAGCTGAAAAATTTCAAGTTATGAATATTTAATTACTTTTTTAAAAAGTTCTACTTTTTAGAATATCTTAATAACATTTAAAAAATTATATTGTAAAAATCTACAATGGCCATAAATAAATTATGAACTTTCATAACAATAGGTTTTTATTGAGACTCTTTTCGCCTTATGGGCCTTGTTTTAGGTCCATCGAGGATTCAACAAGGCCCACAATAAGTGGTTTCGACTGATCGTATTTGATCCCGGGTGCTCCAGTGCTAAAGGCTGACCTCTTCAATTCGGCCGGGAGTTACAATTGATTGTGTGTTATTTTTTATTATAATTTAAATAACTTTTTATTTTTGAATTAACCTTGAATCGTTTATATAATATACATCATTATTATAATAATGTATTATAACGTAAATAATTGTGTAATGATATATATTATACAATATTCAACAATGTTAATACGGCATTAATTAAAATTTATGTACGAGAGATCGCTCCTTATATTTAATACAATTTAAAATTACCTAATATTTTCAATATTATGTAGAATTTTAAACACATTTACAAGATTTATATTTAAATAACATTTCGTTGTTTACATAATTTATTTTAGAGTTTCAAATTTCATAGAAATTAAATTTCGTATATACCTAATTACTGTTTAGATCATTGTTTGTTCAGAGTTCTTAACAAAGTGAATGTAACGTTACTTTTGTTATTGGATAGGATCGGTTTCCAATTTCCACTCGATACAGTTGTTATTTTTGGATATCCCATTATATCCATCTAACAATATCATTAACTCATTATATAGAGCGTCATTAATCACTGATATTATGATACTGATATATCCGTAGAAGATCTTTCGGAATTCGATTGTTATTCTACTTGCTCTTTGATTTAATTACGCTTTTAATTCTCTTCACAGTAATGTGGTTTTCCATGTCTGACTTCTTTAATCGTCGTATTAAAACAATATATTTGCCCCATTTACTGGGTCTTCGTTAATGTTTATGGTTTTCTATTTAGAGAATCGTTATACCGCGCTTCTACTCGGACCGGCAATTCATTTTTTAAAGAGTTAAAATCACATTAAATCGGGCGATCGAGCTTTATTTTTTCCACAAATACTATTTATTTAATTGTTTATCAATCGATGGATAATAGAAAAAAACTAATCGGAAGTAGGATTAAACGAAATCCTTAAGAAAATAAAAGTAGAATCCTTTGATATCTATTTAGAAAAAAAGAATAAAGAATGTCCGTCGACGTGTAATTAAGATATAAACTCAGATTTCGGGAATATTGAAAAAAAAATACGAAGTTTTTAAGACGTAAAAAAGACTAGAATCAAATTTAAGTAAAATCATTAAAGTGTATCGAGTAAACTGAACTGTATATAAACAACTAGCAATTGGGAAATCAGATTATCAGATTCTGTTCTAACAAAAGGATTTTCTTTTGAGCTCTAATTGACTGCGAAATTGAAGATAGACCCATACTCTTTCAATTAATGATCCCTTTAATAGATTTTCGAATTTAATATTTACACAATTTCTAGAGCTGTTGTAAGCTTAAGATCTTAAATAAATATATTTCTTAAACAATTTTTAAAAAATACAAAATTTGATTTAATATATTAAACATATTTTAAAATAATTCTTTTCAAATTTAACTTATATGAAATTAAGTAAAGAATATTAAAATTTTTATTATTTAAGCATATTTATTTATATTATTGTTTTTATTATTATTAATTTTGTTTCCAAGTCAAAAAAACTTCTTATTTATAAATTATTTCTAGACAATGCATTGCTTTATAATTTCTTTTTCTCTCTCTAAAATTCGTTTAATTCAATGTTACATTACAAAAATAAAATATAAAGAGTACTATTATCATTTTATCAATCTTAAAGTTTAAGAATTAAGAATTAAAGCTATTATTAATATACAATCGAACCTCTAAATAACGATCAATGGCCGTTGTTTAAAGGTAGCTATCGTTGAGAGATGTCCGTTATCAGAGGTTCGACTGTATTAAATATTTTTATTTGATTAAATTATTAATGTAAATATTTGGTAATGTAATTAGTATATTTTCCGCATCGTTAACATTATTAAATCTTCAAAAATATACAAAAATAATGTACATTTTCAATACGTGTGTAGTTAAAAATAATAAAGCTTGAATTATATTTAAATTTAGCATTTGAATGGAATTCAAAGCTTTTGTTTCACGACAAGAATATATTAGTTTTTTAATTAAAAACCCGTCTATTTTCTTATTTTTGTCTTGTGTAATCCTATTTGAGCTGTTGATTTGTGAAGTGAAGCGAGTGTAAAAAGGAAAAGAAAAAAAGTCTTTTAATTCGGTACCCAATAGACAAGGTGTTGTGAGTGATGTTTGGTTTAAAGGCAATTGACAGTAAACTTATTAAGGACGACATTGGTGGATAAAAGAGACAAGCGACTCTGCAAATTGACTTTTGTCACTTACGACCAAGTAACTAAATGATACATCTCCACCCATTCATAAATAATCCAACTTATTTATATAGATAAAATATATTTATGGCAACGAACATGATATTATATTAAATGATTTAAAACGAAATCTTAGAGATTTTAACTGGTACTTTTATTCTTTTCATTTCAAAACTTAGTCCATAAACTTTACCTGTCATAATTTCTTGTTGAAAAGTTATCCTGGAAAGTTGTAAACTAATTATGTCAGATTGTTCGGACTAATTGTATGCAAATTTAGCTTCACATCTTTGACAGATTTGATTGGAAATTTTGCTGCTCATTGAATCACTAAGTTCCTTTATTCCCAGTTGCACAACTACAGATGACAAGACAGGAAATTTGCTATATTTCTCTTGAAGAATTTATTCATTTATAATGAAAACAACTAATTTCAGCGATAACTTTTGTTGTAGAGAATTAAAAGTTAAATATTAAGATCTTCGAAACTACAGAATATTAACTCTCCGTAGGTTTTCGAAGAGTTAATCCATTTTAATCGTTTTAACCCTTCATATTCTTTATTTTTAAACATACAATTAATATTAATAATTCTGTAAATTTCAGAAAGTAGAAGGACTCGTTTTTACTGTTTACTGATAAGTACTATAAAGTGATTCAATGTGTATGAAAAGGAGAATCGACTTAATAAATTTTAAGTTATTTTTAGAAATTTAAATAATTTCATTTTCAATTACTTTAATCGTATACATTTTACATTAAATTTATAAAAGAATTTTTAATATTTACAAATTTTCTCTCGTTTGCCGCCATCTGGAGTGGAGAATTTGAATTATAGTTGTATTATTTATTCGAGGATTGGCCTTAGACAGGGAATATATATTCTCACTAACATTACTTTTATAAGAAAGTAAGAAATTAGTAATAAAAATCATGCCTTTTTTGCAATTTGTAGCTTAGTAATTTGTAAATCAAGTAAATACAGTACATAACGAAAGCAGGCTTAGTTATTGACTACTCAGACTTGATTAATCGAATGGAAAAAGTCAAAATTTTTATGATCTAGTCTAAATTTTTACACATTACCTATTAAATAATATTCTCTGTAAATTAAAAATTCTAACAAGGCGTTCCTTGCAAGAAAACCTTAAATTGGCTTCGTAATCATAAGCTAAAAACCGTTAGGTAAGAACCGTTAAATATTGTATTCCTTAAAACATAATCAGTAAAATTTGGAATTATTTAAATATAACATTTAAATTTCAGCAGGCACGTGAATTTATTCATTGAAAGTTTATTTCGAATTCTGCCATAGCTCAACTTCAATAGAAAGAAATCAATATATGCGAGTTAATAATGCAAATGAAAACGAATGCTTTCAAAGAGTGCCATAGACTTTTGGAATGATTTCATTCTATAAACATTCATAAAATACAGTGGACCCTCGCTATGTGGGACCTTGCCATTTAAACTTCCCTTAAGTCGGACAAAATTTTAGATAAATAAATTTTTAATTTAATTTAGCAGCTCCTTCCGTGCGCGGTTTCCTTGACCGATCACATTTTATGCCTTATCGTCACGCTTATATCATATGGTGTGATTCGCACCAGATGATGTGGGTACGGGACGTCGTCCACGTTTCATTTTATCTTTGAAATTGTGAGCGAGCATCACCATTACAATAACGTAAATTTTTCCAATTCTATCTCATTTTCGGCCCACCAGTGACCAGGCGGTTCCGTTCCCTGAACGGTCGTGGGTTCGCGCCTCGCCAGAACAGGCTAGCCATGTGGAGTTTTCCGGGTTTTCTCCACGTCTGTAACGCCTGAATAGGAGAAAATTATCCTTAAAAAGACCTCCCGGAAGGCATTCCCCCTAGGCAGATCGCCCAAGTGTTGCGTTGCCATAACTTAATAAACAAACTATGCATATACTGAAAGCGTAATGTACTCTACAGTATGTACTCAAACTATAATAAAACATATGTAAATGAACTGATTTTTGTATTATATTCATTCCTGATGACATAAAAAAGAACTCCGCTAACTTTAGACGACCCTCACTTCGTTTTAGTCTGACTTAGTTGGGTTCCAATGTACAGTACTGTACATTAAAATAATTATTTTCTAAGTCTATTTGGAAAATTAAACACGAGAAACTAATAAATAATAACAACAATAACCAGAAATATCTGGAAATTATAATGTATAATATTATAAAAGTTATCTATTGATCATTTAATTAGCATTATAAATAATTTGATAATTTATTTTTTGTAATGTAATTTCATTTCGATAATTAGCTTATTATATGGAAAATTATATCATGAATTACTGTTATGAAATATATATATATATTTAAATTTTTCAATCCTGTGGGCACTAAGATCGCCAAGCCCACAATGGAAAGGCTGGGTGGTGAGGGACGGGGCCCTATAGAATTTATTATTATTTTAATATTAAATTTTTCTAGTCGCTCATTTATCATAATGTCATTCATTATTATAAATCAATGACAGTTATAAGTCTTTGAAACATTTTAATGCAGTATAATTGAGTTTACGATATACTGTGAAAACTGCTTAGGCGACCTCCTGCATTCGACGGGCATCTGTCAAAACGGGCAAAAATTTCTGGCACAAAATACTTTAAACATAGTCTTCGTATAAGTTACCCGTATTAAATGACCACCTGTGTAACGCGACCGCGGGCATCGATTTTTGGTCCGAAACAACATATAACAACTGTACTAAGCGACCACTTCCGTGAATGTATCTGGTCTAAACTATTGTTCGAACCCATCTTAACAACGTTTCCCGCTCCTAATATAATGAATTAGTCTAAACTCTTGTTCGAACCCACCTCGGGCACTTCTCCCACCTTTGAAATTAGGTGCAGATGTTAATGAATTAAGTCTAGCAACAAAGGAAATTCATTTCTGTTTGTTCGAAATTGAAAAACGAAAGATATGCGAAGAGCTGTCGTTAGAAGATCGGGTCATAAATTGAGATTATGTTCTTGAAAACTGTAGTTTTACTATACAATATTCGCATAGATAATGTACAAAAAATACATAACAAAATTTATACCAGTCGTAAAGCGAAAATTCACAGCACGCTTAGATAAAATAAAGTAAATATAAATGCACTTCTTTATACTTATGAATTATTTCGATTATGTATACAGTCTTTACCTATATTATTTTGTTATATTTGTTACTCTGTACTTTTGTTTTTCTGTATTTTAAGGCATATTTCAATGGGTTTCGTTAATTGTTCGTTGCATTGAGAGTGGCAAATATTGTCCTCGAGACATCGCCTGTATTTCAAAGTAAATAAATAAATAATTTTTATTTTATAATAATAATAATAATAATAATGTGATAAATTTATTTATAGTGTAATTATAAAGAGTAAATTATTTCATAAAATTATTCGATAAATAAATTAGTGTTATTGTCAATTTTCAAACAACATTAATGGTTACTTTCTTTACACATTTGATTTAAAATATACATACATAAATTGTATACGAATGAATAAAAGGACCTTAAAGTTTTCAACCGCTTCTATTGAAATCTTACAAAATATATCAGACAAGGTAAAAAATCTTTCATGATTCCAAGTTTCAAGCTATTCAAAATTTCAAGATAAACTGTCTAAATATTTAAAAGTTAAACTAAATAAAATTCTTTTGCACATTGAGGTTTACAGGTTTTGACAAGATATTGGGAATGTGACCCAAAAAAAAGTTAGAAAATTCGACTTTGATGCTTCTGGATTTAAAAACTGTTCTTTATACGAATAAAATCATTTAGATTTTGTAAAGCCTATTGCATATTGGAGAGTTCATGCAACTTAAAAAAGAAAACGTCACAATTCCTCGTAGAAAATGTAGTGGAAAATCGCTCGAATTGACTTCTATATATCAAAATATTTTAAAAGCGTTATTTTAGAAATGCTTTTTTTTCAGGAATTTTAAGTTATATAAAAGTTTATTTCCACATATTTTCGATTTATCGCAATGTTTTTATGGTTATCCCGTAGGTGTGCCGCAAAATAAATATAATAGCATTCTCAATATATTTCTAATCGCTTAAAATAAATTTAACTTCAGAAATAAAACATTGTGCATCGGTTGAAAATTCATTTATACTTTCTGATCTTGGATTACGAAAGTATAGCTTAATAAATATATAATTTATCGTAAAAGTTTTGGCATTAGAACACCAAAAAAGTAAAGAAAATAAATATTATAATCTTTATAATATATCAAGAGTCATAGTAAATTTTCTTATTTATTTTTTATAGTCTTGTATCAAGGACCTGTACATATATTTAAGTTCAAACAGTTATACAATAATAATTCGTACTAAAATTTGAAAAATTCTCACTGTGTGTCTGTCCTTCCTTAATCTGGAGAACGGTGTTAGATGAAAGTCGAGACCAAATTTGGAGTAGGAGACTCCGTTTAATAATACACGAACTTCCGGTTTAGACCGGAAAATCACTTGATTTCAATTCAAAGATTCTCCCCTGAAAGAAGTTACATAAATGACCTGCATGTTATCACGAAAAGTATTATGATGTAGAGTACAGCGGCAAGACACTACTAATTTGAGATCGATAATATATATTTTAAATTAAATAAATTAAGAATATGGTTAAAAACTGTGACGATGTCACAATAATAATTCCTCGTGTTTTATAATTTTATCAAACGATCATCAAATTAATTATATATATAAGACCTCGGCGGATACTAAAATCTTCCCACTACTTTCAATTAGGTAAAATTAGGTAACTAAAGTAATTCTAAGGTAATTGAGTAACAAACGACAGGATGGACGTACCTTGGTTTCCCCCCGAATCTGCCTTGAGCAGCACCCACAGTCAAAATCCTGTATAAGCCACTGTTCAGTACAGATGCAATTATCGTAGGCCTAACTATAAAATACACGTCAAAACAACGTGACATTTTCTCATTTTCAACACTTACTCTCGAATTTAATCTGGAATATTTCTACTGATATCCATTTTTAAATTAATTTCTATTATATTACCTAGCTTTTATGCTAAACCGTTGATATAAATAAATAATTTTTAAAAATTTCTATAAAATTAAGAATTTTTTACAAGCTTAATTAATTCTTCCTTTTCTTTAAAGCGTGCTCGAATTAAAAAAAAAAAAAAAAATTCAGCTTCGTAATAAAAACCTATTTATTAAACATAATGTAAAAGTATACTAATATGCAAATCTATGTGCATAATTTAACTAAATAATTTTATGCATATGAATGTTTGAGGATTTTTATTACTTGACAGCTATAGATTTGGATATTACGATAAATAATAAAAATGTTTAGATTAAAATGTCAAGATATCTAATTTTAATGTCTAATAAATTACACTGTTTCATTTAGAATTTTAATATTTATGTAAAAGTAAGAAGATATTCATTAATAATTGAGTTGTGACCAAAATTAGATCCAAAACCAAACTCATTATTTCTACTACTTATTCGATTAGGGCGAGCGTATGTCTGCTCAAAAAGCAATTTCTCACAAAATTGCCATATATTTTAATATATATTTTGGTTTCGCGAGTTAATAAGCCGTTTTATACGTTCATTAATCATTATTCGCATCAACGGAGTTAGAAATATATTTGTAATAGTCAAATAAATTATGTGTGATAAGGATAAAGACTATACTATACTATAAGACTATACGACTATACTAGCATTAACAAGTATTGTAAATATTCTTATCATTAAATGCTTTTTACTTGACAATTAACAATGCTAAAAATAGTTTTTTTTTAGCATTATTAATTGTCAAGGAAAAAGCAATTAATGATAAGAATATTTATTAAACTGGGAAATTTCTCTACCAGGAATTTAATAAGGAATGCATCTTACATACGACCCCCTTTCTAGATAGAAATTTAGTACCACTCCAATTATTTTTTTTATTAATTTTTAATTACAATTATTAATAGTCTCGTGCGAGGCTTGTTTCGTGCTGATTATATAATATATTTTATTATTATTTTTTGAAATTTTCTCTCCACCGAATTATTAAGTACCCTCTTGCAGTGGCACGTAAACTATGGATCGTAACCCAAATTTTGCTTATCGCAGAAACAGTCAATAAGATGATGTGCTATTATTTTTAAATGTTTCATTCTCTAACGATACAATTTTAATTTTAATTCTAATCATAACTTTTAAGTAAGTGATGAGAAATATAATGCTAATTGAAGGCAATTCAATTATTAGGTATACTCAAGAGTTAGAAATGATAATATTGTGTTTAAACAATATTTTTGTTATCGTAAATCTACAGATTTTGAATTATAAATAACATTTTGAGAGAAAACACTTGATTAAATTATTCGAGATGCTTTGTATAGGCTTACTCGTAATTATATACAAATCAAAATTGATGAACATTGCGTGTTAAGAATATTAGTTTCCACATTGTCGGATTAAATTTCTCGAAACACAAGATACATATTGCGATATGAAAAGGAAATATGTTAAGAAATCCACAATATACTTGAATGATTAACCTGTCTAAAACGGAACCGGATTAAAACAGAAAAATACGGTGGGGGATATTACAGTTTACGCAGGTTTTGCTGTTTATATAAGTAAAAAATCAGAATAATAAGAAAAAATTAAAAAAATCAATTAAAACAATAATGATGTTTCAAAATATCTTTCGAAATTCACTATGAAAATAAAAAAAGGGTAAACTAATGAAGTGTCGCCATCTGTATTTCGATAATTGAATTACTTTTCAACAAATCGTAATAGTATATTTACTAATTTACATATAATTGTTTTCTATGAATTTATATTTTATTCGCAAAACTAATTTAAAGCTTTAATATGATAAAACATTAGAATTGAGATAAAGTTTACTAATTCCTATTACGTATATAAGCATGTGATTACTAGATTGTATGCACATTAAAATTATGAAAGTAATAAAATAATTGTAATTCGGTTTGAAAAATCGTTAAATTTGGAATTTACTCGAAGAATATGATAGTAGTTTTTTAATAATATAAAGCCAAAAATGTGTTTGTTAGTAAAATAAGGCTGGCGGAAATACAGTATTAAACGTAAAAACACGTAAACAGACAATAAAAATATCTTCTTTACTCGCCATGTCCAATCACCAGGAACAAACTATTCTCCACAGCAGAGACGACCTTTCTTTAGAGGCTACGCCTCTGCCAAATTATGTAAAACAGTCTGAAATGTCCACAGGAGACAATCCCTTCACAATTAAAAATATAAGATTTCTTTGTAAAATAGGACTGGCGGAAATACAGTATTAAACGTAAAAACACGTAAACAGATAATAAAAATATCTTCTTTATTATATTTATATTTTTATTATCTGTTTACGTGTTTTTACGTTTAATGTGTTTGTTAGGTTTGCATTAACAGAATTTATTGTACTTTCTAATGAAATGACTATTACAGTCCTTCAATAAAAATTCACACGTTGACAATTTCTATAGACGGAATAAATAATAAATGCATTCTTTTTAAAATCACGAGAAAGATTTCTATTATAGAAAATAATCGAAGCAATTCTAATATATTTCATTTAATACTTAAACAGGGGAAGTTTTTCAAGGAGGCACCCCTCCTTGAACGATCGCCTGCAACAAGTTGTGTGTACATTTCATTGCCACGTAGAGACTTCGTTAATTTGGCACTTTTCAATTATATTTGTGCTTAATTTCGGCGCTTACTATTGCTCTTAAGGTACTATTGATCACTAAGGATTACTATAGTTCTACTAGGACATAGGGAAACTTTGTTGTATCAGGATAGAATTGAGGTGGAGCCGGAAAGAAATAAGCGATTCTTACACTTTCTTGGTATGGACTGGCGATCCTTGCACTGCTGCTACGGAGGAAGTGATCCGAGAACAAAGCAATCAACTCAGATTGCTTTGTTCTTGTCATGTTGGTTTTTTGCGCTCATTTTCCGTTAGGCGTGCTCAAACGCGTCAGAGGGCATGGAAATTATCATTTTGACTCCACCTTATCTTGAAAACGAAGTCATAGGCTCCCATTTTGTAATACATGTTTTGATTCTTCATCGTAATTAATGGAAAATGGCAAAGTGTAATCAAATCGATCGATAAAATTTTGGGAACAAACATAATTCTGAAAGCCACACAGAATAGGCTTCACTAGCGATAAAAAATAATAAAAAGGCTGCAGTCCTTTTTATTACTTTTTATTTTTTAAGGCAACGCAAAAAATAGTAAAAATATGATTCTAAGTTTTCATATGTATTAGTAAGTAAAAAAATAATTCATCAACTAGTCGCTTAACTTTCCCGGCAACATCTAATATCATATTTTATTAAACTCCATATTGAATTAAAAATTGTAAAGAAGAATGAATTAAACATTACCGCTGAAAAAAAGGTTGCTCCTATCGATTATTTATTAAATAGTTTATTTTCACAATGTACAGTTTTTTAAACGATAAGCCGGTAATTTCAACTATCCTTACAGACCTATATTGAATGCATTATTATTTTATTCGAAAGAAGCACAAGAAACTTTTTAACAAGTGGTTTATACTGCGCAATGTATGAATTCAACGGATCTTCAAGCAAACAACAGCATTAAAACAACCGATCACTGGCAGTCAGTTCCGAATTTGACTCGACAAACGTACTGACCACAAAGTTCTTCGGAATTTCTTCTCGTGTTTAACATCAAAACAGAGGTCAATTTCCCATAGAAAATCATCTCAGGAGTCACCCCCATGTTGCATTGGCTTATCCGATTCACCAATAACGAACAAATGATAATCTTATAACATAATTCAGATGGGTTGATAATAATGATAACAGCAATAATAATAATAAGCGCAGAGCCCAAACGGTTACGAGTTGAAAGTTGAAATTTGGTACACAGTTAAGGTGCGTGATGAGAATGCACACTAAGAAAAATTTTTTGGAAATTTTCCTTCGTGGGGGAGAGGGAAAGTGTTAAGTGATTACCCTGAAGATCTCGCCTTCTACTGTACTATTTTAGATGCAGATTTTTGCGTTTTTGCGGGAAATCGAACATACTTTTAGATCCATGTAAAAATTCTCTAGTCACTCTCGGAAGAGGGGGAACCTAACTCTTACACCCAGTGAAAACGGGTAAAATCGACTATCTATATATATATAATCGAGACGAGTTGATGATGATGATGATGATGATGATGATGATGATGATGATGATGATAATAATATATAATGAATAATAATATAATAATAATAATAATAATAATAATAATAATAATAATAATAATATATATACTCTTCCGTGGTCACCACCTGGTCGTGGTGGGAGAGCCCAGTAATTTTACTGATCCATACGGCAATGCAGGCTGGAGCATAAGCTCCTGGTAGGGACACCCATGCCAGTAAGGTCTATGGGGAGAAATGAAGCTAAGAGTGACCACACCCACATTCTGTGGAGATATTTATTATGGTAATAACTAGATCAAAGTGTGATACCGGCTCGGACGTCGCCCGGGTTAACAAGGTCCGCGTTCGTGGGTTAGGCAGAGGCTCACGTTCGAAAAATAGGCCACAGTCTCCCTTGGTTACCGGTGGCGAAAGCAGCACCGGCCCAAGCATGGCTACTGCAATGCCCTCAACAGATGTGAGGAACAAACCCAGCCTTGGTGTTTCTGTGGCAATGCATCCACAGACCACAAAGGCTGGAAAACCACGCCAACGGATGAAATGGACAGTAGAAATGAACGAGTTTATCATCCGTACTTACTACACCATCACAAAACTCGAAACAAACATGACAGCATACAGACAACAACTACACCATAGATTCACACAACAGTATCCTCACCTCACTGTCACCGAACAAAGGGTTGTTGATCAAAAAAGAACAATTATACACAACAACCTTATTCCACAAACAACACTTGAACTTATCAAACAACAGGTTGCTGATCAAATACATCAACAGACAGAAACATCTAACATTAATGAAGATCATGTAACCTGTCAGGATAATCCAGCAACAAGCATTGATAATAACACACATACAACAATTACCACTAATGATACTACAGACATTTCCTCATCCATCACTGATAACATAGACATGGATTTAGTTAATACGCTCTCACTTATATTTCAGGAAACACTCACTAAATATACAGGCACAGATCCCACACAACGACCACGAATACCAAAAATCAACACGTCGAAGGAAGTAGGAAAAACACTAAATTACGTAAACACTCACTTACTACCACACTACATTCATTCAATTTCTACACTCGCAGACATTCATACATTAGTTTATGCTGGAGCAGTCACAGTAGTGACACACCATGGGCTGAAAGTACAATCACAGACAAACACACAGAAAACAAAATTCTATCACAAGCCTGCCTGGCAGAGAAGAATAGAAATACAAATAAATGACATTAGACAGCAATTAGGCAAGCTGACACAATACGCTAAAAACAACATAACACCCAAATTAAGGAAACAGCTCAAAAACATTTTCAAGAAAATAAAAACACACACAAAACATGAACATCACAACACACGCATTACAGAATACATTGATACACTAAAACAAAAACTTGCTGCCAAAGCACGTAGACTCAAACGATACAAAACATGTACACTACGAAAACAACAAAATAAATTATTTACAAACAATGAAAAACTCTTTTACAGACAAATCAATAACAAAGCAAACACTGTTACACAGCACAGTGGCACACCAACAGAAGAAGAACTCACAACATATTGGTCTTCTCTTTGGTCCAGTGCTGTCACGCATAATGCTGATGCAGGCTGGATCGAGGAGGAGAA
The DNA here is from genome assembly GCF_030686945.1 of Centruroides vittatus. NCBI lineage: Eukaryota > Metazoa > Arthropoda > Arachnida > Scorpiones > Buthidae > Centruroides > Centruroides vittatus. The sequence continues at coordinate 776,500 of NW_027122708.1, read as the reverse complement.
CAGAAACTTGCACAACATACCAACTATGCCCTGTGTTGAAATAAGCATACATGATTTCCAATACACTGTTAACAGAACACACAACTGGAAGACACCTGGTGTAGACAACATTCACAATTTCTGGTACAAAAAGTTTACATCACTGCACCAGGAACTAGCTAAACATCTAACACACATCATCATCAATCCACAAGACATGCCAAATTTTCTTACTCAGGGCATCACCTACATGAAACCTAAAAACAACAATACCACAGACCCCACACAATACAGACCAATTACATGTCTTCCAACACTCTACAAATTATTGACATCCTGTATCGCAAACAAAATATACAAACACGTTGAAGAACACGACATTCTAACAGAACAGCAAAAAGGTTGTCGTAGAAACCACAGGGGATGCAAAGAACAGTTACTCATAGATTCAGTCATTCTACGGCAAGCACACAAACAACACAGAAACATACACATGGCATATATAGACTACAGAAAAGCATTCGACAGTGTTCCACACAGTTGGCTGCTACATATTCTACACATGTACAAAATACATCCATCACTCATTGCATTCTTTCAAAACACTATGCAGCACTGGAGAACAACACTACATCTCAGGGTTAGTAACACTTCCATACAAACAAACCAAATTTTTATTAGGCGAGGAATTTTTCAAGGAGATTCCTTGAGTCCTCTCTGGTTCTGCTTAGCCCTGAACCCATTATCCAACATGTTAAACAACACGCAATATGGTTACAATATCAGACATGAAAAAACAACACAGTTTACACTGTCACATCTCATGTACATGGATGACATAAAACTTTATGCATCCACACAAAAACAACTTCATCAACTCTACAAATCACACATTCATACACCAAGGACATACAAATGGAATTTGGCCTAGATAAATGCAAAACAGTTCACATAGAAAAAGGAATCCTGAAGAAAGAAGATTTTGCACTTGGAAATGGAGACATTATTGAATCCATGGAAGAGGGCGAGTTCTACAAGTATTTAGGATTCCAACAGGCCAAACTAACAGAACATACACAAATAAAGCAAAGATTAATTAAAGAATACCAAAGTAGGTTAAATGCTATTCTCAGAACACAAGTTAAATGCAAAACACACAGTTAAAGCAATAAACACATATGTCATCCCAGTACTCACATATTCTTTTGGAGTTATACATTGGACTCACACAGATCTCGAGCAACTCCAAAGGAAAACAAGAACAACACTTACTAAGCATAAACAACATCATCCTAAATCCGCCACAGAAAGATTAACCCTTCCACGTAAAGATGGCGGACGTGGCCTGATTGACATAGTTAACCTTCACTACAAACAAATACAGTCACTGCGAGAGTTTTTCTACAAGAAACAAGAAACATCACAATTACATAAAGCAGTAACTCTAGCAGACTCGAATAACACACCATTAAACTTACACTCACATCATATGGACACAACACAACATATAAAAAGCATAGACACCATTAAGCAATCGTGGGCTCGAAAGGCACTCCATGGCAGGCATCCTTATGATCTGGCCCAGGATTTTGTTGACAAAACTGCGTCAAACAGCTGGTTAGCTCGGGGATGCCTCTTTGGGGAGACGGAAGGATTCATGATTGCCATACAGGATCAGGTCATAAATACTAAAAACTACAGAAAACACATACTCAAAGATGCAACACTCACAAATGACACATGCAGAAAATGTCACATCATGCCAGAAACTATACAACACATCACCTCTGGTTGCAAGCTCTTGGCACAGACAGATTATTTACACAGACATAATCAAGTAGCAAATATAATACACCAAGAGCTTGCAAAGAAACACAAATTAGTAGACATCCACAAACCATACTACAAATACATTCCGCAGACAGTATTGGAAAACAACACGCACAAAATGTACTATGACAGAGCCATAATCACAGATAAAACAATTTATCACAACAGACCAGACATCACACTCATTGACAAACACAATAAAATCACATACATTATAGACATATCCATTCCAAACACTCACAATATACAAAACGCATGCACTGAAAAAATTAGCAAGTACGCAGAACTCGCCCAGGAAATAAGGCATCTGTGGAGGATGGATAGGGTGCTTATTGTACCTATTGTTCTCTCCTCTACAGGTGTCATACCACACACACTACACAAAAGCCTGGGCACATTACAATTGAATAGAAACATATACATCACACTACAGAAGGCCACTATATTGAATACATGTCATATTGTGAGAAAATTCCTGAATACAGACACACACACTGATACACTTCTTTAATTTCTGTTTTGGTTACTATGCCTTGACTTTGGTCTGGCATAGTACACAGCCACCGGTGTTAACCGAGTATATCTCACTTAACCCAACATAATAATAATAATCATAATAATAATCAGTGCAGAGCCCAAATGGTTAGGAGTTGAAAGTTGAAATTTGGTACACAGTTACGGTACGTCATGAAGAACGCACACTAAGAAGAGATTTTTCGAAATTCCTCCCCACGGGGAGAGGGACAGGATTAAGGCTTAACACTTCCATTAACAATGAAAGTGTCAACAATGGGTGTCAACAATGGTGTTACGTAACAATGGAATTGTTAGAGAAAGCGAGGTGCAAGACGCAGATGCTGTTTTTTTCGTTTTTGCGGGAAATTCAACATATTTTTAGACTTACCTAAAAATTCTCTAATTAGTCTGGAAACAGGGAGACGAATTCTTGCATTCTGTGAAAACGGGTAAGGTTGACTATAATGTAATAATCTTAGTTTTCGCTATCGTTACTTTTGCCCGAGCAACGCTGGGCCTACCTGCTAATAATCTAATAATCTTAATCTTTGCTATTACTTTTTTCCCGACAACGCCAGATTCATCTGCTAATATATTAATAAAAAATGAGCAAAAAGTATTGTGACATGGTCGCAATGTCGGGCTGCAATTTTTAATCATATTTTTCATTAATTTAATTTAAAATATATGCTCTCGATTTTAGTAGCGTTTTGCTTCTGTACATTATATTTTTCCCGATAATAATTGATTCATATCGGTCGTCTATCTAACTCTATTCTGGAGAAAATTATTGAATTGAAATTACGCGACTTCCGATCCATACCGAAGTTCGTATATGGTTAATCGGGGTCTCCTGTCCCTAAGATTTTCATATGTATTCTCGACTTCATCTGTCTGACTCCGTGCTCGAGATTACGGAAGTACAGACAAACACCGGGAATTTATAGGTCTGCAAGTTGAAAGTTACAGCCCGATGAGGGGTCAAATCCCTTTAAATGGGATGTTAATTTGAAATATAGCATAGAATTCTATAATCATTTAATATTCCTAAATTAATGTATTGTGGCATATTATATAGTATTTACAATAAAAGTTTATTAAATCTTTATATATTAAAAATTTACGAAAACGTAATACACTAACAATTTTCGTGACAACGCATTTAAGTTTAGTAGTTTTGCCCCTGTACATCATACATTTCCAGTTAACAACAAAGTCATGCCAGTTATGTATCTAACTCCGTTCTGGAGAAAATTTTGAATTGAAATAACGTGACTTCTGGCTCAAAGTGGATGTACGATTATAATTAATCGGGCCTCCTGCCACTAAGCTTTTCATGCCTGGTCTTGACTTGCATCTATATCTTTCACCGTTCTCAAGATTAAGGAAAGACAAACGACAGCAGGGATGGCCGGACGGCCGAGCGGTCAAGGTATTCGCTATCGCTCTGGCGAAACCCGGGTTCGAATCTGAACGTGTTGAAAAGTCCCCAGGAATTTTTCGGGTGGTTTGTTCGGATATGTTGGGCCTTGTCCCTCACCATCCGGCCACACCATTGTGGGCCTGGCTGAACCCATAATGGGCTTGCTATAAGAGGCCCTCTTAGTACCCACAGGGCGGAAAGAGTTAAAAAAAACAAGACAACAGTAGGAATTTATAGGTCTATAACTTTTTCAAATAAAAAAAAAAATCAGCGGGCCGTATAACCATTTTGTTCCATAACCAATACAGCACACCGAATACACAAAAAATAAAGACAACATTTATCCAATACGCACACACGATCGCTGCAACAAGCTCGTAAATCGCTTTTCTTAGAAACTTGATTACAAAAAAAGCACTGATATCCAAAGTAGCAAAAAGTCGCCGAATTTTTTATTTCGCCGATTTTCCAAAAAATATATATATTATCAGATGCAAATATCAGATTGAACCAATTATGGTATTTATACTCCGAAATTAAAAAAGTGTAAGTTCATCTACAACTATGATATTTCCACACAAAATTATATTTTACCTCCTTGTGGCACAGTGTAATGGCGGGCCGGATGAGCTTATCTCGCGGGCCGTAGTTTGGTGACCTTTGATCTAAACGAACGGATTTTTTCTTGTTAGTGTGTGAGAAAATGAATCTTTGTTTTTAATGTAAAACGTCAGATCATCCAACAAAAAAGGCTGACGTTTGATATCGTTTTTAACTGAGAATTTTATCTGTTATTATATGAAGTTTTTCTTTAAACTAATTTTGCTGTTACTTCTGTGGTTGTGTTAAAGCAGGGGTCACCAAATTACGGCCTGCGAAGTCAGCTTATCCGGTTCACTGCCACAAATGAGCTAAAATATAGTACTCTAAGAAAAGTGATTACGAGCTTGCTGCAGCGATCATGTTTGTGTATTGGTAAATAAATATTCCGGTTGTCTTTATTTTTTGTGTATTCAGTGTACTGTATTAAACAAAAAGGTTATGCGGCCCGCGCTCGTCATTCTCTGAGTTATGTGGCCCGCTGTGAAAGAGTTTGGTGACCCGTGTTAAAGGATAAAGAAAAGACTCGAAAATATTGTATATTTTTATAAATATTCGTTTAGATTGAAGTTAAGACCGAGTTAACATATGCATATTGCAGTTCGGACAAAATTTCCACTTCCAATTTCGAACTAACCGAATTCCTTAACACATAAATTTTTATATCTGCGGTCGGAACAAATAGTACAGTTCGAATATAAGAGGATTTCCTGTATTATGAATTAGAGCAAAATATGCACTGTCCTATTTACAGATCGAATAAATTAACTTTAACTATAATTAATATCCTTGCATCGATTACTTTTCACGTTTTTTATTCAAGAAAGTTTGTCATAATTACATTTTAATTTTATATTGATTATAATAATGTTTCTTTTAAAAAACATTTTAAAGTTTCCAGTATTTCCGAAATTTTAAAACCAGTTTTGGTTGCATCATTCCATCATTATACATGAATAGAAATTATAGATAATATTTGTTCGAAATTTCTAAGCATGAATATTCTAATATACTTTTAGATCATGGTTTCGACTGAATTTCGCTAGACATAACATTCATATTACTTTCGTCTGTTGTGAATCCATAAAAAAGGTGTTTAATTAAGCTTCCCTTTTGTGAAAACTTCTGTTTACACTCGTCACAACTGTAAGGCTTTTCTCTTGTATGAATCCTTTCATGAGTTTGCAAATGTTTTGTTTTGAAATTCTTCTTACAGTGCTTACATGAAAAATTTTCTTTCGTTCCTTTTATCTGCAGTTAAACTGGTTTTAAAATGATATTTTATTGATATATAATAAAACGTTTCTTAAATAAAAACAATTAAATAAATAATATCAATATTTAATTAAATAATAATTTTTATATTTAAAAAAGGCACATTTCTCAATCAAAACACACAATTTAAAATTTATCTTGTAAATTAATATTTTTTAAAAATCAATTATCAGGACTCATTATACTAGAATTATGGATGCAGATATTTAGTCTTACAGATCAGAAATATTATTTTTTACTTAGTTTACCTAACACATACACTTTAAACTTGTGTTTCGGACTTCTTTGTCCCTCCTCAGCAGGCATTCAAAAGACGCTTTCTACAATTAACAATTAAAAATTTTTTTGGTACAATTATAATTAAAAATTAATTTAATCGCCATAATTTCCCGACAATAAAATAATAAAATTCTTACAGATTCTATATTTCGAACTTCTCCACAATTCCAAATAAACTCGTGATCCATATAACTTGATACGCATTCCTATTTTTTATACATTATAATTAATCAGATTAAATCTATAAATTTAATTTTTATTTAAAACTTACATCTTTGATTATTCTTTTTCACTTAATCTATGTTCCAATTCATTCCGATCTCTCCTTTTATACCTCTCCCTACCTCCCTTTTCTATAATGCTTCTCCATGATTGGCAGATCTCCCTTCCGGTGTTATTATTTATTCTATCAGTTTGTTTAATTATATTTGTGTGTTCATATAATTGTCTTTTATAATTATTTTCTACTTTTTTCCTTATTTTCACTGTATTTAAATCAATTTCGCAACCTTCTGTATTACAGTGTTCAGCCACTGCTGAATTTGCATATTTTCCTTTAATTGCTCGGATTGGATAATTAAATTATGTCTAATTATAATCAAAAATAACTACTGTATTTTCAGTTTGATAAGAAATTCTACACCCAAACAGAAGGAATACCTATGGGTACATGTATAGGTCCAAAATTGGCCGAAATATCAATGATACAAATAGACGAAAAGATTAAAAATATAGAAGGTATTGAATTTTATAACAGGTATGTGGATGATTGCATAATAATTTTTGATAAAAGGAAAACAAGTGAAAATATAATCATAAATACAGCCAATAAGATTAAAGGGAATATTAAAGTTGAATTAGAAAAGAAAAATAGAATAGCATAAATTTAGATATAACCACTGAAAGAAAAAAATAATAGGTCAATTTTTAAGAAATATGTTAAACCCATACAAATACCCAAAATAATTAATTATAAATCTGTTATCCCGGATAGTATGAAATATAATATATTTAAAATGTATATGAATAAAATAAGACAAAGAACAAGTGAAATATAAACACAAAAACAGGAAGAAGAAGAAATAATTAAAATGTTTATTTTTTTAAATGATTATCCAAAATGTTAAAGAAATGGATTGAAAAATTAGATAATGACAAACAATCAAAATAAATGGATAAAGAGAAAAAATTTGTTAAAATAGGGTACGTTCCAAAATTATTTGAAAGAATTAAAAAAGTTGTAAGAAGTAGAATTAATTTAATACTTGAAAAAATAAATTCAACTAAAAAAATATTTGTGTTATAGAAAAGAAGAAAAATATGAAATAACAGAGGAAAAGGGAGTAGTGTATTCATTTAATTGTAATTGTAACCCAAAGAGAACATATATAGGAGAAACAGAAAGAAAATTAAAAATAAGATTAAGTGAACATATCCGAGCAATTAAAGGAAAATATGCAAATTCAGCAGTGGCTGAACACTGTAATACAGAAGGTTGCGAAATTGATTTAAATACAGTGAAAATAAGGAAAAAAGTAGAAAATAATTATAAAAGACAATTATATGAACACACAAATATAATTAAACAAACTGACAGAATAAATAACAACACCGGAAGGGAGATCCGCCAATCACAGAGAAGCATTATAGAAGGGAGAGGGAGGGAGAGGTATAAAAAGGAGAGATCGGAATGACTTGGAACATATATAAACCTCTGAACAAGAACAAGGACTTGGAACATAAGTGGGCGAGTGGTCTCCGTTGCCGCTCATAGCAGTGGTGACCGGACCCTAAACACTGGGAAGTTCGGTCGTGGGTTCGCGCCGCGACTCGGACAGGCTGGCTGCTAGGAGTTTTCCGGGTTTTCTCCTAGCCAATAACGACTGAATAGGAGGCCAGTTCCCCATAAAAGTCCTCCCGGAAGGCACGGTTTCCCGCGCGATACGTTAAGGCCGTGAGATAAACGGCCGGCTCTTCGGTCGCATAGCGATCATCACGACACTCATCGGAGAAAAAAGCTATATATAGGGCTAGAATCTCCATATGAACCAACATCAGACAAAGACAAAGACTTGGAACATAGATTAAGTGAAAAAGAATAATCAAAGATGTAAGTTTTAAATAAAAATTAAATTTATAGATTTAATCTGATTAATTATAATGTATAAAAAATAGGAATGCGTATCAAGTTATATGGACCACGAGTTTATTTGGAATTGTGGAGAAGTTCGAAATATAGAATCTGTAAGAATTTTATTATTTTATTGTCGGGAAATTATGGCGATTAAATTAATTTATAATTATAATTTTACCAAAAAAATCTTTAATTGTTAATTGTAGAAAGCGTCTTTTGAATGCCTGCTGAGGAGGGACAAAGAAGTCCGAAACACAAGTTTAAAGTGTATGTGTTAGGTGAACTAAATAAAAAAATAATATTTCTGATCTGTAAGACTAAATATCTGCATCCATACTTCCAGTATAATGAGTCTTGTTAATTGATGATAAAAAAGTACTAGTATACAAGATAAATTTTAAATTACGATAGAGGACACAAAGGCATAAGGCATAATTACACAAAAAAGTAATTTTAGAGATGATAATGTTCGAGTATAAATATATTATGTTACTAATATTTTCAACAATAGCTAATCAGGGACGACAAATATCTTAAATAAAAACCATTTTTCAAGTGCATTTATATCTTTATGAATTTTGTTTATATCCTTGCAGTAGATCTTTTGCTTCGTTTTTAATGAAGGGCACAGATGTAAGTAAAGCTGTGTATCTAATATACAATTTTTTCTATAAACTTGGAATGTAATCATGGATTTCATTCTTACAAGATTGCATTTCTTTTAATTTTTTCCATTGAGCTAATTTTCAGTCTGAAAAGACCTGAAACAGTAAAAAAAGAAAAAAAAATGAAAAAACCGATCTTAAATATCAGACAAATTCATATTCAATGTATATTGTGCGGTGATTTAAAATTGTATTCTCTATGCTAAATATTTTAAAATATATAAATTTTATTTTGAAATTACTTGATATTTACAGCTAAACAGTGTAGGGGAGACCGGACCTAGTTGTCAGACCCTAAAACTATAAATGACTAAAAACTATTATATCAGTTTATTTAGGTTTAAGTGAAAATGCATGCACCTACCAATCTTTTGATTGGTTTGTAATAAATATAAGAACATTTCATAATTTTTTGTCATAGTTGTTAATTATCTTAGGCTACCTATACCCTGTGACACAGTTTTTAAGTTTTCGCATTTCCTGAGTTTATTTTGATTGTTAAATTATGCTTAATATGACATTTACTTGTGCCAATTTTATAATGAAAATAGACTACTAATTTACTGTTATTTATTCTGCGAAAGGAAATAACTCGAATCTTTACATATCGTCTTCAGAGTTAGTTGTGACAATCATAATATGGATTTTCATCTGTACATAGTTCGTGAGATTAAACTCTCACCACTAACCAAACAGAAGGTCTTTTCTTCCTCTTCTGATGAGTTAGTCTTAATGACAAGTTGCTCCATTCGATGTGTGACAATTTTCCCCAAATGAACTTCCTTAACAAATCGGTTCAGTTTCCAATTTCAAAATAGAAAATTTGATTTCTCATAATGTGTATATACATTAAGGACCCACCTAATGGCGGGTAACAACTGTGTTTCCTATAAACTAATTGCAAGTTTTCAAACGGCACAATACATGGCACATCAAAATTTACGCGACTCGCTGTAAATCTCCTAAACGCCAACTAACGGAACACAATGCAACAGATATTATTTGAATTTTGTAATGATGTAGGCGAGCGGTAAAGTAACCTATTCCTAGATGACGTAACTGTTCAGTTTTGATTATATAGGCGATATTTGCACTGTGACCACATGCCTCCTGTTGAACTAGCCCCGGTTGAACTAGCTGAATCAACTTACTACACAACAGAAACACCGGTCAAATATTACGCACTAGCACAGCTCGAGTTCTCAGGCTAATTTGTGTTTTTATACACCTCAAGTGTCATCCATCATTACGTCATTAATTAATTATTTATTTTTTATCAGTGAAATTATACCACCCTGCATCTAATTTTATTCCTAAATTGTCAATAAGTGTTATACGTAAAAATAAAAAAATCTAAAATTGTACTGGACATTCCATAAATTTAGCGCCTGGAACCTTTTACACCTTCCTATGTTAGTGCTGAAGACAGGTGTAACTTCCAGTCTTATAAGCTAAACACTCGATTTTCAGAGGTACGTTTTTCGGAAACTCTTTAGAAGCGGGTTCATTTATTTGGACGAGGAACTGTTTGTGATTAGGGCTACTTGCTCGGCAAGTTTCGTTCCAATCGGAGAGTCGAACGTCTGGCCGTCTCCTTGTTGAACAGTCGACCCCAGAGCAAACTAACTTCAACAGTTGTTATTTTGTTCATTGCAGAAACTAGAAAAAAAATATCGAATTTTTCCTTGGCAGAGAAATATCTGCCAATCTGGAGAAATTTTTTGCTAGGCGCGAGAAGAAAACGCGGTCCTAATTTCTTATCACTGTGCCCTAAAAAGCCATTTCCAAACGAGACGTTAGACAAGGTAACAACGGATCAAAGAAGGGCAAATAAGATAATACCAGAGTCGATAGATATACTGGCCTTTGCACTGCCAATAGTTCTAATGCTACTATACTACTTTAATAAATATTTGTGAGTGTCTGAATTATGGACCTACAGTATATTTTCCATGACGTCATAGTTGTCTTTTTGTCAACTGCTTAACGACTAACTGTCAACTTTCCACATGAGAACGTATCCTCCGTTTAGTTCTCAGACGCAGTTCTCATCACCTTCGCCCTAAAGTGCATCGAAAGGAAAACAATACTACTAGAATTCGCGGAGTTGCCGCTCGGATCGTCTCTCGCCCAGTAACAAATTTTACTTGGTGCGCTATCTTCTCTTGTGTTTTGTGCCGCTTCCCGTGGACTATCGATATCGACACCGGGATTAACACTGTGGCTTACGCCTGCCAAAAACGCCGTTACCGAAATCGTCGTTAGTGCCAGAACGCCAGGACTAAGACAGTTCGTCGATACCAGAACGTCGCCCTCCGCCCGACGGAATCACCGAACAACCTTTCAACAAGGTATTTATCGCCACGCGAACTCGTTTTAAGCTCTCTCTCTCTTAATCGCGTCGCTAGTCCCTTTATGATGTACTGTACATAAATCATGCTCAAAATAAATATACGTTATGGTTTTGTTAAAATGGCCTCTGTTATCTCCGGAGCATTGTCCCGTCCTCTATCCCGAATCCGATCGCCCTAAACACGACCGCTCGCGCGTCCGTTCGTGGAACCGCCGCAGCTTCTGTGTCAGCTGAGACACGGTGGTGTCAGTCCTGACGTGACACCAAAGAGGTGCCGACCCCCGGTCACATATTTCTGCCACTTCGAGCGCTTCGATCGCGTCAAGGAGTAAGTTTGACTGGAGCATAGGGAGAGTAGCTGTAAACATTCAAAATTCTTTTAATATATGAAATTTTCTCATTTTTATCTCAAATATTGCTTTTGTCTTTTTAAAAAACTGCTTATAAATACTATTTTAATTCGGTTTTGAACATTATTTATTCGTAAACGTCGTTAATATTTATATTTTTATTGACTGTCTCTTTCACGATTTTTGACTTTAAATTAATTAGACTGTTTGTTTTTTGCTTACAATTTGTGTTCATTTTAAAATATTTTGGAAGTTTTCGTTTACGGCAAGAAAACTTAGTCAAAAAATTTAAAGTTAAGCCTGCATATACATTATTAATATACGATGTCTTCGGGATTCCTGAGAACTCTCTGAATCAGGAAGAAAAGGGAATGATAAGAATTATATATATATTTAATTATGGGAATGTATAGAAATGTTAAACCACGTGTTAAGATAGAATAGATTTAAAGTGTTACAAAAAAGTGATTTAGGGTGCTTTGGAGTTTATCAAGGTTAAAAGAAACTTTTTATATTTTTAACTACTATAAGATGGCAAAAAATTTAAATTTTATAGTAGGGATGTGTTTTATAAAACTTGTAAATGCCAATAATGAGTAAAATCGTCATTAAGTCCAATCCTACTGGAGATACACACAACCCTTTTTTATCTCTTCACTTCTTTGACCATTAATCACCAAAATTTAATGGCATCAATCTCCCTAGTAAACGAATCTTCCTGCAAAATTTCAGAAAATTTCGACTGAAAGCACAGGAGTTATTAAACTTTCAACAGGCTGACAAAATCGTGCCCCCCACACACAAATACACTAACATCCATACATACATACATATAAGAAAGACATTTGCCGTACTCCAGGTATTTAGTCGACAGAAAAGAGGGTAAGGAAAAGGGGAGGGAAGAAGGAGGGAGAGGAGATAGACAGTAGAGAAAGATAGGATCCCTCTGAACGGCGTACATATGGCTACAGTATCTTCTATGTTGACGTGCAGTTTTTAGGCTGCAAGGCCGTAGTCCCCGAAGAATCTAAAAGAAAACCTGAGTATAGCGAACACCAATAATTGAATGCCATCACGAATAGCTAAGTGTAGAAGTTAGTGTCAAGTGACTGTTAGTAGGAAGACAGTAGTATTAGGGAGAGAGACTCTGAGATAATTTGTTAAACTTTTAAGATTTTATAACTTTTATTGTAGTATCGCTCAACATTTCGGGGGAAAGACGTCCACCAGGGGCTAAAAATGGCAAAAACCGTTGAATCGTTCGAGCGTTTCTACGATATTTGCATTCCAAAAGCTCTCGTAGACATTAAAACCACGCCCATTTTTGTTGCCCCTTCGGATATACTTCACCGCCAAATTTGAGCGAGCGTTTTTAGAATACGCCGCCGATATTTTCGTTATATATTTTCTTAAGAGATTTGTTTATCGACGAGTTTTTAAGAAAAAACGATGTTTTCTCTCTTTACGATCTCTCTCTTTTAAGAGAATCAATATTTTTTTCTTTATTTAAGAAAATTAATATTATTATATATATATAACTTTAATATATTTTTCTTTTCGTTATGTTTTAAGATTTCTTTACAATACGACGATCTCTCTCTTTTAAGAGAATCAATATTATTTTCTTTATTTAAGAAAATTAATATTATTATATATATATAACTTTAAGATATTTTTCTTTTCGTTAAGCCAATGCCATCTGTTGGCAAAATATTAAATTGTTAAGTCTCGAAGGTGCCATCTGTTGGCAAAATATTAAACTTCATTTTCTTTTTTAAATTATTTTTTTCCTTCGAAATTTCGAAACCGATTAAAAAAATAACAAACAGCGCGAACCGTCCGTCGCTAATCGGATCGCGCCGTTTGCTATTTGGTTTTTATCGATACTTTTACGATATATATATTTTTTTCCTCCTCTTTCTTTTATTTATTTTTATACTTTTATTTTTTTATTTTTATATATTTTTTTATTTTTTATATAAGAGAACTTTCTTTTATTTATTTTTATATTTTTATTTTTTTATATTTATATATTTTTTATATATTTTTTTATTTTTGCAAGTTTTTGTTTTGGTTGGGCGCCATCTGTCGACAAATATGTGTCGCGACGACGATTAAATAAACGACACAATTTTCTCTTTCTTGTTCTTTTTATTATAAATAAAACCAAAAAAGTTATAATAAAAAAAGTTAAAATAAAAAAAAATGATAATAATATATACAAAAAAAGTTTAAGCCATATTAAAAAACAAAATATATACAAAAAAAAGTTACATAAAAAAATTGTTGAGATCTCCATCAAATGTGTCCTAAAAAAACAATAAATATTATGTTGTATATTTATTTTAAAAAAATTTGTATTATAAATAGTTTAAATTAAAAATTAAAAATAGATTGTAAGGAAAATCCGCAAGAAAAAAAAGCAGAGGGCGTTAGTCGTTTTTCTTTTTCGAAACAAAGAAGATTGTCAAACAAAGAAAGATGTCTAGTCATTGTCTCTAAAAATGCAACTGCTGCTTTTAGACTTACAATTGTTTTTTAAATATAAGAGACGATCGATAGGATTAATCGATGTATTGCCAACAACTGCGAAGGTAAGAAGTTTAAGATTGAAATTATAAAAAAGTTATAAAAAAAGTTAGTCGTAGGAAAAAGCTTAAATTTATTTTGAATATTAAAAAACTAAAAGAATTTAAATTGAGCATCTTTCTTCTCTACGAAAAATCTTGCGGAATATTCTTACATCTATTATTTAAAATTTTACATCAAGTTTTTTGAAAAACTTACCTTCTGTAGGTCTTTCAAATAATATCAATTTTTTGCTGCCCATTTTTATTATTATATGATGAGGGCCTATATAAAGGATATTAATAATTTTTTTAAATAGTGCATTTAAATTAATTATATTGCAATATGTTCTTCCATTATAATAAATTGTATCTTTCTTGCACACGGTAATTTTAACTTCAGATTCAATATTAAGTGTAGGTGTTTCGGGTAATTTTACGAAATAAATATTTTCTATTGGGATATTTGATGATTCTGAAAAATTACGAAATACTTTTTTAAAAAAATGTAATTAAATAAAAATTTTTTTACTAAAATATAAAAAAGATAATTACCATTGCGCCTCATATTTTTCCATGATCCTTTATGGAAAAAGCATATTTCGTCTTCTTCTTCTTCTTCTTCAAAGTTTTTAAATATTTGAATCGTGTCCCACGATTCGGAGACCATGTGATTTCCTCCGTAAATGCGTTCTTCAAAATTTAATTGGTAGTTGGTGAAGTATTTCGTCTCTAATATCGACACATTTGATGGAGATCTCATTTTGGGAGAGGGTTAAAAAATCGGATAAAGCGAAAGTATTTATACTCTAGGGTTATTAATATGCGCCTTATCTGTCCCTCTCTATCTTTTTTACATTCTAGCGGCCTCCTAATTCAATGTCAAGAATTCGAAAAGGGTTAAAAAAAATCGGTAAAAAAAAGCGAAAGTGTTTATACTCTAGGTTTATTAATATGCGCGTTCACTTTCGCTAGTCCCCATCTTAGCCTACGGCATCAAAACTCGCGTCTTATCTGTCCCTCTCTATCTTTTTTTACATTCTAGCGGCCTCCTAATTCAATGTCAAGAATTCGAAGAGGGTTAAAAAAAATCGGTAAAAAAAGCGAAAGTGTTTATACTCTAGGTTTATTAATATGCGCGTTCACTTTCGCTAGTCCCCATCTTAGCCTACGGCATCAAAACTCGCGTCTTATCTGTCCCTCTCTATCTTTTTTTACATTCTAGCGGCCTCCTAATTCAATGTCAAGAATTCGAAGAGGGTTAAAAAAAATCGGTAAAAAAAGCGAAAGTGTTTATACTCTAGGTTTATTAATATGCGCGTTCACTTTCGCTAGTCCCCATCTTAGCCTACGGCATCAAAAACTCGCGTCTTATCTGTCCCTCTCTATCTTTTTTACATTCAAGGTCAAAGATAGGCCTCCTAATTCAAAGTCAAGAATTCGAGGTGACCCGATTCCCACACAAAGCGGCTAATGTTTTATAGTTTCAATTAAAAAAAACGCATTTTTCAAGTTTTAAAAAAAATTTTATTTGAGTAAACTAATGCTACATTGGTTACATTTAATGAATATATTTGGTGGTATTTTACCAAAACGAAAATTATTGCGTACAAAAGCGAATACATAGTTATCATTAAAATATTTAGTATTAGGCTGAAGAATTTTTAAGTCTTGGTTTCTCGATATTTTGTAGAGAAAAAATAAGCAAAAGTATCCGCACGTAGAACTATACGGACCTTGGAGCGTTTTTCGATTCCAACGCAACTCCTTGGAATTTTGTCTTATGAACTTTATAATGTTCGGGATTTTTGGCGGTAGTCCGTATGAGTCAAAATAATAACAAGTCGAATTTCGGAAAAAAAGAGCTATCCAGTGTCGTCCGGGATTTTTGCTGTTCTCCGTATTAACGATAAAGCTTCTCTTCTTTCCGATTGTTTGAGGTAATAAATCCGACGGATAAACGCCGCCGAATGTCTTGCTAATTTCGGAATCACCTAACGCCAGTTTCCAGAGCATAATCGTATCCATTAGTTGTTTAGTAGTCGACGTAAATGTTTCGCGATCGATCGATTTCTATTGTATTACGATATTCTAAGAAGCATATGACGTTAACTGTTTCTGGCAAAGGTCTTTTGAACTTTAAATCGAAACTAACATTTCCATAGGTCAACACAGAGGTATGGTTTTCGGAGGCTGCGCGGTCGGGAGTTAGGTCGAATACGTGGAACATGTATCCTTGAGCGTAGTCGGAATACGATATATTAGTGAATTTTCCGTAGGGAATTCCCCCTATTTCTTCGAATAATGTTGCGTAACTTCGAGCGTAAGATTTTGCGTCAAAGTCTGGACAGAACGGATTGGGTGGGATTAAAATCGAATCTTTTATAACAGAAATATAGTTTAAGTCGAAATTTTCAAAATTGAAAGGATTTAAATCGAACTGTCCATTAAAAGCGTTATTTCGCACCAATCCGATTATAATTCTTTTCGGGATTTGACCGATTATCGCATTCGATATATTTGAACTTAAAATCCCTTTACTTAATGTAAATACTTTAATATTAACTCGTCGATAAGGCATTTTAATTACAGAATTTTCTAATGTTTTTTCCATTCCAATTAAGATGCTAGGACTTACTTCTATTCTATTTACTTTTAACGTAATATTCTTTAATCGAATCTGATAATTATCGGCCGTCGCCATTAGAGCGAAAGCGTCTTTCGAACGTTCCAATTTTATTCGAACGTCTACGCCGTTTATCAATAATTTAGGTTGATTAATAAAATCGAAATGAAGTCGTCCGTATAAATCTAATACTTGGCTTCTGCTGCTTTTCTTAAACCTGGTGACTAATCCTTCATTCTTGGGATCTTTAATCGGGTTGGTTTCGTTTAAAAATCCAGCGGTGTCTTTGTAGAAGAAAGAGCTGGTTAAATAGGTTTTTTGCGCTTCTTCGGAGGAAAATAATAGATTTTCTATTATCGCACGGTATGGGTAATTGACGTGCGTAGATATGGTTTTATCATTAAATATCGTAGTACATTGAGAGAACATCGAATGCAAAAAATTATTCACGGGTGTTACTAAATCGGTATCGAGAGTAGAAGTTCCATTTTGTTTAGTAACAGTAACTTGCGCATTAATCGAAATACTGCTCAAATCTATTAAGTTTTCTCCGGAACCGGGGATTAGAAATTCTATAGGAGATTTCTGATCGGTTATCGAAGCGATGGGATGTAGAATAGCCTCGGTAGTATTTAAAATCGCCAACTGGGTCGGAATAGTTTTAAAAAAATCTAGTTCCGATTTTAAACACGGGCAGGAGAAAGGATCCATTTTTTAGGAGAAAATATCTACTACTTTCCTCTTCTTAGTATTCTTTCGTTTTACGCTTTTTCTTAGACGTTTTCGTTTTTTACCCGACCCGCTTTGAATTTTTTTAATGACGTCATCTTTTATTTCTCGACCCGCCTGATTAATTCTCGATAGAGCCGAGTCTTTTAACGATTTTCCCGTGAGTATATCCGAGCCGATATCTTTCGCTATATTTAACGCTTTTTTTCCAATATATCGACTCGCGTGTTTTAAAATGGGTATTGCTTCGCGAAAAATTGAACCGAAAAATCCATATCCTCGTTGAATCGGTCGACTTTTAAAATACGGTCCTCTTCCCCATTGAGGAGTAACATAAGGGGTGTGAGGAAATATAGAATCGGGATATCCTCCCGTCTGCGAACGATAATAACTAATACAGTCCTCCGGTTTAAGCTTCATTTTATCAAATAACCGATTCTTTAATGAATCCGGTTTTATATACTTTTTCGGCGAAAACACAATACCAAAAGCGTTTTTCCCGAAGTAAATATGACGTTTTCACCCGTTGATGTGCATATGTCTACGGTTATAGTCTCGATATAATTCGATCGAAGAGGGAAAAATAACGGAGTATTATAAATTTTAACGATTTGTTGATCTTTTACTCCCATAACTGGAATTACTCGAAATAGTGGAGCCGAAGTATCGCCTACGTGATGCGATTCTATTAAATTAGAATATACAAATATTTCTGTTATTCCGGCGTTTAATTCTAAGGGATAAGTTCCCGTAAATTCTCCTTCGGAATATTCTAATCGATCGAATCCTAATATATCTTTTAATTGACTATTAAATTTTACGGTAGTTTCTCGTGGAACTTTCAATAATAACTTTTTATCGGGAAGCGATTTAAAACTGATTGTCTGAAATGATTTAAGAAATTCTCTTTGTCCGTATAATCCAATCGGTATACGCATCGTATTTTCGACGTTTTCGATTTTTACTTTATCTATATATCTATTTTTTTCGATTAATGTAATAAATTCTTCTTTAAAATCGGTAAAAGATGAATTATATTGAATCTTTTCATCTTTTCCTCTTACAATATATTGTTTTAAATACTCTAGATTTAGAGCCGAAAGAAATGTAGGAGCATCTTGATTTATGCGTAATTCGCAATCTTGAGCGATCTGAATCGACACAACAGCTGTCTTCTTTGTTATAAGAAAATTTAATAAGACCATCCTTTCCTAATTCTTTTAAATTATTCGTAATAGTCTCGAATATATTACTTGATTTGTTCTCTCCTATAGGATATAACGGAATTAGTGTAGTCAAATCATCGGTTTTTACTTTAATCAACTTCGTCTCTTTAGAAATTATGTTGTAAGTATTATTTTCGTTAGTTATATTAAACCACGAACGAGGTATTATTATCTGGGACAATGCCGCTTCCCACGACCCGCTTAAATTTATCGGTGGATTAATTTTCGATGTGAAGGACGATTGAGTATTTTTTGGAAAATAGTCCATACTCGCCGTACTGATAAGCGTAACATAAAACCTATCCATTTTTGACTTTTTGCAGTTCTTCGTTATAAAATCGACCCGTAATCGTCTGGTTGTTGTAATCTTTTAACACATAAGTGACCGGGGTCGTCGGAAATCGGTTTTTTATATAGAAAACCTCTTTACTCCATCCTGCCAAATATCCTCTAGAAAACGTTTTACGTTTCTTAGAAATTCTAACTTTATCATTAATTTTATATTTATATTTTATTTTCGTTTTCGTTTTACCGTAAAGTCGATTAAAAATTTGTAAATGGTGTTTAGGTTTCACCTCGGCCGGAGGCATTCCTATAGTTCGATGTTTACTATAATTATATGCCTTCACCAAATCGTTTAATTTATCGATATATTTATTAGAATTTCGATAGGTAATAAGACGATAAATTTTATTTTTTAAAGTTTTATTAAACCGTTCTACGACCGACGCTTTCGTTTCGGAATGAGTATAATAATGATTTATTTGATGTTTTTTAAATAAATCCTTAATTACAGAATTCATAAACTCTTTCCCTTTATCGGTATGTATCATCCTGGGTATTACTTTTCTAAATATTTTTTGAAATGCTTTTTTTATCGTTTCGGGTTTTTTGTCTTTTACCGGAATTACATACGCATATTTAGAAAACACGTCGATAGTTGCTAATAAATATTTTATTCCATTATTATCTTTCGAAAATTGTCGAACATCCATAAGATCCGACTGGAGTAGTTCTCCTTGATATAGCGCTTTAGTTTTACGGCGACTATAATTTTTTCGTACGGGTTTATGCAACGTATACGTATCTTGAGTCGATAGCCATTGTTCGACGGTTTTTCTAGGCAACTTTGTCGCTTTTATTAGTCTCGTTACGCCGCCAAACGATGCCGGATGAGATGGATTATAATAAATAGAGCTTAATAATCTTTCCATGAAATATGTTTTCTTTTAGACGAGCCAATCCGTTTAGGAATTTTCGTAGACGAAACTCTTTTTTTCCTTCCGCTAGTAATTGATCGTATTGGTGGGGGTGGAATCGAGGGCGTTCGAAAACGAAGTATGGGCGATTCTTCTATTCGTAATCGACTCGATAGCGCCTTATTTCCTATCCATTCTCTAGGAATATTAGATTTAATAATCGCTTGATAAAATTCGTTAAATCCAACGGGCACTATAGAAGATTTTCGATTGCGCATTAAATGCGACATCAGATCCGCGATATGGGAGTTAATTATCGGCTCATTATTTACCAGAAATTCTCCTTTTTCGTTCCAATCGTATTGATATTGCTTTAGTAATTGAATGATATGCGGAACATATTTTTGATATCCCAGCGGGACAGAAACTGATATCTGATCTTCGATAGTCGTCGGTTTTGTCGGTTCTAACGATGGTTGCGATTCTTCGATCGGTTCTGATACCATCGAGACTCGAATCGGTTCTTTCGGCGCGTGAATAGTTTGTTTAAATCTCGAAATTAGTTGACTTAATAATTTAACTTTAAAATCGTCCGATAAAGTACTTTCTTCTAATAAATCTTGGATATTATCGTGCAATCGTATTTCCGGTTTTTGCAGTTGATATTTAGGTACTAATTCGGGAGGTACTAACGCCATTCGTTGAGCCATTTTTTTTATAATCCAAAAATTCTTTTAGCTAATGATATTATTGGATCTAGAATCGTGCCTAAAAATCCTCCCGATTGATTTATCAAAATCTTCTTTTTTGCTTGGAGACCTATTTTTTTATTTGCGAGTTTTCGAATACATTTTTTATATTTTTTTAATTTATTAATGTTTACCGGTACTCGGCCTTGCAGCGTATTATCGCAAATTTCGCATATGACTTTTATCTGATCGGGCGATGCTTCTTTTAACAAAGCTTTTCTCTGAGCGGGTGTTGCCTTTGCCAGCACATTTAACAAATGATAATTTTTTCTGATATTCTTCATTTTTGTGGAATATAAACCCAATACACGCCTTGATTGTCGGGAAAACACGAATCTCGTAAACACAATTCTTTATCGGTCGATGGATGGAAATCGATAAACAAATAACCGTACGGTTTGGATGTCGCGTTTAAATATGCGTCTTTGAAGTAGGGCATTTTGCCTATAAACGCTTGACGAGCGAGACAGTTGATTTGGCTTTCATCTCTATTATTCTTAAATAAAATCAAATAATGAGTATTTAAACTAATATCTCTCATTACTTTATTACGAGGAAATAAATTCTGCATTATCAATATAACGCTTATATTTTTATGATGCGATTGAACGGTAAATAATTCCGCAATTTTTTCGGTTATAGAATGCATTAAATCGTCTATAATTATTAAATCTACATTTTCGTCGATACTTTCGGGAATACCGCATTTAAAATGAATATTTTTCTCTTCCACAAACCAAGGTTGATACATCGAGTAACACCATAAAATGCGATTTAATCGTTTTTCGTAGATATTTTCGTGTAGCATTTTCCGAACTAAAGACGTTTTTCCAGATTGAGACGGGCCCACGACGATACAACTGGACGGATGTTTTAAACGCATTTTCTGCACAGTAAGTTAAATTCGTTCTTTAATAATTGTACACCATTATACTTGTGAGGCAATCCATCGGTCGAAAATCTTCGAATGTCGTATACAGTTCTTCCAGCATTCGTACATTTATGTAAATAAAAGTTTCTACCTAAATGTAAAGAATATTCGCAAGTAGTGTTTTTTATATTAATTTCTTTAAAATTTGATCCTTTTAATAAAACTATAAAAGAAATTGTTAGCGAAAATATTTCTATACAGCTTATAATAATAAAAGCGACTACTATTTTGCGAGACATGATGATCTAAAATAGCAATTAAAACCGAAATAGCTGCTTATTAAATAAAATCAAAAACACTACTGCACATGCGCGAAAACATAAAAAAAACCACAATCGCGAATTTAAAAATTATTTTATTCGAAAAGATGGCAGAGGTGTAGAGACGATGTACCCGAGATTCGTTGGACAGCGTTTTACCCCATCAGCGAGAACTTATTAGTTCCGTACGCATTCTCTAGAACCTCCTTCCCTTGCATCGAGTTGGCAGAAAAATCGGCTAAAACTCAACAGTTTCCTCCAACTACTAAAATTCTATACTCAGTAGATTTTCGACCATGGTTTAACCCAAAAGTGAAACAGATCCGATGGATACTGACAGCGAAAGAATCTCCCCATCATCATAGCGTACTCATTGAAGAGAAATCGGACAAAATCTTTACCAACTTCGACGAATGCGCTTCCCACGCTCTAGAAAACGACCCTCATTGTGGACAGACTGAAAATAATATTCCAAAAATGTATTTTGAATACGAAATTAAAAAATAAAATTGTATTTTCTCGAAAATTTGTGTCTTGTTTTATAATTTTTTTTCGTCAACAGATGACGCTACATAAAACAACAGTGCACATGCGCGAAAAAACATAAAAACCAATCGCGAATTTAAAAATTATTTTATTCGAAAAGATGGCAGGGTGTAGTGACGATATGCTACCCGTGATTCGTTGGACAGCGTTTGTTCCATTGAAAGAGAAATTATTAGTTCCATACGCTTTCTCTAGAACCTCGTTTCCCTGCATCGAGTTAGCAGAAGAATCTGCCAAGGCCGCGGCTAAAGCTCAACAGTTTCCTCCGACTGTTAAAATTCTATACTCTGTAGATGTTTGCCCTCGATTTAGACCAAAAACGAAACAGTTCCGTTGGATGCTGACTGCGAAAGAATCTTATCATCATTTCAGCCTGGAAATTTTAGAGAAATCCGACAAAACATTCGAAACTTTCGAAACATGTTTTTTCGACGCCGAGAAGCACGACCCCCATTGCGGACCCGAAAATAATATTCCAAAAATGTATTTTGAATACGAAAGTAAAAATCAATAAATCCAAAAAAAATGTATTTTGAATACGAAATTAAAAATCAATAAAATTGTATTTTTTTTTCCTCGAAAATTTTGTGTTTTATTTAATAATACCGCAAACCATTAATTGTAAAATAATATATACTTTTTTAAATTCGTTGATCTAAAACAAAATGTAGCGTGAAAAAAAAATTCGAGACCTAAAAAAGTAATAAATACGCTGACATAAAAAAAATGTGTGTGGGAAAAAATTCGCGGACCAACGTAATAAATACGTTGACATAAAAAAATGGGCGTGAGAAAAAATTCTCAGACCAACGTAATAAATACGTTGACATAAAAAAAATGGGCGTGAGAAAAAATTCTCAGACCAACGTAATAAATACGTTGACATAAAAAAATGGGCGTGAGAAAAAATTCTCAGACCAACGTAATAAATACGTTGACCTAAATTCCAACCAACGTAATAAATGATCACGTGAAAAAATAATTAATTCTGTTAATAACGATATTTAAAAAAACGTGTCGCAACACGAAAAAATATATAAAAGTTCGAATAATATTTATAAAAAAACATGTTGCAACATGAAAAAAAATATAAAAAGCTCATTTGTCTAAACGATTGCATCATAAAAAAGCTTATTGGTCTAAAACAAAACTAATCGATTGCATCATACAAATTGATTTCGTCATATAAAGCGCTACAAACTAAAATTAAATTAGTATTATATTAATATCGGAAGAAGACAAGTCGTATAAAAATGGAGAAAAGAGAAATAGCCCTGCTCTCTGACGAATTAAATTCGTTGGTTGATTGGAAAGATTTCTCTAAATTAAATTTGACGGAAGACATAATAAGACGACTTCAAGATAAAGTTGATTGGGATATTATTTCTGAAAAAAATCTTAGTGATGAATTTATTGAAGAATTCCAAGATAAATTAAACTGGAATAAAATATGGAAAAACAGACATTACTCTCCTATTTTTTTAAACAAGTATAATCATCGAATTAATTGGGATGATGTTTGTCGTTATCAGCAGTTAACAGAAACATTTTTGAGTGAATATTCTGATTATCTAAACTGGGATCTCGTATCTCAATATCAAAAATTGAGTCCACAATTCATTATAAGTTTTAAAGATTCACTCAATATGGCGCTTGTTTGTAAATATCAACGATTAACCGAAGAAACTATTAAAGAACTTGAAAACCATGTGGATTGGGAGATTATTTCAGAATATCAAGATTTATCCGAAAAATTTATGAAAGATTTTAAACATAAATTGGATTGGTGTAGTCTCATCAGTAATCAGAAACAATTATCGGCCAAATTTATAACTGATAATTATCAATTTGCTCTAATTCGTGTTTTGGCAAAAATATGTGAAAGACTTTAATTTTTTTAAATATAATTAATACATTTATACATGTATTTTGTATACTTACTTCTTAATTGATGTAAATGTTTTTTTATTTCAATAAAAAAATGAAATGAATTGAATATTTCTGTTGTATTTTTTTTACTTAACACGAATCGGTTATAATGTATTTCTCATCTCCCGGTGTTGGCCTCACATCCGGTTCATTCGCTCTTTTACAAAACGAGGTCAAATCAACTCCCCCCAACGATATAAAGACGGGAGGTTTACTTTCTTCGGTTAATTCGTTAGCGAGTTTTTCTCTAAACACATAGGCTTTTAATCTCACAAGGAAAAGAAAAAAATGGAAGGTAATTATCTAGATTTTTTTTGTTATTTTTAAGAATAAGAAAATTAAATTATTAATAATTTTCATAGATAGACATTTTTTTTAGATTCTCAATCCTTATTTGTAATCGATCATCCTTTTACTTCTAAGAAGCGAAAAGCTACAAAAAATGATGATGCGCCAGCCGATAAAAAGAAAAAATACGATTTAATTATTTCAAAAGACGAAACAACTTATAAGTCGATTCCACCATATTCTGTATATATTTCTCATGGTTATAATTTAGAAATTAAGGAATTTCGCCAGCAATTTTACATCTGCTTAGCAAAATCAAACTCTAATGCAGAGATTCAAAACAGATTTAATATTCCTATCAAGGAATTCCCTTTTTTCCAAAAAGCTTTCGCAGCCGTAGAAAAATTCTTGGAGGAGTACATGTAAATAAAAGTAAGTAAAAAAAATTTTTTTCCAATTTTATAACGTTTTTTAAAAAAAATTATGTAAATTAATTGAATGTTTTTTTATCAGAAAAACAATTCTCTCCCTTCAAAGAATATTGTTCGAACAACGAGGGAAAAAAAAGCTCGACCTAGATTACATCAGGTAAAGAAAAAATGTTTTTGCTAATAGAATCCGCTTTTCAAAATTTTTTACAATGTTATCGAAAATCTAATCTCGAGTATGTTGATCCGGTCATATTTTTTAGAGATATAAAATCCGAATTATTTAATGTAATTACGAATTTTGGAAATGACTATAGAATTCGATTTGTTATTAGTCTTAAAGTAATAATGTATAAATGCGTAGAAACAGGACATCGATATGATTTTAAAGATTTTTTTTTTACAAGCTATGCTGAACGAGTTTTATCCCCGTTTTTGGCTTGGAAAAATATCGATAACGCGATAGAAAAAATTCTAAGCGATATATCAATCGCCGTTACGTTAGGTAGTGGATGGATAATTTATAAACTGGCTTTTATAGATGTTCATAGATCGTCATATGATACAATTAATGGCGGGTGCGGATCGATAATTTTGCCCAAACAATTAGCAAACAAAAAATGTCTTTTAAATATTCAATGTAAAGACGATAAATGTTTCGTTTATTGCATTCTCGCGTCTATTTTCCCGCTTGTGAATAATAAAAATAAAGTATCTACTTACAGAAAATATTTAAAATTTATTAATTGTTCGAATTTAAAATTTCCCGTTTCTTTGGATCAGATATCGAGTTTTGAGAAATCAAATACTGTTAGTATTAATGTATATGGTTATAAGGCTGTCGTTTTTCCTTATTATATAAGTAAATTTAAGTTCGATAAAAATGTAAATTTATTACTTTATAAGCAACATTATTTTTTAATACGGAATTTTAATAGACTTTTACACGAAAAGCAAAGATCTCTTTATTACTATTGTAATAATTGTCTAAACGGATTTCAACGCGAGTCGAGTTTAAACTTACACAGAGAAATATGTACAAATTTCAAATTTCAAAGACTGTCGGTTCCTAAACTCGAAAATTCTATTCTTAAATTTACAGAATTTTTTAAAATGCTTAAACATGCCGTAGTCGTATATTGCGATTTTGAATGTTTAACGGAAACGGTTTCTAATGCGATGCAATCGACCGATACTAGTTTTAGTACTGTTACGCAAATTCATAAACCGATTTGTTACGCTATGATCGTATTAGATAAAAACGAAAGAATCATCTATTCTAAATTTTATTGTGGGTTAAATGCAGTAGAGGATTTCCTATCACGATTGAAAGCATTGTCGGAACATCTTATTAAAGAAATAAAACTGAATATTCCCTTAGATCCTCAAACAATTCCAAATTCTATTAATCGAGATAAATGTTATATTTGCGGACGAAAATTTTCCTCTAATGATGTAAGCGTAATCGACCATAATCATCTAAATGGCCAATTTCGGGGGGTGGCCTGTCGGGGCTGCAATTTGAATTTAAATCTAAAACCATTTATTCCTGTTGTTCTGCATAATTTTTCTGGTTACGATTCGCATCTAATTTTAAAAGATATTACTAAAAAGTATATATCTTCTTTAAGTATAGTTCCCATCAATATGGAAAAATATACTACATATTCTTTAGATTGTTTTAAATTTTTAGATTCTTATCAGTTTTTAAACGCTTCTTTAAATAAATTGACAGATAATCTAGTACAGTCAAAGTACGACTTTCCAATCTTTAAACAATTTTTTTCCGATAATAAAAATAGCTATCTGTTGAAAAGAAAAGGCGTTTTTCCGTATAGTTGGTTTAATAATATTTCAAAATTAAATAATACTTCTTTACCCGACAAAAAATATTTTTATAATGATTTAACTAGAAGCCACATAAGTTCCGAAGATTACGATTTAGCTCGGCTTGTCTGGAAAGCTTTTAATTGTAAAAAATTTTCTGATTATTTGCAATTATATCAATTTGTCGATACAATTTTACTCGCTGATATTTTTACAAATTTTCGAAATTTATCATTAAAATATTACGATCTCGATCCTCTTCATTTTTTAACTTCTCCCCATCTTACATTTACTGCAGGATTAAAAATGGCAAAAATAGAATTACAGCTTTTTACGGATCTAGACATGTATCTTTTCGTTGAATCCGGCCTTCGAGGCGGGCTCTCGTTAGTATCTAAGCGTTTTAGTCGCGCTAATAACCCTTACGTATCTCAAACTTATGATAAATCGAAGCCTCATAGTTATATAGTGATGATTGATAGCAATAATCTATACGGATTGAGTATGGTTCAACATCTCCCATATGGAGAATTTCGTTGGTTACGTCGAACGGAAATTGATGAATTTGATATAAAAAATGTCCCTCTAAAATCCGAAATAGGATATATACTCGAAGTTGATTTAGAATATCCTGTTTCGCTACATAATCGTCATAACGATTTTCCCCTCGCAGTAAATCATGAAAAAATAGAATACGAAGATTTATCCGAATATCAGAAATCGCTTTTATCTTCTTTAAATCTAAAATTTAGCAATAATATTAAAAAATTAGTTTCCGACTTTAAAAGATAAATTTCATTATATTATACATTATAGAAACTTAAAATATTACCTAAAAGAAGGATTAATTTTAAAAAAAATCTATAGAATACTTTCATTTAAACAATCCCCATATTTAAAACCATATATTTATTTTAATAATGAAAAACGAAAAGCCAGTAAAAGCCAGTTTGACAAAAATTTTTTTAAATTAATGAATAACAGTTTTTATGGAAAATGTATGCAAAACGTTCGTAAACAAATAAATTTAAAAGCGGGATTGGATAAAAACCAATGTAAAAAATATGTAAACGATCCCGCGCTAGAGAGTTTCCAAATAATAAACGAAGAGTGCGGCATTTTCAGATTAAAGAGAACAAATTTATTACTGAATAAGCCACTATACATAGGCTTTTGTGTTTTAGAGTTAAGTAAATTGCATATGTATTATACATATTACGAAATATTTAAAAATTATTATAAAGATAGGGTTAGGCTCTTGTATACGGACACCGATTCTTTAGTATTAGAAATTCATACGGATGATGTCTATGTTGATTTTAAACACAATCTGGCCAACATATTCGATTTTAGTAACTATCCATCGGATCATCCGTTATTCTCCGAAGAAAATAAAAATAAATTAGGTTATTTCAAAGATGAGGCGAACTCCCTGGCTATTTCGGAATTTATCGGTCTAAAAGCTAAAATGTATTCAATTTCGGGAGAATGTATTGAAAAAAAAAACAGCGAAAGGTATAAGTAAATCAGTTGTTAAACAAACTTTTTACCACGATCTTTATAAAGAAACACTATTTAAGAAAAAACAATTTCGACATACACAAACGCAAATAATAAGTAAGAACCATGTAATTACAACACAATTTCAAAATAAAATCTCTCTTTCAGCTTTTTATGATAAAAAATATATTTTAAGTAACGGAATAGACATGCTATCCTACGGACATTATTCGATTTCTTCTTAGGTATTTAGATTACTTTTCTATCGTCTTTTTAATATTATTCATATAATTTCTATTTTAAAAATGAAAAAATGTAATCATTTTTGTATTATTGTAATCCTTATGTAGCTATTTTTTTAATTATTGTAATGAAAAAAAATGTAATCATTTTATTGTAATAATTTTTATTATAACTTTTTTTGTTCTTATTTCTAGGGAGAGAATGTTTGAAATATCAGAAAAACAAATATTATTGTAATCCTTTATTTTCGTAAATGTAGTGATTTTTTTTAATTATTGTAATGATGAAAATGTATCCCTTTTTTTATTGTTAATGTAATCATGTTTATTATAATTTTTTGTAATGAAGAAAAATGTATCTCTCATTTTATTATTACTGTAATCATTTTTATTATAACTTTTTGCTCTTATTCGTAATAAAAAGAACAAGAGGGAGAAAAAATTGTGTCAAATTAATTTGTCGACAGATGGCGCCAGCTTAACAAAACCAAAACTTAAAAACCAAACCAAAAAATAAAAAATATATAAAAATATAAAAATAAATAAAGAGGAAAAACAAAACCAAAACCAAAAAATAAAAAAATATATAAATATAAAAAAATAAAAAATAAATAAAAGAAAGAGAAGAAAAAATATTAAAGAAATATATATATATAATAATATTAAGTTATATATATAATAATATTAATTTTCTTAAATAAAGAAAAAAATACTGATTCTCTTAAGAGAGAGAGATTGTAAAGAGAAAAAACATCGTTTCTCTCGTCGTATTGTAAAGAAACAAAAAAAATAACAATTTAATATTTTGCCCAACAGATGGCATTGGCTTAACGAAAAGAAAAATATCTTAAAGTTATATATATAATAATATTAAAAATTGTAAAGAGAAAAAACATCGTTTCTCTCGTCGTCTCTTAATAAAAATATCGTTTCAGACTCGGCGTATTCTAAAAACGCTCGCTCAAATTTGGCGGTGAAGTATATCCGAAGGGGCAACAAAAATGGGCGTGGTTTTAATGTCTACGAGAGCTTTTGGAATGCAAATATCGTAGAAACGCTCGAACGATTCAACGGTTTTTGCCATTTTTAGCCCCTGGTGGACGTCTTTCCCTCCGGAGGTTGAGCGATACTACAATAAAAGTTATAAAATCTTAAAAGTTTAACAAATTATCTCAGAGTCTCTCTCCCTAATACTACTAGGAAGACTTATATCTACTTAATACTAATAAAATTGAACGGGATCTGAATCTTAATACTACTTAACAGCTAAACAGAGAGCGAAAAGGAAACGAACACAATAAAAAACTAGACAAGACGAACGGACAAACAGGCAAAACCCCAAGATTTTGTTATTATTTTTAAACATTAACTTACTCACTAACTAAACTAACCTACCATAACCTAGGACGAACGTAACCGGACGACTAAAGCTAACAAATCCTGATCTAATTTAATCTAACCTATCATAACCTAACTGGAAACCAAGCTAAGAGTCCCTAATCTAACTTACAACTAGGACTAGCCGAATTTAGACGGGAAAATAAGACAGTAAATAAGAATTAAAATACAAAGTTGAAATACCGACAGTTGAAACAAAGCAAGGAAAAGCTAATTCCATACATACAGGAATTACCATCGATTTCTTTTTTTTTTTTTTTTTTTTTTTTTTTTCGACGTTTCACCATGTTCTAAGTCAGGGATGGCCAGACTCTTTAGAACTTGAGCCATATATTGAAAACAGAATTCGTTGAAGAGCCGCATATACATATATACATATTTTTCCACAGAAATTCATTTAAATATTTATTAAAAAAAACAACACTTTAGCTATTATTTCATTTTATATTATGTTTTATAATACAATATAATTTTTTTAATAATAAATAAATTATAATTGCCGTATTAAGTAGCATAATCTAAATTTAAAAACCAAAAAATGCTAAAACGTTTCCTAGTTTCAATTGTCAATAAGGAAATATAAATTTCAAAACTATTAACGTTATAGAAATTGTTATTCATTATATATTCATTTTTAATGTTGATTTGGATAAATAAGCATTATAATTATTTTTTTCTATTAATGTTTTTACGTATTATGATGTTTAATAAATATTACATTTATTTTTCAATAAATAATATATAACGTTGCCATATTTTGACTTTTTTATTTCAAACAATATATTATTTATTTTATATTATCCAGGAATCATACATAAAAAATAATAAAAGCAAAATTAAAATAAAAACAAATTTGGTATAAATTTAAGTATCTTGCAGTGAGCCACAAGTATACTAGAAAAGAGCCGCATGTGGCTCAAGAGCCACAGTTTGGCCACCGTGGTTCTAAGTGTAGAAATGTAAAAATCTTGGGGAGAGGTCATTTATTTACCAATCGCTATATTTTCCCCCTCTGTTATATATAACAGCCGAGAAAGTATCAACAAAATTAATTAAAATTTCTAGGGAGTGACGAAAAGGTTATAAACCGGTAATATCACGACCTGGGTTTTGTGCATTACTTATAATTATTCGAATTCGAATTCGATTCCAATTAAAAACTTGTTGTTCGTATAGGCTTGCTTAATTGCTAACTTTTCTTTCAGCAAAATATTAAACTAAGCACTTTTTGTAATAAGAAACATGATAACCAGACACATTATCTTAATAATAATTGCATCGAATTTTTTTGCACCAAATTTGTTATAGAAGCCCATCGATAAGGTTCATAAACCTATAGCCAAGTTTAACATTTATTTTCTCATAACACGCACACTATGTCTCTCACACGCAGCCATAGCTAACACATGCACAGAAAAGCAGTTAAACTCACGTAATTATACTTATTTGGTAAGATAAACTAAGAAAATTATAAAAAGGAAAATATTTTCCTTTTTTATAAAGTGTTAGGATTTTTTTTATCGCTGTTTTATAAAAACGTTCACTTTCCCAATTTATTTGATGTTAAACACCATTAAAATGACTTTAAAAACAATATTATTCAAACTGGTGAAAATCTGGCAACTGCTAAAGTCCATATTGGTGATTTCTCAATTATTATAGCTGGTGGTATCCTTGGTGGAAACTAGATTCTCCGAACTTGATGGGATCAAGGGTCTTTCGGATAATCCAGAAACTCGTTTGTTTCTGTGTTTTTGGTATATCAAGCATTGTGCATTTAAACTTTCATTTACTACAAATACTGTAATGCAATTACTCTATTTAAAGGTAAATTAATTTACTCAAGGTCTAACGTAACGTTACGTATATTGGCCTAGATTCGCGGCGCTATAATTGATAGATAATGTAGTAATTTCCAGTTATATGGAGAGATTGGATTTTGTGTCGAAAAATGTTGATATAAACAACGAAAAAAAATTAGTAAAGTAAATTAATGTGGTAAATGATCATAAAATCGACCTAATTTATACAGAATGTAAACTGTAATAACAAAATAAACATAATATAATAGAGCTTATACAAAAGGTTAATTTTACAACTATATAATTACTGTATTATGTAATTATACCAAATTAACTTATTATTATGTAGCATTAGCAAAATGTTTATCGTAGTAGCTATATGTTTAATTTAAGTATTATTATTTGTAATTAAATTTTGTTAATTAAGATAAATGATATTCAATAATCTCAGTTTCTAATTGTTTGTTTAAAATTGAAGTATTTTAAACGCAGTTTTTACATTAAAAAAGGGGAAGATTTACGAAAAAGTTTATTGTAAGAATGGTTTATATTTCTAATATCTATTTTGCTGATTATAAAGACTTTTATCCGGCCATACCTCGCAGCTAAAGTTGCCAGATTAGCATGAGTGCCGAATTACTGAGCGTGTATAGTCATAAAACCTACTTAAAGGCAATGGATGATGTGACCTGTCGCCCTACGGTACTACTCGTTTCTGGAGGCAGGCAGGCAAATAATGTGGAGCGCTGAAATGCAATACTGTGTACAGAAATGAAACCCGAGTAAACAGGAAAATAGGATGTTTGACATTATTAACATTTCCATTGAAACGATCAAACTAGAGTGTTTTCCGGATAATTGAGGATAGGATTAGTGAGATTCTACTGCAATTTGATAGTGAGATAAATATAATTTATCTATTTTTTAAATCTTAAATAACACAAAAGTCACAGAACACATATTCTATACGTAACAACAAGTGCCATAATTACGCAGGCGCAACAGGTGCACAGGCACAGGATCGAGGACGAAGAAGGGCCTCGAAAAGGAACTGACAAAAAGTAATTGTCAAATATACTGAAATAATATTTTCGTTTATAAATATACGTGAATGATCTTGTATATTTCTTGTGTATATGTTTATACATAAATTATTTATGTATTGTTTTATCATATTTCTTTTATTATTATTTTTTCCACTCCAAAAAATTAAGGGGCCCAAAACACCTTTTTACAGGGCAGATGAAAAGCTAGTTACAACACTGGTAACAACATACAAGTTATATAGACACGACTATAACTTGTATGTTGTTACCAGTGTTGTAACTAGCTTTCTTATATTATTATTATGCATTACAAAATGTATAACAATAATATAAAAAAACACTATTAATATTTATGTATTTATAAAAGAATTTATAAGATATAGAATTCAAGAAAATATATATTCTCAGATTTTTTTCAAGATTGTAAAATATTAGTAAAATCATTACAAACTATTAAAACTTTTTACATATTAAAATCTTTTTCTTTATTATAAAATTTGAATTTTTATTTCTAAAACTCTATTATATATTCAGTATATATTAATTATTGTATCAAATTCTATATTAATATAAATTGTTTAAGTAAATATGCCTTACAAATAAATATAAATTTAATAGTATACACGTATCTGATCTTTATACGCGGTTTAAGTATAGTTTAAGTGTATTTTGTATATATATAAATTCAACTTTTTGTATTGTACATTCTCAAGAAGCTGGAATATAAGCAGTTGTGCTATTGTAAAATAGGAAATATTATTACTCATGCCATTCAGTTATTTTCCTACTTTAAAAGCAATCACTTTTTAATAGTTTGTAACTGAAGTTTGATACGATGTTTTGAGACATTGTCTAAGCAAACAAACAAACAAATATTCACGCTTTATATTTTAGTATAGATATACAATTTTCTAGAATTTTTAGAAAAGATTAAAAGAATTATTAGACAATTTTTAAACCCAAAATATTCAAATTCTTATCTATTAAATCATAAATCATGAAACAATTCTATTAATCATAGTTTAAAGAAATACTAATAATATTGTTTTTGATGCAAACTAAAATTGAAAATGTTTATTTATTCGTATTAAAATATTAATTATTATTATATTATTAAATTTTAATACAATAAAATTTTAAACTCTATATATATATATAATATTGACTCTGCAAAAATATTTCTTGATTATAAATCCTTTTAGGAATGAATCATTGTTCAATAAAATTTATGTCTTTTTCTATGAGTTATTCAAGACAATCTGCTCCTGATCGTAATAAATGAAGATTTATTGTCTAATTCATCAAAATTTCAAATATGTTCATTTTTATATCATTCCAAAATGCCTATATAGTTATTTTATTTATATGTGAGTCTGGCCATTGTAGATATCTTCTCATTTTTCTATCTGACATTAAATTAATTTTCAAAATGAATGATTAATTAATAATGTTATTGTAGCAGAGAACTTATAATACACTCTATCATTGGTTATTTTAGCAAAACAATTTGATTAAAAATTACGAAAGGATATTTAATTGATAATTTTTTTTAAACGATATTAAATTTTAGTATAGATTTAACTGAACTACAAATTGTAAATTAGAAATGTATATTCATTCTCTGTATTGAGTTTATTAACGTTCTAGCACCATTCATTATACCATAAATTATTCACTTCAATTTCTGAAGGACTATAACATAAATTAAAAAATTTTTGCAATATATTTTCAAGGTGTTAATTATATAGTAACTTACAATATCTACAGATATGTCTGCATGTAAATAAGCAATGTCATTTAATAAATTATTAAGTAATTAATAAGAGATTAAAAATACACGGACAAAATATCTTTAAATTTTTAATATCAATTTTATATTATAATTGTTCATATATAAGTGATATAAAAATAAAACAGAAAAATATCTTCCTATAAAAAGAAAGATATTTTTCCGTTATTTTTATTTTCTTTTTATTTATACTTTTTTACTTTAATAATTATATTTAATCGTTTCCACTTTTTACTCCCGGTGTTATATATAACAGAGAGGAAAATATGGCAATCGGTCAAAAAATGACCCTCTCCCATGATTTTTACATTTTTGGACTTAGAACACCTCGAAACATCGAGAATTGCAAAATAATTCGGGGGTTATTTTCGTATGTATGGATGTTAGTGTGTATGGGGGAACACGATTTTGTTCATCTTTAAAGCGTATTAACTCGTATGCTTTTTGTCAACAATTTTTGAAATTATGTAGGGAGGTTTGTGTGTTAATGGAATTGATGCTATTAAATTTTGGTGGTTAAAAATTGACGGAGTGGGGAGATAAAGGGGGTCTCTAGTATGGTCAGACTTAATGACGATTTTACTCGTTATTAGTATTTACAATTTTTTTATAAAACCGGTCCCTACTCTCAAAATTAAGCTTTTTGCCATTTTATAATAGTTAAAATTATAAAAAG
This sequence comes from Centruroides vittatus, assembly GCF_030686945.1. Lineage (NCBI taxonomy): Eukaryota > Metazoa > Arthropoda > Arachnida > Scorpiones > Buthidae > Centruroides > Centruroides vittatus. Next base: position 741,338 of record NW_027122708.1, on the reverse strand, counting down.
GTTTTTAAAAATAAAATATGATAACAGATGGGACCACCAAAATTTTAAATGTCGCCGGGAAAGTTGAGTAACTCGTTACTGGTTTATTAACGTATTTAACGTATTAAAATTATCATTTAAATAATTATAATTTTAATACGTTAAAAAATATAATCACATTAAATTTTGTTTTAGTTATTTTATATTAAAATATCAATATTCTACAATAAAACATCACTAAAAAGGAAGATCCACTTTAAAGTGTAGTGATGATCATTCGATAAATTAAACTATTATTACATAACCAGTATAAGTATTCTTAGGGTCCCTGTGTTCCCTGTGTTTATACAGACAATACAGTATAATCGTCATCCATAATGCTGCTGTATAAACAAAACAGCTGATATTTTAATTTGTAGTAACAAATTCATTTTCATTACTTTCTTAGAATTGCATTATCAAATGAAAAAGTCCGAAACAAACATTATTGCAGTTATTATCTTCAAATGTTTCACTCTGTAAAGCAACAGATTATAGATTCACGAGTTATATATTTCAAAAGTAATTTCATAAATTAATATTAAATATCTGTGCTTATTTAATAGGTTCCAATTTTTCAATTTTCCAAAAATATTCTGACAGAAAAATTATTTATAATTTATCACTTTAACAATTTATTTGACATAAAACATTTAGATTAAAAAATAAAATATAAGTTACTATTAATATTCTATATTTCTAATGAAGCTACTTAATTAAATAAGTTTAAATTAATAAATTATTAATTAGAACATGTTTATTATAAATTTAATTAAAATCAAAAATAATTTTATGTAATACCGATTTGTCCTGAGCATAGCACATTTCTGACGTATAAATTTTTACGTAATGATAATATATTATATTAGATGCTTAAACAAATTTAACATAAACTGATTTATTGTGGAGAAATTTTTAAGAAATGATATTAAATAATTTTATTTTCATGTAGAAAGATCCCATTAATATGCAAAAAGACACAAATAATACAGCAAAAGATATTTTTCTTTTCGAAACCTTATTTTTTCACGTTTTGAAATAAATTTTAAATATTTTATCCATAGATAAATTAGATAAAATATATAAAATAAGCAAGTCTCTTACAATTTCTATTATTTCAGTAAAAAACAATTTTATTATATACAGTAGAGAGTCGTTTATCCGAATCAACTGGGGACTGGGGTTGTTCGGATAAGTGATTTGTTCAGATAACCGATTGTGTACGAAAAAATATATTAACCTATCCGATGTTGAAATTTTTCTCCGTTGCGTGTCGCTTCGTGTTGAATTTTCGTCGATTTTAAGCCTAACGAAAATTTTTATAATAATAATCGAGGCTATTGTGTCGTTAAAAATTATTTCTTTATTTTGTACAAACAAAATAAATATATTGAAAAATATAAAAACATAAAACTAGATTTACTTTTAAAGTATAATTATCAAAAATGTTGGATTCAGCACGACACAGTCCGACTGGAAAGCGTTCGGATAACCGATAATTCAAATAACCGGGGTTTGGATAATGACTCTCTACTGTATTTTGATTCTATTTTAATACTGAAAATCAATTTTTGAAGTTCAATAATTTTATATTTAATATGTATTAATTTTTGAAAAAAATAATATAAGTTATACTAATAACTATTTTTATAATTATGTATTTGTCAAAGTTAGTTTACATAATATTTATAGAATATTTTTAAAGTTGTTTTTTTTACAGATTTTATGTATCAAAGTTAAAAGCGAAGATGCTTTACCTAACATCAATTATCATATTATTGAATTGTTTTCAAGAGCAAAGTATGTATATATTAATGCTCGTAAATAATATGTATTTGATTTTTATAAATTAGGGTAGAATCTGCTTAGAGATTAAATTTATATTAAGATTTATTCGAATTGTCATTTGTTTAAAATGTTAACTGATAATAATTGAAAAATTGCATAAAATTTGTTATAAATAAGCATAAAATTGCTCGAGAGAACGAATCGTACAGGAACACACAATTAAGATGGTTATACAGGCTTTTATTGATTTCTGAGGATATGCATTTCGGACCATATGTCCATCATTGGCCTTCTTTTTAATTTTACATCAATGTTGATGTACGAAGGTTATTTTTTTTCAACCTCCACCGACCCAGAATAAAAAAAAAAAAAAAAAAAACAAGAATGAAGAACAAAACCACTTTATTTGTAGAAGGAAGTTGCAGTCTTCAGCTATTTTTCTACATAATTGTCTTCTTGATACAGGCAGACATTGTACCATGACACCAGCTTTTGTATAGCCATGTCGAAGGACGTTGCTGCCAGGCCATTCAGCCAACCTTTAACACTGTCAGTCAGCGGTATACAGTGTGGATGTTGAAATTTGAGGAAACTCCTCACTGAGTTCGGAAATTGCACACCGACGCCTTTCTCGCACCATTTGATCCAATGCGTGAATGGTGCGGGAAATTCAAACAAGGACGTGACAACGATCATGACGAGGACGGTCAAGGGAGAAGTGTATGATGACCGACGATTTGGTGGATAAAGTGGATCAATTGGTGCTAGAAAGGCGTCAGTTCGCGATTTCTGAGTTCAGTGAGGAGTTTCCTCAAATTTCGAAGTCCACACTGTATACCGCTGACTGACAGTGTTAAAGGTTGGCTGAATAGCCTGGCGGCAACGTTCTTCGACATGGCTATACAAAAGCTGGTGTCACAGTATGATGTCTGCCTGTATCGAGAAGACAGTTATGTGGAAAAATAGCTGCACTCACGGCAACCCTATTGCGGTTGCCGTGAGTGTAGCCCGACTTTATGCAACCTGTCGCGAATGGTGGACACAGATGTACCCGTTGATGACGACAGGAGGCTTCGGATGTCACGTGCCATAGCAAACGAGTCCCGATGGGCCATTCGGCGAATCTGCCGGTCTGTGCGCCCTATCGTGCATCTATTTCCTCTCGCAGATGTTCCTGCGAACATCATGTTACATATCACTGGAAGGTGCTTACGTCGTACCAACAAGCTGTCAACTGCGCACATGAACAAACCGAGGCATTTTCTATGCTTCGAAAGTTCGGCTGACGCAAACCGTCGCTAATAGCATGACCCGAGCCGACTGCTGGTCTTTATAGCTTCGAAACTGGTACCACATGACCCGATGCGTACGCAAACTTAATCATTTACTCTCATCAATACATACATTCTGTCACCTCTACCGGTCTTGCAATTTGCATGTGGCTACATGCGTTCACAATTATGTTTATTAGACGCAGACCAGACAGAAAATGGAATCGACTAGTATGGAGGAAGAAAGGGAACTCTGACTTGCACTGCCCTGTAAAATTAAGGTAGTCTGAACCATATTTCTTAAAGCTGTAGATTAATATTTTACCATAAATTTATGTAATGTATTTAATTGTTATTTAAAGAAGAGAAGTATTAAAATAAATATTATAAAGTATTTTACTTTATAATGCAAAAGTTTTGTGTAACTATTTGCGTAGCACGTAATAATGCATAAAAGATTGATGAACAGAACACAACGCCTGTAATAAAAAAAAACTTAAAATAAAATATTAAATAGTTCTTATATACTACTATATTTCTATAATACATACCATATATATACAAATATATATATATATATATATATATATATATATATATATACAGTATATATATATTACAGATGTATATAATCTATTCAATGCAATATGCAATAAAAATACTTTTGCTTCATCATCAGTCACTTTCTATTTTTACTTTCACGACTGTTATATATAACAGGGAGGAAAGTATGGCGATTTGTCAAAATATGACCTCCCCCATAATTTTAAAATTTTTGGACGTAGGACATCTTGAGACGCCGAGAAATGCAAAAAAATTCGAGGGTAATTTCTGTATGTAGACCTATGGATGTTAGTGCGTATGTGTATATGCGGGGCATGATTTTTTCACCGTGTTTGAAGCTTAATAACTCCTGTGATTTTTGTCGAAATTTTCTGAAATTTTGCAGGAAGATTTGTGTCTTAGGGGATTGATGCTATTAAATTTTGATAGTTAAAGGTCGAGGGGTGAGGAGATAGAGGTGATTGTATTATATCTCGAGTAGGGTCGGACTTAATGACGATTTTACTTGTAATTAGCATCTACAATTTTTATAAAACCCATCCTTACCCTCAAAATTAAGTTCTTTTGCCATTTTATAACAATTAAAAACATAAAAAGTCTTTAAAATGAAAAATTGTAACACATGGCGCCAACAAATGTTGCCAGAAAAGTTAATCAACTCGTTGCTTAACTTTTTATTCTAAAGTTATTTTTAAGAATCACGTTTTCCTAAAATAATATTTTTTATTGTGATAATATAATGCTATATAAAACTTGAAGCAGTTGAAAATGAAAAATTTGTAATGAAAAATCCTTAAATTTCAAATTTAAAAATTCGTGTAAATTAATATTTTAGTATGTTAAAATTATAATATATTTTTCAGTTGTTTGTCACGAAAATGATCAAGTACGATTATACAAGAATAATCCTTCAAATAACTTTAAGAATTTTAATGCCCGTATTGATCCCGCACTTTTGGCTGGAGCAATAGGACAAGCCGAACAGCGTGTCAGCCCAGCACTTTTGGCTGCTGCAACAGGACAAGCCGAACAACGTATTGACCCCGCTCTTTTAGCTGGAGCAATAGGACAAGCCGAACAGCGTGTCAGCCCAGCACTTTTGGCTGCAGCAACAAGACAAGCCGAACAACGTATTGACCCCGCTCTTTTAGCTGGAGCAATAGGACAAGCCGAACAACGTATTGACCCGCTCTTTTAGCTGGAGCAATAGGACAAGCCGAACAGCGTGTCAGCCCAGCACTTTTGGCTGCAGCAACAAGACAAGCCGAACAACGTATTGACCCCGCTCTTTTAGCTGGAGCAATAGGACAAGCCGAACAGCGTGTCAGCCCAGCACTTTTGGCTGCAGCAACAAGACAAGCCGAACAACGTATTGACCCCGCTCTTTTAGCTGGAGCAATAGAACAAGCCGAACAACGTATTGACCCCGCTCTTTTAGCTGGAGCAATAGGACAAGCCGAACAACGTATTGACCCCGCTCTTTTAGCTGGAGCAATAGGACAAGCCGAACAGCGTGTCAGCCCAGCACTTTTGGCTGCAGCAACAAGACAAGCCGAACAACGTATTGACCCCGCTCTTTTAGCTGGAGCAATAGGACAAGCCAAACAACGTATTGACCCCGCTTTTTTAGCTGGAGCAATAGGACAAGCCGAACAGCGTGTCAGCCCAGCACTTTTGGCTGCAGCAACAAGACAAGCCGAACAACGTATTGACCCCGCTCTTTTAGCTGGAGCAATAGGACAAGCCGAACAACGTATTGACCCCGCTCTTTTAGCTGGAGCAATAGGACAAGCCGAACAGCGTGTCAGCCCAGCACTTTTGGCTGCAGCAACAAGACAAGCCGAACAACGTATTGACCCCGCTCTTTTAGCTGGAGCAATAGGACAAGCCGAACAGCGTGTCAGCCCAGCACTTTTGGCTGCAGCAACAAGACAAGCCGAACAACGTATTGACCCCGCTCTTTTAGCTGGAGCAATAGAGACAAGCCGAACAACGTATTGACCCCGCTCTTTTAGCTGGAGCAATAGGACAAGCCGAACAGCGTGTCAGCCCAGCACTTTTGGCTGCAGCAATAAGACAAGCCGAACAACGTATTGACCCCGCTCTTTTAGCTGGAGCAATAGGACAAGCCAAACAGCGTGTCAGCCCAGCACTTTTGGCTGCAGCGACAGGACAAGCCGAACAACGTGTTGACCCCGCTCTTTTAGCTGCAGCAACGGGATAAGCAGAAGAATTACCTTATCCGTGTAGATTTGCCAATGGGAAATAAGAACATGATATCAGAAATAATATTTGTAATTTATAAATAAAGTATTTTACTCTAACATTCTCTTGGATCCTTAAACTAATTTAAAATTTCTAAGATTACGAAATTTTTTGAAATATACCAATTTTTATAAAATCTCAAACACTTTTTAATATATTTGGAATTTATAAGAATTTATATATTTAAAATTCAAGTAAAAAATAATAAAACTAAGACCACAGAATCAAATTTCCTATTGATAAATTTGATATTTATTAAATATTTCGATGACTTATCTAATAAAGAAAACCAGGGGATCGGAAGTGTTATCCTTAATACTTAAAAATAAACAATGATAAAATTACATTGTTCTTTCGTTTATTTCGCGTTATGTGACTATTATTATACAAAATTAATTGTATTGCACACGGAACAATTGCTTGAAAAAAATGTAAAAGATTAAGTAAAATGTAACAGTATGGAACCATGTTCGTTCTGCCCAGAGTGCTGTGGTTATGTCTGAATGTTGTTAGTCTATGTTAAAAATTGAAGAATTACAATATAAGTACAAGAATGTACAGTCCAAAGTGCAATATTAAAGAAATAGCAGTGCGTATAACGCTTAACATTAACTTTTTTGACTTACCATAAGATCGATTTATCATTTTTATTTTTTATAAACACGTTTTTATGATGTTACAAAACGCAAGAACAAACTCCTGTTTCCCTTCCTATAACTCCCTCATCAATTTAGCGTTACGTAATACTTGAACAGCTTTTACAAACTGGATAATTAAAAAAAACAATACGTTTGTGATATTAAATAAAAAATTATAAATACATAAATGAACACCGAACTAAAGATGTCAATTATTACGGACTTTTCGTAGTACGCGATTTTCAGTAGGACACAAAGCATCTACCAAAAAAATTATAAAGTGTCCATTTATAATTAAAGTAATTTGAATTATTTTTGATTCTGAAAATTTTATTTTCAAAATATTCCAATATAAAGAAAATTCAACATTACTTTAAATTTAATAAGTTTTATTGTAAAATAATGGTCGTTAGAATTCAATTACATGTTTTATAAAAATACACACCATAAAGTAATTGTAATTCCAATTAAAACAATATTATTGAAATTCTCTCTCTCTCTCTCTCTCTCTCTCTCTCTCTCTCTCTCTCTCTCTCTCTTTTTTTTTTTAACTTTCCCGGCTATTATTACATCCCATAAAAAACTGGTGGGACCAGGTAGAAAAAGTAGAGCTCAACAGTAACAGCTAAATAAAGGAAACTTTTGAAAATTGTGGAATAAGAATAGTGGAATCAGAATTTGACAGAGCGAATAAAGTGCACATTAAACAGACTACAACTACAAGTAGTTTTGAAGGAAGCAGTCATCATGATAATAAATAGGAAAAATAAGCATCGTCACAGAAAAAGACTTCGAGCTTTACTTTGTGCCTTGAAGTCGTTGTACTACATTAATTTGGTTGAACGTTAAAACATCTTTAAGCAGTATCGGCGAAGGAAGTTCGGGGCATTGAAAAAATATATATATATATACAATACAGGGTGCATAGGAAAGTCCCTTTAACCGGAAAATACTTGCGAACGGAGAAAGCTACAGCTTTGGAAGTGAGGTAACGGTATAGTAAAGCAACTACGCCCGACCTAATGCAAACGACAGCAGTGCCCCTAGTGGCGAAATTTGGAAGATAGGCAGCGCAAATCGAAAACGAAAACAGATAGAGCAAACTTTCCAATTAGGAAGTTTTAGAGCATCAATTAATTAGTACGAAACGACATGTGGTTTACACGGATAAGATAAATTGTTGCCTGTATACCCAAAAATGTCCAAATGTGATGCACGCCATTTTGCGTAAACGTTTGAAAGGAATAGCCATAGGTATGAAGAAATACGCACAATTTATTGCATAAAATACGTATTTACGTCAATACAGTTTGATAACATCACACAAAAAACAACGGAAAGGCAAACTGTCATACAGTGATAAGTTAATGTCGAGTATGTTTGAAAAGTTTGCCATTGCTCACGATACACACGTGCATTCGTGAGAGTAATTCTGCATGCACATTTCTCAGCATGGAAGGTGTCACACTATTGCAAGCATCTGTAATACGACGACATACATCCAGCAGACTTGTATGTGGATCTATGGAGAGTCTCATGGAGAGTCTCCATACCTGATAAATATCTACCAATTTCTTGACACAGTTAGGTATAGATTTTTTAGGTATTCTAGCTTTTTCCCGAAATATGATACACTCGCGTATTACAAGATTTACGCTTTCACTCACAATTTAACTTCGTGAATGTTAAAAAACAAAACTGCGAGTACTTGTCGATTTTACGGTAATTTTGCACCCGTGATTTGGTGGTGTATCTCTCGAACTAAGAAAATATGTTTTTTAGTGCTTTGTAATTCCACTGACATCTTCAAAAAAAAACTATATGTGTTAATAGCCCGACAAATTGTGTTAGAATGGCGAACAAAGCGAATACGTGCACTTCTCTAGCATCATATGTATGGAAATGATTCGATGCAAGTCGGCACGGGTTCTAGTGATCAATATGAGGTGAAATTTATTGTGGGAGTATTTAAGTATAAAATAAACAAAACTAGGCCCTATGCGTTAGGAAAAAAAAATTCGAAAAATAAGGAACACCCTAATATATATATATATATATATAATATGAATTTTCAGGATAAGTATAATTAATACAATATTTTAGAACTCTTTGTTTTTAGTAGTCTACGATAGTCCAACATATGTAAAAGTGGTGTCAAAAATTGACAATATTAGGAAAGTAGATGAACAAAGAAACGGGCTATTGTCTTTCTTTACTATTGTCGACGCTGATGTAGTAAGATGGGACGACAGACGTTCCATGTTACTACATTAGCACTTGTGCAATTTCAAGCAAATAGTTGACCTTTCACAAGAACGTTTTCATAAATGTCTGATCTAGTAAATGGAGAGCCTTAGATCTATCCCCAGAACATTAATCTAAAAATAATATCATTTTATACTTGCTATGTTTCTCGTCATAATTTACTACATAACAATTTAACTAATTTTTTAAGCGATTACGATTAAATGTATTGTTTATATTGACACCATGAACATTCTGTCAAGTAATTGATAGAATTGTTTATATATTAAAATAATTTAACTTACTTGGAGTATTCATTTTCTGAAAAAAACAATTCGCACTCAAAAGAGAGCAACCGACAAGAATCGCCTTGGATAAACAATTTGCTTTGACAATTGTCAAATTATTGATAATATTATTAATTCATATTTACCGTTAACGTAATAATGGAAAACCGATTGATGTACGAGAAAAAGCGTATGACGCTCGCACTAATCAGTTAATTGCTCGTTACAGTCGGAAAACGATTATAAATATACTGTATCTGAGATTTATCAGTTTTTCACATTTATTCCTGTTGCGTGATTTTGCTGTAAATACGATATCCAAATCCCAAATTTAATACTTTTCGAGGGCGTAGCGCAATGCAACGCGTTACCCAAATGACATAAATATTTGATAAATAAAATTAATTACCGCACATCCAGGCTATATAACTGGATGATAAAAAGTTCTTAGAAGACAAGCAATTCAATATCATCAAAACAATTCAATATTATCTGTACAAAGATTGCTTTCATTGAGGGATTAAAAAATTGTTTCTACAGTCAACTGGATAGCTGCAGCGACTTAGCTTCGGCTCGCTGATGGTTCGGGTTCAAATCAGAAAAGCCAGGTCTCATTAGAACAGTTGTAACCTGGATTTTTCATGAGTACTAGCAGTCTCACATGATTGATATGATTTTCATCCAAAGGAGATGGTCAACATCAGTTCAACAGTGTCGAACCTTTCAGGGAGCCGACATAGATTCTGATCACAGCTTAATCATTGCAAACATAAAGATAAAACTGAAGAGGAAACTTAATGCACATTTCCAAAAGAAAGGAGACATTTCAAATCTAAAAGATGAGAAAACGGAGCATATATAGAAATGCACTTGAGAAGAAGATAAAAACCCTACACAAGTTGGAAGAGCTAGACACAAGAGTGGAAGAAATAACAAAGGCAATAAGAGAAGCAATTGAGCAGACCCTACCAGAAGAGGAAAAAATCAACAAGAAATGGATCACACAAGTGACCCTAAAGCTTGTCCAAGAGAAAAGAGTTCTTAGGCTTAGAAGAGACATTTCTGAAGAGTTGGAAAAACAGTATAAGGTAAAGTGCAATGAAGTGAAAAAAACAGTTAGGATGGATAAAGCAAAAGGGCTAGAGGATCAGTGTAAAAACAGGAAAATATTATGGAGAATGTAAGACTAGAGAAGTATATAAGATGATCAGAAATGTCAACCAGAAATGAAAACCAAAGCAAATAACAATCAAAGATGAGAAAGGAGAGGTTTTAGTGGAAGGGTGGAAGTCCTACAGAGGTGGACAAGTTATTGCTCTGAACTATACAAGGAAACATTAGATACAGATGTATTAGAGAATCTAGTAGATGAATTAAGGAAGACATCGCCACCAGGTGTTGAAAATGAAAATGATATTATGAGGGAGGAAGTTGAAAGGGCAGTGAAACGGTTAAAAGACAACAAGAGTTCCGGACATGACAAAATCACAGGAGAAATGATTAAGCATGGAAGAGAAAGCTTAATTGACGAGATACATCAAGTGTGCTATGAGGTATGGAAACAAGGAAAGATACCTAAAGAATGGGCAAAATCAGTATTGGTGACAATACATAAGAAAGACAGCAGTTAGAGTGCAAAAATTATAGAACGATTGCCCTAACAAGCCACATAGGAAAAATTCTGATGATGATCGTAAAGGAGAGACTAAGTAGTTTAATGGGAGAACACTTAGCAGATGAACAGGCAGGTTTCAGGAAAGACAGAAGTACAGTCAAACCTGTTTTTATGCGGGGGATAGGGACCGCATTAAAAAAAACGCATTAAAAAAAATCTCACGAAACTTCACGAATGGCTGTAAATAATAGTTTTCGCAACACAATTAAAAAAATAATTTTTTTATGCGGTCAATAGGGACCGCATAAAAGAAGTCTCACGTAGAAAATAACTCAAAACCATACGAAATAAAATTTATTGACAACAGATGTCAGCACTTGAATGCATCGTCTGGTCTATCGTCTGTTTTACATATTTTTGTCCAGGTGGTGTTTTGTTGACTTAAAAAGTAAATTATTTCATTTTTCGCATATTCATGCAATAATATTACTATAATAAGTGCATTTATGCTACAATAAGTTTATTTAGCTATAATAAGTCAACGTGAGACATGACAAATCGCACGAGACTAGTCGCCAACTATACCGCACAAATTAAAAATTCGCATTAAAAAAATCGCACAAATAAAAATCGCACATAAAAAGAGCGCATAAAAACAGGTTTGACTGTACAGTGCAGCAGATACTTGCATTATGGCTATTAGCTGAAAAGGCAAGAAGAAAGCAGAAAAAACATCTATTCCTGCTTTGTGGACTTTCAGAAGGCATTCGACAGCATAGACCAAAAAGCCACCCTGGCAGTGCTAAAATCTTACGGAGTGGATCATAAACTAATAAACCTGCTAAGTTATATTAATGATAATGCAGAAGCAGCTGTGAGATTACGTGGGGAGCTAGGAAACTGGTTCAAACCAAAAAGAGGCACCAGACAGGGAAATCCTATATCCTCAACCATCTTCATAAGTCTCTTAGAAAGAGTCATGGATAAAATGATGCAAGAGATGCAGGGACATCAGTTCACGGTTTAAAATTCAATAACCTGAGATTTGCAGATGATATAGTTATCATTGAAGAAAGTGAAGAACAACTAAAGAAAACATTACGTCTGCTTAATGAAGAAGGAAAAAGATATGGACTGACTATCAATAGTGAAAAACTAAGACAATGATATTTGGTGATAAAAACATGACAAGAAATATTCTAGTAGATGGGATAGGAATTGAAAATGTAGTGAGCTTTACATATTTAGGAAGCAAACTAACTTATAATCTGGATTGAAAAAAAGAAATAGAAATTAGAATAGCCGAGGCAAAAACAAATTTGAAAGCAATGGACAAAATCTGGAAAAGTAAAGCAATTAGTTTGAAGACAAAATTAAAAGTATTGAACAGCTGCATCTTCTGCGTGCTGTATGCCTGGGAGACATGGGTAATACCACAGAAGATTCCACAAAAGATGTGGAAAGAAAAATATTAGCATTTGAAAGACACTGTTACAGAAAGATCTTACAAATAGGATGGATGCAGAAAGTCACAAACGAATAACTTTATAATAGGATATATATGAAAAAGAATCTCTTACAAAAGTTATAGAACCAAAACTTCAACTGTTTGGACACACCTCAAGAATGAATGAAAACAGAAAAATTAAGACTTTATGGTATTATGGACGGATCCAACAAAAGAGGCAGATCATATAAAGAATAGATTGATGACGTGAAGAAGTGGTGTGAAGCGAATGTATGGGAATTGAGAAAATCGGCAATGGATAGAGAGAAATAGAAAAAAATAGTGGAAAAGGAATCAGACACGAACAGGCGATGAGACCAGGGTTGGTGGTGGTGATGATGATGATGATGATGATGATGATGATGATGATGACTAGCAGTCTCTGAAACTTTAACTGATATTGGGAATCTGTCTCCTCGGAATTCTGCTATCGCTGAATCTACTTGAAAAATCTGCGACTGCTTTTATTAATATTCAGATCCATAAGAACAGTTGCAGCTTATGTGGGCTGGGGGCCAGATGTGTTGGACCCGTCCCTCAACATTCAGTACATCCCGGCACAAAGAGCCTTTTAGACCTAAGTGCTGGGCGATTGCCCCTACAAAACATAAGAACATTTTTTCTCTGCACTGTGTACACATGCTAATATTTTCACATTAAAACTGAGAAGCTGACTGAGATAATAAATATTTATTTTTGTAAAAATATATTATTTAATACAATTTAAAGATAAATATAGGATGGTAGCTCCATTATCAAAACTCCAAATTATCCGAAACGGTTTTAAAAAAAGTCTATAACGCCTATAACGTGCAAATTTTTAAATTACTTAAAATTAAAAATAATAAAAATTTTCTGTAAAATGTTATTATTTTATTGTCATTTAAAAATTTTTCGTCATTAAAGAAATTATTTTATTTTATAACATAATTATATCCACGAAAACTTTATACAGATGGAAAAGAGGCGTGCTTAATGTAGTTTTAAGTTCTACATATATTAAAAAATTTTGTAATTTATTAAATCATTTTAAAATAAATGGTTAAGTATACACAGCATTGGTTACCAAAATTATTTTAATGCCAAAATCATTATTTTTATGTAATTTATTATGAATTAAATTTTATATTATAGTTTAATAATGTATAATTGCTAGCCAAATGTTTTTCAATAAAATAATTTCACAAAATTACAATAATTATTGTATTCCATAACCAATCGTATGGCTTCTTTGGCATAATTGTTTTATATACTTTTTGAAAATTATGTATAAATACAATCAGTTGTTTCTCTCAAGTAAGAGAAATACGAAGTAGTAAGTATATTATAAATAGATATTTCGCTTTTGAAATCAATGCTACAAAACTTATTCGATTATTCATGAAATTTTTTATAAAGCATTACTAAATTCTACAGAATTATGTTTTGTTATTGTAATAAGGAATAGAAAAATTCAGACATTTTAATAATTGCGGGAAAAATTAATTTTCCTTTATGATTTCTGAAGATAAAAATCTTTAAATAGTTTAGAAAATAATTAAAATGTAATATGCAACGTTACTTCCATAATTGAGTCATCACATTAATAATAGTCTATAAGTTTTAATAAGTAATGATTAGGACATGTTAGACTATAATTAAAACTTTCTATGTTTTCGGTTATATTATAGAATTATAAAATGAATTTTAAAAATAGTTTGAAACAATTCGAATATTTTTATATAGCTTGTGTATTATTAATTTTTCGTAAATATTATTTTTCTCGTGTAACAAACCATAACGACTTTAAGACAATTTCTTGCATTCCACTTCCTGTTGTTTTCATTTTTGGCGCTTCTGCATGTTCGCAATAAAGAGGGCCTTTTTAAATTAATCATACCCATTTTTCGTCATTAAAGAAATCATTGTAGGGCAAAGGGCACCACCGCGTGACCTTCGCCCTCTGACCTCACTTTGCTCCCGAACTCCAACGAAGAGAGACAGCTTTTCACTTCACGTTGGTTAATCTTTCGAGTTGACAGCCGTGCCGATCTTAAATTCGTATTATATCTCAACACTTGTAAATATCGCGTAGTCGATCCAAATAAAGTATATTATTTGCCAGGGTCATTTCTCAGTTAATTTTTACCGGAAGAACAAAAGACGTGGACATCATGGACAAGGTAGGACGTGCCACGTACGGATTTTAGCCACGCCACTAAAGACGTTATATTAGGGTTGTCGTTACATCCGATGACGTTATAATCGGGATAAACTGTATATTGTTTGTGAAGAATAAAAAAATAATTTCGGACGATACAATAGCCACGATTATTTTTTTCAAAAACGAGGAATTTTCGTTAGGCATCGACAAAAATTCAACTCGGCCCGACACTCAACAGAAAAAAATTTCGACATGGATAAGTTAATTTTACGGAAAATGCATCGTGGACGACCTCGTGGACTTGGCCTGCAAAGGTTGAATGATCGCGCTCAAAACCAGCGATACCAAAGAAGATTGGAGAAAGAGAACGAGACCCGCTTGAGAGTCAGTGAGTCCGCTTAGTAGTGAGTCTCGGAGACATAGTCTTGTCCCAAATATGGCTTTGCCGTTTTGCTTGTTTTTTTTATATTTTAAATAACCCTCTTACTTTGTTTTTAATGCAATTATTTGTAGGCCCTATACTTTTACAAACTGGCGGAAAAATAATTGAGAAATATAAAAGTATATATATATATATTCATATATATTTTCATTATATTTTTCAATATATATATATATATATATATATATAGACAGCCATCATATAGCCATCAGCCCAGCCATCTATAGACATCATATATATATATATATATATGATGTCTATAGATGGCTGGGCTGGGCGTTAAGAAGCATATGCAGAACGCAGTTTAAGAAAAAATACGAAGAGCTTCTTATGACATATAATAACGTATATTTTAATACGATACATAAAACATTACAAAACGAAGAACACTAAACAAATCATCTTGGTACTAATTATTAAATGGATATTAATCGTCTTGAAGCAGACACGTCGTTCGTGCTACGTCGTTGCTTCTTTTTTTCTTTTCTCTAACGGTTCGTCTTTTTTCCGCCTGCGCAGGATGCGCAGGCGAAAAAAAAAGACTCGACACCCGACTCGACCAAGTCATATCAGCGTGGGTGACGGGCACCACATATATATTATAATTAATTATAATTATTTGCTTTTTATCCTATTTTATAATTAATATTCTTAATAGCTACTTTTGAATTTGCTATCAATTTATAGGGCTTATCAGACCACCGTTTTCAATTGGAAAGTTCACTGAGATTTCATTAAATAAATATGTACATTTCGGGCCTATTACTTGGTTTATCTCAAGTGTTCTTGTCTTTTCCAAATTGTACTTGACATTAAATAGCATTTTGAGAGCATATTCAAAAGCATCTGTTAAAATCGAATATATATCTTTAAATAGTTTATCAAAACTATCAAAAAATATAACAATATTATTTCAAATTTATGCAAGGATCGATCATTTTATTTTAAATATTATTAAAATATTAATAAAACAAAATTAATTTTTTTTAAATTTTAGAAAATGCTAATTTAATTTTTCTTACTTAATTTATTTACAGAAATTCGTTAAGATATGGAGAGATTTTCATACATTTTTATCTTCCTAATTACTGGCAATCTTTCCCTAAATGAAAGTAAGTTTTATTAAAGAAAATTTTAAATTTGCTTGTTCAAAATATAATAAAATTGATTTTATTATTATATTTATAAGTTATACATCTTCTGTAATATTTCTGAAAACTGTTGGGAAATTCGTAGCTAATTGTTTTAACATAGCTACTCAATGTTTTCCTGTCTCTGTATCTCTTCAGTAGATCATTAGCGCATTTTTTAATCATTTATCCAGATTGCTCTGATCTTTTCTTTGCTTACAACCAGACGCAAGACCCATTAACACTTACTTCGGGATGCTAACCGCTCATTCAACATGACCAAGAATTATTTATGAGAAATAAATTGTATTAAATAAAGTTATATCTTAAGTGATTTGGTATTTTGTATATAATATGTATTCGCTTTACCGTATTATAATAAATGGAATAGTACAGTAAATGTATGCAACTATTATAATATAGGCTATGATAGTAATAAATTTCTCTAATTTAAATAACTCAAAACAGGTATTTGAATTTCTCTTTGTATCAGTAAAATGCAATTCGTTTAAATGGAAGGTAAATATTGCCTACAAGATATTCTAATCGAACGTAATTATGACTCATATTTTGAGAGTTGCATTCTGTCATATTTTCAGTACATTTCTTCGTCAGTCAGATTACCTTTCTAAAAATTAAATTATAGGATTTGTATACTTCATTTATTTTATTCTATCCATTTTATAAAAACTATCACTTAAAATACTCTGTATTCTTATAACAAGATTAATATATACTTATTATATATATATAGGTTGGGCGAAGAAGAAAGATGGTTAGATAAATGGGATGGAGACTCAAAACGAGGAGAAATGTACGACAAATGGGGAAAGGAATCAGAAAGAATGTTGGACAAATGGGGTGACTCAAAACGTGGAGAAATGTACGACAAATCGGGACAGGAATCAGAAAGAAAAATGACTGATGAAGACTCAAAACGAGGAGAAATGTACGACAAATGGGGACAGGAATCAGAAAGATGGTTGGATAAATGGGATGGAGACTCAAAACGAGGAGAAATGTACGACAAATGGGGACAGGAATCAGAAAGATGGTTGGATAAATGGGATGGAGACTCAAAACGTGGAGAAATGTATGACAAATGGGGACAGGAATCAGAAAGATGGTTGGATAAATGGGATGGAGACTCAAAACGTGGAGAAATGTATGACAAATGGGGACAGGAATCAGAAAGAAAAATGACTGATGAAGACTCAAAACGAGGAGAAATGTACGACAAATGGGGAAAGGAATCAGAAAGAATGTTGGACAAATGGGGTGACTCAAAACGAGGAGAAATGTACGACAAATGGGGACAGGAATCAGAAAAATGGTTGGATAAATGGGATGGAGACTCAAAACGAGGAGAAATGTACGACAAATGGGGTGACTCAAAACGTGGAGAAATGTATGACAAATGAGGTGACTCAAAACGAGGAGAAATGTATGACAAATGGGGGCAGGAATCAGAAAGAAAAATAAATCGATAAAAACTGAGATTAAGAATCTAAAATTTTACTGAACATTTCATATTTAGTCAATGTAGATTAATTAGACGAAAAAAATAGAAATACATGTATTTCTAATTTTTCCGTGGAGATAATTTTGTTATGTGTAAATAATGACATTGATATATCAATATAATAACATTGGTATATCCAGTGAATCTTCTTGTAGCTATAACACTTTACGTGATTGATTTTCCACAAAAACTAAGTACAGTTAAATATTTAGGTAACAAGCCTTTACTTGGATAATAATTGATAGTAAAATGTTTCTCATACAAAACTTCATTCTTGTCGGGCTTTTAAAGTGATTTTATCTTTGGTTTTACACATTTTATTGTTATTCTCCATTTTTAAATCATTCTGGATCTTTTAAAAAATGTGTGGTTCTTTTTTCTCTTTGTATTCAGATGTGCAATAATAAAAAAAGCATTAAACAATAAACTTTATCACCACCATTAACTTACAGACTTACCTTTTCAGAGAGCCCATAATGAAAGAGTGGTCATATAAGTAACTCTTTTTTATTGGAAGTTTGTGATCACGTGACCTTAAGCCACCATTATTATTCCAAGCAACGTGTAGATTTAGTGAGATTTGAACGAAAGCTTTGTGAATAATCTTATCGTCTATACTGTAAGTTCGTTGTTATGTAAAAGTTTTCAATCAATTTATTACGCGTGTTTTCTTAAGAAACCTCACTAGTACACATCTCCTAAACAGTTAAAATTTTTTGGGGCGATCCATAGAAAACGAGATATAAATGAAAACTTATCGGATTATTTACCGACTATGAATTGCTGGACTCGCCATTGCCTAACCTTGTTTTTAACGCCGAGTAGCACATTGGACCGCGGATAGGTAAAATAGTATCGCGTAACCTAGCTTTGACATCATCTGATTACATGACATCTCCGATGTGTTTCTTGTCAAGTAACTCTTCTGGCTGAAGAGTTCGTTCTTTTCTCACTGTACATTGCCATCATGTTTCATATCATGCGATTCATCTCTTTGAGAACATACTTATAATAACTATAAATTTAAATATATAGCTTTTAATAATAGAATCTGTTTTTGTATAAAATTTAATATTTAATCTTTATAATTCTATAGACTATAGAAATATTTTTATGGCCATTCAACGACCCAAGTTACACATTTTCGGATTTACAAGGGTTTAGTTACGGACTACAGTTTGAGAAACTTTCCATTAGTTACATTTAATTAGAGGACTACGTTAAAAACTCGTGAAGTATTAATTGTAAACTTTTATCTCAGATACTTACAATTATAAACAGGAAAATGACTTTCCTTAGATGAAACTAAACTTTTGTAAGTAAGCCTATAGCATTTTTAGGTGTTTATTATTTTAGTATTAACCTTCCATACCATTATTTAAAAATAAGAATGTCTTGTGTTATGAGATGGCCACCAACTTAAATTGCGTTCTTTCGGTTACTTTTCAGGTTGTACAGTACGCTCGTGCGAGTGTGTCTTATCGACAATAAAATGCCCAAAAGAATGTCATAATTGCCACGAAAAACATCCGCTCTAACCCAGGATGCAAACGTCTCTCCGGTAACCTACGGGAACATGGACTACTATAAAACTCGTACCCCTTACTTATTATCTTTGATTTCATCCCCTACCTCCAAACTCCCAAACCTATTCAGAGATCTGAACAAATGTTGCATAGTTACTCTCTACAATTCTCCAAAAAATATACGCTACTTTAAAACTCGGATCTTCACTTCTTCCCCTGATTTCACCTCCTACAAATTGCCAAACCCTTGGATTGATTTGCACTAAATTTTGTATAGTTACTCTGTTATTCTGTGGGAAACATACGCTACCGCATGACGAGGACAACTTAACCCCATCCTTGAGTTCCCGGGCAACGCTTGGCATTCTTTGCTAGTATTAACTAAAATTCGATAATAATTTTATACGTTTACGTTTGAAAATTTTACTTAAATATTTGTTTTAATTAATGATAAAGCAAAAGTTCGAAACTAATGATGATCTTCAAAACAACGTTAAGGCTCATCGCAAGTCACTGGCGGGAAGAGGGGATTGCAAAGCTCGTCCACAGATATGAGAAATGCCTCAATCTTCACGGTGATTATGTCGAAAAGTAATCATGTTTGTACCTAACTTTTGGTAATAAATTCATCTTGTTATTTACACTTGTCTTTGTTTTATGGACCATCAGAGGTTGAAAAAAAAAGTCTACGTATAAGCACAGTTACGATCATTAATGACAGGTCTGACTCGCAATGGGGCCAACCTGAGGCATGGAAGACGGAGCCTCGACCCGGTAAAATTTAAATAAGTCTAATAGTTATTCCTCTTAAAAGATAGGCTATTATTAGAATTAAAATATTATTAGTTTTTTTTTAAGCAAAAGAATATCTATTCGAAAGAATCTCATAATTTTAAAAGGATTGAAGTTGAAATTAGATAAATGTAGGTGCGATGGATAAATAAGTTATACAATATACACAACTGAGAAAATAAACAAGTCATAATTATTATTATTTTTTTAATATTTAATATAACAGGCCAACTCTCAAAATTTTTAAATTTCACTTAATTGAAAATCGGTTCATTTTCATTTGAGAAAAATGAGTTAATTATACTTTAAAGAATGAAGTCTATTATTAAGATTTTTTGAGTGTAGCATGTCACTTAATTCGACAGAATGTTTAGAAATCGTGAGATTTTCGTGATATTGCAGCTTTTCTATAATTTCGAAGCCGCTAGATTCTTCTATCATCATGCGAATTTTTTCTTCCATTTCAGTCGCATCTGCAACCTTCACTACAATTTTCAGAATGTCCAGAATATTGGAGATAATTTCTGGATCGGATGCGTACAGCATATGACATAAAGGGGGTATAACACCCATCTCAATCAGAAACTTGACTTGTGTCTCACATTTATTATAATCTATGTTAGCCACGATCCACATAGCTTCCACTCTAGCTTTGTAATTTCCGACGGTTAAGATCTGTCTGACGGGTGCCATTAATCCAATATTCAGAACGTATTGGATCTGTTCGGTAGTCCCTGCTGTAATATTTGACAGGACCCAAGCCACTTCTGTCTGAATTTTAAAGTTTCTATGCTCTAGAAGACGATGGAAGCAAAGAAGAATATCATTGTTGAGGATAGACTCTGTTGCAATATCGTCACTCGCAGCCACATTACCAATCACTCGTAAACTTGGCATTATTATATCATCTCTCTGGTGATTTAGAAGTTGTTTGAGGCGCAAGATGATACTGGAATTAGCTATTTTCTGTATAAGATCAGGTTCCGATTTTATCAAGTAAGAAAGCGCCCAAGCAGATTGACTGATGTCATATGCTGTATGCATCCGATCCAGAAATTATCTCCAATATTCTGGACATTCTGAAAATTGTAATGAAGGTTGCAGATGCGACTGAAATGGAAGAAAAAATTCGCATGATGATAGAAGAATCTAGCGGCTTCGAAATTATAGAAAAGCTGCAATATCACGAAAATCTCACGATTTCTAAACACTCTGTCGAATTAAGTGACATGCTATACTCAAAAAATGTTAATTATACTTTAAAAAGCGAAGTCTATTATTAACTCATTTTTCTCATGACTCGAAAGCCAACGAACTTCCGTATAATATGGTAGATCGGTGTATTCACATTCAATATCTTCCAGAAATGAAGCAAATTGACGATTATTAAGTCCACGTGCTCGAATATAATTTACAATTTTGGTGACTATTTTTAAAACATGTCCGATATTTAAAACTTTGGAGCACAGTACTTGCTGGTGAATAATACAATGAAAATGTTCAAAATTATTATTACCATGCTGTTTGCATGTTTCTTTTAATCTTGCAACAACTCCTTTAGTAATACCGGTCACGGTAGGTGCACCATCAGTTGCGAGACAAACCAACTTTTCCAATGGTAACTTATACTTCTTCAAAACTTCCATAAGTGCATCAAAAATATCAGCTCCTGTGGTTGTATTATGCATAGGAGTGATTTCCAAAAGTTCTTCACTTATTTTTAAATTAACATCGCATCCGCGAATAAAAACGGCCAGCTGAGCGATATTTCGAATATCTGTACTTTCATCAATTGCAATAGAGTAGGCTTGAAATGTTGATATTGTTGAATTGTGCTGATTTCTCAAATTATCGGCTATTTCATCAACTCTGCTAGCTACAGTATTTCGACTTAAACTTACACTTTAAATTTTTTTTTTTTTTTTTTTGTGCTGGACATAATGCTTCCGCCGCTTTTAAGCATTCACTAATAAATTCCCCTTCGGTAAATGGTTTCGATCTGCTTGCGATTAAATGTGATAATATATAACTAACTTTTACAGCAGCTGTATTGTCTTCAACAGATTTAGTGAATACACTTTGTTGTTTTTGAAGGAGTGATTTCAATTCCGACAATTTGTCTTCACGAAGTTTTGCAACGTATTGGTCATAGTTTCTTTTATGATTTCTGTCATAGTGCCTTTTAAGATTATATTCCTTAGGAACTGAAATAGAGTTTTTGCATATCAAGCATAATATTTTATTCCTGTTTTGGACACAAAAATATTGCAATTCCCATTTTTCATGAAAATTACGATGTTCCTCTTCAATCGACCTTTTCTTACTCATTGTTCTTGAAGTTAGTCAAATTTGAAATACCTCTTTTCAAATTAAACGAAACGTTTATGACAACTATTTGACGTTACATGAACTTACAAGGTTTACGAGATTTACAAATCACAAAAATTACGACGTTTACAAAGTAGATTCACACAAACAGTCAAAGTTCCAAAAGTCACTATTCCTGAACAGATCCGTCGAAAAGACACCTTGCGACTTATACTTCGGATACAGTTACTCGGAACACTCCTCCCGTCACTCGTCACGGCAATAGTAGACGAAACACCTTACAGTAGAGCACACAAACATCCGACTTGAAGTTCCAGCAAAAACTTGACTTTCGCGCCAAAACCTTTCCTTTTATACGTATTGTAGCAATCGCTGATGCACCAATCAGCGCGTAGCAGTCTTCCACGACGTCCGCTCTCGTACGATGTTCGCCGGCCAATCATCGTTCGTAGATTCAAAGCCGCGGCCGTTATCCAACCGTCTTTCGTAGCGTCGACCAATTTGAATTGGTTGGACGAAATACGGAACAGACAAACACAAAAAGGGCGGGAATCGTACAGTTCAAAAAAGTTCAAACTTTCCAACTTCAAGCGTCAAAGCTTGATATTTAAAAATTTTTTAAAAAGTCTCGGCGGGCCGCAACCCATGTGTTGGCGGGCCGCGTGTTTGACATGCCTGCCTGCTTTACATTGTACGCTACCTGATAAATACGATAAGAAGGCTTGAACTTAAACTTGTTGTGGCCCTAAACTAATCTAACAAGCACTTTCCATTCACCAAATAACGATAAACATGTTAAAATGTGAGACCTTATAAGCTATAGACTCATAACGAGAGCTCTAACTTCCAGCTTGTTCAGCTCATGTGTAGATTCGGCCTTGGTTCCTTGGTTAACACTAATTTTCACATTAAGGGAAGCAGTTTTATCTTAGTTCACTTGTAAAACGTAAGAAAATAAAATAAAATTGTATTAATAATTTGATTATAAAGACATAAAAGAATAAAGTTAATGAATAAATGCATGTTTTTACAGCATGTTCTGAACGTTCTACTTGCAGACTACTGTCAATTATAATGTAGCAACGATATCATTCGTATCTTGCCATTCCATGATTTATCGTTGTATTTTATTAAAGATTATAAGTTATAAATAATCGATATCCTTTCATATATTGTAAATTTGAGGGAGAGATAATATCAATGCTTATTTTATTCTAGTTTTCATGCTATTCGGTGCTTCTGTGAAAAGAATATTCTTTTCATATCAGAGAAGCACTTAAGTTAATATAATAACTTATGATGGATAAAGATTATCGTGTTTAGATTAAATTTAGTATATTTTAATGTATCAAATATTCTCAGTTTTGAATGCTTCATTTACGTCTCTTATGGTAATATTAATTTTTATAAACAATTTTACTATTAAATAATTAGTCTGTTTTGACTGTTTTCGCCTTATGGCCATTAAGAAAATATTTTTCATGCCCCTCATGGATTTAATCAAGCCTACAGTGAAAGCGACTGGATGATGAAAGACGGGACCCAGTATATTTTAGTATCAATCGACTTATTGGTTGAAGCTAAAGAGTCCTCTGAATAGGACAACTTTAATTATGATCACCCCTTTCAACCTTTCAAATTTAAACTTATACAGGGTGTATAAGTTTGAATTTGAAAGGTTGAAAGACATGTGAATTGATGATATAACTTATAATGCAAACTTGCAGATACTGAAGATCAACTTCAGTATTTGCAAGTTTGAAACAACTATTTAGGTGAGAACTAAATCGAGATCTGATTCTTTATTTTAAACCAGTGCTGTCCAACCCACGGCCCGCGGGCCACAATCCGGCCCGATGTGACTTCCCGTGCGGCCCGCCAACTTTGGTTGAATATTCAAAACTTTCGTTAAGTAAAATTTCCAGCAGTAAAAATTCTAAAAAATCCACATAAATACTGCAAGTTTCTGGTAGACAAACATAATTTGTGTTCACATTCAAAATACAGTAGAGACTCGTTAATTGGCACCCCGGTAATCGGAATCGCCGGTAATCGGCACCACTTTCAGTCGGACTGTGTCGTGCTGAATCGAACGTTTTTGATACTAAATTTACTTCTAAAGTATAATTTTCATGTTTTTATATTCTTCAATATATTCATTTTGTTTGTACAAAATGCAGAAATAATTTTTAACGATACGATAGCCTCGATTATTATTATAAAAATTTTCGTTAGGCTTAAAATCGACGAAAATTCAACACGAAGCGACACGCAACTTAGAAAAATTTGAATATCGGCGAATATTGATAAATTATGCAAGCAAAAGGAATGTCAAACATCCCATTAAATAAACAAGCTTATATGAAGTGGATTAATAAATACACATATTTTGATGTAAAACTTGCATGTAATAAATCAATAAATATATATTGAGTTAAAACTTGTATGATATGAGTAAATATATATATTTTATTAAGTTGAAAATAATTTTTTGTCTTGGCCCGCGAACTAAAATAAATTTACAAAACGGCCCAATCTTGACTTTGGTTGGACACCCCTGTTTTAAACAATTTTGGTTAACTGATTTTTAGGACATTCTGTATAAAACTCATATCCCCATCTTCCCAACTTCATATACAGTGTACAGAGTGGTACCAAAAATATAAGGACAAACTTCAGGTGGCGATTCCTAACAAGACAAGAAACAAAAATGCTTCTATAAACATGTAAGCATCACAAATGACATTCACGCGTTGTTCTAGAATAACCGTATGAATTCCATCTGTAATGTTGTTGGATACAAGCCGAAACGTTTTAAAGAGTGCGTCAGTCCACGATACGTGCGCAACACTTGCCTAAAGACTAATCTGCAAAGACTGGACAGATAGATGAGCCATATTCATCTATAATTTTATGCTATAAAATAAATCTTTTAGTGTGTTAACTACGCATTTCCGAACGTATGTTTATAAAAGCATTTTTTTTCTAGGCAGGAATCACCACCCGAAGTTTGTCACCATATTTTGAAATTACCCTGTATAAATGAGTCAACCAATGGCCGAATAAATAAAACCACTGAACACTGGTAATTAGTTGTGGGTCCTCGCTAATAGGCTACTACATGGAATTTTCCGGGATTTTTCACGTTAGTAACACCAAAATAGAGACAAGTTTCCCATAAAAGACCTCCCGGGAGGCATTCTCCTTCGGCAGGTTGCTCATGTTTCGCATTGCCGTGCGACACATAAGCGACTTGCCGAAACCCTGTATATATGATGGTTTCTCATGTTTGAGATAAAGTAACTTTCGTTTCACATAACTATGGTAAAATTTTGACGCTTCAAGATAATTAAGATTTCATTAACATAAACAATTTCTTTTCATTTGTAATTTTTGAAAGTTAATATAATTAGAATCATGACTATAAAAAATTTTGATAGGTGTCTTTATCAGGACCTTGTTCTCCAGCCTCATTTCCACTGACTTTTTTGATATTATAATCCCATCAGTTGTTCGAGATGGGTAAACCATAGTTTTTGCAAATGTTCTTGCGAATCATCCTGGCAACGATGTTGTGCCTCAATTTGTAATCAGTCTGTGCAATCTTTTTGCATGAGCTGAAAATATGAGCAATAGGTTTCAGCGATTCATTGCACAGTCAAAGCAGACTGTGCAATGAATCGCTTGATTGGATTGATGGTAACTAATAACTATTGTTAATTCTTTAGTGTTGCAGGAAATGAGAGGGAATTTAGACTGTTATAGCTATCTCACAGAACCACAAGGAAATGTGATTCTTGAATCGTGTGACAGAGCTTCACTATTGAGCACGGTAGAGGTCTATAGTAAAGTTCTGTCCCATGGGTAATGTTAAGTTTTCCCCGTTCTGCACAATATCGGTAATCCAGCCGTCGCGTTGGCTAGTTTAACACGTCCAGTAATCCGACACTAGTAGATATAGGATATCAAGCTCGAATTTTGGCAAGATATTAATTTAAAGATTTTAGATTAGGCTAAGCTCGTCATCTTAGGATTTTCAAAAAATTAAAAATAAAAAAACAATATCTTATAACACAATAATGTATAAATATAAAAATTAGTTTCCTGAAATTTCCCATCGTCACTCAATTTTCCACTAAATTTAGTGAGAATCTACCAACTTGGCAGCAATAAATACTGGTGATGGCAATGCGCTAAGATGACGAAGTGGTAGAACAGAATTCTATTAAAATGATTCACGATTAATTTAAGAACTCTAAAACACAGTAACATTTAATTGCTTTTCTTTCGAATTTTTTTGCCTTACTGTATGTTTTCGATTACTATAACGTACTAATATCATGCAAATAAATGATTTTTTATTCCAAATAATAAACCATTGAATTAATTTTATTTTCAGTAATCCGACAAACACCTTGACCGACACTATTCCGTTCCATATATGTCGGATTTATAATAGAGAGGTTGAGGCCGAAGTTTTAAACGCGAAAACGTGTACGTCGGACATTTAGCGCCGCTTTCCTGTAAGCCTAGAAGTTTGACAATGGTGTTTGGAATGTCGAGCATGATTGAACTGACTTTTCAAACACCATTGTCAAACTTCTAGGTTTACAGGAAAGAGGCAATGAACGTCCGACGTACACGTTTTCGCGTTTAAAACTTCGGCCTCAACCTCGCTAATATTCTACTGTTGAAATATTTCATTTTAACATATTTGTTATACAGTTTGAAATATTTCATTTTAACATAATCTGATTATCCAAAAGGCAAAAACTGATGCCTAATTTCCTCCGTTGTAGTTTCGTCAGGACGATCTCCTCTAGATAAAGTTTCTTCGACGTTTCGTCCTCTTAAACGATAGCTTCCTCCCCGATAAACCGTTCTTGAATCTTCTTCATCGCCCAAACCTATAAAATTTAAAACATCTATATGATAAAAGTCACTTATTAAAATAATAATATCGAAATTTCTAATGAAACTAATCATTCAGTGAATCTAATATATAATATAAGCCTAATGTATATAAATATATACATATACAGTCAAACCTGTTTTTATGCGCTCCTTTTATGTGCGATTTTTATTTGTGCGATTTTTTTAATGCGAATTTTTAATTTGTGCGGTATAGTTGGCGACTAGTCTCGTGCGATTCGTCATGTCTCACGTTGACTTATTATAGCTAAATAAACTTATTATAGCATAAATGCACTTATTATAGTAATATTATTGCATGAATATGCGAAAAATGAAATAATTTACTTTTTAAGTCAACAAAACACCACCTGGACAAAAATATGTAAAACAGACGATAGACCAGACGATGCAGTCAAGTGCTGACATCTGTTGTCAATAAATTCTATTTCGTACGGTTTTGAGTTATTTTCTATGTGAGACTTTTTTTATGCGGTCCCTGTTGACCGCATAAAAAAATTATTTTTTTAATTGTGTTGCGAAAACTATTATTTACAGCCATTCGTGAAGTTTCGTGAGATTTTTTTTAATGCGTTTTTTTTAATGCGGTCCCTATCCCCCGCATAAAAACAGGTTTGACTGTATAGCATACATAACTAGGTTTTACCCTGTATAGATGGATTACGTATGCTATTTCATTTGTACAAAGTAAACATAAAAAAATAGTTCAACACTATTAACAAGCAACGATAAAAGATGGGCTACTTACTTGGGTTTATGACGAGAATTATGACAAACAGAAAGCTAAAGAAGATTGTTTTCATTCTTAATTTTCCTTAAAAATGATTTATACTGTAAGAGGATCAAAATATACAATTTATCAGTAAAAAAGTTTTAAAATAATAAAATATAAGAGAGAATAATTACAGATAATTAAATATATTTTGTTTAACCTCAATCCTTTATCTGTTTTAAAACAAATAAATATTTTCTTATATATATATATATATTAGAAATTATATTTACGTATATTAGAACCTACATAATTCAATAAACAAAACTTATTTGAAAAAGTTTATTTTATTTTATTTTTAGTTATCCAATGAACATCTGACAATTAATCTAATATTATCCATAATGTTATAAAATTGGATAGTATTTTCCATTATTAGAATAAAATTGTTGATAAATTAAAACTTTTCTTTAAAATACAAAATTCATTAAATTTTAATAGCTTATTTATGTCTCTACCATTTTAAATAATTCAATTTAAATTGCCTTTTTGATAAAAATAGACAATAATTCGAGTAAAATTAGACAATTTATGTAATATAAAAATGTTTTGAAATTTTAAAAGATTATAAAATAAACTGTATAATATACATCTGCCGCAATTATGAAACTATGTCTAGTTTAAAAATGATGGACTGTGTGATTATAAATGATAGTCATAAATTCTGTAATTCATTTTAACAGACGAATTACGTCTAATTCTTCTAGCAAAATTTAAATTTGAAATGATAATTTTTATAATTATATCTTGCAGAATTATTCAGTTAAAAATTTTAACGATCGGATAAATTTTTTTAAAATTTTAAGATCTATTAATATTAATTAAAGAAAATTGCATGAATAAAATATAGGGAAATGTTTAAATTAAGAAAAATGTTTATATTGAGTAATTAAAATGAGTCAATAGGAATATTTTGTTTGTATTTCTTTTTACTATAAAATATGAGTAAAATTGATTTTGAGTTATCTCTCAAATTTCTTTTAATAATCATTTTTATGAAAGTGTAATGATTATTTTTAAGAGTAACTCTTAAAAATAATTATTATGGAAATACACTTTTTTTTATTTAAATCTATAAAAGTCTGTTTCCTAACATATTAATGGCAAGAATATATATATAAATTTATATTTTACATTCCTACTATAGATATAATTATATAATATATGCAGTATTTACTTGTATAGTCTGATTTATATGTATAGATCGCATTTACGTATGGTTCTAAGTTAGTTGTCACAATGAAAATTATCTCGTTTCTCGGAATATCGAAGGAATAAAAATGGTTAAAATGACTCTTGGCTTTGCTGCCATTCGATTTGAGGAAAGCCAGGAAAAAAGAAATAAAAAAGATTGAAAAAATTAAAACTTATTATATATAGTTTTTCATCACATTCTTCAAAAACATAAATGATTGTGTTTTCTTGGATCAGTACTTTCTTTCCAGAAAGGCGCTCTTAAATGTCAACGATCTCCTACAATAAAGATGGTCTCTGACTTTTCGGAATACTAAACAAAAATAAACGAACCATGGTTATCAGCAGAGGAGACCAAACGGGATACTTGCCCTTCCCTGGAATTGATTGAAAAATTCCACAGATTATAATCGTAAAAGTGGTAGATATTTGTAACCTTATACCTTATACCTTTGGCTATGGGACGCTTCGATGCAATATTGTATTCCATAATATACCAGTAAAAAACGAATGAAAAACGAAATAAAAATTTATTGATGTAATTATTTGTCTTGAAGCTTTGCCCTCCCATGAAAAATTTTATGCGGACGCCCATGCAACGAACTATATTTTTTGTATCACACTTAAAGTAGAATGACAATTCTATCCACATCATCCAGCCTCATGTAGAGACAGCACAGACCGCTATAAAACGTTCTGGTCTCTCGGCTCCTCCTCTAATCACATTTCTCCACTTGTCTCGTTCTAAAGACTTAACTAGATCCGAACGCCAATCTTTTAAATTGAAATTTTTTCCACATTTCCTTCTTCCCACATTACAGTGATATGACCTTAAAAAGAAATAAAGACGTTCAAAAGATAGGCTCTAACCTCCTTTAAGGGTCCAGGGCCTCTTGCTACAGAAATGTGTTTCCCCTCTTGTCAGGGCTGCACACGTCGTTCCATCGCTGATCGTAAATAGTCAACTATAGACGAAGTGAACGAATTTAAAAATTTCTGATCCAATTTCTTAATGTAAGTTCGCTGACCTGATGGAGATTGGGGACTTAGAATCCCACTTCTCGGACACCAGTGTATGTTCGCTGACTTCTAGGGGAATCGTTAATCCCGTGACAGGATAATCTAGGGTCGTTCGCGTGTGGGTGTGATGGAGGAGTCACAGATGACAAGTATCTCACAAAAGCCCGTTTATTTAAACATGAAATAACTTACACTATGCACAAAGTTTCTTAAACAATTGAATGTTCGAAAGCTCTAAGTGTCGAGGGTGTTTTCTAACGTCGCTCGAAGGTAGGCCCCGGGGCAGCGGCAGGTGAGGAGATTCGTCGGTTGGTGTCAGCGGCACTCTCGATGGACACAAGTACGGGAACCTCCGTGCGTTGGCCCACACGTCTTCTGGCTTCCAAAACTTCTCGGAGAGTCCTCTGTCGTGTCCTTCAAAATCAGCCTTATTAATTTCCGTTTTCTCCCTTTTTATCTACCTGATTGGTTCTACGTCCCTCTTTCCCGATCCCCGATTGGTCCCACCTCTGTTCCTAAGCGAAAGACGACACCTGTTCGGGTTACGAGAAAGATCCGCTTCGAAGAATCTACTTGACACCATCCGTTAACTCTGGATGAAAAGTGTTGATGGAACTTTGGAACTTGCGCTTATATTTTTCCCCCATTGTTGTTTAGTCTGTGACGTTTTATAATTTTAACGATCTGACGCGATGTTCCTTTTTGTCATTAACCTTTCCCCTTTTCAAAATATCTATGTTCTAATTATTTGTATACGAGCGCCTTGTCAAAGCCTTATCTCTACTGGAGGACGCTCGTTTACAATTATTGCGTTCTGCTTTATATCAATAGCATTTTTCTCGTCGCGGTTTCATATGACTAGCACAACTAATCCGATCTTTGAACGGTTTTTAACAATGGAGGCGTTTTTTCTAGTTTCGTTTTGAGACTACTCTCTTTTTGAGACTACTCGAATCCGCCAGAGGGCCCGCAACTAAAAGCAATTATATAACACGGATACTATTGTGGAAGACTAACAGTTTTTAAGGCTTTGTAGACGCCGTAGCCTATAAAGACAGGTCGGCGCCGAAGATCATTTTTAATTGTGTTGTATGTCGTCTAATGGTGTTTTGTTCGTTAATTTTAGAAGTTTTTTGACTTCAAGTTGCAAGTTGCATGGTGGTTCCTGATCGGAATAAAGGGAGAAAATAAAGAAATAAGGACTCGAACTTATGTTTGTATAGCCTTTGTAATTCAATTTTGAATTTCGTTTTAACAATTTTCTAATATAAATGTTTAATGTCAACCCATTTTTGGGACCTACATTAAGAAAATTTTTGTTTTGTACAATTGTAATCGGTAGCCAAATTATTAGGATCACTTTTCACTACTCAAACCTTTTCTTCCTTGTAAACTCTAAATGTGTTCACCATTTCTTATGAATACAGATTTGTACTCGTAAGAAATTTTGTATCATTTGTACTCATAAGAAGTGGTGAACGCATTTAGAGTTTACAAGGAAGATAAGATTTGAGTAGTGAAAATCGTATAATTTTCCATAAAAAGCGGTTTAAGGAGTGTATTAACAAAAGATGTATATGTGGAAACGGGATTTTTCTCTGCATTTCCAAAATTAGTTTGAGGACGGTATTGTGATTTTAATAAAAAGTGTATTTGTTAAAAGTAGTGTGTTCTCGACGAAGAGGAGATATTTTAATCCCGAAATGCATAGCGAATAAAATTTCTTTTGCCAACTGAACTTTGTCTCTTGATTGAAACAGACTTCGTTTTAAGACAAACCTGGGTTTACCGTTTGAAAGACTAAATTGAAA
Source organism: Centruroides vittatus (assembly GCF_030686945.1). Taxonomy (NCBI): domain Eukaryota; kingdom Metazoa; phylum Arthropoda; class Arachnida; order Scorpiones; family Buthidae; genus Centruroides; species Centruroides vittatus. The sequence continues at coordinate 709,529 of NW_027122708.1, read as the reverse complement.
CAACAGTATTGTGTATTGGAGTAACAGTCCTGTGTTTATGTTATAAAGACTATCATAGTGATTTAGTTTCTAAATCGTTGTATATAAACAATTGTTATTGTGTCATTGTCACTTGGTTACTCTACAGGTACAAGTTGGTGCCAAAATTGAGCTATTTTTAAATGTTTTTTCATAGTAACAAAAAATTGACTTTATTTAAGACTTGTTGTAGTCATTTTTTGTAGTTCTAACATTAATTTAATTTTAATTTATTTTCATTCTTGAATTGGGAAAGAGACTGACTCTTGTCTCTTAAGAAATTGAGTGAAATAAAAGATGGAAATTTTTTTACTTTTTGACATAATTTCCCTGTACAGTATACCCAGACAATTATCACATCGTTTCGCAAATCCTTGAAGCGACCAGCAAAAAGGATTTTTGGTCGCTCCCGCATTCAAAATCACTCAAAATCATCGAAATCACTCATTAAAAATGACATAATCATCGTCAATGCAGTAATCACCCAGGTGACTTTTTAGGGATGAAAACCAGTGGAAATCATTGGGGGCTAAAGTCTGGGCTATAGAGCGAATGTTTCAAGATTTCCCAACCAAAGGTTTTTAACAGTTCCTGAGTTGGTCTGGCCATGTGAGGGCGCATTCTCATCAAACGGAATCATCTGCACTCATCAGTAGACCAATGCGTTTTCGACGAACGGACTGCCACAGTTTTTTCAATATGAGTTGTCTCGCAGAAAACGTACGGTACAATAACGCTGTCATTTCTCGCGTACATCCATGTAACCGCCATGTTAAAGTGACTGTACTTATTAAATATATTTTTCTCGTGGTTTTGCTAATGTTAATTGCTAAACTTACGTGCAATACATTAATACATAAAATAGCTTTTAGAAAAATTACAATTATTTTGTCTAATTTTAACATACCTGAAGTACAAAGATAAGAAAGTTTTGCAAGTGACCCTATTAATTTGGGAACCGACTCTATGGTCTAAAAACTAATTAAGTTTAAATTAATTAAATAATGCATTAAATATGTTTTATCACTCGTTTCTACAGCTATATTTATATTTTCTAAATAAAAAACTAAACTCAAAGTGCCCCAAAAAGAGACTATTATTATCGTTCGATGCTTTCTGCAATTTGTCTTCAGTAGAGCCGTTCTTACTCGTAATGTTTCCAAAGTGTAATGAGATAACAGATAAATTATACGAAACGTGTTAAATTAAACTTATAAATATTTAGCTTAGTGTGATTCGTTATTTGTAATTAAAACTAAATTGATTCTTATGTAAAAAATTGAATAATTTTTCTTTCATTCAATTGATTTTGCGTTAACTTAAAATAATTTTATTTACTATTTTAAAATTATTTTTAAAATTAATTTTTCCATGTATATGTAGACATTTTCAAATATTACATTTTAACATTTTGATTATCCAAAACGGATAAAATTAGGTGAAGTTCGTTTTGAAATTTTGTCGGAACGCTCTCCCTCCCTTCCTCCTCCTGTAACATAAGCGTTTTTAGATATTACCAAAGGTTCCTCAACATCTCGTCCTCTTAACCGATAACTTCCTCCGCGGTATACCGTTCTTGAATCTTCATCGTCTTCCCGTCCTCTTAAACGATAACTTCCTCCGCGGTATACCGTTCTTGAATCTTCTTCATCCCCCAAACCTATAGAATTTATATATGATAAGAGTCACTTATTAAAATACTAATATCGTAATTTCTAATGAAACTAATCATTCAGTGAATCTAATATATGATGTATATATATACTGAATATAAAACGTAACTAGGTTTTCCCTGTGTGCCTTTGATTTATTATTTAGAAACCATGTACGCCTTTAGATTTGTACGTAGTAAACAATAGTCAACACTATTAACAAGCAATGATGAAAAGTAGGGTACTTACTTAGATTTATTAAGAGAATTATCACAAACAGAAAACTAAAAAAGGTGGTTTTCATTTTTAATTTTCCTTAAAAATGATTTATACTGTAAGAGGAATAAAATATACAATTTGTTATATTTTATGAAATAATAAAATATAAGAGAGAAATAGATAAATTAGCGAAATATTATAATTAAATATTTTTTGTTTTACCTCAATTTTTATCTGTTTTAAGGCAAAAATATTTACTTATATATATATAATATTAGAAATTATATTTATGTACATAATTAACTTGTATTAAGGCCTGCATAATGCAATAAATAAACTTATTATAGAAAATTCTATTTCATTAGATTTTCAGTTATCCAATGAAATCTATCTGTCAACTATTCCAATATTATTTATTATACTGTATTATAAAATTGAGTAGTTTAAAACATTATTAAAGAAAAATTACAATTATGTTTAATTATAATAATTATATTGTTGATAAATTGAAACTTTTCCTTTAAAATACAAAATTCATAAAATTTTAATAGCTTATTTATGTCTCTACCATTCAATAATTCAATTTAAATTGCTTTTTTAATAAAAATAGATAATAATTCGAGTGAAATTAAACAATTTATGTAATATAAAAGTTTTTAAATTTTATAAACCGAATAATGTACAGTACATCTGCTGCAATTATAAAATTATGTCTGTTATAAAGTTTAAAAATGATGAATTATAGTGTGTTCCAAAAATATAGATAACTTATATGTTTTTATTTAAGTATTTCTTGACGATGCGAGTGGTTATTATCATTTATTTATAACACGGTATAATGTTATATAATTGATTTTACAATATTTAATTGTTGCATAAAGAGTTAAACACAATACTTATTTTGTGACGTTCTAAAAATATAGAAGAGTTTAAACTTTGATAAGTTTAAACTTAAAGTTGATAACATAAATTGATGAAAATTGTTTTAATATGAAATTAAACTGCCATTGTTCTTAATAGCTTCAAAAATGCAATTAGACACTGATTTAATTAAATTTTGTAAGATTTCTGTATCCATTTAAAACCAGCACTCAATGATTTCTTGTTTAAGCTCTGAAATCGTCGTAAAATGTCTGTTATTAGCATAAGTTTTTTAAGCAAGAATGCCCCATAAGTTCTCGATATGATTCATATACGGGCTTCTTGCCACCCACCTCATAACTTGAATATTATGATCTTCGAACCGCTTAGTTGTTGAGCTTGAACAACGAATACTAGCATTATCTTGTTGGAAAATCCAATCAGGTCCTCCAATTTCTTTTCCAATAGGTAATAAATTATTTTTTAGGACTTCTTGATAGCTTTTAGAAATCTGTCTATCAGTTAAAATCCCTAAATTTGATAAACCATAAAATCCAAAGCAGCCCCACACCATAACAGAACCATCACTCAGTTGCCTGCTGAAAAACTTCACTCTTCTTTCCTAATATCATGCCAGTAATTATACTATAAAAATTAAATTTCTTTTTATCACCGAAAAAGACTGAGAGCCATTGGTCTTCCACAGCATGTGATATTTAGCCCGCTACATTCTTGCGAATTTGTGAATTTGTTACTGATGGTTTTTCACCAAGGAATCAATTTCATATGTGGAGCTGCTGAAATTCTTCGACGAACAGTGCTTTTCAATATTTTTAATTCACTTTCGACGAACTGATTTATCCTGTTGTGATGCAAGATGCACAATTCAATTATCATCCCTTTGAGATATGATTTTGGGCCTTCCTGATTAATGTTTAGAAGGTATTGATGATGATTTTTTTTCAAAATTTTATAAATTTCAGAAGTAAATCTGTTCATTAAAACAGCAATTTCCTTAACACTACAGCCTTCAGCTTTTAATTTCCATATTCTTGCAATTTCTTCCATACTAAACTCTCTTCCATGTGGAATTTTGGAAAGTTTTCATTCAGTATTTAAATTACTACTTGACAACAAAGTAAGTGTTATGTGATGTCTTCTATTTTTATAATTTTCAGTTCCTTACGCTTCAAATTTTACAATTCTATTTAATTATCAATACTGTACTTTTGAGACAACCAAAAGTATATTTTTGTTGTTAAATTATTAATATAATGATCTTTACACTGATTTTTGATAATTTTAAAATTAGAGTAATTTGCGTATACAAATGAAATCATTTACATTTCTCTTAAATTTCTAAAAATTCTGAAAAGCAGTAAAATGTTGATTATATATAGTTTTGGGACACACTGTACAAGTCACTAAGTACTATTAAGATGAAGGAGCTTTATGCTTGCACCAGTTTCCCTTACTTAAGACACATTTTCCATTTCAACACTACGTTACCATCTTCCACTGCAATTGAGTGAGTTTAGTAATACGGGTCTTATTGGACTGCAAATTGAAAAAATTGTAGATCTATAACTTTCCACTGTCTGTCCTTCCTAAATCTCGAAAACAGAATTAGGTAGATAAAAAGTAAGATTAGATATGGAAACCATAGGGGGAGGAGGACCCGATTAACTATATAGGAACTTCTAATGTAGACCAAAATATTTTTAATTTATTTAATTTTAAATTAAATATATTTTTTAATATATGATTAAAAATTATGATTAAAAATATGATTAAAAATTGAAGCCAGGCATTGTGACGATGTCACAATAAATAATTGCTCGTTATGAATTGAAATGAATACATAGCTAATTAAATAAGTCAAAAGAAAACTTACTTTATTCGATTACTTTTTATTTGAATAAAAGTATTCAAACGCTTGACACCCATTAAAACTAATCGATTAGTGCAATGGAAGAGTCGACTATTTAAATAGACGGACACCACAAATAACTTGCTGTTGAACTTAATTAACATTCAGCAAGGATGCGGCCGAAGTTTTCATATCTAAAACGTGAACGTCGAACTTCGAGCGCAGCTTACAAGACAGCGGCACTCGACGTTCGACGATCACGTTTTACAGATGAAAACTTCGGCCGCAACCTCGCTATTAACACATTAAGTGTATTTCCATTAAATTTATAAAAAAGCGAGAAAAATTCATAATTTTTTATTAGGTTTGTGTAATTACTTAACTAGGCATTTTCTTGGAAAACAAAGCTCCGCGGCGTAAAAAAGTTAATCTGTGTGAAAAATGGTTTAAAATTGACTTAAATTTAAAATAAAAAATTTGTAGAGATCAATGTAAATTGATAGAAATTTGCAACTCAATTGACATGTAAGGCGCGACTAGCTTACAACCGGTAATTAGCCTATAGACCAGTGTTTCCCAACGTGGGGCCCACGCCCCACAGAGGGGCAATTTGATTGTTAAGGGGGGCAATTCGAAAATGGACTCATCCAGAGTTTAAGTTAACCGTATAGCCGCTGTATGCCATATTTATTGTAAATATTGATTTAAGTTAGTTTTAATTTTCTTTGCTCTTTGTTTCCCTTTCCTTCTAGAACTTCCCTTTATAACCCTTTTCCCTTGGGGTGGGATTAACAATTCTGGGAACCACCGAGAACAAAGAGATGAACAAGACCCTGAGGCCGGTGAAAGAAGAGAAAGGGCATTCTTTGCCCAGACCTCGAGGTGGGCAGACGTGAGTTGTGGTGTTCCAGGTTGCGTTTGGCAATGACTGGAAAGTGCAAAAGACTATGATGAAAGGATTGGGTTTTATCGCGGTTACAATAAAACAGTGTGGCAATTAAGTGCAAGAAAAACTTCAACGAACACGACAATGAGAGACCTTCCAAAAGACCTCAACGTTGGGGGGCATAAGAATTTTAGAAAGGCTTAGGTGGGGCATAGCACAAAAAAGGTTGGGAAACACTGCTATAGACTTTACATAGCGAGCTTTCGCCTCGAATATCTCATCCTATGGATCTAATTTCAAAATTCCGGCTTTTTCACGACATATGACTTGCCACGTTGTATATATTTGCAAAAACTCGTGCTTTGTGGTTCCGCGGTTGCTTTAAATTTCGATCTCAAACTAAACATTTTCTGGCTTATGCAGAGCGCCACTCAAATAAAGAGAATTCAAATGATACGAACGCATAAAGTTATATTATAAAATTGAAGCAGGCTTGTGATTATAAAGTGTAAATAATTTGAATTTATATTATAAAATAATAACAGTTATTTTATCATCCAAAGGAATCATTTGATTAAAGTAATTGTATTTTCTATAATAATTTACATTTAACAATAACTGATACTTTACTTTAAAAGAACTAGAAACTGTCCAAGTTTGTGTTATAGGACTACATGTGTTCTATGCGTATTCTTTTTGTAACATGGCACATGTCCAAGCTATAGTCCAGTTCGATCCACGCCTTGCAACATGTTTTTCAGAATGGTCATAATTACAGCGGTAATGCTATCCCGGAGCTCTGACAAAGATTTAGGTAATGGCGGACATAAATACCCCGACAAAAAAATAAGGTCTAGAGATCTGGAAGGCATCTGTAGGGCGCTAGCAAGTAAATCATCGTTACTTCAACGCCCAACCAAGCAGTGTGAGAGTTCTGCGTTCAAGTATCGATGCACCTCAGTATGCTAATGAACTGGAACCTCACCCTGCTGCAAGACAAAAGTCATCGAAAATGTCTTCTGCACGACGTCCGTTTTGATAATAGACGTCGTGTTGCCAATTAGTGTGTCACAAGCAAATCTTCAGAGGTGCAGTATGTTTCAAATTCGGAGAGTTTCTTTTGTTTCGTGTCTGGCGTGGACGACCCAGTCCGATACTTTGAAAGTTACAGGACTTTAAAACCCGAAGATTCATTTGTAATAACCCCGCAATTTGTAATAATTTTCTAAATAAAATAGCAAATAAATGCAAAGGGTCCCAAAAAGAGACTATTAATATCGTTCGATGCTTTCATTTGTCTTCAGTACAGACGTTTTTAATGTTTCCGATGTGTAATGAAATAACATAAATAGAATAAAACATGTTAAATTAAACATACAAATGCTTAATCGTAATTCGTTATTTGTAATTAAAACTAAATTAATTATATTTCTAAAAAATTAATAATTACTCTGCCATTCAATAGATTTCGCGTTAACAAAAGAATTTTATTTGATAATTATTGAAATTAATATTTTTCACGTGCAGCACAATATCGGTAATCCAGCCTTTGGCTAATGTCACATGTCCAGTAATCCGACACTAGTAGACTTATGATATCGAGTTCGAATTTTGGCAAGATATTAATTTAAAGATTGTTAAGCTCGTCATCTTAAGCTGCTCAAAAAAAGTCACTATCTTATAACACAATACCGTATAAATAAAAAAATTAGTCTCCTGAAATTTTCCATCCTCACTCAATTTCCCACTAAATTTAGTGGGAATTACCAACTTTGCAGCAATAAATACTGGTGATGACAACGCGCTTGGATAACGAAGTGGTAGAACAGAATTCTATTAAAAGGATTCATGATTAATTTAAGAACTCTAAAATACAGTAACATTTAATTGCTTTCCTTTCGAATTTTTTTGCCTTACTGTATGTTTTCGATTACTACAACGTACTAATATCATGCAAATAAATGATTTTTTATTCCAAATAATAAACCATTGAATTAATTTTATTTTCAGTAATCCGACAAACACCTTGACCGACACTATTCCGTTCCATATATGTCGGATTTATAATAGAGAGGTTGCTACTGTATAATTAGGTACACAGTTTGAAATATTTCATTTTAACATAATCTGATTATCCAAAATGCAAAAACAGATGCGTAATTTCCTCCGTTGTAGTTTCGTCAGGACGATCTCCTCTAGATAAAGTTTCTTCGATGTTTCGTCCTCTTAAACGATAGCTTCCTCCCCGATAAACCGTTCTTGAATCTTGTTCATAGCCCATGCCTATAAAATTTAATACATGTATATGATAAAAGTCACTTATTAAAATAATAATATCGAAATTTCTAATGGAACTAATCATTCAGTGAATCGTATTATATAATGTAGGCCCTATCCCATGTATAAAAATAGGTATGACATGTATAGCATACATAACTAGGTTTTACCCTGTATAGATGGATTACGTATGCTATTTCATTTGTACAAAGTAAACAATAGTTCAACACTATTAAAAAGCAACGATAAAAGATGGGTTACTTACTTGGGTTTATGACGAGAATTATGACAAACAGAAAGCTAAAGAAGATTGTTTTCATTCTTAATTTTCCTTAAAAATGATTTATACTATAAGTGGAATAAAAATGTACAATTTGTTATATTTTATATAATAATAAAATATAAGAGAGAAATAGATAAATTAGCGAAATATTATAATTAAATATTTTTTGTTTTACCTCAATTTTTATCTGTTTTAAGGCAAAAATATTTACTTATATATATATAATATTAGAAATTATATTTATGTACATAATTAACTTGTATTAAGGCCTGCATAATGCAATAAATAAACTTATTATAGAAAATTCTATTTCATTAGATTTTCAGTTATCCAATGAAATCTATCTGTCAACTATTCCAATATTATTTATTGTACTGTATTATAAAATTGAGTAGTTTAAAACATTATTAGAGAAAAATTATAATTATATTGTTGATAAATTAAAACTTTTCTTTTAAAATACAAAATTCATAAAATTTTAATAGCTTATTTATGTCTCTACCATTCATAATAGACGTCCCTCTCTACACAAATTCCCTCTCTACACAAATAGAATTTTACACAAATTCAATTTAAATCTAACACAAATTCAATTTAAATTGCTTTTTAAATAAAAATAGATAATAATTCGAGTAAAATTAAACAATTTATGTAACATAAAAGTTTTCAAATTTTGTAAACCGAATAATGTACATCTGCTGTAATTATAAAATTATGTCTGTTATAAAGTTTAAAAATGGTGAACTATGTGATTAGAAATGATAGTCGTAATTTTTGTAATTAATTGTAATAGACGAAATACGCACAATTTTTCTGGCAATATTAAATTTTATATGATATAATTATATTTTATATAAAATTATTAAATTATAACTTTTAATAACGGATAATTTAAAAATTACTAGAAAATTTTAAGATCTATCAATTAATATTAGTTAATAAAAGAAAATTGCCGGAGCAAAATTTAAATTAAATTAAATATTTATATTGAATAATTAAAATTAGTCAATACAAATATTATGCTTATATTTCTCTATAAAATTTTCTTTTTACTCTAAAATATCAGTAAAATTAATTTTGAGTTATCTTTCAAACTTCTTTTAATAATCTTCATATTTATAAAACTTTCTTAATGATCATTTTTAAAAGTTACTTTCTTTCATTTAAATATTTAAAATTTTGTTTCCATGTTTCCAACATAATGGTTTATTCTCCCATTTACTTTACAGCCTTTAAACTAATTGTGACTCTCATCTGTTGGCTAACAATATTTATCGATACGTACCGGTAATATTAGTAATTATCTCTTTACAAATTTTTTTAGACATACCTGACATACCTTCTTTACAGTGAATTTTATTCTATTATCGACGTACATAAAACCAAAACACCATCATGTACTGTAAATTATTTAAAATTTCTTATAACTATACAACGTTAAATTAATGATAACGATGTTGGTATTTTTTCTCCGTAAAATGTATTTTAAAGTAATTTATATAAAGACCGGATAAAAAACGAAACTTCAGATCAACACTGGAAAAACGTTCTACAAAAATTCAGCAACGACTTGCTCGACTTTTCCGGCGACATTTGCTGGCATCATGTCTTATCATATTTTATTAAAAATTTTTAATATTTTTAACTATTATAAAATGGCAAAAAGCTTAATTTTTAGGGTAGGGATGGGATTGGTTTTGTAAAAAAATTGTAAATGCCAATATATTACCAGTAAAATTGTCGCGAAGTCCGACCCTACTGGAGATACACACAACCCCCATTATCTCCTCACCTCTTTGACCATTAACCACCAAAATTTAATAGCATCAATACAATACAGTTTTGATTAGTGGTCTAAAGTCATCATTTACAAGAGAAGCAAGGCTCCATTCTCATTTACTCCTTTTTTTCGTTAAATTGATTTATTAATTCTATTACATATTGTTTTACCGAGTTATTTAGTAAAAGAAAATTGAAAAAAAATATCAGATATATTATTCTTATAAAACGGCTTTGCACGTTAAATACCTTAAGTAAAATAACTGTCTTATACTATTTAAATTACTAGATGACAAGAACAGTTGCGTAACCAGGTCCAGCATAAAGGGAGCCCATTAAAATTTTATATATATCACTGTGCATTTTAATAAATTTTCGTTTTTAATTCTTAGTAATTTATATATGTTTGTTATGATCAATTGTATAAATTAAATATTTCGTAATATTAAATTATTTTTCCTATATTTACCATTTTTATTTACTCTTTCATTACAAAAGGAGGTATTCCGACCCCTTGGTCTCCCTGGTTATTTCAGTGAACAAAAATTCGTTCTAATTTAGTGGATCAGTTCTTTTTCGTTCGAAACTCGTTTGTTTCACACATTTATAATTTATTATAAATGTACTGAAATATATATAAATAAGTGAAATTAAAATATATTTAGTTTTGAGAATATCAGAAAAAAAAGCATTTTAAATTAAAAATTTAATTTATTCATTTTATTTTATCAATAAAATTCTACATTAGCCATAATGCTATTTATTTTCGATATATTTACAACTAGGTAGTTTCATTGTTGCACGTTGACAAAATGTTTTCAATTTGAGAAACATTAACGAATCAATATTAGTATTGCTCTCATCATCGTAATCACCGTAGCCGTTGATGTCGTCGTCATCATCAGAAAAAAATGTCATAAATTCATCCTTCTGTTTTTCCAACATTCGTTGTAATTCTTTTTTCCATCAATTTGTTGTTCGTTTTGACATATCCAACAAAATTCTATCTTGTTTTATTTTTTCAATTTCTTTGTTCCTTGTATTCAGCCATCTTCCTTCCTTCCTCATTTCTTTGGTCCAGTCTAATAAAGTATAGCTATATTAGTGTCATCACAATGTAAAAAATTCGAATGAATTAAAGAAAGTAAATTGACAAATAAATGCTAATTACAGTAAATGTAAACTGAATGAGTTTTACATTATTTGCAATTTTTATAACACAGTGTAATTGTTAAGCTTAGTATTTGAATTAATATTATATATTTAATAACCACTCGGCTCATTTGGCTAAATATTTAGGCCTATATGAACCATTAAAAGTTCATTAATGAAATGAATTCTATTTTTTATTATAGGCCTACTGTACTTCTAAAATCAACAAATTCTAATAAAATGTTGAATTTACTATAATTTACACCACTGATCAAGAAAATAAATATATACGAAATTGCTTTCGTTTTGAAATTTGAAAATTTATAATCTATTTTAAAGTATTTAAAAATTATTAAAAATATTCTTTATCAAATTCAAAAAAAACAATAAGATAGTTTAAAATTAAATAAAAATAAAAGTTTATAAATATATTTTATAGAATTATTTATTAATAATCATAATCGAAAGATGAATTTTATGTGTATCTGTTATATGTAGCTAGTGGGATGCTAGAAGTGGGACCCGGAATCGAATCCTGGCAAGCTATCCCAGAAATGGGTGATTTGTCCCAGATATGACGGGTTCCAGCTGCCCCATTGTAAGAGTAATCGAATCCATAATAGGTATAAATAAAGTCCCTCTTACTGCCTACAGGATGGAGAGTTAAAATAAAAATTACGAATCATGTAATTTATGATAAATTAACTTATTTTCAAATACCTTTTTAAAAATGAAATCAATGTTTAACACATTACATTATTATTTTTAAAATATTACTACAAAATCTCTGTTCACTACAGAGATTGGAGGCTTTTGAAATGTGGTGTTAAAGAGGATTCCAAAAGATTAGATGGACAGAAAGGAAAACCAATCAGGAAGTACTGGATCTAGTAGAAGAGGAAAAAAAAATAATAGAAATAATCAAGCACAGAAGAGGGAAATGGTTTGGCCATAACACGAGGAATAGTCAATGGAACAGAACACTCATGGAGGGTAGGATAGGTGGAACCAGACCCAGAGGAAGACCGTGACATCAAACAAATAATGAAAGATACTGGAACGAGTAGATATCGGGAACTCAGAGAAATGACAACCAATAAGGAAAGATGGAGAAGACATTTTCGAAGTGCTGCCCACCAGTCTTAAGACTGAAGGAACTTACGAAGAAGACTCCAAAATACTATTAATTTTACGTGGTTTTTTTATTAGATCTGATTTAAAACTTTTAAAGTAAATTTGAGGAAAAAAGTATCATATTTCTTTAATGTAAGAAACAGTGATCATTAATTCTTCGTTTATTCATAAATAAGAAAAATTATAAAAGTTTATTTACGATTAAAAGCACCATTACACAATAAATAGCCACAAATAAAATGCTGATAATATTATAAAGAGAATAAGATATTAATAAATATTTCATATCTATTACTTAAATGATACAACAACAGTATAAAAAAAATACGATTATATTGCATTAATACGCTATAACAATATTTTAAAATATTAAAAATAAAAGATTTCGTGTACATTTAACAAAATTTAGGTTGATAATTATGAGTTAATTTATTTATTTTAAATTATTGTAACGTTAAAATTAATTTTATTAAATAAACTGTAATAATTAAATTTAATTTTAATTTTGAAATATTATAATACATCGCATGAAATTAGAATAAATTTTACTCATTGTAACTTATTTCTTTTAAAAATAATACATATTTATATTTTATATTTATAGTAGAGCATTATTTTAATAAAGTAAAGATAGATCTGATTGGTGGTGAAAATAATAGCTGGATTCCATACACTACAATTATTTTTGATGCACATTTGGCAAACAAACAAGAAATAAGGAGGTTAAATTTAATCATTTGTAAACTAAAAATTCTAATAATAATTATTATACGAATATTTTAATAATTTTCGGGTAATATAACGTCTCTTTGATAATAAATTCCATAATAACTGAACTAATATAAAATAGGTGTATAAACCTTAAAAAAAAAAGGTTATAAACTTCATTGATTCTTCTCAATTTAAAATATATTCAGTGTTTAAAACGAATTTAATATATTAAATCTTAAATATTAAATCTATTAAACAGATTTAAAAAATATTTTAAAAAATTAATGTAACAAGAATATTCCAAGGAGTTTTACCTTATTACCATACTAATAAGCAATTTGATTGGTTGATTGGGTTTAAGATGATTTATTATTAAAAGAAATGATGATATTAATGTTAAAATTTTACAATGTACTTAAATTTGTTGTAAATGTAACTTAAAAATATTAGATATGATAAATTACATTAGAAAAAAAATATTATCGTTCCATACCATTTATATATGTAAGAAATATCCATTCTTGTTGAATATGCAATTACGCAATAATCTAAATCAGTCTTCAATGTTTTTATAATAATTTGATTAAAAAACTATGCCAGACTGCTTAATGAAGCAGTTTTACTATTAAATTTAATAATTTAATCAATGTGATGTCAGTCTGTTTTTTCCAGTCTTCTGACATCACACTGGAAAACTGCTATAGTTATCAAAATGCTATAGTTTGTTTCATTAAAACTGAACTGTGTGATGTCACAGACTGACATCACACAGTTCAGTTTTAATAAAACAAACTATAGCATTTTGATTTTAAAAAAAACTTGATATTTAATAAACATGGCTTAATGTTTAAAAAGATGCGTCCATCTAGGATCATCGACATAGTATTATTTTGATTTCAAAATTATTTATTTAATACTGTAGCCCCTCGTTATATCGTGGATTCGGATATATAGCGCTTTCATTTTTGTCCTCCAAATTTTAAAGCATTCGAGTCAATAAATTTTAAATTACCAATTGCCATTGAATTTCTTTTTGCAACGAAACACCGTATTTTATTCCTACCATTGTCCTTGAAACTACTACTGCAGGTGAAACAATAAATTCGTCAAGATCTAAATAAGCAAAACAGGTGGACAGATCAATTATCATTTATGTTTATTTTTAATATTTAAAGTTGTTTATTGGTAGTGTCTCCTCATTTACAAGTTTCTGTAAATACGAAATTCCACACACTATGTGAATTAACACAATAGGCTACTATCAATTCAAATCAAAATGTAAAATTTTGAATTCATTGAGGAATGTGTAAGGAAAAAATTTCTTTATTTCTGAACAGAAAGTGTGTGTGTGTGTGCGCGTATTTATAGATTTTGCTAAAACCCTTTATTTATATATCTTAATGATTAAAAATATGTTTGAACTGTTAATATTTTAAGCTTTTCGGTTCTTTAAAAATATAAACCGTGACATTCAGATAGCTGTACGATAAGTGACAGACGGGAACATTCAAATTCGTAAGGATCCGAATTTGAATCCGTTCCCGATCATTATAACTCATCATGAATAATACGGATCGAGATATCGTTTCATGTCTTTCCTCCATACTGTTCGAATTATTTGAATCAGGTTCAAGCTTAATTAATGAGCAAAATCATAGCGAGCTGTATATTTAGACCATATATAACCTTGTCTTATCGGTATCTCGACAAAATCAATCTGTAAATCATGTTTGTCCAGATCCGCGATTTTCATTCAATCGGATGATGAAGAATTGAGACTGATATATGCCGGCTAGATTGCATACTTCATTTGCTAAAGATTCGACTAGGATGCGAATCTAGGTCCCACAGATTGCCAATCAGATATATTTTCGCTTCAGCAAACTAGCCGATGGGCCTACCAGTAGCCGAAAATGGATAAAACCACTGAATACTGATAGTTGGTTTTAGGTTTGTGCCTGACCTGAGAACTGGCCGCGGTTTCTTCGTGTGTTTAACTCCTAAGTAGGGCCAGCTTGCAGTAGAAATTCCTCCTATGAAGCATTTTTGGCAGAAAATCCTCGTGTTGCATTGCTGTATCAAATAAATAAACAACTACCTAATAAAACTATAAAAGCAATGTTATTCATCTAATAGCATTTCATATAACCAATCAAATCGTTTTTCGTCATCAAGCTGCGTAAAATCTCGTTTTAAATTATTATTGCATTCAGTATATAAATAGGCTTCTGTTGGATAATATTGAACATACAGTTTAGTTCAGTGAGGGAATAAATAATAATATTTTATAAGTATTCGTACTTAGCTCGTAAACTTAAATTATTGTAATTTACTTTAAATTTTTATTATGATAAAATTAAATTTACTGTAGCTTTAATTAATCAAATTTTAATTAAATCTAATAAAATAAATTAACAGATTTTTTTAAATATTTTCAAATTTTTAGATGGCGTTTTTTTCAATTTGGATACTGATTCTTTCTGTTCTTCCCAGTTACTGTGAGATTCGATTTCAGAAATTACTATGAATTTATTAATTGTATTCTTGATAAGTTTGAATTAATACTATATATTATATTACGTAAATCTCATCAAAGATCCTTTATACAATCATCAAGATTCGTATTTTTATTTCTTAAATAAATATAAAATTAAAGTTTCAACTTTTCAACAGGCCGCTGCGATGAACAGAGACATGGTAAAAGATATACAAATTTCGCTAAATCTCTCGAAGAGTTAAGACAAGTCTGGGTGCCAAGCGGCGATGGAGGATTTATGCTGCCTACACGTAGAGCAGATGAGAAAAGACAAGTCTGGGTGCCAAGCAGCGATGGAAGATTTATGCTGCCTACACGTAGAGCAGATGAAGAAAGACAAGTCTGGGTGCCAAGCAGCGATGGAGGATTTATGCTGCCTACACGTAGAGCAGATGAGAAAAGACAAGTCTGGGTGCCAAGCGGCGATGGAGGATTTATGCTGCCTACACGTAGAGCAGATGAAAAAAGACAAGTCTGGGTGCCAAGCGGCGATGGAGGATTTATGCTGCCTACACGTAGAGCAGATGAAGAAAGACAAGTCTGGGTGCCAAGCGGCGATGGAGGATTTATGCTGCCTACACGTAGAGCAGATGAAGAAAAGACAAGTCTGGGTGCCAAGCGGCGATGGAGGATTTATGCTGCCTACACGTAGAGCAGATGAGAAAAGACAAGTCTGGGTGCCAAGCGGCGATGGAGGATTTATGCTGCCTACACGTAGAGCAGATGAAAAAAGACAAGTCTGGGTGCCAAGCGGCGATGGAGGATTTATGCTGCCTACACGTAGAGCAGATGAGAAAAGACAAGTCTGGGTGCCAAGCGGCGATGGAGGATTTATGCTGCCTACACGTAGAGCAGATGAAAAAAGACAAGTCTGGGTGCCAAGCGGCGATGGAGGATTTATGCTGCCTACACGTAGAGCAGATGAGAAAAGACAAGTCTGGGTGCCAAGCGGCGATGGAGGATTTATGCTGCCTACACGTAGAGCAGATGAAAAAAGACAGGATTGATTACCAATTGATATATTATATTATATCTTTACGTTTTAGCACAATTTACTATGACTACACTTTAAAATGTAGGCCTACTGTATATAACACTAGGCTTTATTGTTTTCTGTCTTTAATTAAGCTTGAAATGTGTAAACTTGGTAGTGTCAATCGAATTAAAAATTTATATCGGAAATGAATAATATTGGAATTTCTATATTTAAATTTAATTAATGTTACATTTCTATAATATTTTTATGTCTATAAAAGTATTTTAATATTTAATTAAGGAAATAACGAATTAAGTTATTATTATGATTATGATTCACAAACACAAGTCGTGCTACTATTTTAACACTTCGCGATTTCCATCTTTATATAGTTGATACGAGTATTATTACGTTTCGGGCACTGCCCGTCTTCAGTCAACTAAATGTTAAAAAAGTTATACATAAATTTATTTTGTACAAGATGACACAACACAGAAAAGCTGTTTTATAAATATATACTTAAGTTCATAGATCCTTTCGCGGGACGTATCATTAGATCTTTTATCCAACTCGAAAGGTATACACATGTATAAGAGTGATGCGGTTTTTTACATCCGTTTAAATGAGTTTTACACACGTTCCTACAAATTTATAAATCAACACTATATTCTTTTTTCACGACCTGCGCTTTCTCCTGTGGCGAAGTCATGACTGGGCCATAATGCTCACTGTGAGATCCCGGGGAGGTAAGAGGGAGTCTTACCTCTTTTTCCGGCGACTCACTTGTCAAGGATGGCTGTTACGTCGACGGCGCGTTACGCGTTACGCGAGTGGGTGAGGAGGAAGGATGGGGTCGACGATAAGGCGAAGCCGACAGTCATCAAAGACACCATTTTATAACAAAACAAGATTTATTAAAAGCGAAACGAACAAAACTACACTTCTACCCACAAAAAAAGGGGTCCGGAGAGAGAGAGTTTACAAATATTTTTCATACCTCTTAACAAGTCCGAAATAGACGGAGTCCGGTGAATGTCTCGGTAGGTAGATATTCTCTCTGAAGTGACGATGATTTTCGGGATGACGGAGAGTCAGTTAATGGGACGATGGCACATAGAACCTTAGAATTCGTAGGCTGGACAATGGCACTTAAAAACTTAAGAAACTTAGAAACTTTCGGGTTCGGTCGACGGCGCAGTGCACTTCGTAATGGAGAGACGATCGGAGAGCCGTTTAGGGGGGAAGGAAGCGTCTTTTATAGGTTTTTAATGGGAAAACCTGTCACGTGATCGATAACGGATCGCAATTAGGGCCATAGGTGTTCCCGGGATTCAAATAAACGACTAGTTCGGACGCTAACTGTAAACCATCGTGCAAGATGATCTACCTGCTCCGAGGGAATAATGGTTTGTTGACAGTTAGGGGACGATCGTTGCCAGTCAAGGGTCAACAATTTCCCGGGTATGGAATGTTGTTGATTAAGTCGTTTATAACTGGAGTGAAATAATTCAGGAATTTTTTTGTTCTTAACTTCCAGATTTCACATTCACGATTCGACTTCCGCGTCACTTTACAGTACAAAAGAAATCTCTGCAAAAAGATGAGTTTCCTCGCCAAATGCCCCTTGTTAATTTCACATATCTTAAATTGTTCTTTTTATGACAAATTGAAATCGGGTATTTTCGAGTGGAACACCCTGCTCTGTATGATATATATTATACGTGTTTATTATTGCTTATTATTGTAATTCCTTAGTTGTTAATTAACTCCCTCTCCTAACATATAGTTTTTTGGAGAGGGAGTTAATTTTACATATTTTCATATACTCGTATTAATACACTTATGGGGCCGGTAACCTATATTTTAGTTTGTCAAGGCCGATAAAATTTTCTAGTCCGCCAGTGGTTATTTCTCTTTTCAGACACTTAGGCTCCCTATTCATCTTTGGTAAATCCCATTGCTGGTTTCTTGAAATTGTTTAAAATATCTCTTGATTGATGTTTGTTTTGATTTATCATAAGTTTCTTTTTATTACGAACTTATCGCTTGATTGAGTTTTTTCACTTAGTAGATCTGTATCAAATACAGGTCTAAGTTATTTCGTTACGTTGTTAATTTAGTTTTTCAAAGCCATAATAAGCAATCTGATTCTCATTAACGATTGCCATTTTTCATCAATGATTAAACCGAAACTCATTTATTTAATAATTGCTATAGAAATCTGAAATGAAAATTTTTGTATTTTTGTAATATGTAATTTTTTGGTTGAGATAAGCCAATTTTGTGGCATTGTAGAAAATTGTTAAGAATAAAAAATTTCAGGTATATGGCGAGATTTAACATAAAAAATCTCTTATAATGTCTTTGCCGGAAATCCCACTAAAGCCAGAAATTTACGTTAAAAGTTGAATTTTGATAAGTGATGCGGATAGAAATCACGACTTATCATTATTCCGTATTTAAAAAAAATAATAATAATAAAGATGTAAATTTAAGCGTATAGTTCTATTACTCGATGCGTTTTATTTGGGTTACAAGCAGTGACGTGTCGGTTAAATAAAAGAAGTCTAAGTATGTGGCGCCATCGGGTGGCGGCTAATGGAGTTAAACCATAATAGTTTTTTACCATTAATATTCACAAGGAAACTGGTGAAAATGGATGCAGTCTTTACTATTTTAGGAAGCTGCAAAATGAGTAAAATGAGTTTGCCATTCGTAACAAGACGTCGCGTTAAATTTGATTCGATTCGCTTTACAACGAGAAATGTCAAATGTTTTGTTTGAGGAAATTTCTTTCCGTTCCATATTTTCGTTTTGCGGATCACTCTAAAAAATAACCTGCTAAAGCTTTAGTAAAATCAAGTACTTTAATTAATACACCATTTTTAGATATTAATTTAGTCCGGAAGTGGCGCATAATTTCTAATCGTATTGCCACCTACATTGACATCACTTTCTAACCCACGTGTCTACGATGCTCTTCATAAATTAGGCTAAATGTTTTCAGTTTACTGTATTTTTTTAAAATTTAAATGCCATTCTTTTTTTAAACTTATCACATAAAAATTTTTAAAATGAAACTATATCATTTTCTATGTAATTTTTTAGTATATAAATCGTCTCGTTAAATAATATAAAAAAATCATAAAAGTATAATTTTAATAGGTAACGGAGAATGAAGTGACAGCAAAAAATGGAGAAAGCGATTCAGAAAGACGACTTCAAGTTGATGGAAAAATTAAGAGTTGAAGATAAAACAGCAGTTTGTAAAATATTTAATTTAATAAAATGTATAATAAAAAATTTTAAATGTTTTAATTAGATATATACGTAGCTTAAGTATTTCAAGTTAATTTAAAACAGATAACGAATAAGAAAATAAATTGTTTATTGGGCCTCAATTTGAAAAAAATTGTACTGTCCTACTGTCGTACGTCTGACCGCCTGTCATTCCTTAATCTGGAGAACGGAGTTAGATAGATGGAAGACAAGACCAGACGTAGAAACCTTATGTGTAGGAGGTCCCGATTAACTATAGAAAAACCTCTGATGTAAACCATAAATCACGTTATTTCAATTCAAACTTTTCTCTTCAAAGCAGTTAATAGATGAACGGCACGACTCTGTTGTTAAAGGAAAAGTATGATGCACAGGGGCATGCCACTACTAATAATTTGAGGTGGAGGGCATATATTTTAAATTTAAAAACTACGATTAAAAATTTGTATCTCGGCATTGTGACGATGTCACAATAAATAATTGCTCGGTCTTTTATTAGAATACCGGTAAATTTGTAATTAAACATAAATAGTTATTTGATAAAAAAGAAAAAAATTATTCAATGTTTAAAAGTCGGAATAATTTTTTATTGCAGACTTGTTCTCATTGACATCCTAGTGAATTTAAATATTTTTCCAAGTTAAAATTCAATAAAATTTAATTTTTGTAATCAGATGAGAAATTTTATATGTTAAATGTATTTTATAATAATAAATTTAATTAAAATTAAATTAAGTTAATTTTATATATTAATAAATTTATATTACTTAATTCCACTTTCTCATTTATTGTCGCAATTACCGTATTTACTCGCATATAAGATGAGGTGTGACTTTAAAGATCAAAATAAAGAAAATTAGATTTATTAATACAAATCTAATTTTATTTCACAAATAAAATATCAAATGCCCGTAAATGTACATATTGTCCCGCAAAAATTACTGGCATTTTAAACTTTAACCCCTGCCCCCTGCTTATCTCACACAAGATGCGAATTAAATGTCTCTCTTCAGGATAAACTTGAGTACGTCCTATTCTATTTTTTACACGATAATCATTTTTACACGATAATTCTCATTTAATACGTTTCAATAAAGTTTGATTTTTTAAAAATCCTCTTCTTCATGCCATATCAGGTCATCCTGACGTCAGCGAGCACCTGGCGCAGGTTAGTGAGTGATTAGTGTTGTGCCAAGGTGAGTCTTGGGGAAGTTAGTACCAGAGTGGTTCCCCGTTGCCTGCTGTGGATAGCGGTGTTACGCGAAAAAAAATAATGCCTTCCGGGAGGTCTTGTAAGGGAAACTGCCCCTATTCAGGCATCACAGACGTGGAGAAAACCCAGAAAACTCCACGTGACCAGCCCACCCGAGCGCGGCGCGAACCCACGACCGAATTCCCAGTGTTCAGGGAACGTAACTGCTTGGCCACTGATGGGCCTTAAAAGTCTCCATTTAATTTTAATTCTAAGAAAAAATATTTATTCTCTTCTTTTCTGGAAAATTATTGTTTAATAATTTTAGAATTAAACAATAACGAGGTTGAGGCCGAAGTTTTCAACGCGAATACGTGTACGTCGGACGTTCAGTGCCGCTTTCCTGTAAGCCTAGAAGTTTGGCAATGGCCTTTGGAATATCGAGCATGATTCCACTGACTTTCCAAACGCCATTGTCAAATTTCTAGTCTTACAGGAAAGCGGCGCTGAACGTCCGACGTACACGTTTTCGCGTTTAAAACTTCGGCCTCAACCTCGCTAATAATTTTTCAGAAAGGGAGAGAGTAAATATTTGTTTTAGAATTCAAATTAAATGGAGATTTTTAAAAATCAAACTTTATTGAAACGCACTGAATGAAATTCGTGTAAAAATAGAATTGGACGTACTCAAGTTTATCCTGAAGACAGACATTTAATCCGCATCTTGTACAGGCATTAAAGCATTCATTTCATTAAAAATTAATTATGAATTTAATTAATTTATAAAATCCCGGAAGATAAGATCGACTAGAACGGGACTCGAACTCCCGCTGCAGATCGATATTCCGGATATTAGCCAGAAAAATAATAGAATAACTTCTGTGGGAAACAATTCACGTACTGTTATGAGTATTTTGCATTACACTATTTTCGGGTGCTTAAGTTAAACCACATTTATAGTAGATTTATTTAGGCTATTATATATCAGTAATTTAAACGAAAATGCATTTTAGATTTTTATATTCTAGTTTAATTTTTTTTTTCTTTCTTCAGTTTCGAAATTTTTCATATTTATTTTAATATATAGTATGTACAGTATATGTAAATGTTCTTCAATTTTTTAATGAAAATAATTTGGTTTTGTATAGCTTCGCCACTATTTGAAATAGTCTGCATTCTGTAAATATGTGAAGTGCATTGTACAGTATATATAACGGGAAAAACAAGTTTTTTAGTGTTTCCAAAATTCCAGAAAATCTCTTAATAAATCAGAGAAAAATGCTTGTGATTTCTCAGTGTCTTATCTAAGGATTATTTCACCATGGATGTAATACTTGTCATTTCACAAACCTTCGTTAAAATAAATAGATGCGTTAAGCCTGTTTAACAGTTTTCGTTAAGTGTTTCAACAATCTTCGTTAACGCTATGTTAAATATAAAGAAATGCGGCTAGTTTAGTGTCTATAAAAAGAAGAGTCAATAATAATTAAAAAAAAAACCTCTATGTCTATCGTGGGTTCAGCCAAGTCCATAATGGAATGCGGCAGTACGTAACGGCGCCCGACATATCCGAGACAGAGCATCCCCGAAAAAAACTCCAATTTCTCGCTCGGATTCGATCCCAAATGCCAAGTAGACCTGGGCATTTGGGATTACTTGCACAAGTGTAAAAATTAAATTCATTTTATATTTTCTTTTTAAATAAAAACATTTAAAAGTTTTTATAAAAATTAAATTAATTCGCTGATATTTTTATTACTGGCGCATTTATTAATTATTTCTTTACCACTTACATCCATATCTGGATAACCACTTCTACTAGATGAAATTAACATATTGTTTCTTCTTTTTTCATTCTTCTTAGAGTAGAAAAACTGTCAATATAGAAATAGAAAGCACAGCTAATATCTTGACTAGGGATTGCAATCCAGCAGTGTTTTGAATCCAGCTGGATTTTTGCTGGATTGAAATCATTCCAGCTGGATCCAGCGTGGATGTATTTTTAATGCAATAGTATTATCTGTCTATCTATCTATCCTTATGTTTTTTTAATGAAATAAAACATTTTTAAAAAATACTTAAGAAGCTTTTATTATTTAGACTGGTCACTATAAATCAGTAAAACTTCTTACACATTTAGATAGTAAACTTAACTTTGGTTCGGTTTAACACTTGAGATAGAGATAATTAACTTTAAATGTTTAGTTAGATTATAATTATAATGTAATCTTTAAGTTAAATAATAGCAAAGGTAATTCTACTGATTAATTTATATTAATATATTATAATAATGTAAAGACGGATAATCAGTGGCTAGGTGGATATCAGTCTTACCAGTTTTCATATATCGGCTCTACATATTAGTCTGTAGTTATTTATAGGTATGTAAAACTATGTACTGGAAGTAGAATAAGTTAAATAAACTACACCTTTATCAATCCAGCAAAATATAATAAAATAATAACGTTTTCAATTGTTTTTAACGATCTTCCTCGGTTACAAAAAAAATAGAACATTAAATATAGTCTTCTGCTCAGACTCAGCTTCTTAATGAATACAGTAGAAACATCCAATACACCTTATCGCTGAGAACAAACAATTTATTACCTAAAACTAACGTTTTCGGCCCAATTTATGGGCCATCTTCAGGTTACAGCTGTTCGATTCCGATACAAAATCGAACACATTCAAAATTAAACCAAAATAGAACATACGTTTAAATTATACCAATAGGTTTCTATTGGTTTAATTTAAACGTATGTTCTATTTATAGGTTTCTATTGGTTTAATTTAAACGTATGTTCTATTTTGGTTTAATTTTGAATGTGTTCGATTTTGTATCGGAATCGAACAGCTGTAACCTGAAGATGGCCCATAAATTGGGCCGAAAACGTTAGTTTTAGGTAATAAATTGTTTGTTCTCAGCGATAAGGTGTATTGGATGTTTCTACTGTATTCATTAAATATAGAACATAAAATGTGTTCGGAATAAATATAAAAATTAACGGAAAACGCCCAAACGGACAAAATATAGATAAATAAACAAAATAAATAGCGGAAAAAATATATACAGGGTGTTTTTTTTAAACTGACGGTACTCAGAAACATCTGTAGAGAAATCTAACAGCCGGACTGTCGCCAAATTTGGGAGAGTGACTAAGGACGACATGGAAAAGAGATTCCGCGAAGAAAAAAAGTGGTACCTAAATTCGCCGGTAGAGGAGGATTTGGCGCTTTGTAGCGAAAAAGCTACCAGCACTTCACAGAAAAAAGGGTCATCAGTCGCTTATTTCCACTTGCATGGCCGCCTCGTTTCCCGTATCTAACCCCATGTTACTTTTTTCTGTGGGGTTACTTAAAGTCCAAGGTCTATCTTGGTAGTGTCCCAAACTTGATGACTTTGAAGGACAACATTTCTCGAACTGTGATGAACACTCCTGCGGACATGTTACGCTCGGCCATAGAGAACACGGTGTTCAGGATGCAATGAGTTGTCCAGCAAGACGGTGATCACATTGAAGAAGGGAGAAGGTTATTTGCTGATTAATTAAACTTTCGTTATTACACTGAAACCTCTGTCTGATTATTCATTCGTGTGTTTGTTAATTGCAGCTGGATTTTATGCAGATTCTTAGCTGTTTCGCTACAACAGCGCCAAATTCACCCCTACCGGCAAATTTGGGTACTACTTTTTTTCTTCGCGGAATCTCTTTCCCATGTCGTCCTTAGTCACTCTCCCAAATTTGGCGACAGTCCGGCTGTTAGATTGCTCTACAGATGTCTCTGAGTAGGGGAGAGCGGGGCTACAAGTTCCGTTTTTTAATCAACTTTATATTTTGTTAAGGAAACATAATTCTAGCATAAGTATTAAGAGATTAAAATTTAGTAATATATCTAACTTTGCTATAAATACAGTTTTTGAAGTTGATTTTTTGTAAGTTTTTTTATAATTAATAATACAATACCTAAAGTCGGAAAGTAACAACTTACCCCGGTTCGGGGCTAGTTGTTAACAGGGTGGGGCAAGTTGTTACAAGATCTATGGAAGGTGTAATATGTAAAAAAAAACAATAATTTATTTAACTAAGTATGTATTTAAAGACTAATCAATAATATCTTATCAATAATTAGTTGTTTTTCTTAAATTTATTATAAAGAAAACATTTTTACGTTTCAACATTTATAACTTTTACTTAAAGAAAAGGAAAGAAAGGAACATCCTTTCCAAGTTCTTGTATAACACCAGAAGTTGCAGGCAAATTTACAACTCCTAATGACCCTAGCTGATCCAAGATTTGTCTTTCGTCAGTAAAGCTTACATTTAACAAATACTCTGCTAACTTGTTTTCCTGTTCTTCAATAAAGACCAATCTTACTTTTTTGTAGCCAATCGCAGCGTTTTCTACTCCAGATTTCAACTTCTTTACAAATCTATATAACGTCATATGACAAATATCTAATTCTCTGGCAACAGTTTTTATTTTTTAACCATCTTCAATAACTGCATCTGCAGCTCTTTGCATCAACTCCTGAGATACAGAACCCCGTATTGTTTTTCGAATATAAGTCCGCATACTGCAAAAGGAAAAAAAAACCATTATTTTTACTGCATTACCGGTACAGATGAACTAGGGCAAGTTGTTCCAAAGTCACAACATGTCCCCAAAGAAGGGAACATCTAGCCCCGATAACACATGGGTTCAAAACAGCAACTACTAGATTAGGTTACGAGACATATATAGTTTTAGCGTAGTATATCAAGATACTCGATATATTTTTGAATAAAAATACCAAACAACTAATCGCTAATTATTTAAATTTGCCAGATATACCAAAAATATCAAACACGAAAATATTTACTTATGTGGATCAGCGACGTACAGGCTCTCTTTCCAATGTACCGGACGTCACTGGCCTGATTAAGATAGCTGCCGTCGGTGCGCAGAAACGTTCGATTTCATGACATATTTACTAATTATATATATATTTTTGCCTTGTGGAGCTATTTCAATCGCAACAACTTACCCCGGGAACTTTTCGCCCCGCTTTCCCCTACCGTCAGTTTAAAAAAAAAAAAAAAACACCATGTACAGTAATACCTCGACTTACGCTACCCCGACTTATGCGAACCCGGAGTTACGCGATTTTCAAATCTCGACGATTCGTCTTTTGTTTGAGCGCCACGCAACCCTTGATTACTCACTCCCCCAAACTATTGTTCAGCTTACAGGTTCGGACGTGTCGCGCGGAATCGACGCATAGCTACAATTTATTTTGTCTTATTTATTTCTGTGTTTGTTATATCTACGGAGACTTGAGACTCCACTGTGTCATCCAAACGAAGTAGAACTGATTCTTCTGCATCAAACAAGAAAAGAAAAACTTTATCTTTAATAATGTTAACTTTACATTCCAAAGACTTCGATACAAAAATGAAAATTTGTAAATTGGCAAAACTTGATCCTTTAGACCCAGTTCAATCAGATGATCGAATGACGGTTGGAAACTTGAGAGAAGGCCTCAGTTTAATTAAAAAGAGGTTACAAATTTCAGAAAATATAGACTCCAACGAAGAGCCCATTTCTTCTACAAAACGAGAAATAAAAAAATTATTAGCATGCTACGAGGAAATTTTGCGGGAGAAAAAAAATCTTTGCGCCGTCAGACGAATTTGTTAGATTTTAGGAAGCCTTCAAAAACAAAATAACTTCGATTTACGATTTTAATAATATAATTTGTTATACATATGTATTATCTAAGATTTTAATAAACATTTTTTTTCTAAATTTTTGTTTTCTTTAGTCTCCGGCCCCAATTAAAAATAATTTGTATGTATTTATATGCGAAGTTATACCCCGACTTACGCGAATTCGACTTACACGGTTATCGCTCGGTCCCACCTATCGCGTAAGTTCGGGATATTACTGTATATAAGATATAACAACGAAACCAGCATTGTCCGTTAATAACATTAATTAATGTAAAAGGATCTCCACATGGTAGACAATGAGTCCGCATCTCTATGGTTTATACAACCAGTTGTCATGTGCGCCTTACAGATTTCCAATCTCTCAAGATGTTTGACCGTTTGCCTATTCGTCGTCGTTTTTATAATTGCCGCTTGATCCCATTGGACGTTAACATCCTTCTGTCTTGCGTATGATGCCAGCGCAGTGTTGTCAAGGTTCTTACTGATTGTATATTTGTGCTCTTGAGCCTTTGTTTTAAACTGCGCATCGTTGCACCCACAAACAAGCTTGAAATTGAAACGTTGGTTGTGTAAAGGCACCGAATATATGCCCGTTGTTGAATTCCGATCCTCTTTCTTTTTATCGTTTCTTAAAAGTTTGAAAACAGTGGGATTACGTCGGTATACAATACGAAAATTATCAGACCTGGCAGTACATCTATGTATCTTGTTTTAAAAAAATGGGATGTAATTAAGCACTATTCTTTTTATATTTATTCGAAACACATTTTATGTTCTATAGTTAATGTTGTATTTTTTTGTAACTGAGGAAGATCGTTAAAAGCGATTGAATACGTTATTATTTTATTAAATTTTGCTGGATTGATTAAGGTATAGTTTATTTATGAGTAATTTAATTATTAGTGTTAGTAAAGCAGTGAGTAAATAATTAGTAAGTAATTAGTAGCAGTCTAGTAGTTAGCAAAGCGGCAACGCGACAACGTAGACTTTTGCGCAATTATTTAAAAAGTTAATTGAGTATTTGCGGATCCAGCAATTGCAATCCCTAATCTTGACCAAAACATTTTTATAACAAAAAAACCTATTAAACATTTCAGCATATTTCTCCAGTATCACCAGATGTTATATTCCACAGATCACGCAGTGGATAGATCATTCGGCTAGCAATGTAAGTACGTAAAATATAGCATAAACGCGGACAAAAACGTAAAAATATTTTTTCCGAAACTTAAGAGTAAACCGAGTAAAACACGTTTTTGTTTTTGGGCACTGAAAAATTTTCAACCGGTATCTAGCCATGAAAGACGTCTTTTAAGGTAATGTCAACGTTAGGTAAATGGTAGTGTTATTGCCCACCAAACACATTGGCAATTTTCAATTCAACCTCTTTAAGAAGAGTTCTATAAATACTATTGTGGAAATATTGCATAGGAGTATTAATACAAGTTCTGTCTGTCAGTAGACAGGAAAAAATCCCGCAGGTTTTTCTGTCGTTGCGTATGGCCAATGACAATACAATTTTGCATTTTCGTAAAACATGGCACACTTTGGATTAAACGATTGGTGTTCCTACTACTAACATCTATAAATTGCAAAGGCTATTAAAAAGGGGGGAATCGAATTCGTCAGTAAATATAATATTTCCGATTCAATATTTCTGTTATATCAAGGAAATGTTTTCGTTAAAAATTTTATAACTGGCCAATAACTGTACGCGTTTACCTTACGCAGAGTATTTCCGTAAGAATAATGGCAAGGCGTAGGTAGCAAGCAGTTAATTTGTGTCTTTCAGATCAAAATTTGAAAAATATATCGAATTCTACAATATTCACGTTTACATATATTAGAAAATGCATTTATACAATAAATGGATGACAATATTGATTCAGGCTTGTATGCGCATTCGTCAATTTACCCTTCCCTCGGTTTCTCCACGTTTAAAACAAAAAGATTAAACGTTTTTCTTTCTGCCATTCAATTTAATGCATGTATACATAACAATTAAAATGTTTATTATAACTTATTTATAATTTTAAGAAAATAATATTTAAGAAATTATATTACGAACAGAGTAATTGATAACTGAAAGACGCATGTATGTTAGAAAACCACGCATATATATATATATATATTTTTTTTTGTGCTCAAAAAGTAGCGTTATCTTCATTTAGCGGAAATAAATTCTAATCGATTGTCAACGCTATATTATATTCATTTATATTTTAATAAAGAACAAATTCACACGGTAATTAACATCATTCATTTCATTAGATATTAATAGCCATTGTCATGAGATAATTTTTACAAATAGTAAATGTTACTTACACTTTTGTGACTTCATATGATATGTACTTACAAAACATGCATTAAAATCTGAAGGATATTAGCTTACCATTAAGTTAAATTATAAAAAATAACATCGTATACGTCCCATTTCATTTCAGATCACAGTCAAAGTATATTTTTCTCTGTTCAGTTTTAAAATTGTCAAATAATAATCCAAAAGGAGAATCTGTGCGAAATTTCGGGATTTTCAAGTAAGTTCTATTAAAATTATCTTCTCTCATAAAATTTATTATGGTGCTAAAACTATTAAAGATTATCTTATTTATTTTATATCATATTTATTTAAAGTAAGATTCAAATTATCATATTGAGACGACATCCTTGAATTCTGAAGTCCGGACGCTTTGCAGATCAGTTTTGTTTCAGCGAAGTCTTAAGGTTGTCTGAGAAGTAAGCAGTCTGGCAGTTCATAACTGATGAACTTCAGTTCGAATGAATAGCATAATTTAGCTAAAATCAAAGATTAATATTTTTATTTTTCAACGAAATGATGTTAATAAGTACAGCTACGACGATAAAACGTTCATAAAAATTTATTACGCAATTAAGAGCCTGTCTTTCTGGGAAATAATGTTAAAATATGTTATCGAATTATATGACAATTTCAGAATTTTCTAATTAATTTATGAAGTTTTTTTTTTTTTTTTAATTTACTTATATAGTAGTAAGACTTATTTTATATAGAAAGTTAGTACGTTAGATATGCTATAAAAATACATATTATTCCACAACTCTATAATTTCAGAACTTTAATAAAAGCTGTTTTATGATAAAAGTTTTACATGCATATTAATAGATTGAACGTGTATTGATATTATTACAATATATCAATACACGTTCAAAGTGTACCGTGCATATATCTTAGCGTTAATCTTAATATATCCGGCACTATTTATATATCTGCACTGAAAGCACCACACTGAATACTCTCATTACTTATTTCGTTACATTCTGTAAAGTCGTGTAAAGTTTGTTCATTAAAAATTCAATTCGAATTCGCAAGTCTTAAAAAACTTCGAAAAAGAAAAAATGAGCAAATAATTACAAAGGGAACAAACTGATATGTCAATGGCCTAATATGAATCACAAAAAAAAATTCTGAAAAAAGGAATAATGGTAAAATTATATATATATTATCAATTAGCCTTTAATCCCTTTATGATACGTAATACAAATATACTTTTTACACATACTTTCACTAAAATAATTTACTACGTATTATGACACACATGAAACTATTAATGCCTTGTATATCACCTAAAATGCATTTCGGCCCTGGTGTTAATGGCCTTCATCAGTTAGGTGGACATCTTTTAAATATAAGGCAAAAAATTCCTAAAAATTATTACAAGACTCGCACTTTTAAAACAATATCATTAAAATAATGATAAAATTATAAAAACCATTAATTACAATTACACAGTGAACATTTTTACAATATATTGTACTTTAATTTTAAGAATTTTTTACTTTATATTTAAAAGATGTCCGCCTAACTGATGAAGGTCATTAACACCAGGGCCGAAATGCATTTTAAGAGATATACAAGGCATTAATAGTTTCATGTGTGTCATAATACTTTCACTAAAATAATTTACTACGTATGTGTAAAAGGTATATTTGCATTATAAATATACTTTATTTAAAACATTAAGTTAAATTATTATTATTAATTTTTAATTTCTAATGTGAGGACCCGAACGGGGGTCGACTGGGAGGTCCGAATATGGATATCAATCGAGAAATTAAAGATTCCTTTTCAGACGCGAATGAGAGGAATTGGATGTCTCGATTGAACAATAATTTACAAAAAAAAAAAAAAAATTTCCATTTAAACAATATGAAAGACTAAAGTCGAGGAAAACGCAGCTGGAGAGGAATCGTATGCAGTCGCGACGTTGACCTCTCCCGCGTCCTCCATCGGGTTTCGAATTGTCACCAGGTGACGATGAGAGACCAATGGGGAGGAGACTTTGGATGAAAAACTTATAAAACTGCGCGTTTCAAGGACATTCGGGGTTCTTGGTGCTCGCCATCAGGATTTGCCACCGTGTGGACCAACATCGACCAACTAGTCGACGCCCGAAACTAACCATCGCTCCTGGAGACATCGTGTTTCTCCTAGATTCGCCCTTCTCCCGAACTTTCGATTTGAAACTGTGTCTCACGCCCCGGGGCCGTCCACCGAAAAATACGTCGTCGAGGGACCGAGAGAACTTCAGACCGAACGTTGGACATTTAACCAAAGAGAAGGAAAAGAATTAAAAAAAATAAAAAAATTTATTCGCTCCCAGAGTTGGGTTGTCCAAGCTTTGAAGAAAGTTGTAAGAAACTTCTATTTTTATTAAACGGTTTTAAGACGGAAAACCTGTCTTAGTGAGTCTCTCCACTCCCACACGACAGTATTGACCGCTCGATTGTCGTGACACCTTTCCACCCAATCGGTAACCTCACACTAAAGCTTGGAGTAATTTCCTGTATCAATTATTATATTAATATTTTAATTTGTTAAAATGCTATCGTTGTTGGTTAAATACACAGGCCATCATTTTTGATGAGATTGATAGCGATTCTACAAAATTAATTTCATTATATTCGCAGTAAAATGCATTAGAGCAACCAGAAAAGAAAATTTAAAAACACTAGACAAAAACAAAACTGTCAGTTTCGATTTTGTTTCTATTCTTAAAACTTATAAAGTATTAAAAAGTTTCGTTTTGAAAATTAAATATTGTTCCAGTTTTTTTCCTCTTTCTTTCAATTTCCGGCCACAACTATATTTCATGGGACATGATTCAATTTTTAGATTCTACTTAAAAACAAATTTTAATGAGTAATGTTAAAAGATATAGACTAACAATTTAAAATTCTGAAAGCAAATTTTTTCCTTGATTTTATGTAATATTAAAAAAAAATCCTCCTATACACTAAGAAATCTTCATGTCATCTATTTAATACCATGCCCACACACTGCAAAATGAAATCGACAGAGCTGTCAAGGTCAAATGTTTCCAATGGCTCTTCCTTTTAGCGTAATTCCCCCCTCTATATTGCAATACAGCAGGTCCTCAACGTCATCGACAGGCTCTTAGAAACTGCGACATTATGCGAAACGATGTATAACGAAACCAACTCTTAAAAATGTACTGATATGAATTAAAATCGTGTTTTATTTATAAATATATATTCTAATAAAGCATTAGTAGATTTGAATAAAAAATTTATTCATGTCATTAATAGTTTATAAACTTCTTTATATAATGAAATATGTATTAAAAATGTGATAATCTTTAAACTAATCAATCGTCGATGATTTAATGATAATATATTTGAATGGTTTATGGTAAGTTGTTGACAGATCCAGCCAATTACTGAAGAGCGAAATCGAGCCTACCTGTTCATTAAAACTCCTAAAGGTCTGACTGGGGTTCGTACTAGGGCACCTCAGAGACAGGGAAATTATTTTTCCGCTCTGGTTTTCAGTCTGATATTAACTAATAACCTATAAGTTAAAACAAATAATAGGAGTAAATGCTCCTAGATGTAAGATGGTAATATGCATTTGATGTAGTACTATAATTAGATATCCAAACATTAAAGTTCTAAATCTCGAAAAATTACAAATGTTTAGAACAAAAATCTAAATTTTACCTAAATCTTTGAGATTAAATTAAATAATTATCTCAAAAACCATTTGGTGGAGATATATGAGAGTTATCATCAAACTAATGGAGCCAAGGAAACCGAGATCACATCAAAAAAGGCTAAATTTTATTTGTAGGATGAATTTCGTCTTTACTAGACCCTCTTCAACCGCTATTTCATAAATACAGATACCTATAATATACGGTTTTTCCCACCATATGGTTTTCGAGATAATTATTTAATTTATTAGAGGCAAGAAACCTTTCTCTAAACTTAATCTCAAACTATAGATGTATGTCTTTTCGTAATATCAGAACACAAAGGTTACAAACATAAGATACGTTATAAACAGGGCCGGATTAAGCCTCTAGCGAGCCCTAGACAAAATTTAAATTGGGGCCCCATTTAAATAAGTTGCTTCTAAACAAATCTTATATAATGTGACATTAGCGTAGCTAGCATGGGTGACACCCGGTGCGGATATCGTGGTGTCACCCCAAGTCACACCGTAGTGTCACCCTTTTTAACTCTTTTATAAAACACTATTCAATTGTAATATCTTCGCACTCGAGCAACTTGAACGCTATACCGAATATGCGATGTCGCGACGTATAAGTTTAGATTTAGAAAATAAATCATAACCATATATCAGGAATATTTCTAGATGGTGCGAGAGATGTCGTAGCGTACATTACTTCTGACGCACGGGTTGCTGTTGACTTTTATTATTATTATTTTTAGGTAATGGCTAGTCCGGCGAAGCTTAGTAGGAATTCTTAAATACAGCCTTTTCTGTCTTATCGAATTTCTTAAATAATTTTAACTCGTTTTGAAACAGAAATTTTCTGCACTGAAGCCGGGCCCCTCCGAATTACGGGCCCTAGACATTTGTCTACTTTGCCTATTCGATAATCCGGCCCTGGTTATAAACAATGTAAATTTATCCATTACGGTAAGTTAATGCTGACTACATAGCAATAGGAACATGAGATACAGTTTCTTTACAGCGTAGCCATTTAGCAGATTAATTTAAAACAAGATATTTTTCTTCTTATTCGATTTTAGATATAAAATGATCAGCTATGGTTTCTATTAAATAAATATAGTCTCCTTTGTTCTTATAATTTCAGAATATAAAAAGTTATAGATACATTTACGAATTTCTCAAAATCTAGCGATAAATAAAGTATTTTTCGTAAATATTTTTAAATCCTAAAATAACTACATTTTGCCATTATTTAAAATGCAGTTGAACAGAAAATATACGCAATATAATTTTAACTTGTCTCTATGATTAAAAAAAATGATATAATACAAGCAAAACATATTGAATTATAAATTTATTCATTCTATTTATAGGCTATCCATGTACAATATGATATACTAACTGTACAAATGTTTCTCCCGTGTAAGTAATTTTTCCAAGATTTAGACTTACGCCACATTATTACAGACATCCTCAGTTGGAAAGTGTTAACAATGCTAGCTTTTAAATGAGTTTCAATATACTTTACGAAAATAGCAGAGAAAAAGAGCAGATATTTTAAGCTTGTATGAATAGACCAGACATTTTCGAAAGATATGAAATATACAGCATGACTGTTAATAATGCAATTCTATAGTATAAACTATCTACACGATGAACGATAGAACATCAAATATACTAATTTGAAATGTATCACGTAAAGCATATCAAGGTCTTTTTTTTGATATTTATGGCACACTTGATAATTTATTAAACAAGCTAAACACAATTATCGTGTTATATTTAAAACACAACACAGACATTATTAATACATTAATTTCGTAAACCGACTTTCCAAAATTACCTCAAAGTTTTGAAATAAATTACAAATATTTAAAAACGTTTAGAATCTATATAATTATTATATTTATAGCGCTATGCACGTATATAAATTTCGAACTTCGTAATAGATTTTTATTCTGACACAATTTTACATTTTCGTGTACGTGGTATTGATTACAACTGCTACGAAAACGTTAAAGTTTGTACAAATTTTACAAAGGATTAATTGTTGTATTTATAAAAACATTTGTCTACATTTTCACATTATTTTTAAAATGTTTTAATATTCATTTTATATTTCATGAAAAAACAAATGTACACGTTATAAATTCATTCAAAATTTAAATAGTTAATTATTTAGTAAACCTTGTTAATGTAAATAGCTGACTATTCTTTTTAATTTAGTTTTATTTAAAAACCATTCTTTTTTTTTTACGTCTACATGGTTCGAGGTTATCGATATATATATATATATCGAAACCTCGAACCATGTAGACGTAAAAAAAAGAATGGTTTTTATAAGAGAAAAAAGGAAGAAAAAAAATTATATGTATAATTTATATAATTTTTTTTTAAATTATACTTTGAATAATTAATTCACGTTTCTTCAAGAATATTTGATGTTATCAATAGTTTATCTTCACGAGAAATAATTTATCAATTAGAATGTTTACGATTAATGACGATAAGCAATTTTAAGAGTTAATGTTAAGGATTTCTGTTAAATAACTTATTTAATAGCTCTTAAATAATTTAATCAACCACCATAAAAACAGCGTTAAATGCTTTAAAATATATATTATTTTAAAATTACTTTTTGAATTTTACATATTTTTTTTTTTTATATTTACACGTAATACATCGCATTAGGTACTAAACAGGCAAATTAAATCTTAATTATGTAATTGATAGAATTAAATTCAAATATTATATAGTTCGTGTTTCAATTTTGATAATGTTTCGTTCTACATTATTTATAGCAGAACTAGTGTGTCCAGCAATAAAATTTCTGTCAAGCTGAGCATTTTGTTTAATCACATCCTACTATTGCATAATAAATTACTCTTTTTCTAATTATAAATTATTATAATTGTACTTGCGAAATATACGATTAAAAGAAATTAATTATTTCCAGTAAAACTGAAAATTATTTCAAAATTCCATTTAGCATTGAAAAGTTTCAATGCTAAATTTTCAAGTGTCTATAAAAGTGCATTTAGTGACAATTGTTTTAACTTTTTTCTCACGCAAACGATCAAAATTTATCAAACGAGTTTTAATGCACGTAGTTAACTAACTAATGACATTGGATCTGACATCAATTATTCAGCGCGATTATAATCAAACCTTGAGCATTAGATATAACGTCAAATTGTTTTAAAGCATTCATTTCCTACTCTAAAATTATTTTAACCTTTTCCTGGATGATTAAAAATAATAATGTAAAGTAATTTTACGAAGTATAAGCACGAAATTATCTAGTAATAAAAAATTTTCTTTCGAAAAATGCGCAATTTATGATCATTGAAGAACTAAAAATATAAAGTAAATTCGTATTAAGGAAACTTTCTGAATTTTCTTAATAAAAAATACATTCATACGTTATTTTGGCCAATTTAAACCACCATTCTACCGAGACATACTTCTCTTATAATACTAAAAGTTCATACTAAATAAGAAAAATAAAAATCAATAAAATAAAAATTACTATTTTCTAAGTACTGCTACAGTAATAAAATTTTACTTTTAGTACAAAGTTTACATTTACTTTGTGGATTTAATATCGTTAATTATAAAAGCGAAAAAAAAAAAATCGATTTCTAACATTCCTCTGTTAATAAATCAAAGATTCTGTTTAAAATTTCAAGTGCACCTGCTCTTATTCGATTCGAAAAGATCTAAATATATAATCTTAACTCCGAGTTATGAATATTTTAATTTTATATCTAATATATAATTTAGTAATAAATTCATCTGTATGGCTTCACGACCATATGCATCGCATGTGTACAGATATTTTTGCCTGTATCAATTTTCATTCACAACAAGCTTTTTGAAGAAACTAGATTTATCTCCTTTAGGATTATATTTCTACATAACAAACAAGATAAATACATCAAGGAAAAAGCATAACCAATAATTTATATTTTAACTTAAAAAAAAAACTATTTTTACTTCAACATTAAAGAATATTTATAACAAAATTATTTCCGACGGCAGGACTTCTGTTTATATAACTGCATTCACTAAAAACATCTTCAAAATTCGATTTATGTTGTAGTGCACTCTTAAAAGATGAAATTATATTTAGTTTAACGTCGGTTCTTATACTTTAATAAAAACTAATAAAGTCAATTTAAATGTAAGCAGCTGGTTATTAAGTGGAAGAAAAAATAATAATAATAATCACGGTAATTAAGAGTGGAAACATTGACCAGAGGAGATGAAAGATATAAACCATGTGGAAGTGTGTCTCTTATTTCAATTATTCATTATATATTGTTTATAAGCTGTGAGAATATATCTGAATCATTTAAAAAAACTTTTAAAAGTTTTAAATTATTTATCTCTCAAAATTAAATTAGGTTTATTAAATATAAATCTGAATTCATAAATTCACTGATGATAATTTCTTTTTTGATATTTATCTTTTATTTAGGATTTGAATTAAATTGGATCGTTAAATATTCACAAAAATACTTAACTTTCTCACAAAAAGCATTTTGATGTAAATCGATAGTAATCCTATTATTTAAATTTGTTCGTGGCCGTAATTACTTCACTTAATAAAAAACTGAATGAATGTCTTCTGAAGTAGTGCAGAGGTCATTGCACTGAGCATCTGTCTACAGACTTTTCAGCTGTTGTCTCATACAAAAGTTGACAGTTCCTTGGGGAACAAAAATTTTCTCCAAACAAAAATCAAAACTAGTTATAAAACGGATCTTTCTGCAATAAAATTTTATTAGCGTTGAAATTTTATGTAATAAATCGCTAGTTTCTTATGTTAATGAATACAAAGCGAATTTTATGTGACGAATTTGTGCTTTAAACTTTTTAATTAAATCTAAACTTAATTGAAAAATGTATTAGAAATTTTTAATTAAAAATAATTTTCCACTTTATGTTAACAAAAAATTTAAAATTTTATGAATTTAATTTTGTTGAAAGGAATGAGAAATTATATATTCAAATTAATTATGCAGCTCTTTAAATAGAAATAAAAGAGTAATTTTATATTATAGTTTAATATATGTAAAAGTCAGATACTATCTTTAGTAGAGAAAAAAAATTGTCACATACAATTCTGTAATGTGTGTTCAAGTTTAAAAATGAAAACAAGTTTTGTTAAAATGATTTTAAAAATCATTTTATTACATTATTATTTTATTTAGAATGAAAAATTTTCCATTAAGAATAAGAAAACAATTTTCTTCTATCTCCCAGATAAATTACTTATGCAAAAAATATAAAGAAAAAGCAAACATTAAAATTCTATTAATAAAATAAAATATTACATTACTCAAAACTTGTAGTAATACTATAAAACATTAAATCTCATACAACATTTAAGATTTTACATAATTTTAAAAAATAGATATCACATACAATACATACAAGTATTTATATAATTACATTAATTTGTACAAATTGTGCTTATAATTTATATAGTGAGTGCTCAAAAGGCAATATTTTATCCAACAATTTAAATATATTTAAATGATTATAATGGTACACAAGTATCAATTAAGTCACCAGAATATAGATATTTCAATTCACTATACAAAATTTTAAGTTAAACAATATTTTAGTGATTATGCAATTGTTCTTAAGTAAAATTGATTATAATCAAACTTTGAAATGTGCTAAATTACTCATATCATTTAAATTAAATTACTTTTGTATATAAGAATTTATTGATTTTGACCATATATGTATGTTTAATTATGAGAAATATCAAGGACTTATGTACTGTACATATAGATAACTATTAAATACATTAAGATGATATATCCAAATACATATAATCCACTAATTGAAATATATTTAAAGTAAAAATAAGTAAATAATCTATGAAATAATTTCATTTTATTAAGATATAAGAAGTATGTTTCCTTAACTTTTATCAAATGAAATAAATACCATCCTTTTATACTATTTAAAAAACAATGAGCAATTTTAATATAATTATTTCAATTATTTCAGATTTATTCTACACTTAACAATCATAATTATATTTATATGTATATACAGGTTCTTTAGTGCAATATGATTAGTAAAAATTTTTTTATACATACTGTATAAGAATATTATATCTGAATACAAATTTATTTCTATATATCCTTTCTGTATTAAAATCTGTAACAACAGCAATCTATTCTTGTTAATAATTATATAAGATACCAGGCAATAATACATAATATATTCACAAAAATAAAAGGGATGTATTTTCTATCAGTGGCAGACTAGCAATACCAGACATGACCTGGCAATTTTAGGATAGATAAATTTTCAATGATTCTAGAGAACAGAAAACATATACCTCATCCTGTCAGAATTTACCAGTACTAGTACTCTAAGTCATTGCTCAATCGGCCAGCACATCCCTTAATATAATTGAGTACTTTCATAAAAGTATTTTTGGAATTTAGTAAGTTTTAAATAACCATAATGTTTAAAATGTTGATTAAGATTTTTGTAAATAATACAAATAAATTATATTTGAAATTAGCATTTATTATCAATTTTATAGTCAAAATACTTTATAAAATTAATGGAATATGATATTACATACCATGTTTTTCTACAAATTGCTGCATTATATTTTAAATGGAAATTCTGATGCTACATACAAAAACTATTGGATTTTAATAGTATTAGTATACTTTTATAAGTAGGTACTTGTTAATTGTAAAAAATACTTTTAAGAAATAAAAAAATAAATCCAATAAAACTTTCATAATTTTTTCTGTCTGCATCATTAATTAATCAATTTCAGTAAATAAGCCTGTACAATATTCCTGGTTTTTCATTTTTCCATAATTTAGAATATTTTCCATTAAATTTTATAAGATTTGTTGTTATAAAGAAATATCTCTCTATCAATTTAAAAAATTAGTATTACAGTATAATTTTTACCACAAGTGCTGAATTAAACAAGTAATACTGTTAATTTTTAGATTACATTATTAACATATTTTCAATTTTTATAAAACACTTTGTAGATATGATAAAATAACTGATGAAAGTTTTTGGTTGTTTTATTTAAAAAATAAAACATCTTATTTAAACAAAAATTACACATGTTTTTCTTAAGAGACACTTAAGTATAAATTTTTAATTCCATATAAAAAAATTTCATAATAGTATATAATTTTCAGGCAAATTTATATAAATTTATCAAAAACACTTTGTGAGTATTTTACAGATTGTCAAAATGCTAAGTTTTATATACAATACATACAAGAATGACTGCATCTGAGATCAATTATGCTAGGAAAAATTTTAAAGCTATTAGATAAATCAGATAAAAGCTAACTGGGATATTTCACACCTATTTTACATCTTTAATGAAATGACAAAATATAGATTATAATTATAAATACTGTTGAAATATATTTATTTTTTATGCAGATTTGTAATCTTCTTGTATGTCTACAGTAAGAAATTAAGTTTCCATTTCAGCCACCTAAATGAGAGAGGGAAATAAAATAAATAACTTATTCCATAAAACAAAACATTATAAATTTTCTTTCAAAATTTATATTATTATACTACATAAATATTTGTTAAAATTCATAATTGATCTAGAAATACATTAAATTGATAATCCATTCTGAATTTTACATACTGTAATGAAATTTTAACTTATTTATTTAGTGATGAAAAAATAAAATTTTAATTTTTAATTTCAATGCTATTACAGGAAAATTATAAGTAATTTAAATTAAGTGATACAGCTTATATATATTATCTGAAAATAAATTAACATTGTATATACACGTGTGCATGCACACGAAACATGTACATCAACTAGAAATTTTACACTCTTTAAAATACCATTACAGCAAATTTAATAAACTGCAATAACTTTTTACTGTTCTTTAATAAAATTACCTACACTACTGAAAATAAAATTCTTTACAGTAAAATCAAAGCTAATATATTATATTAGAATAGTATGTTTATTCAGACGGCCGGATGGCCGAGCGGTCAAGGTGGCAGCCTACCGCTCTGGGGGACCCGGGATCGAATCCGAACTGGTCGAATAATCCCCAGGAATTTTTCAGGGGTGGTCCGTTCAGATATGTCGCCCCATTGTGGGCCTGGCCGAACCCATAATGGGCCTTCTAAAAGAGGCCCTCTTAGTGCCCACAGGGCGGAAAGAGTTAAAAAAAAAAAAGTATGTTTATTCAAGATAACTATTTTTGTAGATAAAAACTTTATTATAAACAAGCTTAAATCGAAACAAATACATCAGAGTTTATGAATGATGAGAGAGAGTAATTTTTAAATTATAGCAATATAAATTCTTAAATTTGTTTTAAGTACATTTTTTCACTATATTTGTTATGAAGGTTGCTTGGGATATAAACTAATTTGTCATAGAAAATCCATTATTTGAAAAATTGTTAAAGGATCTTATCTTTATACTATTTTTTATAAAATCTGTACAATATATATGCTAATATACAAATGCATTTATGTGAAATATAGGAGATTGAGTACCAATATGTTCTTATCATGGCTTACTTTTGGGTTATCAGTTTAAATCAAATTTAATTTCCTGTATTGATATTTACATGAACATAGCTTTTTACTTTTCAAATCATTTTAAAAGTACTGTAAACACAATCGATTTTTAAAAATTATTTACTTTTTCTTTCAAAAATCTTGAATAACTAGATATGTTTTAAGTAATGATTTATCTTTCGGCTATAAATTCTATTTTTTTTCAGGAAATCTTTATTATAAATATTTTTGTCTTTTTATCAAGTAACTTAGTTTATTTAAAACAAATACGTAATGCTTCAGATTATGCACTCTTATCTTATATCAGTATCTTATAAAAGTTAGCAAAAATAATGTTTAACTTTATTTGATTTTCATTTATAAATTGTGTAGCATTTTTATAAGATGGACAAGAACAAGTTAAAAATATAGAAAATTTTACTAATTATATAAACAAACACATTATCATTAAAAATGTCCATTATTTATAATAATAAAATTTCAAATATTGAACATAACTGAAGTGAATTCATAACTTAATTATTTATGCTGAATCTAATATTAATTTTTTTTAAGATTATTGTGATAAGTACTATTCTAGTATATTTTAAATTCATTTATTTTTTTATATTTTACTTTGCTAATTTGTATATTTCTTTGTATTTGAATTTTTATTGAATATATTCAGTCAAAAATAAAAATGCATTAATCGTTCAATATAGCAATAAAAGAAAAAAAAATATTCAAAACCTGATGGCACAAGTTTAAAAAGTATTACTCAAATTAAGTTAATATCATGAATGCTTTATTTATGAAGATTGTTACTAGATATTATGAAACAAATGATTTAATTATTCCCCAAATTGAATGGAATACAAATTATTAAATTATAATAAATAATTCAACAACATTAGTTTGTTACTAATGTTAGATAATTTAGAGAAAATTTAGTTATTTTTAAATCAGTCAATTCTATAACTTAATAATAGTTTTTTTAGAATATTTTTATAAAAGAAGGGCAGACTTTTATAAAAATTACAGTTTAGACTTTTTTTAAAAAGCATTAAAATTTTTAAATTTATACATTATCAAAAATATACTTTATGTATTTGATAGTGTAATTTACTTAAGTAATTTTGTCTTCATAAATTTTTATATTTTGGTAAGATAAATATTAAACTGAATTAAAGAATCAGAAAACAGTTTTTATGATTAAAATCAATAAAACACTTTTTCAATGTTAATTTTATAAATTCATTTTTTAAACTTTTATAAACACGATTAATATTTAAGTGCTTTTAATAAATAAATTATAATTTAATATTATATAAAAGAAAAACTAGAGAATTATAGAGCAGGTCATGGATATTTAATACAATCCATCAAAATACTACTGTAACTCTAAGAGTATAGAAAAAGTCAAAGGTATGAAGAACAACTTTTAAAATGTAGAAAATAAAAAAAATTGAAAATTGATATTGCTCTAATTGTACTTTTTTTTATTAAGCATGATTTGTTTATGACTAAATTATGTATTGATGAAAATGAAATCAAATTAAATAGATAAATTGGTGATAAGAATAATTCCTAAACCAAATGATAAATATTTTATGAAATTTTACTTTTGACAAAAATTTATCATCATTTTATGAACATATTTATAAACTTTATTAAAAAAAATTTTGAATTCAAATACACACTTCCAAATATACATATTTATTATATTTTCAGTTCAAAATAATTGAAATTATTACATTAACACATTAGCTTGGAAAATAATTATATAATAGAAAATCTTTAAATACTTTAAACAAAAAATTTTATCTGATTTCTGAAAAAAAATGAGTTGGAAATGTGATTAAGTGAAGGTCAGAATTATTTTATTTCCTGTTTCAAATTATCTTACCAAGTGCAATTCTAAATTGATTATACAAAACTAAAGCTGAAGGTGGATATAGATTTTGTGTTTCTTATAAGAAAAACTTTTAAAAAACTATTATTTAAACATTAACTGATTTTAAGATTAAATAGGAAATCTTTTAATAAGATAACTTACAAGAAAAGTATAAGTTAATTGTCTAGCAGAGTTTACAATAAAATATGAAAACTAATTGTAATTAGACCCTTTTAACAGTCTTTTTAACTACAATAATATAATTAAAAGAATGATATTCTAACTAAGAAATAATTGCAAAAAGAACATATTTTTTATTCTTTTAACTAAAAAGTAATAGCTATGTTAAATATTTTGTCAAACAAAACTACTCTCTAGAACACGACTATCCTTATTTGAGTCCTAGTGTCAATGTAAA
Organism: Centruroides vittatus; assembly: GCF_030686945.1. Classification (NCBI taxonomy): domain Eukaryota; kingdom Metazoa; phylum Arthropoda; class Arachnida; order Scorpiones; family Buthidae; genus Centruroides; species Centruroides vittatus. Next base: position 666,152 of record NW_027122708.1, on the reverse strand, counting down.
CATAGGGCTGTTTTGATTGATAACATGTTTGGTAGGCATATCTTTTTTCTGTACATAACTGGATGAGATTGATCAATTTTTGAAACATAGTTGAACCTGTATCTCAAAACATGTTTATCAAAGTTCATCTTGAAAACTTCTTTATCTCAAAATTTATTTTTTTCCCTGCATTTTCAGCCTAAATTCACTATCTCAACTTATGGACTGAGTGACTGCATTTTAATAGCATAAACTGTAGTTGAGAACATCTCTTGCAATACAGTATAGAGTCACAATTAATGCTAATTTTCTCTGAATGGCTACAAGTTTGATTTGGTTTATTTCTTTACAGCAATGTGACACATGAACAATTTGCAGAGGAGGACTTTAAATGGGAAACTGGCTCCTATTTATGTGTTACAAATGTTAAGAAAACCCAGAAAACTTCCATGTGGCAAGCCCATTGGCAAGGCATGAACCCATGATCAACTATCAGTGTTCAAAAGTTTTATTCACTCAGCCACTGGTGGGCTAAGGCTGAGTTTGATATGCATTTTATTGATTGAATAAAGTCAGGCATTAGAAACTATTTACAAGCTATATCTGTTAAAGTATGTCAAAAATGTTTTTTTTTATACCTAATAGAGATATGTACTGTACTTGCTTTTGTAATAATAAAATACCATAACTCCAATCAAGCCTATTATTATTTACTGTGTAGGAACCTCTATCTCAAATTTTTTTTCTCATTTCCACAAGATTTGAGACAGATGACAGACAGGTTCAACTGTACATTAAACACTATTTATTCCAAAAAATATCCATCTATGGATTAACAGATTTTTCTGAAGTTGATGAGCAGGTTAAAAGTAATCCTTTTAATACAGTATTCCTAGACTTTCTCGAGGAAAAAAATAATAATAATAAATCACATTAAAACAGTTATTATAGTTAAGCTTCATTCAGTAAGAAACCTATAGACCCAGAAACTTTCTTGATACTTCAAGAATTCATCTGCATGAATGTTGTCTTAAGGTGGTGACTATTATGAGCTTGAAAGGATATATAAGTTAAAATAATTAACACAACGTTACAATCACCGATTTATTAACATAATTAAGATGTACTTGCTAGTACTTACAACAGCTTACAGCCACCATCCTCAGGCAAAAAATAAAAATCAGATACAATTAATTTTCAAACATTCAGTTATTGAACAGACTTTTTCAAATTATCCAAGGCACATGGATAGTGTGGATAGCAAATATGTCTTAATTACGCTAATAAATCATGATTATAATGCTGCTACATTGTTATGTTAATTATTTTATATGCCTGTTGGCGTAAAGTCTTTTTAAGACACAAATTATAGTCAATAAAAGAAATTTATTTTTAGTTTTTTACTAGATTGTGTAGTTGTAGTAAGTAGTAGTAAAATGTCCCGGTTCCGCTTTGGGCACTACCGGGAGTAGTAAATTGAATTATAGTTTGACATACTTAAAATTTTATTAAAAAATTTTTCTTTATCACCACCTTGTATAAGAGAAACAATTTTGTAATTTAATGTTATTAGATACATTTAAATAAAAATAATATGTAATGAAAATGTTTGAATGAAAAATACAATAAACCCCCACTAATTTAGACTAATAAGGAGTAAAGGTTGTCCAAGTTTATGAAAGTCTGAGTCAGAGAATTTCTTATGATGTGGAAAATAAGAAGGTAAATATAAAATATGGTAATTTATTACAATCAACTCTATAAAAAAAATTTTACTTTATTTCATTTAGTAAGTTATAGTTTTGAATTTATTATTAAAAAATTTCATGACAGTACAATAAATATCAATGTACAGTCTTCAGAAACTTATGATTACAGTAATATAATGCATGGTATAACAGACTTCCAGATATTGAAAACAGGAAAGTTATACTTATTGAACAATTACAGTAGAGTGTCGTTAATCCGAATGATTTTCAGTCGAACTGTGTCATGCTGAATCCAACTTTTTTGATAAAAATTATACTTTAGAAGTAAATCTAGTATGTTTTTATATTTTTCAATATATTTATTTTGTTTGTACAAAATAAAGAAATAATTTTTAACGATACAATAGCCTCGATTATTATAAAAATTTTTGTTAGGCTTAAAATCGACGAAAATTCAACACAAAGCAACACACAACGGAGAAAAATTTGAACATCGGACAGGTTAATATATTTTATCGTACATAATCGGTTATCTGAACAAATCACTAATCCGAACAACCCGAGTCCCCAATTGATTCAGATTAACGACTCGCTACGGTATAACTTTTCAACTTTTCTGTTGTCAATTAATTTTAAATAAGACAAATTTTTTCAGAAAATTATATAGTAAGTTATGCAAAGTACAAGTTGTCAGGGATTTACCGTATATATAAATAGCATTTGAATAAAAATTATTTGTATTCTGAAGAACTTATCAATATAATTACAGGTATCTCTCATACAACACAATAGTTATGTTCCAAAAAAGTGACATATTATGCAAATCCATCCTATATGAAACAAAGGACTAATACAAAACATGGGGTTAAATTCCAAACATTAACAAAAGTATACTATAGTATTGTTTTTCGTTACTAAGAGAAATATGTTTATTAAAGCAAGCAATAAACTAACAATCACAATTAAAAGTATTATATTGCATGTTAATATTAATTTTAGTTAAATGAGGGCGTTGTCTTTTTACAAAGTATAGTCATCTTCTGAGCATTTTTGTCAATCTCAATCAGAAATATCAGCAGTCTTCATTTCTTTTTATTTTTACCTTAGAAATATGTTATTACTTTAAAATTTGTTCTAGCAGGTAACAGTTGTTCAATCACGGACAAAGCAAATTTTTCCCCAAAATTTGTGTTTGAATACTATCAGGTCAGTCCATAAGTTCATGCGTATTTTTATCTACAAAAAAAGCAGCAAAAAATTTTAATTAAATTTTATTTCAATCTATAATGTATTCACCATTTTTTTGTACAATTTCTTGCCATCTTGATGGTAGCTTTTTAATCCCGTCTTCGTAAAATGATTTCGGTTTTGAATCAAAATATTCAGAAATAGCCTTTTTTACATTGTTCTCATCCTCAAAAGTTTTCCCTTTTAAAAAATTCTGCAAACTGCTGAAAAAGATGATAATCGCTGGGAACAATATCTGGCAAATATGGTGGATGAGGTAAAATTTCCCAGTTGTAGCTTTCAGGTTTCTGTACAGTTATTTTTGCAGCGTGTGGTCTGGCATTGTTATGCTGCAAGAGAACTGCTTTCTGTTCACTAACGACGGTCAATTTTTTTTTTAAATTTTTCATTTAAACAAACACTCTAATTGCTCTCAATACATTTGAGCTGTAACTGTTTGATTAGGTTCTAACAGCTCAAACACCTGACATATCCCACCAAACAGACAAAAGAATTTTTTTTGGATGCAACCCACCTTTTGCAGTCGGTTTTGGCTGCTTGTCGCGATCCATCCATTGTCTTTTTCTTGTCACATTATTATAGAGGATCCATTTTTCGTCTCCAGTAACCAGCCTACCAAGAAAAGGTTCTAAAGCAATACGGGATAAAAGAGACGTGCAAATGTTTACACGTTGTTGTCGGTTAGCTATTGACAGTTCATGTGGTATCCATTTTCCTAGTTTTGAAACTTTTCCGATTTGTTGTAGGTGTTCAAAAAAATGAACAGTTCTATGGGATGAATTTAAACGTTCCACAATTTCATCAACTGTTAAAGATGGTTCTGCTTCAACTAGTGCAGAGAGAGCATCATCATCAAAGTCAACGGGTCTTCCAGTACGAGCCTTATCCTCCACACTAAACTCATTGTTTCTAAATCTTCCAACCACTTCTGTACAGTCCTTGCACTAATTACAATTTGATTATTTACAGTATTTATTTTTTTGGCTGCATTTGTAGCATTCTCACCACTTAAAAATAAAAAGTATAGAACATGTCTTTTGTATTCATGCGTTACTTCCATTTTAAGGAAAATAAACAACTGAAATGTTCACAATTCTGAACAGTATTATATGAATGAGATCCAATTTAACACTTCAGTGTAAAAATTATCACATTAGACATTTTTAACAGCAAAACAAGATTTTTCTCAAGGTCATAAAAATGGGCATGGACTCATGGACTGACCTGATAAATTGTTTGAGTTGGGAACAGTTTGAGTACCAAGATACTGCTGTTTCATTTGTCATTTTACAAATGAAACAGCTAAAAAACAAAACACAGTGAGTCTTAAAGGCTCAAGTCTAAAAGCAACAATGACAACACCCGGTTGGTAAGAAAGAAACAAATTGCACTAACTTTCCTGTCTTATCGGTTTTCATTAAACCTGATGAAAGGCATAAAACAAATTGAAAATTTCAATATTCTAAAATCCATGGACAAATTTGAGATGATATGCATGCTTATTTCAAAAAAAAAAAAAAAAATGTTGAATAAAGAAGTTTGCACTTAAAAGTTGCGAAATTTTATACAGAGGATTTCCCAAATTCTCAAACCGTGTTAGAGCAATACTGGAAACAATGTTGTATGGGGGATATCCCTGATTTTCAAACTGTTTTAGAGCAAAATCATGTTGTACAAGAGATACCTGTATTCTACAAATACTTTACCATATTTTCTCAATTAAACTCCAAGGAGCTTTATTTTTAAAATCTATGTATCCCTGGAATTTATTTGAAAATCCAAGGTTTATTAACTAGCAACAAGAAACAAGTAGGTAAAAATTGAAATACTTTAATTACACATATTTTACAAACTATTGAAACCATATATTGACTGTATTTATGGGTTACAACTATATTTGAAATAATTACTACTTTCATAGTTAACCAAATTGAAAGATGCTGAATTGGGTTATTATGATATCATTCATGTCTGTTTCAATGTTGTAGGAATCAAGATCTTAATTTCAATCTTGTTCAAATTCATCATCTCTTTTGGAAAGAGATGGTGAGTTTAAATCAGAATTTTCATAATTACCCTTCAACTAGTAAGTTCTCAATTTATAAACTTGATCAGAAGTTTCCCTATTCTCAGGATTTATAAATTTCATAAAAAGTTTCCATGAACTTTAGAATAGAAAATGCTGTCAATTCTAATAATTTGAAAAGGGAGAATTTAAGTTAAACTCCTTACCTGTCATTCTAAACTACATTATCCTAAACAGTACAGTACTTCATGTTTCCAATGTTTTCAACCTGGAGTTTATTTGAAACCAAAGTTTATTTTTAATACTACCTTTATTCCTGGTGTTTATTCAAGGAAATATTTTAAATTTGAAAAATATACTGTAATTTTATATTACTGATAACACATGTAATATTAACATTATTATTAAAAATACTAATAACTAGTATAAACTTTAATAAATATTCACTTCAATGCATTCTGCAAATAATTTCAATTCATTTATATAAAATCTGTGCATGTGCATTGTTTAAGTATATATTTGTACTGTACACACACACACACACACATGTATATATTATATGCAAGCATTAAAACAAAAAAAAATTTAATATCTGAAGATATTAAAAACAAGCAAGGCACCTAAAATTCAAAAAAATGTTTATAGATTAAAAATTCCAAACAATAATTATTGAAATAAATAACAAATATAATGCCTATTAAAATATTTATTAACTCAAATTCAGAATATAAACTAACCTGATATTTTTCTTCAGATATTGAGACTGTTGAAACTATAATAATTTTTGTCACGATTCATCCAAACCAGTTTTAAAAAGTGTCTCAATTTGATTTCGTTTCTTTCCTAAATTTTCAAAAACTTCTTCAAAATTTGATTCTGTTTTTTTCATGTATTCAAATCTTTGCATTAGTAATTCTTTAGCAAATTCATACAATTGAACATCAAGGTAATTTAATTTTCTGATTTTATGTAAATCTTCTGAAGAAATTTCATTCATAGTAAGACTACTATGAGTTTCATTTAATTGCTCAAAAGATTGTAAAAAATGCAAGTGAAACGTGCTTTCAAAAAGATATTGTGATATTTTCTGAAATTCACACAGACCAAAAAAGGCCATTTTTTTAAGATTTTGTTTGGCACTGGTAAGCATAATTATATCCCTTTCGTGTCTAGACATGATAGATGTGTTATAACACCCCACAAGTGTTAAATCAGCAAGCATTCTTGTCTGACGATTAATGGCCAAATTGGAGGAACATTGAATGAATTCTTCAAGAGTAACACCTGTCCAGTCTTCACCAGTGAAACACAAAGGTAATTCTTCTGGTGTTGGTACTCTTCCTCCACACAAATGTTTTGCTGTTTTCCAAGTAGCTCCTCTTTGAACATGCCGATATTCACTTAAAAAACGAGCCACAGGTTCACGTAAAAGCGTAATGTAAAAATATCTATAAAAAAAAATTATTATTTTTAACAAAAAGTTATATTTAACATTATCTAAAAAATATAAATTAATTACTATTTTGAATAAAACAAATAAATATTTTTCTTTAAATATTTTAACATTTTTATATCTAATTATAGGCTGCTCTTATTTTACACTGTTTACAGTGGTTTGATTTATGCCAATTGGCAATACTGGTTTAAAATCCCACCCCCCAAAAATGTGTAGAATATCTTTTACAAATGTTAAATGCAAACACTTTTTCACACCTGATATTACTGCTGGCAGTAACTTCACATTAATAGTGATTCTAAACAGTGCTAATTTGTTTATTATTCAAGTGTTTATTGTTCACTTTAAAATGGCAAAATACTATGTGAAGTTATTGTATAATAATAGAGAGTATGAAAAACAGCCTGTCAAATAGAAAGAAATTAGTGAATCCAAATATTCAAGTTATCCAGAAATCTCATAACTTTAGAACAGAATATAGTGATAAGCAACCTTTTCTGGATGCAGACCACAAGGTAGGGAACTTCATAGGCTTCTGGAAAGCTGCATACATATTTTTTCTTAGAGTTGCAGGCGTTAAGCTTGCTGGGCTTTAACATACTCCATAACAGCCAATTTATACACTGATATTAAAACAATATATGGTAATGATATGCATGCTAGTATATATAGGTTATTCCCATCTTTTCAGTGGTCAAGTTTAGTTTAAGTCTTCTTTGTAACAAATATTACCTTAATAAGGATTGCATGACGACACAATGCAGAAAACAGGAAAATAAAATTTGTATGTCAAAGCCCCAGGGCCACACTTTAGGACCTAAAAGAAGAAGGTTGTTCATAACTGCTTTAGAAGATGCACAAATGAGTTGATGTGATATAGTTGTTTTAATGAGCAGACAAACTGGTTTTTATGTCATATCATGGGACATAAAAATCAGTTTCTCTTTTGACTATTGCTAATAATTGCCAAAGAATGATCAACTGTGCATCAGTATTGTTAGTTACCAAACAAAATATCCAACAAGTTGAACATGCTCTTCGTTGAATATGCTCTTCATTGAATAGATCACCTACATTTTATCAAAAGAACTAACCTTGAGTTCCATTTGAGTGCATACAAATTTATTTTGATACCAAAGGAAACCAGTTTGCTTTAATATTGATTCATTTGTGCTGACTTAAATTCCTACTTGTGCTAATGTTTTAGGAAGTCTGAAATTGAAGCCAATGTGTTAGTCTATCACTCACAAACACCCTACACATTGAAAGGGTTTTAAAAGTAATACTTCTTGAAAATAAGAAATGTACAAAAAAGATTAATAAGAAATAGAAAGAAGCAGGCATTAATGTTTGTGACAGAATAATGAGAACACATTTGAAATGTCTGATATTTTCTTGTAGAAAAGCAAAACCAAAACCAGCATTGATACCAAAACACAAGAGAACAAGATTACAATGGGCCAGAGCAAGGCAATCATGAACTGTAGAAGAATAGATTAAAGTTATATTTAGCATCAGTCACATTTTCATTACTTGCATTTTCATCTTGGAATATCTCCATGTTGTCACAGGGTTCAAATTCTTAAAAATGTTCCTGTAATGCAACATATGCAAACAATGCACTGTCATTAAATGGCCCAGATAGCAACGCCATAGAAAACATATGGAAATGAAAGAAATTGGTTTCAGAAAAAGCTCTAGGCTGCAAATCATATCTTGTTGCACCTATTCAGGATAGCTGAGAAGCTAGTGAAAGCATTTACTGTTTTCACTAATGAAATCCATGTCTGAAAGAATTAAGGCTGTCATAAGCTCAAGGTAAAGCAACAAAGTATTAATTAAATTATTAAAATCAATCAACTTAATATAAGAAAAATTATATGTAAAATTTAAAAATTTGTATGCTTAATTTATATGATGTTATTATAAGTCATATTTAATGTAGTCAAAATGTTTAACTATTATTATTACAAAACTATTTTAAAAATCAATTGCTTGTTTTATTTCTTTTTTACATGCTTACTCTATATCACTGCAGAAACATCCTGATGACAAGCGATTCCAAAATTTTTGCCATAGGTTATAACAATCATAATTTTTAATTTCTAAAATTAATTCAATTTCATTTACGTTCAGACAGGGCCGTTCCCAGGTTGGCTTTCTTATGCCACCTCAACTGTCCATCAAAATTGACTTGGGAGCAAAGAAAGCTTTTTCTGTATGCCATCAGAAATCTGCATGTCATAATATTTGCCATATCATCATGTAATATGGCATGTGTTTTTCTCAGTTAGACCATACATATAAAGATAAAAACAAAGGAATACAAAGAATTATTCCTTCTCACACTGAAAAAATACCACTTGTGCCTATGCTGATCTTTTAACGCTGCCAATGACAAAGACCACAGACCCTAAATAATGACGACTGGCAATAAATAAATATGACAAGACAAAGTGTTCACATTGTTAGTTTTTGTGGTAGAGTTAGGGCTGCCACTAGGGATTGCAATTGCTGGATCCCTCATCCAGCAATCCAGCTGGATCCAGCGCATTCTTCGGCCTGCTGGATCCAGCACTTGATGCTGGATCCAGCGCTGCGGATCCGCAAATACTCAATTAACTTTCTAAATAATCGCGCAAAAGTCTACGTGTCGCGTTGCCGCTTTGCTAACTATTAGACTGCTACTAATTACTTACTCACTACTTTACTAACACTAATAATTAAATTACTTACAAATAAACTATACCTTAATCAATCCAGCAAAATTTAATAAAATAATAACGTATTCAATCGCTTTTAACGATCTTCCTCAGTTACAAAAAAAAATACAACATTAATTATAGAACATAAAATGTGTTTCGAATAAATATAAAAAGAATAGTGCTTAATTACATCCCATTTTTTTTAAACAAGATACATAGATGTACCGCCAGGTCTGATAATTTTCGTATTGTATATTGACGTAATCCCACTGTTTTCAAACTTTTAAGAAACGATAAAAAGAAAGAGGATCGGAATTCAACAACGGGTATATATTCGGTGCCTTTACACGAGCAACGTTTCAATTCCAAACTTGTTTATGTGGGTGCAACGATGCGCAGTTTAAAACAAAGGCTCAAGAGCACAAATATACAATCAGTAAGAACCTTGACAACACTGCGCTGACATCATACGCAAGACAGAAGAATGTTAACGTCCAATGGGATCAAGCGGCAATTATAAAAACGACGACGAATAGGCAAACGGTCAAACATCTTGAGAGATTGGAAATCTGCAAGGCGCACATGACAACTGGTTGTATAAACCATAGAGATGCGGACTCATTGTCTACCATGTGGCGATCCTTTCACATTAATTAATGTTATTAACGGACAATTCTGGTTTCGTTGTTATATCTTATATACAGTAATACCCCGAACTTACGCGATAGGTGGGACCGAGCGATAACCGTGTAAGTCGGGGTATAACTTCGCATATAAATACATACAAATTATTTTTAATTGGGGCCGGAGACTAAAGAAAACAAAAATTTAGAAAGAAATGTTTAATAAAATCTTAGATAATACATTTGTATAACAAATTATATTATTAAAATCGTAAATCGAAGTTATTTTGTTATAGAAGGCTTCCTAAAATCTAACAAATTCGTCTGACGGCTCAAAGATTTTTTTTCTCCCGCAAAATTTCCTCGTAGCATGCTAATAATTTTTTTATTTCTCGTTTTGTAGAAGAAATGGGCTCTTCGTTGGAGTCTATATTTTCTAAAATTTGTAACCTCTTTTTAATTAAACTGAGGCCTTCTGTCAAGTTTCCAACCGTTATTCGATCATCTGATTGAACTGGGTCTAAAGGATCAAGTTTTGCCAATTTACAAATTTTCATTTTTGTATCGAAGTCTTTGGAATGTAAAGTTAACATTATTAAAGATGGAGTTTTTCTTTTCTTGTTTGATACAGAAGAATCAGTTCTACTTCGTTTGGATGACACAGTAGAGTCTCAAGTCTCCGTAGATATAACAAACACAGAAATAAATAAGACAAAATAAATTGTAGCTATGCGTCGATTCCGCGCGACACGTCCGAACCTGTAAGCTGAACAATAGTTTGGGGGGAGTGAGTAATCAAGGGTTGCGTGGCGCTCAGACAAAAGACGAATCGTCGAGATTTGAAAATCGCCTAACTCCGGGTTCGCGTAAGTCGGGGTAGCGTAAGTCGAGGTATTACTGTACAGGGTGTTTTTTTTAAAACTGACGGTACTCAGAGACATCTGTAGAGCAATCTAACAGCCGGACTGTCGCCAAATTTGGGAGAGTGACTAAGGACGACATGGGAAAGAGATTCCGCGAAGAAAAAAGTAGTACCCAAATTTGCCGGTAGGGGTGGATTTGGCGCTGTTGTAGCGAAACAGCTAAGAATCTGCATAAAATCCAGCTGCAATTAACAAACACACGAATGAATAATCAGACAGAGGTTTCAGTGTAATAACGAAAGTTTAATTAATCAGCAAATAACCTTCTCCCTTCTTCAATGTGATCACCGTCCTGCTGGACAACTCATTGCATCCTGAACACCGTGTTCTCTATGGCCGAACGTAACATGTCCGCAGGAATGTTCATCACAGTTCGAGAAATGTTGTCCTTCAAAGTCATCAAGTTTGGGACACTACCAAGATAGACCTTGGACTTTAAGTAACCCCACAGGAAAAAGTAACATGGGGTTAGATCCGGGAAGCGAGGCGGCCATGCAAGTGGAAAAAAGCGACTGATGACCCTTTCTTCAGTGAAGTGCTGGTAGCTTTTTCGCTACAACAGCGCCAAATCCTCCTCTACCGGCGAATTTAGGTACCACTTTTTTTCTTCGCGGAATCTCTTTTCCATGTCGTCCTTAGTCACTCTCCCAAATTTGGCAACAGTCCGGCTGCTAGATTGCTCTACAGATGTTTCTGAGTACCGTCAGTTAAAAAAAAAACACCCTGTATATATTTTTTCCGCTATTTATTTTGTTTATTTATCTATATTTTGTCCATTTGGGCGTTTTCCGTTAATTTTCATATTTATTCCGAACACATTTTATGTTCTATATTTTTTTGTAACCGAGGAAGATCGTTAAAAACAATTGAAAACGTTATTATTTTATTAAATTTTGCTGGATTGATAAAGGTGTAGTTTATTTAACTTATTCTACTTCCAGTACATAGTTTTATATACTTATAAATAACTACAGACTAATATGTAGAGCCTATATATGAAAACTGGTAAGACTGATAGCCACTTAGCCACTGATTATCCGTCCTTACATTATTATAATATATTAATATAAATTAATCAGTAGAATTACCTTTGCTATTATTTAACTTAAAGATTACATTATAATTATAATCTAACTAAACATTTAAAGTTAATTATCTCTATCTGAAATGTTAAACTGAACCAAAGTAAATTTTACTACCTAAATGTGTAAGAAGTTTTACTGATTTATAGTGACCAGTCTAAATAATAAAAGCTTTTAAAGTATTTTTTTAAAATGTTTTATTTCATTAAAAAAAAAAAAAAACAAATTGCCGGATAGATAGATAGATAGACAAACACTTCATTGCACCAAAAATACATCCACGCTGGATTTCAATGAATTCAATGATTTCAATCCAGCAAAAATCCAGCTGGATTCAAAACACTGCTGGATTGCAATCCCTAGCTGCCACATGTTGAAATGCTCAATATAGGACAAATGACATCCTCTTGGATGTTCATTTAGATGTGAACACAAAGGGATTAATAAAAGAAATTATTATTATTAATATACTTAAATTTATCCAAAATAAAATCATAAATTAAGTGACAATTAACAATAATTTAATATAATGCAGTGTATACACATATAAGTTCAGACAAAAAATATATATTAATTATTCATTATCGTTTATCATTTCAATAGTCCTACATCATTCTGTACCTTTTCAAAAAATTGTATGCAACTGCTTTTACAATTGATGCTTATAAGCAATTCTGCTATAAGTTCAACAGAAAACCTATTACTTTCATCATTCCATTTATTAATCATGATAGAAAATATGCATTCAATAAAGGATGATGATGCAGATATGCTTATTAAAATGCAAGCTATAATTCTAAATAAATTACTACTACTTAATGTTATGCTTTTAAAAATAATATTCCATTTATCAATGGTAATACATTTTGTTTGCTAAGCAGATAAGTTAACAAAGCATTTTAAACATCTGTTAATAAACACAGTTTCTTCAAAAAGTTTGTTCATGTTAAAAAAATATTCAATGATTTTAGAAAACATTAACAAAATTGCCAAATTTTGAAATGTATTATCAATTTTGAGGTTTAACAACTTTACAATTAGATTTTTCATGGAAATCAAATCTTTCAATGTAAGAAAGCCTTATTATGAACATTTAAAAATTTGTTTTCAAACTTTTACTTTTCATATAGAGAGAGATCTTTCATCTTTCACAAAACTTCATATCCAAAAAATTTATTCTCATTTCTAGAAGTGCTTGAAATCTTTTAGAATCACATACAAATCAATGACTGTGGTACAAATTTTTTTAAAATAATTTTTTGAAATATAAATTCTAAATTTAATATAAAGATTTTTATTTTGTTGTTAATGAAGATTTTTCTATCTTCACTATATCCTATATGCACATTCAGAAATTAATTGAATGTTGAAGTATAGTTGTAAGCTTCTTGCTTCTAACCTCTATTTAATTGAATGTTCTTTGTGAGTCTTTATATTCAAACTCAAGTCATTTAAAAATTTAAAGTTTTTGTCTGTTTACAAATATAAAGTAGGACAATTAAGCTTTCATGTAGGACATAGGATATCTATTGTAATTGTAGGACTGTCCTACCAAAACCAGAATGCATGAAAATCCTAGTTAGAGTACACACAATTTATATTAACCTTAGCATTATTCTGTGGATTTCTGTGACACAAGATTAGCTGTTCTTCCATCTTGTTCAAAGAGAATTATGAGAAGTTCACACTGATGTGAACTTCTCATAATTCCAATTACAATAACAAATGTTGAATTTTGGCTAACTTTCAAACAATAACAACTAAGATGAAAATACAATAATAGTATGAATGTTTTACAGACAAGGCAAACAATAAAAATATCAGTTTTTGTTGTTATTGTCAGCAGTGTGAACACAACCTTAATCTATGATTTTAAAAATCCACAAACATTTATAAGAAACAGTAGCCAATAAGATAAAAAAAATCAAAAATTATTAATTTCTTATTTAGAATTTTAACATTGTTTTGTCTGGTTTAATTGGTGCCCTTGCCTGAGCAGTAGGAAAAGCTTTGCATTGCATTTAGATATATAATATTGTAAATTGATTAAACAAAGTCATGAAACAAAAATTTGAATATTAAAGTTCAAATCATATAAGGTATTTATACAACAAATATCAAATATTTGTTAACAGATTCAAAGAAATTTAATATAAATTTTGATTAATTTGTTTGAAAAACAGATAGTTTAAGAATAAATACAAATAATTAAAATTGTTTAAAATTTACATTATCTTGTGCTACAATAAAGCATGTTACAAAATTATCATGAAAAGAACAGTATCATTTTCTAAAAAACCAAAAATAACTAAAAAAATACAGCAGAAATTTAACTCCTTTTAATATACTAAGAACATTATTTTGCATGAAATACACAAAATATTTCACAATTTTAACAGATTTAAAAATGAAGAATTTAAGATGGAAAATGAATCATACATATTTACTTTTTTTTTACAAGTAAATATGTATGATTGTCAAATATATGTTTATATTTGACCTAGTCATAACACTTTGTTGCATGTTTAGATTTATAACTAATCTAGATGTACAAAAGTTTTTCAAAGGATCTATAATGCAAAAGAGAAGACTTTAATATATAATGATAAACAGATAACATGCATCAAAGTGAGAATTAATGTTCATTATAAGATAAGATTAAGATTTTAGCATAAAAGTTGATAAAAAAAAATTATATTTTGTTTTATCATCATCAACTCATTTTGACAATTAATTAACTAAACTGGTCAAAGTTCATTTATGGGTAGTTTCAATAAGATGAGTACAAGTAATTTGAATTTATTGCCTCAAATTACATTTATATACAGTTACCTAGTTGGATTTCCTTATCCATGAGTTCTGCATCTGTGAATTCAGTCAACTTTGGATCCAAAATTAAAAAAAAAAAATGAAAATATTTATAGAAAGTTTCAGAATGCAAAACTTCAACTTACTTATATTTTAAATATTCTATGTTATAGGCTATTCTATATTTTATTCTTTTGTCTAAAGAAAAATTTTCTTTAGACAAAAGCAATCTAAGTGTTGAAAGAAAGAAAATGTTACATTGTTGCTGATGTGTACTATCCAGTTTAATCTACAATTATACATGTTCAGTACAAACAAAACTGACTTTTTCCTTATACAGTAGTATATTGTTTAAGGAATAATGACAACTATTTACATATAATAATACCTGAAACAATATAAATTCTAAGTGATCTAGAGATGATTTAAAACAGAGGTTTTCAAGGCTATTAATCTACAAACCACTTAAACCAAGTCATAGATGAATCATGCACTACCTATGCCCCATCCACTTTTTATCCTATAAAATGTCACCTTAGATAAAATATTTTGACACAAAAGCTATTATTACTCTGATAATCTAATATGAGAGAGATATGATGCATGAAAATGTGCTTTTCTCTGGTAAATAGTACAGAATTGCATTTTGAAAAATGGCCAGATCAGTCTATGGATAACATGGCACCCATGTTCATGGACCATCAGTAGTCTAAAGACTATACTTTGAAAACCACTGGTTTAAAATATAAAGGAAAATGTATGTAGGCCTAATGCTATGTAAATGCTATGACTTTTTATACAAGACTAAAGGGATTTGAGTATTCATAGATTTTGGTATCCAAGGAACCAATCCATGCAGATACCAAGGGATGATTATATAAACTTAAATTTTCTTCTTTCTGTACAAGATGTACAGTATCATAAAATTTAAACAATGTTATTTATTCTATAATTAATTCTGCAAAAGAGGTCTTAATTTCTCTTTCTCTTTCTGATCTGTTATCCTGTATTGTAAACCAAAGTTAGAATAGAACTTGCTATACATTAAATGGAAGATTAGAACCTCCAGTCACAATCAGCTGTCATTATTTTCAGATATAAGTCTAGAAGGCCATTTCATCTTTTAGTAAATTAAATTTAAACAAACTTATTTTCTACAGAAAAATTTTTCTGTTGCTTTTTTCTTTTTTACTAAGATACAATTAAATTATAATTATTTTTTTTTTTATGAATACAAAATAGCAAATCATTGGAGTAGCTTATGCTTAAGCTCCATTTCATTTTTTCAAAATTGATATATTAATAATTTCAAATAAAAAACAATTGCATTTGAAAATGTGATGTAATTTCATTTTAGCTAAAAATCTTGCTTAAGAATTTTGCAATTCATCAAATTCTTCTTCTACTTAGAAATATATTAGGTATTATAGTCAACAATAATTACTTCATATTTGAAGTTAATAGTAATGTTTTGTTCCCAACTGATATCATGAACTCAACTAAAGTTAGTTTCGGGCAGATAGAACTTGTGATCAGCTGCTGTTTTGGCTTGTTTAGACATGTGCTGAGATGCTCAAAACCCATTTTGTAGCAAAAAATAATTTGTGGAATACATTACAATAGAAAATTTTTCCACCTGTTAAATATCTAGAATCCAAACTCTTGTACATATTTTATTAGCAATTTAGCATTTGTTTTTGTTTTATTCATATAGTTGGTTAAACGAAACATGATGTAATGGAATCTTTTCTGCACTTGCTCCAAATTCAAAAGTTTGATACCTGACTCATATGAAGTTAGCTTCCTTATATCTAATTAAACATTATACTTAAATTTAAATCTTCCAAAAAATTATTAAATATTACATTTACAATAACTTTAATCCAATTAATTCAAAGGATTTTGAAAATTTGAAAAATAAAAGCTTTCCATGGCAATGAAAAATGTGTTCATTTATGGACTTTTAAAGAATTAAATTCAAACCATTAAACTTGAAAACATTTAAATTTTGAACACTCATCTGTAATTGGATGGCAGAATGATATGACTTGTAAACTGTTCATGTGTAAAAAAAATTTCACTGCACAGAAAGCATAAATAGACTATAGATCACTTCAAATACAGTACTTGCAATCATGTAAACAAGCTATTAAGTTTATAAAGCACTTAAGGTCCATTTACACACAACAGTGACATGCCGGCACAGTGCAATGAATTTTTGCCTGTGGGAAATCGTTGACCTAGTTTTAAACCACCTTGTCCAGACTTGTTCGTCACAGTGTTGTGCAGTGGCAGTGGCGTGACTGTACCGTGAAAGTACATTTGACGAGAACGATATTTTCACTGACAGTAAATTTGGTTTTCCAATGGATGACGAACGTTTAATTGAAATCGTACATCAACACCCTGTTCTATTTGATTTATCTCATTCAAAATATATGGACAGTGGGTACAAAATAAATATTTTCTCTGTTTTTAATAAAATATGAAATGCATGTTGAGACATTCAAAAAAATATAGATTTGTCATCTCAATTTTTTATAAAAAGTATGAAACTCTTGCAACACTTTCTTCATTGCATTTCTTTTTCTTCTTCATCCAAACATATAGCTATCATAGCCAATTCATCCTCAGAAAATTCCATGACCACTCACTGACAGCACGGTCACTTCACTGTTGTGTGTAAATGGACCCTTATTTAGTCTTAAAAATGGGCACATCTACAAAATATGCAGTAAAAATCAAAACAAAATATTAGTGAGATTGAGGCAGAAGTTTTCAATACAAAAACGTGTATGTCAGACATTCAGCACCACTTTCCTGTAAACCTAGAAGTTTGACAATGGCCTTTGGAATGTCGATCATGATTCCACTGACTTTCCAAATGCCATTGCCAAACTTCTAGGCTTACAGGAAAGCAGCACTGAACATCCGATATACACATTTTCATGTTGAAAACTTTGGCCTCAACTTCGCTATTCATTATTGAACAACCTTAATTTGATCCGCTTGGCTCCAAATAATGTTTAAATTGAGGGAAAGTTAATCATCATAGCATTTAAGGAAAAAAAAAAAAAAAAAAACACATTCATGCATACAAATCTAGCCCTTAATTAGGATATATATTTTTGGAAAATAATTACATTTTTTAACATTGTTTTTTGAACTTAAATTGATATTCTACATAAATGTACAAAATCAAATTTTATAATTAATAGAGTAATACAATTTATTTAAGTTTCAATTGTTATATCTAATTTTAGCCAAAATCTTATTTTTGATGATAAGACTTATTAATACAAAGCTAAAATTAGCAATATTTACCAGATTTAAGTGGTTATAAAAGTGACTGATTATAAGGAGATTTTTAGAGAAATAAATTGAAATATTATAATAAAGACTATTATTGTTGATATAAATTTTTACATTCAGTAATAGAAATTTTCAGAAAGTAGGTCAAAAATATTGCAAGTATCTTGTGAAACTTTTATTTTCTAAATGTAAATTATAGTCCTAAAAACACAGATAGTATTTTAATTATATCTAAAATTATAATTACTACAGTATCTTTAATAACTTTCCTAGGTAGCATTGTAATAAGAGGAAATAATGGCATTCAATGATAAATCAAAACAAAAAATTATAAATTAATACTTCCTGGTACTTATTTTTCCTAGTTTCAAGGACATTCATTATATATATTGTTTATATTAACAGACTCCTTTATATCTAAATATAATATTTAAAAATTAATAAAAACTTTCTAAAACATCTTTAAATGCATAAAATGATTAAAATTTTAAAATCAACATAAAATGTTAATTTAAGAAAAAAAAGGGCTGATAAAAATTTAATTTATTTATTTTGTACTTAAATTATTAAATAATATACAGTAAATTATTTTTTTAATTAAAAATATAAAGTAATTTGTTTCTTCTTCGTATACTTAGCTAGCAACCAGTTTCCATAAATAAAAACACATTTATTTGGTCAAAGTACAGTGGAACCTTGCTTAACAAGCATAATTTGTTCCAATTTCGTAATGCAAAACACTCATTAAGCGAAACAATTTTTCCCATAGAAATTAATGTAAAATATGATAATGCATTCCATGCCGAAAAAATGCTCAAATGTTTTATGTATAACGTTTATTAAAAAAAAATTGTATAATATACACTGTTAAGGAGCATGAATCATCATCATCATCTCTTCTAGCACGGAATGAACCATCCTGGAATGAGAATTCGATTTGCAGAAACAAAAAAAAAAAAAAAGAAGTCACAGCTAATATGTTTGATAGACACTCCAAACAATATGCCAAATTCCTGGGTTATGTAAAGGCTATAATTAAATATTCAAAATAAATTAATTTGACTAGAGGTAGGCAGTTGTGTTTCCATCTCATATTAAATTTAATAATTATAAATAGTTAATTTTTAATTCAGACATTTCTAAAATTTAATTTGGCATATTGTTTGGCATGTTTATTATATACGGGCTATGGTTGTTGATGTTTATAAGTACTATGTGTGAACACAAGTTTGAAAAAATGTGTGATCACAAGCAACACTAAGATGCTAGCAGAACGAATGCTAAACACAGTCTGACAGAGCATGCCGCATGCGCACAATTCGGGACTTCCTCTCATCATCATTCGTTATGCAAAACATTGCTCGTTAAGCGAGGTTCCACTGCAGTTTGATAAGCATTGTGCTTCATATTCTGTGTTACTTAAAAATTATGTTTATTAACTCAATTTTTTTTATTTACTTTTAAAACTGCTGCTATTAATTATTAATAGTAGTTTATAATTATTAATCATAATTGTATACTACTAGGATTATCATCATAATCCTAGTAGTATAAAATTTAAATATTTTCATATTTTAAAATACATACTGTATATAAAGTAATAATAAACCTATTTATATGAAAATAAAACTGAAAAGAAAAGTATACAATGCTGTTAACCTAAGAGCAGTCATCAGAGCATGTCCTGACAATGCAGAGCTTTG
The DNA here is from genome assembly GCF_030686945.1 of Centruroides vittatus. Classification (NCBI taxonomy): domain Eukaryota; kingdom Metazoa; phylum Arthropoda; class Arachnida; order Scorpiones; family Buthidae; genus Centruroides; species Centruroides vittatus. Next base: position 646,578 of record NW_027122708.1, on the reverse strand, counting down.
GAGCTGGAGCCAGTCAGAGCTTTTATTTTTTACTGGAGCAGGAGCCCAGCCATATATTCTTTAAAAAACATTCTTGGCTCCAGTGCCAATCTTTTTTGCTTAGGTGTTAATTTCCTCAGCTATTCACTAGAAACTTTAAAATTTTTCACTTTAAAATGTGTGCTATTTCTAAAATATCCTTATGATGCAACCCACCCAATCCTAACTCTGAATAAAAAAATCTCTAAATGTACAAAAACGTGTTTCAATTTAAAATATTTAAAAAATTTTGTAAATCTAATCAAAAGTTCTCTAACAACTTATATTTCTGACATACTACCAATAATATATTACCTAAAATATCCTGTTTTTTCCAGAATTAAAAAAATTTATAACAACTGTAATCAATAATACCATAATATGGACAATATTTTAGTAACTTTTAAATAAAGTGGGTGATCAGTTAATGAACAGTTCGGACTACAAACAAATCGGATAACGAACACTTTCGCAAAGGATTTTTATGTTTGGACAACAAACACATGTTTGGATAACGAACACCTCACAGAACAAACACGAGAAGAAGCAACGTAAAATAATAAATACAGATTGGTCTTCCCTTGTCTTCAGGCAACAATTCAAAACTTTTTGGAGTGCAGAAGACATCGACATCGATGCTCAACCTGGTATATACTGATCGGATTGTATTCCTCTGAACTTTAAAACTCTCCCTTGTAATTCCAGCCTTTATTTGACAATTCTTTTATAGTATTTGTGAGACTGTCAGGCGGGCACTCATTAAGTTTTGCGTCGGCTTTTATTTTCAAAAGGTGAGAGTATAATAGCAAAGGTAGAGAGTGGGCAGAAGATGTCTGATGTCTATGTATTTTTATATTTATTATGTATTTTTTTTATTTAATTTTGTTATTAATTTCCTCATTTATATTTGTATTTATCATATTTTAGTTTTATTTTGTTTTAAATTTAACCAGCATTCACTGTTCCAAGGCATTTATGTTATGTTAGAATCAAATAGAATGAAAATAGAATATAGCCTGTATTTATCCAAAGATGGTCTTTACAAATTGTTTTGGTTCTTTTTTAATTAAACTGTTTTTGCTGTACACAAAAGGTTTGTGTGACTTTTGAAATTCCAGCTAAGGTAATCTACATTTTATAATTGGATTGATAAATTGGCTAACTATAATAATAAATATTTATAGAATTCAGAAAATGTTACAATTCATTTTTCTGTTAATGAAAGATAAATTAATAAGATAATAAGTTGATTACACAGAGTTGGTTAATCAATTTAAATATCTGCAGAATGTAAATTATTTATTCATATTTAATAAACAAACATAGTATTTCATTAAATATGTATAAGATAATGAAAAATATGCTAAGAATCATTAAATGAATCATTAGAAACCCAATTTTATTTATTTTACTCTTTAAATAAATTTTAACTTAAAATACCAATGGAAAAAGTATATATATTAAATAATATGAATTTATAAAGTTTTGAAAACATTTTCTAATTTTTTTTATTTTATCATGTTCCAGTCATTTAATAGTTTGATACATAAAAAACCTACAGTCTGATGGAATCATACTAAAATGAAAACTGCAAGTTTATAGTTTCGTATTCAACAGTATATTTTTAACAGTTGATATTAATTAAAATACTCATTTTCCCCACTCTAAGTTAAATGCATGTTGCATAGTTTAATGTTTTTTAAGACATTTATGCCATATGTTGGATAAGATGATCTATGATAGTAACTTAATACTAGATACAACATGACTTGGAATTCTTATCTTATTACATTTCATTACTGTATCTTTAAAATATTCAAGTAACAATTTATATAAAAAAGAAATCTAAAATTTAAATAACTATTTAGGATTAAATATAAACAGTTTAAAAACATGAAATTAAATAAAGAAAACCTGTTTTCTGAACATAAAACTGAAGGAAAAATGATTAGAATATATTTTATTTATTCCTGGATTGAATTTATTTTCTATAGAATTTGAGATAATGAATATAAAAATTTTTCTAAAATCTTTCATTAAACATTTAATGTAAGATTTACATTAACATTTACACAGAACCATTAAATATATCATGCATGTATGTACAACAATTTCCATCACAACTTGCAATTTGAATTGTTGCACATTATTATTTTACAATATATTTCATTTAATTAATAATAATTTCTTTTTAAAACTAAAAATGTGAAATAATACAAATAATATAGTTTTAAAAATTCCACAAATTAGCATCAAATTGTAAAATCACAAATTGTAAATTTTTTGGAAAATTGATCTAAATAATTTTAATTTTGTATTATCCTAGACAATAATGCTCATTCTTATTAATTATAGTAATAATTTTTTTGCTTTACTTGCAATTCTTAGGAAAATTGATTTATTTCTAAGCTTATATTCATTTATAAATCATATTTATAATGCATTTCACCCTAAATTTGATACATTTTTTTATTATAAAAAAAATTATAAATAATTTATTAATTTATTGTATCATCATGAACATTATTATCAAGTACAAAAATTATTTCATCTCAATTAAGATGCATTTAATAGTTAGAATATCTAAGTATCAAATGCAAAGTCAATGATATTTCAAGACATAACTCATTGTTTATAAGTTGTTTAATTTTAAACAAACAAAACATTTATCAATATTTAAATATTCCTACAAATATAAAAATTTTAGCAATAAAATTTACTTTTTATCCAACAGTTTTGACATAAATAATCAATAAATTCTTTTTCGGACAGAGCCGTAATAAACGATAGAACTTTTAATCATTATTGCTCTTTCCGGACTCTCTGAAAAGCAATAATCATTAAAGTATTCTTAAAGTTAAAAGAATATTTTAATGATTAAATCTCTTTTCTATTGACAGTGTTTCATGACGGTGGTTAAGAAACACAGAAAATTTAGTAATTATGCAAGAAGTTCCAACACACCGTATTTCAAAATTAATAATTTTATCATCAAATTTTTATTAAATTTGTTAACTGATGAATGTTTTTAAAATAGTATTAGTTTTATAATAATACATCACAGCTGTGTATAAAATGTCATTTATTTTAAAATGTTTAAGACGAAAATAATATATTAGTTGTAGTTTTGTGCATTTAAACTAACCTTCTCTTTGACGATTCTCTTTCGGTTTGGTCCATGGCACTGTCAACACAATTGGTTAATTCAGTCCAATCTGCATGCAGACCGCACTTCCAACCAGTTGAATAACGACTAAATAACCAAAATCTATCTTCTGAATCCGGTCTGTAACATTTACATTTTTTTCTTCCCTTCTTGCATTGACACGGCTGCTCTAAATCTAAATCTCTTACTAAATGTCTACCGAAAGCCGTCCCTCCGGTCTTTTGAATATGCAGGAAAACAATAACATCGGATCCTTTAATATCGAATTCGAAATCTTCCTTGACCATATCATCGTACGACAGTTTATTTCTCGGTAGAGAATGAAGAGGATTGGATAAAAACGATATAGGCTTTCCCATATTATCGGAAATGTGCTTGAGACTTAATTTGTTCCAGGTGTTATACCTGGATTGGGAATAATTCCATCTATTGAAGGCGCACACTTGTTCCGAACATAAATAACCTAACACTAAGATTCCTAAGACTGTAACTACGACACAGACAGATAAAAGTAATTTGTATCCGGATCCCTTTTTAAGCCAATCCATCATCTTAACAGAATTTCCTTTCACTCCATTCCATTATGCTACAACTCCAATCAACTCTGCCTCATTTTTATCGTCTGATGGCGAGTAAAACGCCCTCTACCATCATAAACATACATTTTTCCGCATTTAAAAAATAACTACTAATTTTCTACAAAAATACTTAATTATATTATTATTTTATTTTTTCATACGATATTATTAACTTTTAGAAAAAATTTTCTGCTATGTGAACACTAATAAAATACGTTTTTTTTTTTTTTTTAGCAAACCGACTAGTTTGGCTATGACCAAAATGGGGGCGGCTGGCTGGAAAATATTTTTGCTATTTTTTGGTCAATCTACATTCGATCCCGAGTCCTCGGGAGTAGGTGCTATTTTAATCGCTAGGCCGTCCTTCTGTCGATATTACTAACTGCAAATACAGTATATAGTAATAATTAAAGTCAAACGATTGCCGAATTATATTGGGCTATATTATTACTACTATTATTAATTAAATGTTAAGTAATTTGGCTCTTAAGGTAGGCGTTAGGCGCCATCTCTTGCTAAATTTAATAATTATAATTAAATTAATATTTTAATACTTAATTTTTTAGGTTTTGGAAGAAAAGAATCGGCCCGTAGCGGGACTCGAACACGCAAGTTCAGCTTACTATGAGGTCGCGTTAACAGTTACATCATAGTTAGTAGATAATCTGGTTTGGGAGCTGCTATTGTTCTCACCCTTTGTTTCAATTCTAGGGACAACTGCTTCCGATAGGGCGGCGTTCCGGTCATTCCAGGGGGTGCTCATTTTGCGTGTGCAGTAGGTTTCTCTTTTAATCGTTGTGCACATGACGTCACCATCGAGAAACACGCTCCGAGAAACACGTGAGCTTTCGACATATCGTGGTGATCTTTGTTCGTTTACATTTGAAATTAAGTTTTGATGGGTGTTCGGAATACAAGTATAAGGTGAAATTTAATATTTTAAAAGTATCTGTTAAGTAGTAGTGTGTTGACGTGTGAATTTTTTAGTTATTGTTCATTGATCAAGTTGAATAATGCCAAACTGTTGCGTGGCAGTGTGTGAAAATTACAATCAAAAGACTAAAGGAAGTAATGTAATTTATCATTCTTTTCCAAAGCATCCTACTCTTAGAAGTAAGTGGATTCATGCCTGCAAACGAGAGGACAAAGTCAATGTTGAAAATGCAACAGTTTGCAGTGCACACTTCCTTAAAGACGACTATGAGAGAAATCTAAAGGCAGAAATCTTAAATATACCTTCCAGGAGACGCTTAAAACCTGATGCTGTGCCATCTTTAAATCTAGCTCCTGTTAGATCTTCGGATGTCCCATGTACATCAGAGATAGTAGAGCAAATGCATGACAGAACAATAAGATATACACAGCGAGAAAATCGGAAACGTGCACTGAACAGACTGTCCCATCTTTCACCAAAAAAGAATAAAATTGACATAGGTACTGAAACTGAACCTATAAGTGAGCCTTCTCTGGAAGTGAAATTAGCAAAAAAACTGGATTTAGCAAATGCTAAAATTGATCACTTGAAGAGGGAAATATTTACTCTGAAAAGAAAAAATAAATTATTACATTTGGCTCTTACTGAGAAAAATCAAAAATTAAAATTATTAGAAAGTAAAAAACATGAAGAAGTGAATGAGAAAATAAATAATATTTTGAAAAAAATATTTACCAAAACACAAATAGATTGTCTTATAACACAAAAAAATGAAGCCACATTGGACAAAAGAAGATATAGCAAAAGCACTGACCCTGCGTTCTTTGTCTAAGAAGTGTTATATGTATATGAGAAAAAGCCTTGGAATCCATTTACCTGCACTTTCTACTTTAAGGAGATGGGTTTCTTCATCTTTTCATTGCTATCCAGGAGTACTGCATGATGTTTTGCAAATAATGAAGATGAAATCTGAAAGTCTCACAGTTATAGAATCTCTCTGCATTCTAAGCTTTGATGAAATGAATGTTGACTCCAGACTCTGTTATGACCAAGAGATGGACAAAGTTTTTGGACCTCACAGTCAGGTACAGGTAGTAATGGCTCGTGCTCTGTGTGGGAATTGGAAACAGCCTGTTTATTATGACTTTGATACCACTATGACAGGTGAATTATTGAAAGAAATAATAACTAAAGTTCAGAGTGCAGGATTTATAGTTGTTGCTGTTGTGTGTGATCGGGGAGGAAAAAATTCAAAGGTATGGAACTATCTCAAAGTTGACCATGAAAATACATGCTTTGAAAATCCTACACATCCAGGAAAGCACATATGGGTCTATTCAGATGTGCCACATTTGATTAAACTTTTGAGGAATCATGTACTAGATGAAGGCATTATTTTACCAGGAGGAAAACATGTGAATAAAGATGTTTTTCTGAAAATATTATCCTTGGATAATGGGGAAATGAAGCTATGTCCAAAACTGACACAAGCTCATGTGGATGTGCATGGAAGAGAACGTCAAAAAGTTAATCTAGCTTGCCAGTTATTTTCTAATCGTGTCGCTCAAGCAATATCTTTCCTTCTACCTGATGACCAGGAAATTTCTGATTTTGTAAAACTTGTAAACGATACTTTTGACATCCTCAATTCAAGAATCCCTAAAATTGATGATCGTCCAATTGCTAGTGCCTTTGGAATGCATACAGAAGGCCAAGAACAAGTACTTCGCAAATTTTATTCTATTTGTAAGAATATGAAGTTGGGAAAAAGAACACATTTGTTACCATTTCAGAAAGGCTTCCTTATGTCCATTCGTTCACTCCTCTGCTGCTACACAGACCTTGGTAAAAATTACAATATTAAGTACATTTTAACTGCAAGATTTAATCAAGACTGTTTAGAAAATTTTTTTTCTCAGATTCGTGCATTAGGAAGAACATATGACCACCCCCTCCCTGTTGAATTTAAGAATCGTTTACGTCTTATGATCATGAATAGAAATGTTACTGACATTACATTAAGCTCTTCATGTCCAGTAGCAATTGACAAAGATGCTGATGAATACCTTACATCACATCTTTTCACTGGATTAATTCCTAGTATGGAAGAAGCACTTAAGATGATTGAGGAGGACTCAGAGGTGCAAGAAATGACTTTAGAAATTTCTCCATCTTGTCTGTCAGTACCTACAGCTGAATGTTCTGAACAGGGACTGCGCTACTTAGCAGGTTATATTGCTTATCGTTGCAAGCAAATTGATATTTCTCTTGGTCATAATAGTGAAGAAATGAAACTCTCTTCACCTCAATTGAACAATGACTGGATAGAAAAATTGTCTCGAGGTGGCTTGATAATGCCAACAGATAGCTGGCTGAACACTGTAAAGCAAATGGAAGTAACATTTTCGCTGTTTATTGGAAACAATATTTCCAAAGTGAGCAATGTCGTTAAGGGCCTCTGCGAAATTTTATCAAAGAAGTTTCCACATTTGCATCCTCAAGTAATAAAATTGTATGTCAGAACAAGACTTTTTATAAGGATACGTTATATAAATGCAGAAAGCAAAATCCAAAGGTCTGCCAAACAACTCCAAAAAAAGGCAAGAAAGTGGCAAGCTTCATATGCTTGCACAGCCAGACACTAAAAAATTTATTATTATATATACAGTCAAACCTGTTTTTATGCGGGGGATAGGGACCGCATTAAAAAAACGCATAAAAAAAATCTCACGAAACTTCACGAATGGCTGTAAATAATAGTTTTCGCAACACAATTAAAAAATATTTTTTTTATGCGGTCAACAGGGACCGCATAAAAGAAGTCTCACATAGAAAATAACTCAAAACCGTACGAAATAGAATTTATTGACAACAGATGTCAGCACTTGACTGCATCGTCTGGTCTATCGTCTGTTTTACATATTTTTGTCCAGTTGGTGTTTTGTTGACTTAAAAAGTAAATTATTTCATTTTTCGCATATTCATGCAATAATATTACTATAATAAGTGCATTTATGCTATAATAACTTTATTTAGCTATAATAAGTCAACGTAAGACATGACGAATCGCACGAGACTAGTCGCCAACTATACCGCACAAATTAAAAATTCGCATTAAAAAAATCGCACAAATAAAAATCGCACATAAAAAGAGCGCATAAAAACAGGTTTGACTGTATATATATATATATATATATATATACTATATATATATATATATATATAGAGAGAGAGAGAGAGAGAGAGCTATAAATATATATAGCTCTCTTGATGCAATGTTTTGCTTAAACCAGTATGTATATATATCTAGATCTATTGTAATACCTACATTCATTTTGTATTGAATAAAAAAGCAAAAATGTATTTTTGCTTTTTTATTCAATTGCACTTGTGAAGCATTAGTATTATTTTTTTTAAACTTTAGTTTTATATAAGAAACATATTTATAACAAAAAAAAATTTATTCTTTACTCGGGAAATATCACGGAAAAACATTTATTTTTTATTGTTTCATGTTTATTTGCCTATTTTTTTATTTTTCATATTTTTTTCATGTTTATTTGCCTGAAGAGTAGCCATGAGATAAAGTAACGATTTAATTGCTTATAGAATACTTTTTCTTTAATTAGTTTTCTCATACGAGTGAATTGCGGCGTGTTATGTAGAATAAGTTTACAGGCGTAATTTAATTTGATTTTGAATAGCATCATATTAACAATCGTACAAGTTTATTAACCGTTGTTTGAGTTTTGCGGTGCATTCGTTTCTCTAAGATTGCGTTTCTGACATAAACAGCAACATGTTACCGAGCGGTAGTGAATCAAGTTTCTCGATGGTGACGTCATGCGCAGTGGCGTTTTTCTCGCTAGAGCGAGTTGCGCTACCTTATCTCTATATACCTTGCGGTCATTCTTTAGGCTAAACTGGCGAGAGTCGCGTTAGCACGTGCGTATTTTAAAAGGGGTTTTTGCATCATTTTTAGTTATTTCAGTTTTATTTCTTGAGTTTTTTTGTAAAACACGATTGTCGATTCGGTTTCAAATCGGCGGTTTTTAAGAAGAGACACGCGAATTTAGAATCAGTGGATTTTTAGCAAGTGGGATGAGAAAATGTCAGGCAGAAGTTGCTGTAACACCAAAAGTTGTACATTTTACATCACTTGCAGTCTGCATGACAGTGGATTTTGGTGTTATAGAGTAAGCCAGGGTGGTGATAAACTTTTTATAATGTTTTTAATGCAGTGCCTAAATAATATACACGAGGGTACTTGTAGTTGTGTAATATGTTTTTATTACTGTATACATTCAACTTAAGTCATATTGAATGTTAGAATGTCTTTAAAAGAAATTTGTAATTAAAAAAGACTATATAGTTTTTTAAAAACACAAATTAGTTTGTGAAAGCTTTGAGTTACATTATAAACTGTTTTATATGAAAATTTTATTTTTATCGATTCCTTAATTATAAATTCTTATAAAAGTAATATAAATTAATTGTATTAAGATATTTTAATCAAATTTACTAAGAAAATATATATTGCGAAAGATTCTCAATTTTTATTTAGAAAATCATTAATCAACTTTTTTTTTACTAAAAAAAATAATAATAATAAACAATTATTCTTCAGAAGGATAAAATGCGTGCACTTTTATAATAGTGAAGTGTGAGGTTCCGGATAGGTCCGAACCGTCACGAAATTTGCGAAAAACAGTTGATTTAGACAAAAATTTAATTATTTAAAAAGGCAAGAAGAAAATGGTTGTAGTCCTTTTATTTATATCAAACTGTGATGCAGAAAACATGAATCGGAGAAGAAATGTTATCCTATGATCTGTGAGAGAGCGAATTCAGCTTCGATTTTGATTTTTCTCGCGCTCTAGATAAGAAGTCCCGTTAGGGTGCGACTATGCAGACGCGAGCGAGCGAGAAGAGGTGAGACGCGATTAATATCAAAACCTGTCAGAGATGTGCGAGAACCAGAAATTCGCTCTCGCCAGCGTTATTTCTCGCTTCTCGCTTGTGCGTGATTTTCCTTTGAGAAAACTAAATCGTTCGCAACCTCTCGCTCGCTCTAAATTCGCGTCTGCATAGTCGCACCCTTACACTTGGTAACACAAACTTTTAGCTGCAGGAACACATTGACTGAGACCTACCATAGCGCCTCTAGCGGAACGTTTTTGTAACACGTCATGATAGGTAATCATGTTGTGTTTTCGGGGTACAATCTACAGTTTGGATCATGTTAAATTTCCATCAATTTAATGCTTTTTCTTAACTTGCATTTCCCTTAACTTCAACTTTTTCTGTTGGTTGTCAGAGAACCAAATTCCTGATTACCATATAGACCTAGATTACTGTGTTGTATTTGATTACTATATTGCGTTATTGTACTCGTTGTTTTGTTTTATAATAAATGTATTTAATAAATTTGTGTTTTTTAAGAATAATGGGATATTCTCAGCAGTGGCGTGCCGTCATTGGAAGCGATGGAAGCGCCGATTCCACCTTCCAATGACCTTCCCTTGTATTTTATAAAATATAAATTTTCATATTTTAACGTACAGCATTAATTAAAATTAATTTTTATTATAACTTCATTATGTATCTTTTACAAATTTCTATACTACATGTGAAAAAAACGATAAGATTGCTATTGTATATTCGAATAATTCGGTGGCGGAAGGAATGTCGAAACCGGGTCAGTTTCCAATCAGCCAGATTATATAGGCATTAGCACATGCGGTCTACAGTGCACCAACCTCACCCGGTTTAGCTGGTAGAAGCGACACACTCGTAAAGAGTACAGCTTTATAACCCGGACCGGTTCTGAGCTGTTAGCCGCCTGCCTGTCAACTTCCAAGCAGCCAGATTATAGGCATTGGCGCATGCGCTTTACAGAGCACCAACGTCACGGTTTAGCTGGTAGAAGCGACACACGCGTAAAGAGTACGCGACTTTATATCCCGGAGCGGTTGTGGGCTGTTAGCCGCCTGCTAGATATTCGGCCACCCTCGCCCGATTATGTGAATCACGAGCAGACTAGATCAACGGCGGGCAACCCGCGGGCCAGCTACGGCTGGCGAAAAGTTTCTATCCGGCCCGCGAGATCTTTAATAGATTATTAAATTGGAAAAATAACTAATTAATAGTTATTTATAAAAATAACTAATTAATAGTTATTTTTCCACTTCTTTGTAATTTTCGAAAACGATAAGAAAAATAAATGTAGTAATTAACTTTTTATTTATTTATTTCATATTTGCAGACTAAAAAAATTACGAGTCACAAGAAGGCGTCAATTAACTACTACGGCGCGGAAAAAAACGTAAAATTTATTCTGGCCCATGTTATAAAAAGGGTTGCCCACCCTAGACTAGATTTATAACAACCCAACCGATAGGAGTTTACTGGCACGTTTTTATGATAGTTCTGTATAGTTGACAGGAGTTTAAAAAAACTCCATTAAAATATTTGATATATTTATTCTGCGTTTATTCAGCTCTCCCATCTTATATTACTTACGGATTTCGATGTTAAACCGGTGATATTACGATTTAGTATGTCCCATCTGTAAGGGGATGCAGAAAAAACGTGTACAATTCTAGTACAGTGTTAAAAATTAACTGTTACTTTGGCAGCATCATTTACAACCAAATTTAATGAATGAGACGTACAGTACATAAATGGTACAAAAAAAAAGCTCTAGAATTTATTTTCCTTAAATTTACGATTTATATATCCATTGTCATAAAAATTTGTCTTTCCACTGTTTTCCCAAGACTACAGATATTCAGGTACAAAGTAACTGGTTTCGACTTATTTCTACTTAAGAAGTGACTAAATAATTAAGAGATTAGGGAATGGGGACATAAATAAAACCCTGTTGAAAGAGCCAGAATTTTACTTCAACAAAAGCTTAACAGAACCAATCACTCGCTCAGTACAGTGGGAAACTGATTTCCATGTACACCTGGTATTAAAACGAATTAGTTAAAAAACGAATGACTATTAAGTTTAACATAGTTAGATTTTTACAGCTACGGTGAGAAACGTTTAAAATTTACAACAGCCCTGTGGCGTCCTTTGAGATATACTAGTGATGCGACAAAAGAGGCATTTGACATTGACCGGTATCGGCACCCTCGGGATTTCGCATGCACACACCTACCTGGACCGTCTCTGATTTCATTCATTAGCCACTCGTAGGGAGCTATTTCACTAAGTGGATTGTTTTAAGATTTAAAAAGTAAAGAATATTTTGTTATTTTTATGTACGTTTCTTCACAAAGTTATATTTAATTATAAGTTTCTTTAAAAGTATATTCATACAATTGAAGAATTTTTTGTACTAGGTATGTATATTCATCACACATTTTGTTTTATCAAGTAAGCTTTTTTTTATAATTTTCATTTTAGCCCTGATATCGTGGCTAGTGATTAAAAAATTTATTTTAAAAAAGTTTTGGCTCAAGACCATATAATGAAAAAGAAAACATTATTAAAAGAGAAAGACCAATGCCTAAATTAAATATAAATACGTCGACAAAAAAATTCGACATTTTGACGATAAAATTTATGACGAATGACGATTCTTTCGTAAAATTGAAGCAATTTGGAAATCAAAATAGAATAGAATTTAACATTGGTAGACAATATAAAATAAATATTGAAAATTATAACGAGATAATTACGATTAATAGATATATCTAAATTAATAGACGTTATATGTTTTTTCTCAAAGCGAGAATTGGCATTTAGAGGGCGTAGGGAATTTATTGAATCTAATAACGGAGGTAATTATATTGAACTTTCTTATTTATTAAGTACGTCGGATAATCTATTAAAAATACATTTAAAGAAGTATACGGTTTTTACTGGCTTATCGAACAAACGAATACGAACGTGCCCTGACGCGCAATTGGTTGCCCCTGTAAGTCGGCTTCTTACAGAACACAGCTTCCCTATCATCAAATGTCACGGCACGCCACTGATTCTCAGTATTAAATAGTCAAAATTTCAAATTAACTCACACTTGTTATGATACAGTAAATAATTTTTTTTTTCATCTATTAAAATAGCGAGGTTGAGGCCGAAGTTTTCAACGCAAAAACGTGTACGTCAGACGTTCGGTGCCTGTTTCTTGTAAGCCTAGAAGTTTGGCAATGGCGTTTGGAAAGTCAGTGGAATCATGCTCGGCATTCTAAAGGCCATTGCCAAACTTCTAGGCTTATAGGAAAGCGGCGCTGAACGTCCGACGTACACGTTTTCGCGTTGAAAACTTCGGCCTCGACCTTGCTAAAAACGTTAGAATTATGTACTTCAGAAAAATTATTTTCTATCACTTTATCATTAATTCAATAAATGAAATTGGAATAAACTCATATTTATACTCTTTTATTTAAGAAAAATATATTTTTAAATTAAAACATTTTACTTAATTTGGGAATTATATTAAAGTTTTATAGACAAGTAATACTTTTAAATTTACCAATGTATAATTTACGCAATAATTTAGACGGCCGGATGGCCGAGCGGTCAAGGTGGCAGCCTATTGCTCTGGGGGACCTGGGATCGAATCCGAACGGGTCGAAGATCCCCAGGAATTTTTCGGGGGGTGGTCCGTTCGGATATGTAGGGCCCCGACCCTCACCACCCGGTCGCCCCATTGTGGGCCTGGCCGAACCCATAATGGGCCTACTAAAAGAGGCCCTCTTAGTGCCCACAGGGCAGAAAGAGTTAAAAAAAAAAAAAAAAAACAATAATTTAGCAGATCGATTCCTATATTTATATTATTATTTTGAAAGACTTTTTTTGAAATAAGCAAAATCTATTTAGCGTATATTCTTGTAATTGTATATATAAATGTGTTTAATTACAAGTTGAATTGAAGTAAAGGAAGACAAAGTAGTGTTTATACATCTCGATGAACAAAGCATACTGGAAGAAAGTAGATTGTTTATTATCATTTCATTTCATTCAAATTATATTAAAATGGTTTAAGTGAAAAATGTGAAAATAGTTTTAAAAAATATCGTTCATTCGAATATAATCAAAGTAATTTTTTATAAATTTTAAAATGAGTTATTATTCGCACTGATACAGCTCGGTTAAACGGGTTTCTTTATTTCAGAGGCCTATGCGTCTAGCCCGACTGCCCGAACTGTGGCGCTCCAGAAACAACCCGGCATTTCTGGATTACTTGTCCGAAGTATAAGGAGGCTCGTCAAGACCTCGGTTGCACACGGGTTGATGGAGGACGGGAAAAAGATGGCGGTTGTGTCACAGCGCCAAAATTAAGAGTGTGTTGAAACTGTTTTTTCCTTTGATGTCAAAGTGATTGGCAATTTTGGAAAGCACCTTGGAAGTCTTTGAGTGTTGTGGACTTACTGCCAAAGTTCTGCAGTTCTTTGCGCTTGGCCCGACGAAATTTTAACAGCGGTCTAGCCGACTCTGTTTCTGCGGGACTCTCTACACCTTCGGGTTTCCTCAGGTAGGAGTGTGGTTGGCAGGTTTTTTCTCGACGTGGATAGTTCTCAGGATTTGGGGGTGATGTCGCCCCGCGTGGTCGCCTTCAGCCCCCAGAGTCGGGTCCAGAGGGCCCCCTCCTTTCAGGGCTCCAGTTTTTGGCTCTCTTCGAGGAGGTTGCTAAACTCCAGTCGATCTGGTCATCCCTTCCTCCGTACTTCCGTACGGTCTTTCTGGAGGGTCAGGGTCCTCTTCGCTGGCTTCGTTCAGCTGATTTCTATGCGGAAATCAAGTGGTGGTTTCCCCACCTGGAGCAACTAGTGGATGTCCGATATTCCAGGAGTGGTCGCCTGCTGGTAAAGACAAGGGACGCTTTGGCCGCCCAGACGACGCCCACCTTAACATCACTTGGGGGGCTATTGGTACGGAGCAGGTTGGTCCCGGACTGCTCCCAGATGGCATACCTCCTGAGAGGAGTGGATACCTCAATTACTGCTAAAGAAATACATGATTTACTAATGGCAGCTAGTAAATCATGTATTTCCTGTAATTGAAGTTTGCTGTTTTACACGGAAAGGCCAAGATGGGACAGAACCTACTCCCAGTATGACAGTTTACTTCTCTGTTGCCAGCGTGGCACTGCTGGAGTCGGTAAAGCTATATTATCAACAGTTCCGATGCGAGCATTTCTTTCCGAAGCCCAGGATTTGTGAGCGCTGCCTGGCTTTCAGCCATGCCCATGTCTCTTGCCGCCAGTGCATTAAGTGTGGGGCGGATCATGACTCAGAGGGGTGTTCTCTCCCGGCAACCAAGTGTGTTCGCTGTGGGGGCCCCACAGGGCAGACTCCCCTCATTGTTCGACGTATCAATTGGAAGCGCGCCTGTTAAACCTGAGCGTAACTCAATGCTGCTCATATGCGGAAGCTAAACTCATTTGGTCTGAGGGGCCACCTTCATACACACGAGTAGCAGCGACGACAACTCACAATCCGGTAGTAGAGGCCCAGCACGGGCCAGCCAGGAAGGCTCAGTCCCTTCCTCAAGCAAGATACGAACTGCCACTCGAAGTTCAAGAGCTGGCACTACGCATCACCCAACTGGAAACAATTATCAAAAAATTATGCGCAGAACTCTGACAAGTGCAGGAGAAACGCAGGACCCATTCTCCTCCCCAGGAATAGGGGAGCCTTCAATCAGCCCAAGAGCTGACCCAGGCCCAGACTACCTCTTCCCCGTTGGTTCACAAATGCCCACCACAACGGGAGGAACTGACGGCTGCAACTGGCTCCCCGAGGGAGAAGGGACAAAAACAACAGAAGCCCGCATCAAAGACAACAACAGATATGGATGAGCCAGCTTCTGATATGGACTTATCCTCCCAGTCCGGCCCTACCCGAACAGGCTCTTTAGACGACTTCAGTACCGCAACCCCGGCGGAGAAAGTTAAACTCCTCCCTCACCAGTCAACGCGCCAGGTCAATAATACCAGGTAATGCACACGGCTATCCAACTCTTCGAATAGCTCATTAGAACACCTAGGGCCTGAAGCCTAAGAGAGATCTGCTCTTGGCAGAGGCCTGGCTTCACAAGGTGGACATTCTCTTAATCCAAGAGACGTGGCTCACCCTGGACATCCCTTTCTCCATCCCCGGATGGATGAAAGCAGACCCCCTAAGCAGATCTTCTGGTCTGACCGCACATCCTCCCGGGGTGAAAGCCTCCTAGCGGCGGTGGCCTCGTTCTGGCTGGCGCAGCTCCTCCCACCAGGCCCGATGATCATGGGTTTGGAAACCAGGAACTCAGCATCTACTTTGCGGGCGGCTCGCTTTCCATTGTGAATGTTTACCTCCCTCGTGGCATCCTTCCGGATTCGGATCTCGATGCCATGATCAGCGACGATTTTCGCAGATGGATAATTTGCGGGGATTGAAACACCCATCACCCATATTGGGATGACGGCTGTTGCAGGCCTGATGCAGCAGGCCGTATTCTGTTTGACTGGTTCTCCACGGCCGCCCTCTGTTGCTGGAACTCTGGCACTCCCACACACTTCAGCACATCTGGGGATTCGGTGCTTGACCTGACTTTTTGCACCCCAGACCTGCTGGGTTGGGCCAATTAGACACCATGACCAGCGACCACGCTCCAGTCTGTCTCACTATTTCTTCCATTGCTGGGCGTAGGGCGCCTAAGCCACGCTTTTGCAACAGCACAAACTGGACGGGCTATACCTCCAGGCTCGAGCAGGCTTTCTCAACGTTAGCCAACCAACCATCCTTGTATTCCCAGCTGTCCAGTCTGCTCAAAGAGGCAGAGGCGGCCTGCATGGTAAGGCGTGTGCTCCCGCCCACAGGTTCCTCCCTCCCCGTGGTGGACTCCAGCTTGCAGTCTTCTCCGGGCTAAAAAACGGAGAGCCTTCTGTAGGGCCCGGCTATCCAACTCCAGGTCCGTGTCTCTGTCCCTCTGGGACCGCTATAAAAAATGGGGCCCAGCTCCGCCGACTGTCCCGGCAAGCCAGAAGGGCCTCACTACTCTAGGCCAAGACCAGATACAAGTTCAGGCCATCCGGGTGCTTCTCCCAGGCTGGGCTGGCAGTGCTCCTAGACGCCATGAACCAAGAATGGATGGCGGGGACCTGTCCCATGGCTTGGAAAACAGCCCACATCATCCTAATTCTCAAACCGGGTCACTTGGCCATCTCTTGTGCCTCGTATCGGCCGATTTCTCTCAAATTGCACATGGCTAAACTATTCGAACATTTAATTCTATGCCATTTTTGCCTATTTGCTATTCATTCCAATCTGTTCCATCGGCACCACTTCGGCTTCTTGCCTCACCGCGGAGCCGAAGAAGTGCTACTCCTTCTCCACCATCAGATCACAGTGGCCAGGGCCCAAAGGAAGTGGGTATACATGCTAGCCCTGAATTTGGAAGGGGCTTACGACTCGATCTGCCAGCTGGGTCTACTGGCCAAGATCCAAGCTTATGGCATAGGTGGCAGATATCTCACCTGGCTTTCATCATTCCTACTTGGCCATCGGTTTCCAGTCCGCTGGAGGGCAGTGTTCTCCTCCCCTACCCGTTTACGCAAAGGATCCTTCAGGGGAGCGTACTGCCCCCCTACTTTTTACCCTGTACATGGCACACCTCTGGAGTGTCCTATTTACCAGCATAATGACGATCGTCTATGCGGATGACATCTTCCTCCTAGCCTCCAGCTCCAGCCCTTCCTGGGCCTTTACCTGTGCCCAATAGGCCTTGGACCACCTTGAGCACTGGGCGACCGCGTGAAGTATGTCCCTGTTGGCACACAAGAGCACCTCCATCAACTTCTCCCTGAGAATTTGCCATTCGCTGCTCCATTTCTCCCTCAGGTCAGGGGCGATCCCTCACCGCACTATGGTACACATCCTGGGTCTGCAGTTGTCCCACACCTTCACCTGGGACTGCCATGCCCGGTTCTTGCAGGCAAAGCTCACCAGGACCGACCGGCTCTTTCCTTAAATACTTCGCCTCTCGCCAGAACGGTGCCCGGACTGCAAATCTCTTATGCTTCATTAAATTTGTGCTGTACCCCATGGCGGAATTTGGAGCTCCGCTCCTTGAGGAGGCCCCGCCCTCCAGCATTCTCAGCATAGAGAGACCGCTCAACAAGGTCCTCAGAACAATGCTAGTAATGCCAAAATCAACCTTCCTGCTTTCCCTTTACTCAGAAACAGGTTACGTTCCTCTCCACCTCTGCCTTTGCCAAAGGGCAATCGCTCACGCTGTGACCCATATATCTCGGGACCCATATATCTCGGGGCCCATGCAGCCCTCTCTTCCACATTTTTCAATCCGCGCCCAGCCTGGAATTTTACCGCTGGCGACGGTACCAAGACCTCTACGTCAGCTGGATCCTGTTGCACATCAACAAAGGGCGACTTCCTCTTGGTCAACTCTACCGCCAACAGCTACACCCCCCTTGCACAGACCAAGTCAGGCCAAAGATTCGCCTTGATGTGTGGGCCACGACCGGAACCGCCCCGGTAGAGGGGCAAATAAGCCGCTTTTACAAACTCGTGGAATCCCACTGGCAGGCCTGGACATGCATAGGCACAGACATGTTGAAGAATCATATGAGAACGCAGGTCAGCATAGTTATTCCGAAGGATCATATGTGGGAGACCAAGGCTTCATGACGCTTGTGGCATCTTCACCGCTGAGGCGATTGGCATTCAGAGAGCGCTAAAGCTCGCCGCTCTAATGGGTCAGCCAACTGTGATCTTTTCGGATAGCCGAGCCATCATCTTGGCCATAGCTAACATTTCCTTTGCATCAGCAACTATTATCTTGGACATTGCGGAAGCAGTTAGCACGTTTCCCGCCCCATTGGAAATTGTCTGAACCCTTGGCCACTCAGGCATACTGATCAATGAGGACGCAGACAAGGCTGCAAGCCACCCCAGTCATACAGGCTCTTGGAGCCACTCGCTCACACCAACAGAGACTCAACACCTCTATCGGGACTCCGTACTTCACTCCCTCATGGACTCCTGGTCGAATGCCCTCAGGCTCAAGGGGTAGACCCACCTCCATCCATTTGCTTTTTGGCCGTATCACCTGGTATTGGCGTGAAGTGCGGAAATGCTTCTGGCCAGGTTACAGACCGACACAGCCCCGCTGCACTCCTTCCTTTACTCTCGAAATCTCCGTTCCTTTCCAGACTGCCCACACTGCTGTGCGGAGGAGACATCCGCCCACTACTGGCTGGAATGCCCAGCGTACGACGAGGCCCGAAGGAAACTGGGCCGCGCCCTGTCCCTCAACCTAACCTAGGTGCGGGACCTCCATCAACTATACTAGCCAAGCACAGCAACCAAACCTCGCAACCACATCCTCTCCCTGGAGCGCTTTATTCAAAGATCCAGTTGATTCGTCTAGCCGTCAGGCGGCGCCCATCAGAGGAGAAGCCAACAATCGGCCATAGCCTCCACATGAACCGGGGGAAGAAGAAGAAGAAAACCTTGGTCGCACTTTATCTATAGATTTTGCAGTCGTCCGGACACTCACACCTATTTACTGGGCACACGCCAACCTCTTTCCTTGTCAGCACATGGAAACATTAGAACGTTTTGTATATCGATCGAACTGCTTTGCATAATCGTAAAGCGGTGTACAGTACATTAGAGAAAAAGGCCAAAAAGCTAGAATCTCTATATAAACTGGTTTGAAGAAGAAGACAAACTGTGCACATGCATACGGTTAGTCAATGCGCAAGCAATTTTCCATTTATTGTGCCCAACCTGTAACCTGTGCCCAACACTGACGAACTGATTAACGCCACTGCCCCGAGAGTAGCAACCTTTGATCGACAAACAAGAAAACAAATCGATGCTCAGGACGTCCAAATAGCCGATTGTTTTAAAGAAAGCTATTTTGTTTATAGTGTAAGTTAATCTTATGTTAAAATAAACGGTTTTTGTAAGAACACGTGTCATCCTTGCCTCCAGCATCGCTACCCGCTTACAAAAGGACCCTAGACCATCACTGACACGAAATTAACTGATTTCCACTAAAAGTCATATTATTACAGAAGTCTTTAAAAGAGATAAATAACTTTAACGCTTTTAAATAATTTTTAATTTTAAAAAAATCGTGCAATTCGGGGCGATATAGCCTAGAAACTCATGCCTAACTAGCTTCTTGGCTATCGCCCCGTGGTAAAGTGTGAAGTAATTGTCATGTAATAATAGTTGTATGCGTTTATGATGGTCGTTACGCGGGAATGATGCTTTCTGAGAAGTTTTAAGGGTAACTGGCCCATATTCAGACGGTACAGACGTGGAAAAAACCAGGAAAACTCCACGTGGCGAGCCCATCCGGGAGAGACGCAACACCTCTAGTAACCATATAGGAGCACTTCTGGTGGAAACACATGAACACATGGAAAACGAAAAATTCCAGGGAAAATTATTTTAGCAGTTTGAAAACTTGAATTCGAGCACATACATATCTATGAATGTATTAATTTATTACTCATGTATTTACCTCGAATGAGCATAACAATAATGTTGGAAATAAAATAAAAATTTAAATTGAAAGATCAACTGCCCAATCCATTACTGTAATGAACTGTGAATTCACCACCGTGGATGCTGATAATGTGACAAGGATGTCTACGGTCATTAAAATATCTACAATTTGATTTTCAAGTCAATATAAAGACGTAATAGCTATCTATAAAATGCTCGTGACATGGCCATGTTGAAAGATAGCTTACCGCTACGAGTATCAGAATTCAATTCCGATACAAATTCTCAACATTCATTATGGAAACGTTATCCATAAATTTAAACACAATTCAATAATAAAAAATAATAATTTTCTGAATTATACGATTTGTTACATCACTGTAAACATAAGCTAATTCTAAACACCCAACATTTTCGAACACTTTCAACGGAATAAGAAAATATTTAATAGTTTTCACGAAACGTTCTAAATATTATTTAAAATCGATTCGACCACTCTTAACCATTAGAAAATGGCTCTGAAAAGAGCCGTTTGGTTGCTAGATTATAAAAATCTACCAGTTCCGTTGTCTGCTCTCCGAGGGGATCACCATGAAACTATTCGATTTTATTGACTTCTCTGCTTCGACTACGTCTTCTGCGAGATCTTCGCTTTCTGCTTCTCTGCTTGGATTTTTCTCTCTTTTTATCTCTTCCCTTGCTTCTCCTCCTGCTTCTTCCGACCCGTCTTCTCTTGGATTTTCCTATTTTACTAGAACCTATGCGTTTGCGTTTACGGGTTACTCGACGCAGAACAGGTTGTCTTTGCAATCTTTTCAAATAATTCTCGCCACTTGTAAACACGTTCTTTAAAATGCAGTCGAGTTTATTATCCAGAAGACTCCTTGTAAGTTTTGGTGGACCCCCGTCCATTGCAAAAGATCTTCGATTTTCTTTTCTTCTTTTATTAACGGAAGAATCGTTCGTCATGATCTTGAGAATTCTAGAAGCAGAATAACGGAATTCGAAATTATCGAACGTTATTTGAAAACGATGTCGTTGTGTGATGTTCGAAATATGAAAATCAAATTTAAATTCGTTCGATGACTTCTATAATTTGAAAATTTAAAAGTTATAAATTTATAGGAATTTATTAAAATAAATCATATATTTGGCACTACAAATATTGCTAAATAAACTATTTTAATGGAACTGAAATGCCTCTATTTAATTAATATAAAATACACTTTTAAAATATTAAATTTTTTATTTTTTCTAATTTAAACTGTCCTTACATCTTAGTTTTACCGCATAATTTTTAAGTAAATGTATACGCAGTGCGTGTAACCTAAAAAAACTGTTATTCAAATGAAGACGCACAATATTTCTAACAGTTTTTTTAATTCCTATAAATTTATAACTTAAATTTTCAAATTATAGAAGTCATCGAACGAATTTAAATTTGATTTTCATATTTCGAACATCACACAACGACATCGTTTTCAAATAACGTTCGATAATTTCGAATTCCGTTATTCTGCTTCTAGAATTCTCAAGATCATGACGAACGATTCTTCCGTTAATAAAAGAAGAAAAGAAAATCGAAGATCTTTTGCAATGGACGGGGGTCCACCAAAACTTACAAGGAGTCTTCTGGATAATAAACTCGACTGCATTTTAAAGAACGTGTTTACAAGTGGCGAG
This sequence comes from Centruroides vittatus, assembly GCF_030686945.1. Classification (NCBI taxonomy): domain Eukaryota; kingdom Metazoa; phylum Arthropoda; class Arachnida; order Scorpiones; family Buthidae; genus Centruroides; species Centruroides vittatus. The sequence goes on along the minus strand of NW_027122708.1, from coordinate 624,720 downwards.
AATTATTTGAAAAGATTGCAAAGACAACCTGTTCTGCGTCGAGTAACCCGTAAACGCAAACGCATAGGTTCTAGTAAAATAGGAAAATCCAAGAGAAGACGGGTCGGAAGAAGCAGGAGGAGAAGCAAGGGAAGAGATAAAAAGAGAGAAAAATCCAAGCAGAGAAGCAGAAAGCGAAGATCTCGCAGAAGACGTAGTCGAAGCAGAGAAGTCAATAAAATCGAATAGTTTCATGGTGATCCCCTCGGAGAGCAGACAACGGAACTGGTAGATTTTTATAATCTAGCAACCAAACGGCTCTTTTCAGAGCCATTTTCTAATGGTTAAGAGTGGTCGAATCGATTTTAAATAATATTTAGAACGTTTCGTGAAAACTATTAAATATTTTCTTATTCCGTTGAAAGTGTTCGAAAATGTTGGGTGTTTAGAATTAGCTTATGTTTACAGTGATGTAACAAATCGTATAATTCAGAAAATTATTATTTTTTATTATTGAATTGTGTTTAAATTTATGGATAACGTTTCCATAATGAATGTTGAGAATTTGTATCGGAATTGAATTCTGATACTCGTAGCGGTAAGCTATCTTTCAACATGGCCATGTCACGAGCATTTTATAGATAGCTATTACGTCTTTATATTGACTTGAAAATCAAATTGTAGATATTTTAATGACCGTAGACATCCTTGTCACATTATCAGCATCCACGGTGGTGAATTCACAGTTCATTACAGTAATGGATTGGGCAGTTGATCTTTCAATTTAAATTTTTATTTTATTTCCAACATTATTGTTATGCTCATTCGAGGTAAATACATGAGTAATAAATTAATACATTCATAGATATGTATGTGCTCGAATTCAAGTTTTCAAACTGCTAAAATAATTTTTCTTGGAATTTTTCGTTTTCCATGTGTTCATGTGTTTCCACCAGAAGTGCTCCTATATGGTTACTAGGGGTGTTTGCGTCTCTCCCGGATGGGCTCGCCACGTGGAGTTTTCCTGGTTTTCTCCACGTCTGTACCGTCTGAATATGGGACAGTTACCCTTAAAAGACTTCCCAGAAAGCATTATTATATGCGAGTAAATACGTAATTCTAGCTCGCTTTTAGAGAAATAAAAATTGCCTGCATTATATAAGTTTTGTCTTTTATGTTGGGGGAGAGCTTACTTAGTAATAGAGCAGACCTTCTATTTGGCAATAAATGTCAGGCTTCCGGTGCTCCACTTTATTTTCAAACGTTCTCTGTTTCGCTCAATGCTTTACAGAGAGTTGGATACACTATTGCGGTCGTAGCCGCTACATTTTTTTTACCGACATATATTCGTATATTGTTACATTCAGCATATTACATTTTATATATTTAAATTACATATTATTGAAACAATTAATATAATATGTAGATTTTTTATAATTCCATGTTGGCTGTTTTGTACTTTTTATACAAACATTATAAATAAAAATAAATACAAATACAAAATGTAAAATATATGTGGAGTTGTTTTTTTTTAAAGTTAATGATAGTATTAAAGAGTCTACATATGTTTTATGTTTTATTTAAAAGTACTTGAGATATTTTAATTAAGGTTTCTGAGATAACCGCTATGTTTGCTTGTCGTATATTGGCACTTCCTATTATCATCGTATTTACATATTACCACTATAGTATCGAAACGTTTCTGTACCTGTACTAGTATCACTCTCACTGTCACTGTCACTGAGTAGGTACCTCCACAACACTTTAATTTGTTTAACACTTTAATTTGTAGAACTTTCACTTATAACACAAAAAGTATCACTTTCTTGTAGTACTTTCACGTGTAGTTTTTTAAATCACTGTACAGCCATTCCTCTTGCTCCTCCGTTGTATTTCCATATTATTTGTAGCACTTGTAGTACTTCCAAGATTATTTTGTTTTTCATGATATCATCTCATTTATACCACTTATTTCATTATCATTTCCTTTTCGTTTTGTGGGTAAAATTAGATACACTTGTAGTACTTGTAGTACTATTGCCTGTTGTTTCTATTAGTTGTACCATTGTTACTAGCACTGTCGTCGTATTTCCACGTTTCATTATTTCTTCATGATATCTTTCTACCGCTGTAATGTGTGTATTACTTTTCACAATCGCTTATGATACTTTCATAATCATTTTTTTATTGCATTGACGGTTCTTATCTCACAAATTTATAGCACTATAGTGGTTCTCTACAAATTATGTGAATGTTTTGATATGGATTGGTATGCAGAGTTCATTACTTTGAGAATGCTTAGCACAATAAACACATTTAGCCATAAAGTTTGTAAATGTATTAATAAATAATGATAAGCACACTCCAATACCCTTAGAGGCCATAACCCCACTAGACAAAGTCCATTTCTCTTTGAATGCGTATCACTGTGAGCCCATTTGGCCACAATGTGCTAAAGTATGAAATGAAGTAGAGTCATACTCTGAGATGGTATATTACTATGAATACACTTCAACATTCTGTATGTGGACGTTTGGATCCAGTGTGGAACGCAGAGACCTTCGCATTGCCCTCCATATTAAATATAAGATTCTCGATAATAGAAAGAACAATTGATACAAAAATAGTAATAATGGAAACAGTTGTTGTTATATCATTCTCAGACCAACTGACTACTAGAATATACCTAGTGTTTTAAACTGCAGAATAACCTACAAAACCAACACAACCTCAAAAAGTATACAATAGCCATATCAGTAATTAAATTATACTAATTAATGGGAATAATTTGACAATAGAGCATAACCAAACTAGTGAACCAATATAGGTATCTACAGTGAATTTCAGCCTAGAAAAATTATTTATACAATAAATATATACAGTTTGGTATATAGTGACAGGGGGACGATTATATTCTGGTTTTATAACATATTCTTATAAAGTTTATAAAGTATGTATAAAGAGTGACGTTATTGATAAGACTACTCTTTTTTATTGGCCAAGTATAACCTTCTTTATTGCTTATTGTTCGTAGCTCATTTCTAGTATTTTCATATTCAATACACTCAAATAAAAGATGTGTCGGAGTTTCTCTGTCTCCGCATATTTCACAAGTGCCATCGTTATTATGATGGAATCTATTGTGGTACTCTGCAAAGTCACCATGTGCAGTCATGAATCTTGTAAATTTATAATTTATTATAAAGTTCTTATTTTTTATTCGCTGGTGAACATCAGGTAGATACTCAAAAAGTTCTCTTCCTTTTGTTGATTCTGTCCATCTCTTTTGCCATTTTATTATATATTTGTTTTTTATTTCTTTTTTTATATATCTTTCAGATAATTTCTTATATACTACTTTCATGTTTGAGCTGCTTGCCTCTTTTGCTAGGCTGTCTACTCGTTCGTTTCCAGGGTCGCCCATATGTGCTTTTACCCAGCTGAAAGATATATTGTTTTTATTTGCTAAGATATATTTTCTAATGTTGTCGATGAGTTCGTGTTTGTTTTCGTCGTCATTCAATGCTTTTAATACGGAATGACTATCTGTACAGATTGTAATTGTTATATTTTTCATGTTGTTGCTAATCCAGCTTACAGCCTGTTCTAAGGCTACGAGTTCTGCCTGATAATTATTGCATCTTTTATCTAGTTTAATTTTCCTGTTGTATTGTTCTCTATTATTTGATATATATATGTATGCAGCTCCTACTCCTTCTGGGGTTCTCGAGCCATCCGTATAAATTCTATTTTTAGTTAATGGACTATATTCTTTTATTCGTATCTTTTTCCACTCATATCTTTTCAATTGTTGATATCTTTTGATTTGATATTCTATTTCGTCTTTCTCTGTTAGTATTGCACCATATGTTATTTTTTCTTTTAAAATTTTTCGAATATCCCTCCTTTGACTTATTTCTAAGTCCATTGGTAGGAGGCCTGCCATTACACATAATGCATCATTAGACGTGGTTCTATATGCACCTGTTATTCGTAGGAGAAATTTACGTTGGAAGCTTATTATCTTTCTTTTCATATAGGTCATTTCTGCTCTATTTCCCCATACTTGAGCGCCATATGTAGTTATTGGTATCACTACGCCTTTGTATATTTGAGTTAGTGCAGTACCTTCTGTACTCCATTCTTTTTTTGCCACTTTGGTAATTTCTTGAAAAAGATTGCCAACTTTCTTTTTGACAGATTCAAGGTGGGCATTCCATGACAATTTGTTGTCTATTGTCATACCTAAGTATATTATTTGATTAGAACATTTTATGTTTTTGTTTTGCAATTTTATCGTTGGCTGTCTTTTATCCACTTTGCAAGTCGTAAACGCGATGGCCGTAGTTTTATCGGGGTTAAACTGTATCCGACTGCATCCGACTGTTTGCTGAGCAAACCACCAATATATCATCCGCAAACGCTGTTATTTTCGTTCCTATTATTGTCTCAGTATTTAAAAGGTCATTTAGTAGGATGGACCAGAAAGTGGGGCCTGAACACGATCCTTGTGGGCATCCCATTGTCATTGTTTTTTCAATTTTTATGTCAGCATATTCTATGAATGCTGTTCTGTTATTTAAATAATCACATATTAATGAATATATATTACAGGGACAATTGATTTCTTCTATTTTTTTGTGTAGGAGCGGCCACCATGCACTGTCGAATGCTCCTGCTATATCTAGACTGAGAGCTATTGTCCATTTATTATGTTTTCGTTCTTCTTCAATATCATTAATTACTTTAGCGATGGCTAAAGTAATTAATGATATTGAAGGGGGAGAGCTATTAAACTATGGCGCCCCGTGATAAGTTTTTCGATGGGCATGTTATGTAACGTAGTTAGTAATTATATATATATATTGTTTTATGCGCGGAGATATCGTTTTAAGGATAAACTAGCCCCTATTCAGACGTTACAAATGTGGAGAAAACCCGGAAAACTCCACGTGGCCAGCCTGTCATGGCATAGCCGGATGGCCGAGCGGTCAAGGTGGCAGCGTACCGCTCTGGGGGACTCGGCTTCGAATGAAGACGTGTCGAAAAGTCCCCAGGAATTTTTAGGGGAGTTGTTCGTCCGGATATGTCGGGCCCCATCCCTCACCACCCGGCCGCCCCATTATGGACCTGGCCGAACCCATAATGGGTCTACTAAAATGAGGCCTTCTTAGTGCCCACAGGGCGGAAAGAGTTACAAAAAAAAGCCTGTCCTGGCGAGACGCGAACCTACGACCGAACTCCCAATGTTCAGGGAACGAAACCGCTTAGCTACTGTTTGGCCTGCCCCGCCCTAATGTAGAAGTTGAATAGTCGGCTATAAACTATTTGAATAAAGTTTTACTAATTTTTATAAAATAGCAAAAATAAAATAGAGTATTTCTTATATAATTAGGATTTATAAAGTAATATAAGAAATTAAGAGCAAATTTTTATATAATTTTATTAAAAACTTCTTCCAGATATTTTCCTTGTTTTATGCAAAACAGGTAACAGGATAATTAACAGAATCATAAGACACCGAATAATTTTTCTCTTATCAAGTTTTAAAATAACTTAAGTTTTTTATGAAGTGTTTGTTAAACAATACAATTTTTTAAACTATGGATTTAGAGATTTTAGATAATATTTGGATAACTTTTCCAAACAGAACTTTGAAATTTTTTGTTGAGAAAAGTCTTTTGACTTCAGAAAGCAGTAAATTTCAATCAATGGTTTATTCTGCAGAAAGAGAAAATAATAACTCGATTCTACTCGATGACGATTCCAGAGTGGTTGATAATGCTTTAAGGTAGGCTTGCTTATTTATTTTTTGTAACTATTGTATTAGATATAATTTACTTTTAAAAAAGTTCTGATTAAAAAAATACCTAATAAAAATGTATACCTATTTTTATTTTATTAGCTCTTATCTGTATCATATCACATAGGAGATCAGAGCCATGTTAGTATCACGTAATGCTAAGCGAATCTAATTGGTTAGGAGGAGGGAACAAGAATTGTCCGAATGATGAACGGTGTACTGTACTGAGTCGTAACTGACTTAGGAAATTAGACTGGTCGTGTGTAAAAACGACAAATGACATAATCATCATTTTATGGCTATTATAAAACATATTTAGTCCAGCACGGCTTGTAGCTTGCAAATAGTAAGAACGCGACAAAAATAATGACATCACCAATATAAGTTAGCATAAACAAAACTGACTGAAACGGTAAGAATTCTAGCAGTGGGAGAAGTCAAGAAGTACTTAGAAATAAATTCAGCATCTCAGCATTTAGCAAGAATTCTACAATAGTGAATACTGATCTCTCGCATTATATTAACTATACCAGTTAGAGACTTCTAAGGAAATAAAATTTGGAAAGCATAAATTATGAACATAGGATGACAGATTTGACATAACTTAACAGCATATAAGAATTTTAGTAGAATCTAAATACGTCAGGACGAAAACTTATTTGATTTTATAAAATTTAAATACCGTAGATTTCGCTAATCCGGCCATTTCTTGCACAAAGGGTCTCCAGATTAGCGAGAATGGCGGATTACTGAAGGTGTATAGGTCTGTATTTCCCTTTTCCGTGAAAATATTAATCATGTCACACATTCTGTTTACTAGGATTTCATTTCTGTATACAGTATTGCGTTTCCTCACTCCGTTTTATCTGCCCACCTGTCTCCAAAAAGATCAGTACCGAAGGGCGACAGGCCACGTCATTTATTGACTTTAGGTCTATACACTCTCAGTAATCCGGCATTCTCGCTAATCTGGATACCCTTTCTGCAAGGAGTGGCTGAATTAGCGAAAATCTATCGTATTTATGCCGGATAACTGAGAGCCGGATTAGCCAGGGTTTGCTGTGTACAGTATACAATCTAACACAATTTCAAAAAACTTGAATGTTATTATGAGGACTTTATAAAAATAACATATTTAAAAGTTCTAAAACTTCTTGGAACTTTAACATGTAAAGCTTTTAATACTTTAGATTTAGGTTATAAATTATAGACAGGATATAAATTAAATTTAAATTTATAGTTTACTTAATAAATCATGAAACACCTGATGCTGAGAAATGTTTATTAAAGTTTACTTTATCAGTTTCTCAACGGATAATTCAAGTAAATCAACCAACACGATGTATTATAGAAAATTCATTTGCTATATTTAGTTTTTTAAATTTTATATATCTTATATATATATAGTGGTGCTTCGTACTTCAAATTTAATTCAATCCAGAAGGTAGTTCGAAGTCCAAATCAATTTTTCCTGTTAGAAATAACGGAGAGATTCCCACGTGCTAAATAATATTCATCTCGATAAACTTAAAACAGAAATTTCACGTAATTTAAAACTAACACAAATAAATGTATTAATAATAAATTTAAAACACGTAAACAATAATTAAAATATGTAAATACCGTGTAATAAAATAAAAACTACATTACTATTCGTAAACCGTCGGCATCAGCATATTAAACATGGCCGCCAGATAAGCCACAGATGTACCGGTACCACTTTCTTGCTTCGCGATAAGTTCATTTTCAACACAGTCGTCGATACTTTCCCTTATTTGTTAAATTTCGTTGTTTTCAAACACTTCTCGGATGCCATGGCTAATAAGTAAAGATTATTTTATTCTTATATAGCTTAAAATAATAGTCAAATACGTATTTTACTATAATTTTAGGACTTATTGCACCACATTTTTTAGGAAAATTTACTTGAACCTTTTTTATTTTTATAAATTTTAATAAATTCCAACTCCAATATGTATATTTCGAGTTTTTTTTTCACTTTTTCAGTAAAGGTTATGTTTGTTAGTTTGAACAGAAAGGTTTTGCGTGTTTTTATGAGTTCACGTTACGTGTGATTTTAATTATAACAGTTGTGAAATTTAAAACATTATTGCTAATTTGATATTGTATTCTTTGTTTAGAAGCTTACACGTATCTTAAGCTTCGAGCACATATTTTTCACTGCCCGCACAATTCAGACTTTGAGGCATTGTTCGAACACCGAAGCAAATTTTTGTCCAATTTAGCTTCGAACTCTGAAGCGTTCGAAGTACGAGGTACAAATATATACATATGCATACATATAAATTGTCTTAAGTATTTACTTTTAATATTTTACAAACTTTGCATTTAAATATTTTTAAAATAATTTTTATATTTTTACATTAATTTATTGTTTTATTTATCGCATATTTGATTGAGTGTTCAGTAATACACCAAGAAACATTCTTTTCAGTATTTTAAAAAATATATTTTTAAAAATAATTACAAGTTTATTTTTTATAGATATCTGGCAGGACAGTCATTGGAGAGTTGCATGAAGACACACGTAGAATTACTTTTGTTTGGAGTTAAATACGAAATACCTAGATTATTAGAGGAATGTAAGTCATTTATCATGAGCAATTTAAACGATAAAAATGTTTGCTATGTATTTGAAACTTTAACATCAAATAATATTCGTGACGGAGATATTCTTCACAATTGCTGGAGAATATTTGACTATTGTTGGGAAAGCATTTTTAAACAACATGAATTTTTAACTTGTGCACCAGTAGTTATTTTAACATATGTATTGAGAGAAATTTATAACAACATGAAAGAAGAAGAACTTTTTAAAGCACTCGTTAATTGGGGTACATATAAAACTATGATGGAATGTGGTACCACAAACACAAAGATCGTTAGGGAAACAATATTAGTATACATGTCTAAAATTAGATTTATGAGTATGACTATGCAAACTTTAGAAAAAGAAATTTTCCCAATGGGGATATTATATGATGAAGAAATTGCAGCTATTAGAAAAGCTTTTCGTATGGGAAGATTAGAAGGATTACCATCTACTATATGTCAAAATTTAAGAAATAGGAAAGTACTTCCTAATTATCGTGTTCTTCTGGAGCATGTAGCCCAAGTTATCAGCTTCGATACAAATGATAAAATAGTAAAAAATACAGACAATTTCATTTGTACATGCACTGTTAAAGGTCAATGTTTCTTTCGGGCATTTACACTTCCCATAGAGAATATGTCGAACGAATCCATGGAAGTTGATTTATATTTATTTATAGACAACAAGGTGTACAAATATAAAACAGAAAAATTTCTAGTTTGTGATTATAATCAAATTTGTATTAAACCACCATTATTCTTACATTACGATGCTATAATTAATGGTGTCGTCACAATAACGAATATATCTACTGATTCTAAAATAGTCCTTAAAAAAGGTACACCACAAATTATTCCCCAAAATTTTTTGTTACATCATGTGTGCTTAAAAGGACGTTATTTTTTAATAGATGAAATACTACTATATTTTTAAAATTTAATTAATTCAATAATACTAAATAGAAAAATGAATGTTTCTATATTAGAAACATCGTCAAAATAAAACGTCGTCAAAATAAGTTATATAACTTTTTAAATTTTATTATAAAATATATATTTACAGCATTTTAATAAATGTTTCTTGTCTAATGGATTTGTCATAAAAAAACACTTCTAATTATTTTATTCAATATATTGTATACTGTTCTATTAAATACATTAATATACGATTGCATTTCATGTAAAGCAATTATTTATAAAATAATCTTAATATAATGTGCTGAACAATAAATATAATTTTCTTGAATTGGACTTGTAACTTATTTTTTCATATTTACCTCAAATTAAGAAAAATTTCTAAATAGAGTTTCAAAATAAAATTATAAAATATTTTCAAACATTAATTACGTTACAAATTCCGATTAAGAATTCAGAAGTCATCATGTATAAAATTATTATTAAAATCTTTATTTTAATAATAATTTATTTTAAAATATTTCCGTTCAAAGTAATTCACTTTCCCGGCTGTTATGTATACATAACAAGGGAAAGCATTGGAATCGTGTTAAATTTGACCCCCAGTTTTTTTCAAATCTTCCTGTTTTGAGACCTCCTGAACTAAAAAAAAAAGTCTTAAAAAATGGAAAAAATATTCCGCGTATGTTTGTGATGGGGTCTATAAGAAACGAAATTTAACATATCTTGTGTATAAGGAGCATTGATGCTATTAAATTTTGGTGGTTAAAGGTCAAAGGGATGGAAAGACGGGTGTTATGTGTCATATCTGGAGAGAGGTCGGACTTAATGAAGATGTTATTCGTTATTAACATTTACAATTTTTTTTATATAAAACTCACCACTACCCTCAAAATTAAGCTTTTCGAATGGCAAATTCGATAAAAACTAAAAATATAAAAAGTTATGAGTAAAAATTTCTTCCAATAGTAGGACTAGTGATATTTATCACTTCTTAGTTATCCGCAATTAACACAGATTAACATCAAAACAGTTCACTTTATCGTATATTTAACAATGAATTTCAGATAGGTAATTTTTCAATCTCTTTTTAGGCTTCGGTGTCTAATGTTATCTACAACACAACGAACTAAAGGTTAGTTTATGTTAATTTGTTATCCAGAATGTTGAATATAGTGAACAATTTATACACATTCTAATAATTCAGTTTTTATATATTTCACTTACTGGCGTGTTTTCTTTGTCTATTTTTGATGGGCAAATGCGACACTTTTTCTATTTCCCACAATTATTAGCTCATTACCTTTCAGAAGGATTTTAACTTCAACAACGTGGTTCGTAACATGACAAAGATGAAAATATTTACAATGATTATAAAAATATTGTTATATTGAGGGTTGAGTAATACATTTATCACTTTAAACTCTGATATTACCTTTATAATAATTAAATAAAATCTAGAAAATAGCTAAATTCGAGACGAAACGATCTAAATTTATATCATTTATCTAATTGCCTAAATCTCAAATCTAGGGGAAAACAAAACAATCTAGATTTAGATGAGAAAAAATAGATTCTGAAGTGACAACCCTGCCCAACGCGTGGTGCAGACTTCAATATTTTGACTTAAAGTAAAATGGCGGTCTATAGTACCCTTCGTTGCCACCAAGAGCGCTGTATCTAAGGTCACAGCCACTCTATGTATGTTCTAGCTCGTTGGCCGATAATTAACATTAAATGTATAGATATTATGTAATTTTGACTAAAAGTAAGCGATTAAATCGCCATCTTATATTAATATTTTAAATTAATTACCTGAGAATTTTCTAATTACTGTATTAAATTAATACAAGATGGAGACTTAATCGCTTACTTTTAGTCAAAATTACATATCTATATATTTAATTAATCACGATATAGCCCAATAATGAATCCAGCGTTATCATTTAAATATTATCTAACTTAAAGTATTAAAAATATTTTAAATTAGATAATTAACAATTTAAATAACTTAAACGTTAAAATAAGTATAGTTACTGTACAGTTTAAGGATTGACTGTTTTATTTTAACTTAAAATTTCAAATAGTTAAATTTTTACAAATTATTAATAGGCCTATAATACAATATATTAGGATTTCATACAAATAGGAACATTTAAAAAACTTTTGTAATAGGTTAAAAATAAGAGAGAATATTAGACGGCCATGTTCGAAGTGATAAGCATCAGTATACACAGTACCACCCTGAAGAATTCAAGTTAGAGTCTAGATTGTATTCTCAGAAATGTTTATAATGGCTTGACCCATATATGTTGGATCACTTTCTTCACTATCTAGTCGCCCCGTAACGGCATGAATTATAATGGATAAGAATCCATAATGAGTACAAAAACAGACACTGTTAGTGCCCCACAGGGCGGAAAAAACTTAAAAGGAAGGTCAACTATTAGAAAAATATTAGTTTATTTTAAATGTTATTTCTGTTACACCTGCTAATGAAACTAAAATTTACTTATTTATTACTAAAGGAGAAGATTTTTCATCTTTGTCTATTTCTAACCTGGGCACACTTAAAAGGACTTTTTCCGTATCCATTGTGAGTTCGACCAGCTCATAATGGAAACGACTGGGTAGTGAAGAACGGAGCCAAATAAATCTAAAACGGGTCACTCAGAAAAAATTCTAGTGTTACCTTCACCAGTCAGTGATGTTATAGCTGCAGAATTGATACGTTGTTCGGCTTCACCTGTCAGTGATGCTATAACTGCAGGATTGATACGTTGTTCGGCTTCACCAGTCAGTGATGTTATAGCTGCAGAATTGATACGTTGTTCGGCTTCACCTGTCAGTGATGCTATAACTGTAGGATTGATACGTTGTTCGGCTTCACCAGTCAGTGATGTTATAGCTGCAGAATTGATACGTTGTTCGGCTTCACCTGTCAGTGATGCTATAACTGCAGGATTGATACGTTGTTCGGCTTCACCAGTCAGTGATGTTATAGCTGCAGAATTGATACGTTGTTCGGCTTCACCTGTCAGTGATGCTATAACTGCAGGATTGATACGTTGTTCGGCTTCACCAGTCAGTGATGTTATAGCTGCAGAATTGATACGTTGTTCGGCTTCACCTGTCAGTGATGCTATAGCTGCAGGATTGATACGTTGTTCGGCTTCACCAGTCAGTGATGTTATAGCTGCAGAATTGATACGTTGTTCGGCTTCACCTGTCAGTGATGCTATAACTGTAGGATTGATACGTTGTTCGGCTTCACCAGTCAGTGATGTTATAGCTGCAGAATTGATACGTTGTTCGGCTTCACCTGTCAGTGATGCTATAACTGCAGGATTGATACGTTGTTCGGCTTCACCAGTCAGTGATGTTATAGCTGCAGAATTGATACGTTGTTCGGCTTCACCTGTCAGTGATGCTATAGCTGCAGGAGTTAAACGTTGTTCTTCTTCACTTGTTGCTGCAGCCCTAAGTTCGGGATCGACACGTGCATCAAAATTCTTTAAGTTATTTAAATAATCATTCTTGTATAATCGTTCTTGATCGTTTTCGTGACAAACTGAAAATATACTTAAAATGTATTATAATCTTATTCCGAAAAATATTTATTTGCAAATTTTTTTTAATTTGAAACTTAAAACAAGTAAATTTTTAACTGCTTCTATATAAAGTATAATTTTCATATGGCAATAATCAATATCAATCAAAAATATTATTTTAAGAATACATGAATGCTAAGTACATGGCCTAATATTTTTCAACAAAGAGAAAAAAGTAATTAATGATATGACAGAGATAAGTTATTTGAAATATACTGAAAATATTTGGTAAATGGTATGTGAATTTGGATAAAAACAAAGTGTTTTTAAAAATAAACTACAATTTTTTGTTACAGACAATGTGTTCTGTTTATCAATTCTTTTATATTTTATTACTAGCAGGTAGGCCCGGCGTTGCTCGGGCAAAAGTAACGATAGCGAAGATTAAGATTATTACATTATAGTCACAAAAAAGAGAGTAATTTCATCAACGAACTAAGTTTTTCTAAAGAAAGGTCGAATTTGAAAATCGAATGTTCTAATATTGTTCGATTTTCACGTCTTGTTCTGATTATATCGTTCAATTTTCATCGAATGTTTTAAAGAAGAAAGGTCGAGAAAAACCGAACTAATCTGTTTAAATTTGAAAATCGAATGTGTTCTAACATATTACTTTTTTTCTTTTTTCTTTTTTTTTCCAGCGCCCGTAAATCTTGCACGTCGCTTTCTCTTGTTCTCCATTGTTACTTAACACTTTGGTACTTAAATCTGGTACCCTAACTGTGCACCAAATTTCAACTTTCAACTCCTAACCGTTTTAGCGAATATTAAGATTATTACGTTAGTCCTTATTAATTGCCTTACCCGTTTTCACAGAATGCAAGAATTGAGTCCTCCCTGTTTCCAGACTAATTACAGAATTTTTAGATAGGTCTAAAAATATGTTCGATTTCCCGCAAAAACGAAAAAAAACTGCATCTGCGTCTTGCACGTCGCTTTCTCTTAACACTTCCATTGTTACGTAAAACTTCCATCGTTGATGGAAGTGTTAAGACTTAATCCTGTCCCTCTCCCCCGTGGGGAGGAATTTCGAAAAATCCCTTATTAGTGTGCGTTCTCTTGACGTACCCTAACTGCGTACCAAATTTCAACTTTCAACTCCTAACCGTTTAGGCACGTCTCGATAATGTATATAGAATCTTTAATCCTGTCCCTCTCCCCCGTGGAAAAGAATTTCGAAAAATCCCTTCTTAGTGTGCGTTTCCGTGATGTACCCTAACTGTGTACCAAATTTCAACTTTCAACTCCTAACCGTTTGGGCTCTGCGCTGATTATTATTATTATTATTATTATTATCATCAACTCGTCTCGATTATATATATAGACTAGCGAGTGGGCCCGGTGTTGCTCGGGCAAAATTAACGATAGTGAAGATTAAGATTATTACATTATAGTCAACCTTACCCGTTTTCACAGAATGCAAGAATTCCCCTGTTTACAGACTAATTCCAATTCCCCTGTTTCCAGACTAATTAGAGAATTTTTAGATGAATCTAAAAATATGTTCGATTTCCCGCAAAAATGAAAAAAACTGCATCTGCGTCTTGCACGTCGCTTTCTCTTAATAATTCCATTGTTACGTAACACTTCCATTGTTGACAATTCCATAGTTACGTAACACTTTTATTGTTGACAATTTCATTGTTACGTAACACTTTCATTGTTGACACTTCCTATGTTACTTAACACTTTCATTGTTACGTAACACTTCCATTGTTAACACTTCCATTATTACTTCATACTTCCATTGTTGCTTCACACTTCCATTGTTACTTAACACTTCCATTGTTGATGGAAGTGTTAAGACTTAATTTTGTCCCTCTCCCCCGTGGGGAAGAATTTCGAAAAATCCCTTATTAGTGTGCGTTTTCGTGATGTACCCTAACTGCGTACCAAATTTCAACTTTCAACTCCTAACCGTTTAGGCGCGTCTCGATAATGTATATAGAATCTTTAATCCTGTCCCTCTCCCCCGTGGAAAAGAATTTCGAAAAATCCCTTCTTAGTGTGCGTTTTCGTGATGTACCCTAACTGTGTACCAAATTTTAACTTTTAACTCCTAACCGTTTGGGCTCTGCGCTGATTATTATTATTATTATTATGTTGGGTTAAGTGAGATATACTCGGTTAACACCGGTGGCTGTGTACTATGCCGGACCAAAGTCAAGGCATAGTAACCAAAACAGAAATTAAAGAAGTGTATCAGTGTGTGTGTCTGTATTCAGGAATTTTCTCACAATATGACATGTATTCAATATAGTGGCCTTCTGTAGTGTGATGTATGTGTTTCTATTCAATTCTAATGTGCCCAGGCTTTTGTGTAGTGTGTGTGGTATGACACCTATAGAGGAGAGAACAACAGGTACAATAAGCACCCTATCCATCCTCCACAGATGCCTTATTTCCTGGGCGAGTTCTGTGTACTTGCTAATTTTTTCAGTGCATGCGTTTTGTATATTGTGAGTGTTTGGAATGGATATGTCTATAATGTATGTGATTTTATTGTGTTTGTCAATGAGTGTGATGTCTGGTCTGTTGTGGTAAATTGTTTTATCTGTGATTATGGCTCTGTCGTAGTACATTTTGTGCGTGTTGTTTTCCAATACTGTCTGTGGAATGTATTTGTAGTATGGTTCGTGGATGTCTACTAATTTGTGTTTCTTTGCAAGCTCTTGGTGTATTATATTTGCTACTTGATTATGTCTGTGTAAATAATCTGTCTGTGCCAAGAGCTTGCAACCAGAGGTGATGTGTTGTATAGTTTCTGGCATGATGTGACATTTTCTGCATGTGTCATTTGTGAGTGTTGCATCTTTGAGTATGTGTTTTCTGTAGTTTTTAGTATTTATGACCTGATCCTGTATGGCAATCATGAATCCTTCCGTCTCCCCAAAGAGGCATCCCCGAGCTAACCAGCTGTTTGACGCAGTTTTGTCAACAAAATCCTGGGCCAGATCATAAGGATGCCTGCCATGGAGTGCCTTTCGAGCCCACGATTGCTTAATGGTGTCTATGCTTTTTATATGTTGTGTTGTGTCCATATGATGTGAGTGTAAGTTTAATGGTGTGTTATTCGAGTCTGCTAGAGTTACTGCTTTATGTAATTGTGATGTTTCTTGTTTTTTGTAGAAAAACTCTCGCAGTGACTGTATTTGTTTGTAGTGAAGGTTAACTATGTCAATCAGGCCACGTCCGCCATCTTTACGTGAAAGGGTTAATCTTTCTGTGGCAGATTTAGGATGATGTTGTTTATGCTTAGTAAGTGTTGTTCTTGTTTTCCTTTGGAGTTGCTCAAGATCTGTGTGAGTCCAATGTATAACTCCAAAAGAATATGTGAGTACTGGGATGACATATGTGTTTATTGCTTTAACTGTGTGTTTTGCATTTAACTGTGTTCTGAGAATAGCATTTAGCCTACTTTGGTATTCTTTAATTAATCTTTGCTTTATTTGTGTATGTTCTGTTAGTTTGGCCTGTTGGAATCCTAAATACTTGTAGAACTCGCCCTCTTCCATGGATTCAATAATGTCTCCATTTCCAAGTGCAAAATCTTCTTTCTTCAGGATTCCTTTTTCTATGTGAACTGTTTTGCATTTATCTAGGCCAAATTCCATTTGTATGTCCTTGGTGTATGAATGTGTGATTTGTAGGAGTTGATGAAGTTGTTTTTGTGTGGATGCATAAAGTTTTATGTCATCCATGTACATGAGATGTGACAGTGTAAACTGTGTTGTTTTTTCGTGTCTGATATTGTAACCATATTGCGTGTTGTTTAACATGTTGGATAATGGATTCAGGGCTAAGCAGAACCAGAGAGGACTCAAGGAATCTCCTTGAAAAATTCCTCGCCTAATAAAAATTTGGTTTGTTTGTATGGAAGTGTTACTAACCCTCAGATGTAGTGTTGTTCTCCAGTGCTGCATAGTGTTTTGAAAGAATGCAATGAGTGATGAATGTATTTTGTACATGTGTAGAATATGTAGCAGCCAACTGTGTGGAACACTGTCGAATGCTTTTCTGTAGTCTATATATGCCATGTGTATGTTTCTGTGTTGTTTGTGTGCTTGCCGTAGAATGACTGAATCTATGAGTAACTGTTCTTTGCATCCCCTGTGGTTTCTACGACAACCTTTTTGTTGTTCTGTTAGAATGTCGTGTTCTTCAACATGTTTGTATATTTTGTTTGCAATACAGGATGTCAATAATTTGTAGAGTGTTGGAAGACATGTAATTGGTCTGTATTGTGTGGGGTCTGTGGTATTGTTGTTTTTAGGTTTCATGTAGGTGATGCCCTGGGTAAGAAAATTTGGCATGTCTTGTGGATTGATGATGATGTGTGTTAGATGTTTAACTAGTTCCTGGTGCAGTGATGTAAACTTTTTGTACCAGAAATTGTGAATGTTGTCTACACCAGGTGTCTTCCAGTTGTGTGTTCTGTTAACAGTGTATTGGAAATCATGTATGTTTATTTCAACACAGGGCATAGTTGGTATGTTGTGCAAGTTTCTGTTCTCCTCCTCGATCCAGCCTGCATCAGCATTATGCGTGACAGCACTGGACCAAAGAGATGACCAATATGTTGTGAGTTCTTCTTCTGTTGGTGTGCCACTGTGCTGTGTATCAGTGTTTGCTTTGTTATTAATTTGTCTGTAAAAGAGTTTTTCATTGTTTGTAAATAATTTATTTTGTTGTTTTCGTAATGTACATGTTTTGTAACGTTTGAGTCTATGTGCTTTGGCAGCAAGTTTTTGTTTTAGTGTATCAATGTATTCTGTAATGTGTGTGTTGTGATGTTCATGTTTTGTATGCGTTTTTATTTTCTTAAAAATGTTTTTGAGCTGTTTCCTTAATTTGGGTGTTATGTTGCTTTTAGTGTATTGTGTCAGCCTGCCTAATTGCTGTCTAATGTCATTTATTTGTATTTCTATTCTTCTCTGCCAGGCAGGCTTGTGATAGTATTGTGTTTTCTGTGTATTTGTCTGTGACTGTATTTTCAGTCCATGGTGTGTCACTACTGTGACTGCCCCAGCATAAACTAATGTATGAATGTCTGCGAGTGTAGAAATTGAATTAATGTAGTGTGGTATTAAGTGAGTGTTTACATAATTTAGTGTTTTTCCTACTTCCTTTGACGTGTTGATTTTTGGTATTCGTGGTCGTTGTGTGGGATCTGTGCCTGTATATTTAGTGAGTGTTTCCTGAAATATAAGTGAGAGCGTATTAACTAAATCCATGTCTATGTTATCAGTGATGGACGAGGAAGTGTCTGTAGTATCATTAGTGGTAATTGTTGTATGTGTGTTATTATCAATGCTTGTTGCTGGATTATCCTGACAGGTTACATGATCTTCATTAATGTTAGATGTTTCTGTCTGTTGATGTATTTGATCAGCCACCTGTTGTTTGATAAGTTCAAGTGTTGTTTGTGGAATAAGGTTGTTGTGTATAATTGTTCTTTTTTGATCAACAACCCTTTGTTCAGTGACAGTGAGGTGAGGATATTGTTGTGTGAATTTATGGTGTAGTTGTTGTCTGTATGCTGTCATGTTTGTTTCGAGTTTTGTGATCGTGTAATAAGTACGGATGATAAACTCGTTCATTTCTACTGTCCATTTCATCCGTTGGCGTGGTTTTCCAGCCTTTGTGGTCTGTGGATGCATTGCCACAGAAACACCAAGGCTGGGTTGGTTTCTCACATCTGTTGAGGGCATTGCAGTAGCCATGCTTGGGCCGGTGCTGCTTTCGCCACCGGTAACCAGGGGAGACTGTGGCCTATTTTTCGAACGTGAGCCTCTGCCTAACCCACGAACGCGGACCTTGTTAACCCGGGCGACGTCCGAGCCGGTATCACACTTTGATCTAGTTATTACCATAATAAATATCTCCACAGAATGTGGGTGTGGTCACTCTTAGCTTCATTTTTCCCCATAGGCCTTACTGGCATGGGTGTCCCTACCAGGAGCTTGTGCTCCAGCCTGCATTGCCCTATGGATCAGTAAAATTACTGGGCTCTCCCACCACGCCCAGGTGGTGACCACGGGAGAGTTATTATTATTATTATTATTATTATTATTATTATTATCATCAACTCGTCTCGATTATATATATAGATTAGCTATGTAAATAATAATGCAAAATGTTTTTTATTAGATTATATGGTAAAATATTTTTTATATTAGTTTTAATATTTCGTTAAATAACGACTTAAGTAAAGCTTTGTTATATTATTATATAATAAAATTATATTAACTTAAACTATAAAGTTTTATATAGTTTACAATTATTATCAATTAACTTCAACAGAAAAAATTCAAAATTTAAACTAGTCTCAATGTAGATTTATGCCTAATTTCTAAGTGGATTTTATAATAATTTATGAAAATCAAATATATATATATTATCTATATGATTTAGCATATACCAGTACATACTTTGTTGTTGAAAGCAATTCAAAAATATGATAATTGATGTTAGGAAAAATATCTTCATTTTCAACTTTGATATTTAAATCTATAAGCAAAATATTTCATAAATAATGTGTAAATTATTTTAAATTCTTGATATTACTTTTAAAATTATTAAGTTTTAAAAAAATGTATTATAATTACGGTAACCACTGTCCTTGATTTATAAGATGATAATCCTTTATTTCACTTCTGTGTCCTTTAGATTAATTAATTTTTCTCTAAAATGGCCATTTCATCCTTTATTTTGAATTGAAATATTAAATTGAATATTGGTGGCTTGTGCGGGCGCCAATATTCAATTTAATATTTCAATTCAAAATAAAGGACGAAATGGCCATTTTAGAAAATAAATAAATAAATAAATGTAGAGGACACAACAGTGAAATAAAGGACTGTCGTCTTAACCTAAATAATGCCTCCCTGAATCTAATGTCTCCATTGAACAAGTATTTTCATTAGTGAACAATATGTGGGCCAGTGAAAAAAAAAAACCCAAAAAATCGAAACATTAAAAGCATTTATGTCAAGTTACTTTGATATGAATTGTATACAATTTTATGAATTTTTAAAGCATAAATCTGATTTATTAATTAAAAAAATTCATTCTCGTGAAGTATCAAAATTTTTTAAAATAATAATGTTTGTTTAAATGCTATGTATACGCGACCCGCTTCTTTAATTATAAAATAATTTCTGATTTATCCCTTTATTTTTTCCAAAACATTATGGTCACCGTAATTGTAATAAAAATTTTCATTAAAATATACATTATACAATAAATCCTCGTTAGTTCGAAATTCAAGGGACGAAATATTATAATTGCGACTTCGAATTATCCGAAATTTACATGTTTCTGTACAATATGACAAATGTCTTGTAATTAATGTGATTTATTAAGCAAACGGAATACAACTACATATAGAGAATGCTATTTTCATTCATTGATAATTAATAATAATATAAATAAACTGCAGGTAAACAACACCAGTCGGTGAGAACCTCACAGGTTGCCATATCGGTTTTATAAAAAGTAAAGCAGAATTCCTCGAAATGTAGCCCAAACTATTTTTAAAGTATCCTAAAAAGTAGTAAATGTCCCAAATGTAGTAGCCAAGAGCCTAGAAGTATCTCAATCTGCTACTTGTAGCCAATCTCGCAATTCGGAAAAGTAGCCGTATTTTATGAGATAAAAGAAAAAAAGGATAGTTCATGTGTAAGGTAACACACGAAAATGTGCTACTGTAGAAGCAAAGCCATATTGACGACATTAGAGTTGTTCTTGCTCTATTGTTCTCTTATAGCATGGAGATACTGTACTTTGATCTAAACCAGTATTCCGTAACCGGTGTGCCGTCACAAAATAAAAGGTGTGACGTGAACTTTTACATAATCTATTAATTGTCAAGTTTTATTTATATATTTTTATCACACTTGATGTGTTTCTTATGCTTGTATTTCATTCTATGCCACAGCACTGATGAAATAAGATGATGATTGTTTATTCTTTATCACAAGCCAAGCATTTTTATGTATTCTAAGAAATTAAATGTAAAATAAATTTGCTCACAAATGTTGATGTCTGTTTTAAGAAGAAGAATGATGATGATGATAATAATAGATTATTTGTAATATTACAAATTTTAATAATACAACAATTAAACTAAAAAGTAAGGCGATCACAAGAACAGATGACTTCAACGTCCGTTACACACATGTCCAGTCTAAAAAGTGGTGACCTTTCTCTCCTCTCTCCCCTGTCCAAGCTCTTCCTTCCCCTTCGTGACCCCTCAGTTCTCCGAATTCTCGACCATCGCAGATGTGGAGTTAATAGGAAGGGGCGCTAATGAATAGCAGATTTTAAACTCTGCTTACATTAGTGGCATTGTAATTCTATTAATAGTATCATATCATACGTTTTTGAGGGGAATAACATTTTGGTGTGCCGTGTTGAGTCGTGTCGAGTCATAGATGTGCCGCAAGTAGGAAAAGGTTGCGGAACACTGATCTAAACGAACGAGTTAATTATTTCTGTAATGTTCATTATAAAAATAATTATCTAATAAAATTATGTATTTAAACGAAAGTCTATAAATGTTAATCATCTGGAAAATTAATGTAAAAGATAAGAAAAAGTCTATGATCAGTTTTAAAGACAAATTAGAGAGGTCGCGGCCGACGTTTTTATCGCGAAAATGTCGGCCGCAACCTCTCTATTGCCAATCATCGAATAAGCAGTGGAGTCTTTTTGGCCTAGCCGTTTCATTTTTCAAATTTTACCTTCACAAGCTTCTATCAATGACAAATTTTATGTTAATTTAGATTATAAGATTGAAAATCTGAAAATATTAATCAGAGATGTCATAACAACAATTAATGTATGCTAATAGTAAATTTTATTTATATATGAATGTTAGGACTCTGAAAACGTGAGAAAATGAGAAAAAGAAAGTTTGTTTAAATCGAAAAGCACTGAAAAATATTTTTTATCGATGTCACATGTCAGTGTGCTCTGAAGTTTTATTTATTTATTTTTAATATATTCAATAGACACATAATTCAATAACGCTATATCAGCGAATTCTTAAATACAACCAGAGCAGGATTTAAGATATAAGTTTTAATCTAACATATAAAAATATGTAATCAAACAAAATAATTAATTTTTAATTTTATTACCTGTATTAGTTCTCTAACTTTGGGTACAGTTTAATGTGTTGTTTCGATAAGTTATGGAATAAGAACTAATATGCGTATAACGAAATTTTTCTATATTTAATTTTTGGTCTTTGTTATCAAACTGTGATCCTCGTACGAAAAAATATTGCCCTGCCTAGTCTATACCGCATTTTTGTGGGTAATTATTATATATGAAGAGACTCCATCTGTATATTTGTGAACCAATTTCGACTAACTACAGACTTGCTTAAATTGAACCACGTGGTATTACATACAATGGTTTAAAGTAATATTTTATAAGTTAAAAATTCATATTTTAGTATATAAAATAACTTAAGTAGATTATAATTCTTAACATATTACTATACTATTTCAAAAATTTAAATACAATTTAATATAATTGTTAACTAAAAATATATGAATACATTATTTACTTACAATACCTTCTACTAGACTTATGTAAATCACGGGACAGAATTTCGCATTTATATTTATCAGTTCCAACTAATAATTTTACTGATCGTTTATATCCAGATTATCATAAATTTTATTGCATGTCTATAAACTAACTTTTATATAAAAGTTATAAAATGATATAAGTTTTATATTTGTTTTATGTTTATATTATTTTCATATAAATAAAGTATAATACTTTTTCATATTATATTATCGGTATTTATATTAAAAATTAAAAAGAATTTTGCTCGTATATTTTTAATCTATCATCGATTTATATTACTTAATAAACAAGTTAATAGTTACTTGATTATATATTTGCAGAGTTTATATACAGTATACTTATATGCATTATACACGTAGAATATACATAAATAAAAAATAATCATATAAATTGATTCATATATCAACTTATATGCGTGTGCATGCGTGTTTGTATGCATATATTTAGTTCTGAAAATATATATGCATATATTTTCAGAAGTGACTTGCAAACATGCTAATTGTTTCGAAAATAAGTGGTGTTTTATAAGAAAATTCGTTGCGATTTAATTAAGAAATTCGTATGACTTCTGAATGTTTCAAGGATACTTTGGAACTAGACTAGACTCCAGAAATCTAGGACCCCCAGTATGGAAAACACTAATCTATGGTAACATTTAAAATCATTTAAAAATATTATCAGTTAAATAACCTTAAGCAAATTTTAAACAAATTAATTTTGATTATAACTAAAAGATTGCATTATAACTTTTTCGGAAAATGTCTTCTGTTACAATGAAATCGTTAATTAACAATTCATTTTTTAAAAATTTATTTAATGTGATATATAAGAATAACTACAAAATGACATACTAAGCAGATTCTACGGCAATAACGATGAGTCCATTTGAACAAACTGACCATTTATATGTTAAAAAATAATGTATAAAACTATTATTAGTGATATAAAAATGAACATGTTGAAAGTTTTTGATGAATTGGGTAATATATCATCATTTATTATTATCGAAAGAGAATTATTTTGGGTTTATTAAAAAAGGCATAAATTTTATTAGACAGTAATCCAACTGCGGAATCGTTACGTCGAAAATAATATTCGTAAATATAGCAATAATTATTAATTATATTAAGAGAAAGTTTTTTATGGTTAAATATAAAAAATTATAACTTTTTTATAACAAATTTGTAACCTGTATAAAAAAAGTACTCCGATAAGTTCTTAAGATACCGAATGACACTCCATGAGATCCTTTCTTATGGCTATTTTAGGAACTTCCTGCCAGACTCCGGATATACGTCATCTGAATGCCACAACTTTCAAATTTGATTATTTTTGTTATTTTGTCGATCTTCATGTTTGAAAATAAATACATCTATTGTTATTACTATTTTTAAACATATTATGTTTAATAGATGTAACAATAGATGTATCGATCTGATTTTAAAAAATCAGATCGATACAAATTAGGCTATATGGAAATAATGAAACTTTCTTCAGCAGTTTGACATTTTATTGTAGTCACTATGCCTCATTCTGTAAGAAGTATATACGGTAGGAGATACAATGTGCTTTAGTAATTAATATAACGCAATTACTATATTAAGTGCACTCTTCCTTATCTTTTTTAAGAATGAAGAATTAGACACATATTTTTCCCATAGAAAGTTGTGGTTCACCATTAATTATTTTAAATTATACTTAAACTAATATTTGCAAATATCCTTAGTCAAGGGGAAAATTAACATTCAATTTTACTTTTCTGGGATGAGACCGAATGAAGTGAAACACAATTAAAAATTCTGAATTACAGCTTATGATTTCTAAAATCAATTTGAAATAGAACTTAAAAAGGTTGTTTTGCTAGTTCATTGTTTATTTAATTAATTTTTGTGGCACATATGGGTTTTTTTATTTAAATATAAAAATATAAGAATTTTTAGGAATGCTTTATGGCTAGCAGAGATAGCGAGTATGAGAGAAAATACATTAATGGAGGTGAAAAATTGTAAAAAACGAAGCGAGATGATTACATTAAACGGCAAACAAAAAGTATTATGTAATATGTCACTGAAATTCGGTCATACAAGACAACCAAACGAAGTTGAAGAAACTTATTTATATATCACGGTCCTTTGGAAGAAGGAAAAAAACAATTCAATAAATATGTTAAAGAAGAACACATTCGAAAAATTTAAACAGATGAAATTAAAAATAACAGAATTTTCTACGAACGATTGTATAAACCATGCTGAAGAAGACAAAAATTTCAACATCGAAGATACTGGTACTGTACGTGGCCAACTGGAAAAATAATCAAACAGTAAGTTCAGTGGCGTAGCGTAGTGGGCGGCAGGGGCGGCAGGGGCGGCCTGCCCCGGGCGGCACTTTTAGGAAGCGGCATTTTTTTTACAATAAATAATAATAATATCTTGTAAAAATTTGAACCATTTCATTTCATATTTTTGTCGCACCTACGATTCGGACCGATTGAAATGAGCACGGAATTTTTCATTACTTATTCTGTGACGAAACTGGGAATCTCCTTTCTTTAAATGAATGTATAATAATGACATTTTGCTCATTGTAGCGACTGACAACACCGTTTGTACTGACTTGTAGGGATTCCCCGTATTTTATTTAAGTGGGGGCGTAATTTTAAGGGGGCGGAGGAAAATTTCGCCGCCGGGCGGTTGACACCCACGCTACGCCACTGAGTAAGTTTAATAGTTCAATTATCCTGTATAAGTCGACCATTTTAAGAAACGTTTCTCTGTATCAAAAAATTCCCAGTTCTATACAGCTCACTAGATAGAAACTACTCTGTAATAAAATGTATTTAATATACCGGTACCTGTGTAGCCTACCTTAGTACTTATATTTTATACAAGTAGAAGCATAATGGCATTTCAATACAACGTTTATTTGTACAAATTTTATTTGAATATCAACTTGAACATTTTACAAGTATAACTTGTAAGTTAAACTTGTTAACAGTTAGCAATCTCGAAAAGTACAAAAAAAGTGCGCCTTATATACAGTAGTAGCCAATCTAACTTGTAAGTAAAAACTTGTGAAAATTTAGTAGCCTTCCAGCAGATAAAAAAGACACGAAATATCAATGAGAAGGCAATACGTACAAAAATGGTAATTGCGAGTTGGATTTATGCAATAATTAACGATTATTTCGGCATAAGATTTTCAGTCGAAGATTTCAGTCGTTGGGTCTTAAATTTCAAATGAAATTTAACTATAAAGTTAGAAACCGACAGTAAGCCAAACTCTTGCGTTTGAAATAATACTTCGCGCACCAATTGAAATCAATCAGAGTTTACAAAATGTGACATTTTACACAACGGCTGTAGGACAAAAACATTTGTTATCAATCAGATGTAAGAATATTACACCTTGTCCGTGTTTTTCATGATTTCAATATATAAACTGCGAAAACATTAAAGTTATTCATGAAATTTTAATTAAATTAAGAGATTATATTTTTAAGAAATTGCTGCCGTAAACATTTTAAATAACGCCAATGAAATTGCAACTCTATTGTTTCAAAGAAGAAAAACAAACATCATGTTTAAATTTGAATTTAAATATCCGATTGACGTAGAACAGAATCGTTTCTTTAAACATTGTTCGAAACATCGAATTCCGTTATTCTGCTTTCGTTCGAAAGAAGAACATCATCATCATGAACGATCGTCGGGAAACGGAAAAGAGAAAACGCGATCTCACTCCCTCCATGTTAAAGAAAGATTCCTCTCGAGTGAAGAGACTGACTCCCGCGGATCGAAAACTGCTTCGGAATATAAACGACGTTGTTAACGCCGTCAGCAGAAAAATAAGAAACGACATTCTTAGAAAACGTATAGGAAGCAAGAGAACTGGAAAACACGGAACATCTAGGAAGCGATCGAAGGCAAGAAAGGTCGGAAGAAGACGATCAAAATCAAAAAGGATGAGAGGGAGTAAGGAAAGAGGAAGATCTAAGAGGAGAAAGGGACGAAGCGGAAGATTTCGAAGAAGGGGTAGTCGCGGCAGAAAGAAAATACATAGCCTAACAGAGAGAAAGTATGGCGATCGGTCAAAAAATAGTCTCCAAGATTTTTACATTTTTGAACTTATGATATATTGAAACGTCGAGAGATGCAAAAAAATTCGGGGGTAATTTTTGCATATATGGATATTAGTGTGTGTATTTGTGGTAGGATTTTATTCAGCCTCTTTGAAGCTTAATAACTCCTGTGCTTTTTGTCGAAAAGTTCTGAAATTTTGCACGGAGGTTTATTTATTAGGCGATTGATGCTACTAAATTTTGATGGTTAAAGGTCGAGGAGTGGGGAGATAATGGGGGTTGTGTGCATCTCTAATAGGGTCAGACTTATGGAAGAGTTTACTCGTTATTAGCATTTACAAATTATATATATATATATATATATATATATATATATATATATAACACATTCTTAGTATCGAAATTAAGATTTTTGCCATTTTATAATAGTTAAAAATATAAAAGTTTTTTAAAAAGCTTTCTTAAGTGCCCACAGGATGGAAAAAGCTTAAAAAAGGTAAAATTGTGAATAATCATATAAGTTTACTAGTTCCTCGCCTTGACAAATCAATTATTGCCGTGAGTGATTCATACATCAAAATTTCAGTAAAAACTATTCTTTATGAATTTATAACGGTAGATTCGGGAATGAATTTCGGGTTATTGAATACTATATGTAATGATTCTCGAACTCAAAGTTTTTGCCCGACTAGCTAAAAATTTTTGGAAATACAGTGCCGGTTTACCTTCCTTTATGGGCATAATTTTTGATAATTTTGTCTATTTTTCTATTTTAATCTTTTCGGACAGAAAAGCCTGTTTTTACCTTACAGCATCAAATATAATATTGATTTTGACAGTCGGATAGCCGAGTGGTCAGCGTGGCAGCCTATCGGAGGACCCGGGATCGAATCCGAACGGGTGGAAAAATCCCCAGGAATTTTTTGGGGATGATCCGTCCGTATACGTCTTGCCCCATCCATCACCACCCGGCCGCCCCATTACGGGCCTGGTCGAACCCATAATGGGTTTGCTAAAAGATGTCCTCTTAGTGCCCACTGGGCGGAAAGAGTTTAAAAAAAAAAATAAATAAAAAAAATAAATAGTGCCCAGAGCGGAAATAGTTTAGAGATATATATTAATTTTAATAAATACTGCCGATTTTGATATATAGTATTTATTAATTATACTAATAATTTTTGAAAAATTTTCATACTTTAAATAGTCTAATCAAGTTATCGTGGTAAAAATGTAAACGAATAATGACGTGTAAGTAGTCGTTAAACTCTCCAAGATGGCATCCAAAAAGCAAGATTCAAACGATGGCTCCATAAATAAATCCTCTGTGAGTTGCTAATTATTGTTAAATAAACATTTAAACTACATATATTTATTTTAAAGTGGCGTATAGAATATAATTTCGTTAATTTTGTTTAATAATTAACTATAATTTATTTATTTCGTTTCATCTAAGCATTTCACCCGGCTTACAATAAACATATTTTTTGTATTTAGCCACGTCAAATTGTTTCATTTCCGATCTACGATCACAAATACGCATCAAGCATATTTAAAGTAGAGTTATTAACTTATTTTTGTTTACAAGAATACTGAAAATAGGGAAAATATAATAACTTGTTCGTCCCAGAAATAAAGACAAGAAATCAAGTGCTTTTTCCATGGTGTGCCTGCAAGACTATCATTTGTAAAACCCATAAAAGAGGTGCTAAATGACAACAAAATGTTGGAAGTGAGTGATGAAAGTAACACAGATTCTGGTATGGCTGCAATGAACTAAATTAATGCATTAAATATAGTTTATCATCAAATACACAAAAATATTTATTCTTAAAACTAATATCTGTGTTCAATGCTCTGCATTTTCACAGTGTTTTAATATTTATTTGTCCTTTTGTAATTATTGAATTCTTATGCTAAATATTGTCATATATGTAAAGAATTATTCAGTAGAAATGAATAGTTCCGAAAAGTAAGCTGAGATAAGTACGAGTATTTCATTTACATTCTTTGGGGTCGCTGTATACCCGACGTTCTTGGTTAAGTAAAAAGTTTTTACGTGAATACTTAAGAGTTTAAATATACATCTGATCGTTAACCCGAAAAATTATTTTTAGGTCTGTGAAATATGATTTTCCCCACTTGTGAAGATATTTTATAGACCAATCGTTTATTTTTGTATTCGTGATATGTTTTGGTTATAATAAAACATTTATCTGTATGTATAAAAGTCAAAATATGCATGTATTCTTAGCATTTTAACTTGCTTAAATGAATTGTATAAATCATTTAGATTATTTTTCATATACTTCTTGATACTTGTAGGTCAATTAACAGTTTAATTATAATAGAAAAAGAGGTTTTTAAAAATATATTTTGAAATGGTTTTCAAAAGTTAGTTAATCTAACTTTTTAAATAAATTATAATTTTAAAAAAATAGTTTTGTAATGAAATATGCCTACTACAATTAAAATAATGATGTGTTCACATTGCTGTATTTTATTCACAAAATAGTTCAGTGCATCTCAGAAATGAAATCTAGAAAATTTTAAA
Organism: Centruroides vittatus; assembly: GCF_030686945.1. Lineage (NCBI taxonomy): Eukaryota > Metazoa > Arthropoda > Arachnida > Scorpiones > Buthidae > Centruroides > Centruroides vittatus. The sequence continues at coordinate 595,567 of NW_027122708.1, read as the reverse complement.
TCATCTGTTTATAAACTGCTTTAAAATTTTAAAAAATTTACATTAAAAATTACATTTGTCAGCCCTTACCAATTTTTTTTTCGTTGGAAGGACTTTGTGTACTACATTAGGAAACATTGATCTACTATTTCGTATTTGTGAAGTACTTTTTATATAATGTTCATGTAAAGGATTTTTTTACAAAGATTCAGTTCTTTAGAACTCCTTCTAACTTCTAAAAATTACTTTTCTCTGTGTTTCGTCAATTTTACATAGTTAATATTAAATTTTGTCATAAAAAAAATTTATAAAAGTTTATACTATTAATTTACTAGAAAATAGTAAAAATATGTTCTTTCTACTATCATATATTTATTCACTTTATAGTAGTACAAAAAAATAGGTTAGATTTTTCTCATAGGACATTCATTCTATAGATACTAGTACATTGTGTATTATTTTATTTCAAGTGTTTACATAAATACTATTACAGTATTATAGTTTTTGTATATTTTTAAATAATGATAACTTTCATATTGATGGAAAAAGTCAAAGTCCTAATTAATACAAAATAAATAAAGTTTTAAGATAATAAATAAATATTATTATTCAGTGATAATGAGAATGTAGCTTCTAATGCAGATTCAAAATCATTGAACAAAAATTATTAATGATTAAGAAGTATTTAAGACCAATAAAAAGGTATATTGATTTGAATGGAAATTATATTGAATAATTATTTTTTATTCATGTTTCGAACATTCTATATTAAAAGAATAAAAGCAAATGTATATATATATTTTACAGAAACAGAAGACAGATGATAAACCAGTTAAAGTAGACAAATGGGATAACTCAGCTGTAAAAAATGCATTGGATGATGCTGTGAAAAAGGTATATTTAAATAACACTTTTTGTTATAAAAAAATGTTTGCAAGAAATGTTTGCATTTAAAATACTTTTAAGAAAAATTTTCACTTTATCAACAGCAGGTATTTCAGATTAAGTAAAATAAAATGCTTGTTGTTGGCAAATAACTTGGTTTAATTCAGTAACTGCCTATATAACTACATGTAGGCAATTACTGAACTAATTTAACTAAACATAACTATACAATAGATACAAAACACCTTTTTTCATTGCCGAGATATATTTAATTTAGAAAAAATTTATTTATCTCGGCAACAAAATAAGATGTTTTGTATCTATTTAATGGTTTGCTGAGCACTCTCTGTTATCATAACTATACATTTAACATATAACTAAAACTAACGTAAAGTTAAGCTCAATTGCATAAAGTTTCAATTAAAAAAATTTAAAATAGTTTTAAAGATTAGAAATGGAACAAAGTAATGTTCTTATCTAATTTATTCAATATCTAATATGTATTCTGAGATATTTCTAACATTTTATTTGACCAAAGTGTAAGTGTAAAATGCAATTTTTATTGTGTTTTACACATTTTTAAATGAAATTTAAAAGTGAAAATAAAAAGTTATAAAATCAAATATAATAGTATTTTCATTATATATTTATAAATGAAAATAGTATTAAATTTGACTGACTTTATATAACTCTAGAAACTAAAACCTGTAAATTAGAGTCTATATATACAGGGTGATTCAAAAAGAAATTTGACACTTAAGAAAAATCACAATTTCTCTTCTATTAAACAGAATATATAATGGCACGAGTAAAACTGTGGAAGAGTTTTTTGAAACAGTGTGCACTTCTGATTACACAGCAGATATTTATCCTATAGTCCAATTTACACCACATCCATTCTAGCATATCTTTATTGAGTTTTGCCATAGCTGCCTGGATTTGTCGTTTTAGTTCAGTCATGTTCTTAGGCAGTGGGTGTTCATACATTGTTCTTTACAAAAACAAAAACATGGTGTTAAGCCAAGCAGTTGTGGTGGCCATTGCAATAACTGTAGATTTCCCAGTTGCTTCAGGTCCAATCTATTGCTGTGGAAGTTCAGTATCCAAGTAATCAATATGGAAATGTGATGGTGCATCATATTGTTCATAAATGAAATTGTTACTGTCTTCTTGCATTTGAGGCATGAACCAAATCTGAAGCATGTTTAGGTAGGAATGTCCAGTGATTGATGATTCTGAGAAAAAGAAAGACCCATAAAATTTTTCCTTTGACAAGGAACGGAACACATTCACTTTTTTGAATCACGGATGTACTTGACACACTGGAAACAATTTTCTGTTTCCCAGATCCACACATTGTGACAGATCACTCTACCATTAAAATGAAAATTGGCCTTATCACTGAGGGTTCATCATTGAGCAGGAATTGCATCACCATCTATCAGATTTTGCACGTGAATGTCTTTACCAAGTTTTGTCATTATCTATGATGGCTTGAAGTCACTGAAACTCGTATGGTTTCAAATGAAGACATTTCCTCATACATTGGGTTTTGGAATACCAAGCTGAGCTTTGGCTCAACATGACTGACTGAGGACTGTGTTTAAATACTTCCTGAATCCATTCCAACCCATTGCCAGCTTCCACTGCATGCACTGGATTGCAAAAGCATCCAGTCTGTCAGAATTTCTCATCAAATTGTAGATGGATTGTCTGTTGGGTGGTGTCTTGTGAAATTTGGCTCAAAAGATGTGACACACTGTCATTATAGATTCTGTATACATGAATTTTATGACAAAACATTTTCTTCATCCTAGTGGCAGCCTTTTTTTTTTTTTTTGCTACTGACATAAGAACTACAAGACAGTGTAAGCTATTCAAAAAACACTGTGAATTGCCGTATCAGTGCATACATCGCATCAACATTAACACTAATATTTTTTTTCTCCCATTATAATTAATATATTTGAATGTGTCAATTTGTTTTTGAATTATCCTGTATTTAGCTAATGATGAATACATACATTGATATGAGAAATATTTATTCCAAAAAAGATAATTGATTGTATAATTATGCTTTATGTCAAATCATATTTTTTGTTGTTAGAAATATCTAATATTTAATAACACGAAGCACTCAGCAAATCATAGATATACATACACTTAACACCTTATTCTTGCCGAGAAATATAAATTTATTTAATTCAAACAAACGTTTTCAGCCTGATTTACAGGCCATCATCAGGTTTAGAATACATTCGAATTAAATTCTATCCTTGGAACACAAAATTCAAATTCAAATAAAATACATTTAAACAGAATATAAATAGCCAACATAAATACAAATAAAACTAAAACATAAAATACACATAAACATGCAACAAATGAATATATAAGTATTAATAAATGCAATACTAAGACATTCAATAAAACTGTTACAACGATTGGTTAGAGCCCTTATTAAACTTCTTAACCATGAACTTCCATGCAGAGGGAAGACTTTCTGCGTCCCTCGCATTTAGACAGCCTTCTTGCAATCTACTCCTATAAATCTGCAACTTCTCTGCCGTCAATGCCAAAGATGGAGAAGATAAAGGATTTATGATGGTCGCCTCATTCCATTTAACTATAGCTCCTGGCGCTTGTGCCATTTGGGACAAAATTGTTGCATTAGACCCCTTTCTGATATTATAACTATGCTCCTTGATTCTAAGCCCTAAACTTCTAGTGGTTACTCCAATATAGTCTTTTTTAACGTCCAATTGCATGTTCTCATACGGAATTTTATAAACTCCTGCTTTCTCTTCCGATTTTATATCATCTTTATCATTTCTGAGGATTTTGTATAAATTAGGCGCCCTTTTTAAAAGCATTCTCGAACCTTTTCTGTGTGCAATCTCCTTCATGACCGCATTCATACTTTCGCTATACGTAAATTTTACGCTTCTATTGGGAGCATTTTTAAAAAACTTTTTCTTGATGTTGGCTTCGTATTTCTTAACTATTCCCAGAATTGCACTTTTTTGGTAACCTAGGGCCTTGGCTACGTTTATTATTCTATTTATTTCTTTCCTCCTGTCTTGTACCCTTTCACAATACAAAAATGCCCTTCTTATTAAAGCTCTGAAAGCCGCAATTTTATATTTATACGGATCCTTAGATTGGGAGGGAATATACAAAGGGCTATGGGATGGTTTAATAAAAACGTTGGTGGACAGGTGGCCTTTTTTGAATGTAATATCAATGTCGAGAAAATGCAGATTCAATGAACTCTTCTGTTCTAATCTTAAAGTAAGGCCATCGTTGTTATCGTTGATCTTATCCAAAAAATCCTTGATCCTGCTGTTATTTCTCCATAATATAAATAAGTCATCAACGTATCTGCTAAAATACATGATATCCTCCTTGAAAGCATGAAAAACTCTTCTTTCCAGCCTTCTAACCACCAATTCACATAGGATCCCTGAAAGCGGGCTTCCCATAGGGACCCCTCTTCGCTGTCTGTAGACCTGCCCATTGAAAGTGAAGCAAGATTCACGGCAGACCAAACTAGCCAAATTCTTTACTTCTTCAGTATAATTAAGCAATTCTGAGTTATTACAGTATAAGAAGTCCAATAGCGCCTCCTCGCACGATTCTATCTTAACCGACGGATACATGCTCTCATAGTCGAAAACAGTTGCAACTTCATCTTCCATTAACGCTATATTCTGCAGATCCTTAACCACCTTCATAGGATCATGCGCAACTAGAGTATCTGTGTCCAGTTGCGAGGATAAATACTCATGCAACCTCTTTTCTAACACAAACGTGGGACCCCTGCATTTTTCTACGACAGGTCTTATTTCTTTACCGGTTTTATGCACTTTAGCGAAAGCAAATAACCTAGGTGTTCCAGGTCTAGGGTTCCTGCACTTCCTGAGAAAAGGCAAAGCGTTGGAAAGTTTAGAGACCTCTAGTTTTCTGACCTTCCTATCCAAGCTTCCAATAAAATTGCTGTTGATCTTTTCACATTCTGTCTTTCCGATATAATCCATTAGAGCTTCATTATACGTACTCCTTTTCATGATGATTATTTGTTTACTTTTATCTGCCCTAGTCAACACCAAATCATTTCGCCTTAACCAATTCTTAGTGAGCCGGATGTCATTAGCTCCAATATCTTGCTTCCGGTCCCTCTGCCTGTCGTTAAGGACTGCTTTCCATCTGAAGTACTCTTTCTCTAAGTCGTCTAGGCCAACGATGCCTCTTTCAATTTCCTGTACTGAGGTTTCCCAATTCATAGCCTCCACTGGAACAAAATTTGGGCCTTTTTCTAGAAGCCTCTTGATCCTTTCTGGTACTTCTATTTGGTCCCATGTGTGGAAAGTACTAATGCTTTTCTTTGCGTTGTTAACCTTTTGCTTGCGCATAATCCATTGCAATTTCTTTACATATTTATTAGTATAATTCTTCTGGACCGTTTCAGCTAGACCGACTACCCTTTTATTAACATCCACTAGTTTCTCTGGATCTTCGTTATATATGGTGTTTTCTAGGTTAACGAGATCATTCAATAATCCGAATTTTTTGTTCTTCGCAATCCGAATAGACTTCTTGAGGCAAGCCAAACAAAAACCGAATTTCAGTGAACTGCATTCGGTAGGAACGCTGATTCGGTAGATTGACATAGGAAATACTCTATTCTTTAAACAAGTCTTTAAAAACTCTAATTTACATTTAGCCTTGATCAATCTTAAAGTTACCTTCCTGTATCGTTTGCAAAGATCGACCGGTGCCGCCATAACAATAATAACACGAAGCACTCAGCAAATCATAGATATACATACACTTAACACCTTATTCTTGCTGAGAAATATAAATTCATTTAATTCAAACAAACGTTTTCAGCCTGATTCACAGGCCATCATCAGGTTTAGAATACATTCGAATTAAATTCTATCCTTGGAACACAAAATTCAAATTCAAATAAAATACATTTAAACAGAATATAAATAGCCAACATAAATACAAATAAAACTAAAACATATGTTATAGATAATAATTGTATTAATGACTCAAACGATACAAAACATGTACACTACGAAAACAACAAAATAAATTATTTACAAACAATGAAAAACTCTTTTACAGACAAATTAATAACAAAGCAAACACTGATACACAGCACAGTGGCACACCAACAGAAGAAGAACTCACAACATATTGGTCTTCTCTTTGGTCCAGTGCTGTCACGCACAATGCCGATGCAGGCTGGATCGAGGAGGAGAACAGAAACTTGTCACAACATACCAACTATGCCCTGTGCTGAAATAAACATACATGATTTCCAATACACTGTTAACAGAACACACAACTGGAAGACACCTGGTGTAGACAACATTCACAATTTCTGGTACAAAAAGTTCACATCACTGCACCAGGAACTAGCTAAACACCTAACACACATCATCATCAATCCACAAGACATGCCAAATTTTCTTACTCAGGGCATCACCTACATGAAACCTAAAAACAACAATACCACAGACCCCACACAATACAGACCAATTACATGTCTTCCAACACTGTACAAATTATTGACATCCTGTATTGCAAACAAAATATACAAACATGTTGAAGAACACGACATTCTAACAGAACAACAAAAAGGTTGTCGTAGAAACCACAGGGGATGCAAAGAACAGTTACTCATAGATTCAGTCATTCTACGGCAAGCACACAGACAACACAGAAACATACACATGGCATATATAGACTACAGAAAAGCATTCGACAGTGTTCCACACAGTTGGCTGCTACATATCCTACACATGTACAAAATACATCCATCACTCATTGCATTCTTTCAAAACACTATGCAGCACTGGAGAACAACACTACATCTGAGGGTTAGTAACACTTCCATACAAACAAACCAAATTTTTATTAGGCGAGGAATTTTTCAAGGAGATTCCTTGAGTCCTCTCTGGTTCTGCCTAGCCTTGAATCCATTATCCAACTTGTTAAACAACAGGCAATATGGTTACAATATCAGACACAAAAAAACAACACAGTTTACACTGTCACATCTCATGTACATGGATGACATAAAACTTTATGCATCCACACAAAAACAACTTCATCAACTCCTACAAATCACACATTCATACACCAAGGACATACAAATGAAATTTGGCCTAGATAAATGCAAAACACTTCACATAGAAAAAGGAATCCTGAAGAAAGAAGATTTTGCACTTGGAAATGGAGACATTATTGAATCCATGGAAGAGGGTGAGCTCTACAAGTATTTAGGATTCCAACAGGCCAAACTAACAGAACATGCACAAATAAAGCAAAGATTGATTAAAGAATACCAAAGTAGGTTAAATGCTATTCTCAGAACACAGTTAAATGCAAAACACACAGTTAAAGCAATAAACACATATGTCATCCCAGTACTCACATATTCTTTTGGAGTTATACATTGGACTCACACAGATCTCGAGCAACTCCAAAGGAAAACAAGAACTACACTTACTAAGCATAAACAACATCATCCTAAATCTGCCACAGAAAGATTAACCCTTCCACGTAAAGATGGCGGACGTGGCCTGATTGACATAGTTAACCTTCACTACAAACAAATACAGTCACTGCGAGAGTTTTTCTACAAAAAACAAGAAACATCACAATTACATAAAGCAGTAACTCTAGCAGACTCAAATAACACACCATTAAACTTACACTCACATCATATGGACACAACGCAACATATAAAAAGCATAGACACCATTAAGCAATCGTGGGCTCGAAAGGCACTCCATGGCAGGCATCCTTACGATCTGGCCCAGGATTTTGTTGACAAAACTGCGTCAAACAGCTGGTTAGCTCGGGGATGCCTCTTTGGGGAGACGGAAGGATTCATGATTGCCATACAGGATCAGGTCATACATACTAAAAACTACAGAAAACACATACTCAAAGATGCAACACTCACAAATGACACATGCAGAAAATGTCACATCATGTCAGAAACTATACAACACATCACCTCTGGTTGCAAGCTCTTGGCACAGACAGATTATTTACACAGACATAACCAAGTAGCAAATATAATACACCAAGAGCTTGCAAAGAAACACAAATTAGTAGACATCCACGAACCATACTACAAATACATTCCACAGACAGTATTGGAAAACAACACGCACAAAATGTACTACGACAGAGCCATAATCACAGATAAAACAATTTACCACAACAGACCAGACATCACACTCATTGACAAACACAATAAAATCACATACATTATAGACATATCCATTCCAAACACTCACAATATACAAAACGCATGCACTGAAAAAATTAGCAAGTACACAGAACTCGCCCAGGAAATAAGGCATCTGTGGAGGATGGATAGGGTGCTTATTGTACCTGTTGTTCTCTCCTCTACAGGTGTCATACCACACACACTACACAAAAGCCTGGGCACATTAGAATTGAATAGAAACACATACATCACACTACAGAAGGCCACTATATTGAATACATGTCATATTGTGAGAAAATTCCTGAATACAGACACACACACTGATACACTTCTTTAATTTCTGTTTTGGTTACTATGCCTTGACTTTGGTCCGGCATAGTACACAACCACCGGTGTTAACCGAGTATCTCTCACTTAACCCAACATAATAATAATAATAATAAATTTTTTCATTAAAAGTTTATTAATACATAATAACTCTGAAAAGAATATTAGTCTGGTATTGGGGTCATTCAAATATGATGTCACCAATTTTCAGTTTCTTTTGACTACTTACTCCTCTTTGCCACATCCTGTCACTCGTTTTGAGACACTCCCATGCTGATATCACACTTGATTTACCATCCCAATATTAAGATCAAGCATTTCTATAAAACAGATGTATAATAAATTAATTTATTCATATTTCTTTCCAAGACAAGACTAATTTTAAAGATAGACAACTAGCAAAAACAAAAAAATTTAAAATTTAGTAAGTTACTAAAGTAGAGTCTGATGACATTGTACTAAGTAACTCCTAAACTAAAAATAATATATTGTATACTGGTATATCTTTATCTGTAATCTGTCGTGGTTAAATTGACAGATTACAGATAAAATAACCCTTTCATACTAAAAGTTCTACTAGAGCATTTCCAACAGAATGTATTTATTACGGCACTTCTAAAGTGTAACTATTTAAGTAAGCAAGAACTTGCTAAGTGATTGTTGATCAAAATATAAACACCTTTACCAGCAGTAAACAAAGTTTATTTCACAAACATTTTTGGTTCCAATAGGCTTTCAGAATAAGCTGTAAATGAAGACTTTTTATATGTTAATGACAATGGGTATGGGCTCATCCTTAAGCTAAATCAAGAAAGGGATACAGTTGACCATCGTGCTTAGAGGGGATCAGATTTCCACCAGTATATTACACAAACCAGGTTATCACCCTTCTTAGACAACCCTTATGCATTTAAGATATATACCTTTAGGGCTTTGATCAGAAGTGTGTATTTCATTGTACTGATGTGAAAGACAGGCTAGGGAAGCTGAAATACATGAGCATATAGCCACAAAACAGGGATACTCCAGATAAATGATGCAGCAATTAATACAGAAGTTTTTGGGCACAACACAGGGATGATGGCAACATTTACTTGACAGGCAAGATAATAATAAACACTATTAGAGTAGTCACTTACAATAAGTTGCTAAAAATAATTTACAAAGAAGACACATTATATTTAGATTATGCTATCACAAGAACTTCCACTTTATTTAAATTACTGTGCAACGATAAAGACAAGGGGTACAAACAATGCACTGGGAATTTTTTTTACTCTTTGAGTACTAAGAGGGCTTCTTTTAGTAACCCTGTTATGGGTTTGGCCAGGCTCACAATGGGGTGACCAGGTGGTGAGGAACAGGGCACAACATATCTGGACAGGCCACTACCTGAAAAATTTCTGGGGCTTTTTCAACCCATCCAAATTCAATCCTGAGTCTTCCAGAGTGGTAGACTGCCACCTTGATCATTCGGCCATCCAGCCATCAATGCACTGGAGTTATGTAGAATCCCTTTTGAGATGATGTCCAGAATACATAAAGTCTATCAAATGCTTGCTATCTGGTAGGCTAAAAGAACATAAATATTCAGTAGATAGGAGAAAATGATCACAGCACCTTCCACCTTTGCATCAGAACTGGAAGTTAAAGTAAATCTAGACAACATGGAGCTGTTGCTTATAGTCTTTAATTCTTTAAATATTTGAATTAGACATGGTTTCTTTTTGAAATGTGTTCAATTGGAGAATGTTACATTTTTGTTTTGTGTTTTAACAACAATCTCTTGGTTGCATTTGTGACCTGAAGAAGGTCTCTCAAAGAGGCCAAAAACATTTATGAAGTAAATTGTGTTTGATTTTATTTTCCAGTTTGTCTCATCTCTGATTGATCAAAATATTTTTTGCATAATGATTTTGGTAAAAAAGTTATTTTAAATAGGAAAATACAGATCTTAAATATTCTTTTGAGAAGATCATTCTGCTAACATTCCCCCACCTCATGCCACAATCTGTCACAAAATTTGTACATATTCCCTCAGGACAGGTATCATATTTGAATGACCACATTTAAAAGAAATTAATAGAATTTTTAATAGAAAACATTATATATTTGTAATTTCTCATAATTTCAAGGAAAATTTTTTATTTTAAGCAGTAAAAATCTTTTTGATATAAATTTTAATCTGAATTTAATTAATTCCAAATAATCTGCCAGATTTGTTGGGCAGATAGTTTGGCATTAATTAATAATCAAGTGATTGGATTTTCTGAATTTAATTGTAAGTTCTTTTTTCTGAAATAGACATTTTCATTTAAAATGCGAAAATTTCATATTAAAAAAAGAAAAGTAAAGAATGAGTTTCATGTATATTATATATTGAGCTATATTGTATGATAAAATATGCTGTTTAGTGATATTTCAATTTAGAATTTTATGAAACTTTATTGCATTGAATATGATTTTGTAATCTATTTAGTAATATATAATTTATAATAATAATCTTTATTCACAAAAAGGGGATTATCCCTGTTGCAGGGGGTTTTTAGTAATATATAATATGAATTGTAAAAATTCATTTAAATGTCAAGTATGATAAAATTTAATCATCAAAAATTCAATATTTTTTCAAATTTTATTTTTGTTTACCACATCTGTGAGATCCCAGACATGATCTGGACCTTCACCAAAACCCTCTCCCCAAAACAAAGAATCTGAAATGGAAAAAAGTCCTTTTAATAAATTGGTTGCCATTGGGATTTTGAATGATTGGCATCGTGGAATAATAACTGTGGAAGAAAAATACAGATCTTAAATTAAACTACATAAGTCCCAAGATCAGTAAACATCTCCAGCTGGGCTCAGAAATTGGCATTGAAGTAAATGTCAGCATTAACCCTGCAACCTGAGTCAGTCTCAAATTACTAGTAATGGGTCAATACCAAAAGTTCTCCTGATTCCGATTCTTTTGATTACTTTAGAAAGATATAAACATCAACCGAAACCTGATATTAAGCAAATATACACCCACTACTGCCATAATCAATCAGGCTATAATTTGGATATAATGATTATAAATTAGAAATGAATTTGGCACTAGAGTGAGGCGTTAGGTGCCATCTTGTATTAAAATTAATAATTATAATATTTAATTAATTAATTTAGATATTCCAAATTCATTTCTAATATATAATCATTATATCCAAATTCTAGCTCAATCGATTGTGGCAGTATTGGGTGTATATTTAGGTTAGAAAGTTTATTTTAGTTTAGAAAAATTAATGATTTACATTATGATCACAATACATTCATTAATTAATAAACACAAAGCTTAAGAATGGAAAATGATTGGGAAATTCAGAATCAATCTTTCAAAAGAAACTTGAAAATTTTCCATATATATGTGGATATGCATGTCTTTATTGTCAAATATTTACAAAATAAATTTGTAATCTTATTTCAGATAAAATTAATACTGCAACACTACTCTCAAAGAAATTAACAGCTAATTCCCTTTTACTCAAAGAACTATCCCATCATGTCACTTAGGATTGCCATCTTTGGAAACTGCTTTATTGGCCGATGCAATAACCATGGGAGGGGAAAGGTAAATGAGAAGGATGCACTTCTTTTTTAATGCTTCTCACAATCGGCATACCTCTTAAATGCTTTAATTCCATCATATTTAACACTAAATGATGTTTGGCAAATGATGCAATGAACTGAATAACTATCGTCATCACAAGTTAACCAGTTTTTGAATTCATTCACTTGATCCATGAATGTTTATACTTACTTATCTTGAAAAATCAATTTTTAAAATTCAAAATAGCAGTAAACTTAGTGTGAACATGTATTTTTACTTAGAAGTCACATTAGAAAATTTAACGTATTACAGCATCTTCTATGAATCATGACAAAAACTTTTATAGTTATAATGAAAAACTCATTTTATCATTATATGTAAACTTACTAAATATTAAAAATAATTTTATATAATATTTTTTCAATTAAAATATAATTTCGTTTATATTTTAAACTGTTTTGCCAACACTTAAATATTTTTGCCAACAACAGGCTTTGATTTGCCAACAACTGTAGCCCAATAGTTCAATCATTGTTAATCTCACTTATAATTAAAATTTTTAAAAAGCAGACAAATTTATAAAACAAAAATTAATGAATTACTAAAACAATTAAAATAAATTTAAGTTTGATTATCTTTTGTTAGAAATGACACTAAAAAATTTCTATAGTTATGTTGCAAAAGAAAAAAAGAGTTGCAATTACAGTAGAGCGTCGTTTATCTGAATCAATTGAGGACTGGGGTTGTTCGGATAACCGATTATGTATGAAAAAATATATTAACCTATCCCATGTTGAAATTTTTCTCCTTGTGTGTTGCTTTGTGTTGAATTTTCGTCGATTTTAAGCCTAACGAAAATTTTTATAATAATAATTGTGGCTATTGTATTGTTAAAAATTATTTCTTTATTTTGTACAAACAAAATAAATATATTTAAAAATATAAAACAAAAAAATTATACTTTAGAAGTTAATCTAGTATCAAAAACGTTTGATTCAGCACGACACAGTCCGACTGGAAAGCTTTCAGTTAACCGACATTTCGGTTGATCGGCTTTCGGATAAACGACGCTCTATTGTAATTAAAAACATGTAGGCAAAATTAATGCAAAATTAAATAAGTAAAAATTATTAAAAATAATACTGACCTTTATACTGAGACCAAAATTAAAAATAAAATCAAAATGAATTAAAATCAAATCAATTGAAAATTAAAACACTGTTTTTAAAAAACATTTAAAAGTAGTTTTGAAATTTTCAAATTGTAAATCAAATAAATTTTTAAATTTACATTTGTGTTGCAGTGATGGAACATTTTGCTATTAATATAGCTTATATACAGAGTACTGATTGCTGATCAAGCAGACCCAATACTGGCTGGATGGCAGCCCTAATGTTATCCTATCTCCCTTAAAATGGGGACAGTTAGTACTGACCATGTGCAGTCTCTCATAAACTCTGACTGCACAAAAATACGTCTGCCATGACAGACATCACCTCATGTATGGGGCGTTACATACTCTCTGCTTTGTCAACGTGAAAGTTTCCAATAAACTAATAATTAATTGTTAATATCATAATTTAAAACATTTTTAATCCTTGACTGAAACAAATAATAAATTTTCTTTTAAAATTTTGAAGAATTGTTTTAAGAATTGGAAATTGTGATGAGATTTGCTTAATTCTTATTAATCATCTCATCACTACAAATTACCCACGGGAAGCAGGTAAGAAACCAATCAGGAAGTGAGGATAAGGGAACAAGACCAACCATGATATATGATCAAGGAACAAATTTTATAAAAAATTTATATCCCAAGGACACTCTGGCTTTTTGATTCATTTTCTGTCAGATTCATTAGCCTCTTTAGATTGCCATACTCTATGCTGTTGCCATACTCCTCATCACCACTGACTTCTCTTCCTTTCATCAAACTGTATGTGCTTCTCTCTCTCTTCAACAAGAAAAAACACAGAGTAGAGAAGGCTTGTGCCATTTACCTCTTCCTGATGAACTTTCTCAACATGTATGCCTAATTGACTGAACTCAGAGAATCAAGCTTTGTGGGATTTTTGTCTAACTTAGCAAGGAAAAAAGGATCATATGAGTCTCTTTTTCCACAATAAATGGTTTTGTTGAATGACAAACCTACCTTTGTACCAAACACACATACCTACATCTGTTACTACATTCTGTTGCACCATTTTAGACTATAAAAATTTTCTCTTTGGCAGAATTTCTGTCATTTTAGTGGATGTTTCAATATCAGGTTGTAATGAAAGTCACATATGCTTCTTGTATCTAAAAATTAATATTTAGCCAATATATATCTTTTAATTTGTAAGAAAATCATTTTCATTCAAAATATCAATTGTAAAAATGTAATATTTGCTGTTAATAAAAAAATATTGTATGAATCAGATAACTTATGTTTATTTTAGTTTTTAAACATTTTAAAATTTTTGTACTTTTGAATTGATTTAATATATTAAACAGTTGAAATTTTAATTATTTAAAACTAATAACAATTTATAATTTTACAGATGTTTACTGAGAAACTGAAATATGTTGAAAATCATCGTCTTATGGATGGCAGGCTGGCAATATCTGGAATTGCTGTAGGAACAGCAATGTTTGCTCTTGTTTGGGATTATTATTATCCATTTCCTCTATCTCGTCCAATACTTATTGCTTGTGTAACTACATATCCTTTTAAAAATAATAATTGTAATTTAAAATAAATTTTGTGACAACATATAACCCTTAAAATTAACAAAATTTTAATTCTTCAAAATATTTTGTTTTAAAAATATAAATTTTTGTTTATTTATATTTTTGAAACAGGAATAGTTAAATATTACAATTTACAAATATACAGTAATTTATACATTTATAAGAAATTATATTTTTACAAGTGTGTTATAATGTTCAATATGATTCTATTATTTGAAATCAAAAATTGGATTTTTTAATATAATTTTATTTTTTTGTTTTCTGTAATATAAATTATTACAGGTAATAAATCTGTTTTGCTCCTAATTACTAAATATTCTCTTAGATGATTTTGATATTCATATTCTAGTCATTAATTAGCTTAACAATTATTTTATGCTGTGAACTTTTTTGATTCAACTTTTCTCCATTTTCCTTGTTATGTTGTACCTCACAGAGTATCCTGTTTGTTATATCAATCATGTTTTTGCTAATGTAGATATTTCTTCTAATTTTATTCTATATGCTAATGATAAACTTATCAGTTGAAATTCTAGTGTTCTTCTAAACATTAATTTGCTTACAGTGCACTTGAAAAATATAACTTTGAAATTAACTTGGTCAAGAGTGTTGACTATTTTGTGCCGATTTACATTCCAGTGTACTTTCCTTTTTGTATTTCAAATCATCATGTTTCATATGTTAATTTAATAAATGACTTTGGTATCCTAATTGATGGATGTCTAACTTTTTTCATCATATTAACAAGATTATTAAGCAAGAGTCAAAAATTTTGATTGTATTCTGTTTTTAAATGTTTTTATGTGCTGCTTTTTTCTGATAAAATATTTTTGAGTCTCCTTGCGTGTTCCACATACAATGTCTTATCTCATCTTCCAAATTATATGTTGTCCTTCTCAAGACAGTCTTTTTTTATTTGTGCCATTCTTAGCATAAAGTCTATTGAGAAATGTCATTTTTTAACTCTATACATTTGATAAAAACTTGTTATCCTTTTATATATAGTTGCACTAGGTTTTAGCATTTATTTATATTATATTTTAGGTACTTTATATTTACTTACTGAGGGGAAGGTACTTTATATTTTATTGGCATAGTAGTTACTTAAATGCAATATCAGAGCCAAATTTTATACCAGACTGAAATGAAAGCTTAGCTGGTAAAAACAATTGTTTTATTATGTTTGTGCTAATTATCTGTGTTTAAAAAGTTTTCATGCAAGATGTATTTAATATTTGTTTTCTTTACTATGATTTAACTGTTCTGAATAAGATCCAATATTTCTAGACTTAGTGTATTTAATAAGACATCTATGAAAAAGTGGTTAATTTAAAAAAAAAATTATTTTACTTATTTTCTGCTTGTTCATTGTTTTAACTAACTTTTGTTTTCTTATTATTAAAATAAAGAAATGTCTAAAAACATATGTTTGACACACACATATTAATTTCTTCCATATTTGTGTATAACTTAATCAATGTTTTTGGAACATGGGTAGAATGACTGGGTTTTGCTGGAACGATGTACAAATTTCAGCCATAATGAAAAAACTTTTCTTCTGTTTACAAGATTTTTATTCATAAGAGCTTTTCAGGAATGAATTAAACTTGTAAATCTCAGTCAGGTTATAATCTGTGAATACTAAGAGTTTGCTCACTGATGTGATATATTTTATTATTATTTTTATTGAAAATAATTTTATGAAATATTTAAAGTATTAGAAAGTATCTGAAACCATTATTTTGAGATAATGAGCCTTAATTTAATTACATATTTCATTCTGATGGGAATTCTAACCTTGTATACCACATTTTTGGAAAAAGGTATTTTTTTAGTTGCTTTTGAAAAAGACCCTTCTGGACTGGATCCAGATCAAGTTTGGACTGTTAGTTCAACATTGAAAAGGTATATTTTTTTTAAAATTAAAATAAGATAAACAAATAATTATATATATATTTAAATTTTATAAATGAAAATTAACTCCTTCTTTCTTTTTGTTTAACTGCACTGTCAATTCTAAACTGTTTGTGTTTACAGAAGGCATTCAGTTTTCCTTTGGTTATAAATATAATTATTACAAGTTAAATCATAAATAAATCATTGATCTAGTGAAATTTTATTAACAAAATAAATATATTTTGCACTATATTAACATTGTATACTTTTTTATAAATACATAAATACTAATTTAAATATGTAGGTTGCTAAATAAATTTTATTAGAATTATCAATATTTAGCAATTAATGAATGTTTCATTTGCAACATGAAGATTTATTTTACATAATTTTATTCATTAACCTTGGCATGTATGCAATAAGAAATGCAATACAAGGGCATGCAATGTATCTTTGGTATTTTTGCTAATTGTCAGACATTATTTTCAAGGAATTTTATTTTCACTGTTGTTTTGGAATATTTTAAGAAATGGATATGAAATGCAACACAACGTAGGCATCCCTGACTGTTGAATTGTGAGCAAATGACTTTTTATTTACTAGAAGTATTTGACACAAAATCAAATACAATGTCAGAAACATTGTACAGTTTTTCTTTAATGTCTTAATAACGAGCACTGAGTTTGGCGTTAATACAATATTTCTTATGTCAGAAGTACTTTCGACGAGTATAAGTTCGTCGTCCTCAGATGAAAAGAACAATATAAAGAAAAGAATGTGCAAGTGTTCCAAGGAATGCTCACTTGCCGCATTGCAGAGCATCAGGAAGATGTAGCCAAAAGAAGACAAATCACAGAGCTCACCAAAAAGTTCTACAGCAAGGCTACAACCCGTTGTGGTCCAAAACAGCATTACTCAAGCGCTGTAGTAGCAGAAGGATTATATTTATTTGGGAAGCTCTTCTCACAACAACCACAGATGCATGCAATATTTCCACCCTTGACTTGCCTGAGATATGGGTAGCCTTATATCAGCATTTAAACAATGAAATGTGCCAAACGTACAATTAGCATGATTGCAATTCAATGCATGTGCAGCCTGCTGTGTGAATTTAAGAGTTTTCAAACATTCTCTAAAGCTTGTTGCATGTTACGAATGGTTTTACCGGATGTTTGATTCAAAAATCTTTAAGAATTTTTCTGTTTTCTTTGGAACACTCTGCACATTCTTTTCTTTATATTGTTCTTTTTTGCCTGACGACGACGAATTTATACTCGTTGAAAGTACTTGTGACATAAGAAATATTGTATTAATGCCAAACTCTGTGCTCGTTATTAAGACATTATACAACTCTTGGCATGAGTTTTTAAATTTGCTTAACTTTAATTTTTCTTTACACAGCATTTCCATGTTGCACAAGATAATGTTCCTAACTATTTCTATATTGTCCAGATTGTTCAGTTCAAATCTATTCTTAGATGAAGCGATTATATATATACAACTTTATTATATTATTTATAACTTTTAACTGCATCTGATGCCATTATTAAACAAAAATATATTTTAACAAGAACAAGAGTATTTGGAAGATAATGATAATAGGATACGGAGAATATCATCTCTAGGTCTGATGCAAGTCACTGAATATAGTCAAATTCATTTATTTTTTAAACAGTGGAAATTGAGAGGAAGGTATAAATTTTCATGTTCAAGGTCAGAGAATGAAGTTTTTAAAATCTTCAAAATTAAGTGTGTGAATCTCAGATACCTTCTGTGCACTCTTGGGTTAAATCAGTAGAGAGCTTTACATTATTAGAAGAATAGTAGAATAGTTAATTTAGCAATTGGTAATTATATGATGTTAATTTAAGCTAATTTAAACAAATTATTAGATACTGTAAAACAACTAAAATGGAATAAAAGGAAAAAGTATTGAGCATGTGTAAAAAAGTTTATAAACTTTCTAAACAGTATCTTGAGAGGAACAATTCTCTAACAAAATTCAAAAGGTTGTTCTCATTTAGATTCAATCAATGACATTGAACAATTTAAAGGATGTTTTTAGTTAGTTATTTTTCAAATAGCTATAGTTGTTATCAAGTTTCATATTAAAGTACATTTAAGATTTCACAAAAACTAAATTCTATTTATGTAATAGATTTATTGCCTATAATTTAAATTTATAAATAGTTGATTTGACATTTAAATTGTTTTTATGATTATGGAATACAATTTCAGTAAGAATGAAATGATTAAACAACTTCTTAAAAGTAAACATTGATTTTAATATAAAATATTTTTTCAATGTGTTCTTTGTATTCTATTTTCTAGTTATAAAAAAAGTAGGAAATTTATAATTTCAAGTTTTGTTGCTAAGTTAGCCTTCAACTTATTTATTTGAAGGCTGGATGGTCAAGGTTGATAAGGTGCCAGATTATCTGGATGGTCAAAAAATCCTAGAAACTTTTCATGGGCAGTGTGTCCTGGATATGCTGCGCCCTATCTATCATCACCTAGTTGCCTCATGGATTTGGCCAGACCCACAATGCGTATGAAAAAAGCCCCACTTTTTCACAGGACCAAAAGAGTCAAAAATGAAAAAATAATGACTTATTTTATAAATTTTAGTTAAAAATAACAATGGTATTGATCTTGTAAAATTATTAAATTAAATTAAAAATATAACTATACTAAAATGATTTATTTTGATATTCATGAATTTCATTATTATCATCAACAGATAACAATAAAATTATTCTGTTGAAAATGCAGGGCTTAAAGTGACTCTCTTTTTTAGCTTTTTTTCATAGCTCCTCTCTTTTTTAGCTTTTTCTGAGAAAAACGTACTTTTTTAGCTTTTTTCACTTCCATGTGAAATTTTTTTTTGTAAATGTGCTCAGGAGCGAAATAGCAACCAGCACTTCCCAGTATGCCTTATGGACCGTGCGTGACATGTTAAGGCACTGTCGTATACACATGTAGTGTACTACATTTATATAGACTAACAAAACGAGGAGCTTCCCAAAGCTTGATACTTTGCACATGCTGTAGGAATTTGCACATGGGTTCTCCTTGCTTGTATCCTTGTGAAATACCGATCTCCGCAGCGCTTCGATATAATCACACTGCATTAAGTCAAGTACACTTCTAGTTCGGCGTTAAGAGTGATTTTTATACAGCATTATTTTTAGCATTTGTATTTATTTAAGCGCAGTGGACAAAAGAAAGAAATAGATTTTATTTAATATTAACAGTAGAAACTCATGTTTTAGCAATGGAAAATCGTATAGAACCCAATACTTTCTGATGTAAGTTGCTAAGCAAACTTCTTCCCAACCGCCTGCTATTCTTTAGCTTAAACAATGACATTACTCATTTTTGACTACCGTAGAAAAACCAAAAATAATAATTGTTGAGCGATAATAAATTTGATTTCTACTGTTGTTGTTAAATAAAACATTGTAGGACACTCGTTTCAAAGCTTGTATCTTTCTAGCACTCTGTAAAATTAAAGATCGAGTGAATCTCGTGTCAGGAAATACAAGATTTTAAACTAATATCCTAAATATTAATAACTTCTGTAGAGACAATCTTTAGACAAAGACAAAAGTTTGGTTTTAAGTGGGTGCTTATATATTTGGCATGCACCATGGTTTTCTGCATTCTAACGGTGTCTTTCATTTTCCATTTCGACAGAAACTATAAAACTCGTCACGCACGTGCGCATTCGAACAGCTGCGGTCAATCCGGCACCAAATTAAAAAATTAATTTGTAAATATTTAGCGTCGAAAAACTGCTATTTTCACTTTAATCTAGCTTTTTGATATGCTTCTAGTCGAACTCAGTCAAAAAATTAATTTAATTATAATTTATTGAAGATTTTAATATATTAATATTAGAAAGTAATTAGCATAAATTACATGGTGTCATGTCTCATCTTCGCTCCCTTTCAAGTTTATTGTCCTATACACGTGCCGATGTTCGTTTTTACTTCTGCTGGGGTTTTATTTCAACCTCAACCATTTGGTTACGCAAAGTAGGGAGACGGGCGTCATGTGATCGCGTACCTGACTTTTTACAAGTTTCCTTACCTCGAAAGAAACTTATATTTTTTCTTGATTTTAATTATTATTAATTAACTTTTTTGATGGATTCTTATATCTTTGTATTATCTAAAGTTGCAGATATAAATGCGTAAAACTTTATTTAAAAAATTGTTTTTCTTATATTTTAAAATTCAAAAATAAATTAAATATCGGAAATGCTAAACTATAAGTACAGTGTGTTTTACATTATTATTGCGAACAGATACAGCCAATTATTTTATAAACGTATTTATTATTTCAATTTTTATAAATTATTTAATTTGATGCAACGTAATCAATTAATTACTGTGGCGCGTTAACATGGGCGTAGCCAGGAAAGGGCATGGGTGGGCATACACCCCCCCCCCAGTTAACCTGGTGCCCCTCCCCAGAAAATTACAGCTTCTACTAGGCCCCCCATAACAACGTGTTAATTAATATGGAGGCGAGACTCAATTCAATTACTTTTTCATTTCAGACGTTAATTACAGTGTTATTTTAATGTAATTTTATACATAATGTATGTTTATTATAATTAATAAATCTATATAGGAATAATATCTGTGTCTAATAAAACAAAGCGATTATAAAAATGAAAAGCGTGCGTTCCATCTCAATCTTTTGTAAGCGAAATTTTATGATTTTAATTTTTAAAAAATGAGAATTTTATTTATAATTTCTGTAATTTGATCTATAAGAGCAAAAAACTAAACTTATCAAATATCAACTCTCTGTAAATAATTTCATCATTTACTTATTAACATCAGATTTGTTAAATTTCATGGGATTGTATTATTTTTCAACTTGAGGGTAGTAGAAAGCTTTGTATATTTTCTCCCATGAAAGTAATAGACTCTGCCGGTTCCCCACTGTGAAGGACAACAAACTGCTAAATGTTTAATTACATTGTTTTCATAAACTCTCTTCTCTGTCAGTTGTGGATCCAATGACTAACAAATTGTTTTATTGTATTCAGGGGAATAGATTTGGAGACTAGTATTACCAGTAATGAATGCTGTAATTTTATTTTTAATCATTTAAAAAATATTGATAAAATTACCAAATAAATGATTGGGTCACAATTACTAGTGGTATTGCTATATAACAGACATGGGCAAATGAGACTTCGAGAGCTGCATGCGGCTCTTTTTGAATTTTATGTGGCTTTTGCTGAAAGTGTTCAATTTCTGCTTTTTATTATTATTTTTACAGTTTTATTTCCACAATTTTGTGAAAATATGTTTATTAAAAAAATTCAATACTTGTTCTATATTATATAATAAAATCCAGGTACAGAACTGCAGTACAGAATAAAAAAGTACAGAACTGTGGCTCCCATGCATTTTGCAAAACCTACATTTCGGCTCCCACTGAACTTTTGCTTGCCCACCCCTGCTATATAATGAACATGCAACCCACTGATTCTGCCAGAAGTTGTTTTTTTTTCTTCTTTAATTACATTTTTTTTATGAAGAAATCAAAAAATGTACCTTGAAATAAATGGCATTTGAAATTTGGCATGTTATATGGAAACACATTCTGGTAGTTATGTTACTATTCCATTTGCTTTGCTGTGTAACGGTGGGAATTCTGTACGGGGCACATGAAAACTTAATGCGGGCTTGTTCTGGCTTAATGCAGTCTTACTGGTCACTTTTCTGGAGTATAAACTCAGCCTAACTATTTTCATATTTAATCTTATCAGTCCACTTAATAATCAATCTAATATCATATGCAATGTTATTGATACAAAATATGTGTTCGTTTGTGTGTTTTTTTAATAACGCCTGTTTTCGTTCATTTTAACACTATTAGCTTTTTTAGCTTTTTTTCAGTGTGAACTCTCTTTTCTCACTTTTTTTTTATTGCCATGACTGCTTTAAGCCCTGAAAATGTCATTTCTAAGCTGCTATAAGAAGACCATTTATTTATATTCAATTTATCATGTCTATTAAATTATCAGTTTAAATCTTATACATATGTTTTCGGCTCTAGTATGCATGAAAAATAAGATGAGCATTTTGTATCACTGTATTTTGAATTATGTAACTTGAAGCTGTAGTCAGTCAATATCCAAACATATCATTCTCAATGAAAACATGAACAACTTTTTTGGAACCAGTTATATCTCAAATTCATAAATTTCAAATTAAGGAATCTTAAAATTATTTAGATTTTAAATGAAATTTAATATATACTATCATTAATTCAATGATTTAGAATATGTAAAGTTTTAAGAATCATAATTTTTAGATTTTTTTATTTATTAATATTTAGTGTTATAGCATGTCCATGATATTGATTATAATTTTTTTTTTATTTACAGATTTGATGATAAATATCATTTAAGTATGATACATACAAGTGGTAATTCTAAAAAATCTCAAGAATCTTCCTTAGAAAAATCGGTTAGTAGTTGGTTTGATGAAAAAGGCAATCTTATATATGATTTATTTGAACAAGATTTAATTAAACTTCATGCAAAGTTATGTGAAAAGAAAATTAATTAAGGCTATTAAATTGTTTTATATGAATATGTTTACAGTATATAGGGGCATAAACAACAAATTAAAATTTTGACTCTGAAATAGCTATTTAAAAAATTGTGCCTTATGTAGCTATTCTGTATTATTATACTGTAGATCATATTCTTTAATAAAAAATCTTTAAGAAAAAGCAATTCAGACATAATATCAATAAACATTTGGGACCATCAGATACAACAATTAAAAATAGTTACATTATGAATTCACACAAATAACATCTTCCATCAGTAAATTTTAAAGTTTGTGCATAATTTATTGTGATTTAGATATTTATTTTTTCTTAAATAATTGTAATAGGAATCTGGCTCAGAATTATGCACAAATACATTTTAAGAATATCACTTAATGAAATACAAATAAATTGTAATCATTAGCCAATTATTAAACAAAGCAAAAAAATATATTTGATTATTGAATATAAATTAAGATTTACATAAATGAGTAATTATCTGTAAGTACTCATTTTTTAAAAACTTTATTGTATATATCTGAATTGCATCATCAATTTCTGTGTGTTTAAATATTACTACATTCCTAACATGGTATTTCAGAAATTTTGTCATTTGCTATTTCATATATATATATATATATTTTGATATTTGAAAATATTTAACTGCACAAAAGTTATGCATATGTAAATGTACACATTCGTGATATAAAAATGCTTACACTGTCATTTTGCATAGTTTTTCAATGTTATCAAATATTGCAAAATTTTTAATTTATAGTGCAATATTCATTAAAGTAGGTGTTAAATTTCAAAACTTTGGTTTTTTTTTTTTTTTTTTAATAATAATAATGTAAAATTAATTCAAAATAGGAAAGGGAAATTGTTGTTAAATTTTCAAAATATCAGTTTTTAATTCTTGGGAAATGTATACTTGCTCTAAAAATATATATGTTGGACTTGATAGTATTTTACTAACAAGTAAAGTAGTCTTCCATATTGTGTGTAATAAAAGTATTATAAATGGTATGTGTACTTTTTCTCTGCAGTCGATAAACTTGAACATATCAGAAGAATGTTTAAAATTTTTAGTTAAGTTTGATAAAAAAAAAAAAAGAAAAAAGATGTAGTTTAGAAACAAATCATGAATATCCACTAAAGTATTATTAAAAATGAAAAGAAAAGAGACTTTTATATGAAGTAAAATTAGTCTGTATACAAGTATTTCATATACTGTATTTAACAAAATCTTAACACTGAAAATATTCAGCTTAATGAGAAAGCAAAAAGTTTAACTCTGTGAGCCAATGTTGACTGACCCAAATTGCATCATCATTGCCCAAGTAGGGATTGTAATATCAGTTTTCAGCCCTAATTTCCAAAACCAATATACCAGTATTATACTGACACAATACTGTTTTTTCAGTATTTTGCTAATATGGAGAATACACTGCTCACAAAAATTAGGAGATATTTCAAAATGAATATGAAGTGATTAAAAAAAGAAACACTTGATTTCTTTTATTAAACAAGAACATCAGAAAAGCAAACAACAAACCAAAGAAAGTTGTTTGATTATGCAATCGAGATGCATAACCAACTTTTATTTCATTGGTGAAAATGCACTATACAAAAGGCTGAAAGTGCTGGCAAATCTGCATGTTCCCTGATCTTGAAAGGTCACAACCTGCAATTTCCCAGCTCTTTCAATGCCCCTGCAACATGATTTGCCTGAATGCAAAGCCTGTAGAGACAGGATGTCTTGAAGCTGGTCAAACACAGACAACAGTGACAACAGCATTTGGAACATCCCAAAGTGTGATTAGCAGACTGGAATCGCTTTCAGGAGACTGGCACAGTATAAAGAAGACAAGGGCAGGGTTGCCTCTGCCACAACAGCATGAGATGACCGCTGCTTAACCTTATTGGCAGGAAGGAACAGGCACAGCAATGCAACAGAGCTGTGGGAACAGTTTCTTGTTGCCACTAGATGATGGATATGCACTCAGACCATACAAATTTGGCTCCATCATGTTGGACTGAATGCCCTGTAACCAATGGTATGCATTCTGTTATCTGCTGAACCCTTAGAAGGTGGGCTAATGAGCATCGTCATTAGACTCGTGATGCGTTGTCAACTGTCCTCTTCTCTGATGAGTCAAAGTTCAGTCTGCAGCTTGACAATTATTGTATCTTGTGTGAATGAGGAACACAGGAGAATCCACATTTCATCCCAGAAAGGGACTCCTTTGGTGGTAGTGGAATCATGTAGACTGGCATTTTTTTTTTTTTTAACTCTCCGCCCTGTGGGCCCTAAGAGGGCCTCATTTAGTAGGCCCATTATGGGTTCAGCCAGGTCCATAATGGGGCAGCCGGGTGGTGAGGGATGGGGCCCGACATATCCAGGATGAACCACTCCCCTAAAAATTCCTGGGGACTTTTCGACACATCTTCATTCGAAGCCGAGTCCCCAGAGCGGTAGGCTGCCACCTTGACCACTCGGCCATCCGGCCATGCCAGGACAGGCTGGCCGCATGGAGTTTTCCGGGTTTTCTCCACATTTGTAACGTCTGAATATGGGCTAGTTATCCTTAAAAAGATATCTCCGCGCATAAAACAATATATATATATAATTACTAACCACGTCACATAACATGTCCATCGAAAAACTTATCACGAGGCGCCATAGTTTAGTAGCTCTCCCCCAACATAAAAGACAAAACAAGATAGTGCAGGCAATTTTTATTTCTCTAAAAGCGAGCTAGAATTACGTATTTACTCGCATATAATAATGCTTTCTGGGAAGTCTTTTAAGGGTAACTGGCCCATATTCAGACGGTACAGACGTGGAGAAAACCAGGAAAACTCCACGTGGCGAGCCCATCCGGGAGAGACGCAAACACCCCTAGTAACCATGTAGGAGCACTTCTGGTGGAAACACATGAACACATGGAAAACGAAAAATTCCAGGGAAAATTATTTTAGCAGTTTGAAAACTTGAATTCGAGCACATACATATCTATGAATGTATTAATTTATTACTCATGTATTTACGTCGAATGAGCATAACAATAATGTTGAAAATAAAATAAAAATTTAAATTGAAAGATCAACTGCGCAATCCATCAGTTTATGAACTGTGAATTCACCACCGTGGATGCTGATGATATGACAAGGATGTCTACAGTCATCAAAATATCTACAATTTGATTTTCAAGTCAATATAAACACGTAATAGCTATCTGTAACAGTGATTCTCAAAGTGGGGGTCGCTGAAAAATTGATGCCAGATCAATTTTTTCAAATATTTTATAAATTTACTATGGATTCATGTTTAGAAATAATAGAAATAAAAAATATATAAAATAATTTTTACTTAAATAAATTGCACATATAAATAATAAAAATAATATAAATATTTAAATACGAGCCTAACCCCTCCCTCCGGGATGTTTTTTGACAATTCTTATTCTTCGGGGGTCCTTTGAAATTTTTAAGTGCAGAAGGGGGGTCGCGGTCCAAAAAGTTTGAGAAACACTGATCTATAAAATGCTCGTGACTAGGGATTGCAATCCAGCTGGATTTTTGCTGGATTGAAATCATTCCAGCTGGATCCAGCGTGGATGTATTTTTGGTGCAATAAAGTGTTATCTGTCTGTCTATCTATCCTGCAATTTTTTTTTAATGAAATAAAACATTTTTAAAAAATACTTTAAAAGCTTTTATTATTTGGACTGGTCACTATAAATCAGTAAAACTTCTTACACATTTAGGTAGTAAACTTAACTTTGGTTCGGTTTAACATTTGAGATAGAGATAATTAACTTTAAATGTTTAAATTATAATTATAATGTAATCTTTAAGTTAAATAATAGCAAAGGTAATTCTACTGATTAATTTATATTAATATATTATAATAATGTAAGGACGGATAATCAGTGGCTAAGTGGCTATCAGTCTTACCAGTTTTCATATATAGGCTATACATATTTTTTTTTTTTTTTTTTTTTTTTTAACTCTTTCCGCCCTGTGGGCACTAAGAGGGCCTCTTTTAGTAGGCCCATTATGGGTTCGGCCAGGCCCACAATGGGGCGACCGGGTGGTGAGGGACAGGGCCCGACATATCCGAACGGACCACCCCCCGAAAAATTCCTGGGGATTATTCGACCCGTTCGGATTCGATCCCGGGTCCCCCAGAGCGGTAGGCTGCCACCTTTACCGCTCGGCCATCGGCCGTCAGGCTCTACATATTAGTCTGTAATTATTTATAGGTATGTAAAACTATGTACTGGAAGTAGAATAACTTAAATAAACTACACCTTTATCAATCCAGCAAAATTTAATAAAATAATAACGTTTTCAATCGTTTTTAACGATCTTCCTCGGTTACAAAAAAAAAATAGAACATAAAATGTGTTCGGAATAAATATGAAAATTAACGGAAAACGCCCAAACGGACAAAATATAGATAAATAAACAAAATAAATAGCGGAAAAAATATATACAGGGTGGTTTTTTTTTTAACTGACGGTACTCAGAAACATCTGTAAAGCAATCTAGCAGCCGGACTGTCGCCAAATTTGGGAGAGTGACTAAGGACGACATGGAAAAGAGATTCCGCGAAGAAAAAACGTAGTACCTAAATTCACCGGTAGAGGAGGATTTGGCGCTTTGTAGCGAAAAAGCTACCAGCACTTCACTGAAGAAAGGGTCATCAGTCGCTTTTTTCCACTTGCATGGCCGCCTCGCTCCCCGGATCTAACCCCATGTTACTTTTTCTCTGTGGGGTTACTTAAAGTCCAAGGTCTATCTTGGTAGTGTCCCAAACTTGATGACTTTGAAGGACAACATTTCTCGAACTGTGATGAACATTCCTGCGGACATGTTACGTTCGGCCATAGAGAACACGGTGTTCAGGATGCAATGAGTTGTCCAGCAAGACGGTGATCACATTGAAGAAGGGAGAAGGTTATTTGCTGATTAATTAAACTTTCGTTATTACACTGAAACCTCTGTCTGATTATTCATTCGTGTGTTTGTTAATTGCAGCTGGATTTTATGCAGATTCTTAGCTGTTTTGCTACAACAGCGCCAAATCCACCCCTACCGGAAAATTTGGGTACTACTTTTTTCTTCGCGGAATCTCTTTCCCATGTCGTCCTTAGTCACTCTCCCAAATTTGGCGACAGTCCGGCTGTTAGATTGCTCTACAGATGTCTCTGAGTACCGTCAGTTTAAAAAAAAAAAACACCCTGTATATAAGATCCAATGAAACCAGCATTGTCCGTTAATAACATTAATTAATGTAAAAGGATCTCCACATGGTAGACAATAAGTCTGCATCTCTATGGTTTATACAACCAGTTGTCATGTGCGCCTTGCAGATTTCCAATCTCTCAAGATGTTTGACCGTTTGCCTATTCGTCGTCGTTTTTATAATTGCCGCTTGATCCCATTGGACGTTAACATCCTTCTGTCTTGCGTATGATGCCAGCGCAGTGTTGTCAAGGTTCTTACTGATTGTATATTTGTGCTCTTGAGCCTTTGTTTTAAACTGCGCATCGTTGCACCCACATAAACAAGCTTGGAATTGAAACGTTGGTTGTGTAAAGGCACCGAATATATACCCGTTGTTGAATTCCGATCCTCTTTCTTTTTATCGTTTCTTAAAAGTTTGAAAACAGTGGGATTACGTCGGTATACAATACGAAAATTATCAGACCTGGCAGTACATCTATGTATCTTGTTTAAAAAAAATGGGATGTAATTAAGCACTATTATTTCTATATTCCAAACACATTTTATGTTCTATAGTTAATGTTGTATTTTTTTGTAACTGAGGAAGATCGTTAAAAGCAATTGAATACATTATTATTTTATTAAATTTTGCTGGATTGATTAAGGTATAGTTTATTTATAAGTAATTTAATTATTAGTGTTAGAAGTAGCGAGTAAGAAATTAGTAGCAGTCTAGTAGATAGCAAAACGGGAACGCGACGACGTAGACTTTTGCGCAATTATTTAGAAAGTTAATTGAGTATTTGCGGATCCGCAGCGCTGGATCCAGCAGGCCGAAGAATACGCTGGATCCAGCTGGATTGCTGGATGAGGGATCCAGCAATTGCAATCCCTACTCGTGACATGGCCATGTTGAAAGATAGCTTACCGCTACGAGTATCAGAATTCAATTCCGATACAAATTCTCAACATTCATTATGGAAACGTTATCCATAAATTTAAACACAATTTAATAATGAAAAATAATAATTTTCTGAATTATACGATTTGTTACATCACTGTAAATATAAGCTAATTCTAAACACTTCCAACATTTTCGAATACTTTCAACGGAATAAGAAAATATTTAATAGTTTTCACGAAACGTTCTAAATATTATTTAAAATCGATTCGACCACTCTTAACCATTAGAAAATGGCTCTGAAAAGAGCCGTTTGGTTGCTAGATTATAAAAATCTACCAGTTCCGTTGTCTGCTCTCCGAGGGGATCACCATGAAACTATTCGATTTTATTGACTTCTCTGCTTCGACTACGTCTTCTGCGAGATCTTCGCTTTCTGCTTCTCTGCTTGGATTTTTCTCTCTTTTTATCTCTTCCCTTGCTTCTCCTTCTGCTTCTTCCGACCCGTCTTCTCTTGGATTTTCCTCTTTTACTAGAACCTATGCGTTTGCGTTTACGGGTTACTCGACGCAGAACAGGTTGTCTTTGCAATCTTTTCAAATAATTCTCGCCACTTGTAAACACGTTCTTTAAAATGCAGTCGAGTTTATTATCCAGAAGACTCCTTGTAAGTTTTGGTGGACCCCCGTCCATTGCAAAAGATCTTCGATTTTCTTTTCTTCTTTTATTAACGGAAGAATCGTTCGTCATGATCTTGAGAATTCTAGAAGCAGAATAACGGAATTCGAAATTATCGAACGTTATTTGAAAACGATGTCGTTGTGTGATGTTCGAAATTTGAAAATCAAATTTAAATTCGTTCGATGACTTCTATAATTTGAAAATTTAAAAGTTATAAATTTATAGGAATTTATTAAAATAAATCATATATTTGGCACTACAAATATTGCTAAATAAACTATTTTAATGGAACTGAAATGCCTCTATTTAATTAATATAAAATACACTTTTAAAATATTAAATTTTTTATTTTTTCTAATTTAAACTGTCCTTACATCTTAGTTTTACCGCATAATTTTTAAGTAAATGTATACGCAGTGCGTGTAACCTAAAAAAACTGTTATTCAAATGTCTTTTTGGGTATACTATAGATTACTCCCTATGGAATTTCGTGTGGTTGGGTATATATCTGAACTCAGGGGACCGAGACGAGTTCAACGATACTCTACTTTTGAACTGGAGACGAAAAATAAAAAAGTTATCATACTTTTTTCCGGCGATCGCGCGATGATAGGGAGTCGCGTCGCTCTCCGTTAAGTCGGCCTCGCTATCGCGATCGGAAGTCCCGTCGCTTGCCGTTAAAATTGCCTTTAGTAGACGTTTCCCCCTTTTTTACTTTGTTCAAGAACAAAGTGAATCGATCACTAGTTTAGCACATGGCGGCGTGTGGTGGCGCCCATACGAGAGGTCAGTCGGGCCGCCATGTTCGCTGCCATAAGTAACATTAACCGAAATGGCAATCGCGCGATGATCGGAAGACGCGTCGCTCTCTCCGCTTTCGTATCGCGTGTTTAACGCTCCGGGAGATGACCGTAGTCCGACGTCACGGTTTGCAGACTTTACCGCAAGATGGCAATACTAGCAACTATGGTGCCGTCTGCATGAGAGCATTAAAAAAGTATGGTAACTTAAAAAGTGTGATAACTTTTTTATTTTTCGTCTCCGGTCCAAAAATAGGGTACCGTTGAACTCGTCTCGATCCTGAGTTCAAATATATAATCAAAGTCCTGAAATTCCATAGGGAGTAATCTATAGTACACCCGACTTTTTTAAAACTCTTTCCGTCCTTTGGACACTAAGAGGGCCTCTTTTAGCTGACCCATTATTTTATTTTTATTATTTTTCTTATTATTATTTTTCCATTTTTATTTTTCTTAATTTAATATTTTTGAAAACTAACAACAGGCCAAATGAAGTAAAAACATCAAATTAAATGTTTCTTATATATACAGTATGGGTAAAAAATTGAACGTAAACATTGTGAAATCATCTATGATAAGTTTTAATAACAAAAAATATAAACATATAAATTTTCTAATCAGAATTAAACTGGTGATTGAAATTTTTAAGTTAAATTAAACTACTATAATCTTAGAAACCTTCTGATTTGCTTGATATCTAGCAATTAAGCATATGTTTTGAAATTTAACATGTTAATTTTATTTATAACTAATGAGTTTACATTTTTTATTACTTACATCTTACATTTTATTAAGTATTGTAAAATAAAATATTTCTTCCGACAGACGAAGATAAGCTATAGAAGTCAGGATTTTTCCCTAATCGCAGCCATCAGACTGACATCCCAACAATACACTCACGTTCATTTATTTAGATATTTTTTAATTTAAAGTAAAATATTTACATAGAAAGTTCTTCAAAATGTCTTAATAAGTATTCTGTTGTAAATTAAGGGCATATCGGCAGAGGGAAGGGGAGCTAGGAATTTTTCCCCGGGCCCGGAGAAAACTTATGGCCCGTAGCAATTTCAACCCCTATAAATTATGTTGCTTTTACTAACAAAAATAAAATATTTAAGACTGCCTTTAATTAATAAAGAAACATTCTACATATTTCATTTGTTCAATATTTATATATAAACTGGCAAAAGAGGCCCGCTAAGGCAAAGAGGGGATCCATACAAGCTTTCGGCAGCCTTGCATATCGGATTTCGAACTATTCATATAGAAGTATTTGTACAGATTTACTATGATGTAATAATAGTAATGTCAGAAATTTCGTAAGTAATTTTGAAGCATTTGAAAAATAGCAAACGTATCGTAAAACGTTAGAATGTTATTTCCTAATTATCGATTATTTTATTCGATTAGATATTTAATTAAGAAAATAATAATATTCATATGTTTCCTTTAACATATATAGAAAACTTTCCAACTCACTTACAAATCAACTACATAATAAAATACTATTAAGGAAGTAATCAAATTGATCTCTGTTTAAAAATACTATAACATACACGTTTACAAATACTTTTAATCGGAGCTTCGCTTTCAATAACTGATAACTTTACAGCTGAAATTTAATTTTATCTACTGTACAATTATACAGTATCAAAGTTGTGATAAATTTTCCCGCTACATTCAATTCTTTATTTATTTATTTATTTTTTTTCTTAAATAACTCCTGTGCTTTCTGTCGAAAATTTCTGAAATTTTGCAGAAAAGTTTGTGTATTAAGGGATTGATGCTATTAAATTTTGGTGGTTAAAGGTCGAGATTCGTGATATTCTTTGCGTTATTTTAAAGTTTCGTGTTGTCTTATGAAATATCAATCAGCTATAAATTCTTTGAAATAACAATGAAATACTGTAGTGTTTTTTCAAATTATGAAAATAAAATTGAATTTTTCTGACGGTTTATATGATTAATTACAAGTAGCATATCATTTTACTTATTAAATATTTCGAAATATTAATTTAATATCTCAAAAAAACTTGCAAGTTTTATTTATTGAGTGCTATTTATATTTTTAAAAAAATAATAAACCTTAAAAATATTAACTTCTCTTATTAAATAGGCCACCCGGTTCAATTACGCATGTATATGTCGACTTTAGCACGTGTATCGGAAATACGTCATAACCGGCGAAATTCGGTCACGTGACTGATGCTTTTTAAAGCGGAGGAGCTCGTGTGTGCAGAGCTCCAATGTTATGGATTATAACGTCGCTCTACAAAAGGTCGGCGATTTTGGTTTATTTCAGAAACTATTATGCGGCGTATTGGTGATACCTTCTGCTGCATTTTGCGCTCTTGTTTACTTCACACAGTTTTTTATTATCTTGGTGCCTGAACATTGGTGCTACGTTCCTCAGGATGTGCTTTGGAACCAGTCCATGCCGGATGACGAACAGCTTCGAAGGTGTTATATGTACGATGTCAGTTCAAGTTCATTCATAGACAAATTATCAGATCAATCGAATAAAACACTTATACCGTGTCAATACGGTTGGACTTACGATTTTAGTCAATTATATCCAACAATAGCAACTGAGGTGCGAAAATTAAATTATTTATACTTGAATTATACATTTTGGTTATTGTTATCTTAGGTGCCAAGATGGCGGCTCGTCTCTGATTTTAGCAAGGAAACAGTGGGACGCATGTTCTAACCTAACCTAACCTATTTTAATAATTTGGTTGCTAATAATTATGGTAATTTATTAGAATAGGTTAGGTTAGAACGTGCATCCCCGCTGTTTCCTTGCTGGAATCAGAGACGAGCCGCCATCTTGGCACCTAGGGTAACATTAACCTAAATGGTTCTAGTAATTTATTTATTTTTTTTAAATTTATAGCTCAATTGGGTATGTGATAATGAACGTTTGCCTTATACTGCCCAAACAATATTCTATATAGGAACATGCCTTGGATCTATCGTTTTAGGACTTATTGCAGATAGGTACCTATTTATAACCTTAATATAACAATAATATACAATTCTTATTACACTTATATATCTATATTTTTTGATAAATTAAGTAATTTATTTATCAAAGTTTTAGGTAACTTTCTTATAAACAAATATATTACAAAAACATATATTATTAATAAAAATACTATTTTATAACTAAGTTATGCATAATAAAACTGTTGATAAATCAATTTATTTGTTTATAAAAACTAATTTATCAACAGTTTTCCACATTAAAATAGCAAATATTTTATACAGGAAGTGTTAATTGACTAACTTCTTGGCTTTTCAAATATTTGCAGTGTCATTAGTCTTAATAATTACTTTTTGTTAGAACACAAACATGTAATTCATAAAAAAAAATTACTATTTGTACTATTAATAATTTGACAATGCCAGTGGTAAGCAGTTTAGACAAATATTTCTCTTCTGAAAAATATTCAGTAAATATTCCATGCAAGCTCAAATTAATTTTGATTATTTAGTCTTTTAAATCAGTGCTCTACAGCCTTTTCTCACACATAGCATACCTAGGTACTTTCCAGAATTCTGTGGCACACCACAAGTAAAAAATTACAAAATACCGTATTTATTCACATATAAGACAAAAGTTTTTATCCATTTTTCACTGCTTTAAAAACCTAGGTCATTCTATACGCATGAGCAAAGGATTCTTTTCGTTTTGTATGATTTTTGTAAACTGTGTATTTGCATTTTTTTACCGGATTCTTTCCTTCTGGTGTTTAAAAACAAAAGTATTGTATCTGGGTCGTTTGAATCGTTCTTGTATATTGTCAGGTGATAAGATGAATAGCAATAGGAAAAGGAAAGCTTTTGAATCGAATTTCAAGATTACACGGGAGCCCGATATAAGTTTTAATTCATTCCCACATGAAAACAGATGATTATTTGGAAATTAGAATTCAAAGAAACTCATAAGTGTAATCGAAGAAAAATGGATTCAACTGTTAAGAATTGTCAAAAAAAAAAGGTTCCCAATTGTTCACCTTTACATAAACAAATTATGTTATCGATTTTACAAGATTTTTCCTTTAAGTTTAAAATCCAGTAATTTTTGCAGGACAATGTGTGCATTTACATGTTGATTTGATATTTTATTTGTGATTAAACGAAAATAAAATTAGAATTGTATTAATAAATCTAATTTTCTTTATTTTGATCTTTAAAGTCACACCTCGTTCTATATGGGAGATCGTCTTATATTCGAGTAAATACAGTATATGAGTTACGAAGTACCAGTACATACTAAAAAATACTGATTTACTATTTTTTTAACTTGTGATAATATAAAAATATTTGAAATTAGTTTATAATCAATTTTCTTATTTGTTAACAACCCAGAAACCACTCTGGATAAAGTATCGTGCAGTCTTAGTGTGAAAAGCATGTGATTGAGGTTCGACTCCATGATCGTAGGTATGTGCAACAGAGACACCATCTTGTTGCTTCACAAAAATTGAGATAGGACTGGGCCATGCAAGTTACCAAATTTATATGTGTACAGATTCTGTGAAATATGACTGCAAAGGTGTAAAAGTTTTGAAGCTTGTTGAATTTCTTCTGTCACAAACATCAGTGGTAATAAATATGTAATAGGCAAATCATTGTGTGAGAGTCTGAATTTGATATTCATTAGTTTTTAAATTGTCAAAAACAATGTAATGTATACGAGTAAAGTTTTTATTAAATCTTAAATTACAAAAGTTTAAATCACAAATGACCTTTCTGTCCTCTTTCTTATTCTCATTATTATTTTTTCCTTTATACATATGCAGGGTCATTCAAATATAATGTCACCATTTTAAGTCCTTTTTGACTACATACTCCCTCCCTGTCACGTTTTGTCACCAATTTTTAGACACCCCAATACTGATGTCAAACTTGATCTCTATCCTCCTGGTATTAAAATCAAGTATTTCTATAAAACAGATCTACATTAATTTATTCATATTTCCTTCCAAGTCAAGGCCAATTTTAAAAATAGGCAAAAAATAAAAGACACTCACTGATTTACCACAGAAGAAGAGTCAGATGACATTATACTAAGAAACTCCTAGACCAGGGTTGGGCAACCTTTCTAAGTGTGCATGCCAAAATCACCAAATCTGATGTAAAATTTTTTCACATGCAAACCAAAATTGTTAAGACCATATTGTTATTTGATATTCTTTTAAGAGTTGAAAGAATCTTTTCAAATAATCAAAAATCCACATATATACACTTTCAAAACCTTTCATAAATTCTTTACAAAACAGGAAAAAAAAATATAAAATATGATGACGGTAAAGAAATTATTCATGCCTGGCTGCCTGGTGAACGATACAACAACAGAATGAGATAAAACTTGAAAGTCGTTATATTGCAGAATTGGATGTCTTGGAAATAAGATGTTTTGCTTTCTTATTACTCAAACAGTTAGTGTTTGTTTCTTTATTGTATTTTTATTTAGTTTTGTTCTATTCAATAAAATTGTATTCTATTAAGTTAAAATATACAACTCAGAAAAGATATTGATTATTTATTTTTTAAGATAAGTCCTATGTTGCATGCTGGAAAAAGTCATTGGTATGCCACAAGTTGCTTACTCCTGTCCTAGGCTTAAGTATGTTTTATAGTAGTACATCTTTCAATGGTATCTGTATCTGTGAAGGTTAAATTGTTGTCATTATTCATTCATATTAATAAAAATTCTACTAGACCACTCCCGACAGACTAAATTTAGTACATTGCTTCCACTAAAGTGCAACTATTTAAATAAGCAAGAATTTTCTGTAAGATTGTTGATTAAAGTATTTCTGCATAATGATTTTGGTAAAAAAAATATTTTAGTTAGGAAAATTTTTGATAATCTTTAGGACATTGTCATTCTATTAACACCACTATCCCTGTCAATCTGTCTCGAAATTTTTACATATGCTCTCTAGAATAGATGTCATATTTGAATAATCCCTGTCAGTAATTTTGTAGAATGTGAGATTCCAATATATCACCATCCATTATCTAAATCAGGGGTGTCAAACTCAAATGCAGCAAAGGGCCAGTTAAATAGATGTATATCAGATGCAGGCCATATTCAATATTATTTGGTAAACCACAACATACTCTAATTTAAAAAAAAGGGCTTTAATAAAGACTTTTTTGTTGTGAGGCCTTTGACTTTCATAAACAGTTAGACATTTGAATTTTTTTCTATTTTAATCCCAGCATAATGTTGATTTTTAGAAAAGAAATTATCAGGCTGTAGGCCATATCTGAAGACTTAACAGGCCATATCTGGCATGCAGGTGCCAGTTTGTAACCTGAGTTAAATCTATTCTATTAACATTCATTTTGTTAAGTTATAATAATTTCCTTGTGTTTTAAAATTGTGTTTTTGTTATATTTCTTTTTTTTATAATAAATAATTTTCTTTTAACTATATTACTTCCTTTAGTATTGCAGTTCAATACCACAGCTGAATTTTGATGATTAAATTTTGTAGATCCATTATGCTCATTTAACCTAAATTTCAATTTTCTTTTTCCTCCTCTATGTAATAAGAATGATTTTGACAACTAAATGGAAGTCTAAAGCATTTTCCTGCTCCATCATATCCTAAGACTTTCCTGTTTCATTATTCTGTCATTATTATAATTACTTCTTAATTTTAAGAATGATTAAAAGAAAATGATTTTATCTTTTAATCATTTTTATATATTCATATAAAAAAAAGAAAATAAAGTAAACCTAAATTAAAATGTTAACATAACATTGGAACTATTGGCTAAACTGTGGGACGCTGTTGCTGATTGAGAAAACTTACATTAAAAGTGCATATTACCTGGCGAGACCCTTGTTTCCTCTTATGTTACATATCTGGATCTCAGACATGGCTTGGCTGTTAGTACGACTAAAGCAGCTTCGAGTAAGGGTACTGTTTCCCTTTTATAGAGAATTTGACCACCAATTGTGTTTGCTCCCAATGATCTAGGTTATGAAGATGAACAAATTTATAAGACTGACAAAGCTGCTCTTTACTAGAAACTGCTTCTTAATAAAACAAAATTTTAATAAGAAAATACTGGATACAAGAAGCAAAAAGAACAATGTACTGTACATTACTTTTTGCAAAAAATAAAACTAAAAGCCATAAATTAAAATTGCTTCTTGTGGAGAAAAGTTGTGATTCCAGAGTTTTAAATGTAAATCGAAAGAACTTACTAGTAATATGATCGTTCAAAACATTCAGAAATGAATAAAGTCATATATTCAAAATATGATGATTTTTTGACAATTCCCTTTCATCAGTGTGCTTGCATTTACAAAACAACAATTTAGAAAAATAAGCTGTGCTTTTGTTGATTGATGGCAAGCTCACCTGGAAGAGAAGGAACTTGGATCATTGGAAAAAAATCATAACAATCTATCTTCTGAAAAACACAGGCACTTATTTAATCCATGGATCAGGGAATCATTGAAGCTTTTAAGAATTGCTAACAAGAATTGTTCCTCAAATTGCATCTATTCCATGAAGATGAGCCTTTGCCATTTACATTGAGTAAAGTCAGCTTTAGAGAGGCTATGCATTATTCTCAAAATGCATGATCAGAAATAAAATCCTCAGCCATTCCTAAATGTTAGTTGAAACTTTTAAGTGATGTTGAACTTTGTACATAAGAAGATTCAATACACTTCTAATGGAACCAATGAAATCTCTAGACAGGAATGTTACCAAAAATGATAAGAATGGGTTCATATTGATAATGATGAATCAACATCTGGAACTCTTTCTAATAATTATATTATTGCAGAAGTATAACATGAAGAATACATAAATTATAAAAGTAGTCATGATGCTGAAGAAATACTTCTTATTTGCTGTTGTCAGTATGAAAGAAGCTGTTGACATGTCAGAGAAAGCTTACACTGTATATGAACATTGCAGTGCAATTTGAATTGCATAATAGAAATGCAGTTAATGCATTTTTGTACTTTCAATATTTGTCATTCATTCCAAATTAAAGGAAAAAAACAATCAACTTTAATTGTTATTTTTCAATAAACAATCCAAAGTTTTTCATACATGGTATAAAATGAAAATAACATATAACAAATAATTGCCTAATGTTAAAATTTCTGTAAATGCTAAAATAGTGTTTAGAAAGAAAATTTTCTGTTTATAAAATATTTCTTTTTTCCTCTCTTTAATTTTTAAAGTTTTTAGTTTTATCATACCATCTGATATATCATTCATTTGGTTTCTCTCCCAATACGCATGATATAACAAGGAACGACTATATTTTTTATCTTATCTTCTTTTCATCATATACAGTACATGTAAAGCTATATCCAGTATCCTGGCTCAGAAAACTAATATATACAGGGTGAGTTTTTTATCTTGAGACAATGAAATAACTTGATTGGATCTCATTATTTTGGGAGAAAGGTATAGACAAAAGTTGTAGGGTTTCAAAGGGCCAATCAATTGGTGACCTAGACCATAAGAAAAAAGGTATATCCGGTTGTGAAATTTCCTGCTCTTTCCATTGCCGGGGTCAAAAATGTGTGTTCCCATTGAAAAAACACACTTGACCCTCGAATGACTTTGAAGGTCAAGGTCACCAATTGATTGGCCCTTAGAAACCCTACAACTTTTGTCTATACCTTTTTCCCAAAATAATGAGATCCAATTAAGTTATTTCATTGTCTCAACATAAAAAACTCACCCTGTATATATAGTATATATAAATTATTTTTATTTTTATATAAAAATATTAAAAAATATTTATTATAAGAAACATATATATATATAAGAATTTAAAAATATTTTTTTATATAAGAAATATACTATATACATATAATGTATTTCTTTGTAATTTTTTTTTTTTATATTATACTGCAATGTCATATAGTATTTTAATTTAACTTTTAGTAAATTCTGAGTTAAGATTGCTATGATGTTATATTTATAAAATACTATAATCTTAATTTGAAATACATTATTTGACACAGAAATTGAAATATCTTAGTTTAATTTTTAGGATTAAAATTCTATAAAAATAATTTAGATTAAAGTAAGTTAAGAAAAATATTTTAATTTATTATTTTACTGTTTTCAGAATTGCTAATATACACTCATTGCCATAAAAATTAGTGCACCAAGAAGGAGGTATGGTATTGCTGTGGAAACTTGCATGCAGATAAGTCTTAAGCAGATATGGAAATGATCAGAGTTTAGTGCCCGCCACTAGCATTATACAATGAGCCATCATGCAATGGCTTATTGTGTAATGCTAGCAGAGGGCACTAAAGTGCATCCCATTTGGCCTATAAAAAAGTGTGCAAGGCATCCTATCTGTAGTTTACTTGTTGCAGAGGGATGCTGTATCACTAGAGATGCCTTTATGTTGCACATGAAGATCATATGAACTACTAATCGAGTTTAAGAGGGGAAGGATCATTAGATTGAGAGAAGCCAGATGGTCATCTCGTCAGATAGCCCTCCACCTAGGCCATTCTGACAACACTGTGAGATGTTGGAACCAGTGGACAAGAGAGAGTTCATACACATGGCACCCAGGATCAGGTCACTTTCTTTTGGCAGACCACTAGCTGAGAGGACTGCCTAGTCCCCCAACAAACAAACAAACAAACACACACACTCCTGACTGTATCATTGTCTGCCATCCAGACACAGGTAGCACCTGTCTCTACCATTTTGAGGTGCCTGGAATGGTGTTACTCCCAATGGGATTGGACTGCAATGGAATGGATCTGGGTCATCTACAATGGCAAATCCAGATTCAGTTTGGCACTGACAATGGCTGTGTTTGTGTCTGGAGACCTGTGATGAACACTCAATTCTGCCTATATTATGGAGCAGCACACTGCCCAGACAGCCGGCCATGTGATAGCCGGTTACCTCTAGTAGTGATCCAAGGGACCATGACATCCCAACTGTATGTTAGTGACATCCTGCAGCCACATTGTTGCCTCTCATGGTAGGGCTCTCAAGAGCCATTTTCCAACAAGACAGTGTTCAATCCCACACAGCAAGGGTGTCATAGGGACTGCCTCCACCACATTATCACACTTCCCTGGCCTACCTGAACATGTCTATCACCTGGGATGCCAAGTTGGACAGCATAGGAATTTGGCCAAACTAGGGGACTGCTTACGGCAACTATAGACTGAGATGCCACAGGACACCATACAGTACCTGTATTCTTCCATGCTAGCCTGTATCACATCATACATTCACACTAGAGGTGGCCCAACAGAGTACTTGCAGAGATCCTTTTGCTTTCATTTTGTAATCACTTACTTATATCACTGTTACATTCATACATGTACAATTTTATTTGATCTCAACAACTTCTTGGTGTGTTAATTTTTATGACAATCAGTATACAATAACATCTTCAAAAGCTTTGTAGTTAAAAACTAAAATTAATGCAAAATATTTATTTCACAATTTTTAAAACATTAAAGTGATTTATTACAGTTTTATTTCATTTATGATAATTTAAAACAAAGTTTCTTTTTGATTAATTTGCTATTTAAAATATTTTCGTTTTAACTTTAAATTTCAGTAACACACTTAGTGAAAAATGGTTTCAAAATTAGAATTATTCATTCACTTATCTAAATTATATTTTCAACTGTATTTTATATGAATTAAAAAATTAGTGTCAAAAATAATGATAGACTATTTATTTTCAGTATTTAAATTTTTTTTAACTTCAGTTGCCATTATAGCTAATTTCTTTATATTTTATTTAGATATGGACGAAAACCATCCATTATATGTAGTTATGTCTTAGCATTTGGTGCAGGCTTAATATCAGCATTTACAACAAATTTTTATATGTTTGTAATTTTAAGATTCCTAGTTGGTGCAAGTATTATTCCATTATCAGAGGATCCATATGTTCTTAGTAAGTAAATTTACCACGCATTTATAAAAACACAATAAAATGGAAAAATAATGATTTTTAATAAGTTGTGTGTATAATAACTGATAATTTATCTAAATTTATTGTGTTCATTCTAATTTCAGTCCTTTTGCAAACTAATATTATTTATTCAGTCACTTCTTTTTTTAATATTAATGTCATATTCATTATACAGTGGAACCTCACTTAACGAGCATAATTCATTCCAGAGACTTACTCGTAATGCGAAATACTCGTTAAGCGAAACAATTTTTCCCATAGAAATTAACGTAAAATACGATAATGCGTTCCATGCTGAAAAAATGCTCAAATGTTTTATGTATAATGTTTATTAAAAAAAAATTGTATAATATACACTGTTAAGGAGCGTGAATCATAATCATCTTTTCTTCTAGTGTGGAATAAACCATCCTGGAATGAGAATTCGATTTGCAGAAACAAAAAAAAACAATCACAGCTAATCTGTTTGGTAAACACTCCAAACGATATGCCAAATTCTTGGGTTATGTAAATGCCATAATTAAATATTAGAAATTAATTAATTTGACTAAAGGTAGGCAGTTATGTTTCCATCTTGTATTAAATTTAATAATTATAAATAGTTAATTTTTAATTCAGACATTACTAAAATTTAATTTGGAATCGTTCATTAAATTTAATGATCCAAGAATTTGGCATATCGTTTGGCGTGTTTATTATATAACGGGCTATGGTTGTTGATGTTTATAAGTAATATGTGTGAACACCAGTTTGGAAAAATATGTGATCACAAGCGACACTAAAATGTAGCGGAAGGAGTGCTAAACACACACTGATGGAGCATGCTGCATGTGCACAATTCGGGACTTCCCCTCTCCTCATCACTCATTATGCGAAAAATTGCTCGTTAAACGAGGCAAATTTTTACAATTTGTTTTGCTCATTATGCGAAATACTCGTTGTGTGAGGTGCTCATTAAGCGAAATTCCACTGTATATAATTGAAATTTTGGCAAAAAATATCAAAATAATAAATATGATGATTACTTTTTATTAAATTTTTTTTGAATAATAATAATGAAAAATAATTTAAAATTTAATTTATGATTTTTTTCCACAATAAATAAAATATTGTGAAAAATAAATAAAATAAAATAAAATAAATAAATGTTCATTATTTTAAATTTTTTCAAACCTAAATAATTAGCAAAAATTTTATTATAATAATTTCATTTATTCTTTATTAACTACATTTTTACCATTCCCTCTTTCTTGAAAAATTTCTAAATAGAAAAAAAAATTTCTTGCCAGGTGAAATCTGAGGTTGAATTCATTCAAGAGAGTTACAAATTTTTATTATCAATACATTTGTTCAGATATCATTCTGATTGATTGACCTCATTAGTGATCTGGCCCATCCACTCATAATACAAAAATTTAAGCAGGTCATAAAATCGATTAAGCAGTGAATTTTATAAATATTAGAAAACTTTTAAGTTTGTAAAAAATTACCTAAATTATATTATTTCCATATTATTATCTGTAAAATTTAACATATAAACATATATTCCACATATGTATGGGGTGTTTGATATATTCTGTGTGTAAGTATAAATGAATGTTGGCCAATATTAATTGCTAATGGAAACTATATCAGTTGCTTAATATATATATAAATTTCAATGCATTTCTACTTGGAATTATATAAATAGAATATTGCAATAAAATGTAAAATTATTTGAACTTTTTTTTTTAAATTTGATTTCCAAAAAATCAATTAATGTATCTGAAGTTGCTATTCATTAAAATATATATATATATATATATATATAATATAATATAAATCTTAGATCATTATTTTATGTAAATATTAATAATACAGTAGAGCGTCGATAAGTGGAACCAATTGGGGACTGGGGTCCTTCCAGTTAATGATTTGTTCCAGTTTCCGACTTTGTGCGAAAAAATACATTAACCTGTTCGATGTTCAAATTTTTCTCCGTTGCGTATCGCTTCCTGTTGAATTTTTCTTCGTTGCGTGTCGCTTCGTGTTGAATTTTCGTCGATTTTAAGCCTA
This sequence comes from Centruroides vittatus, assembly GCF_030686945.1. Taxonomy (NCBI): domain Eukaryota; kingdom Metazoa; phylum Arthropoda; class Arachnida; order Scorpiones; family Buthidae; genus Centruroides; species Centruroides vittatus. Next base: position 551,685 of record NW_027122708.1, on the reverse strand, counting down.
ACGAAAATTTTTATAATAATCATCGAGGCTATCGTATCGTTAAAAATTATTTCTGCATTTTGTACAAACAAAATAAATATATTAAAGAATATAAAAAACATGAAAATTATACTTTAGAAGTAAATTTAGTATCAAAAACATTCGATTCAGCACGACACACTCCGACTAAAAATCGTTTCACTTTCCAGCCATTCCACTTACCGACGTTCCACTTATCGACGCTCTACTGTAATTATAAATTTGTTGTTTCTATAATAATTAACATTAAATATTCTAATTAAAATATTTTTTCATTTTAGGTTTAGAATATATTGGATTAGAAAAGAGAACTCTTTCTGTGATATTTTGGATATCAAGTTACATTACTTTTTCAGCTATTTGTCCATGGATTGCTTATGCAATAAGTGATTGGAAAAAATTATGTATTGCAACATCAGTTCCTTTGCTTCTCATAGTTTTGGGAGGAATGTAAGTGATATATATCATGTGTTTATAAGAAACTATAAATTACAACCATTTGAATTTTACTTGAAATGTTTCTATATACTGTATTTCCTCATTTCTAAAATGTATTTTTTTTACCTATATATATTATTCAAAGTAGGTGTGTATCTTAGAATTAATGGTGTTTTATATTCATTATCCAAAGCAATAATTGGTAGTTATTATGAATAGACCATATTACGCATTATGCACAAATAATAGTGTGAGGATCATGTGATTATACATCATATCTGTTATCAAGACATGAAGAGTTGGGATTGAAATTTGCAACTGGATCTGGATGATGTGGTCAGAAAGAAATGAAGGAGGTATATTTCAAGAGAAAGGAACGACTTTTTTTCCCTTCCAAATGCCATTTATTTGAGCAAGAGAGATGTACACTACCTCAGTTTCGTTGCCACAATACCATTATTACAGCTCATCAGTAGTATTTGTTCTGGGTTATTTTGTTGATTGTTCCCCTGACAATGGTCCTGCTGATGAAAGGTTAGAACTAGTTTGGAGCTCCAAAGGTGGTGAGGAAGATAGTCTGAGGGTTGAGGAAAGTCACAGTCACATAGGACAAGAAACAGCCACTGGTCAGTGTTCAGAAAAAAGTGATACCACAGAAAATCCAAGTGTTGAGAAAAGTGAAGAGCAGATATACATCCCAGGATTAGATGTCAATGACTGAAAAGCTTCTCATATCTTTGGGACACTGGTTTTTTATAAGATTTGCTGCTTGATCAAACATCCTAATTGGTTTGGGACTCATGTCCTGATTATTTGCTCACCTATTTCTAGGGAAAATGTAAGACCCTCTCAGGAACAGGAAAGGTTGACATTGACATTTAAGCTAACTAGTTAAAAGATTAGTGAAAACTTACTATCAATGAAACTAATAAAAATATAATTGAAAACACTGAAGTTAAAGATAATGTTTAATGTAATGTGTTTGTTTATTTTATTCTCTTAAACAGAATAAAATAAACACAAAAATACAAACAAACTTTATTTGTTGGTGAATACTTTAAATAAAATAGTATCTTCTTCCTCAAGCAAATGAAAAATCTTTTGTTTTGTGTTATCTTAAAAATTGAAATAATCTTTAATATCAAAAGACAGCATTCAAACTATATTTTTAAATGATTAAGTTGGGAATATTGCACTAGTTCATTATGAAGTGACATCTTAGCAACTAAGAGGGTATATAGAAAAGAAACCAAAGCTTTCTGAAAAGATAAAAACTTTGTCAGTTTTTAAAAATGCAATTGCATAAATATAGACAAGAATGTCATGATAGACTTGATAGACATTTTGAACATGAAAGAATCATTGGACTGAATCAGACAGGTATATCTCAGAGAAGTTGTAGATATGGCAGTAATGAATTTCAGAAGGATCTGTAACATTCACACAAGGATCAGAAAGGCTACATACAATCACAAAGCAAAGTTCATCATTTACAGTGCATGGCATTGCTGAATATGTTTTCCATTGTTAGTCATTTGGTACAGCAATGGCAGCAAGTTACACTTTTCATAGACTTACTATTCAGACAGAAAACAATGGGTTCCTATGAGTACAGTATTGTGGTAATGCAGATTATTGAAAACCACGTGTTATAAATAATATACATTAAACTACCTTTCATTTAGGTATGCAATAACAATATCAATTTATTTTCTTTTAACTCTAACTTACAATATTTTCCTTTCCATTGCCCTTTCTTAACAATGCTTTTCAATCTCCCGACAATTATGAATCCCAAAGCCAGCACGTGGACAATCCATTTCCATCATCATATATTACTAATTAAAACTAAATTATCTTAAATTAATACTAATATTACTGAAAATTAGAGAAGGAAGGTAAGAAAATTGTTATTATGGGATCCCTTTTCTTATGTCCTGCGAGTTGGGCTCTTAAGGTGTCGACCACAGTTAATAGAGAAAATTTAACCTCACCACGTGGATACCCTTCAACGAGACAAAAAGTCCACTCATAACCTTTCCTCTATTTCTTAGTATCACAAATTTCGAGCACTGCTCTCCTACGTCTCCACTGTGTAGATCTTCTTTTTCGGTCTCCTTCTCCCCTGTCGCAACGTACTTCTCTCTTCGCTCTCTTGATCAAGAATGACAAAAATCGTCCTTCTACTCCGTGACCTCGGTTGATACCCCTTCTAGCCAAAAACTTGCAAATATTTTATGGTCAAAAGGGTTAAGCAATGGGAAATAATGGACTTAGTTGGATAGATGAAAGGAAGACCTAAATTATCAATTTACTAAATAAAAAAAAATGTATATATACATTGTGGGGCTCACCACAATGTATAAATACAAATTTTGTTTATTTAAATATACTGTATATTTTTATTTTTCTAAAATTCATTTTTAAATTACATTTGATAGTTTATTTACAGCAGAATTTATTATACATCATAATTATTTTTTAGATGGTTACCAGAATCTGCAAGTTGGCTGTTAACTCAGGGTCGATATAAAGAAGCCATTCAACTTTTGAAAAAAGTTGCAAAAATTAATGGAAAAGAATTTCCAGAAGAATATGAACATATATATGACGTAAATTATATATTCCATATATACCATAAAATCATTTTAGAATTATTTGTATTTGAAATTTTAATCAATTACTAAATAACTTATTTTGTTGTTTATTTAAAAAACTATTTGCTTTTAAAGCAATAAAACTATGAAAAATTTTTAATATGATTATTTATAAATGGATATAAGAAATATACTTATTTTAATACAATGAGTTTGACACATTAATAGCTGATTTTATATTTTACTTAAAAAAAATAAAATGTTATTAAATCTTTACAAAAAAATTTTTATGATACAAAATATTTTCATATTTTGTTTAAAATTATCAAGCTTTTTGTTAGTGTTTCTATTTAACTATAACAATTTAACTGTTATATTTAAATTTGTTAGTTTTTGGTTTTGACCATATTTCACTGTTGGGAATTTTGTTAATTGGGGGTGGATATTATCTACTGTTTAGCAATTTCTAAATGTGTATAAAATAAAATAAATAACTTTTACTCATTCTGATTTTTTGCATAAAAATACTGTCTTATTTCTTTCCAAATTTAGTGTCTCAAAAATAGATGCAGGAATGAGAATTTTAAAATTCTCATCCAATTAAAAACTATAGCATTATTCGTTATAATCACTAGGAAATATATTAACAATTGTACAGTGTATACTTTAGACCACTTTTTGTTGTAAAAATTTATAAAGTGGTCTTTAGAAATATTCTATGACAGTGTTTTGCATATACCTATATCTGTTATTACCATAGAACATTATTATGCTATAGATTGTAACATTTAAAAAAAAAAGTATTACTATATTGTGCTTGAGTGAAGATTCATTGAAATGAAATGTTAATTCTATGAATAATAAACTCTCAAGGATTTACAATTAAATAGTTATGCTAGGCTTCTTGCTAGATAGTAGCAGCAATAAAGATCTGGGTCTGAAGAATTTAAGTTCAAATCCAGGTTAGATTGTCTAGAACAGTGATGGCAAATCTTTTTCTGAAGGTGGGTCAAAACTGAATTAAAAATTTAGTAACTCCAAATCACATCTCAAATATTTAATTTGAGTAACTAAAAAAATAAAAGATGTTACAAAGTTTACTTTGGTTCAATTTTTTAATATAAAGTTAAATAGTCTATCTTGAATCTTGTAGGAAAGAGAAAAACATTTTGAGATAGGTTCCTACACAGTAAACAGTAATAGGTTTGATTGGAGGTACAGTATCTTATTAATACAATAGGAAGTACAGTACATACTTGTATTAGGAATAAATAAAACATTTTTGACATACCTTAATAGCTATAGCTTGCCAATAGTTTCTAAGGCCGCGACTCCACTAGCCGTAAAAGGGCCGTAAAACCCCTCACCGTAAAAGCTTTTAATCACGTGACCATGATATTTTACGCCTGAGCAGGTCGTAAAACCAACGTAAAAGCGAGTTGAACACTGCTCAACTCGCTTTTATGTTGGTTTTACGACCTGCTCAGGCGTAAAATATCATGGTCACGTGATTAAAAGCTTTTACGGTGAGGGGTTTTACGGCCCTTTTACGGCTAGTGGAGTTGCGGCCTAATACCTGACTTTCTTCAGTCAATAAGCTGAAAGTCAAATTTGTAGCCTTAGCCCACCAGTGGCCAAGTGAATATAACTACTGAACACTAGTTAGTTGGTCATGGTTTGCAGGCTTACCACATGAAATTTTCTGGATTTTCTTCACATTTGTAACATCTCAATTAGGGTCAGTTTCCTATAGAAAGTCCTCCCAAAAGGCATCCTCCCTCTTGGCAGATTGCCTGTGTGTCATGTTGCCATAAACAAATAAACCAAATCAAATTTGTAGTCAGAGAAATGAAGTGTTAATTGCAACAGGTACTGTAATGCAAGAAATGTTTTTCAACTATAATTTATGCTATCAAAATGTAGTCACTGAGCTTTAAACTGTAATTGACACTTCCGTCCATAATTTGAGATATAGTGGTTTTGTGAAAAAATTATTTAAGATAAATATGGAAAATATATTGAATTTAGGATGAAAATGCAGAGGAAAAAATAAATTTCATTTAACTTTTAAATTATTTTCAAACCAATGCACATTGGTTTGAAAATAATTTAAAAGCTAAATTGTTCTAAGATTGAAATCCGATTATTATTTTATCCTGAAGCAGACCTCGATTGAGGCTGAAAACATTTGACTTACAGACAGTTAAGCAGTACCGGACAGTAAAGATTAAAGGAGTAAGAGTTTTTTTAAGATTCCGGTATTTAGAATAGAAGATTTGTGGCAAACTATAACATTCAGTTAACAGTTGAATGGCTGCCTACTAAGATGATGTCATGTTACTTAGATCTCCAGGACATGGTGTTAGTGTGCACCATGGCCTGGAGATCTAGATGGCTATGGATGTGCCAATTCTGGCAACATTAACTGATTTATAACCACATTTGTGATTACAATAAATGGATTCTAATGCATGTGGGATCTGACCTGCATATTTTAAAAGTTTTTAAGAATTAATTTGAAATATAAATTATTGCTATTAAATTTTGAGTTATTCATGTTTTAATGGAATTTTACTATATTTATTTTAGAATATTTTGTTTAATGAGATGATATTAAATTATTTATTATATGTAATTAATATAAAAATGTATATTTTAGGAAGAAAATCTGGAAAATGCATGTCAAAAACAACATACGTCAGAATCAAATGTGAACTTTTTTGATTTGTTTCGCACTTCTCAGTTAAGAAAAAACTCATTGTTGCAAGCCATTATGTGGTTTGTAAAATTTTAATTTAATTCTTGACTATTAAATATATTCAATATCTTATAAATTAAGTTAAAATGGTTATTTTTAATTTTAAAATTTTAATAACAAACTGAAATCAGTATTATATTACAGTAGAGCGTCGAAAATTGGCGTCAATTGGGGACTGGGGTCGTTCCAATTAGTCATTTGTTCCAATTTCTGACTTTGTACGAAAAAATATATTAACCTGTCCAATGTTCAAATTTTTCTCCGTTGCGTATCGCTTCCTGTTGAATTTTTCTCCGTTGTGTGTCGCTTCGTGTTGAATTTTCGTCGATTTTAAGCCTAACGAAAATTTTTATAATAATCATCGAGGCTATCGTATCGTTAAAAATTATTTCTGCATTTTGTACAAACAAAATAAATATATTAAAGAATATAAAAAACATGAAAATTATACTTTAGAAGTAAATCTAGTATCAAAAACGTTCGATTCAGCACGACACAGTCCGACTGAAAATCGTTCCAATTTCCGGACATTTCAATTACCGACGTTCCAATTAACGACGCTCTACTGTATAAGTATTCTATGTAGTATTTTCATGAATTATTATTGACTTCTTATAATGTTTAGAATTTCATTACCAATTAAACATTTTAGAATCAGCCTGAAAATTTTACAATCAAATAAATTTTGAAAGTATTTTTTTTAACATCAAATTCTATGTGGAAAATTATATTATAAATATAAGATTTTAAAAATAACATATATTAAATTTGACTAATTTCAAATTTTATAAATTGGAGTGAAATAGTAATAAAAAGTAACATACACTATCTGTCAGACTAAATATGCAATGTAAAATCAATTAAAGAGTGTTTTCAGATTTCTTTATAACCCTTTCTTAGATTTCTCTAATTTGAAAAAGATCAGAATATATTCAATTCTTTTTTTTAATCTTCTCCTTGGGATATATTCAATATCAAATTTGGTGTGTTCTATTTTTTTAAGGCCATTTATTGGTGATTTGTTTCAAATTAATTTGAATTGTTGTTGTCATAGTTGCCCATGTTGTTATTTTCTACCGTGAATTTCCTTGTGTTGCATGCTTTTTGTTGATACATTTCCTTTTTCGCTGCTTTGTGTATTTTGAGTAACTCAGCCTATTTGGCTTTTTTTTTTTTTTTTTTTTTTTTTGTCATGGACTTGCTTAATGATTTTTGTCTCCTCTCATTGTGCTACATTGCCTTCCTCCAATGAAAATGCTGATAATACCATGGTATAGTCCTTTTTGGAGGTATCATATTTATGTTCTTTAATTCTTTTGCCAAGTGTTCTTGAAGTGTAACCTACTTAGTCCATGTTGACATAGAATAACTGCCACAGACAATAAATTCCATCTACCTCTGCCTTCTGGGTTCCTCTAATTACTAGCAGAATTAGTGGTATGAAAGCTAGAGAGTATGGTTATCTCAACATTTGAAGAGTAGATAAGATTATACAAGAGATACAGTACATAAATGACATCCTAATTATATGGCACTAAAAACCAAATGTATACAACTTCTTGGCACTTTATCAAAATTTTACATAATGGATATATTTATCTGTATTAAATGCTTCTTTCAGGTAGCCAATCATTTAAATTTACCACAAAGGAATATTTTCATTTTCTTTTATTAGGACATCTTCAGCTTCCTGACAAATATCAACCACTGTTCAAACTAAATTTGAACTTTCTAGCCATTTTTGAGGATTAAAACATATTTAAAAACTAAACATTAGTGATGTTAAGATGCTTTTTAATAACATAACGATTCTGGAGCCATGTTTCATTTACTTATTAAAAAAGCATCTTAACATCATTAATATGCAGGACTTGATAGAACTGGACACAAGATGGAAGGGAGTACTCCAAACATGAAATTGGGAAGATGTAATTAAATGTTTGCAGGACAGAAAAATGAAGGAGGCAATATGATATAAAAAAAGAATGGAAAGTTAATACTTTTAGTGGCAGAGAAATGAGGTTAATACTGTGCATGCACAGGAGTTTGCTTTTACAAAATTGTGTAGATTTTAAATATTGTTCGATCCTCAAAAATGGCTTGAAAGTTCAAATTTAGTTTTGAACAGTGACTGATATTCGTCAGGAAGCTGAAGCTGACATAATACAGGATGAAAATATTCCTTTGTGGTAAATTTAAACAATTAGCTATCTGAAATAAGCATTTAATACAGATAATAATATGGAGCCAGAAACCCATGAGGTAATATTTGGATACATTTTATGATAACAAAGAAACAACTTTATGAAAATAAAAAAAAATTTTGCAACAACCTAAGATAAAATAATAAACATCATTTTCTATTTGTAAATAAAAAAAAATTAAATGTTTAACTTTAAATTATGAATATATGTGCTTCATGTATAATGCACCTATATTGGCTCTGCTGATATATCCATGCCAAAATCTGACAATTTTGCATTTAAAAATTTTAATAAGATGGCTATATGGATGAAGCAGTTAAAGGCAATTGCTCTGAAAACCTTGGATTAAATACAGATGGGAAATTGCAGAAATTTTTTTAAGGCCAGTCTGTCCTAGATATGTTGGGCCTCATCTCTCACTTCTGAATACTCTGATTGTGGGCTTGGCTGAACCCATGATGGGCATGGGATAAAATCTCGCATAGGAAGAAAAGTCAAAAATGAAAAAAAATTTAAATATTACATTTTGGCATAAATAAATTATATTTAATTATATTTATTTGACATAAATGAATATTTGAAAAAAATTTTTGATTTTTAAGACCAAATTCATAGAAAACAGCAAAAATCTGTAGCTCATCTAGCTATTGTATAGTCTGTCATCATAGTAAATATTTTTCTTAAAAAGGAATTAATCCAAATTATTAGTTTGTTAAAAATAAAAATTTGAATGGTGTAAAGGTATGAAACCAAGTATTTATATTATTGGATTTGTAAAGTAATCAATGTACCTGGTATTCAATAAGTTAACATATTCAAAGAAAAATAAGTGCATACCATTTAATAGATTTTTAAACTATCAAGCATTAGAATTAATTCCAAATAAATGAATAGAAGAAATTATTAAAGTATGTAGTTTTTTATTATATTTTTATATATATTATAATAAATAATATATTTAAGTATTAATTACTATTATTATAAAATGAAAAAGCAATTATAAATCACTAAGCAATATTATATTTTATTAATTCTTAACAGGTTCTCCATATACAGTTGTTATCATACAAATACTCAAAATGCCTCTAACTTGGGAACAGACATCTATGAATCCTTTACTTTTGGTGCTCTGGTGGAGATTCCTTCTATGCTAATTGTTTTGTTTGGTATAGATAAAATAGGACGACGTTGGCCTATTATTATTATGTCGATATTAGCTGGAATTGCTGGAATTATAACTTTTACTATTCCTGCAGGTAAGTAATTTATAGAATTTCAAAAATTATCTAAATTACACCTTTAATATGTCTAATTATTAAAGGCCTTTATTGTTAATTTGTGAAATTCTTTGTGTTTTTTAATAAAATTAAACAATTTTTTAATATTTTTTTATAAGATAAAAATATAACTAAAACAAAACTATATTTCCTAGGTAATTCTGAAGCCATTCTAGCTTTAGCATTAATACAAAGAATATGTATTACAGCTAACTATAATATTATCATACAATATTCAGCTGAATTATGTCCAACTGTATTGAGAGGACGTGGTTTAGCATTTTTGCGACTGATGGGAACTCTTGGACTTTTTCTCAGCCCATCAGTGGTTTATTTAGTAAGTTTATAGATACATGGAAATGTATTAAATTTTTTTTACTATTTTTTAGAATTATTTTTAGAAAATGTAATTTTAATAATTTTGTGTTATTATTTAGGGACTCTCATATTATTCACTACCTCTAATTATATCTGGAGGTGTTATGTTGTTAGTTGTAATATATGCAATTTTTCTACCTGAAACTTTGGGTCAACATCTTCCACATTCCATAGAAGATGGAGAAAACTTTGGAAAAGATCAGAATATTTTTGATTGTCCTTGTATAGCACCCAAGTATGTAAAAACATTTATAATTTAAATTTAAATTTATTCATTGTTTGTTTATATTTAATTAAATATTTTAGGTTAGAAGATAGTAAAGAGAAGTCAGAATCATCTCTTCCACAAGCAGTTTAGACAGCTATTTTTACTTTTATCAAATTAAATCATCATCATTTGTTGATCTGATAATATTTATAGTATTTTAGTTTTTTATAATTATTTTTCTTTCAAATTTTATTTTTGCTAATATTATTGATTATTTTGTTTTATTAGTAACATTTTGAAGTATATTTAAAATAATCTTGCAAGTTTAATAATTTACATTCTAAAAGTTTATATGCATATCTGAGCAACTTATGATTTCACTAAAAAAATTTTTGTCAAATAAATATTAAGTTATTTATAACAATTGAATTGAAATGTAATATGCCTGTTTAACTGATAAAATTTTATAGAAGATTAATACCCAAAAATCCAATAACAAAAAAGAATAATCAGAAATATACATAAAGTGAAATTTAAAACATTTTAAAGACTGAATATTTTAAATTTTAAATTGAATTAATAGAAACATTGATTAGTATAAAAATTAATGTAGAACTCCATCCAAAAAGACCTGATGCTTATAATGTACAAAGTTGATATTCCACTTGAGTAATGTTTCTCAAAAATTATATATACTAAACTATCAATTTTTTTAAATTTAATTTTACAGATAAGCAAACAACAAAAATGACTAAAGGTTATAATATAATGTAATATAAAATTTAGGTTTTTTCCCCTTTCTTTCCTTCTTTAATTCAAATACTACTATGATTATTTTTTTCCTTCTATACATTCAAAATAAGTTAATTAAATTAATTCTAATTATTAAATTTTAACTGGAATGATAACCACTCAGCAGTGAGGGACGTATATATACGTCGAGTGCGATCGTGTGGCAGTGGTGAGGGACATATATATATGTTAAATTCTTTTGGGGGTATTACCAAAATCTAGCCAAAAACTACCGCAAAAAAAAATTCACATAAAAAATGAATTATGTAACAATAAAAAAAGACTTTTCTTTACTAGACATAACTGTTTACAAATACTTTTTCTAAAACGGAAATGAGAAAAATTGCATGAAAAAGTACTTTAAAAATTTTTCGGGTATATTCTCCACTACTAAGGGATAAAACCATACCTGACTCTCCCACTGCTGAAAGGTTAACATCATATTAATAATTTGTTCAAAAAATTAGCATAATTATGACATAAGAGATCCAATTATTTAGCATGTATTTAATTATTAATCTATATATCAATTAGAACAGTAATAGAACTTTACAATTTACTTTAAATTGGTTACTTTACAAAACTCTTGGGAGAACAACAACATTGGTACTCTAAAATCTTTTAACATTTTAAGAGGTTTTGTAAATTAATAAATACTCTCAACAATAAATATCAAAAGTATCCACTTTCTGCACCAGTGATGCCAAAAGTGATATTTTTGATATCATTGCTGTAGAAAGTTTATTTTATATTTTTTTATTAATGATTTGATTTGTTATGAAACCATGTTTTTTTATTAATATTATTTTTTTTAAATGTTTTTTGCATCTTCTAAGCTAAAAAGTCAGCAAGGATGCAGATATCATATATTTAATAAAACATAGACAATAACAGATATGCGAGAAACAGTTTTTGCAGAAAATATAGTAACTCAAAAGATTTATTGTTACCAGTGGCGTAGCTAGCATGGGTGACACCCGGGGCAGATATCGTGGTGTCACCCTTCTTAACTCTTTTATAAAACACTATCAGATTATTGAATTGTAATATGTCTGCACTCGAGCAAACTTGAACGTTATATCGAATCGAATAAGCGATGTCAACTCATAGGTTTATATTCAGTACCGTGAATCCGTTGACCTTTTTTTTTTTAGCCATAGGTTGGTGGGTCGATTGAACTTTCCACGACTCAATGTTAAAGCGTGTTATCGTGGTTTATTTCGCGACTTACTTTTTCACAGTCGAGTGTCACCCCTACATGCACCGGGTGACACCTGGGGCGGACTGCCCCCAACGCCCCCTTGGTACGCCTCTGATTGTTACAAAGCCACTAAGAAATTTAGTGTACTTTGACATGGCTAACTTTAGTAGCATGTACAGTACAACATCCAGTCTGTTATTGATAACTGTTTTGCAGCATATCTTGGGATATTGAAGCCACTGTTTTCATTATTCAGTGTTTCAATTCTGCCATGTCAATAACCCTCTTTTCTTTGCATACCCCACAAAGTAAAATACAAAGGCATAAGCTCAAGGAAGTCAGGATGCCATGGTATTGGACCATTATATCCTATTCAACTTGTCTATGAATTTGCAGGTGTCATCTCTAGTGTGATGATTTTCCATCTTGCTGGAAAAAAGATCAGGTTAGATTTCTTCCAACTGAGAATTATCAAATAATTCTAGAATATCCAGATAATTGTCAATTCTTACTGTTAAATTTCACTGTTTTTACTTTCAAAAACACAAGAATAAAATTTAACAGTAAGAATTGTCAGCAATAGAGTAAAAATTTTTTGAATAGATGGGTTTTTTCCATCAAATACATCTCATGATATCTGTTCTGGTTAATTTTTTATTAAATATCTTAATCTGGTTAATAAAATTGCAGACATTCCATATACTTAAAATTTTTTAGACAAGCTTAACTAGTTATTCAAATAATTTTTTTTTCTAAGTTTCTCTTTTTTAGTTGTTTTAAAATAAGTTTTGATTCTGTTTCATTCATTTGTTGTGTAGTACTTTGATTGTGCATAAGTCCCAGCTACTACCAGTACACTGGTGATTGGTGTAATGAGCTTTTACTGGAACATCTGGCAACTTAACAAGATGGAGAAGTAAACAGTACTAACAGTGATACTTGAAGACTTATACAGATGAGAAAAAAATGATGTTAATAATATATTATCATAGAGGCAGCCATATTGCTTCACCATATCCATTACTTGATAGTGCAATGTGCATCAGTCACTGCACCGATGAACTCATCAGTGAATATCGGAACATATTTTACTCTCTTCTGCACTCTCTATTACACTCTCTTCTGTATTTTGTCTCTTCATCACATCTTTGGTCATCCTTGTATAATATCTCTAATCCTAATTTGCTTTCTTATTACTTCAATTTTCATCCTATATCTTAGGGTTATACCTAACATAATTCTCTCTGTTTTTCTCTATACTATCCTCAATCTATTCTCTTGTGATAGCCCATGTCTCTGAACAATATGTCAGCATAGGCAAAATACTTGTCAAATATTTTCCTCTTTAGACACATTATGCTTTTCTCTTGAAGAAGTAATGAATGTTTTTTACATGATTACCATTCTCTTTGTATTTTTGCAGTTATTTCATTCTTCTTCCCATGGTTAACTTTGATATATTATCCTAAATATTTATATTTAGTACTTCAATGCCATTTGTTCCTAATATCATTTTTCTTATATCTATGATAAAATTATTATGCAAAATTTAGTCTTGTGTATATTAATTTTTAATCCTTTCTCCCTGTAGCCCTTTCACCACAACTTCTATTTCCTTTGTTATTTTGATTTCAAGTAATGTAGTGTCTGCATATTGAAGATGATTAAGGTTCTCACCATCTATTTGTACCATATTTTTGTGGATTGACCAGCATGCTGCATATAACTGGGAAGACCAGCATTCCAGAAATCCCAGGGTTATCAGCATGCTGGTTATACTACAACTAAAAAAGTAAAATTAATCAGATCTAACAAAACTACTTGTTAAATAGATTTTAAAGAAAACATTCTTCCAAGTACAATAAAATAATAACATTGTAATTTGACTGACTTAAAATCAGGAAGAGCATTCTCATTTACAGGACAATAAAACAATTAATGGCTTATTGACATTAATAGTATTAGTAGTTAGTGTGTGTGCTGACTGACCATCTACCCTGAAAATTATCTTCTGTAATTTTGCACAAAAGAAATGTTAATTGGTGTAAGTTGAGATAATTTACAGCCAGTTTCTGAAATTTAATGTTTATTTTTGCATTTTTTAAATCCAATTACAATAAAATAAACATAGAGCACTTTCAACATTTCACAAGTATTTTTCATCATTAGAAAGAAGAAAAAATGAAAAAATTAAACACATAATTGTAGTTTTTAATGTGGTGCTGACAGCTTTACAGTTTTAGAATAAAAACTTGTTTGTTTTTTTAATGCACTCTCCAGAGAGGGATGTATAACCTCACTTATACCAGCATTTCCTCTGGAATAAACTGGCATGCTGGTTTTTACTGTATGGAAATATTGTTTGATTTTGTGGTCTCCCCTGGATAGATTGATATGCCAGACAATCTACAAAAATATAGTATAACTTTCCCCTTACACTCTAATTGTCTGAGAACTCTTTCCAGTGTTGCAGTAAACCAATTGGGTAATATAGTATCTCCCTGACTAACTCTTCTCTCTATTTGATTATTCCATTCCATTTCTTACTTCAGATGTTCTATTTATATAAATATCTGTTAGAATTCTCAGATAGATATGTCCTGTGTACCTTGGTTTGCTAGTATTTCCAACATTTTTGAGATTTATACAGTATCAAAAGCTTTTTCATAATCTATAAAACAAACACAGAGGCAAATGATATTCTAGTTTTTTTTATTGTTTGATTATGTAGGTGATCTTATGGTGAGTAATTCTTATGAAATCCTCCTTGTTCACTAAGTTGGTTATAATCCAAAACATTCTTCAATCTGTTACATACTTTTGAAAATAATTTATAACTAACTGGGAGGAGACTAATGGGTCTGTTATTTCTTACATCCTGTCTATTGCCTTTTTTTTTATAAATCACATTTCCAAATTTTGGAACCTTATCAATTTTCAAATGTCGTGTAAAAAGGATTAAAAGATGTCCAATTACCATTGTCTCACACACTAATCATTTTCATTGTGACTCCATCTGGGCCTGGAGCCTTATCCATCTTCATAAATTTAATGGCATAGTATATCTCCTCTGTTGTAATAGTTGGTATACGATATTCAGTAAAGTCCAGGTTAATATTATATTCACTTAAGTTACCCCTGTACAAATCTTGGAAAAAAGTCATAATTATTTCTGAGATTTTTTTCCTATTTGTAAGAAGAGTTCTAATATCATCTATTATGCTATAATGTTTTTCCCCCCCCCCCATTTTAATGTCTTAGTAAGATCTGTTAATTCCTTTAGTATTCTCTATTACTTGTTTTATGTATTGAACATTAAATTTACAAATATCTTTCCTAATCTTTTTCATTTATTGATTTATTTATATGCTATACTCTTAATTCCTTGATTATATTTCTTTAAAAGTTTTTCTTTTCTTAATCAATTCCAATGTACCTGCTTGAATTTTTCCTAATATTCCTTTGTTATGTTGTTAGACCTGCTTTGCATTTTCTATTAATGCACTATTATAATGACATTGTATCCATTAATATCATAACTATTTACATTTTATCATGACTAGAGTTTCCTCTATTAAGGTTGCATACGTGACTTTAAGCCATAGGCTGCCACTGCAGTTCAATTTTCCTTTAGACCAAGGGTCTCCAAACCTTTTTGATCATTGACCCCCCTACAAGTTTTTGAAACCTCACAAGCAAAACAAAGCACTTACTATTTTAATACATTTCTTTTAATTTTGCATTTTTTTTTTTTTCATTTATTGTGTATTTGTTAATAATAATTTTTGTAACTGACAATCAGTGAGACTGATAAGCTTGATCCTTAGCTCCCCCTTATCCTTAGCTTAAGCTTGATAATCGACCCCCCTCCCCCAATAATGTTATATCGAACCCTGGGGGTTGATATCGACCACTTTGGCAATCCCTGCTTTAGACCAACCTTCACACTATAAGTTGCAACATACAGATCCTGTTGCCTGGGAGGAGATAGAGCGCTCCAGTATGAACTTGTCAAATGATTGCTCCCAGACATCAACTCATCATTGGACTTTGATATATGTTAACTTTTATTATGTATTAGTACTTATATTATCAATAATTTGTTTGAGTCAGTATGTAGATTTTTCTTTTACTTCATATTTTAAGCTTGTGTTTTTGTTCTATTCTTAAGTTTTTAATGTGTGTTTGCTGAACCAAATGATTGCCATAATTAACCAGGCTATAAATTTGCTATTATTAATGATTAGATATTAAGTAATTTGGTATTACAGATAGATGTTAGTCACCATCTCTTATCTAAATTATCTAATAAATTATTTTGTGCACTCTGCTCTTCAATATTCTAGAATATTAACACTATATTCAATTTTATTTTTTTATGTTTAACTTTAATGTGACTACTTAAGGTAATCAGAAATGTTTCTCCTCCATGTTAGATATTAAAGATTTCTGTTCCAATTTTAATTCAAAAATAAAAATATTTTTATAGATTTATTGAAACAAGAACTTCTGAAAGAATTTATTAAATGTATTTAATAAATTTTAAAGATTTTATATAATTAAATTAATGAAACTAATCTTTTAAGAAAAACTGAAACAAGTAAATAAGGAAAAACTTATAGAAAGAAATTAGTTTAATTGCTACAAAACTGGGGAAACAAATGAATTATTGGGAAGATAATTTATCAATACTGTAATCTTGGATAATTAGTGTTGAATAAAAGATTAAAAATTATTAATAAAGATGTAGCTGATATCATACAATTGTTATCAGTCTTAACCAGAGCTTTAAATACTAATTGTTATTTGCTCACAATAGTTTAAATTGCTGGCATTGTGCTAGCTGCTGTTAAAGTTGATAGCAGTTAATAATATCAGATAAAATATATAAATTAATCATAATAATAATCATAATTAATAAATCTTTGCTAACTTGTCCTTGTAGTGCTAGAGTTAACGAGACCAGTATTTCCTTTAATTGTAGTCTTATTTACTCAATGTTATCAGTTTAACTCATTCACTGTCAGGTCACATGATGCAAAATCACATCAACCAACAGCAGTGAGTCTCAAAGTGATTACAATAATGTATAAATGAATTCTACTGTTGTGTAGAATTCCACTTTATGATTAAATTATTTACTTCACAATTTTGCTTTTATGACTGATATTGAAATGCCATATTTAAGACTATATTTTTTTTATTTGCCATATCATTGGAGTATTACGTACTTCAAAGTATATTTCCAAGAATAGAACCTCAATTTATAATAATGCTCTTATACTAATTTTTCATACGTTCAAGTTATAAGCTTGTGAGAAATTAGACTTTTGTTCATGGCAGCTCAATTAACAATTTTCACCATTTGTATTTCCAATTATGTCATACAGTGTGCTATCATGTAAATTAAATTTTGCCGACCATATGTATTGTTTATTTTTGTTAATTATTATGAGAATAAACAATGAATACCATATAATTGAATGATCTTTTTTTTGATGTATTTTTGATATTTGACATATGTGATTATAATTATGTTTATTGAAAAAATATATGTAGAGAACAAAGCCCAAATTATACAAATAATTAAGTAATAGAGTTGGATTAACTATTCAGCTAGAAATTGGCTAAATAATTACATATAAATTGTGTAATTTGGACTAAAGATAGCTGGTTGTACTGTCATTTTGTATTAAATTTAATAATTATTAATTACAAAAATAAATAAATAAATTTAGATCTAATCTTTTCTTTCAAATAGTCTATCTGGTGTGGGACTCCATACTTCTGTTTATCTGCACTTTAAGGATGGTGACCTACCTTTTTAGCGCAATTTATGTAATTAGCCAATTAATTAATCTAGCACTATCATTTGATTATTCATTGAAAATGGTCATTAAATTAATTACAATTTAGGTAATTAAATTTTATTTTATTTCTTTATGACCAAAGAGAAATGCTTTCAGTAAAATTAAGATTATTTACATATAAGCACTAACATTTTTTTAGAAATAAATATTAACAGTTTGGTTTTATTTTATAGTTAATATCTTTTTAATTATTCAAAACTATGTAATATGTTGATGTTATGAATTAACTATATGTTAAAAGTTATTATAATATGAAAAGGTATTTATTTTATGTACTTAATTCATTTAGAAAAATCAAAGTTATTTTTGCTATTAAGGAAACATTAAATAATTCAATTGCCATATGCCAAAATAAATGAATATATTTTATATTCATAATAAATATTG
Organism: Centruroides vittatus; assembly: GCF_030686945.1. NCBI lineage: Eukaryota > Metazoa > Arthropoda > Arachnida > Scorpiones > Buthidae > Centruroides > Centruroides vittatus. The sequence goes on along the minus strand of NW_027122708.1, from coordinate 533,557 downwards.
CAAATATCAAGATTCATCATCATAATTAAAAATTTGGTGCCATTATGAAGTATCTCATCAACAAAAATGTCAGAGAATTTGAGTTAAAAAAATAATATAATTAATGATATGATTCATTAAAATTTCGATACTTCTGATGAATATAATAAATAATTCATGACTAATAGAAGATTATAGATCTATCTTTTGTATTCATGAGTTAAAACCGATATAATTGTCACATTATTTGGCTTCTTGTAAATATAAAATAATAATTATGTATTAAATATAAATTTGTATATAAAATTATTCTGCGTGTTACTCAAATTTCATCTTCATATAAATAAACTCTATCATTAGTAAAATAACCGAAGAGTAAAATTAAATTGCATACTCTTTAAAATTGTATTAATTCTTATCTTTTAATGTATTAACAAAAAATATTTTTTAATTTAATATTTGTATATCATAATTTTCAATATTTGATGATTATTTAATAAATTTCTATATGCATATATTACTTCTAAGTAATAATAATAATTCAGAAAGATTTGTGTTTATTTAATATTAACCATTTTAATATCAGATTACTTTGTATCTGATGATGGTGATGATATAACATCAAGCATAATATTAGAATGTGAATTTTATCACAATTCCAATACTATGTTTTTTGTATATTAAATGTTGTTGGTTCATATCACAGATTTTATCACTAGTTTCCGAGTAAAATGACTCTATGTAACTTTGGGAGAGAACATAAATACTAAACATTTTTCCAATAGAGAAGCTTCGACTCCTAAAATTTTTAGAATTTGTGTTCTCTCCTGATAGATTTTATCATAAAAAATTATTTTCTTATGAAAGTAATTTTTTAAAACTATTTAAAAAACATTGTTAATATGAACTCGGCTTTCTGGGAATGGCAAGTTCTTTAAAAACTCGATTTTTCAATTATAAAATTAATCGCTTTGAAAAATAAATTATTTACCAAAAGAGTAGGAAATAATGATATGTATGTATAATAAAATGTGAAAAAACACAGCCACTTTTAGTGCCGCCAAAAGTTTTATAAAAGGCAGATGTTTCTGGCCTTTGCCTTAGTCCAGCCTCAACTCATTTTAATGTTTTGAATTGAATGTAGGAGTCGTGGAGTTCCAGAGATATATGCAATTTAAAACATTCTTAAAATCTTTACAAAATTTGAGGTAATGCTAAGTAGGTTAAATAACAATTATTTATAAATTAAGCACCTATGTTTGAAAATAAACACATTTAACAAAAGTATTGTGCAACCCTGCAAACTTATACAGTAAACCTGTCTAGAATGGAACATGAATAAAATGGAAATCTGCTTAAACTGAAAAAGTTCTTTGGAACAGTAATTTTCTATGTTAAATTTTACTACAAGCTGGAAACCTGTTCAGTGTGGAAACAATGTAATCTGAATAAAATGAAAAACTAAGATTCCATTTATAGTCAAATGAGTAAAATTGCTTCCAAGTATAAGAGTCATCACAGAACATAACCAACCATTCCAAGAATGATTTTGAACCTTGTCAGAGAAACGAAGATCTTGCAACAAGGGACACAATGTTTTTGTTTAATATTAATCTTTGTTGGAATTAACTAGGAGTAGGATTGAATACTTTTAAGAATCATAAAATTTCAAGAATTGAATGAGTTTCCAAGAATCAAGTTCTTGAGAACAAGCAGGGGCAGATCTAGGTTTTTCAGGGCCTAGGACTTATTGAAGTCCAATGGGGCCCCCATATTTTGTTAGATTAAGAATCTTTAAGTTGGGGTTTAAAATTCATTTTTTATAACATCGAAATCAGAGTTGAAATATATTTATGAAATGTTAATGAAAAAGTATTAAACATTTATGATGATAATTCAATTTTTGTGGACCCTCGACACTTGGGGCTCAGAGCTTAAGCCCTATTAGCCCCTATGTAGGTCCACCCCTGAACATGTGATTTAAGAAAACAAGGAGAATAAGATAACAGTGTGCTAATTTGACTTGTTAGTAACTATCTAGTACCAAATATTCAAAAACAAGTTGATTAACATTGTCGAGAAATATATATTTTTTTGTAAGACTATACATACAAGATGATATGTCCTGGCAATTTTTTTAAAAAAGTTGATTAACATATTAATAATTATAGAAATTGAAGCAAATGATGAATTAGGATAATAAAATTTCTTGAGAAACCAAATCTCAGAATAACTTGGTCTCTGTACAGCAATTAGAATTTCTCACAGAAAGCAAGACGTTGGTGTTTGTATTTAAATTGGCTTAATTGCCATTGCATAAACTTAAAAGTATTGCATATAAGAAAAATATGAATACTTAACACAAGTTATTGGAGTAGTTCTCAATTCTTTCATTTGAATATACCTATCTTTAGTTTGAACATTCTGGATTAAGCCTAGTACTCTGTAATATAATACTTTGCATATGTAAAAGTAGTTTTTTACTATAAAAGTGAACATAACCATTAACATTTATCAGGTGTAGTTTAAAGATAAACAAGAAAGAAAAGAAAAATACTAAAACATGTTCAAAATGGAAAAAATTATTCAGTACCATGTTGTTCCAGTTTACACAAGTTTTACTGTATTAACTTTACCTACATTGTGATAAGTTTATATTTTAAAATGAATAAAAATTGCTTTTATGATGTAGGGAACCTTTTTCTGTACTTTGGTGCAGTGTGAAAAATGTAGGGAGTCTATTAAACGAGTCCATGTGGCATAGGAATGCGGTGATCAATTATGATACCCAAAATCTTTGTCGTGGAAACTTAAGTGAACACATACTAAATGTATAACACGGTTGCATAATATTTATTGGTTTTTTTCAAATATAGGTGTTTAATTTAGAAACAGTTATTTTGTGTACGAGGTTTGAGATAATGTTAAGCAAAGATTTAAAAAATTTTTTAAATCAACTATATCTGTGTTTACTCCTACATTCAATTTGAAGTATTAAATGAGCTGAAGCTGGATCAAGCAAGTCTGAAAATGTTTCTTTTAATAAACTTTTGATTGCCTTAAAAGTGGCTGTGTTTTCCTCTTTTCAAATGTTATCAAATATGTTTGAAGTAATGAAGAAATATTAAACTGGGTTAACAAAATGTTGTTTTATTAAATGTTTATAATAGACCTATATGAAAAGAAATATGGCATTTTATGAACGAGACATTTGAATTGTTACTTTTAAAAATAATTTTTTTCCTGTTTATGCGAAGAATAACTTATCAGAAAGTTTGCAATAAAGTTAATTTCTAATAATAATGTTAGTAATGCATAAGAGTTCATATTCTAAGTATTTGCATGGATTTGTAGAATATTGTAAATCTGTAAAAAACAAAAATCTCATGGTATAAAACATATAAATAGTTGTATAGAAAATTTTTTTCAATAGATGTACAGTATGTCTTTATAGAAAATAAACCAAATTAAATTCTTATAATCTGACTCCTAATGTTTGAAGTTCTTTCCATTTAAGTTTAGTGAAACATTTATAACAAAAAGTGGAGCTTCCTTTTAAGATGTAATGTAACTTGACGACTTTGTTTTGAAAAGTATATAATAAGCATAATATTGATTACTAGAAAATTGGAAGAGACTCAACTGAATATATTTTTTTTTTCCTTGGGTACTAAGAAGGCCTTTTAAGCAAGCCCGTTAGTTCAGCCAGGCCCACAATGGGGTGGGATGATGATGGAAGGGGCCCAATATATCCAGACAGAGCACCCCTAAAAATTTCTGGAGTTTTTCAACCCATCTGGATTTGATCCCTGGTCCCTCTGAAACTGATTGGCTGCCACCTCATCCACTTGGCCATCTGGCTATCCAACTGAATACATTAACTAAAATAAAAATATGATGATGATGATGATATTTGAATTGTCATTATTTTACTGTAGGTTTTTTGTGAAGTACTTTGCTACATGAAACTTGTGTTAATCATAAAAAGCTTTTAAAATGTTTTGACCAATCATATAAGCAAAAGAAAAATTCAAACTAAATTCTTTGTTACATCATAATGAAGAATATAAAATCAGGTGATATCAATTTCATTAATGCTCATTTCTATTATCCCTAAGTAAATAGTAGTAGTAATTATAACTAACACTTGTAAGATTGTATTCTTATTTTTTTTTTTAGATTCTATGTTGACATCTGAGAAATGATATACAGTATATTTTAATACATGTTAATGCATGCTAATGGAAGGGAAATAATCTATTTGGCAATTACAATAGTTATTCTCCTCCTTTCCTGCTTTCAATGTTTCAATGCTGACAATTTAATTTTATTTCTAACATTTCAAATACTGAGGCCTAAAAAATAAAAAAGGTAAGATATTTCTATCTAAATAAAACAAATGGTAATTATGTGTGTAATAAAAATAAGTAAAGCCAAATGATTGCTGGATTGTATTGGGCTATATCAATGCTACTATTAATAATTAAATGTTAGCCCAATATTATTAATAATAATATAGCCTGATATAATCCATCAATCACTTGGCTTTAATCTAATAATTGGGCTTACTTGTATTAAAATATAAACATCCATATTCTCTTTGTAAATGAAACTTGAAATTTATATTTCAATGAGATGGTGGCTTAGCCGACTGTCTCTAGTCGAAATGTGCATCAGTCACTGCACCGATGAACTCATCAGTGAATATCGAAACATATTTTAGTACATTGTAGTTCGCTGAAGCATTGTTTGATGCATCCTGGAACATACCCACTGACTTTAATAAGTTATTCATTTTCTTTTAAGCTTCAGCTTCGTATCTAAAATTCAAGACGATTCAGAAATATTTATGAACAAAGATGATAAAATCACAATCTTCAGTATTGAGCCTGGACTCAGGCACAATATCATTCCATCTCTAGTGAAAGTGTTCAAATTTAGTAATACCATAGTAAATCATATTTAATTTATTATTTAAATATTTCTTAGATTATATTTTACGTATGTTAAAATTTATAGAATTATTATTTATGAGTTATATTTTGTTATGTAATTATACAATTTTACTAATAATTATTTTATTAAAAAATATAAAATATTCAATTATTAAAAGGAATATATGTTTTGTAATTTTTAATAAATGTACAGAAATCACAAGAAAGATAGTATGAATAAAAATATATACAAGAGAAGCATCATTTTATTGATTCCTTAAGAAGCTAGAGCAACACATAAAAATCCGTTAATTTACAAGTGATAACAATAAAGAAAAAAACATGAGACTAGTCTATACCAATAATGGCAGTGAGAACAATGGAAATTTTTTAATAGGCAGTGTTCTCATTATTCAGTTTATGAGATATTTAACAAAAAAGTTTGATGTTAATGAAAATTTGATTTCCTTCTCTTGCCTTCTTACATCATCAACAGTGAATAGAAGCTACCATTTCTAAAATCATTATTACATATGTTAAAAATAAATTTTTCATTTCTCTCTCAAAAAAATAAATTTGAATATATTTTACTGAATTTAATGATAATTTATTTAGACAAAATGATACTTACAGTATCATATACAATAGTTAAAGCACGTACATCTCATTTAAAATTAAGTCACAATTTACACAATGGCAGTGGTTGAATTATAGGTGAAAACTTTTGAAAGACAATTCATACAAGTGATATATATATATATATACACATACATATATATCTATATATTTATGTAGTCAATAAGATTATTAATTTACTAAAGAATGAAGACAGTAAGTATTTTTATAAAGCTGCCTTGAGTATTCAATTAGAAAATTTTCCATTTATCATATCTGTGATAGTATTAAAAATATATTTTCAAGAGAATTTAAAAACATATACAATAACATCACATAATATAGTTGTGAAATTTTTTTTCTGTTTGGAAGCTGCCAAAAATTGAATGCTTCTATGATGAAATAAAGAAAAAACTTTTTTTGACATGATAAACATCATTAAATGCATTAAATGGGGTTAGTTGTTATGTGATGCAACACTGAATCAGAAATAAGCAAAAAAAAAATACTAAAATATATTTACAAAACTAGAAAGCATATTTCAGATTTTTATATTATTGATAAGCTTGCAATAAATAGAATTACACAGTAGTAGCAAAGACTTCACAACACAACACTTTCGTATAATTTTATGAACATAATGTTTTAAAAGCATTAAGTGCTTCTGATGGAAATTTTTAACATAAGAAAACAACACATTTTTAAAAATCTAAATTAAATGAAATAAAGTTACATTAATGCATCACACAAAACTTAACCCCACAAATAATATGTGTACACTTTGATGCATAATGGGGCACTATTTAAAGGCCCTTCAGCATGCATTTTATAGCACCATTGAATTCAAATTCAAATGTATAAAAGTTATACAATTAAATTTTTAATAAGCTACTAACTTACGATACAAAAGTTATATAAAAGAGAGTACTTTTGGGATGTTTATGATTTTTGATAGAGACAGGAATTGTATAAAGCTTCCAAGTAGATTTCAGATTAGCCACAGGAAGTAAGACTAAAACTCTTTCACTGAAGAGTTTTAAATAAACACCAATTTCCCTATCATTACACAATTGCTGACACTCTGCATTACAGCTTCTTTTCATTAAGTTATCTTCAAACATACTGCACACCTACTTATTTTAGTCAAGAGATTGCCAGCTTTAAGTGTAGTGCTTTTTGGCCGTTCAAATTCATTGTCATTGTCAATTGTTGAGAGCCAGAAACTAAATTTGTTAGCAAAGTAATGGCATGTCCCACGAGCACCATTACATTCGATGAACGGCGTGGCTCTAAAGTCTTCTAAACAACTGCCTGGACTCGACAGTGATTGCCCACCACCCTCTGCACCAGCAGCAGTATGCTATTAAAGAAAAGTAATAATAATTTTTTTGATATAATTATAGTGTGATGACTAATCATTTGATTAGTTATATATATACTAATTGCTCAGCATCTGACAAAATGGCCTTATTTGGATAGACTTCAATATATCATTCTCAGTATAACATATGAACCAAGCACTTTTGGAGCTGTGTTCCACCCTCAGGGTTTCTGTTTCACCAAAAACAATATATTTAAGTCTCTGAATAAAGCATCTTGTCAGATGTATAGTTGAGTCAGAATGCAGTGATTGATTATATTAATTTCTCACCATGGCAAAGCTGTATCCAATCCATAGAAGTTTCCAACCACCAGGACAATCTGGTATTATTAACGACTGGCTGTGGACGGCTATGGCATTAGCTGGTGCTTCACAAACAACACATCGACTGATATATTGACGAATGGTATCTTCGCCGACTGGCATCATGGGAATTGGTGCATTTGTGGACAACCAATATGATTTGTCATTACGACTTGCATAATTGCACACACTATTAAAGTCACAGAATAGGAACGGCATTGTACTAAATCTTTTTAAACAAGATCCAGCATAACCTAAAAAGTTACAAATTATCTTAAATTATCTTCTGATATTATTTTCAAAAAATCATGTTTTAGTTTATAACAAATTGTAATTCTATGTTAAAAACACTAAATTTTTTCATTTGTTATATAAAAATTTCTTACACTACTAAGCCCTTCTATTTAGGCACCATCTCTTATAAGAGATGGCACCTAAATTTATTTCTAATCTATAATCATTTATCCAAAATTTAGCTCGATCATTTACGGCAGTTGTTGGTGTATTTGCTTATGATATTGGGTTTCATTTGATGTATGTTTATCCTTCTATTCTAAAAAGATTTAAAATAATGACAAATAAATACACTAATTGCATAGCATTGCTTAAATAAATATATATGATAAAATTTAATTTAGGATTATGTTTGTGTGTGTTAGAATCTTTTTTTGGTTTCAATCAGAGACTTAAAAGGTCTCCGAATGAAGTCAAAAAAAGATTAAAAAAATATTTAAACAAATAAATAATCATGCCATTTGTTTCTAGTATTTCAGATGAATGTATTTCTAATTAATGTTTAGTTCTGTAAAGAAATATATAATTTAGTTATTTAAATTAAATTAACAGTTTAATATATGATTAAGTTAATCACCTAATGCATGTTTTTAATAGAGATTTAAGAACTCATTGTAAACTATACTTGTTTTATGGTGACTTTTAGATTTACCATCATGACAATTTTTGACCAATTTTCCAAATATTTTCTAATTTTGGTGGGAAGATGGAAATTGTGTTATATAATTTCGTACCTCCATAAGAAAAATACTCCAAAACTTTAAATACTTTTAAAAATATTAGTTTTTTTAATTTTAATTGATATAAAAACTAATTTGTCTTTTTTTTGATAATTGAATGACAGTTGAATCAGAAAAATGAAAAATTCAAATTAATTACTTGATTCTATGAATGTGAATGCAGTTTATTATTATGATATTAATAGAATGTATCTTATTCAATTAATATTAGTGCTTAGTGTTATGCTGTACCCAGATCAAGGCATAGCTATAAAAAACAAACTATTATTATGTTTGTGCACTTCATGTATGTGACTGGTGTTTAGTACAGTGGCTTTCTGTAGTGTAATATATGTGCTGTTGCAAAGTCTTAATATTTCTAGACTTTGTTGTAGTGAATGTGGTATAACACCTGTGCAAAAAAGACTACAGACTTTTCTTACTCGTTTTCTACAGGCACTTTATTTCTGGGTGAGTTCTGGGTATTTAAAACATGCAACAAACTATTTTTTCAGTATACATATGTCTTAGTTACAGCTATAATGAAAGTGATGTCTGATCTGTTGTGATGGATTATTCTGTCTATGATTATAGCTTACTCGGAGTATATTTTGTCTCTTGTTTTCTATGATTGAGGTGTATTTATAACATAACTACTGGTTTGTAATCGTTTGTGTTTATGTGTAAGCTTTGGTTATATATATTTGATATATATTTGGTTATATCAAAATTTGATATATTTGTTGCTTGGTTATGTCAATGTAAACTTAGGTCAGTTTGGTAATGGTCAGTTTACATTAAAAGCTTGCAACCTAATATGATATGTTGATATAACATTTCCTGTGTCATCTGAAATTGTCTTTCAGGATGGAGTTTCTTGTATTTATGACTGGTCTAGTATAGCAATTATGAATCCTTCTGTCTCCCCAAAGAGATCTCCATGAGTCAGCCAGCAGTTTGATGCAGTTCTGTTAATATGATCCTGGCTGACTGTGTCTATGCATTTTGATTTGCATCAGTATACACCATTCAACCTACACAACACTGTACTGTTTTTGTTTGCAAGAGTACAGTTTTTGTAATTGTGATGATTCTTACTTTTGTAGAAAAACTCTTGTTTCTACAAAAAGAATGCTATGTTTGTTTTTGTTTATAGTGAAGATTATTATATAACTCAAACACAGCTCCTCAACTATTAATGGCAGGATTTGGTTCCTAAACATTGAATCTCCCTCAGAGACCTGGGATATCTAAAGGTATTTATGCAAAATGTATGCTGTTCCAAGTAGTGCAACCTTCTATATCAACAGTGGGCAACCTCTGGCCCACGGACCAGCTACAGCCCGCAAAAAGTTTCTATCCGGCCCGTGAGATCTTTAGAAGAATTATAAATAAATATTTTTTGATGTAATTCGTCTAGTTTAAATTGAATATTAATCTCTTAAGCATTGTTCCTGAATATTTTCGTGTCTGCATCGGAACGTTTTTGATACTAGATGTCGCTATACATCATAATTTTTATATTTAAAACAAACTTTTTTGTTTTTATATTTTTCAATATGTTTATTTTGTTTGTGCAACATAAAAAATAATTTTTAACAACACAGTAAACATGATTATTATTTATATAAAAAAAAATTTGTTAGGCTTAACCTCAACGAAAAATTCAACAAGAAGTCGCAGGTAAGGTCCTTACCTGCGACGCCTTGTTGAATCTACCCTCTCTTTGAGATCTATTTGTGCAGACTAAAAAATTACAGGTCACCAGAAGGCGTCAATTAACTACTACGGCCCGCAGAAAAAACGTAAAATTTATTCTGGCCCATGTTATAAAAAAGGTTGCCCACCCTTGTTCTATATCATACAGATGTTGATTCTGTCAAGCTCTAGGTTTCTCAGGTGTTGTTCCAAATCTCTTGAGAAGGCTCCTACTCTTCTGACCACAATTGGAACTATGGCTGTCTTTTTTTTCCAAATCATTCAACCTCAATATGAAGGTCCATATACTTAATGACTTTCTCTTATTGTTTTTATCCACTCTGCTATCACCTGGAACTGTCACATCTATAATCCATATCTTATTTTTTCCTATCAGCATAATGCCTGGAGTGTTATGAGCCAGATGTTTATAAGTCTGGAATTTTCAAATACAGAGTATTTTTTTCTCATTATCAGAATCTATCATCATGATTTTTCATATTTACATATTACAATTTTTGCAAGTATTAAAGAGTAAGTACTCATTTAGAGAATGATCTCACTTAATGAGTTCTTACTTGTGATACTCTTAATATATGCTACTATTGAGACTAGGCATCTGGGTCAAGTTATCTGTCCGCTATTAGAATGAATAAAGGTCAGCTATCCCAGTATTTCTCAACCTTTAGCCCCTTTGAGCTTAATATTTTTCTGTGGTCCTCCATAATAGTAGCTTGGGAAAAAATTTAAAAAATAAACATTAAAAATATCACCATTTTTTCATATATTACAAAATTGATTTTTAATTAAAATAATTATAGCATATTTCTTATGAACTACTATTATACATTCATTTTTAAAAATAAAACATGTAATAAATTGCCATTTACTTTATTTAGTGTGATCCTTGTAGCTGATTTTTAATGTCTGGTTGCAATGTTAGCAACAAATGAAGATCACCTTTATTCATGATTACAAGATGGTTGAGCTTTCAAGACCAGATGAATAACCTGACTAAATTCAGATTTGACAAGATGTGGGAAATGCAGTAAAATATATATTGGTCTTCTTCCAGAGCTATGGAAATTTACTTGCCATTTAACTACTTATCCAGAAATTTTCTTTTTGTTTATATCTAACATGAGCACTTGTAACTCCACACTAAATTTTATGCCAATTTCAGAGGTGAACAAATAGTAGTGCTAAATTGAAGTTTCACAGTATATGTACTCTATACATTTGCATGCAGTAGACCTACATTTTAATAGTGAACATCTTTTGGAAAAAAATGAAAATGACATGCTTTGCATAAATGTGCAAGATTCAACGTGTCTTTGTTTACAAGAAATAAATGTATGTATATTGTCTGATAACAAATAAAACATTTTAGGTTCAAAATTTTCTCATCAAATTTACTTTTGTACAATATTTTAATAATCTATATACATTTCTCTAATAATTTACTTATTAAAATTATATGAAAATGATTAAACTTCAATATTTTTTTTAATTCTGACTGTGGTCCCCCTAGAGTTTGCTCTGGCTCCCCAAAAATTGATTTTTACTTGTGGCCCTAGGGGAAACACTGAGCTATCCTGTCACATATTGCAACTAAAACAAAGCTTTTATAATTTTAATGAGAACTTATAATAAATTGGATTGTATTTTGATTGCTAGGATATTTCAACAGTGATGTGCTGTTGTTCCCATGTACTGAACTAGATACCAGAATTATTATAACAGTAAAATAGCATTATGCTTATTATAGAACAGCTGTAACCTTCTCTTTTTGGTCATTATATGATAATGAATTGCTAATTTTGGGACTGCTATAAAGGAAGACTACTATATTTTGCATAATCCGAAACCATGCTCTTTAATCCATGAATAAATACAAATTTACTTTTATTAATATAAAAATTTAATTCACTTAAAATAATGCACATTTCAAATATTTATTCCAAAATATTTTTGTAATTCTTACCTAGATCTTGATTATGAGATTTTTCGTTTCCTTCAATATATAATAAACTGTATCCAGACCATAGTGTAGCCATTCCATTTGGACATTGTGGAATATTTGATGATTGACTATGCCTTACTAAGAGAATACCCATTAAATAATCACCGCCTGGTGATCCTGGTACACCTGGAACACCTGGTGGACCCCTACTTCCTGGTCGACCAGGAGCTCCATTCAGTCCAGGTAAACCACGGTCTCCTTTGAAACCAGGAGGGCCAGGTGGTCCTGGAAGTCCAGCAGGACCTATTCTTCCTTGTTCACCTTTAAGACCTAAATTTTAAAAATAATATTTGTTAAATTCCTAATCACTTGTAGTTCAAGTTTATTTTAATTATGATATCTTACTAATTAATTCTTTATGTGATAGTTAGTTTGTTTGAAAAACTTAAATATACAGTCAAACCTGTTTTTATGCGGGGGATAGGGACCGCATTAAAAAAAACGCATTAAAAAAAATCTCACGAAACTTCACGAATGGCTGTAAATAATAGTTTTCGCAACACAATTAAAAAATATAATTTTTTTATGCGGTGAATAGGGACCGCATAAAAAAAGTCTCACATAGAAAATAACTCAAAACCGTACGAAATAGAATTTATTGACAACAGATGTCAGCACTTGACTGCATCGTCTTGGTCTATCGTCTGTTTTACATATTTTTGTCCAGGTGGTGTTTTGTTGACTTAAAAAGTAAATTATTTCATTTTTCGCATATTCATGCAATAATATTACTATAATTAGTGCATTTATGCTATAATAAGTTTATTTAGCTATAATAAGTCAACGTGAGACATGACGAATCGCACGAGACTAGTCGCCAACTATACCGCACAAATTAAAAATTCGCATTAAAAAAATCGCACAAATAAAAATCGCACATAAAAAGAGCGCATAAAAACAGGTTTGACTGTATATTAATGTAATTTATATGTAAGAAATCTTATATGAACATTGATGTTTAGTTCTGTAAATTTAGACTGAAAATAACAGTTTTCTTCCTATACATTTTAAAATTAATTCCTTTTATCAATAATTTACAGATTTCTTGTTCCATAATCAATTTATTTCAAATTATTACATTTAATAATTTGAAATAAATTGATTACTTTAGAATATTCTCAAAGAAAAGATTGATCCAGAACAAGACTTGAACCCACAATTCCTGCTTACTGTGCAGAACATTGATGTTTGGTTAGCATAATTTGCAATCTGATCTTCCTTTCCAGACAATTAATTTAATTTAGAAAATACACCATACAAGTCATTTGCTGAATCATCTATATAATTAATTAGCTATATTATAGTTCAAATAAAAATCCAGAGGTATTATATGAAATTCATTTTTGTTTAAATATTTTTTTGAACATTTTCCTTCAAGAAAATATAAAGAACAAATATGTTTTCATCCTTTTGTTATTTTTAATGTAATTTAAAAGTTTTCATTTTTTAGGTTTTACTGTGAAATGCATAAATAGCTGATGCTTATCATTAATTTCTTTATATGAGAGCCATATTTTAAAGTTCTTCAACATATTTTCTTTTTAAAGAAAAAGATTCTAAAAATTCTAGATAAAATGTATATTTTAAAAAATGTGTAAAAAATATACACTATTGAAGACATATACAAAAAGAAAAAACCAATATTGATTTTGTTCCAGTGATTGTGAAAGGATGTTTAAGGAGATTGTGAAAGTTGTCCTTTCCATATATGTCTTTAATGGTGTATTTTCTTTTTCTGTAGATATTGCCTATTTGAATAATTTAATTGTTTCTTTTCATATATTTTTTAAACCTACAATCACATGCATAAGGTGGCAATTCCTCATTGATTTTTCATGCATAATTACACCACATATAACTGCTATTCCTTGAATTTGATGATTCTGAAAAATCTTGTGACATGTCTTCTCTGCATGTGCATAATTTCATTGTCATACATTGTTTAGTTTACAAGAAATTGTTTTCTTTACAGAATGACATCCTTCACCAGGATCCCTTATAGGGAGCTTTCCTTTCAATCATTTTCCTTCAAGAAAATATATAATATAAAGATTGAGATGATGACATTATCCCACAATTTGCATAGGCTAATGTGAAACTAGTTCAACTGGAAATGAATGATGGAAAGACTGAGGTATTTCTCAAAAGGACCAGGAAATGATTTTTCTGTATTTTTTGGGGCTGAAATTAAGCTGCAAAAACATTTAAATTGTCGAAGGTCATAATACCCCAGGCTAACTTACAGAGGCAAGTATTCAAGATTGTAGCAACCTGCAGACTGTCATGTCATGAAGTCATCCATAGCATCATGCCTGACCTTCATGTGCATTAGAAATGACATTAGTTCACCAAAAATGGTGTCATAGCAGAAAATCAACAGTTTATGCATGTAATCATGTGAAATAAAGAAAAATTGTACATGACTGCATGTGTAAGGCAGCAGTTTTTGAGGGCCTATAATAAATGTAAAAAATTTTTACATGGATTGCATGTACCATGGATTGATATCATGGAAACACAGATAAGTAAATCTATTTGGTAAAAAATGCCCTCAAAATATAGTGGGTGCCAAAAATCACTGTTACTACATGTAATCACAGGTTAATGGTGGTGTATTTTTAAATAATCCATTGATATGTTATTGATTGATTTTTCCTCAGCAATATATGTGTCCTAGTAATTTTTTTTATAATAAAAAATATGTACTTTTATATTTTATTTTCATTTAATGCACCTAAAACAGGCTTAGTCAACTTTGCTGTAGAAAAGGACTATATGACATTGTTTTGATGCCAGATTGAGCCAAAATACTAAAATTAACTTAATGAAATAATTTTAATGCCTATAATTCAAAGTTGTAGACAAGTTATTTAGGAAAAAATATGTTAAAAAATATATACTTAATTTTTAGTGAAAACTTTTGAGGTTGCAACATTTTGATTGGTGTCCTTTCTCCACAGACTACTATAATTCATTGAGTATTTTTATACTATACGGAGTACTAGAATTCATTCATGGTCTGTGAATTTAAAATTAATCATCATCCTCTATTTAGCAAGTTTCAAATTGTTGTTGGAAAATTTTCTGGCCTCCTTGGCAGTGGTTTAATTTCATCATTAAAATATTGCTGCCATCATATGTTCTTCGCGGATATCTGTTTACAGATTTAGTACTTACTTAGTCATTGATCAATCTCAGTTCATTAGGATCATTCAAACACTGGATAAGACCACCATTCTCATGCTGGCTATGCTGCCAGCCAACAAAATTATCAAACAATAAAATAATAACTAAATAACAATCATTAATTTCATACTGTCACAAAAATGATAGATAAATAAAAATATTTTACCTGGCTGTCCAGGAAAACCATCAAATCCAGGAGGTCCTTGTGGTCCTCTTTCTCCTGGAGGTCCTTGTGGACCTCTCTCTCCTTTCTCTCCTTTTAATAAAGCAGCAGGTGGAACTACTCCTTTATCTCCTTTTAGACCTCTCTCTCCCTTTTGACCTAAATATTTATACATATTCATTATATCATTCATTCGATATACAAAATTATGTTTTATCATTAAAAATTGTCTCAAAGTACTTCCATACAATATAACAAAAGTAACATTTCTCAAACTTTATTTATTTTCATTATTAGTAACATTAAGTAAATTGGAGTAATCACATGCATTAAATATAAAAATGTAATTTTGAAAGTTAAACTGAAAATTTTTAAAATACCTTTAAAAAATATAACAATGAAAAGAATCTTCAGCAATGGAAGTTTAACTTAAGTGATAAATAGATACTTAATTTAAATATTAAAACGGAGCTTTAGATTCTTTTATTTTTAATTGAAACATCCAGATCATAAATTGTTACAAAATTACATTTGATTTCACTATTATTTAATTAAAAATACAATGCAATCCTATAATTCAATTATTTATGATTTATACACACACCATACATATATACAGGATGAAGCAAGTCTAGAAAAACCCTTTTATTTTAATAATATTGACAATTTACTTGCCATATGCCAAGATAGATGCTCCCACTCAATTATTATTTTGGCATATGGAAAGTCTATTTTGTCAACATTATTTGAAATAAAAATGTTTCCCGACTTCTGCCGCATCCTGTATGTCATAAGTAATAGAAGGTATGCAATATGAGATTTATATTTAAGTTATTTTTTATATAAATTTGAACAACTGAAATAAAATAAAGGGTAATTCAGAAAGAATTGTCCAATTTCAAATTTTAATTTTTAAAATTTAACAACACAGAATGATAAGTAATAGACAATTTTCCTTTACATTTATCTAAGTATTTTTACAAATGTTCAATTTGAGTTTCTTTAGTCCCATGTATGACTGGAATTTGCATATTGCCTTGACATTAAACACATTCCAATGTGTCATTGGTAACTGTTTCTAAAGCAGCATAAATGCATTAAAGTTAGCATAAACTTTGGGCATAGGTGGGACAAACTCCTGATCTTTCACATACCCCGAAAAGAAGTTGCATGGGACCTAGGATGGAAATTCCCAATATCCAGAGACCTAGGAGGCCAACTGTGTAACACCAGGTCATCTGGTCCACCGCCACCAAGCCAACTGTGGAGTAGCTCTAGGTTAAGAAAATGACAAACCTATATAAGCCAGTGGAGTGGTACCCCATCTTGTTGAAAAGTTGAGATGATCTTCCTTCAACTCAGGAAAAAGCTAGTTTGTAACATATCCAAATGTAAAGTGCCAGTCACTGTTTCTTCTGTAAAAATAATTTTTGTGCACTTTTCATATCAAAGATTTACAGATATGGAAAGTGCACAAAAAAGGATTCATTTTTGGGTGAGTTCTGTTCATGTGTGATGCATGCATGAAGATTTCTAGAGCCACATTCCACTTTGCCACTTACCGTATTTTACGGACTATAAGACGCATTTTTTTCTTCGAAAAATTGCCTCCAAAATTCAGGTGCGTCTTATAGTCCGTAGCATCTTATAGGTATTTTAAAAAAAAAAATTTAAAAATGCTTAAAAATTAAAGTGCGTCTTATAGTCTGTAGCGTCTTATAGTCCGTAAAATACGGTAAATGGAAAGGGTGGCCTCATCGCTGAAAATGAGTTGGGTGCAAAAATTGTTTGCCTTCATAGTCTCTTGCATGTAAAGGGAGAAGTTCAATCATTGCAGCTCACCACTAAATTTTAGCGGTTGCAAGTTATGCAATTTTTATGGCTTGTAACACAATTTTTTCCTCAACACACACCAAACAGTAGGCTGAGAAATCTCCAATTCTCAACTAGTGTAATAGGTCAATTTCTTCATGCTGCATATAAAAGTCTCTCACTCTTTAAACATCCTCTGCAGATATGTCTGGTTGCCCTAGACTTACTCATTTATAAAGACATCCTGTCTCCTCAAACTGTTAATGTCATCTGAGAATACTCTGAACCATCAATGCATTCATATGGTACTTCCTAAAAACTTCATGCTGAACAGTAATTACTGACTGACATTATTCAAACCATAGCATGCAAAAAGCTTTCTGCTGACTAGATATCATTTTCACTTCTCCAAAACAGCTTCATAAATGACATACTAGCACCATCTATTGTTCATAATCTAAAACTTAGCAATTTAAAAATGATGATAAGTAATACATGAATGTAAAGGACAAATGTCTAATTTTTAGAAATATAAAAGTTTGAAATCAGAAGATTCTTTCTGAATTACCCCGTACAATAACAGACCAAATATCCTACTTCCAAAAAACTGGTTATTTTTGAATTTGATAGGCTGTATACAGCTGTGTTGTGATGCCAGTTCCAGTGTGACTACTGGCAAACAGTGTCTTAAATATAGTATTGCTCTTTACTTTTCATTGCTTATTTTATATTTAACCTGTGTTCAAAGAATTGGAAAATGCAGAAATTCAGACCACTTCTGCTCCTAAGCTTGCTGGATATTTGGTCTGTTACTGTATATTTTTCTAATAAGCCAACATATTTTTATAAAATTTTCTTTTCTTAAATTATAATAGGTAATAATTGTAAGTGTATTTGAATACATTTTAACTAATGTTATAAATAAAGAAATAATTTTTATTTATTTATTGATTATATTTACCTGGAGGTCCAGGAAAACCTGATGGTCCTGGAATGCCTCTATCTCCTTTTAATCCAGGAAAGCCAGGTGCCCCTGTAAATCCAGCTTCACCCTTATCACCTTTCAAACCAGGAATTCCAGGAATTCCACTTGGTCCTGAATATTAACAAAAATTAGTTAATTATTTATTATTCTATGCCAAAATATATTCAGTTTTATTTGTATTAATAAAATATGATGTTTTCATTCATTCTTCAAATACACAATAATATAACAATTTATCCTTATTTTTTAGTTTATAGTGAAACCTCACTTAACAAGCACCTGTCATAACAAGTAATTCGCATAACAAGCAAAACAAATTGTAAAAAAAAAATGACTCACTTAACAAGTGGCATTTCACATAACAAGTGACAAGGAGAGGGAAAGAGTTCCAGATTGTGTGGATGTTATATCAGTCTGTGTTTAGCACTCATTCCGCTAGCATCTTAGTGTTGCTTGTGATCACACATTTTTGTAAACTTGTGCTCAGACATATTACATATAAACATCAACAACCATAGCCCATTATATAATAAACACACCAAACAATATGCCAAATTCTTGGGCTATGTAAAGGCTATAATTAAATACTGTAATAAACTAATTACAGTGAAAACTGCTTAGGTGACCACCTGCATTCAACGGGCAAAAATTTCTGGCATGGAATAGTTTATACATAGTCTTCATATAATTTACACAGGTGGTCATTTAATACAGGTAACGTGACTGCGGTCAGCGATTTTTGGTCCAAAACAACATACAACAACTGTAATAAGTGACCATTTCCATGAATATATCTATTCTAAACTATTGTTTGAACCCATCTTGGGCACTTCTCCCACTCTTGAAATTAGTTGCAGGTGTTAATGGATTAGTCCAGCTACAAAGAAAACTCATTTTCTGTTTATTCGAAAAGTCAGAAAAATGAAAGTCAGAAATCACAGCACTTCGCATGTTTTGGATGCGAAGTGCTGTGATTTGAAGGTCATATTAAAGTTATTAAAGTGAAAATGGCTTATCACAACGGAGATTAGCAGAGAAATTTAACAGTGGGAAAATGCAAATTTTCAAAATTTTGCAACAGAAGTTGTCGATACTGGAGGAATGGGAAAGCAATGGAAACAAGGATAGCAAACAAAAAGAAAGCAGCCAAATGAAGAGATAAACAAATTGATATGGGAGTGGTTTCAAAAGGCAAGTGTTAAACGGATTCCTTTGAGTGGACCAATCATTCAGGCAAAAGGACACAAATTTGCAGAAAAATTAGGGATTTCGTCGTTTTGCGCCAGCAATGAATGGCTGGAAAGTTTCCAAAAGCATCATAACATTGTTTATCGTACCTTGTGTGGTGAAAGTGGTGACATCAATCAAGTTAATGTAGAAGGTTGGAAACAGCGTATTCTTTCAATGATAGATGGATATGATTTTTGCCATGTCTATAACACAGATGAAACAGGACTTTTTTTGTGCCATTCTGGATAAAACTTTAATTGAAAAGGGAAAGAAGTGTTCAGGAGGCAAGATGGCGAAAGAATGCTGGACTGTAATGTTTTGCTATAATGCATTAGGAGAGAAAGAACCAACGTTGATCATTTCTAAGTCACTTTGACCTAGATTCTTTAAAGGTATTGACATTGCAACTTTGGGCGTGACCTGGAAAGCCAACTCCAGAGCTTGGATGACAGCAAACATTTTTCAAGAATGGATAGAAAAATTAAATGAAAAAATGAGGAATCAAAACAGGAAAATTTTACTTTTTCTGGACAATGCCGCCTGCCATCCCCCAAGATTTCACTTTCAAATGCTGAATTGAAATTTCTTCCACCCAACACTATGAGCCACCTTCAACCATTAGATCAGGGCATAATCCAGGAGTTTAAGATACTATACAGAAAAGAACTTGTAAAATTTTTGCTTGTTCGGATAGAAAGTGCTGAAAGTGCAACACAACTTGCTAAACAACTGACTGTTTTGGATGCAGTTAAATGGATTAAAAATGCCTGAAAGGAAGTAAATTCTGAAACTATCAGCAAATGTTTTAGAAGGTGTGGCTTTTTCCCGATGCTGCAGGTGTTCTGGATGCTGAAAATATTTTAGAAATGGAAATTCAAGAGCTTTGTACTGTTGCACAAATTAATGACATTGTAGCTATTGGAATGTAATGAAATCATATTATGAGAAAAAATAATAAAATAGTTTTATTATTAATTAATAATTTTTCTTATTGTACTTCAAAAATACTGTATTTTTTTAATATTTAATATTTTCTTAAGTTAAAATAAGATTAAACTAATCAAAACCAAAGTGATTGAGAGATACCATGCGCTTTTATATCGATGACGTAATACACATAACTGAGAAGCAAACGAAGAGAAACAACTTGAATTAATTATCTCAGAAAAAAGAAAATGTGCATTAATACAGTACTTGCATTTTCTCAATTACAATCTTTAAAATATTGGTATTAAATCTGTCATAAAATCACAATGACTCCTGTAAATCGAGTTATCTGATAAGAAAAAATACAATACCAATATAGCTCTATCGTTGAAAAAATCGCTTATAAATGCTCACCTCGAGTTTTGTTTAGTAGAAATGGCTAAAAAGTGCACAAAATACATACGGAAATATGGTATTACAGTACTACCTGTATTGGACGACCACCTGTCTAAAAGACTACTTTTTGAAGGAACCATGGGTGGTCACCATAGACAAGTTTTACTGTATTTCAATTCTTTTTTTTTTTTTTTGTTTTCTGCAAATTGAATTCGCATTCTAGGTTTGTTCATTCTGTGCTAGAAGAAAAGATGATGATGATGATTCATGCTCCTTAACAATGTATATTGTATAATTTTCTTTGAATAAATGTTATATATAAAATTTTTGAGTATTTTTTTTTTCAGCATGGAATGCATTATCATATTTTACATTAATTTATATGCGAAAAATTGTTTCACTTAACGAATGTTTCATGTTATGAATAAGATTCTGGAATAAATTATGCTCATTAAGTGAAGTTCCACTGTATAATAAATCTAGAAAGTAAATATATATTACTTTACTATAATAATAGTTAATGCTAACTAATGCTCATTGTGTAATTATTCTGCAAACTTGAATGATCTATTGCAGCAGTAGGCAACCTGTGGTCTTCAGGCCAATTCTGGCCCTCAAATATATCTATGGTAATTCAGCTCATGGTTGTTTTCAAAATGTATATACTGTAGCAAACAACATGCAGAATAATATATAATTGTATAATTAGATTTATTGTAACTTTTTATTATACACAAATTCTTTGTGTTGTGTGTATGTCCTCCTTTGAAAAAGATTATGAAAATTCTCAAAAAGAAGGACATACACAAAATAATAATATACAAACAACACAAAGAATTTTTGTATAATAAAATGTTACAATAAATCTAATTATACAATTATATATAATTCTGCATGTTGTTTGCTACAGTATATACATTTTGAAAACAACCACGAGTTGAATTACCATAGATATGTGTGAGGGCCAGAGTTGGCCTGCAGACCATAGGTTGCCTACTGCTGCAATAGATCATTCAAGTTTGCAGAATAATTATACAATGAGCATTAGTTAACATTAACTATTATTATAGTAAAGGATGCAAATTTATCAACTCTTTGTAGAACTTTTAGAATTTAAAAAATATTGTTTCATGATACACTTGATAATGAAACATATATCTTGTAAATTTGACAAATTAATTCTTGATAGAGTTGAATTTATCCTTCTATTCTAGGAACCCAAGGTTCCTTTCACTATTCTAAAAATAAAGGAAACTTAATTATACAGTAATATACAGATTTGTGTATGAATATAGTTTAAAGTACTTAAATTAAGATCGTTTTATTTATTTGAAAAGAAAGAATAAATTATAGTTATATTTACCAGGTGATCCCTGAGGTCCCTGTTTTCCAGGTAAACCAGGAGGACCTGGCAAGCCACGCTCGCCTTTAAGACCTGTTAAACCAGGTTCTCCACTATCACCTTTCAAACCAGGAAAACCATCTCTACCACTCACACCTGGTGGACCAGGAAAACCTGCATCGCCTTTTTCTCCTGGGAAACCAGGTGGTCCTGGTTCACCTGGCATTCCTTGTTTTCCAGGCAACCCTGGAAAGCCTGCTTCTCCTAAATTCAAGAAAAAGAACATTAAAAAATTATGACATACATTGCAAAATAAATTCTAAATATTTGAACTAAACAACTATAGTTTCAAGCAGATAACCTGTGTTTAATCTTCTGTTGTGTACAATATAAAATTGTAAAGATTTTGGCACAATGTATCAAAATAATTATTTTTTAAGTTTGATTATAAGCAAATATTTATGAATTCTTACAGTATATATTAGAAATATTATTCTTTCTGATGTATTGTTTAGTTTGAAATCATTATCATTAATACAAAACAATAAAAAATTCAAATTAACAAATTAATCTTTATTATTCTCATTCTACTCTTATATACTTTTTCTACTTTCCCATGGAAAAATAAAAAGCTACAAGTATAAAATTGATTTATCTCTATTTTCATATTGCACAAAGAATTTTCTGTTTACAAAACATTTATTATGCTTATATTTATATACACATGTTTACATTGAAAAACTCTCTATGCACTAAACAAATTGCCATTCTATGTTTTAGCATTCATATTTTGTCAGTAGCTTTTTATTTAATGGCACATTGCAGTCATTACATCCTTTCCTTTTTTTGCTTGTTTAGCATTCAATATTATTCATTTCTTTAATTATTATTGGCATGCATTGCTTGTAATACAATACTAATTTCTAAGCAGTGGTTTTACAGGATCTTAATAATAAAGAGTAATTAATCTAAATACTATTTCTTGAATTCATTGTACATACCAAAAAACCAGGCAATATTTTAAATTTTCAGTATATAGTGGAAAGAAGCAAAATATATAAAAATGATTTAAAAAAGGAGATTACTGTGTATTTTGAAGGTTTTTCAAATTTTAAGAATTAAATTTACCATCAAGAATGAGAAAATTAAGCTACTGAAAAGTAGGCATGACTACAACTTTTCATTAAGAATGCCCAAATTAAAGTGCACAAGGCTTTGATAATATATAATGGTTTATGTCAAGGAGATACTCTTTCCATTCAATTTAACATTTGTTTGATAGAGTAATGAAAGATGCTAATGTTAATCTGAAAGAAAAAAAAATATCTGGTATACATTGGATCCACAAAGTGCTCACTAAGCAAAAGGATACAGGAACACGAATATGATATCGCCAACCAAAGGCATACCACCATCCTAGCTGCCTATGCCACTGACCCCGAAATACAAGCCGACCTCCATAAGACCAAATTGGTAAAAATGTCTGATCAGGTTCAACACCTTCACAACCTGGAAGTGTTAGAAATATACAAAGCCGGCCTGGCTGGCAACTGTATTAATGCAAAGGATGCCGCTAATATTTCATATGCATGGAGGTAGTGCTATGAAAAAACAGGAACAACACTAGCAAGTAGCTAACATTTCTACATCAGTAATTACATCTTATTATTTGTGTGTGATGATGTAAGGATATTTTTATCACTATTAGCATGTACGGCAAAAGTTATTTTCCAATGTTTAAATATTTTGGAATTTAAAATAATTTTTAAACACATTGAATTCTGGTTTCAAATTTATATTGGTCAATAGCCTGATGAAGACCAAGTTTATGGTCAAAAACGTTTGTTTTGTTTAAATCTGTTCATACTGGGATATATAAAAGGTTATTTTTTTGTGTGTTGATTTATCCTTCCCAGGGATTGTGTGAGAAGTTGTTAATCTGAAAGATTATCCATCTTTGATGGATCCCTACAATTGATGAAATATGTAAATGATCAGAGGTGGATTAAGATCAATTGAGGCTCCAGGCACAGAAGTAAATATTGGGCCCCTTAAAAAAAGAGAGAGACAGGAAAAATAAAACTACATGTTAACCATATTTTTAAATAAATAAAAAATATAATGTACTATTAATGTTATATGATATTTAAATTTTATTAGAAATATATCATATTCAAATTTTACTGCTGATTGTAAACTTGTATGTAATTAAAATTGCACATATGAAACCAAACTTGGTATCATTAGAAAAAAGTATAAAGTTGGGGTTTTGCAGGGCCTTCAGAAATTGGGGCCCAGGGCATGCGCCTGGTATGCCTGCCATTAAATCTGCCTCTGTAGACGATGGTCTTGATAGCATGTGCTGCACCAAGACTCTTGTTACCATATTGTGAAACACTAAAATGAGGATATCCCAATCAACTTAGTGTCCAGAAAAAATTTTATAACTCAGGAATTATAACAACACACCTTTACTTTTGGAAGCCTTGTGACTTAAATGAAATAATAAATTATATTAAGCTAAGAATTTGTTTTGGGGCATTATCAAAATGCCTAATAGCAAACAATGTTAAAAAATAATGTGACTTCCAGAAAGCAAATGTCTTTTCCCCACTTTAATGTTGAGCCCATGTATAGTTTTCACTAGACTTAATTTTTTTAATTATTCATTATTGGGAATCAAGTAAGCAATTGTTTCAATGAATCTAGATGGATAAACTGTAAACAGATGACAAAAGCCAACACTACATGTGAATGAAAAACAAAGCCACTGCTAATTAAGATTAGAATTGAAACCAGAATTGAAATAAGAAACACAAAGCAAAAAACAATGCTCTGAATGTAATGCTGGAAGTAGAAACACTACTCAGTTGTCAAAGTACAGTAGAGAGTCGTTTATCCGAATCAATTGGGGACTGGGGTTATTCGGATAACCAATTATATACGAAAAAATATATTAACATGTCCGATGTTGAAATTTTTCTCCATTGCGTGTCACTTCGTGTTAAATTTTCGTCGATTTTAAGCCTAACTAAAATTTTTATAATAATAATCAAGGCTATTGTATCGTTAAAAATTATTTCTTTATTTTGTACAAACAAAATAAATATATTGAAAAATATAAAAACATAAAAATTATACTTTAGAAGTAAATCTAGTATCAGAAACGTTCAATTCAGCATGACACAGTCTGACTGGAAAGCTTTCGGATAACCGGTGTTCGGATAAACGACACACTACTGTAATTGCTTCTGAATTCTAAATTTAATGCTAAACTGTTACCATTAAAGATCTTCCATTTTTACATGGGGTATTGCAAAATGAAAAAAAAAAAAATGTTTAATCATTGAAAATGTGGGCAAAACATGGAATTCACAAAAATGTGCAGACAGTAATTTTTACCACCAAATACGACTGTTTTTACATAAATAAGAGTGTATCGTAAACCTAACCAAGGATTCAAGAGATTAGTGAAAGTAGCATTTGAAATGGGTCTGGTTATCAATAAAAAAAAAAATGACAAAATATATGATCTGCAATAGAGATGATATTAATCTATCTGATATCAATAAATTTATTGTCAATCAGTACTGTTTTGACAGGGTATTTGGGATCTAAGAATCTATCTATTCTGACAGGAAAAAAGATTATATATATAAGTAACCAGTTTATGCTTAACAATGGCTGAAAGTAGTATGTAGATTCCAGCTTTTGGGATGTTTCTATGTAAGTAACCAAGGGAAATTTCAGTTGTATCTCCAGTCACAGGAAAATTTACCAAATTTTGTTTAAGTTTTATTGTGGCTTCTATGGTTATAGAATGCACAATAACATTGTGACAGTGTTCCACTAGGTAAACAACATTATGATTATATTTAACTAGCTGTTACCCGCAACTTCAGCCGTGTGGATTTTGCAAGAAAACACCATTTATATTCAATATTTCAACAACCATAGTAATTGTTATATAACACCTACCGCTGAGAATGATGAGAATTGCTGAGAATCAAACAAACTGTTTTCAACTTGATCAATTTTCTGGAACATATACAATCGTTCTATAATCAAACCAATACGCAATAACAAATTCAAATTTAAAACAGTTCGAACATTTGGTTAAAAAATCAAAATATATAAAACTTTTTATAACAACGTCTGAAATGTTATCAATTTAATACACCTAAGTATTCAATGAAGACTAAATGTAGTTAAAAACATTGTAGTTAAAAACAATGTAGTTAAAAAATCACATCTAAAATGGTTCAGTAGAAGCCATTCTTCAGGTTAAGCCTTAATGCTTTCCCTCTCCCCCACGGGGGAATTTCAAAAAATCCCTTCTTAGTGTGCGCTTTCATGACGTACCCTATATACCAAATTTCACCTCTAGGTTCAGCGGTTTGCTCTGGACAAAGATGAATCAATCAGTCAGTCAGTCAGGACAAGTAATTTTATATATTTAGATAAAAAAGACATTTATAAAGATTTCATTTCAAAGATTAACCAAACTAAGGTTGAAGTAATTTTAAGAGATTATAATAAACAATATAATTTTTAATAAAATCACTGTTATGAAGAATATGGTTAAAGTAATTTTGAAAATTGAACAAGTGGATAGTTATAGCATTTATTATTTAGATATTTCCATAAAGGTAGACAAAATGTTTTGACATCAGTTTATAAAAAGCCAATGGCAATCCTGTTCCATTTCAAGTCTAAAGATCCATTCAATACAGGTTAGCTTCACTTACAGTGCTGTTACATAGAATCATCATATAAAATTGTGACCTCAGGATCAGTACCTCCTTGGTACCTTGTCAGACTGACACCAGTGTCTTTTCGGACAGACACAGAAACTGGGTTGGCCGCAAATTTCATTGCGTGAGCGGTCACACTTGTAGGCTTCCAGATTCGGAATGGAGGCGGAAGGAAACGACTGGAGGAAGTACACTCCACAACACTTAACAAAAATACCCGTTTATTGATGGATATTATTTACAAATTTTATGACAACATTTCAGAAGCTAAGCACAATGGCTAAAAAATTTAATATAGATGCTTAGCACAATTGCCAAAAAGAGAGGGATAAACCTATCGTGACCCTGACCGAGAGAGAGCTCACAGTAAGTTCACGAGATGATAAATACCTTAAAATACTCTTAAGTCCTCGACGTATCGATGTGACGTAGGTGTAAAAGTTCAGCAACTCAGTTCGGAGAGTTTTCCTTTTTGTCTTCTTGGGTGGTGGCAAGTGACGACGGCTGGAACAGCAGGTCAGAACACACACACACACACACATTTTAAGAAAAAGTTGATGACAACTGCTCCAAATTGTCAGTACCCTCTCCCTTTTATTAGGGACACTCCTCCTGGGTTTTTCCCATGACTTGGTTAAGATTTTTAGTATTTTAGGACCAATAGTCAAATGTTCACTTGTTGGTTCCAGGTGACACATTGAATGTGTCGCTTTCAATAGGGAAGTAAGTCCGTGGGAAACAGTTTAATTGTTTCTTGGATGATTTTTCTCTAGAAAAATTTGTTTGAATAAATTTTTTCGTCAGACCTGGGCTCACAAAATCATTACTCAGATTATTATTCATTTTCTTATCCAAAGGACTTATTGTCTCCATTTATGGATGATCTTATTGCTAGGAGAGTTGTTCATCTTGCTACCTTTTCTGCAGAAGGAAAGAAGAATCTCTAGCAAGATGAAGCATCATATATTTTTTTCCACAATGAAGAGTATGCTAAAGAAGTTGACCATGTCAGAAAGACTGCTCAAATTATTTCAAAACATCACAAACAGTATTTGAAATAAGAAATCTCTTAGGCCATTGGTTGCAAAATATGTTAAGGAAACAAAAATGCACTAGGTTGTTAAGTTAAGGTATGCTTACAACCTAGTGGTAAGCATAACAGGAGAATATAAATAAGGGTAAAATTGTTACACAAAAATCCTCTAAGATTTTTTAAGGAACAAAAAAATAGTTATAAAGATCAAAAAAGTGAAGTTTACAAAATACTAGTAGAATAGTAGAATAGCAGTAGGCAGAAAAAACATCATTGGGTAGTATTTGGAAGTATTACAGGAAATTTATGGATAGATTGAAAACAAGTAAAAAGGCAAAACAAACACAGTACTGGCAGAAAAATCAATAATTAATAAAAAATATATTGGCTAAATGCAATGATACAGAAATTGTTGCAGCTAACTCAAAAACATCCCACTATGAATTGCATAAAAACCTAATTATTTGATACCAACAGAAAGTTAGAAGATAAATAATTCAATGGATTTGAGTATTTACAAAAGTCAACACTACAAAATGAAAAACCAATAATATAGACTGAATGAAAGTTTATTTACACATAGATTAAACAAATGTTTTCACATTCTTATATTATGCTAATTAATAGTTTAGCAGTTACATGCTGCAAGTTATTTTTGTTTTTATTTTATTTATTCTTTTTGTTGTTTCTGATCTTAATTTATGTCATTTTAATATTATGTTCAAGTTTTTCTTAACATAAAATTACAGTACATTCCAACTATTGTGTTCTATACTAAAAATGTTGTTCATTAAGTTTGAGTCATCCCTTGATTAGAATATTTATAAATATTCTAATATTTAAAATTTTTGTTTATTGACTGATAGTTGTTTTATGCCTTTTATATTCAGTTCTGAAATCATTATTAAGTTTGAATTTGACAAGATATCAGTCAAAAAACATTTTATCTAGTAATAAACTGACTCCTTAAAAATTATTAGTGCTATGTGTTATGAACAATCAAAAAAATTTTGTTGTTCGTTAAGCATTTGTATCTTCCATACACAAAGTTTAGGAGGTTCCCTCTCGGAATTCTAATTTTTGTTTAAGTTATTTTATAATTACATCTACAATGCAGTGAAATAGAAATATTTTAATGTTTGAGATAGTACCTTTTAAACTGAATATCAGTATACAGAGATTTAATTTCCATTCTAGCAATTTTCTGTGAGGTATATGTCATTATAAGTTATCTGCATGAAATTTCAGTAATTGTTTTTTAAATTGAAGTTTTTACTTAAATCTAAAATACTTTTGATTTAATAAAATTATGATACATTGTGAAATTATTTTCAATCTGATCCTAATCTAATTTGTAAAGTAAAAAAAAAAACAAGTAGTTTTATAGATTAAACACTTTGTATAATGGAACATTTCACGTATATCTTATTTATTACAATGTAAAAATTCATTGTAATTAAACAATTTTACTTATTTATATTTATCATATTATCTAACCTTTTTGTCCTGGATATCCAGGTTGCCCATCATTTCCTGGTCTTCCAGATAAACCAGGTTCTCCCTTAATAGAAAGTCCTGGTATACCAGGTATACCAGGGGGACCCTGGGGGCCATGATCACCTGAAAAATACAGGATGATTATTGTTAATTCATCTATTAATCATAATTTGAAATAAATTTTTATTTTTTCATTAATTATGAAATACATCTTTTACCTGGAAGTCCTCTTGCTCCAGGTTGACCAGGCATTCCAACTAATCCAGGAAAACCACGCTCTCCCTTTTGACCTGTAAATTGTTAAATTTTTAATGATGTCTACCATTTGTGAAAGCAGTATATTAGTTTTGAGAAAAGAGCAATTATGATTCTAAAATAATATTTTTATGTCAAATAAACAATATAAAATTAATACCTGGGAAACCAGGTGCACCATCAAGTCCTGCTTGTCCTTTTGGACCTTGTGCACCTTGTGGACCAGGATAACCTAAGTCTCCTTTGTCTCCTTTTTGACCTCTTTCTCCTATAGTTATTATTTTAACTTGTGTTAATTCAATTAATTCAGATTTTAAAATGTTTTAATAAAAATCACCTTTACAATTAATATTTATTTTAAAAATCTGTAATCAATAATATTAAAATTATGCATATAGAAATTTTGAAAAGAAACATGCAATAAAATTATATAGGTAAGTTAATGAAAATTATTACATGTTGGAATTCATTATCTTTGTTATCTTTGAGACCTGACAAAAGTACTGCATTGCAGAAACAAAAATGGTTTGGTATGTAATAAATTTGTGTTTCAAATTAGTGATTTTGGTCATTTATCAATTACTAGCAGATAAGCCTGGCATTGCTCAGGCAAAAAGTAATGATAGCAAAGATTAAGATTATTACATTATAGCCAATATTACCCATTTTCACAGAATGCAAAAATTAGATCCCCTGTTTCCAGACTAATTAGAGAATTTTTAGATGGGTCTAAAAATATGTTCGATTTCCAATAAAAATGTAAAAAAACTGCATCTGTGCCTGTAAATCTTACACGCCACTTTCTCTTAACACTTCCCCCTGTGGGGAAGTGTTAACAATCTCTCCCCCACAGGGAAATTTCGAAAAATCCCGTCTTAGTGTACATACCCTGTTAAAACAATCAAAAACACAAAAAACTGCATCTAAAATAGTACATTAGAAGCCGAGTTCTTCAGGGTAAGTCTTAATCCTCTCTCTCTCCCCCATGGGGGGAAATTTCAAAAAATCCCTTCTTAGTGTACGTTTCCATGACGTACCCTAACTGTGTACCAAATTTCAACTTTAACTCCTAACCATTTGGGCTCTGCACTTAATAATAATACCCATCTCGATTATATATATATATATATAGATTATAAAATCAAATAAAAAATGCTGCATCAGCAGGATATTTTAAAAAAATGAAATATCCAACTTTTTATACAACTCATCTAAATCACATGGAAATGAGAATGAAAAAATATATTTAACTGTGATAAATCAGAATTATATTTTTAAAATGCTGTAAATAATTCTTATTTAAATCAGAAAGAAGACAATTACAGCTTTAAAGTCTCAAAAAAAGAATGAAAGAATTTTTTCAAACAACTGGTTGCAGATACACACACATCTGAGCTGTGTTCAGTAACACAGAATGCTAGTAGAAAATAAGAAATCTAATCAGCTAGGAAGGCAGAGCTGAATGGTGTGCTGAGTTTGCAAGTTAGACTTATTGTGTGTAAAAATGATGAATGATGTAATCACCATAATTTTATGATAAAATAAATTACCACAATTATCATAATCTTATGACCATTATAAAAAATATATATATTTATACCATCATGAGCAACCATCTTGCAAATTGTATGATGAGACAAAAACAATGATATCACTAATAGAATTAACAAAACTGAACTAGTTAGAATTCTAACAGTGGAAAGAGTCAAAAAGTAGTTAGAAATGAGTTCAGCATTGCAGCATAACTAGACTTAACAAGAATTCTGTAATACTGAACATGGCTCTGGTATCTAGGCACTGCTAATATTACTGCCCTAGTGGAGAGTATGAAAATTAATGGCAACAGACTCAAAACTGCCATTTATGGGGATTTGTTGAATCATAGGAAACTAAACTAAAAAGTTCCAACCTATACAGTATATTGTAATATCTAGATTGCATATTTGAATTTTGCTTGATAGATGACATTTGTGTTTGTTAATTTTTAATGGAAACTGTTTAATGGAAAGAAGTTTTAGTCAAAAATACTTATAAACTGTATTGAAATAAACTGAATTAAACTGAATTTAATTTAAACAATTAGACAATATGTATATTATATAACTTTTATAAATACATAAAAAGTATTACCTGGTAGACCTGGAATTCCACCTTCTCCTTTAATACCTTTCAGTCCATTTAATCCTGGTAAACCAGGTGGACCAGAAGGTCCCCTTTCTCCTTTTAATCCAGGGCTACCATGAAATCCTGCTTCTCCTTTATTTCCTTTTTCTCCTGGAAATCCAGGTAATCCCTGACCACCTTTTTCTCCTTTCATTCCTGGAATTCCATCTAAGCCACGTAAGCCAGGCTGACCTGATAAACCTGGACTACCCTAGGGTAATAAAAAATAAAACCAAATGAATAAATCTTGATTAAACTTTTGTTTTCTGTAAATGTCAAATACTTAATGAGTTTACATTTAAAAATTTAGAATTTTGATGTGTTAATTTTGGTTTATTAAAAGTATGGGTAATTTAAGTGACAGGCAAGTTTTTTAATTAAAAGATTGTCTTTTGGTCTAAATTTTAATGTCAAATTATCATAATTTTCCAATTCTGACAATATAGAATATAAAATTTTTAATTCAGTTGCCAATGAATTAGAAGTTGTTAAATTGTTAAGTCAGATTATCTCTGTTGATAGAGTATTAGCTGGCTTTCCCAAAGGTCAGTAAATCCAATTGGCCAGTCAGTTGCCACTTTGATTTTAAGGATTTGATCATGTAATTTTGGAATTATATCTACCTTCTCGCCTTTCATTCCATGAAATCCTGGTAATCCATCAAGTCCTTTTGGTCCAGGTGGTCCAATTAGACCTGGAAGACCTTGTGGACCTCTTTCTCCAATTGGTCCAGGAGGACCAGGAATTCCTCTTCCAGGTAATCCTGGGTCACCTTTCATTCCAGGAAGGCCATTGAAACCTGTAAATAGCATTTAATTTAATATGCACTTCTTTAAAAATAATTTTTCCCTAATACAAATTATTTTTACTGTTTTCAATCATTTCTTAAAATATAAAAACAATTTATTTTTTCTTTAATTTAATTGTTAGATGAGAAGGGGCTAAAATACTTTATCATCATCAACCCAATTCTATTAGAAATGTAAATAAACTGCTGGATTATTTGTTGTACTGTAACACAACTAATTTGATGATTAGAAATAAAGTAATTTGGCTATAGTTAGCTTTTCTTCCAGAATATTCTGAATTTAAATTTAAAATTTATTTCTAATATATGCTAAACATCCTGAAGCCTGATACATAGATACTCAACCAAATGATCACCTTAATCAATCAGGCTATAGATCCACTATTATTAATGATTAGATACTAATAATAGCATTTTTATAGCCTGATTGATTAGGCAATTATTTGGTTGAGTATTTATTTCTAATTATTAAATTTATCATTAGATGGTGGTCTAACCACCTACCTATAGCCAAATTGTTTTATTTCTAATTGTTAAATTAGCTATATTACAGTCCAATAAATAATCCAGCAATTCATTTGACATATCCAAAACTTTTTTCCACTATAATATATTACTTTTAAAAGTATTTTCTATAAATTTATCCTCAAATTCTCACAAATGTTCACTTACTTAAAATTTAAACTTGACAATTTTTAAAAGAAAGAGAATTAAAAGTTAAATAAAAAAATGACAAATATCTACAAAATTATACCAAATACACTCATCGTTAGTAAATTTTCCAATATCATATTACGATAACATTGATAAATATATTATTTTACTGTTATTTTTATGTTAATATCCATTGTTTAGATTCCTGTAACATTAGATGATCATATTTTGCATCTTTTACAACTTTTTTAATAAAAATTGATCTTTAAAACACATATATTGATGATATAATAGAACTTTATTTAACAAGAAAAATACTTTTGCCTCATTTACTCTCAAGATGTCTTCTGTCATTTACTCTAATTTTTGAATTTTTCCAATGTTGGGAATATGTTTTGTCCATTCTAAGATAAATCTTCACTCAGTTTTTTACTTGTATGAAACAGAAATGTGTCTTACAGCTAATCCATCTTTAATAACTTCTGCATGCCTTGATAATCCCTTATTTCTAAATATTTTTAAAATACATTGCCTATTCTAATCCATTTCCAATAAAAATACATTTCACGCTTTCATTTACATTATAGTAGGCCGCTGTTTTCCTTTTTTATTTTATAGACACTTAACTTAAAAATAGACACTTGTGTTAAATTAGCTTTAAATTTCAAATAAAATAAAATCATTACATTTCATGTAGCTAATAATTTACCCAGCCCTTCAATATTTCTTCCAGCAATTATTTTCTTATTGAAGCACTAGGTAAATTTTGAATTATCTCATTTCCAGCTTCTGTGAATATTCAATGTAGTATTACAATTTTTCATTAAAGAACATTAATCTTAAATAATAGGTCTAAGAAAAAGAGGAAATTAGTCATACATAACCAAACTTTCTTTTTTTTTAAATTATAAATTAACTTTTTGTAATCTCGAGCAAAGATGTCCAATACCTATGCAATCATATTCGATTATGAAAGCCATCTTTCTGATGATGAGGTTGCACTTGAAAGCATTTAAAGTACAGTCTAATTTTTCATGTTTGCTATTCCAATTGTATTAATTCTTATAAAGGATTTTTATTGAAATTTTATTTTACTTAAGGTAAAAAAACTTTCAGTAAAATAAAAAAACTCTTTATTATCTAATCTCAAATTACAAGTAAAACCGTAACCAGATAAGTATATTTAAATTTTTCTATCCAATCACCAAAATTTATTAAACCATTCTTTTTTATTCCAATAACATAAGTATAACATAACATAGTTATATAGTTTCAACTTCAATAATATATATATAATTTTCATTAATTTTATATTGTCATGCTTTTTGATACAAAAAGCTCTAATCTATTAATTAAATCAACAATCTGAAATGTAATCATTCTGAAACTGACATATTGAATATTGGTCATATACAATGAAAAGAGTATTAAAATTATTGGAATGACTAACAAAATTTAAACAAGATTGAATCATTTCAGTGCTCAAAATGAAGAAGGAGAAGAGGAAGAAAATATGAATCAATATCATGCTCATTTTGACATCTTTAAATAATCATAGTTTTAATATCCTTCAATATAAAATGTAGATTATTAGTCATCTATGCCAGACTATTGTATAATTTAAACAAAAATTTTCAAAATTACGTTATATGGAATAAGATGAAAAAGAAGCAAAAAATTTATACATCTTCATTTCTTTATACTATATTGTCCATTGATAACCATTTCTTTTTTGTTTTTAGGGTTTGAGAAAAGTGAAAAAAGTTACCACTATGCTGGGAGTAGCATCAGCAATAACCATTGTATTTGGCATTGTAATGATTCTTGATTATTATTAAATAATGAATTTTAAAATATTTATCAACTATCACTTAATTTTACAGATAAATTCGTATTAATTCAACATATCTGAATGCATTTTAATAAATTATACACAAATCATTTATTGATTGAATTAACTGATATTATACTTCAAGTTAATTAAACAATGAAGTATAGCATAAAAATTTAATGGATAAAATATATACAAAAAAAAAATTAACAAAGTTTACTAACATAAATAAAAATATTATAAATAATATATCTTACCATCTCTTCCAGCTAAGCCTGGAGGACCTGGTTTTCCAGGTGGACCAGGAATACCTTTTTCACCTTTCGCAGCAGCTTCTCCAGCATCTCCTTTACGTCCTGGTAATCCAGGGAAACCAGGTTCACCTTTTACACCAGGACCACCTGGTATGCCATCTAAGCCAGGTAAACCATCTATCCCTCGATCTCCTTTTTCTCCAGGAACTCCAGGAAATCCATCTCTTCCTTGATTTCCAGGTTTTCCTGGAAATCCTTCAATACCAGCAGCACCTTTCTCTCCTATAATAATTCATGTATATAACAATTATAGATTCTATTTGAAAGATTTCTGATTATTAAAATATTAAATAATAATATAATATCATATAAAAATTTGAAGAACAAATATGCAAAGGAGTGTAATAATTTTATTAATTTTGTAGAAATAGTTTCAAACTTTATGATTCATGTTCAGTTATATATTCTGTACATAGTTGTACATGCTACTACTTTGTAAATAAAATATTACAGTAAAAATTTATCTAAAATTGCATGAAAAAAATGGCTAGCTTTGAAGGTGATTTAAAGTAAATGTATTTTTGTTGACAGCATATGATTATTAAATTAGCATAAAACATGAAAAATGTGATGCAAAAAATAAATGCATTTTATTGACCTTGCTGGCAACTATATTTTAGTAAGTGTAAAAACAATATGAATTATAAACTTTGTACTGTATATGTACATGTATAACAGTGTACATTTACATCATTACATTAAACAACACATACATCCTTATTAGATTTTGGACTTAAAATGTTTTTATCATTTACAATTTTTAATTGCATATAATCCAAAATTAATGTTTGTTTTATTATTTGTTTTACTAATCTTATGTACTTTGAAATAATCTCTCGTTCATATTTCTTTTGAACTTCATCTAGCATGTCAATGAGTATCTGAGTGCAAAATTCACAAGCTACAGTCTTTATGTTTAAAAAGAAAGCATCAAATGGAAATATAAAGGTTAAAAATGAATCAATTAAAGAGAAAATAAAAATAAAAATTATATAATAAATATGGCTATGTTTGATCCTGAGGATGGGCTACTAAGATAGCCAAAAACATTTGATAAATAAAAAGTTGTTGCTGGAACAGACTACAACTCTAAATATGTTATATTAAGGTGACCAACCATCCTCCTTTAGGGAGGACAGTCCTTCTTTTGTAAGTTCTGTCCTCCCTCGAAAAGTGTCCTTCTACATGTCCTCCTTTTTGATATTTGAAGACTAATCTGTAAATCTCCATATTTGATTGATGCCAAGCCGATACGTTGCATGTAATGTGATGTGATGTGTTTGTATTTGACATGACAGTTCATCAAGGCTTGGTACAGTGCAACAAGATGCGATTGTGAAATGCATGTGCTCTGCTCAGGAGACCTTGAGAGAGTGCACTGCATGCAAGTTGCTTTGTTTACTTCTTACTGAAACACAACATGGCACATACGCATGCAGTAGAGATTATTATAGTGTATTATTGTTGCAATGAATAAAATGTTTCTTTTATTTACAATATTTTTTCCTTCGATTTATTTGTGTCCTCCTTTTCATTGTAAAAAAGTTGGTCACCTTAGTAATAAATAAATATCAAAAGTTTCACACTTATGACATATTTACAAAATCTTTAACAAATTTCTGTTAATAAACAATTGCTTTAAATATTTGGGCTATAAATCCACTATTTTTAATAATTAATACTAAGTAAGTTGCTACTAGAAGTGGACGTTAGGCACCATCTCTTATCTAAGTTAATAATTATAATTTAAATAATTTATTAAATAATTTAGAATCATCTGGAAGAAAAGAACTGGACCAGGGCGGGGCTTGAACCTGCAACCTCTGTTTTCCATATGGTGTGCTTGCTAGTTGTGTCTCCTGGATTAGTATTAATTATTAAAAATAGAGGATTTATAACCCAAGTATTTAAGGCAATAGTTTGGCTATGTATCTTGATGTTCATATTTAAATATCATTCTGATTAAAAAATTTTTTTAAAAAATGAACATATTGTAAAGAATTTATTTTCTAAATTTAAAAATATTTGTGTACTTATGATTTGAAAAAATAATACTAATCATTAAATTTCTTCTGAAAGTAATTCTGAAAATTTTTTCAACTTAATTGTTGGCAAATACCTTTTAATCCAGGAAATCCATCTAGACCTGTAGTACCTGGAGGACCAGGTGGACCTGGTTTTCCATCAAATCCTCGTTCACCTGGAAATCCTCTATCTCCTTTCTCCCCAGACTCTCCATTTAATCCAGGAAGTCCTGGAACTCCAGCCTCTCCTTTATCACCTTTAAATCCTGAAATAAAATATTTATAAATAAATTAACTGTTTTGGAATCATTCACATAATTCACATGTGATTATTTAAGTGATAGTTCACTGAGATTAAGAATAGATATAGCATTTAGAAGATTTTTAATTTCATTTTCATATTTATATATGAATTTGTATTTATTATAAGTTATATTCACAGACCATAAAAAATCTTTGAATTAAATTTGGCTTTTCAGTCAGAAAAAATGTATAATAATATATATAATATTATATATATTATTCAAATATCAGCAATAATTACAAATTTACTAATATTAGAATCTCATAGATATAAGCTTCATTTAAACTATTGTTATGCATAGAGAGTAAAATTGTCTTTATAAATTATATATCAATTGTGTTCAGGTCAAATTTTAAATATATATGAAACCTATAGTAAAGAATAGCAACAGATGAGAAGAATTCTTTCAAGTAAAAATGTCATTTAAAAATTAAAAAATTCTAACTTTGCTTTTTACAGAATTTTAACAATTTATCTTTTAAATTATCAGATATTATTGGATCAGATTTTAATCCAAACATTTTTTCTTATTTAATTACTATTAATATTTAAGATATCATGATTTTAAAGCCCCTAGTAGGGTTTCTGTACTGGGATCCTGACATCCTTGTTAGTTTTAACCATTTAAATCTCCCAAGAAATTTTTCTTATCCCAGGAAATCATGCAAATTCCTTAAAAATTTTGTTTTCCTTATTTTGTGTTAAATTGGGAAAATTTTGCTAATAGAAAGTATAATTCTAATTCATAAGTTGTTAGAATACAATTTATATTATTAATTTTAAGCTTCCTTATTTCTTTTTTTAAATTTTTGCTTATTATGGCATGTCACAGATTGTCAATAATCAATATATATTTGTTGCAGGACTGAAAAGTCATTACTTGTCGGATCCTGTAATATCTTGCATAACTGTGTTGATGTATTCTCAGCAGCAGGACTTTTGGTTAGTAAAATAGGAACAAGATTGAATGATCAGGATACTTGTATGACTATCTTTGTTTTTTATATTTACTATAAAAACTTACATTGATAATTTTATGTTATATTATTCTTTGCAATTTGAAAGTAATTTTCATTTTTTTCTTTAAATTTTCTACACAATTCAAAAACAATTTTTTAATACATAATTTAGACAGCATATATTTTTTTTGCCTATCATGGAGATTGAAGAATGTATTAAGCTACTAAAAAAAATGATAAATAATTATATCGTTCCTTTCAAGGATAATTTATTTTATATATTTCAAATATAATTAATTATATCCCTGGGTTTCCCAGAATCCCAGGACTTTTATCTCAAAATCCCAGAATAAGCAAAAGACCAGGAAATGAGAAACTCTAGTAACTAAATTATCTTTTAGATGTATTCTAAAAGTTTTATCTGTTCTAGTAACTGGTCATTTAACATCTATGATCTTATTTACATACAGTTTCACTAATTCAAAGTTGATTAATTAGTATTCTGTAGATTATATAATGTAATTTCTCATACCATAGACATCAAGATTACATTACATGTATTAATTCAAAATTTTAATTTCTTTACTGGTAATTTGAATGTAAATAAATTCACTATAAATTACAGATGATAGTCATCTTTCTCATATTTGCTTAATAAATAAGTGATCTAGTTAACTCTGCTGGCCACATCTTAATGTATATCTTCCATTTTTTTTAATTTGTAATGAAATATTCCTGGAATGTTAACTGTAATTGGTCTCTAACTCTAATAACATTTATTATGCTTTCACTCTGTTTTAATAAATATGGTGAATACTATATTTTTGTGAGAATAACCCATGAGTTATCTATATTCAACAGGTTTGGATTATGCAATGATAAAAGTTATCTGCTGATTTTAATTTACAATTGTAAACACATCAAATAGCTTTTCCTTTGTCTAAAGTTACTAAGAATGTTTTTAGAAAATTTAAAATTGCAGACATGGTTATCCGCCAAACAATTTTACCCCAAACTATCAAAGACACATATACACATGCCTTGCTTTTAGTTCTCTTTTATTCATTTTCTATATATCAATCCAAACTTCAATTGAATTAAGCATTCTTACTTAAATTGTATCTTAAAAGCTGATAATTTTAAAAAATTTTTTTAAAAGGTTTGAATAAAGTCTTTTAATATCTTTAGAGAGTGATATGCTTTATTAACTATCAGAATTTCTTTAAAATTTTTATCATGTGCATTATTTAGTATGAAGACTTACTAATATTTTAATAATTATTTTCACTGAAGAAAAATCCTTTATAGTTATATTATATTAAACTGTTAGATTTTGAATACGAAAAAAAGCATTTTAGAAAGTATTTTTTGATTATTAAAGGTATACATAACATTTAGGATTTATGTATGATTGCATTTTTAAAGGAAAGAAATAATGATTTAATGTACCGGTACAAAGAAAAACTTTTTCATATTAATTTGTTTTATAAGAAAAACATAAAAGAAAGATTTATATTCTGATGTATATTGTTATCTGTCATAATAAATGACTCTATAACAAATTTTTCAACTTCTAGTTAAACTTTGAAATAATATTAAAATACAAATATTGTGAAAGATATGGAAGTAAATTGTACATAAAAAATAACATGTATATCAATGAATAATATTTCATTATCAGTTTTTGTATAATATATAATGAAATTGAAATAAAATAACATTTTATATAAAAAGTAAATAACTTTATGATACAGTTGTTCAAATAGAATACTTATTGTCAGTATGTATTCATATATTGTTAATAGAAAAACATTTATTTGTAAAATAATTTTAGTTTCTAAATTACAGCTGTTATGTCACATTATATTAACATCCATAGTGTTTCACTAAAGTGAACTAGTATCCACCCATTTTAGGTGTACGGAGATAAAATTGTAAGTTTTTTAAAAAACTTCCATAAAAAGTTTTAACTAAATGTATTGTAGAAAGAGAAACCTCTTTATATAAAACATTTGAATGTTATATATGTTCACAGATGTTATTGTGAAAGATTTTTAATGTGTTCTTATGGTATGTAAAATTACTGTATCATAAAAATTCCCTTTCCACGATATCTAGATAATATTGTCCTTACTTATATTTCTTATATTTTTTTGTATAGCACTGAGGAGGGGTTTGGAATATAAGCAAACCCGAAATGCATTTGCAATGTAATCCTTTTTTTTTTTTTAAATAAAGATGTTTCTAACCATGATGCTGTGAGATAATTTACCAAACAAAAGTTTGGATTAAAGAGACATTCATACACAAGATCCAATATACAGTAACTACAAAACAGAAAAAACTTTATGATAATTCTTCTAGGTAAATTTATTGATTCTTATGATACCTGACAGTCCATCTCTTCCTTTTGGACCTGGAGGACCACGTGGACCTGGAAGTCCTTCAGTTGCTGCTTCACCTTTATCACCTTTTGGTCCAAGTGATCCAGGAATTCCTGGTAATCCAGGTTCACCTTTTCTTCCTGGAAATCCTGGAAATCCCTTCTCGCCTAAAATGTAATTTCAAATTACTAAAATTATGATTATTAAAGCTTTATTTAATTTTAATGATTTGTAACTTGATCAAAATTAAAGTCATACATATATTAAAATACTGTATAATATACTATGTGATTCCAATTTATGAATAATCTATATATGAGAATTTGTTACAAGTGTTTCCATTCATCTTTATTTTCAATTTATAAGCTAAAATATTCAATATAATGAGCATCAATCTATATTTAGAAGACAAAATACTTGATGCATTTTGCATTGAGCAACATTTACAAAAATAAAATATTCTAACCTTGAGATTGAAATTCCCACATGCTATGATTAGACAGCTTACAGATTCCAGACTATTTTCTTTGTTTAACACACATTATGCCTTTGTTTGTTAGAATTATTATTATTATTATTTATTATAATACAGTTGTGCAGTTTAGTAAACTTTTCTTTATATTACAAATCATTCTATCAACAATTACAATCTCAATTAATTAAAAACAATTTTATTTTATTTTTTACTGCTTACTTATTATCTTAACTAATTTTTATTTTATTATGATTAAATATGAATATGAAATGCTTGATAACTTGAATATTTTCTTATCTTATGTTGTATTTGCTTCTCTCATTTCATATTAGTTCCTTTTATATAATTATATAATATAATTGTATATAATAAACACTTTCAATTATTTTATTTCATTTTGTATCATTGGCTGATAGGCAAATATGTGTTTTGTAGCATTTTAATGTTATCTAGAAAACATGGAGTAGATGACTAGGATATACTAGAACAAAATACAAATTTTGACCATAGAAATAATGGAAAAGCTTATGAGAAGTTTTCAAGAATAAGGTTGTAACTTGGAGCAATACTGTATATAATTTTATTTTTCCCCATATATTCGATTTGTATATTTATATTTTATTTTTATTCTTTTTATTAATAGTAACAATAGATTTTAGGTAATTTAGTTTTCATTATAACCTAGTTTTAATTCTAGGAGTGTCAGTTGCATGCAGCCCATCATCCGTTTAATGTAGTCCTAAATAGTATAGCATACTAGATTGCTCAAAAATTTGTTTTGTCAGTAGATAAATTTTTTCATTTATTTTGTTACTTTTCAACTAAAAACCAGTTAAATACTTTTTGTTTTATATCTTTTTTGCA
This sequence comes from Centruroides vittatus, assembly GCF_030686945.1. Classification (NCBI taxonomy): domain Eukaryota; kingdom Metazoa; phylum Arthropoda; class Arachnida; order Scorpiones; family Buthidae; genus Centruroides; species Centruroides vittatus. Next base: position 491,251 of record NW_027122708.1, on the reverse strand, counting down.
ATTTTAACAATTTATTGCATTTTAGACATTCCTTTTAAATGTGTGTATCAAACATTTGCATCCAAAGATGTGGAATGCAAGTGGAGAAAATGTTGATGCAAATAAAAAAATCAACTTTTGTAATTCCAGCAATGTATTTATTAAGATAAAACGTCTTTGATCAGTTTGATTGATCTTCTTCAGTTACAGAAACTCTGAAGAAAAGAAAAATGCACAGAAAATCCACATGCATCGATTATCGCAATGCCAACATCTTTTCCAGTGCATGGTGGTCACTCTTTGAGATTTAATTTATTTAAGCACTCTTTGATTAATTATTTATCTTTATTTGTTACTTCATCATATGTATCAACTTTTATATTTATTTTACTGTTTTTATGTTATTTTTATGTTAATTTAAATTTTAAACTCTTGTTCCTTTTTTTTAATTCACACATTATGTTCCATGTTTTAAATTGTATAACTTGAGTTCTTTTCTTCAAAGTTTCTGTAACTGAAGAAGATTAAACTAATCAAAAACGTTTTTATGTTAATAAATATGTTGCTGGAGTTACAAACGTTGATTTTTTTATTTGGATCAAACATTTACATTATTATCTACAATTGAATATCTTTTTAAAATAACATCATTGAATGAGTTTAGACAATCTTGATGGATTTTCAACCCCTCTCATCTTACAACTCTTTTTGTTGCTCATATTGTATCTTCATATAAGATGTTTCACTTATAAAGATCTTCATAAGTAAAATGTCTGAAAAATGCAATGAAACCATCAAAATCCTTTTAGGTTACAAACCATTTTGAAATTGGAAACAGCAGTAATTAAAATATTTTGAGTTCAACATCTACATAAATTAAATTTTTCACATTTAGTTGCTCTGTATAGAATTAGTGTCATGAAAATATGTTAGTACACATTAAACACTATATAATTTAAGTGATGTATCAAAAACATTTAATTTATTGTTTAATATTTTACATTTACCATTTGTTTTGAATGCCTTAAAAAATATAAGCACAGACTGATAAATAATCATCAACTAATTTCTGTAGCCCATTTAAGGTATCAGCATAATTAATGTGGTCCACTAGATCAAATCAGTTGGACACCTGTTCTAAAAACTGTAATATATTTTGTAATGCTAAAACATGTAATATTTAATTATTTTTCTATAAGCTTATGTTTTTGTTTTTCTATAAGCTTTTGTTTTTCTGCCAAAAAATTTAACTATTGCCAAAATACTTAACCATTTGAAAAATTTAATTTTACTTGTACACTGAAATAAGTTTTGGAGTTTTATAAATATAGATATAATAAATTTGGCGATTTTTCATACTTTTATTATGATAATAAATATACCTTAATTTTGTAAGATTTTACTTTAAATATACTATTCAGAAAAATTTAATATAAATTAAAGTTCATAACTGTAATAAAATACCTTGAGGTCCTGGCAGTCCTGTGAGTCCTGAATCACCTTTTATACCTGGTAGTCCTGGGGGTCCAGGAGGACCTGGTAATCCAGGACCTGGTAATCCTGATTCTCCTTTTTGTCCTTTATAAATATTTGTAAAATAATTTTAACAACAGCAATAAAAAAAAAAATTTTTGTATTGCCAGGATTAAAAACTTATATTTTGTTTAATGTAAAAGTACCTTTTGGTCCAATTAGACCAGGCAAGCCATTATCTCCTCTTGGGCCTTGATCACCTGGGAAACCCATTGGTCCAGCCTCACCCTTTTCTCCTCTAGGTCCAGGAAAGCCTATTTGAAAAATAATGGCATATATATAAATATGTGTGTATAATCTTAAAATAAATATTGCAATACACCAAAATCATCTCTATTATAGAATATTTTATGTAATATAAAATGCTAAGTCATCATATTATTTTAAAATGTTTTGAATTATGTGCTGCAGTTAAATGCAATTTAAAGAAATACCCCAACTGATATAAACATAAACATTAATTGTAAAAATGATACATTAATTTTTATTGCAAAGAACAAATTTTTATTATTGTTTATATTTAATTAATGGTATTTTTAATTTTTCTAATTCTTATTCTTCAGCAAATATAGTCACTGAAAGCATCTTGCAATTATATTAAAAATGGAACATTAAGAAAATATTTTTATATAGTCCTAATTTCATATTTTAAAATGGATAAAACATATAAGAACAGAAAGTAACATACAATGCACCAGTTAAATAATGAAACTAAATTTGTTTTGTGTGTCAAAATTTTTGACATGGAGCAACATGCCATGATTAAACTTGAAAGTAAATCAAGACTGTGTGATGTATCAAAAACATATATGGTGATTACCGTCTGATTTGTGCACTTGTCTTCTAATACAGTAGTTTGCACATTTTCAAGAAAAAAATCTTGTCTGGACCAGTCAGTTTATATTTGATCCAATGATAACATAGAAAAAGCTTATGCCATTATGATACATAACAGGTGAGAGTAACCACTAAGCTATTTGTTGAATATCTTGAAGTCAATAAAGAAGTGGCCAAGCAAATATTAGAAAAAGATTTGTTGAAGGTTGTATCGTACTTTTTAATGAGTGAATAGAGAGAGCATCAGATTGAATGTTCTTGCAGTTTCACAAGTTTACTAATGATGACTATGATATGAGCTGCTCACTTGCCAAATCAATTAACTCCACAAAACAAAAAGTATAAAAATTGATAATATAAATTATTTTTTAAAATTCCTTTTAAACTTTAAATTTAAATAAACATTTAGAATGTATTGTTATATATCATTACATTAAACTATGCTTTAATATAACGATATGTAAATTTAGTTACACGATAAAATGTAGAAATAATGACAATTATATTAAGGATTTACAAATGGAATTAATTGATTTGGCCTGTGAATGGCTCATATGTTGCAAAGAATTGACTGGTGATGAGAGTTAATGTTTTCAACTCCTAGAATGAAATGATATAGTATGGAATAAATTTTCTCCAACAGAAGAAAATCAAGTTACAAAAATCATATATCAGGACAATGCTGCCTGTTTTTTTCTGATACTTTCAGAATTATTCATAAATTTGTTTCTGAAACTACTCAGTTAGTATTATTTAGCAGTGATGGAACACCTTTACAAGCATAAGCACTATATTAGAAATGAGTAGTTTCAAAGCAATAGTTGGCTGCTGTTACATAACAATGTGCCTGCTCACTATGCATTGAATATGAAGCAGTATTTTGAATTAAAATTTGTGAGATCAAGCATTCCTTCATTCACCAAATTTGGTAGTGGCAGACTTTACATTTCTCTAAAGATAAAATTGGCCCTAAAAAAAACAGTTTCAATGAAATTAGTGCCATCTAATATGATATAAATGAGCAACTAAAAAGGATTTACTTTCCATTTGCTTTTTGAGAATCTCTATAAATTATCTTAGCACTGTGTGGAATTAAATTGATTATATTGAAAACATGTAATAAAAATTCTAAATATATTCATTATTTTTTTCATAATAAATTCAATATCATTAGTGGCCAGTTATAATTGTGTGCGTATCTTTTTATTAAAATATCAATGTTAATTCAATCATTTTTTTAAGGATGCCAATTCCTTACAAAAGTATTTGTTGAAATGGTTGTATTAGTAAATATGGTGTCAAGTTTTGTCAAGTATGAAGATTAATAGTAATATTAACTAGAAACAGCATTTTCATTTTATAGGACAGATTTCTGTTATAATCAATATAAACATTATTAAAGTCATTGTTTTGTCATATTCTATGTTTACAGACATTTATATTATATTTATTATAATACATAATTTCTGATGCATAGAAAAAATGTTCATTACTTTCCAGAAGAAGTAAAAATTTGTGTGTATAAGTTTTGTTCTTTAAGAATAATACTTCATTTAAGAACAGTTCTCAATAAAATTAAAAACAAAACTAAAAATAATGAATTTTAAAAATTAAACATGTCAAAATATTATATTACCTCTTGGTCCTGGTTGTCCTGGTGCTCCATCTTCTCCTGGTTCACCTTTGAGACCTGGCATTCCATCCATACCAGGGAGACCTGGTATTCCAGACATTCCACGAAGTCCTTTTTCTCCAGGAGCACCAGGTATTCCTGGTGGTCCAGGTGGTCCAGGAGGTAGATATTTAACTAGATCTTCAGGTTTTGATAATTTACCTATTTAAAATTACATTTGATTAATTAATTATTTGAAAATTTGAAAAAATAAATTAATAAATATATTCCAGTACATCATGATATAAGTTAAAGTAATCAATAATTTTAGAATAGATTATTTAATTTAAATTTGAATAATATTTTCTGATTTATCAAATTAAATTAGAAATTAACTATAAATAAGTTGTTCCATCCATCCCACTAAAAATTAAAAAAAGCTATTAAGAAATTTTCAAAATACTAAATTTGTTCAAGCAGAAAGGTCTGACTTGATGGGTGAAGCAATGAGTTGACTGCCTCAAGTAAAAAACTGAGAAGGACAGCAGAAAGAGAAAAAATCTTTTATCATTTATATTATTCTTCTAAAGATGAAAATATGAATTTGAAAACCTTATAAAATAAAATCCTATAAAATTTAAATTCCTCAAAACATTTGATTTCTTAGTTGTTTGTTATTACAAAATAACAAACATGTTTCTATAAATACAATATTAAATTTTTACAAATATAAACATCCATAAACCTGATTATTTGATTAAAACCAAACAACTGCTGAATTATATCAAGCTATATAGTGAGTGATCGGTTAATGAACATAATCCATTCCAAGAGTTTGTTCGCTATCCAAATTGTTCGTTAACCGATTATCGATTTACCATAGGTTTTTATGGAAATTTGATTAATTCATTCTGGAGACCTCAAAAAATAAAAAATATATACTTTCTTACTATGTTTATTTATATGTAATAATAAAAATACATATATACATAGTCTTGCATTTTTATTAGTCATGTTTTTTCCATTTGTGGAGGTTAAAGAATCTGTCTAATGCTTTTGTCGATTGCTTTTCTCTCCTCTTCAGAATTTTTCAGAAGTAATTAATAGCATTGTAATTGTAGAAATCCCCAAGCCTATTAACCTCAACCTGGTTTGGATGCCATTCTAAGACCACTGTTCTGACATCCTCCCTCTTCTTCATAAGAACTTTAGTAGCAGATTGGCATTAATATGATTTTTAAGAAGAAAACATAGAGTTTCTTCTTGGTGTTCTTCTGTTGTCAGATCCATTTCAGGTTCCATTATGAGCTCTTCAATGTTCTTTATCGCTCAGATGTGATTTTTGTTACTCCTTTAGCTGCTTGAGTCTTCTTGATTATACTGTATCTTTCTTAGATAAGATTGAACTGCGACCTACTGTAGACTTGTTCAAGCCATACTGCCCAATAACATCAGACACTTTCTGCCCACTCTCTATCTTTGCTATTATACTCTCACCTTTCGAAAATAAAAACCAACGCAAAAGTTAATGAGTCTCAAAAGTACTATAAAAGAATTGTTTCTGTCAGAAAAATAAAAGGCTGGAATTACAAGGGAGAGTTTCAAATTTCGGAGGAATGCTATCCGATCAGTATATACCAGGTTGAGTACCAATGTTGATGTCTCCCACACTCCGAAAAGTTTCAAATTGTTGCCCGAAAACAAGGATAGACCAATCAGTATTCATTATTTTACATCAATTCTTCTTGTGTTTATTCTGTGAGGTGTTCGCTGTCCGAACATAAAAATCTTTCGCGAAAGTGTTCATTATCTGATTTTTTCATTAACCGAACTGTTTGTTAACTGATCACCCACTGTATTAAAATATTAATTTAATTATAATTATTAAATTTATCAAGAGATGATGCCAAACACCTACCTATAGACCAAATTGCTTAACGTTTAATTATTAATCATAGAATTAATATAGCCAATAAAATCCAGCAATTGTTTGGCTTTATTAAATTTTTAAAAACAAAATATTTAAATATAGTATTTTTACCTGGTTCTCCTTTTTGTCCCTGTTCTCCTGTTAAACCTGGATATCCTCTTTCACCAGGATCTCCTTTTTCACCTGGATGACCAGGATAACCTAATCCAGGTTCACCTTTCAGTCCAGGAATACCTGGAAGTCCAGTTTCACCTGGTCTTCCAGGTGTCCCAATAAAACCAGGAAGTCCCTGTTAAATCAAATGATATTTTATTGTGTGTTAATATTAATTTTAAATTATTCTGTTTTAATGATACAATTACTATAATTTTTCATTCTTGTTAAAATTAATATTTTAGAAATCCAAAATAAAGTAATTAACAAATTACAAAATTTTTTACATTAAATATATCTTACTTTGTCTCCTTTTTCACCTTGTGGTCCTGGTGGTCCTGAGGCACCTGCAACTCCTGGAAGCCCATCTTTACCTGGTGGACCAGGTATTCCTGGTGGGCCAGGTTCACCTTTTTCTCCTAAAATTTTTATTAAAAGATTTAAAGAAAATTCTATATTATAATTATATGTTTAAAATAATATTTACCTGGTCTTCCTAATACCACATTTGGTGGAATAACAGCTGGCTCTCCTTTCATACCTTTTTCACCATCTCTACCAGAAATTCCTGGAATACCCTAAATGATAATATATAGTATGATTTTTAAAATTCTATAAATTAATATTACAATATGAAATTGTAATATTTAATAGTGAAAGAGTCATGTACATTTAGAGTACATAAATGGCCAAATATGCTTTCATACATGAAATAAAAAATCTTTAAGCATGAAATAAATAAATATATAAATTACTAATAAAAAGATGATTCATAATGGGATAGAATTTTGGTTATTTTGGATCTTAGTGGTCATGTTCATCTAAGACTATAACACAGATAGAAGCTTGTTGTCTAAATAAAAAAATTACCGATAGAGAATTCAAACAGCAATTCAGCTTAAAAATGCTTTTTATTAAGTTATATTTGAAAATAAAATATTTTCGCTTATATTCTATTGATGCAATGTGCTGATGATAAAACAACATTCAAAAATAAATAAAAATTTGATTTTTGTTCTAAAAAAACAATTGTTTTAAAATTTAATTTTGACAAAAATCTTGTTTATCACAAAATAAATTAATTTTAAATTTAATAAATATTTTTTCCTTCAAAATCAAAAACTTATTTTAAATTAAATGTAATATTTGAAAATTTATCAAATAAATAGTGAAATAAATGTAAGTTAATATAAGCTAAATTTTATTACATTTTTTAACATTTATAAAAAATGAATCAAGTTTTAAAGTATAGTTTCATAATGTAGTTTTAAAAATTTAGAACATGTTCTAAATTTTTCAAACTGTATTTAGTAATATTCCTTTCCCTGTTTTTATCTAAAGGTGATGGTTATGTATTATCATCAAAAGTACTTGTAATTGCATTTGTAATTGAACTTATTATTGTCTTTATTTTCATCATCATTTTATAAAAATACCAAAAAGACAGTTTTTTTATTCCTATTGATTTATTTGACATGTGCAGGATTCCTACTCAAACTTTTGTTTTAAATTCCATGACTTTCTCTGATCAACTTTGTACAAATTCCCTGACCCTTACAGTATGGCACATTGACAAAATAAAACATTACTTGACTTACTATGCACATATGCTAGTGCTTCTCCAACTTTTTAACTGGTTATTTTTTCTAATTAACAGTTATATATTTTTTATAATCGATGAATTAGTAAAATTAAAAAGAAAATAAAAAAGACAGAATTATGGCATGTCTTCTCTACACAAAACTAAAATGTTTTATTAAATAATAATTTATCCTGTTATTAACTCATAACTGTAAAACTTCATGGCTTTGAAAAGAAGAAAAAAGCCATTAATTATTATTAAAAAAATTCAGTATAATCCATGTACCTGTACAAAAGTATAAATTTATTAAATTTGTCCTTTAATAAATTTTCCAAACTTTATAAAATATTAATAAACTGGGAAAAAGTTTCAGAAATCAGAAATTGTTTTATGCGATATGCTTCTTGTCTAGTCTTGTGTTCAATTATACAAGCACTAAGGTGGCTTTTATTCTTTGCTAGACTTTGCTATTGATGGTATAATAAGTCTATAAAAAAAAAAAAGCCACCTTAGCACTTGTATAATTGAGAAATTGTTTTGTTATGCAATCAAAATTATTAAAATGAAAAATGATAAATAATACCATTTGAATTAATGTTAAGTTATTTATCATTTCTGGTTCTTTGTTATCATTTTTTTCTATCAGTTCATTAACATCTTTCCTCAAATTGAAAGTGTAAATTTCAAGAGTTAGAAAGTTAAAATATTTCAAAGATTTTTTATCAACATTAGATTATTAAGAGTATTAGATTTTTCTCTCAAACTTGTAATATTGCATAATTAATACAGCAGTTTTAAAATCTAAAAGTATTTTAAAATTTAAAAATAACAATTGATATTGTTGTATGCTTGTATATTTTGTGTGCTATAATTTTGGTGAAATTTTGGATCCTGAAAATATTCTGCACTCCCTTTTCATAAGTGCATTGTACCACAATACTTCTTTCTGCCTGCAGACAGCTACACTTGGTCATGCTGTCAGCAAACAAAATCAACAAGGCAATCACGGAAACAAATTCCCTGACCAAGTGCATAAGAACCCTGTATGTGCCTTAATATATTGCATTTAAAAAAAAAGTGAAAACAAACCAAATATACCCAAAATCAGTAAAACTATTTAATGTGTGGCATGATGCAATTTATTCATGTATAGTTTTTAAGTTATGTTATTTTCATTTTCTATCACTTCCCTTTCCTAGCCTACCAATTTTCCTTTTGTTCTTGATTTTCCTTTGTTTCCTGAGTTTGAGAACTTTCCACCCTTGCCCTACTTCCGCACTTGTGAGTGTAGGCAGCACTTTTTGGTCAAACATCAGTGTAGTCAGCACTTTTTGGTCAAGTTCCCAAGGAAGACAGATGTGCAGAAGATGATCTCCGGGCTTTGAGTAGCGTGAGAAGCGACCAGGTACGACCGCCAAGATATACGGTTGGTACAGAAAGTGCCAGTGAGTCCTGAGAGTTGAAATGGGAAATCTCTTTTAAAAGACTGATAAAAAGAGAACTAGTGACAACTAAGAAAGAAAATACATATACCAGTGAAATCCAGGAGAACTGCAAAGGTATATTTGGACAGTTTCATCATGATATGTGAAGCGACAGGTACCGCTTTTCTAAGACTTCTTTCTTTGTAAATCTATCCCTCCCTATCTAACATCTCTTCCCTCCTTTATCAATAATTAGAGTAAAAATATAGGCTGTAAGGTAGTTTTAAGCATGGCTGATCTTTGTGTATATCTTTGTGATTTGAACCCCGTGTGTGTGAATCCCGAAAAGTGGTTGAGATCCTTTTGTGTAACAATCTTGATTGTACTATACTGTTGTATAAGAGTATTCACTAACAACACACCAGATGGGACCTGATGTTTTTTCTTGTGTTCATACTGTATAAAATAAAGTTTTGTTCTTTATGTTATACCTGTTTCTTATTCTTGTTGCACTGAACACTACAAATGATACAAACGTTTTCATCTGTTACCCACAAACATCATCAGGTATATATAATTGAATACCAAACAGAACAACTTTAAGCCATTGTAGGATGGTTTTTGGGTAATGGATGAAAACATTCACATTATTAAATAGTTTTACTGGTTTTTGATATACTTAGTGTTTTTTCATTACATACAGCCAGTTTTTGGAAGAAGTGAAAGTGTAAAAAGAAAATTATTTTACCTCATCACCAGGAGGACCAGGTAGTCCAGTTCGTCCATCTTCTCCTCTTTCTCCAGGTAACCCTGGAAGACCACTAGGTCCTCTTTCTCCTTGTATTCCAGGTAGCCCATCAAGTCCTCGCTCTCCCTTTTCACCTTTTGTTCCAGGAATACATGCAATGCAACTACCACCTCGATCACCTAATTTAATTAAAAGTATTTTTAATTTATAAATTATATATTAAAAATATTTAATTGATATAAAATTCTAATATCTATACACAATAAAATTAGGTAATTATTATTAAATTTTAATTAAACATTAATGGTATTGAACAAGTATTGATGTTAAAAAGCTTACAAACTTCGTCAAACTTAATTGTCAAATAATATCAATTAAGAGGTGATAACATTGTTAATGTTATCAAAACCATATAATGTTTCATATTTGTTACAGTTGCATTTATCTCATTTACATTAATAGTTAGAATATTAATTCATTTTTATATTAGTAGATTTCACTATTTTATTTCAGAATATTAATTAAAGATTTTATGAGAAATTTTATATAATTTAATTTGAAACTTTTCCTTTTCCCCTCACTCATTTGCCCTCAGGGTACTAAGAGAGTGTCTTTTAATCATACCTATAACAGATTCAACCAGGCTGAGAAAGGGGGTGGCTGGATAGTGAGGTAGAAATCCAACATATCTCAGACATACCTTCCATGAAAAATTCTTGGGGTAAATTGTCTGAATTTAATCCTATATTCCCCAGAGCAGCAACTAACACTTCAACCAGCCAAAATGTTTTATGGCTGAATGGCCAGAGTGTACCACAAGATACACTCAAATACTGTTTACTATCATACCAATTTACTTGGTACTCAATCTTTCAGCAGCCAGTTTGCCTGCAGTGAAACTTTTCTTTATCAAACTGCTTTTCTCAAATAAAAAGTCATAACACAATGTTTTCTTATACTAAAATCAAAAAAGTAACTATTCTATAGACTTTTGAACCTAATTTTTCAACTGAAAATGAACATACTTCTAGAGTCTCTTTATATCATGAGTTAAAATATGTTTCATTTGAAAATGTTTCACTTTCTAAAAGTGAAGTAATAAAGTCTAGAATTCCTAAATTTTTATGATAATTAAGCGATAATTTAATGACATAGTTCAGATTCTGTAGTTATCAGGATGATATTCTTTTTAAAATGTAAAGCACATCATTACTCATAACATAAGTTATATGTGAATGTTAATAATGAATTATTTTAAGTAATATATGCATATTAGAATGTAATGATGAGAACAAGAACTACTTTGTTGATTTTTATTTTTTTGTTATTACAAGCTTAGTTGTAATCTGATTTATCTTCTGTATTGATGGCTGGATTGTTGCATAAGTTGGAAAAAAGTGTACTACTCATCAATAATAAAAACTTAGAAATGCATTTGCCCCTTCAACAACCACTTCACTGCTGTATAGCTTGGTAGTGATTCTTATATGAAAAAGCATAAGAGATTTTTACCTTTACAGCTGAAAAATTGAATTTAGATGGTTTATCAATAAATATTTTAATAATTTTTAACCTGAACAAATAATGCATTACAACTTCTTAATTGATTAAAAAAAGAAGCTTTTTCATTAAGAAAAATTTTAAGTTAGAAATGATAGCAATAAAATTTAAACCTTTACACAGGATCTGAATTAATATTCTCAAATATGATTAATAAATTTTTGTATAAACAGTATTTACTATTCATTATTAATTATTAAAAAATTCATATTAAAGTTGATAATACTAACTTTTAATAAGAAGATAAATTATCTGTATAAAATGCTTACTTTCAGGTAGTCAACTGTTTAAATTTTTCATGAAGGAATGTTTTTGTCCTGTTTTGGGACAGCTTCAGCTGTTTAATATACACAAGTTACTGTTCCAAACTGAATTCAAATTCATTTAGAACAGTGACTTGTGTACAATAAAAAGCTGAAGTTACATGTATATAGATGCAATGGATTCAAAATGAGAGATGACTCATTCCTTAGTTTCAAATTCCATTTACCAGAAGGAAAGTTAACATATATTTACTTCAATATGGATATTCCCAATAAACAATGCTAAAATAGACCCATGTTACTAAAAGTTTTTTGTTGAGATGTAGGTTTTTACAGGATTGAGTTCTTTGATCCAAAACTGATTGGTTTTGAACCTTGTCTCTCAAAATCTGATTAGTCCCTCCTTGTCTCCAAGTGAAAATTAAGACTTTTTTAAATTATGAGAATGATTGATATTGACAACAATTTGATACCAAATTCAAACCAAAAGATATCTATCTGATCTTAGAACCCTCATTGTTTAAATCTGCTGGTATCTACCAATGTTCGTCCAACAGATAAATGAAGAAAGTTTCTTATGATTCAAAAAAATGCTAACAAGTCAAAACAGCAAAATTCTTGCACAAAAAGTGAAGATGTTAAGGTGAGTCCCTGGATATTCTCACAATCCAGAGCATCACACAATTTCTGCTTTTAGGGAGGTTTTTTTTTTTTTGATAATTCAAGTATCATCTTATCTGCCAAATATAATGAATAATGAATATTTCTTGTAATATAATTCTTAAAATTAAAATGTTAAAATTTTTCAAATAATACACAAAAACTGCAGTAGGTAACTAACTACAGATAAGTGTTGACAATGACAATATACTTAATAGAATCTATGAAGAGAATGAAGAACTGCATGGAGTAGAGGAGAATGACTTTTTCTCCTCTTGCAGAGTTAGTACAGTGATCCAAAGAGGCAGAATTAAAGAGAATTGCTGCCATGTAATAGCAGGGTTTGGCCACAAATAAGAGACATACTAATACAGATGAAACACATAGCAATCTCATGGACAAATATACGAATCAACGACTTTATTTCACTTTTGAGATGCTACAAATGTTGTGGTTATGAACACCTAGCAAAAGACTGCCTGGATATCCAAAGATGCAGTCATTGTTCTAAACAGCACCACTATAAGGACTTTCACAAAAAGGAGGACATTCCATGTTGCATAAACTGCAAACTTGCTAATAAGAAACTCCCTGATGGAAGTCTTCAAACAACAGATCATAATGCATTTAATCCAACATGCCCAATAACAGTCCAAATAAAAATCTAACAGTGAAGCAAACGAACTATGGACTCTGAAGCACCCTTGACAAACAACACAGAATCTCCATCCTCCAACACTGATAATCCCTTCACTATACTACAGATTAATACCCAACATAGTAAGACAGCCTCTTCTCTACTTGTCCAATTAGCAAAAGAAAAGAATGCCAATTTACTATTAATACTATATTTTGTTTGAATTCTCTCTGTTATTCTAACTGCCTGAGGATGACATCCATAAATTGCATCAAAAGTGCTTGCAGAAATAAAATATTTCTTTTAATTTCATTTAACGCCTCCTTATCTGAAGTTTTTAATTGTGTTAAGATTAACTATTGGTCACATAAATTTAAAATTCGGTACTAAATGCAATACACATGCACAACTCAGATGCAAGTGCTGATTGGCTAGCGTATGTTGGATAATCACTCCTCAATGTATTATTATCACTTTGCCCGACTAGATGATAGCAGTATTCATAATGACCGGGCATTATGAAAAATGCCCTATTAATCACTTGGTCCATAACATATACATTTTCAGAGTAAGTTTTCTGAAACTGAAATGTTTCTTAAACATGTTTAATCCTAAAAAAAGTCATTGCCTATTATAACATAGGCTATTTATTATTAAAGAATAAATTCATTAATATATTTAAATAAAAGTAAAATATAATTATTATATACATAGACTGTGTCAAAAATATATGTGAGAATTACAACAATAATGTCCTATATACTGTTTATAATTTTCATGCTGTTTTGGGGCTATATATTGTCATGAATATCCATAATTTATTTTATAGAGAAAAAAGTTTGCATTCTAATAGAAAGTTTCTGAAGGAAACAATAATAATATCAAAATAATACACAAAATAACTGTAAATGAAAATTTTCATTTAACAATGATTTTAAGCTGTGAATTTAGTTTTTCATAATCATGTAAACTGATGAACTGGTTTTATGTAATAAATATTAAAATATATATGAAAATCTTGATTCTGTGGACAAAGATTATTTAGAGTTCTGAATGTGTATAGTTATGAGAAGATTATTTAGAAATATAAAACATTTAAAAGTCTATAAAAGAAATAAAAAATAAATATAATAAAAATAATTCTATGATTTAATTTTCAGTTTGTCTGTTGATAATTAACTTCTTACTATTAAATAAATAAAATTATTTAATAAATTCTATTCGTACCATGAAATAAATTCATTGGCATAAAAAATATGCTACTCAATTAACTTTATAAAAGAAAATTGAATAATCTGCATGTATTGTATTCTTAGATTTGAAAACAAATTTATATGTAGTATTTATTGCAAGCAAGTATACATTCTAAAATTGATTCTTATTTGATATTTCCATTTAATTTTAATTTTTTATGGTTTATATAATTTCTTTATTTAAAAAGACTTTGATTTTTGAAAATTGAAAATTGAAGTATTTTAAAATTAAATACTTTCATAGTGAAATTAATAAATATTAATAAAAAAATCAGACTGTTTTATTTGATTGAAATATTGTAAACAAATTTATAAAATCCTAATTGAAATCAAAACTTTAAATTTAAAAACCTACATTATTTTTTATAAATAATAATAATCATAATTTTTTTAATAAGTTAATTTACCTTTTGGTCCTGGTAATCCCGGTATACCTGGCCTTCCTGCAATTCCTTGATAACCCCGTTCTCCTTTTGATCCTGGAGGACCAGCAGGTCCAGGTATTCCTTCTCTGGTATCTCCAGGAATACCTATAAAAAAAAATAATAATAATAATTTATAAAGCAGTGTAAAGATTGTACTGTAAAGACAAAACATCAACATTGGTTTTCAATATGTTTTATTTAAATTTTATCAGAATATTAAATTTATATAGAATTATATTTGATGATATAATAAATTATATCATCAAACAATCTAAAAATAAGCTAATGATTAAAACTAAGTGTATTTAACTGTTCTAAAACTTCAGATTTTATTATATAATACCTATTGTCTAAAAACTTAACTAAATATTGAGCTAATACTTTTTAATAAATATGTAGATTTAGATAGGACATAATTTGAAAAGTAACATAATATATTTAAATTAACACTAGATAGCCTATACATTTAAACATGCACAGTTGCATGCAATATTATTAGATAATTTTTAATAAATAGAAAATATGTTTAAACTAAAAACATCTATCCTAAATTTATAAATTTAAAAAATTTCTTCTATGACCCTTTAAAAAAGAAAATGATCAAATATTATAACAGAACAAATGATTAAAACTTTGCTTTACTTTATTAACATACACCTATGTTATAATGATACAATACCTCTTTCTCCCTTTGGGCCAGGTTCACCCTTTGCTCCAGGAAGACCATCTAATCCAGGGCTTCCATCCATTCCCTTTGGTCCCTGAATTGACACACCAGGATTTCCTTTAGGACCTGGTTCACCTTTTGGTCCAGAAACGCCAGGTAATCCTGGCTGACCTTGTAATCCATTTAATCCAGGTAATCCAGATTCTCCTTTGGTTCCTTTAATGCCAGGAGGTCCTTCTCTTCCTGGAATACCAGGAACTCCTGGACCCCCAGGTGGACCTGGTGGACCTCTCGGTCCTATACCACCTGTTAAAATTTAAAACGTTATTTAAATATTAGTTATATAACCATCAAATATTCCTACTTTACAGCTAATCTTTATTCCTTAAATATTATTTATTATTATACAATGTATTTATACTTTTATTTTTAACAATAAAATTTATATATGTAGTGATTAAAGCTATAAATTGATAAAAATTAATAAGAAAAATCGAAGAATTTAGAAGCATAAGAATATAGAAGCAAAAAGCAAGATTTGTTAGTCTTGCTTTTTGCTTATATCGTCCATCATCTTAATTTTAAGATAGATTGACATTGTGAGTTTCATCATTATAAATTTGTTATGGTTAATACAATTTGTAATGGGAATCACAAAAGATAACTGTTGTTTTATGTTTGTATGTACCTTGTTGGTTTCCCATGCAACCCAGATTAAAAATAAATATCACAGTAGCATAATTCTGTTTAGTGTATCCTACAAAGCAAATGCCTCTCAAACTGGACAAACAAAAATACACTTCTACAATATCTCAATCCAATCCAGCTGTAGCTAACTCACTATAAAACTAATGTTTTTGGACAATGGACCTTATCATGCATGCTTTGATCAATTTTGCTGTAGTGAATTGGATTAAACATAAATGATAAGCTCAATTGTTTGTATAGAACAGCTAAGAGTGTGGCCGTCGGCCATGTTTTTTTGTATAATTTTGTACATATGTTCGTATTTTATTGGATTAGTTTTAAGTCTTTCCTGTTTCTTTGTTCTAAAATTCTTCCTAGAACGTTTTCTTAATCCTTCTCCCATGGGGGTAAGACGACCAGTTCCGAGAACGTGGGAAAACAAAAGAAGAGTGTGGAGCCTGAGGGTAAAACGGCTGAAGAGAGACCATTTCTTGTGTGGGATCCGAAGGAAGAAGCACGAGGAAGGCAGTGCTCGAGAGTAAAAAAAAGGAAAGAAACAAAAGAATACGAGAAACTGCAAGGTGCTAAGGGATCCGAGAAAGAAGTGGAGAACAGCGAACATATAAGTAGAACATCGAGACAAGTTAAAAGATAAGGTCTACGGCAACAGAGGAGTCAAAAGAGTATAAAGGAGAAAAGAATCGGAGAAGGTGTCCTACCCCAAGATTCATCGATACAAAAAAAAATCCCGGGTATTTTCTAATCTTTCTCTCTGTCCTTTATTCTTAATTTCCATTTTTTCATTTTTATTTTAGTTATAAGATAGATGTAAGTTTAGTTTTTAAGTTAGAGTAAAAAATATATCGACCCGCGTATATTTGTCACGTACCACAAAGTCTTGTTTGTTGGTTAGATAAAAAGAATTGGTCAACGCCTGTGTATCTTGACTATGTAAGTGAGATAAAGTTGGGATCGTGTAAAAAAAGAACCGTTTCGTTGTGAATAAATATAACACTTTGTGCTATTTTTGTAATCAAAGTCTTAATTTTTTGTACCTTCCTGCTTGCGGGATCCAGTACGTATCATAACGAACATCACAAGAGGATTAGGAGCCTTCAAGGTCTTTAAAGTGGAAAGAAGAGTCACCTGAATCAGTTTTAAAGAAGAAAAATGCATAGCTCATGCCTAGCAAGCACATTATGATTTAAATTTATGATTAATTACATCATCTGACTATCAGCATTGGATTGGTATGTTTGACCTTCAATTATTCCTAGTTCTTTGGACTGTTCCTTTTCAAATCAGATAATGCCTGACAAAGATCTTAGGTGTAAATCAAAAACTTTAGTTTTCTAGTGAATTAACTACAGCTGACTGGATCAAGGTATTGAAGAAGTATATCCTACAAAGTATATATCTGGAGTCACTTGGGTTATTTGACAATAATCATTATCTCAATTCATGGAACAGCATAAGCATTTTTAATTTAATTTTCTAATAATAATAATAAATTTAAAATTTATGATATATGTCATGAAATATGTTTATCTAAATGAAAAATTCTTTACTACAGCTCTAAATATGGAAAATAAAATAAACATATAATGAAAAATAGTATTAAAATATTATTTTTTACATTATAAAACATATATATCTTTTACATTCATCTTTTATAAATAAAAAGGTATACTTTACCTGGAAGTCCATTCGCACCAGGATATCCAGGAGGTCCAGGTAAGCCTTTAGGACCAGGTATACCAGGAGGACCAGCTCTACCTTCAGAACCCTATATTGTAATTTATACATATATTATATATATATATATATATTCTAGTTAAATGTTACTATACTTATTAAAATCTGAATATAGTACTGTAATTGCATCCAAGAAAACTTTTAATGATTGTTTATATTTATTAGTCATCAAAAAATATTTCAGTTATTATTCGAATAAATGTTGAAGAAAGTTTATTGTAATACAATATTCTAAGTTTAATATTCTATCACAAAAAATATAAACTTTTTTTATATCTTAAATTTCATAATTATAGAATAATTTTATTTTATTATTATATAATTTACATAATTATAATTACATTACATAATTTTTATCATTAATTAATTTTATTAAATTTGCTAATATCTTTTTTATTTATTGTTCAATTATCATTTTACTTTTTACTATTACTGAAGCATTTACTCCTTTCAAACATTTACTAAAATGTTGTATTAATTTATTAAAGAGACTGATAAAATATGAGAGACGACAAAAAAAAGTTGATTTGTGTTGGACAGGTTGTGATATTATTTTTGGTCCAGCTAAGAGCTTATATTGTCCATCATCTTAATTTTAAGATAGATTGACATTGTGAGTTTCATCATTATAAATTTGTTATGGTTAATACAATTTGTGTAAACCAATTCAATCACATGCTGATATCCAGCATGTGATTGAAGTTGCTAACCTTAACATCCTTAACATTTGAAAGGCTTCATATGACTTGTTTAAACAAAAAAATCTCATAAAAATGCAAGAATACTTGCTTTTTTGTGATAATAAAGTGTTTATGTTTTTGCAACAGATTGTGTAAACTACATGAGAATTATGTTCTCATAAATATTGCATTTATAAAAAAAAATTATTGGGCTGCAATTTGAAAAAACTGCAGACCTATAAATTACAATTGTTGTCTGCTTGTCTGTCCTTCTTTAATCTTGATAAAAGAGTTAGATAGATGAAAGTTGAGACCAGATACGGAAAGCATATGGGCAAGAGACCCAGATTAACTATATATAGACTTCTAGTTTGGACTGGAAGTCATGTTGCTTCAATTCAAAATTTTCCCCCAAATGGAGTTAGATAGATAACTGGCATGACTCTATTGCTAACAGGAAAAGTATAATGTACAGGGAAAATATGGCTAAAAGAATTGAGAACATTGTGACAAAAAATTGCAGCCAGCATTGTCATAATGTCACAGTAAATAATCACTCATTAGTATTAGTTTGATTTATTTGGTTACGGCAATGAACGTGTGAGCAATCTGCTGTTGGGATGCATCCCAGGATAACTTTTATGGGAAGCTAGACCCTATTTAGGTGTTACTAATGTGAAGAAAACCTGGAAAACTCCATGTGGCCAGCCTGTTGGCCATGCCTGAATCCATGACTAATTACAAGTGTTCAGTGATTTTATCCACTCAGCTACTGGAGGTCACTTATTAGAATTAAGAAAATATCATTCAGAAATGAAAAATCCCAGTTGTTAGATGTGGAAAATTAGATACTTATACATTGTTAACACTTTCAATTCTATGCAGACAAGTGCTATATGCTACCTGTCATAATAATAATTACAGTAATTAAGTAAATATAATATATATTTTTTAAAATTATATCCTTTTTTGTAAGAATTATATTTAGTTCATTATTTTCTTAAATTTTTTGCCAATAGATGGCACTATGTGTAAAGCCAGCAAATCAAATGTAGATAGAAACTGATTTATAGAAATCCAATTGATATTTTGGGGTGGGATGTCTGACATTAACTAAATTAGAAGTATGTGAACATAACTAGTATGTGAACATAACTGCTGAGTTTCGTAGCAATTGGTCAAATGGCCTAGGAGTGTATAGCGAACAAACAAACATCCTCATTTATATTTATAGTTGAATACATCATTGCATCATCGATTTTCAACAAAATAATCAAACAATATCAATATGAACAAATTTGATGAAAGGATGTAATATATAAGTACAATAAAATTCTATAAATTTAAATTTTTTAATTAAAAAAGCAAACTGATTTCTAAAATATTTACCCCAGGTGGGCCAGGAGGCCCAGGTAAGCCTCGTGGTCCAGGCCCTCCATCAAGCCCAGGATCGCCTTTCATTCCTATTAAGCCATCTAAACCTGGCAAACCATCTTCACCTCTATCTCCCTAAAACAAATTTGATTCATGTTATAATATTTAGATATTCAAATATAATATTTTATTATTAATATATTTTATTATTAATATTTTCTAATAAAAATAAAGTTTAATATATAATGTTTTTGATTATACTGTTTTAACTGGGTTAGGACATACTATGAAAGAAAAATATCTCATTGGATCTTTCCTCATTTTAATGAATCAGTAATTATTTTTCTAATCAGAATTTGATGAAAATATGATTAGAAAAATGCATTTCAGAAACTTTCAACTCTAATAGTATCTTTTCTATATTAGTTTAAATTTCTTTATTTATCAGATATAACTGTGCTTGAACATATTTTTCTATCATAAAATATTTTTGTATATACATATTTTTTCAGAATCAGATCAAAATATCATATTCAAAAAATTGCTAATTGATATTGTCATATCAATATGAAGTTCAAAGAGTAATTGAGATTCCTAAGTGTTAATTTGTTATCATCAATAATTTTTTATATTAAAGTTTGTTTAAACTTTAATTCAATTTTCAATGACTTATGATTACAATAAATTTATTTGTATTAAAGAATTTCAAATATAAAACAGATGCATAGTGATATATTTTTAAAATTCTAAATTTTCTTAAAACATTTAGTTTTAAATTTTGACAAATATAAAATGCAATGAAGTTAATGCTATCATTTTAATTTGTTTTTACTAATTTAACTTCTTACTAATAATCCTGTGACAGAACATTTTTGACAGTAAAAAATATTAAAAACATTTAATCAATGCTTTAAGTACAATTTATTAGTATGTGATTATTATTCATAGAAAATTTAAAATAAATTAGATGATAATATTTAATATAAATATTATCATATAAAAGAATACATATATTATCATCTAATAATAATCTTTTCAAAATTAATTCTTTACCTTTAAACCAATAGGGCCTGTAGGTCCTGGATAACCTTCTTTTCCCTACAATTTAAAATTATTTATTACATTTTTTTGTTTTTCACATTAACAAAGTTTCCTGTATAATTAATCATATATTTCGATTTCTAGAATTTCATTTATTCAGTTAATATATGAATAACTATATTAACTGAATATATATAAAATAATTTAAAAGCTATAATGTCCAAGTTATTTTGAATTTCAAATATTTTCTTTTGTACATATGTATAAAAAAATATACTTTTATAATTATATGTGTAAGTATAAATGTACTTACACATATGTAGTTAGGAAAAAATGTCTTCAATAACAGAAAGAGTATTAACTATTGTGAAGATCGCGAATGTGGTACACAAAGAAACTGGTATAAATATTTACAACAGGATCTTTTATTCGCGTATATAGATACAGGAAGGGTTGTGGGATGCCAGCTATAATATCTCTATCTCCAACACAGGTAGTATTAGTACGGAACCCGACAAAAATATAATGATATAAGCCTCAGGTCTCGTGACGACTATTCCGATACATAGATAATTATTTTACAAAGGGCGATTACAAACGTATATAGACCTTAATTCTAAACTTATAATTAATTACAACTAATGAAGAATGATAGAAGAATTTATGACAATAAAATAACTGATAGGAGAAGAAAAAAAAAAAGGAATGGGTACCCAACTATTTTGGTGCTAATGCAATGAGGTGCACATAACGGTACAGATGACGAATCTCTTCTTAATCACGAAAAAAAAAAAACAGTCAACACTTTCACTACACATAAAGTTCTCTTTGTCTCCACCCACGTGGTCTCGAAGACGTATTCGGGAGCTTTCTCGTTCTCGTCTTTCCTCCTTCAGCTCTGACTCAAAAGTGACTCTTTGTCTTGGTTCTACCCCTGAGGGCTGCGTACAGTCCTATTGTCCATAATGGGGTCACCTATTGTTAAGCCGTTAAGCACCGGTCAGGGAAGGGTTCCAGGAAGTAAAGATAATATGAATAGGAAAGAGAAGGAAAAATATATTCTAAGTTAAAATAAAATATAACTATATATTACACAAATGGCATTTAGCCACACTATTTAATGTGAGTAATATATTCATATTTTTCAATTTAAAAAAAATTTTAAATACTGTTTCATAGTTTCATAGTGTATGTGATAGCTCCTTTATACAATTATATAAATATTGCTAATTAAATTCAGAGATTAAAAAAAGATATCCAATATTTATTTATCTTTAAAAGTTCAATTTCAGGCATAAATTATTAATCTTGATAACAATTGGGATAATTAGTTCAAGAATGATATGATTTGAATGGATAACTCCAAATGAATATGTCAGTACTGGAATGATGTGTATTAATTACTTTAAATGTGTATTTTGCATTCAACTGAGTTATTAATATTGAGTTTAATTTGTTGTTATAGTCCTTTTGTGGTGGGGTCCTCCCGTTGTATATATGTAGGTTTATTAAATAATCTGTTAATTTATCCCTTTGTCTGTCTAAGTAACGCTTACCACCTTTCTCTTTTCAACTCTTTTAATCGTTAAGTGTTTGTTTCTGGCTAGTTTTGGGCTGGAAGAGGCATCGACTGACATCACAGCGTAGGGGGATGATCTTTTTTCATTCTTGGGGAATCAAGCGGGAAGAGAAGCATGTGGTGAGAGAGGAGAAGGGTACGAGTGAGACTGGGTGACGATGAGAAAGGGAGACTCAGTCAACAGAGATTCAGAGGAGTTGTGTTAAAGAACTGGTACTATCAAGATATGAAGGAGGATTCATAATTGGATATTTCGTCCCGCCAAAAGGTGTCCACGTGGTCAGGTTGAATCCTCTCAATTAATTGTGATAGACGTTGCAAATTGCCCAACTTGCTAAGCAAATAAAAGGGATCCCCTTCTAATATAATCTTTCTATATTCTTTCTCTAATCTAAGTAACATTAGTTTTAATTAGCATTATAGGACGATTCAAACGGATTGTGAACTGGTTGATTTTGGGACTCACACTTGTAACCAGATCTACAAGCATTGTGAACGAGGAGAAATAAATGGTTTAAATTCTGTATTTTAAAAAAGGTAACATGTAATATTATGGACTGTTTCAAAATTCTGTAATTTAAGTTGACTGTAAATGAATAATTACCATTATTGTTTATTTAAAATACGTGTTAATCCATGGTGTATTATTTATATAATGTGGTTCTCATTAACCTGTCACACCACACTTTATTAGTCTCTATTTTCTTTGTGCATGTTTTGAGAGTTTGATTTGTTGAAATTTTGAATATTTGTAAACTTCATCCTCATTCATGGATTCAATGATGTCTCCATTTCAAAGAGCTCTTTGAAATGGAGACATCATTCAGAATTCCTTTCTTCTTCAGAATTCCTTTTTTTCAATATGAAGTGCATTCTAGGCCAAACTCCATTTGAATGTCAAGGGAATAAGTGTGCATAACTTCTAGTAAGTAATTTAACTGTGCCTGTGCAGACAGAAATTTTGTCATCCATATACAGGGTGATTCAAAAGACAGGAATTTTTAAAAATTAATAACTCACAAACTATTTACAGTAGGATAATGCAGTTTTTACAGAAATGTTCAGAAAGAAGTGGGATTTTTTTAGGTGTAATAAAAATTTTAGTACCAAAATAGTTACATTTCTTGCCATAGATGGTGCTGTAGGAAACTGAAAGCATTTGTAAATTTGTCAAAATAAGAATAAAAAATAAAAATGTTCATAGGTAAGCTCTAGTGACAACTACACAAATTATGTAATCTTATCAAGTGCCATTTATGGCAAGAAATGTAACTATTTTGGTACTAACATTTTTATTACACATAAAAAAAATCCCACTTCTTTCTAAGCATTTCTGTGAAAACTGCATCATCTTACTATAAATTGTTTGTGAGTTATTTTTTTAAAATTTCTGTGACTTTTGAATTACCCTGTACATAAGGTGAGGTAATATGTATTGTGTTGTTTCTAAAGCCTGTAAGATAGTCTACTGGTATTCTTTTTTTCAGATTAAAGAGACATACATTTGTAGAACAAATAAACAGCTACCATAACAGATATTTGATTGTGTTGTTTTGTTGTGTTTGAAGTTGTATCTATATTTAGTATTGTTTAAACTAATAGACAGTGGATTTAAGACCAGGCAGTAGATTTAATGAATCTTCCTGGAACATTATGCCTTGCCTTATATGTATTTGGTTTGTTTTCATGTATATATCATGAAGAAGGATCTCCAGCAGGAATACCGTTTGATGTATGGCAACCATATGTCAGCTCCAACTTTGAATGATGATTTTGAAGAAATATACATTGCACGTAAGTCATCTTTATACAGTTTTGTTCATTTTATGCTACGCTTTTGAATGATTTATAATTTATTTCGATCTACTGGAGATTTTATTTTTTTAACAACTTTAATTTTATTATTAAATAATGCTTCTAGCACACAATGTAAATTAAGATAAGGCTAATTAATTTAATCTTAATTTACATTGTGCTTACACTAATTGCTTAATATTATAGCTGTATTTATTAATACAGCTATAATATAATTATGGGATCAGATTTTAATGGACCTACTTCTTTAAATATTAGAAAAATGGTAGTAGATATAGAAGCAGGATTAATAAATAATACAAAAGGAATATTCTGTGTAAATGTTGTGTTCTTCTATATGATGGTATGTTTTGTTTGTGGTGTGTCAGCGAATATCTTATAGTGTCGGAAAACATATGATCAGTCTTGTTGTGTAAGGTCTATAGAATTGTTGTTTTTGGGTTTCATGTATATGATGCCTTATATAAGAAATTTTGGCATATCTTGTGGATTGTTGATTATATGTGTAAAATATCTGATAAATTTCTGGTACAGAGATGTAAATTTTTTATACCAGAAGTTGTGAATGTTGTCTACACCAGGTGTCTTCCAACTGTGTACTCTTTGTACTTGATGTTAGATGTCATGTAAATTTATTTTGACGCAGGGCATGATTGGTGTCTTGTGCATGTTTTCTTCTTTCTCTTTGATTCAATCTGCTTCATTTTTGTGTGAGATTGAACTGGATTAAAGAATAAACCAATAGTCTGTGAAATTTTTTTTCTGTTGGCATACCATTGTACTGTGATTGTGTGTTTGGTTTGGTATGTAGTTGTATGAAACAAATCGATATCATTGTCTATGAATAATTTTTATTTTGTTATTTTCATAACATATAGGTTTTATATCATTTCAGTCTTTGTTACTTGGCTGCAAATTTTTATTTGAGGCTATTATGGGGTTGCTAATTCTCCAGACACATTGTAGACATAGACACCTGAAATTTGGAGAAAAATTTTAAATTCTCAAACTCCTAAATTGAGGCTATTCTTCCTATTTACTCTTGAAGATGACCAACTTTTGAGTTATATAGTAAAATAAATGAAATAGATTATAGCATTTCAATATTTTGGAGAGTAAAATATCATCAAATCCCACAAAATTTCTTACTCCTGGAATCAACTCTCCACAAGCTTAGGCTGTCAATAATCATATTCTTGTATGTGCATATTAAATTGTTTGTGTGTGCAAGGGTATTAATTTTCCTGAATATTTTTCTAACCTCTTTCATTAATTTTGGTGTTGTGTTATTTTTGGAATATCATCTTCCTGCCTAATTGTTTAATGTTATATGTCTGTGTTTCTAGTCTTCTTTGCTAGACATGCATATGATTTATCTGTATTTTGATTGTCTCTCTTTGTGAGTGTACTTTAAGCCCAAAGTATATAACTATGACGCCTGTACAAGAATAAACTAAAGTACATATATGAAAAAGATTGATTCTGATTGAATGTATTTTGGTAATACTGTAGAAACTCAATTTAAGGTTCTCTGATTTAATGCCTTTTTTTCACTACTTCCTTCAACTCTTTATAAACCACAATGTTAATGTTTCTGCATTTTGTGTCCTTCAATTTTGCATTTTTTTTTTTTTTTTTTTTTTTTTTTTTGGATTTAGCACATCAAAACTCAATCCTCAGTTTAAATTTTCATCTCAAATAATTTTTTTACAAAAAAAGGAAATTTAGTGTACTTCATGTCTGGATAGTCAGGAGGGTTATAAAAGTTCAGCATTTATTAAGACCATTTTTCCCTCCTATGATAGCAAGAGGACATCATATTCTATAGTTTTGGAGCCTTGGCAACCATTGTGGAACTCATAGATTGGCATAGCAAGTACAGAAATATCAAATCAATTTTTGAAGCCCACTGTAGACTTTTAACAGTCTAGATACAGTATTCCTGTGGGAATACTGTTGTATTCCTAGCTACAAACCCAGACATTATGGCAACAAGTGCAAAATACAAAAAAAATTAATACACAATATCTGTGATGATATTGATGAAAATGTGTTTCTTTACGTTTCAAACTAAAAAACTGCAGTGATGAAAACATATCAAATCTTCAACAAGAAACAAACAAGTATCCTTAAATACTTTCAAAAGACAACTTAACAGTTTATTATCTTCGTGGTAAAACATCTACAGGTGCCAATCATTTTACATTATATTGTATTAAATAAATACTTTCACAGAAGCATTTATACTGTTAATAAATGTGGTTTTTCTTGACTTTATCCATTCTGAATGCATATGGATTTTATTTATTCTGCAATTTAATGTATTTTTTCTTAGATTCCTTGAAAAACATTTGAGTCAGAAACTCAAATGTATGTATATTTATGGTCTATATATGGTCTGAAACTATATATGTATATTTATGGTCTTCCAAACTTTAAGCTAGTAGTATACATGTATATTTGGATAATGTAAGGTTTTCACTAGTTGTTTTAACAAGTGAAAATCTCACATTAATAATTTCATTAAGACTGTTATAAAGTTATTTTTGGTTTAAAGTGAATTTGATTTCAGATTTCCTTTTGTTTGAAGTATTATATTGATGAAGTCTTTTGCCAAGAGCTGCAATTCTTTTTTAAGTGCATCTGTATGGACGTTTAATTTATTTTCACATTCTAAGTAATATGCTATTCTGTTGACATGGTCACAAAGGTATTGTTTGGTTTTATCTCACTATTCTTTTCAGGCCTTCAATTTTGTGAGGTCACTTCAAAATTAAATGACCTAATACTCAATGCAACATTTCCATTTTGGTTCTCTTACATTATTTATACTATTCTTTCTTGATTAAAACTAGATTTTTTATTTGTATATTTTTTTTAGTTGATATTGTTAAGACAGCATAATAACTACATAACTGCAAAGATTCAAGGCTGTCTATTGACTTGTTTTGAATTAAGTTGTTAGTTTTATTTAAAAATTGAATGTATATTTATTTGGATATATTTTGGTTAATAGTGGTCTTGAATTATAGAATACAGTGAGTATTAATGAGTGGATATAGAGTTTATATCCATACCCCAGTGTAAAGATTGTGATAAAAACTAAATACATATCTTAATTACTTCAAAAGCTGGTTGTACACTCAACAATATACCTAAATCCAGTTTAGTTAATTTGTCCAGGTGTATTTTTGACTTAATTACTAAATAATATTGTGGCTGTACGCCATATTTTTGTACATATGAATTTTAGATTTAATTAGTTTTAATAATTTTCTCTCCTTCTTAACCCTTCTTTCTAACTTCCTTTGTCCATTGTTCTGGCTTCTGGGAACGCGGGCTTCCCACTCCCCACCCACCAGGGGGTCGTGTGGAACAAAGAATTCGAGTGGAGGACGAGTAAAATCTGGGTCACAAAGAGTCACTTTTTCTCCGGCCGGACACGAGGAAGCACGGACGAGAACAGCGAGCTCGTGAGAGGGAATTCCACGAGGGCCGAATAGAGAGCCGTGAGGTGAGGATCCGGACCGTAGAGTCAAAGACACTGACAAGAAATTATCCTAAAAGATATTTTTTACAACGTTGACGAACCCAGAGACACGCAGAATAAACCACCAGCCGGCATCGGAGTTCAGCGAGAACAAGGGTACCCCACTATCCTATCAATTCTTCTCACTTCCTACTTTTATACTTTTCTATCCTTTTAGGTTTAAGTTAGTTAAGAATCGCGCGGGTTTTATTAGTATTGTCGGGCAAGTAGTTGCCAAGAAGGTAAGCTACTTGGGTTATTGTTACAATCGGACAACAAGAGAAATTGGACTGAGGGAATCCAAAAAGAACTTATTTGTATATATTATTAATCGCGAAATTAAATTCGTTTTAATTGAATTCACGTGTCTGTGTATTCCTATCGCGCTTCCCACTTTACATTGGCGTCCGCGACAGGATTCTCTCCTCGTTGATCCAATTCTCTGTATAGCTGTACTGATTATCAGCCATCGTTGTAAGTTATATGGAGGACAAAGGTACTCCCAGTATGAGTTTAGTGGCAGAAAGCCACAGTGAGAACCCCCCACTCGTGGTTACTGGATTCTTAGGGATGATCCCCACTTTCTCGAATTTGCCTAACGACACGGTAAATATAAATCAACTATTTAGAACCATTGATAATGTGGCTAAGTTAGCCCAATGGGGGGACGAGGTTAAGGTGGCTGCGTTGCAAGCTAAACTAAAGGGTGAACCATTAAACACTTTCTTTTGTTTATTGGAGCAATCGCCTGCACCAACGTTTAAGGAAATTGAGCAAGATCTAATTAAATGTTTCCAGAAGCACGAAGGGAAAGGAAGGGGCTTACTCGATCAATTACTAAATTTGAGGCAAGGAGGAAAGGAATTAGTCAGTGAGTATATCATTAGGACTAAAACCATAATGTCTAGGGCTATCCGGAGTAACCCAAATATCGTGACATTCAAAGATGAGATTATCAAGGAGAGGTTCATCAGGGGATTAGACATAAGTATCCGAAGTCACGTATGTCGCAGGGAACCTGCTACCTTAGAGAAAGCTTTCGAATGCGCTGAAAGGGAGGAAGAGCTAGAAAAGGAATGTAGTAATCCTAGAGACCTCAAAACGGTCTGTTATAACTCCCAAAGCGAAGTGGGTGCTGAATGTACTAGTCCTGAAGTAAACCCTGACAAGACTCCAAAAGATGAGGATCGGTTAGCCAATTTAGAAAAAGGGTTGAAAACCCTGTTCGAAATAGTTTCCAAGATGGCCGAAAACTCGACCCAGACTACTAAGTCACCTAATATTAACAGCAGACTTTGTTTCGTTTGCAATAGCCCAAATCACTTGGCTAGGAAATGCCCCAAAAGAAATAGTCAGGATTTAAACTAGTCCGGGAACCTGATCAGGGTCAGTGTCGTGTTCCCATCCTCATTTTTAAACTGACCGAATTTTCATCTTCGGAGAGGGGACTCCCGTTAATATGTGGCAGGGTAGTGGGGGTAGAGATTAAATTCTTAATTGACTCTGGTGCGGAAAGGTCTTTAGTTGATATAGCGCTGACTCAAAACGCGAAATTGGCTAAGTCCTTCCAGGTTGCAAGAAGGGGTGAGATCACCCATATCAGAGGTATCAACGGCACAATCTCCACATGTAAGGAAGTCCTAAAGGGATCGATAAGCTACAAGGATGAGATAATACCCGCTTCCCTTTGTTGTATGGAATTCCCGGATAGGCTAGAATACCAAGGGATCTTGGGGATGGATGTCATCAACTCAATCCCGTCATTGATAATTGATGGATGTACATTCATCAGTCGTGAAGCTAGAGTATTGAACCATAGTCCTCGCCCATCGATCATGTATTTCGATTGCTTAAGTAGTACTCTGGTTGGCACCGCCATAACTCCAGGAACTACAAAAACGAATGACGAAAATCAGGTGACTCGCGTCCTCGATAAGTATCCCGGTTTGTTTTCGGAGGGGGTCGAGGATTTGAAAGGCACCGATCTTTTTATGCACAGCCCTGAAATAGACACTAACCGGGTAATCAATACCCGTCAATACCGTATTCCGAATTGCTACCTTGCCGAGTTAAAAAAATTGACTGATGCATATCTTAAGGCAGGCATCATAGAGGAAAGCCATTCGGAATGGAATTCCCCCATCCATATTGTGAAGAAAACCTCGGGTGAAATCAGGATGACTTTGGACTTACGTAGGATTAATGACATAACGAAACCACAGGTGTTCCCGCTAAGTAGAGTGGACGAAATACTCACGACCTTCCATGGTAGCAAATACTTTTCCGTAATAGACCTCAAATCTGGTTACTTCCAGATCCCGCTTGACCCCAAGGTTAGGCATATATTTGCATTCACTACCCCTTGGTCCAAATATCAATTAACGCGTATCCCACAAGGGGGGAAGAACAGCGGTCGGTTCTTTCAATATTGTATGTCACGTCTCCTCGCCCCCTTCATCGGAAACAAATGTTATGTATTTCAGGATGATATCATCCTTTTTTCCCCTTCTCTGGAGGAGCATTTAAAACTTCTTGATCAAGTGATAGGGATCTTACATAAGGCAAATCTGAAGCTCCACCCTACCAAAAGCAAATTTTGTGTTAGAGAAATTAAATATTTAGGTCACATCATTAGTAGTGATGGTATATACCCTGACCCAGGCAACGTCGAAGCAATTAAGGAATGTAGAACCCCGCGTAATGTCAAAGAGGTTCGCAGTTTCCTCGGAATGGTCGGTTTTTTCCGCAATTTCATCCCCAATTTTTCCGAGATGGCGCTGCCCATGACTGAACTAACAAAAAAGGGGAAACATTTTGTTTGGGACAGTAATTGTCAGTCCAAGTTTATGAGGTTCAAGGAAGTTTTATCAAACCCCCCCCTTTTGGCACACCCAGATTTCTCTTCTCCGTTTGTGCTATATACCGATGCCTCTGATAGTTGGCTAGGTGCCGTTTTGGGACAGCAACGGGATGAAGGCGTGGTCCCACTCGGATATTATAGCAGGAAGTTTAGGGGACCGGAATTGAGATATTCAACGATCGAGAAGGAGTGCCTTGCGATTATTCTCTCTCTCCGGCACTTCAAATCGATAGTTCTAGGTCACGAAGTTTCTGTATATTCGGATCATAAGCCCTTATCTTACTTGAGGAGTATGAATAATCACAACGACAGATTAATGAGATGGGCCTTAGAATTGACGAATTACGATGTTACGATAGCTCATGTTAGGGGTAAACACAATCCGGTGGCCGACCTTTTGTCACGCCCGATATGTTGCGGAGAGAGACCTAACTTGGTCAACCAGTGTTTAGATGTGCATAGTCCCAGTTTCCACCATAGAGTAGTGGAATCACAAATGGAAGACGATTTTTTAAAAAAAATGAAACTAGGTCTTGCGAAGGCTCAAAGGAACATGCATCAGGGTCTTGCCGGAAAGGGTGTCCAGCCAGAATTCCAGTTGGAAGGAGGTGTGTTAGTCCACATTAAACCAGGAAGATATGGACTATATAACTGGAAGCGGATATGTGTAGGTCAGAAAATGGGTGAAGAGGTTGTTAGAGCGTTCCATGAGTCTGGCCTTGGGGGGCACTTGGGCATAGAGAAGACTTGTAATACCGTTGACAGGCATTACTACATACGGGGTCTACAATCGATAGTCCGATCGGTAGTGAGGGTGTGTAGGACATGTCAGAGGTTTAATTTACACAAGGGAAAGGAGCCGTTCCAAGAAACAGAGTTAGCTGGCTTCCCTTTTCAGAAGGTAGCTATAGATATAGTCGGCCCACTCATGGTTACTCCCAGCGGAAATCGGTACATTCTATCTATCATTGACGTTTTCACCAGGTATTCTGAAGCAATTCCTATTAAGGACCAGACTGCAAAGAACGTAGCAGACGCCATATTCCAGCATGTGATATGCCGTTACGGTTGCCCCGAAATTATTATCTCAGACCGGGGGGCTAATTTCACTTCTTCCACGTTTCAGGAATTATGTGGCGTACTCCGTATCAAACATAAAATCACTACTGCTTACCGTCCGTGTGCGAACTCGGTTTGTGAGCGATTTAATAAGTCTATATGTAGTATTATAGCTCGGATCTCCAGAGGAAGTAATGGGAAGTGGGATGAGCATCTTGCTCAGGCAGTGTTTGCTTATAATAACGCCACTCATGCATCCACCGGCGAATCCCCTGCCTTCCTTCTCTTCGGTTTTGACCCCAGGTTACCTCAGGTCTTTCCGACGGGCGTGCCGGCCCACCATAATTTGCATGATTATCGGAGGGAGCTGTTAGAAAAATTGAACACTGTTCGTAACTTGGCTTATTCACGGAGCAGGCAAAACAACTTAAAGAATAGGGAGCGGTGCAATATAAAAAGGAAAGGGCGTGGCTTTAGTGTTGGTGAGAGAGTGTGGCTGTTACGCAAGCACCAGGGTAGGAAGTTCGGAAAATTTTCCCCTAAGTATTCGGGTCCTTTCCGTATTACGAGAATTTTAGGTCCAGTAACCGCAGAGTTGGGTGGTAGTGATGGAAAGAAAAATTGTATTGTGCATTTCGATCGTTTGAAACCATATTATTCATATGCTGTATATAAGGGTCGAAACCATTACCGACCCAACAACAATGATTCCCCGGATATGTCTGATGATGATGGAGGTGATGAGATTGCATTACAGTACAGGAGACAGCCGATGATACCTATCAGGCGGCAAGAAGACGATGCATCACCAGAAAATCCCCTTGAATCGGATGACGAGCATCAAGCTGTTCCCGCAAGCGAGGGTCGATACCACCTTCGG
This sequence comes from Centruroides vittatus, assembly GCF_030686945.1. Classification (NCBI taxonomy): domain Eukaryota; kingdom Metazoa; phylum Arthropoda; class Arachnida; order Scorpiones; family Buthidae; genus Centruroides; species Centruroides vittatus. The sequence goes on along the minus strand of NW_027122708.1, from coordinate 458,729 downwards.
AAAAGGAGAGTAGATTACTACAAACTCCATCATGGACTTTGAGCCTTTCCGATGGGGCGTATGTGGCTGTACGCCATATTTTTGTACATATGAATTTTAGATTTAATTAGTTTTAATAATTTTCTCTCCTTCTTAACCCTTCTTTCTAACTTCCTTTGTCCATTGTTCTGGCTTCTGGGAACGCGGGCTTCCCACTCCCCACCCACCAGGGGGTCGTGTGGAACAAAGAGTTCGAGTGGAGGACGAGTAAAATCTGGGTCACGAAAGAGTCACTTTTTCTCCGGCCGGACACGAGGAAGCACGGACGAGAACAGCGAGCTCGTGAGAGGGAATTCCACGAGGGCCGAATAGAGAGCCGTGAGGTGAGGATCCGGACCGTAGAGTCAAAGACACTGACAAGAAATTATCCTAAAAGATATTTTTTACAACGTTGACGAACCCAGAGACACGCAGAATAAACCACCAGCCGGCATCGGAGTTCAGCGAGAACAAGGGTACCCCACTATCCTATCAATTCTTCTCACTTCCTACTTTTATACTTTTCTATCCTTTTAGGTTTAAGTTAGTTAAGAATCGCGCGGGTTTTATTAGTATTGTCGGGCAAGTAGTTGCCAAGAAGGTAAGCTACTTGGGTTATTGTTACAATCGGACAACAAGAGAAATTGGACTGAGGGAATCCAAAAAGAACTTATTTGTATATATTATTAATCGCGAAATTAAATTCGTTTTAATTGAATTCACGTGTCTGTGTATTCCTATCGCGCTTCCCACTTTACAATATCATATCAAAAGTGAATTAAAAATACATGCTATTTTAATTCACTTTAATATTTAATTATTTAAAACAATTAAATATTAAATTCTGTAAAGCATAAAAGCTTCTAAATAACAAAAATAAACTTACTCTTTCTCCAGGATAACCAGGTAACCCTTTTTCTCCTTTCATACCTATATCACCAGGACGACCCTGAAAAATGTTTTTAAAACTATTATAAAATTATATAAAAAATTTTACCTAATAGCTTAATTTTAATTATATCAATTTAATTTACAAATTTTAAATTATATCATATATCATATTTTGACTAATATATTTTACAAATTATGAAATAACAAATTTATAATAAAGCAATTTAGTTAATTGCCTTGAAAGTACACTATATCTAACTATAATAACATAATTATTTTAAGTAAGATGATTTAAGATCATTTTATTTTAATTTATAAAATTATATCAAAAGCAATTTTTGTTCATGGTGTCAGGAGTCAAATCCAAATATTTATTTTTTTTAGTTATGATTTAATTTGGGGACATTTTATTTTATTTAAAAATGAAAACTTCTAAACCTCCCAGTTCCAAATTCAAAAACAAAAAGATACATGAATGACTGAAATCACTCATGAGATCATCACTAATCTAAAATCGCATCTCTGATTAAATGATTTCCAAAGAGAGTTAAAGAATAGTCACTGAATCACATTGTTGCCAATTTCAAAAATCAGCAAATAAATTTATGAAAAGAGTGGAACTACATTTGTTGGAAATAGATTGCTAGGAGTTAAAATAAAATGTTAGCATGTACCTGTACATACTATGTAAGTGGGGTAGAGTGACACAAACTAATGTGATACAAAATGAGTGTGAACTCATGACATACAAAATGATGGAGAAGTCAGAAGAAGAACAAGGTGAAGCTACCAAGTGCAAGGTAGAGCAAGGTAATACTTTCAAGTGCAAGGTTGAATGAATTATTCTTTTTTTTTTTTTTTTTTGTTTGTGTTCCCAGTGTGACTGTTAGGTGGTTTAGATTCTAAGAATTTTTGTAAGTACAGTAGTGTCGTTTATCTGAATCAAGTGGGGACTGGGATTGTTCGGATAACTTATTTTTCGGATAACTGATTATCTATGAAAAAATATATTAACCTATCCCATGTTGAAATTTTTCTCAGTTGTGTGTCGCTTCATGTTGAATTTTCGTCGATTTTAAGCCTAACGAAACTTTTATTATAATAATCGTGGCTATTGTATCGTTAAAAATTATTTCTTTATTTTGTACAAACAAAATAAATATATTGAAAAATATAAAAACAAAAAAAATTATACTTTAGAAGTTAATCTAGTATCAAAAACGTTTGATTCAGCACGACACAGTCTGACTGGAAAGCTTTCGGTTAACTGACATTTCAGTTGATCGGCTTTCGGATAAATGACGTTCTACTGTACTTTGATTACGAGTTATTTGATTTTTGTGGAGACTTAATATTAAGTTAAATTTAAGTTTCCCAATTGTTAGGAAAGTTTTGTAAATACTACTTTCATTTTTGATTTTGACTAATTATAGTTCTGAGATTATTTTTAACTTACTGGTTTTTGTGTGAATTATTCCAAACTAACTTAATCTCATGTTAACTAGTGTTTGTGTCTAGTTAACCCTGGTAACTGTAAGTAGTTGTTTCATAGTATTTAATAGATACTTTTGAGATTTTTAACAATTTGTCATTTTTGGGTTTTATTTGTTGTTTGTTGAGAAGAAAGTTTGCTATTTATAGTTCAGTTTTTTAAAAAAACTTAATAACTTCTGAATTCTAAGTTACTTACAGTGTACTTATTCTAAAATTGTAATTATTAAATTTTAATTTTCTTTAAATTTTGTATAATTGTATTCTTTTATACCATTTGTAATACCATTGTACCATTTAAAATTTTCTTATTTCTATTCTAAATGATACTTAATCAACAGTTCTATTGCAAATATTTTTTTGTTTTAAATATTTATTTTACATTATTCAATTTGTTTGTAATCAAAATTGCCAGGATGATGAAAAAAGTTCCCAATTAAAAAATATATACAGGTATACCTTGGGTTATGTCGTTTCAAGTTAAGTCATTCTCGATTATGTGTCGTTTGTAAAAAAAAATATATGAAAAAATAAAAATCAAGTTTAAGTCATTTTATTCAACTTTACATCTGTCTGCCACAAATATTGAAGTTGTAATATCACTAGAAAAACGTTAAAAGCACATAAAATCATGTTACTGTACAATAAATAAGAATAAAAGTGCATAAAATCATATTAAAATACATACATTTACAGTAAATGTTAATACTGTACATCATAAATCCTAGAGAATGAAATATGAAAACATCTGTGACTCTGTGTTGTCGTCTTATTTAGCGGTCTTTATTGGTAAATTTAATGTAAATTAGTTTATTTTCTACTATCGCAAAATAATTTTAATAACTGTGTTTGTCTAACAAAATCATTTTATTTTATAATGTCTTAGAGCAAACCACATTCACAGATAAAGAGTCCGCGATATACTGTAAACATTGCCAAACTGTAAACATGTACATTTACAAGTATGTACTGTACATACATGTATTTGTAAATTTAGATTACTTTTTTTTCTGTACTGTATTAAAAACTAAAATTTATTTGTTTGTAAGCTTAAAATAGATTCATATTAGCCATATATTATTAAAAATGCATTTATAAATAAAATACAGAACTAGGAATGGTTATTTGTGGTTTAGCCTAGTGATGAGTAAATTCGACTTAAGTCGCCTCTTCTGGAACAAATTACCGACATAAGGTGAGGTATACCTGTATTTACTTTCCTGAACTAAACAGTTTATTTTAATTTTCTATATATAATAAAGACCCAATTATTAAAGGTAATGTGTATTAATGGTATCTCAGATAATCAAACTTGGATAACGTGGAATGTTTAGTACAAAGCAGTTGACAAAATGTAAGAATATTATATAAATCACAGTTTTACAATGACAGCAATTAAAATTTCTTTGCTGTTTTTTAAAATTTTGTCATCATGAGAGGTCACTAGCATAAATTCTTTTTAAAACTTCTACAGCCCTTTTTGAATACTGCATATTGCCTAGCTAGGATTTGTGAAATAAACCTGTATCTGTACACTCTTTTGTCTTTGTTGACAAAATAAGCTGCCATAATTCACTTTATATAATGCAGAAGTTTGGTTAAATAGGTCTTAGTTAATCAGGACTCTATTGTATATCTTATAGCTTTTTAAGAAAAAAAATCTTTTTGTATTTATGATTACTTTCTTCACTTTTATGAATCTTTTAAAATCTGTGATCACTGATTTAAATTATAAAAATATTTAAACTTGATAATTTTTACAGATTAGGAAAAACTTACCGTTTGACCAGGAAGACCATCATATCCTCTATCACCTCTTTCACCTGGTTCTCCCTATATTTAAAAAACAAGAAACATAACATTTTTTTAATTCATAAAAGTTTTAAATTAAAATTGAAAATATTTTTCAACCTTTTGCCCTTTCATTCCTGGTAAACCTGGTGGACCAACTACTGTTCCTTTTGCCCCACTGACACCATCACCACCATCACATGAACCTGGTGTTCCTGGTGGACCTGGCAAGCCTGCATCACCCTGTCATAAATTTTATGATTTTTCAAATTAAAGAATATTATACAAATTATATATAAATATATATTCTAAATAAATTTCTGCAACAATAGGAATATTTTAAGTTTAGAGTAATTAGAAGATAGCTTTAAATTCAATTACAGAAATATAAATTAAATTTTATTGTTTATATTTACTAATTATGACAATCACATTTGTTGTATATTTATTTTATAATTCATTTAAATGCATTTATAAAACAAATTGTTTCCTAAACACACTTCATTTCCAGTTCAATGGTCGATATTTTTTGCAAAAGCAAGGTATTCCTAAAGTTGTCAAAAGAGGGGATCCCATGGATCCCCTCTTTTGACAACTTTAGCTGTTGGTTATGAGAAACATCAATTTAAAGTCTTCTCTATCCCATTTTATAGCTAAGATATGTTGATGATATCTTAATAGCTTGGGAAGGTTCCTTTGAAGAATTGTCAAGTTTTGTTAAATTCTTGTCAGATGTTTACCCCTCCATCTTATTCAATATTAAGAAAGAGCAAGACAGAAAAACTGCATTTTTAGATATAGCCTTACTTAGAACCACCACTCATTTAGCTTACAATGTACTGTACATCACAAGTTCAATTTATCCCCATATATCATACCAGCTTCTTCTTTCCAGCCTTCTTGATATGTAAATGTGTCTACTCTCATTTGCAAGGCATACTTGTGCCCCTCATCTCCAGCTTTGATACAGGATGAATAGTAGCTACCACTGTGTGCAATGCTGTATATACAGTCTCCAAGTTTAAATTTATCAACAACCTGGTCCACATTCTCTCTTCCCACCTACTACCCTCTATTACAATGACAAAAACAAGAAGCTAATATTTGCAAAACCTATTCCATACTTAGGGCCTGTTACTTTACAAATAGTTCAAGCTTACAAAAGATACAGGTTCACACTTACCATCAAACCACAGCCCTCATTCTGCAAAATTCTATGTAAGACAGGAATTCTCTTACCCTTTTGGAGAAGTCAAGAGTTCATATAGTCCCATTATATCAAGTGGAAATGGAAAGAAAGACCTTTTACATAGGTGCCATGACCAGAAAGTTATTAAACTGTTTAAATGAATACCAGTATGGTGTTAAAAATAAACACCAGAATGAAGTTAATGTATGTAAACAGCAATAAACATATTTTTGAAAAATGTTTTAAGCACATGCAACTTCATTGCATTTCTTCCTCATTAGGTCATACATCATGGGCATTCTTTTTCTTCCCTTTCATGAACTCTAGACTTATTTGTCAACATGTTTTTTTAGGTTCACTGAAATTCTTTTAAGATATCGTGCATGCAAAATAGTTGTGGTGGCAACAGAAACATGTTGCTGCCACAACTGGACATTGCTCTCCGCCACATTAAATTTTTGTTCAGCATCTCTACTCCCATGTTCTTCAGCATAGCAGATAACTCTCTGTGGATATTGTTTACTTGGATTGTTGCAGTTCAAAAGGTCACCAAAATCATTCTAAAACCAAAACCACAGTAGTGGGAAGAAGGCAATGTCCATGCTATACTGGAAACATCAGTTCAAACAAGATCACTTGATCTTTTAATCCTGCAAATTTCTTGTCTCAAATATATTTTAACGAAGCAAATCACATATAACACCTTATTTTGGCAAGGAAAACGTTTAATAATCATAAACATTTTCCTTGGCGAAATAAGGTGTTGTATGTGATTTACGTTACTGTTGAGGGTGTGTTTTTGGAGAAATTTAAAAAAGCTTTTTTTTTTGTTTTTTACTTCAGCAATTCAAAGAATCTATCATACAAATTGTATCAGCATATTTATCTAGAATGCTGATTATACTATCAAAAAATGGTGATTTGCTTAATCAAGAAAAATAGTAAACACATTAAATATAACTTGTTCAATAAATCTTACTTCTTTTGTGTCAACTAATATATTTGTTTACAAAATTTAATTAATAATTGCTAAAATTACGGATATTTTAAATTTCAATTACTTTTTAAAAATCATATACTTACTCGATCACCTTTTTCACCTTGATATCCTACTCCCATATTTCCTTTTTCACCTCTAGGTCCATAATCTCCTTTTGGTCCCTAAAAATTTATAGTATAAATTTAATCATTTCTTTCTCAATTTTTAGAATTAAATTTATACAGGGTCTCCTTTAAAAATAAAGCTGTAATTCATTGATTAAGATAATATTGTAATTCATCTATTTTTAATCATAAAATTTTACACAGTAAATCCTCATTTACAAAAAAAATATATGTAAGTCTAAATTTGCTTTACAGTAATTAATATTTATGATTATTTTGAGACTTTAGGGCCTTTGTCTTCCATACTGATCCAGAAAAGCTTGAAAAATGTCATTATACTTTAACAAAAATAATGCATGAGTAAAACTATGGATTAAAGTAACTGATGTGATTACACACAAAATCATTACAATGGAACTAGGCAAGGCATATAGTTAGAAGAACAGATAACACAGACAGAAATCCTCCTAAGTTGGAAATTTATAGAAAAAATGAAAAGAAGATATCCAAAGAAAATATTCCATCTTTTTATTAAATGTTTTCTGAATACATTGCAGGATTATATTATGAGAAGATTATAACTAGAAAAGAAAGACTAAAGACAGGAAAAAAAGGAGTAAATTTGAGGAGAATTATATCCAGTATTTAACTAAAGCTACAAGTGCTAATAATAAGATACCATAATTTTCTGCCTATAATCCTCAGATTATACATCAAAACCTTCTGACCATCAAAAGTCAGAAAGTTTTTTGATATATAATCTGAATTGTTGTAGGAAAATGTTTTCCCTACATCAAAAAAAAGCTATAAAATCATTACTTTTTGTTACAATAAGGTCTTCTTGACATGTTAAAACATGATGAAGTGCCTTGTTGTTGTTTATGTATTTTGTGACACAGAAGACAGAAATGCCTATGAATTCATTCATTTTCACTTGTGAATGAAACAGCATTATTTACATATCCATCAACCCTCCAATAGACATCCTTAAATCAACTTTTGTTTAAAAACTTTTAAGCTTAGCTTAAGATTTTTTAGCTTGGATAATCAATAATGATTAATAATGTTTGAATATACAGTTCAAAAAATCATATGAAAGATTGGAAAGACTTCAACTGTTAAAATACATCCACCAAGAAGCCTTAATTAATTTCCAGTAATATTTAATGTGAAAAATTGTGTCTAGCATTTTAGATCTGAAAATGGAGATCTAATTAAGGCTCTTTGGTGGATGTGTTTTAACAAAGTCTGACTCTGACATTTTGTCCAAGAATGACAATACTTAAATATCTATGTAGAGAAAGTTTGCTCCACTGATGAATCCAGAAAGTTCTTATAGAGGTATGATTTCATTATATTATTTTATTTTTATTAATACAAAGATTCACAAAAAAACACAGGAAGAAAATTAGTTCAAAGAAATCAAAAATCATATCAGGGGAGTATTACAACTTTTGTGTGGAATCAATTTTATTTTTATTGTTAATTTTTATTTATTTAATTTATTATTAATTCACTTTAACCTTATAAAATTGAAATTAGAATGATAGTCTTGAATCAAGTAACTTCACAGTAAGTTACTTTCATTTTTAATTTTCACATATCTAAGTTGTAGTTAACCATGAATAAACTTACAAGTTAGTGTCACATATTGTATATTTATTGTCCACTACAATATTACATTTAAAGTTTAATTGTTAAATGTATTATGCCATTAGTGAATACAACAAATTTTAATTGGGCTGCAATTTAAAAAAATTGTATTTGAAAATTGTAGACCTATAAATTTCCACTGTTGTCCATCTGTCCATCTGTCCATCTGTCCATCTGTCTTCCTTAATTCCAAGAACAGTCTTAGCTAAATGAAATTCAAGACCAGATATGGAAAGCTTAGGGGCAGGAGGCCCTGATTAACTATATACAAACTTCTGATGCAAACTGGAAGTCACATTATTTCAATTCAAAAATTTTCTCTTGAAAGGAGTTAGACAAATGACTCTATTGCTAAGGAAAAGTGTAATGTACAGGGGCAAGGCACTACAGTATTAATTTGAGATGGAGAGCATATATTTTAAATTAAATAAATTAAAAATTGCAGCCTGTCATTGTGACAATGTCACAATAAATAATTGCTCGTTCAAAAATAATTTTCTTAATATTCTAGTTTAGTTGTTTTAAGTCAAGAGGTCATAAATCTGAGACTGACAATTTTATAATTCTGGATTTTAAACTTACATTGTATTACTTTACAGTGAATTGTTTCATTTCTTCTCTAAATTCGAGAATATTTATTTTTAATAATTAGATGCTCTTATAAATTGCATCATTTCTTTGTTGATATGCCAAGAAAGCAAATAAACAATATGAACTTGAGAAAATCATATGATAAACTTTTTTGAGAACAGATAATTGCACCTGCAGATTACAGGCAGGAAATTATGATAAATTTAAAGATGTTTATTATAAAGCATATAAAAATATTTATATCTGCAATTAAACAATAAATTTAGAAATGTATGTGTAGTTTCTAAAATTAAAAACTATACAAATGACAAAACATTTAATGCTCATTAACTTTGTGATTCACTAGCAGTGCAATATGTATGTGATAACTGCACTTGACATATAATGTGAGGGTGAATGTCGCATGACTGTTTAACTTAATATAATCAATTTCATAAATCAATTAATTCACTCTTTTTTTAATTGAAAAAAGTTTAACAGATATTTATTTTATTTTTGAAAAAATTTTTAGAAATAATTTGATTGTTTGTATTAGGTTAGAGGTTTGGAAATAATGAGTTTGTTAAGTAATAATTACAGTCATGCAAATTCTAATTTGCATACATTTCTCCATTTTTCCCTTGGATCAGGATTGTCCAACCTTTTTTCCTAATGGGCCAAATTAGAAATTTATGCATATTCAGCGGGACACAAAGATACTTTATATAAATATATGCTTTTAAAAGGTTCAAAACGTGAATATGAAATTTTAATAACAAATACCTGTACAGTATTTTTGTAATTATATATATTATTTTCAGTAAAAAAATTATACTCTCACAAAATAAAAATAAATTCAATGCAATTTTTGACATTGCATTCCTCTTATAATATTGTCAATATTGGCTTTTATGGCACTAGTCTTAATTCTAAGAATGTTAGTTAAATGGGTATCACTCAACTTAATTCTTTCAGCAGTTTTGAAGTTTTTCATGCATGAAAATAATTGATTTTAGTTTTACAAATTTAGTTTTACAAAAATGTTTATAAAAAAATTTTCTTAGTAGACTATACATACAGAGGAAAAAAATATGTAGTACTGCATGTGCATAACAGTTTTCTAGATAAAACAGTTTTCTAAAACCAATTACATCATAATGACATCAAAGTGTATCCAGTGAAATGCAAATAATTTTTATGACATACTTTACCAAAATAAATGAAAATGTATCTAAAGAATGTTTAGGTTGCAGTAAGCCGTGGGCCGCATAAAAATATTAAAAATATTAAGTGGGTTGCAGTGTGACCCGCAGGCCACAGGTTGGATATCCCTGTCTTGGATATTAAGAATGTTGGTGATTGAAAGATCTTAACAATAAGACTTTCTGCCAATCTAAAATACCATATATATATGTTAAACTTTTTTACTTTGTTAATATAAGTTAATTAACCAATCTATGTACAATTTTGCAAGGTTTTACCTTTAAAAATATAGCAAAACCTGCAAAAGCCAGAACTTTTAAGACATGGATGGATGCAGTAGCACAATTTCTTCCATCCGGAAGAAATTGTGCTACTGCAAACCAAATATAGAAAACTATAGATGCAAAAGCTAGAAATCATGGGTTCTATATTTCTGCATCATGTAGAAATATAATCTAACAGAAATTTGAACTGTATAAAATTTTCATGACATTTGTATTGCAGTTTTGAAAGCAAACACTGTAATTTATTTTATTAAATAAACCTATTACATACTTCCCATATTACAAATTTTAAAAATATTTTCATTATAATTTTTTAAAAATACATACCTGTGATCATCAGCAGCTACAATAAAAACAAAATTAAACTCGAAACATTAATGTAAAAACTTAATTATGTAACAATATTTAGAGAATTGTAAGATAAGAAATTTCTAATTACCTGAGGTCCAGGATATCCTTTGTCACCTTTAGGACCAGGTCTTCCATCTGCACCTGGAATTCCCTAAAACATCAACCTTCATTTAATAGAAATATATTTATAGGATAAAATATTAAAAAATAATAATAAAATTAAAATAAAATTTAACATTTCCTTAATATTATTATTCATAACTTTTTATTTGAAAAAATTTTTAATATTACTTACAGGTGAACCTGGTTGACCATGCCTTCCTTGTTCACCCTGTAATAAAATATTTTATGATAAACATAAATATGTTAATAATAAAGAAAAAAGAAAAGAAATTAAAATATTTATCTTAATAAAATATAATGTTATGTAGATAAAGAATGCTGTAATTCTATTTTCTTTTTCTCTGTAATTCTTACAAGTAAGTTTGAGAATTTCAATATGGCACTTCTAACATCCAAAGGTTTTCAATGTTGATGACTCATCATCATTGAAAACCTTTGGATGTTAGAAGTGCTGTATTGAAATTCTCAAACTTGTAAGGATTACAGAGAAAAGAAAGATGTAATCATTTGTGTTTAATTACCTTCTGCCCTTTTAAGCCAGGAGGCCCAAATGCTGGTTCTCCTTTTTCACCTTTTATTCCAGGTGAACCAGGTGGTCCTCTAGGGCCAGGATGTCCTTGAGGACCAGGAAATCCTGGAAGTCCCTAAAATTAAATTATAAATTATTAAAAAAAACTACATTATATTTAGTAAATAAATTATATTTGATTATAAATAATTTACTAAATTTTATCTTAATCAAAGATTATAATATTTTGCATTATAAAGATTATTACAAAATAATATATAAATAATTATATTACATCTGTTCCATTACAGCCATCTAATCCAGGTAGACCTTTTTCTCCTGGTGGACCTTGTTGACCCTGTTAAAATAGGATATTTTAGAATTATTAATAACAAATTATTTTATTGTTTTTGTAATTTTGCTAAAATTAAATATTTAAAACTACAGTTCCTAATTGACATAACTAAAAATAATATTTAAGAAAGAAATTGTTTAAATATAAAAACTGTATAATTATAAATTAATTTTATTTAAAAAAAATAAATACATACTGGATGTCCAGGAATTCCTGGGTAACCAGGCATTCCCATTTTCCCCTGTTGAGAAAATAATAAAAATAAATCAATTTAATCACTGAATTGTAAAAAATGTATAATGAATATATTAACAAATTTTTGGTTTGCTTTGCTTTCCATTTAATAATAATAATAATAATAATAATAATAATAATAATCTATAAGAAAATAATTCTTGTTAATGACAATTATTTTCATCTATAGGATTCACATTAGGATTACATTTACTTAAATTTCATATACATAAAAATATAATTTTATTATAACTAACAATAATAATAAAATATCAAAAAATATTGTAAACACATTTATAGTAACACTTTCAAATCTAATTTTATTATATTTAAATTATCAGTAAAACATTTTTAATATAAATGAATTTTAATTAATATAATTTACTCTGTCTCCTTTTAGTCCTCTAGAACCAATAGGTCCAGGATCACCCTTCTCTCCTTTATCACCAGAAAGACCTTCAGGACCTGGATATCCAATTTGACCTGGTGCACCAGGTGGTCCAGGAAAACCTGGAGGTCCCTATAAATATTTGACAATTAAACACTAAAATTTATCAATAAAAAATAAAACTTTAATTATAAATATTGTTATTTATTATAAATAATAATAAACTGTAAGTTAGTTTATTATTATTACATTTGTAATAATTACTAATGTAATTATTAATAATGTATTAGTAATTATTAGTATTATTATTGCAGTATTTTATAAGAAATAGCAATGAATACAAAACTTATAAGAATAAATTTTGTTATATTTTATGATAAAATAAAAGACTTTTATGTATCATAAATAATATATAGTTAAATAAATTTTACATTCAAATATTCTATCAAAAATTGACTTCTTATTGTCAAAATTTTGAAATTTTAGATATTTGTTTTAAAATTTTATTATTGATAATTTGGAATCTGTTTTAGAATATTTAAAATATTTATTTCTTGTTTTTATGATAAAATGGTTCTGGACATTCAATAATTTTGCAACAACTTTTTAAAAAATGAAGATTTATTTATGAAACTAAAACTTAAAGATTTTCTTGTCATAGGCAGTCTCTTATATTCTCTCTTAAATAAAAATTATATAAATGTTCATCAAAATAATATTCTTGTATCTTTTTTTTTTATTAAAAAGCTTATTTGCTGATACAGATTCAACTTTAAAATTAAAAAAAAAAATTTATTATTTTTTTATATATGCTTATTTTGCTTACATTTATTATTTCAAAAATTGTTTGATTGCTTTAGAAATAACTTCCATTATAATCAATACATTTAACTATTATTTTATAACCATTAAAATATTTAAATTAGTGGCAAAATTGTAGAAAAAACATATGAACAATGATATTGAATATAAAATATTATAATTTTAGTGTTCAAAATATATGATAATCATATATAACTCTTTTTCATTTGTCTAAATTTGCCAATTACCCAATGAAATGCTAAATTTAAAGAAACATAGTGTAGCGTTTGGAATCGCTAGGCGAGTGATTTCCGCCCTGGTTTATTATAACGAACTTTCATAACGGAAAAGCCGTTAGGATCGGCCGTTGGAAACGACCGTTAGAAGATCCGTTGTGTTTCAAATCGACGACAGACGGACGATTGGCCGGCGGGAAATGACCGTTGGCGGCCGTTGTGGCAGAATTCAAATTTGATTGGCGGACGATTTGAACGTTGGGACTATTTAAGCCGTAGTTTCGGCGGGAACGGGAGTTCGTATCGTGAGCTCGTATCGTGAGTTCGTATCAGGATCGGCTGAGCTCGCATCGGGAGGATCAGATCCAATCGGATTAGGAGATCGTCGTTATCGAAGTGCTAACTTACTCTCTCGTTGGACGCCACAGAAATCTGGGGAAAGTAACTCCAGTGTGTTAGTACGAACTTGTTCCTGACTCGGAGGTTCTGTTAATTACAAGTCTGTGTGTGGAGATCGTAAGGAGTTCTTTCGACGAATTTGTACGGGAATAGTCAGTTGTCGTTAGATTAGTGTTTGTGCATATTTAATTGTGACCGTAATTTGTATTATTTTGTACATTTTTGCTGTAAATATAAATTTTGTATTACGTTAAACCGACTGAGAGGTTATTTTGAACATTACTCATAGTAAAACTTTTATCTAGTACTCAATTATTTGTCAGTTTCTGTTAACCATTATATCATTGAAGTGTGCCAACTGTGTGAAAAATCATACAATGATAACTGTGTACTGCTGTTATTTTATTTTTTATGCAATGTGCTGTACATGTAATCATACAATAATGTAATAGTAAATTTATTAAATTTAAATTATTTAAATTTTAGTAAATTTTCTAGCCCAATAATATTCAGCTTTGGTTGATGTATAGTAAATTTATATATGAGAATTTTTAAAAATTAATAAATATCTGTTATATTAATATAAATAATGATAAAGCATTAGTCAAATAAATGAATATGCCTTTAGGATTTTATAAAAAAAAATCACATTATAAAATTTTCTAAAGATTTTCTATTTTTTATAAAAATATAATATAAAATTTAATTTATATTTATTATATTGTATTTTGTACATGAAAAATGCACTTGTAAATAAAAGTATTGCTTTATAAATACAAAAAATTTATATTTTAATTAATATTTCAAAATCAATAAATTTTTTTATATAACATATATTTGATGTAACATTTCATAAGTCATTAACTAATGTATTATTAGATAGAAATTTAAAATGCTTTCAGATATACAGAGATATAACTATATGTTGTTAACTATATATGTTTTTATTAATTAATATGACAATTACATAAAGAGTTTTATTTAAGATGCTTTATTAAAGTGATCTTTCTACATTATTATTCAATTCAATATTTATATAAAATTAGTATATTTGTAAATAATAATGCAATTTGAAGAGAGTTGTCAAAAATTACTTTGTTGCTTGTTGTGTTTTCATCAATAATTATTCAAATCAAACTGAAAATATATAGATTATTTTCACATTTTTTTTTCTAAAAATAAATTTTATGTAGAAATACTATATGCAAATATACTAAATATATCTTAACATTTAACAGATGACTTCCAAAAGCATTCAGTCTTGTCACTTGCTGCTAAGGTCAAACAAGGATATTTTAAAATTACTTTTATTGTTAGAACTAAATGTAATTTATGAATCATACATCCAAAATAGATTGAATTTAGTGTTTAACATTAAAAGCAATAAGAATGTTTTGTATGTGAATATTATATGATGTAAGAGTAACACAATTTATAAAGAAATAATATTGCATAACAACAATCATCATTTATTATTTTAGGGCAAGAAATAGGCAAAATATTAAGGGAATATAGCTATGATTTTAGAAATTATTAGATCTGTTTTATATAAAAAACTGATAAAGAATATATATATATATATATATATAACTTTATATAAATAACTATATAAGTTATATATATATATATATATAAAAATATTAAAGTTCATATATATAAACAATTCTGAAATAATATTATTCAACATATTTAAATATTTTTCATTATATTAAAATATTTAGTAATGTATAGTGTATAAACATATTTTTTTTTGTGTCTTATATATTACAAAATTAAAATTTATAAAATATATATCTGAAGTGATTTTCTAAAGTTTGTTATGTTTAATAAAACTATTTCTTTTTGCTTAGTGAAAAGAATAAATTAAATAATAAGCAAAAAACAGTGATTCAAAATTC
Source organism: Centruroides vittatus (assembly GCF_030686945.1). NCBI lineage: Eukaryota > Metazoa > Arthropoda > Arachnida > Scorpiones > Buthidae > Centruroides > Centruroides vittatus. Next base: position 443,242 of record NW_027122708.1, on the reverse strand, counting down.
ACTTTAATATTTTGTTATAAATAAGATAATTTCCTGATTTTGTCTTAAATTTCTTAAATATTTCTTAATCTTATATACAATAGTTTTAAAGAATAAACTTGTTTAAAAATGTTAAATTAGTCTTGCAGACGATAAAAACAGAAATGCTTATTAAGCAGATTCACTTATGGAGAAGAAGATAACAGTGCTCAGTCACGTTCTAAAAAACAGTGTATTTGAAAAAAAAATATAGGTCAACATTTTTTTTCCAACAAGAGAAGAATACTAAACACAAAAATCATGTATAAATTGATTAGACAATTCAATTTACTACAAAACAACTATATTACTTAAAAGAACACAATTTGAAATAAAATCTGGAGAGTTATATATTTTAAATTATTTATAAATTTAATAATCCTATAATGATAGATTTTCTGTTTAACACATATATAATAAAAATAAGTGTGTTCTATGTTTAATAATAATATATATTTATACAAAAATATTACATATTTTTGTAATTCATATTATTATCTAATATTATCTAAGTATAAGTAATTTTGATCATTGTTCTATTTCATTAAAAAATTGGAAACTTAATTTATTTTTATTTTCTTCAGGTGTATTCATTACATTTTTGTCATAATTGTTTAGCAAAATGACAAACTTTATTCATTACACTGATAAGTCTTAAATATAAATGTTACCTAGCTTGTTCTAGTTTCTCATTTTCTAGACAGCAACTAATATTTCTTTTTCTACACCCTATTTTTTTACTACAAATTTACTTACATTCTCTAGAGGCTAACTTAAGAGAGAGAAAAATTAAATTGTTGAATCTGAATAAAGATTTAGTAAAATGTAATATGTCAAAAATGTATGGAAGTACGGTACATACAAAACAGTTTGAATGACAGATAGTGTGATATAAACTTTATATTATATGTTTCTGAATAAAAGATAAATTGCAGGTCACTGTTTCATTGCTTGCTGTTTCATTGTTTAAAACAGAAAATATGAGAGTCATACTGACCCCCAGAAGTAGTTTCAAATAAACTTTCCAGTTTTCTGGTATTAAAAAATTTATGTTCATTCAGAAACAAATATAATTGGAAAATTTATTTGAAAATACTTCTGGGGGTCAGTAAGATGCTCATATTTTCTATTTTAAACAAGTTTTATACTACACTACACTGCAAAACACTGGGATGCATTTATAGGTTCTAAGAGTGCAGTATTAAACAAGTTTTTTTAAATGGTTTTAAAAAAACATCATTTTACTTTACTATAAAATGATGCAGACAGATATTATAGTATTATATAAAGATATATTTAATATACTTTAAATAAAATTCTAAGTATTTAAAAATTATTATATAGATTGTTATAAACTACTAACTGCAGTAGTGCATTGATTATGAGAAAAACAATTAACCAAAATTGTAGCAGTATTCTTCAGAGAGTACTAATTTTTAGAAATTTCAAAGTTTTAATGTAATAAGAATTGTTGACAATCTGTAGGCCATTATTGAGCTATTTTGTTATCAATAATAGTGTTAGATTTTGTTTATTACAGTACAAATAGAAAAGCATGATTAATGAGCTACAGACTTTAAGGCTTCACTCTGTCTATGCACATCTGAACATATAGTAACTGCTGGTACTATGTACTAGCTATCAATACTTTTTATGTTATCTGTTGGTATAGCATATTGGCACATTCTAGCTGAAAAATAACCCTTTATATAACCCATTAGCCCAGTTATAAAATACTTTTGAATGTAATACAAAGTCAATGGCAATGTTAAAGTAGCACAAATCTAATATACTGTATAATAAAGAAAGTCTATGTTTGTTCTTAATGTATTTGGACATGATTTGAGCAAATTAAATGAAATTTCTCAGAACCATCCTTTCCTCCAAAAGGAGATCAAATCAATGACATTTTTGTTAAATAAACTTCATTTTTTTGCCTGCAAAAGATTCCTACCTTTATATTTTTACTTATGAAGAAGAGCTATGTCACTGTCACCTAGTTTCCAGAAGTCCTTTATTTCAAAGAAAATCCTTTATTTTAACTAAATTGTCATTGTCCTTTATTGAAAGGAAAAAGGACATAATTTGTCCTTTATTTTCATTTTTCAATGCCTATGTTTCATAATTGCCATAGTAAATTTCTGCATAGTTTATTCTACAGCCTATCTTATATATCAATCCGTATTCTCCCCTATATAAAGCTATGGTTTAGCAAATATTTATTATTGATAAAGAAACTAAAATTTTTAATTAAAATTTAAGAATAATGAACAAAATGTTTAGTTATTAACTAAACATCATATAATTTTACTCTTCTTGAGATAGGAATGGAGGAGAGTAAAAGTTGGAGAGTGGTAGCATTAATCATTTTTAAGTGTTCTTCAATCCAGTCATAGAACTCTGGCAACCCTACTATCACCCATCTTTGTCATAAGTGGAAAATGTCAGAATATATAAAAATTTGTTGGTGATAAGAAAAATATGTTGGTGTTGAACTCTGCCATCCTAATGTGAAAGAGGTCATTTAACCACTTCAGAATGAAGATTAATTGGTAACAAAGTTTCCTAAGCACAGTAGTGTGGATGCTCCATCCTTGAAGGTCAAAAGGACATCCAAGAAATGCACTCTCTTGGTCAAGTTACAAAGTATCCCAAACAGGTTGTTGATGAAATGTTCAACAAACTTTGAAACATCTAGTTTCTTACACTAAATTATCAATATGTCATCTATGTATCTAAGAAAAAGGTACCATCTTTGAGAGGTATGATAGTAACACAGTTTCTTCCATCAAATGGAGGACAAGTTTACAAAGATCACCAGAAAGAGGGCTTCCCATGGGCACTTTGCAGTTCTGCAGGAAAATGTCACCCTCAAAACTGAAGAAAGACAAGTAGTATAATATGTATGCTAACTCAAGAATCTGGTTGTGGTAAGTCAATGTATCTTTGATGTATAGAAAAAGGAAATCCCAGAGATGACAAAAATTTTAATCCAGGCGTACCGTGATTTGTAGTCAAGAGCCCATAATGTATTCCTCTCCTATAAGTTGCAAAACATCTCCCTGTCTACAAAGTTTTGCAATTTGCAAGTTCTTTAGAATCAGTGATGGTGTATGTACACATGATCATGTTGTCCTTTAGAAACCTGTGGAATACTCTTTCTATCTTGATTTCAGGTAAACAATGTTTGTCAATTATTGACTGTATGTGTTCAACAGGCTTATGTGTTTTAGCAAATGCAAACAATCTGGCCAAGACTGGCTTTAGTGAATTGAGTCACTTTGCTCTGAGGCTTTTCTAGCACAATTTTGGGTGCCAATGTGCACTCTGTGGAGAAAGTATATTCATGGAGTGTTTTCTTGTACAGTACATCTCTTTCATCACAATAACTAGGTCCCTTAAACTTGTCAGCTTAACAAGGATGACATCAATGTTGCACAGCCACATCTTACTAGTACTAATGTTTTTTCCACATTATCCTATCTCTGGCATTTATATCGTGTTGCCAGATCAGGAAGGCCACTTTTTGCCTGAAGAAATCCTGTTGTACAGTACATCACTTGGTCAGTGAGCAAATTCTCAATGTCCAGGAGTTCTCAGGTTTGCAGTGAAGAATTGGAATATACATCAGGCCAAACTTAGAGACCTCTATGAGGCATGGTGATGGGTTTAACTTGTACCATAATATTATGCTATTATCAACAAGGCAACATCAGTTTCTATGTGTCAAAAAATCTATTTAAGTTTTCAATAAAATTTTTCTTTAACTCTAAACATTATTTGCTCAGCTAAGTTACAACCCTTACATTAATGTATTTCAACAACTCAAACAGACATCCATAACTACCATAAATAATTGGGCTATAATTTGGAAATATTAATTAAGAATTACAAACAAATTTGATTGCCATCGGGATGCATTGCCAGTTACACTACCCGGACTTCCAGTCTGATCTCCTCTTCCAGTATATATAACTGGAAGAGGAGATCAAACCAGAGTAACTGGCAATGTGTCCACCAGGTAGCGTAACTGGCGACGCATCCCGATGGCAATCAAATTTGTTTGTAATTCTTAATTAATATTTCCAAATTATAGCCCAATTATTTACAGTAGTTATGGGTGTCTATTTGAGTTGTTGAAATACATTAATGTAAGGGTTGTAACTTAGCTGAGCAAATAATGTTTAGAGTTAAAGAAAAATTTCATTGAAAACTTAAATGGATTTTTTGACACACAGAAACTGATGTTGTCTTGTTGATAATAGCATAATATTCTGATATATATTGCTATATCAGAATATGTGTTATTAAATTGTATTAACTGTAATACAAAAATAAGCTATTAAAATGCTCCGTGTGTCCAGGACAGTGTGCTCATGCATAGAAGGTAGCTCATAGCATGACTATCAGGCATTTGAGATAGTTTGTTGATCTTTGAAGTTGATAGACTGATCCTTCCTAGCAGATATAAAAATTTTCACTTCCTCTGTATGCTTTAACATAGATATGTAAAGAATGTATTTGATGATTCTAGCTTCTTCCAACCAACTTCTATCTTTAATGTAATAACACATATCAATGTTTATTTGTATTTTTATTATCTCTCCTATTGTTAAATGGAACCACCAATCAGAGAGCTTCAAGACAGTTTAATTTTGTAAGATTCAAAGTACTCCATTCAAATCTTGGTTTTCTGTTCTAATTAGTTATACTTGCCTGATGAAGGCCATTTAAAATGGTGGAATATATTTAATCATAAAAATTTTGCTAGTTTATAAGGTTTAGATGCTGCATTGTGTTTAGCTGCTAAGGTACTTTTATTTTGCATACATTTTTTTAAAAATTGGTAATCTTAGTTTGTAATCATATTGTATAGTTCTTGTTGTTTCAGAAACTATAAATTTGAAGATTTTTAATTTGAATTTAAAGTTTGAATTTTGAATAAAAATTGTGTTCTATTTGAACTGATTGTTCAAATAGAACACAATTTCTTGTTCTTGTGTTTAGTATTTCAACTGATGGAATCTAATAATAAACAATGCTTTTAGCCCACAACTGTAATTTAGATAGAGTTAGATAGTCTAATAAATAGGATTTTAACAATTTGGAGGGCTTATCACATCAAGGACAACCAAAAAATGCTGAACAGATGTGGGAGTAAAGTCACATCACTTTGTAGGCTTCACCTAACCTAACAAGGCAGTTGGCTTCACACAGTCTTATGGATTTGGTGTGTTTGTTTTGTTCAAGGTCTGGAAACCAATTATTTTAATAATAGTAAGTTTATTGTTGTTTCCCTCCCTTTTTGGTTTTTAATATACTTAACAATATTTTATTATTAATAGTGAAACTGTCTACCAGAATTTGGAAAATGTGGGAGAAAATAAGACATTTACTGGTCCCAAATAATGTGATATATCACATTACTATATAAAAAAATTTCATGCTTGATAGTTTTTAGTTCTTTAGTATATGGGTTGTATTAAATATTGTAAATACTGTGCACTGTATATATCAAAAATTCCTTTCTATTGGTTATCTATTAGTGTTATAATTATATGTTGGTGCTAAGTTGGTACTATGTGTTTGTAAGATGATGAGGTGTCCTTGTACGCAAAATGAATTCTTTCCTAAATTTGAAGGTGATTATTATTAAAGACTAAATTTTTTTGTAAAAGATCTGGTCTATTTTTCAGTCATCCTTGGTGTGATAAGCCCTCCAAATTGTTAAAATCCTATTTATTAGACTATCTAACTCTATCTAAATGATGGAACCTAGTTAACTTATACAAAAAGTACTTTTGAGTATCTTATTAAATATTTGTTTTTATTATTATAAAATCTTTAGAAATGTATAGTTAAACTAGGACATTGTGCAACTTTGTTGTATTGTGATAAAATTGAAGTAGAGCCAAAAGGAAAGAAGTGATCCCTGCATCGGTTAGGCAGAGAAGAGAGAATTCTTGTACAGTACCTGACAGATACAGAAAGTTGAACTTTGCACTTACTGCCACAAAAGAGGCTATCCTGCAGGCCATGGGAGACACATTCCTTACACTGGCCAGATATGGAGAGATGATCCAAAGAAACACATGAACAAAGCAACCACCATTGATTGCTTTGTTCTCATGTTTTGTTCATTTTTCATGCTTATTTTCCATTAGGCGCACATAATACTGTTTTTATTTTTGACCCCTAGGCATAAATTCATTAGGTGCACTCATTGCATCAGAGAGCATGGACATTGTCACTGTAATACTTTTATATATCAAAAATGAAGTCATGAACTCCTATTATTACTTTCCTGGCTCTGTTAAAGATAACAGAGGAAAATGGCAATCGGTCAAAAAATGACCCCATTTTTGAACTTAGGGGACCTTGAAACATCAAGAAATGCAAAAACATTCTGAGTTTTTTCTGTATGTATGGATGTTAATGTATGTATGTGTGGCATGATTTTATTTACCCTCTTTGAAGCTTAATAACTTCTGTGCTTTTGAAAATTTCTGAAATTTTGCAGGAAGGTTTGTGTATTAGAAAGATTCATGCTATTAAATTTTAGTGGTTTAAGGTAGATGGGGTGGGGAGATAAAGAGTAGTCATGTGTCATATCTCAAGTAGGGTTGGACCTAATGATGATTTTACTTGTTATTAGCATTTACAATTTTCCATAAAACCCATCTCTACCCTCAAAATTAAGCTTTTTGCTATTTCATAAGAATTAAAAATGCAAACAGTTTTTTAAGGAAATATAACAGATAGCACCACCAGAATTTTAAATGTTTCCAGGAAAGTTAAGAGATTCGTTGCTGGATGTTTTTACATTTAAATAGACTCACATTTAAATTTCTGGATTCCTTGTCTCAATTAATGGAAAATGGCAAAGTTTAATAAAAATATATCAAACAGATTTTGAGAAGGAATACAATTTTGTAAGTCTCACAGAAGAAGTTTCACTAACACTCTGCTTCAAATATATTTATTTTGTAACTGTTTTTGAATATAATTCTTTGGTCTACAAGTTTTGCAGTTGTATGTAAGTTTATTTTATTTTTTCATTTATTTTTCTATATAAGTAAATTAAAAAATAGATTAAAAGTAATAATTTTAATATTTATTATTATTTATAGGAAGGTGCAAAAGTCATTTTATAGTAAACAAATATTGAAAAAATTTGCTTAGGAGCACACTCATTTTTTTATATTTTGTCTGTATTTTATTATGCTTATTCGAGTTTCTCATTTTTATTTTCTTCTTTATGTGTTTTTCCATATTGTTTAATATGTTTTTAGTTTTTGTTGTGATTATTTCAGAAATTTAAAAGTTGAAATTAAAAATGGCTTATCATATGAAACTAACGATATTTTATGGCTGCATGCCATACTGTCTGCTTTTGTTCTTCTGACATTTTTCCATTCTTTGTTCTTTCCATCTTTGAGAACTTTCTAATCTTCTTAATTCTTTTTTTGGAGGTGAGGGCCAGTTCCTAGAATTCACCAACATAATGTATACAAGGTTATCTGAGGGCATACAAAGTGAAGGAAGGTCACTTTTGAGCTGGTGCTCAAAGAGAGAGGATGACAAAAGGAGAGACGTTACAGTGTCCAGTGCCCACGTAGATGGGTGAAGTCATAACTTCGAATGGAAACTTTAAAATCCCCAGCACAAAGTTAGTGTGTTAGACTATGTGTTTCAGCTTGACAAATCTGAACCTGTGACTGACTATTGGAACCAAATATATGAAAACCCTCAAAAACTGAGAAAAGAAAAGACAGAAGTGAGAATTTTGTGTTTAAGAAGCTTCCATGTGGCTCCTGATGGTAACTGAATGATGTTTTCACTACCTGGATATCCTTTCCTATCCTATCTGCCATCTTTGCTACTTCTCGTTCCTACCTTCTATTTCCTTTCTAAGTAAAAATTAGTATTAGGGATTAGTGTTAAGGAGAAATTTTTGTAATTATTATTTTCAGTTCTGTTTTGTACAAATTCCAATAATTTTTATAATTGTTCTACCAACAACTGGATTTGGGTGACTGTTAATCAATATCCCTTAATAGTTGGAATCCCTTTGTACCTGTACTTTTTTATCACACATAACAAATTCATTTTTCCATCTTCTACTTTGCATGTGTCTTTTTTTTTCTGGGTATTTGCCCTTGTCAGTCAGCAAAACCCTTTCTTAATTATTACAATTTATTATCTTTAATAATGTATTACAATCATGCACATTCAATAAACTGACTTTTTCTTCACTGTTTGAAACTTATATTGATTTCATAACTTCTATACCTTGCCTATCAATTGAGTGAAATTGATTAAAACAATTTTTAGGCCACTTAGTAATAAAATACCATGAATGACAAATGTATGATCAACTATATTGAATAAGAAAAATAATAATATAAAGCAAGAAAAATCAAATAACATGGAATTGAGTTCTTACTTAAATATAAATATCTTCATTAGTTATGATGAAATAAATATTTAAATATAGCAAAACAACATTTTGTACATAATTATGTTTCCTGTAAAAAATTTTATTGCACTTCTTACATTGTATGCAATATATTATCAAAAAGCATTCAAAATTTGTGTCAGAATGCTATTAATATAAATAAATCATCATGATCAAATTCAACTTTCAGAAATGAAAATAATCACAGTAGATTTAGAATAAAGTGAAGTACATTTCATGCCAAGGTAGTTACAGCACTAAAAAGGACTTTTTATTTGAGAACACAAGTACTTTTGATAATTTACAACTATCCTTGTCAAGCTGAATTGATTGGAATCAATTCAAACAAGATTTTTCATATTTTTGTACAGAACAAGAATGCATGGACAATTTTGAAAATCTTTCAGCTGTGTGCCCATGGAATGTATAAAAAGTTTTTAAATAATGTAATTTGAAAATTAAAAATTACTAAAATTCTTTAAAAACAAAAACAAAAAAGCCAAAAGTAGAACTTTCTTGTTGATAAAAAAGGCATTAGATATATCATATAAGCTACTTGAATAATATATCCCATAGTTTTGGAATGTTAAAGTACTTATATTTTTAAATAAAAAGTTTTAATGCTATAAGACATTGAGAATTCATACCATAGAATTAGAATGAATACCTATAGTATTATTCATACTTTTTGTTTTAATTTATTTCATACTGCAAGTATCATGAATCATAATAAGTTGTCAGAATAGGAAGATATATTTTATTAATAAAAAAGTTCTGTGCATTATTATTTCTGAAATTATTTATAATATTGTATACTTACCCTTGATCCTTTTTCTCCAACACACTTGCATCCTGACGCACAGCTACCACATATTACAGAAGAATTTTGTGAACCATAATATTGTTGCTAAAATAAAAAATTAAATATTTATAATCATAAAAAATTCACTTAAAATTATTAATTTATATATTTCTATATTATAACAACAATAATTATTCTTATCAATGAAAAAAGAAAAAAATAATATTTAACACAAAACTAATTTCACTTATTAAACTAAATATTGTATTTAATAAATAAATTTTATTATATAATTTTTATTAACATTTATAAATTTAAATTCAGAAAATTATTTTTATTCTAATATAAAAAATGAAATTTTAAGAACAAAATATAAAACATTTTATCAAAAATGAACTTAATGTCTAGAAAATTAAGTTCATATTTGACTCCAACCTTAATTTTTTCCAACAAGTCATTTTGGACTTGTCCAATTGTTGAAAAAGAGAAATCCACTAAGATAAGTATGGCATAGTTTTCAACAGACTTCTTTATTGTAAAAGAATAACTTTAAACTTAAATTTATCATAAAAAGTTATAAAAGAAATGATGTCATAATATTTGTGTCATTTAATCAAGTACATTATTTAGAAAAAGTAATGATTTTTCAGGTAAAGTGACCATGCATCCCAGATTTTTGGAATAATCTCTGAAACGAAATTTGTTCCCAATTTTTAATTTAAAAGCAAATAATATGTGCCACAAACAATAATAAAGAGGATTGTTTTCCTGACATAATTCTCCCATTGAAAAATTAATTTATGACATAAAACAAGAAATAGAATATTAATGTGAAAAAGTTGATGAAATAATGAATATAAAAATCTCCGCATTTAAACACGTTAAAAAACGTCCTCCATAATAAAGCACAAGCATAAAACATTTCTAACAATAAATTACCTTACAATCAGACAGATCTACACATCAGGGGCTTTGGAGCTTTAAATTTCTGAGACTCCTTTAATTAAAAAATTTTCACATATACATATCAAAGTCAGGCCTCCAAATAGAGAAGAGTGATCCTAATGAAATGGCTGATGTAATTTAGAAATTATTTTAGATGCATTTTCTTTAATTTTAAATTATTATATATATTAGGAGGTATGTTGCTAACAACTCCATATTAAAGGTACTGTACAAGTTTTATTAAATATTTTCAGTCTTATTGTCATTTGATATTTTGCAGATTCCTTGAAAAACATCAAATGACATGCTATGAAGATCTTAAGGCCTTGCGTGCCTATAAATAAAATATAAACAGAATATTACATTTTTAGCAAATTTAAGCTTCAAAATATGTACTCTCAAACCCTGTGAGACTTACATATACATGACTATTTACATATACATACACTTTTATAGGACCTCTTCTGGTTCTATTCAGGAAGGTATACAACCATACACAAATGTATGCTTTTAATGTTCTACTGCTATAAATTAAAAATAAATTTTTAAAATTTTAGGTTTGTAGAGCTCCCTGGGTTCAGGTGCCTAAAGTCTTCATTAGTTTCTATATAAATCTGCCCCTGCCTACAATTTTCAAAAAATTAATAAATCAACTCACAAATTTCAACAATAAACAGATGCACAAAGCTCACATTTTGACAAACAAATTTTAATAAAACAAACAAATACTGGCACACAAATTTAATGAGATAGCATGCCTGTAAAAAAACTAGTGTCACACTGTGCTAGCCAGAACAGTGACATTGTGTGGAATAATCATACATAGAATAGTAAGGCAATAACTGACAGAGGGTGTTTATAGCTTAAAATATTGCCAAACATTAGTAGTTAGTAGCATTAATATAACCTGATGTAATCCAGAAACTGTTTAGCTTTAATGTTGCCAACATTATTAGAAACAGCTGTCATTGAAACCTAAAAATTACAATTTTGACCTTGATCACATGCTTTGCTCTGCAGCAAAAATTACTTTTCCTGACTTAAGGTACTGTACTTTTTCAGTCTAAACATCCAACTGGAATTACTCATTAAGCCCATATATTTACACCTTTTAATTTCCAGAAACCTAGGCCAAAAACATTAGTTAAATTAAAACAATTTTGCCAGAAATTAAAAGGTGTTAAGTATGTGGTACCTTTTCATGAAATTATGTTTTTTTTTTATAAGAGAGTGAAATTTTCAATTGCAATTACAAATATATATTATGAATCAAAGCTAAAATAACATTATCAAACATAAATTGAAACTGCTAAATTATTTCGGATTACACTAATGCTGATTTTAACTAAGATCAAAATTTATCATAAGTTGATATAAAACTGCCACTATCATGTACAAACATTAATAATTAGAAATTAATTTTAAATTTAATTAAATAGTTTAGAAAATCCTAATAATCCTAAATTTGGAAATTGATCTAGAATGAGATTCAAACTCACAACTCCCATAAACCAGACAAGCATGTTACCCATTACACCAAAGTGACCAGACCTAACCTGCTACATGGGAAAACGGCTGCTACTGATGAAGAAAAATGCTGATATCAATTAAAACAAGTTGGCACTCACAATAAAATAGATCATACATTCCTCTACTTTTTTATTCATAGGTTTGCTGTACAGAACATAGTAACTTCTTTTTTTACTTTCTAGAGCACTGTAGCCATTTTACCAATCAGTAAAATGGCTACAGTGCTTTAGAAACATAACAGTATAGAAATATTAGTTATCATGGCTGGATGACTGAGGAGGCTAAGGCCTGTTTCTGTGGGAACCTGAATTTGAGTCTGGATCAAATCTTCAGAAATTTTTCATAATTATGTAGTCTGGATGCATTCGATCTCAATATTCTCCAACCTCTCCACTTGTACTTGTGTTTGAACATGTATACCAGAATGACAAGAAATTGACCAGAATCAGATATAAAGGAGGCAACTATATGCAAAAGCAATAGTGAAGATAAGACACAATATTTAGAAACATATTGTACTTACATAACAGATGAACAGCAGTTCTGCTATACAGATCTCCAACCCTTTAAACCAAATTTTAGTTAATTAAAATGAACAACAATAGCCCAAAATAAGCTAGAAGTTTTATGTTAAGTTTACATTTGTAATTACAAATAGTCTGTTCTTTTTGCCAAAGTTTTCAGTATATAACATAAAATTAGATTATTTCACAAACAAACTGTCTATAAACTGTATAGTTTAGCAGATAATATATGCTTTACATCCATTTTTTTTTTCATTTTACATTTTTACATTTTCTAGATGTTTATTATTATTCAAATATGAAAACTTTTTCTAAGTTACACACACATTTTTGTTTATTTTGTTTTTTAGTGTTTATTAAGCTAATATTAAATAAAAAATCAAAAATATCAAATCAAATTTATATTCTAAAATGAGTTAAGAATGATAAATATTAATTTCCACAACAAGAAAAAAAAAAGAAGATAAACACAACAAGAAAAAAGAAAGAAGATAAACACAACAAGAAAAAAAACAAACTTAATCCACTCCAAATACAAGGTCAAAATATATTGAGAATGATGGCATAACTAATGAGCCTGAGGAACAGATTAGGTACAAAGTGACCTTGAAATGTATTTTGCATGCATCATAAGTCATGTCACTCTCCTTGCTTGGTTATTTTATAATTGTGTTGTGTTTCTACCTGCACGAACATCATGCCTCACCTTAGTTATTGCAAAAAATTGAACAACTAATTTGCATTAAATTTTGCCAAAAACTTGGTAATCTATGCAAAAAACATACAATGTGAAAAAAGTCTATAGGAAGGATTGTATGAGTCAAGCATAAGTTTAGAAGGCACAATCATCCTTAAAATATAAATATTTTAAGGATGATTGTGAAAGTGTTGAGAGTGATGAATGGTCAGGGAGGCCCATAATGAACAAATGTGAAAAAATGTTGATTGTATATGTGTAGCTATGCAGGAAATTTGTTTATCACTATTCATGAATTATTTGAAGACTTAGGCATAGATTTCAGTTCAGTGCAATCCACTCTTTTGGATGATTTGGACACAAGATGTGTCTCAGAGAAATTTGTGCCAAAAATGCTGTCATCTGACTAGAAAAAGCAGACCTAAAATGACGAAAGCTTTTGAAGACTATTTGATTAATTGTGGGCTTATGAATATGGCCCTGAAACGAATTTGTAAGACCCAATGGAAGATACCAAGCTCTCTAAAACTCAAAACAGCAAGACAAAGTCACACAGCAACGTGAAAATGATGTTGACAGTTGTAGAGAATCCAATCTGATCTAATGGATTCTGCCCCCACCGGTTCATCACACAGAACTCAAACAGTCAAATATTTCTACACAAAAAAAAAACTTTAAACTCTAATTCCACTTTCAGAGACCACCACTTCACCCTTCCTCTCTCTACTGTGTCCCGACCTACTCTCTCTGTCCCTCTTCCCTCCTTTTTCTCCCCTTGGTTTTATGACCCTTTATCAAAATTTCTTATTACCCTGTGCAAATGGATTGCACATGGACCGACAAAACCACAGCTGAGGGAGGACGAGGAGGTCCGATATCACTACACCCCTGCCACAAGATAAGTAAACACAAACACGGATCTGAACTAACTTCAAAAAAATAAGGTTACAATAAAACTTAGCTTCTCGAGAATACAAGAGGTTCATATAGAGCAGTGGTTCTTAACCTGGGGTGCGTGCACCCTCAGGGGTGTGAGAGAGCATTTCCAGGGGTGCAAGAAAAATTTCAAAAATTAAAAAAAAAAAAAAAAAAAAAAAATACAAACTAGGTGATCCTATTCTCTACAAACCGTGGTACCCAGCAACACAGCACCCCCACTTCTCCACTCTCTACTGTCTCATTTCTACACTCTCTACTCTACTGTCTCTCAGCACATCGGCTTGTCATCAGTTGTCAGTACATGCAGTTAATGAAGTCACATTGTCATGTGCAGTACAAAAACTAGTTGAGACGCGTTCACATACCTTGAATAAGAACGTAAACAAGGTTTGTAACAATATTTACAGGTAACCCCCGCATAACATGGCACTTCTATAGCACGGTTTGAAAACTGGGAACATCCCCATATAATACGGTGCTTTTATAGCACTGATTCACTCTAACACGGTTCAAGAATTGGGTAAAACCCTTGTGCAACAAATATACACACATTTTTAAGGGGTGCAAGAGCTTATTTTCAGATTCAAGGGGGTGCTGACCACTAAAAAGGTTAAGAACCGCTGATATAGACGATATACAACAGTGATGGGCAAACTTTTTAAAAAGGGGGCCAAAGGAAAGGAAAAAAACTTTAGGCGGGCCACTATAATTTATTAAAAAATAACAATGATACATTTTACAAAATTCTTGTATTTTTTGTGATACTAAGCCCTAATAATGACTGAAAGATTATGAAGGAGAATGTGATGAATGAAAATGTGACTACATTTCTAAAATTTTCTCATAATTTGGTTTGAACTGGGATGCACTTATTCTTAGAAGAGAAGTTAAATGCTCATCTGTCAGTCTGTTTCTAAGGCAACTCTTTCGAAGTTTCATTGTAGAAAACACCTGTTCACATATATATGATGAAGCAAACATAGCAGTAACTTTCTGGGCATAAGATATCAGATTTGGGAAAGTGGATTTCGACGAGGACTTTTACAACTCTAATTTTGGAACATTAAGAAACAACTGTTTGAGTTGAGTGTTACATTGTAATTCAATCAATTCAAGTTGCAAGTCCGGTTTCACTGTTTCACAGTTCACATTAAAAGGCATACCAAAAATTTCGAAGTCTTTTGCAATGACACTGAAGTCTTCAAATCTTCGTTCAAATTCACCATGGAGTCTTCTCAGACTATCTTTGTAATTCTTAAGCTTTTCCTTCATCACCGAGGCTATTGAATTCAACCTCGGGAAGTGAGACAAGTCATTCTTAGCAAGCTGATTCGCGAATAGAACAAGTTGTAATTTAAAACCTTTGAGATGGCCCCAGATATCATTGATAAATTGATTTTTGCCTTGCATCTTGACATTCAACTTGTTCATGTGGCAGAGAAGATCCGTAAAAAATGTAAAATCCGAAAGCCATGCAGTATCTTCCAGGATTTTATACTCTACAGACCCATTTCTCAAGGAAGAATGTCACTATTTCGTCTTTCAGCTGCCAAACTCGCTCGAAGACGCGTCCTGCGCTAACTTACTTTCGAGTAGTGCAATATATCAGAGTACTCAGATTGCAAGGATTCTAGAAACTTCCGAAATTGTCTGTGAGCAAGCCCTCGAGATCGAATAGCATTAACCAGCTTCACAATAACGTGAAGCACAGGTTTCATATCCAAAGCAGATTTACACAGGGCATCTTGGTGTATGATGCAATGTAGAAATATAACATTGTTACCTGGATATTTTTCATTAAAGATTCCAACAAATCCAGATTTTTTCCCTGTCATATTTATCGCTCCATCTGTTGTTATACTACATATGCAATTTATAGGTACTTTTAAAGTTGAAATTCCTTCCATAAATTCATGAAAAATATCTGACCCTGTTGTAGTTCCCTTCAACGACCTCATGCATGCTAGTTCCTCTGTAATACAGAAGTTTTCGTCAACACCTCTTATAAATAATAGCAACTGTGCAGTATCATTTATATCAGAGTTTCATCCATAGTAATTGAGCAGAATTTAAATTGGCCAATCTTTGATTCCAACTGTGATAATATGTTTTTATCTATTGCTTCGATTTTAGAAGTCACTGTTTTCCGAGATAAGGTTATTGTTTCAAAATCTTTTCTTTTGTCAGGACATAAAATATAGCAAACTTTGATCATGCAGTGTTTAACAAACTCTCCATTAGAGAGAGCTTTCTTACTTTTAGCAATATTATATGTTACAACGTAACTTGCATGTGTAGCTGCTTGCTGAGAACTATTTCCTTTCTTAAAAATACTTTGCTGACCTGATACTTTTTTGCGTAGATCTTTTGCTTTTTGTTTTCTTTCTTCAGTCATGGCTCTAACCTTGACATCGTTGTGCTTAGAGTTGAAGTGTCGTGAAATGTTATATTCTTTGTAGACTGCTACAATTTCGTTGCAGATGAGACATAGTGGTTTATCCCTAAAAACTGTGAAAAAGTACTTCCAAATCCATTCATCTTTGAAAACATGGCACTCACGGAATCAACGTTATGTTTCTTAGATAACATCTTAGGGCTAAAATTTTTCACAATATGCAGAGTAAAACTAGCAAACCAACAACGCTAAGACAGGTCTGAATCAAGAAACGTGTTTCGATATCTAGCCGCATTGCCAGTTTTACTCTTCGCTACAAAGTTGCCAGCAGCCAGTGCCTCTCACACTCAACATAACATTCCAATATCTAGGATACGTCAATAAATTTGTATGTCGTCATTGATATAAAACGAAAGAGAAGAAAAAAGAGGAAAATATTTATTTTTCTTGTAGCCTGTATTCTTTTTTATTCGTCAGATTAGGAATATTGTCACGCGGGCTGGATAGAACATTTCAGGGAGCCACATCTGGCCCACGGGACGTAGTTTGCCCATCACTGATATACAACATATCATAATTTTCCTTTTACACAAATCATGTTCACAATTATCACTACTCATCAAAATACAAGTTACTATTAATGTCACAAACACATTGTTGAACAGGAAGTATCGTAAATTTCACCAAAATAGTTCATTGCTGCCTTCATCATAAACATGTTATTAACAGTCCTCAGTTACCCCACCAGTCATTGGCAGGAGTGTAATTTCCACCATACCGGCCTTGATATTGAGGATCATAGTTATTTGTTCCGTAACCAACAGCAGAAAATGAATATTTATTTGAAACTGCAATGTGATTTGTATGGCCTTGATCACGGTCGAACTGACGATAATCGCAAGATCTGAAACCGCTGGAGCTGTACCTCCTACTTCTACTCCATGAATCTTGTCTTTGATTATTGGTCCTTTGTTCAACTTGTCTGCTCTGAGTGCCATCATACTCGGAATGCCTACTACCATTTTGGCAATTCCAGACACTTTTACTTCCGTGATTACTGTCGTGCCAGTGATCCCATGGAGCATCTTCTGGAGCGTCAGGATCTCACCAGTTATTATCACATTCACTATCTCTCCTGCATGATATACAACTATCAGAGCCAACTTTTAGATCTTCCTATAAAATTAGAGAAGTCTGCTCTTCCTCAATTGTGACTGCCTTCCCAATTATTTACATTTTTAAAATCTTCATGGTCACTGAAATCTCAACTACTAGGATCATTTCAGCCTGGATGGCTTCTATTATAACTATTGATCCTTTCAGATGATGCTCTATTGTAAGGATCTATGTATCGATCACTTTTATCTGAATACCGGTTTTAGTCCCAATCTGTTGATTTACAACTATCTTTTCCATTTACACGATTACGAAGGTGAGGAGGTTTATATACTCCAGCTTTTTCTTTTAACATTTTGTAGATACCTGGCAGTATGAGACGAGGGCTCTTCAGTTTCTCAGTCAGTGCCACCATAACTTCTATGGGGGGGTAACAAAGTTTGGTTACAGTGGACTTCAATAGTCATAGGGACCTTTACTATCCATGCCTTAATCTCTTCTCCAAATGCTGAACACAAAACTATCATTCCCCAGTCCTCGCCATTTGAGTTGATAACATCTTTGGAACGCAAGACCGGGATTTGAGTGCCTGAATCTATGATAGCTTCAGTATCTCGCCTATCTATGTTAACCATAATGTATTGTAAAGGTTGAATGATAGGAGCTGACTTCACATGGCTGCTCATTTTTCCCTCAAAGCATTCTGACCTTATGCTCGCCACTATTGCGCCATCATTTTGTCTCCAATCCGTCAAAAGTTGTTGAGTGTGATTATCGTTTATGGGTGCATCTCTTATCTTCTGCGGACAGAATTTAGAAATATGTTGGAATGATCTACAAATGAAGCACTCCCTCTGTTTTATTTCCTGACGATAGTTAGATCCAATTTTCTGTCTCTCATCTCTCAGTGGTGGGGGAACATACTTTGGATCAGTATCCTGACTTTCTGAAAGGCACCACAATCCTTGCTGATCATTATGCGTTTTGGTTAGCGATTTTCCTTTACTTTCGAAATATAGATCGCACTTTCTCACCATGTTGACAGCGTTAAACCAACCCTCACCCTGATGGACACTTACGTGAGCCGCCGTGTCAGTATCCAACATTTGAAATAATCTATCCAACATGATTAATTGTTTTAAAGCTTCCAGGTCCTTCACTCTTCTCAACTCACAATAATATTCCCAAGCCGAGGCTAGTGTCTACATAAATTGCATGTGAGTCCCGTTGGGCCTATGCCTAGCACTTCAGAAATTTTCTAGGCAGCATTGAGCAGATGTTCTGTATCTGGACTGCTGTATGTTACTATGTATATGATTCGTCTCTGTAATCCAAAAGGTTTTTTGGTAGACGATCTCACAGCAAAACTTTAAGTTAGGAACTCTCTTTGATATCGTCTACAAAAAACTTAAGCAAAACAACATATTTTGGCAAGTAATTACTTGCCAAAATATGTTGAAGTGTCATTTTTTAAAGAATAATAAAAGAGAGTTCCTAACTTAAAGTTTTGCTGTGAGATCGTCTACCAAAAAACCTTTTGGATTACAGAGACGAATCATATACATTGAGCAGATGGTTTGTATTCTTGTAATACTAGTTTCTTAACACTTAAGTAATCCCTTAACTTGTCTCCAGTTATATAAATCAAAATGTTTGTGGCCTTTTCCCCCAGAATATTGATCAGTATCTCCGCTTTCATCTCTTCTGGCACATTCTCTGATTGGAACGCTCGCTCTATAGATATGAAAAATAGGTTCCAATTTTCAGACCTAGTTGGGACTGGCAGCATTAACATTTTCATGCTTTTAATTAATTTCTCGATACTCATGACAAGCCTATCACCCGGGTGGCTGTCCACAAGGCTAGGATTATCGTTACTCGTCCTAGTTTGATTATTAGTACTAATCCATGCCAACTCCAACTCATGCTGGTGTTCCCTTTCTAGACTTTCTTGTTCTTCCGTTTCCTTTCAGCAAAGGTAGAGGTTGAAATTTCCAACACAAAGTCCAGATCACTAGCAAAATTGTCACTTTTTATAATAAATTTCCTTAACTCTGATACCTTCAGACCCTTGTTTACTGTGCCACAAAGTTCTTCCACGATCTGTAGATCTTCCTTTTTAACTCCCTTTATGCTTAGCATTCCACATGAATTTCGTTTCTGACAAAGTAAAAGTTTTCCTACTCTTCTCCTGTATATTCCTCAAACCTTTGTGCCATGCCCAATTATCCACTCAGCCATGTTGTCGATTAACTCTTCTTATTTTGGATCGCAATCACTACTTTCATAGATCGAATCTTGTCGATCTGGCTTCACTATCCTGTCGGCTGCACCAATGTAGGGAACCTGATCTGATCTAACAGATTCCGCTCCACTGGTTTGTCATACAGAACTTGAACAGTCAAATACACTACTCTACAATAATGGACCAGACACCAGTGGTGGTGGTGTTCTTGTTTCGTGGTATGGCCTGGGACCTTTGCATGTTGTTCCTGGTAAATTGAATGCCTACACCTACATGGACATTTTGGAAAATCAGGTTCTTCCTACACTCTGGCAATTTTATGGAATGGACAAATGTTACTTCCAGGATGACAATGCTCCATGTCATGTTGCAGCCTCTGTCAAGCAGTGATATCAAGATACATATGTCAACCATCTTCCTTGGCCTGCTCAGAATCCCAACCTAAGCCCAATAGAACATTTGTGGGACAAGTTAAAGCGACACTTACGGACCAGGGAACCGTGTCTGAAATCTACAGCTGAGCTGGCAACATTCTTGAAGCAGGAATAGACAAATGCCCATAGCTGTGTATCAAAACCTTGTTAAAAGTATGCCCAGAAGGGTTGCTAGTGTAATTGCAGCATGTGGGGGACCCTCCTCCTATTAAAGTATGTATTCTTTACCTTATGCCATCACATCTTGCTTCTTGCTGTCTGGTCCATTAATCATTTCAAAAGCATTTTGTATCAGTTGAAAACTTAGTAGTTCACTCATCTCAATCTTCTCCATAAATGGCCCTATAGAAAAACCATAACTATTAAAAATATTTGATATTTGCCTACTCAGTTTTTTCTCAGTGTATCAGTTTGGGAATATTATATTCTAATGAGAAAATTTCGCAAAAAATTTATTTTGAATTATATCTAGCTTTTGGTAATTAGGTTCCAGATCAGTGAAGCGTATTCATAATAATAGAATTGATCAATTTAAAATGAACTATAATATTCTTCAATTTGATCTTACTAAATAGTTTCATCATATTATTAATCAGTATGTTGGATTTGATCATGCTCCTTTTGTATTGTTTTTTGAATGACAATGTAGGCGTTAAATTAATTCCCAGAAATTTGATCTCGAACTATTTTTAATTCTTTGTTATTGAGGTAAAAGGACATGTGTTTCTTGGAAAGTCTGGTTCCATTTTGAAATATCATTACAGATGATTTACTAGGATTGATTTTTAATTTTAATTCTTCACAGTACTGATTCAAAGCATGTATTTTTCTATGTAAAGCAGCAGCTGTCAAGGCAACAATCACTATATCATCTGCATAAGATATCGAATGTATTACTTGTTTCTCGAATATAAACCCATCATCTTTTCCATTAAAACAGCCATTAAAGTCGAACGTATAGAAATTAAACAGATGTGGTGACCAGGGATCACCAGTAATAGGCCACGGTCAATATCAAAAGCTGGTCATTGAAAATTAACTTGCTTGATCACCATTTTGTAGTGGCCAAATATTTTTATAAGGTTATCTTTTGCCTGGTATTTAATCGTTTTCCTTCCTAAATTTGAGATAATCACTGAATTGTAAGTTTTTCGATATCTAGAAATAGAGCAAACACTTTATGCCTTTTTTTACAAAGTAGTAGTTGAATTATTGCAATCAAAACAAAGAGAACCAATTGAATGCCCCATCTTTAATAAATGTAAATTGTGTATGATTTTTATAATTATTCTTTCCAGTCCAATCGTTAAACTTTGTCAACAGAACAGAAGTAAACAATTTACAAAAATCAGAAAGTAGTGTTATTGGTTGATAGTTATTTGGCTGTTTTCTTTCTCCTTTTTTAAATAGCATATAAAAAATAACTTTATTCCAATCATTTGGAATCTTACCTACATTGTATAGATCATTAAATTGTCTAGCTAAATATTTAATAATATTCGTTGGTAAATTTTTTATTATAAAATTGGGAATGGAATCATAGCCGGGAACTGTCTTTTCTTTTAATTTTTTAATATTGGAATATAAATTGTCTATAGTGTATGGTTTATTCATTGATTGGATATTGTCAATATTATTCATTCTGTTTATATATAAATAATTGTCTGAAAATTTCTTAAAATATTGACACCAACTTTGAAATGGAACCAAAAATTTTTCACCAGTTTTTAAGAAAGGCCTGCAAAATCCATTTATGATGTTCCAAAATGATTTTGTATCTTTCAATTTTATTAATGAATCACTCACTTTGGAGAAATGTTTTTTCTTTTTTGCTTTTATATAATTTCTGTATATTCTCGTATTTTCTAAATATTTTTCCAATGATTGTTCTGAGTTTGTTTTTCTAAATTGTTGCAGACTCTTGTTTTTTAATTTTGTAATAGTAGTACTTGTTGTCATACCAGCTTTGTTTAAATTTTGGTATCATATTCTTTTTACACTTCTTAAACCGATAGGATTCTAGTAACACCATTAAATTATAATTATTTATTGGTTTTTTATTCTCTTCTTGTAATAGTATATTATTAATATTATTTCCAATTTCTTTTAAAAACCTCTGTCTATTAAATTTTCAACCTTTATCCTTAATTAGTTTTTGATTTTATGTAGATATCTGCACTTTGTTTACTATTTCTGTATTTCCTCTTAATTCTAGTTGTATCATCTAGTTTTAGTACCTTCATCGTTACACATTGATTTAAAATAAATTCAGAGCAAATAATATAGTCTATTATAGATTTACCTGTATGTGCTACAAAAATGTATTCGGAAGGGAAATCACCATTAAACCTACCGTTTAATATGAATAATTCGTTTTCTTGAGCAAAGTCCAGTAGGGTTTTTCCATCTGTATTAACTGTTTTGTCCTTAGATACTCTCCAATTATTAATATTGACATTTCTTCCTTTATATTTTGAATCTAATTTCTCTCCAATTCAAGAATTGAAATCTCCTCTATTATCCACAAATTGATGAAATAAGACCATTGTATGGTGATTTTTTGAATTTCTTGTAAACTTGACTCTTTGTCAGTTGAAGGGGGGAGATATACGAGTATAACTCCAATTCGTGAATCTCCCCAAATTGACTTAAATTTCTGTCCAGTATTTATTATAATGAATATAAATATTTTAGTTATGTAATATTGCAATAACTCACCAATTTATTTTTTGATTAGCAATAAAAGACCTCCAGATGGTCGACCAAATCTTCTAATTCTTTGTGCCTTGCTAAATAATACTATGTATTCTTGTTCTAGATACTTCTTATCTTCCTCTTTCATTTTCGTTATTTTTATTTAATAGTAAAAATTTATCAAAAATTTACTATTCCTGTAATTTATTTTTAGAACAGCAATATATCAGTAGTATTATTTCATCTAATTAACAAGTATATTAAATTATAAAGTTCATTTATTACCTCTTTTAAATTATTTTAAAATGCTCTACTAATCTAGTATATTATACTTCTAAAAAAAATAAATCTATAATCTTAATTTAGTTAACTATCTAATTGTTTTGTATTTTAATGTAGTGTAATTTATAATAGTTCATCAATGGATTAAAAACCTCATTTATCAAATTCAATTTAAATAAATAAATTTATTTGCAAAAAAAAACAAAAGAAAGAAAGAAAGACCATAAAAAAATTTTTCAATTCTTCTAGTAAACATATATATCAACATACACCCCAATAACTCAAACAGAGACTTTAATATTCAGTAAATTTTTCAATTTCATAAAAATGAAAATTTTATCTAATATTTTGGATAAGACAAAATACATATGAAATAAAATTGTTATAAATTAGTTATTTCTGTATGACTTATACTATTTATAATCAATCATTCACTATTTGAAGAAATACTTTTATCACATTACTCCTATCTATAATAATATACTCAGTCTAAGCTTTTTCATAAAATATACCCTAACTGTAAGGTACATTGCACCTATAGTATTTGCCTTAGGCAGATTTGTCACAATTCAACTCTTTTTTTAGAAAACTCTTTTTTTGCTCATAATTTCTGATATAAAAAAAAACTTTAAAAAAAAAATATATATATATATATAATTGTATATCTAAACAATTTAAAGTTATTTCCCATTTTATTAAACAAAGAAATAACTATACAAAATTTTTAGAAATAAATAAATAAAAGTTTAAAGATTAACTGTATTTGTGAATAATTATTAGACTATTATTAGCATAAAAGATAAACTGCAGTTTATCTTTTATGAACAGAATAATATTCTGTAAACAAACTAATTCAATTCATTTTTAACCCCTTAAACATTTTATATAAGTATTGAAAATTTTATGAGTACAACTGTACTTTTTAGGATAAACTTCCTAACAGATGTAAGAACATCCCTATATAATAGCTGAACACTACATAAAGTCTATATTTAGTTTCAAGATAAAAATTTCAGCTCTTGTTAAAATATGCAAATAATTTATTATTGTGTAACAATTATAAAATATGCTTATATATACAGTTATAAATAGTAAAATAGATAACAATTTTTTGCTTAGTATTATCTACTAAGTGAAATACACTCCAGATGAAACATTAGTCTGATTCCAAGGTCATTTCTTTGGTAATTTTATATTCAATAACAGTATCCACAAAATTTTATTCATTTCCCATAAAAAATAATTGATTATATCAATAAATACATGACTAAACGTTTACATTTTTTTTAATTCATAGATACAATTGTGAGTGATATCATATATTAAGCTACTTAACTTTATATTTGGCACCATTCTTATATCAATAAAGAAATCTAGATGTAAATTATAATGATACTGTATCCAGTTATGTTAAAGCCTACATTATTTTCTTTAGAGAAAAATGGCAAGAATGATTATATTATACAATGAAAGTGGCAATGAGTTAATTTAAAAATATTCTTGTAAATGAAAAGTAATCTGTTTTATCAGTCATTAAATAATCTATTACATTTGTAACCTTGACACACATTTGGTAATTGCATTCTTTTCTATTATACTATATATTTTTTATTTACTTTATTAATATGATTTTTTAAAATAACACGAACTATAGAGAAAAATAACATGTAACTTTTTCTGTAACACCTAATCAATTTTATTTTAACTATTAAAGTACTTGTGATAATCATTTGGTGTGGGTGGAAGTCATCCCACACAACACAAAATCAGATGTTATGTAGAAAATTACATATTTATGGTAAGCGGAAGTACCTCGGCCTTCTTACCAAATTTGCCCACATTCTGGTCAGACTGCTCCACCCAATTATCAATATGCAAATGAATTATTATTATTGACGCACATGGCGTATATTCTTTACACGTACATTAAGGTAATATCATTAATAATTTTCTCTAGAATGCATTAAACTCATTGAGTGACATTGACCAATTTTGAAGTGGGCAATGAACTAGTTCATGCAAATTAATCATTATCAAGTAGAATTTCTTGTTAGTCAAGATGCTAAATTAGTATTCAGATAATATACTATGCTTTTACTTTCGTTGGAGCATCTAAATATTTAAAATATTTAGAAATAATAAGAATTTCATTGTAGGAACAGATAAAATAACTGCATTCGCCCACGTACAAAAATTTATCTAGTTATTTGAGATTAAGATGAAGATTTAAAACAAACAGATTTATCTTCAAACGAAGAGATTTGGGGGAAAACTTGAAAAAATAGATAGATAAAAAGAGGAAAAGTTGTTTTAAAATTACGGCATTTTAACCGTTTTTATCTCAAAGTGTCTTAATATCGACAACTAAAAAGTTTATACTTCGTGTTTGTAGGCATATCTGTTAAAACATTCACTAGATGATAAATATCCATTGGATCACATTACGTGACAGCAACTGATAGAACAGCAATTTTCAATCCGAAGTTCAACGGAAAGATTTATTACGAAGTAAGTAGGCGCCGCAACTAATAGGGTGGTGAATTCTGTCATCTTTATAAATAAAACTTTTCTTGAAACTTCGTCAAAAATCATAACTATTGTTTATATATGCGCCCACGTTCAAAATAACGTTTCACAAATATTATAAGTTGCAATTACAAGAATTTATAAAAGAAATAATTGTATAGCTTATATATATATTTTAAATCTCAAAACATAAGGGTACAACAGATGGTACATGTAAAAAATTGCCTTACTCTAAAGTCCATAAAGCCCTTTTGGCTTTTGACCTACATTGCATTCTTAAGAAAACATAGATTCAAAGTTCGACTTCTATAGCAACTTCCGGAAGAAATTTTAGAACTGACAAGTAGTGATAGAGCCAAATATTACATAGTTAACTTATTCACATCTTTTACAACACGCGAAATGGGCTCAATGATTTTCGAGACTATTATAGAATTAATTATATCTATTAATTAATTAATTAATCTAATAAGATTAAAATTTTCAATGATTCTACTTCAATCTGTGGAGGTCTAGGACAGAGCTTCTAATATTACATTTACCCAAAATTGCCGAACCTATTAGCGTCTTGGAACCAAGCCCAGAGGAAACGTCATTCTATGTTAATAAAAGGAACTCAGACACGAATAAATGCTTATACCCCAAGGAATAACATATTGTCTTTATCACATTTCCAAGAAAAATAAATATTACTCTAGTCTGTATATACTGTATTCATAAACAAATATATATGGGAGACTTAGGAGGTGGTGAAAGTTAGCCGGAGAGAGAGGGTTAGTAACATAACTACCTGTATCACGTGACATGTCAACGACCTATGACGTCGAAAAGTCAGAATCACATTAATTTAAAAAAGGGTGAACTAGAATTTCTATGATTTTTACATTAAATGTTGGCTAAATGCGATTTTAAATGTGGTTTTCGATGTGAAGATACAGAATATGCGATCAAAATATTTTTCCGAGCAACTGTTGCAATAACTTTCAAGGAACATTATAAAAGATAGTTCGTTCTGATATCTAAACACGTTTTTAAGAGAAAAATAGATATAAATTTTATGTTACAGAGAACTTTTCCACGAGAAACCAGTTCTAAAACTATAATTCTTGTTGGAGCGCAACGATAAGGGAGAGCAAAAAACTTGTAGTGGGTGCTAAATCAACACTTCGAAGACGTCGGGATGTTAATCCCGTAAATTTAATATTAATATTCCTACAGTATCCGTTTCGTACCTTGCAATAATTTATTAAGATCATCCAATTTATTTTCAAGATTATTTTTTTCTTCAGAATTCGAGCCTAATTCGAATTTAAATGAGGCATATTTAAAGTTGTTTTAAAAACACTGACATAACTTCAAGGTTATAAGATGATGTACAAAAATCGTTTTAATAACTACAAGGTCCATTCATTTAATGATTGTAAACAAACTGGAATCATCGAAAGTGTCGTGTAACATATCCGACCCTGGATCCAATCTGACAAGTTTACAGTCCTTGATCTGTAGCCAATGTTGTGTTTCACATTCTATTCGATTAGAATGATCTAGCTACTATAATAAGACTATAAAGTTATTCTAAAATTGGAATCGAGTATAAATTCCAATTAATAACAGGTTAAAAATACCGTTTAGATTGTTATGAGATAAGTTAATGTTGCTGCAGAAAAATAATTTAATTAAAGAATAAAATCTAATTAAGCGTATCTGATATCTAAAGATTTAATGTCAAGTACTGTAATATTCTCCAAACTTGAAAACTTCAAGAACTTTATTTTTTCTTACGATTGTATCTATTAATAAGATCTGGTTTTCTTTACCAATAATTTAATAGCAGTTTCCGACATGTAAAATATATAAATCAAAGAAAAAAGTGATAAGAAGCCTTCAAATTGTTGTTTATTTTTGTTCTCGAACTTGTAGTTGATGGCTCGACCTTGTAGATTTAAAGCATCATCCCCTTTCCGTTAATGACAGTCAGTCTCTATTCTTTCACTTATCTCTTCCACACTCATATTACATCGTTCATCATAAAATTCACATGAATGAAAGGTGGTGATGTTTAATTTATCTATACAATGCTATCATAAAAAATGAATATAGGAAATTTAATGTATAAAATACCATGTAATTAGCTATTAGACTACACTAAATGCCAAAGAAAAATTGTTTTGAGAAGTTTAATTTTAGTATACACATAATTCACTAGGTGGCAGTAAAGGCCATACGGTATATGGAATGCTTACGCAACAAAAGCAAAACTTAAACATCATGCTTCGTCTCCTATTCATGAAATATATTGTTAAAGTGTAAGAAAAAACATGAATAACTACTTGCAAATATACACAAAAGTTATGCAATATAGCATATATGGCGTTCAAATTTTCTATCTTTCTATAAAAGTTCTATAAGACCTCTAATAGTTTACAGTACTTATCCTTTCCAATTGTATCACTGTTTAAAAGTAAAAAAAAACGTGGATTTTTTGTTTCAAATCGTCTTTTATTTGTATAGTGAACATGAGCTAGAATTAAACTATCAAAACATTCATAAAATGCGAAGGTATGAAACATTTGCAAGTTAATGACGTACAGAAACTAGGCCAAGAATGATGATACAAAAATATATAACAGAGAAACGCTTGTTTTGTGGAGGTGTATCGTCTCTTTACAAATTGAAATCAGGTACAGTTTTGTGCAGTTGCACTAAATACGTTACAGTGAATCATGGTAATGACACCTATGCAGTCTGGATTCTAGCAACAACAACAGAAGCGTGTTTACCCAGATGGCTTCTTTGGGAATACTTCATCCGAAATTTACTTTCTAAATTTGAGTTTTCTAGCAAACTTATTTGGGTGGTGTTTCTACGAAATTTTCTGATATTTAAGTAGTTACAACTTTTATTTTTTGGCATCGCCACCCATTCTCATGTAACATTTTTTTTTATGAATATTTATTGACTTTTATAGTTACGGACATATGACACTTTTATCCGCTGATAATGTAGAAAGCTAGTTTTAAGGAAGCTAAATTAGAAGGAATTTAATCCCTTAGAAATATTTAGTCACTTGTATTGTGTTTGGATTGTTGCCTGAGAGAATTTTACTGACGAACGAGTTCGGCCGGATCTGCGACACATCTCTTACTATCTGATACATTGGCGCTACTAAAAAATATGAGAACGTCAACATCAATTTATTCTTTTAAGCCATGTCAATGACTTGATATAAAAACTTACACCTGAGCGGCGTATTTAAACAAACATCAATTAAAAATCATCGTGAAATAATCTATAGTGTATAATCTATAGTTAATCTCAACAACAATTCATAAAATGCAAATTATCAATTTGTGAGTTGAGTTATAATGCCCTTTCTCCCTTCGTAGCCGTTCTTATTTGGAGTGTAATCTATTAGCAGTAGTATAAGATGAGTATATTTAATACTTTTTATGAAAAAGCATTGTCCTTTCTCATCTGAGTGATTCCAGACAAGTTTTTTTACTTCATCATTTCGCATTCTCACCTTTCCAAAGCTTAAACTACTTTTTATACCATTAAAAAGCAATTCGCAATTATCGTTGCAGTACTTGCATCTTTAATATATTTAGAGTTTTAATTAAGGTTATTTACAAAGTTTTGAATTTCTCGGTTCATTGAACTTTTCGTCACCTTTTTTGATGAAAATCTGAAATTCAATTGTTGTTATCAAAATTTTGCTTTTAAAAAGCGATAAATGTCTTTATGATCTCGATCGTAGTCACGGATTTATCTCCGCTTTAGCAATAAACGAGAAAGTAGAATACCAAGTAGGGCAGAACAATAGCCTGTTTACAAGTTCTAGGATAGAATCAGAAACGGTTGCTACAGAATACGCTCTACTGTAGCAGCCCCAAATCTATTTGCACCTTCTGTCAAAGAAAGATGTTTTTCATCTTTTTGTTACAGGCCTTTTTGAAAAATTCTGGACAAACTTGATCACGTGGTCGGTTGGGTTCAGCTTTTCCACGAGGGAAAAACAACCTGATTAGCCTCTCCCATTAATTATGTTTTATTACTATGAAAACGTTCAATAAGAAAATATTCTTGCAATTTCCGGGTGAAATAAAGTTAACAATGAAAAAATTGAAATAAAAAAAGTAAATAAAATAACAAATGCTATACCCCGAAGGTCCAAAAACAATGTACTGTTCTAATGGAAAGGTTGAGTGACCTGGCTATTCTGAAATCACGTTCTTGGTCGGTCAGCGACTCAAACTGACAATCTGGCAGGTTAATGCGACGTCGCAATATTTTACTACGTCCTTCATCATCCCGTTGGCGGGTGGGCGATCGAACCGATCGAATGATCAATGCTGCAGCCCTATCAAATTGAAGTCATTAAAGCTTTGCTCTAATGGTGCATAAAAGTAGGCGGAAAACCATAAGTTTTGAATCGATTTACTTTCACCCACGCATATTTATTTAAAGAACAGGTAGCGGAAGAGAAATCCTTGTAAATCAGATAAAATTGCCACTCCTATGTGACATTTTAAAACATATTCTATCTGCAAGTCGATTATATCATCTTACGTTGCATAGGAGAACGGATAAACATTTTGTCTATTATGTAATATTGATCGTAAAGATGTTTAGAAAACCATCTAAAGAGAGGAGTTTAAAAGCTGCAATTATCGTGAAGAATAGAAAGTTTTTGAAGCGAACAGACAAACTGCCCGAAGCTATCCCTTATGTATCCCTCCGCGATACCCTCTCCGGCATAGTAACTGTCAGGGGGGGGGATATTTCTGTGACAATCTAGACTGGAAGGTGAAAGGTCATTTAGTATCTGCGTTTGCAATCAAAACTTTCTATCACCTGTCATGTTGACAGCTACTTCAATTGAATGATTAAAATGGTTACACGATTAAATACAAATTCCATCATTATCTGAAGAGTGAACAGCGAGTGTCACGAGTTTGAACGTATGAATTTAATTATTAAATTTATTTAAAAAATTTAAATAGAAAGCACTATCCGCTAGTAAATATGTCATGCTTCCTAAAATCAGAGATTTCTCCGGATTTTAAAATAATTCAACTTATAAAAAACAGCATAAAAATACAATTTATAAATCTCTTCCCTAATAAAAACAAATGGAAGTAGAACGACGCCAATGTGCCGCCATCTATCGATATAAACAATAACAATAGCTTTGAGTATTTCCGCAGTTCGATTACGTATACTCAACTACGTTAGTTCTTATTACAAACTCGACTGGTCAGGTAAGTAGCAAGTAGGACGGAGTGCACAATACCATAAAAGGAAGTTTTAACAACCAGGAGAATCCAGCTTTTCGTTTCATAAGCTATACGAACAATGAAAAGAGGTTAAAGTGCAAGGGTAGACTTCACACAACTCCGTTGGTTGGCTAGGTTTCTCTAGAACATTTTTTTATACCGAGAAGGGAGAAGAAAGGGGGCAGAGAACACACTGGGAGGTCCTCACACAAGTGATCTGATGAAGTTATTGAGTAAGTAATCGGCAGCTTTGTGTCGGTGTCTAGAAAGGAAGAAAGAAAGATGTAAAGCATAGAGCACGCTCATATTAGCGACTCCTCACTACGTTAACGTACGGGAACACATCTCTTGTTTGCACACACAAATCTAATCTCATTTAACAGAAACAGTGTAATAATTCCGTAATATAAATAACGTTGCTACTGTCCTAAACCTATACTATAGAAAAAAATAAGAAAATAACGTAATAACTTGTAGGACTTATTAAATCTAATTTTCAGGTATATTAATAATCATTATATATAAATACAGTTTGAACACAATTGTATTGGGATCCAGAAATTCTTCCTGTCTAAGAATATTAAAGTAATTCTCATTTGAATAAAAACAAATTCTAAATACAGTTTTTAACTGTAGGTGTGTATAGGTGATAATGTTAGATCGATTCCCAAATTTACATTACATAAAACTGTGCTAGACAAAACTAAATAGCGATGAAGTATTTGCGTGGATGCGCACCTTACATGAGCAACGGGAGTTATGGATAAATATGATAACATACGAATAGTGTTACATATCTGGTAATTGAATCCCCCTTCCGAATCGTTGCCGCTTAACCGGAATTAACTTTCCGAAACTTCGAATAGAGGTTACAGATCGTTGTAATGAGATTTCGTAAACACGAGGCCAATGAACTTGGTAAAACGGATCATATAGACGATTTATATGACGTCAGAATCTTAACTCTACAATACAATAAAAATGCCAAAAATTCGCACGACGTCACCTTGGGGATAACGCGTGCAGCATTTGGTCCCATCCCAACCCGACTGACGCCCCCAAGGGTCAAGAGGTCAATCGGAGAGGCGCCCAGTGGACAAAACGGAATGCTAACGGAAAAATCAGGTAGCAATTGTTTTTTTTCTACCCAAACCAAATCAAGTGCGACCCATTATCTTTTAACTTTTATTACCCATAATTATAATCTCGTATAGAAGCTTAATTAATAACCCTAGAGGTGTTAAACGATTAAAGATCGATTTTATGTGCCAATTAACACTAAACTACGAAGTGGAAATCGAAATTTCTCTCATCTCGGGTAAGGATCGGGAGTTAAGGAACGGATCAAGATTTCATGCTGGCGGAGAAGAAAATGAGTCGAAATGATCGATAGCATTCTCCTCTTAACGTAACGAGTCTCGTTAATGCAAAGTATTCCGGAATCCTTGAACGAAGAGAGTCTCGCTTAAATCTGCGTGGATGATCGACGTGATCAATCGATCAGCTCGCAGCGTCCCACCTACCCGTACAGAACTACTCTCATCACTTTCTTTTCTCCGTTGAAACTTCCGAAAACGTTCACGATACTTCTAGAAACATTTTTTTCTACAATCGTTTAAACACATTTAACGCGTTCACACGTCAACACGTATACCGTGTTAGAGGCTAAACTAGCAGACGACTCGAGCACAAACTTACCGCGTTTACAGTCGCTGGTATGAGTAGGAACACATATATGATTAAAAACCTGTAAAGTAAAAAATAAGATTTTTAAACGAAAATAAATAAAACGTGATTTTTTTGCTGCAATTAATCTTTAAAGAAAAATTTTCTAAAAAACGTCTTACCGTATAGAAATAAATATTCGAATTTGCGGGTGACCCTCCGTGCACTCCGGCATATTGGCCGCGTGCTTTTCTCTACCCTTATCCTTCACCTTTCATATATGTAGTACTTTTAATTTTCTTTCAGTCCGCACTGTTCCAGTTAGAACGTGCTTGTCCCACTCACCGACTTGGTACCCGTCTTACGATCGCAAAACTTCTCTACCCGAAGCGCGCGGATTGACTTCTCTCTTCGTGAATGGGCGGAGTTGGTCACGTGACCCGAAATGAACTTGCCAGCTTGATCCGACTTTTACCTATTCTTTAAATCATTCGGGACGTATTTTTCGTTATTAAAAGGAAACGGTCCACCCGTACGTCTTCTTAACAATCCGGCGAGTGTATAATTCACCACGGTGGGGTCAACATCAGCGAAACGACCGAGTCGGGTGAAGTTATAAACTCGTTATTCGTCTACGTTTACGATTTATTTAACTATTTCACGCTTACGTGTCGGGAAATATACGGTTCGAACTTAAACAAATTGGTCTACGTGGTAGAAATTCGAGTGTGTTCGAGGAACTATATAGTCAAGCGGAAGGTTTGGACTAGTGTGAATCGATGGTTAGAGCCGCAATGTGCGCCTAGTGCCCGGGCTGCTCAACATGCCTGTTAGTGTGCCTCAACTTCTGAGAGATGCTACAACCTGCGAATAGGAGCATGTAGGTGACACGAAACAAAAATATAACTGCTTAAAGCGGCATCCGTTCCTTATCCATTCTTAAGATGACAGAAACTGTAAAATTTCATAAACTCGTAGCGGTGTCTGTGTTGATATTTGTTTATGTTTCTCAAATAGAAGCAGCGGTAAGTTTTATAACGTTTTTATATAATCAAATGAACTTTTTGTAACTTTTCTTAATCGAAGAAAGTGTTTTATTTATTTTTATTGCTCTTGCTTACTCGCGTAGCCTTGCTACAGGGAAGCGAACTGTCTTGACTAGGCGCAACTAGTCGATCTTTCCGTGTTAAAAGGAGAAAGTGAACTTTTCAGGGTCGAGTGGATGTTGAAGTTTTTTTTTTCTCTTCGCGTTTCTTTTTTAGAATTTTAACACCTTTTTAGAGATTTTATTATTAGCAATTTAGGAATTTTTTTCATATTATATTATTATAAAGCAAGTGTAATATATAATTTACGTATTAGGTCATACAACAATAGCTCTAGAAGTTCAATTTTGACACCAATACTTTTTATGGTTTTAATAACTTAAATCCATAATTTCTGGTATTATTTGTGCTTGTGTGATGCAGGCATTGAATATGTTTTATTTTTCACGTTATGTATTATTCAAATTTTAAAAGGGAAGCAATAAAACTTCGTCTTATATCACTTTGAAAGGTATGAAAATTTCGGCAAGGTATCCTTTGAATCACCAGCCCGGTCAAAATTAGAACAAGTTAAAATACTGCCAGGAAGTAATTTCTTCAGTAAAGTGATTTTTTTTTTTCGTTCGGTATTTCTCACTTGTTTCTTTTCAACATTTTAAATATAAATTTTAACTCGGAATAAAAATAGTTCTTGTTTATAACAACAATTTTTAAATCAACATTGCACATTTTAAAGTTAAAAGAAGATGAATATATTTGCATTAAAATTGTTTATTATTATTATTTTAAAATTTATTTATTTGTTTATTTTGATTTAGAATCCAGAAATTAAATTTTGATGGAGAAATTCATATTGAATCATAAATGATTTCAAATCAGTCAAATGTTTAATTAGAAACGATTTAAACTGAACTTCGAAGCTTTTGTGAATTAAATTTTAGCAATGCGACGCTAAGATTTGATGAATAAAAGTAGTATTGTCAAAGTGAAGAGCGTTTTTATCGTAGAAGTGGTTGACCAATATTCAGAAACGATTAAGATTTCTTTTTAACTTCCCTGATTATTTTTACAAACTTCTGTTAGAAAACTGATCACGATTTTACAATCCCGGTATAATCTTTCATCGAACCTGTATCTTGAAACGGTCAAACTATTATTATGTTATCAAAAAACACTTCCGTAAACCCAGTCTTTTAAACCAGCTTATCTTTTTGTTATCCAAGTTTCGTGTTTATCCACGATTTTGCATGGCGTCGGCTTGTCCGTTCTACCTAATTATATTTCCGACAAACAAATATTTAAAATAGAAAAGATGTCTGTTTACGAAAGCAGATATAGATTCATCCCGGTCGTGTCCAGTTACATTCTGCTAATCCCGAAACAAGCCCTGTCGCTATATTGTGCAATAGCCAAGTTCACTGGCCTGTCATCAAAACTGAAAGAAAATTACGATTAGGAAGTTTCTTGCCGCTTTGAAGTATGCAGCCAACTAATTATCACTAATAAAAATTTCTCTGGAAGCCAATAGCTATGATCTATGAGCATCTCAACGCCTACAGAAGACAATCAATTGGACATTAAACGGTGCCAACTGTTTAAGCGTCGTGCTGATTATTTTAAATAATGGTCAGAAATTAAATGATGAGCAATTAGATAATCAGCAGATAATGATCTGAGTTTGTTTCCCGAAGAGGACAAATTCCAAATGAGACAATGGTTTCCTATGTAAATATTTATGTGCACGAGCCAAGACCTCTGTTTGACCCCTTGTTGGCATCATTCTTAATTATCTCGACTCATTGATGTAACATGACCATAACTTGGGTCTCTGGTAAACTTCATTCTGTACGGTTGGGGGAAGTTCACTGATGACAACTGCACGATCTTTGCCCTCAATTTTCGTGGAAATTTTAATTAGTTTGATCGATACCGTACGTTTATGTGATTCTTCGTGTGGAAAGATAAAATTATTTTCAGAGAATTAGAAGTTTAGGAAACCTTTTAAAAATTTTTAAGCGTTAAAATACCTGGAAAGATATGTAAAAAACGGAAGTTTAAAAACAAATACCGAATAAAATAAATGATTATCTTTCAGTGTTTATCGTTTAAAGGACGGCAGGGAAATAGTCTTTTTGTAATTTATTTTAGAATGTAAAGGACAGTTAGCACGATTAACATATCTTTATGCAAGAAATATTTTAATTCCGTGAATTATTTTTAGTCACTTGTTTAGAAGTCGACGCCATCTCTTAGCAAACATGTATAAAACAGATTTTAACAGTTTAGAGTCTTACTTCGGAATTCTCGACGTGTTCTGTTTAATTTTTATCTTGGTACTCAAAAAGTTGAAAGATATTTTTGGAAAAGAACGGAAATTTTAAACATTTTATTTATTTATTTATTCGACGAAATATACTGGAGTAAATTTTGGAAGAAAATGACCAGATTGTGTCAATTCTGTCTCCTGATACGTATCTGAAGTCGCCTTACACGTTCTCTTTAATGCATCATATCATTGATTATGCACTGATAAGGAGAGGAGCGTCACGAATCTCGTAATAAAGATTTCCCGGTTAGTGAAGAGAGGTTAAGGCCCCTACCCGAGATAAATATTGTTGACCACACGGAATTGTGGTAGGAGAACCACACATTCCCACGCTGTCAACAACACCTGTGATTTGTTATTGAAATTACAGCTGTAAGTTGCGTAATGCCCTTGATTGTGTCCGGTGATGATGTCATGTATTCAGCTGATCGGAAAAAGTCGTGGCATTCCAGGAACAATGGAAATGCTTGACTTTCCCTTATAGGGTAATTGATCCAACTACAGATGAACGAACTAATTGATTTCAATAATCATAATATGTGACTAGTGTATACACCATTTTACAGTCCGTATGACTATCTTGTTTGAAACAAATATTTTTTAATAAGTGGTAATAAAACACTACATCTTCCTCGATGAAAACCATAAAATTGAATTTACTATTACTGACAACTTAATGACTCTTATTCAGGCAGCGGTCAAAGTTAAGACCTTGGACTTTAACTGTCTATACCGTTTCTTTCCATAATTTGGGTTAATGGGCAAGTAAAACATGTAATAGTTATTTAAATTTGTATTCTAAATATTACAAACAGCATGCGGAAGACAACATCACGATTTTCTAGTTTAGTTTAGACGAAGATAATTCGCTTTAAATGAAATTGTCTCAATGAAATGATGACTACAGTACTTTTTCTATTAACAATAAATCTTACAATGAAGATAGTAATTTTTCGATCATTTATGTCTCGTCTGTCTCCCTCCTAAATGCCACTACTGCCATTGTAAAGGTTGTAACACGCTAAAATATGTTTCTTGTCGATCGTTTTCGACCGTAAAATGGGTACCTCATGGGTTATATCAGTTTACATTCCTGAATGCCACCCTGACATCCTAAGCTGGTAACACCCATTAAGGCGCGGAAATAATTTCGAGCACAAAAAACTAACTAAACGCCTTCCTTTTTACTTAAAAAAATCATTTAAAAAATAGATTAAAACCTGTTTTTTGCATTCTTACTTTTGTAATTTTAGTGATAATGCGTAGGTTGATCTTAAATTCTTTTATCACGCCGAAGAACATGATTTAAACTCTAAAGAATGTTAAGATACGTTCATTTAGGTTAGATAAGTCAGAAATGTCCATTTCGTGAAAAGAAAACTAAAATACTTGTTGTTTAGTGTAAAATCTAGATTTTTGTAAACCGGTAAAAGAGATTTAAGATGTTTTCTGTAAAAAAATACTCGGATTGTATTCTAAAAAGTCGTCTCGTTCCACCATTTGTAAAAAATAGTTTGTTCTTAACTAATTAGAATTTTAAGTAAGACATAATCATCTTATTTTCTTTGTTATTATTTTGGTGAACATGATTATATTCGCGATAAGCTATAATTAAAATTATATAAACAATCAGAAAATTTAATTCAGCTGATTAAAAAACAAAACGTTTATAACAAAAAGTGTTCAAAAGTTAAGCGCAGTTGGCTAACTTAATTAAAAGTCAACATAAAAAGACTACTATCAAGAATAATTTATTAGCTTACGTGGGCTTATTAGTTCTATAGCGCATATTTTTTGTATCACGTATCCATTAACAGCGTTTCTGATGTACAAGAGTAATTAATCTAAGAATGATACTCTCTTAGGGTCATTAGTAATTTTTTAGTGGAGTATTTCAATTAATAAACAAAACTTCTATTCGTATAGAAATACATTGTGTCTATCATTCACAATCCAGTTAGAGTTACTGACATTGCGTCGGCGATAAAAGAGTTCTGTGAGAGTGTCCTGTGCATACTTTTTATGTCAATGAAACAGGTTCGTTTTCTTTTTTTGATAGCGCCTACACAAACAGAAGTTACCAGAAGTGGGCGATGCTAAATGAATTTTCTTATTTGTGCATTTTCTACTATATGCTTCCGTAATACATAATATGTAGGTCTCTCTTTAATGATATCAATTTTCTTGATGCTCTTTTCTACTAGTATTTTTCGAGAAACGTCTGGTGTCAAGGTGTTCTGCCTCGATATCTTATTTCTTTCGTATGACTATAGGATATAAAAACGGTTTACAAACGGCCAAATTAATGGAATGAGTGTAAATCTTAGATTAACGTAACTTAATCCTGTAATTCGCGCTCGACGAACAGGAACTATATCGGATAAATCGAACAGATGGTTTCGTGACGTCACTTAAGCATCCGATTTTGGTCGCATTATGTCATTCACCACGCCCATGCTTCGGGCCTATACATGCTGCTTAGCATAATTTGCAGACGAACAGCTAAGATAATATTTCTTTCTTAATTTTAATAGCACAAACTTATGAATTCAATTGAAGCACAAAAGAATGTCACGAAAAATTCTTTGTTTTTTTTTTAATTTTATTTCGAAAAGTAAAAATTTTACAGCTACTCTCTATTTGAAACTTAATTTATGGAAATTAAAACTGCAACCGCTGATGTAACTAATGATTAATTCAAAGACTAAAATTTAACTTATCTTGCGAGGGCGATATCTTAAAAAGTCGAAACATCCATCAAAGTTCTACTTGATAATTTTGTACATCAACTCAAAGATTATAAAAAAATTCCTTAAAGGGCTACATGTTCGAGCGTGTATCTCCTGATACAAATTAAATAGGCCCGATATTTACTTAAAACGGAACTGGTTATATTGATTAGATCTTTTGTACTAATATTCTTGAGAGTATAGATCTGACAGCAAACGTTGATTAAAAATTGCTTCCATTACCAATGTCCCACACCATAGCTGTTGTAATTTGACAACTGTGTGAATTGAATGGCCTTGTGAGGCGTAGTTTTGTGGGGGCGGATGAGCCCTACTAACATACAGCTCTCCTTGTGTGAAGTTGGCCTCACAGTCTGATGGTTTGGTTTAACGACATTGGTTTATGGGTTTGGTACCAACCAACACCACAAGCGTTCCTTTGTAATTGAAATGATCCATCCTCCATTTCGCGTACCGAAGAATGCCGCCGGTTTTTTTTTTTTTCTTCTTTTTTTAAATTTCTTTAAAATCCTCCATTTTAGATTAAAGCTTCAATTATACTACAGACTTTACAAGTCTGAAAAATTTCACAAAATGTTTTAAAGGGTAGATAAGTTTTTAAAGAAGTTTATCCGAAATTCTTTCATCGTTAACAGCGAACGGTGGTGACTCGATAAAATAATGATATAGTCTAGAATTAAGTGTGATGTCCAAGGAGCAAGGATAAGGTGAAGATAAATAAACTTTAAACCCGTCGACGGAAATAGAAATCCTGGCAAATACTCAGATGTTCATTTGTTGACATTATTAGAATTATATTCCAAACTATCCCTTCCACGTTTTTAGAAAGTTATTTAAAATATTTGTCTAAATTTAAATATCGATCAAATTTTGTTAAAATAACAATTATAAAGTTATAAATAGAATTCTTTGCGTTTCTTGAAACAACTTTTATTTAATTATAGCTTCATCATTTAAATTTAATGTGAAAATTGCATGAAAGTACTGGAAAATATGCTGCCATCTTTTGTGAAAATTAGTCACTAATTACATTTTTTATTTTGATTTATGCCTCAAATATTGTATTTAAACGTTTTAATGTGTTAAATTGTAATTTCACTTTTAATAAAGATTTAGTTTTAATAATCTGACTGTAATTTTATTTATTAATGCTTTCGATATCCGTATTTAACAACTATTTCTCACTAAAAATGTTAAAGGGTAATTATCCCATTTATTAAAGGAACTTATCTATTACTATTACAAGTTATTGCGAAAGATGGTGTTATTCGCTAAATAAAATATAAGTTATGGCCCCTTATATGTCAAACTCAGCGAATTACATACTTTCATCTCCTTTGATTTATTTCACTTTATTTTATTTATTTTTTTTTTAAATTTTAATATCTAAACTTGAAACTAAGGCTATATCCATTACACATCGTAGCATCTACAGCTATTATAATTAGCGAATATCGTGACTTTAAAACACCATTATCCTTCGTATATATCCCAGGCTATCATTAATCTTTAATTTTACAAATTATTTCAAGACTTATTGAAGATAATGATAATTCGTTATATATAAATTATCTGTACAATTATCGCGTGAAGAAAGATATTTTTATATCTTAAATATCAATCTAATAATCATTAAGAGTTATGCAATTTTCATCATAAGTTAAAAACATTCTTTTGAAATTATGTTCGGAATATATATAAGTATTTATAAGATATAAATACTAAAACATATGCTGAATGCCTTTAGATTTTCTTAAACATCTGTTTTCATGTTGCTACTTCATCCTCTCTTCTTTCCTAGTAATGCTCTGTGTAAACATTGATGAGATCATCTCCCTCATATGAGGTCAGTTGGGTCAGGTGGATCATAGAAAAAATTTAAATCCTGTTGATGTAATTAGATTCTTTTGAACTCATGCCGACCTTTGACATAGTGCCGTTAAGAAATGCACGTGACGAAATTCTGTCTGAAAAGGTCTTTAGTGTTCTAAGGAAGAATATTTTCGATGCTTACATTTTAAATATTATTTTTGAAACTGATTGCGTATATCTTAACACTTTTTTCCTTACGTTTTATTGCCTTCTTATCTCAATAATAAATATGTTAAAAGAATATAAAGATGTCCACTCCTATTTCTTATCGGAAATGCTGAAAATCTCCTCGTATATAACTTCCCCCTCTCTACGGAGAGAATTTTTGTTAAGGTTTTGGTTATGAATAACAGCATATCTATGTATAATATATAATAAAGTATTATAAACAGTTCTTGATTTATTTCTTGTTAGAAAACCAAATTGATAATGTGTAAAAATGCATTTTGCTTCTTTGCTGTTCGGATGAACAGCAGGACATAGAATGACTAACAGCATCGACTTTTCTCCGCATCTGGTGTTTATCATTGTCATCAGAAATTTTCTTATCAGTTTCTGTACGAAACTCAGCGTGAAAAATTCCTTAAACAATGTTTATTCTAGTAATTGGTGCTAAAATTTTATATTTTTATTTAAAATCCAGACATACTTTAATATGCATGGAAGCACCTAAAATAATAATTGCCAGCTGAAAATATTCTACAATTACTTCAAAAATAAATAGTTTACTTTATATTTATTATATATAATGAACAGTTACTAATGAAAGCTATTTTTTCGTATTTAAAGTAAATTGAAATAGTGGACTATCGGGGAGATTGGAACATAAATAAAAATTATCTACCCTCACAATGTTTAGAAAATGATAGCATTGTTGAAGATTCCATTGCAGTAATATTACTAATATTTGATATATTGATATTAAATTTTGATACGAAATTCACTTCTTAGTAAGGTTTATCATCTTTGGAGGAAGAACATTAAAATATAGATTAATTATGAATGAAACTGTATGCAAAAAAATTTAAGTCGTATACGATTATATTTTCAATTAACACATATTTGTTTACTTCAGTTAAATTTAGAAATAAGTATTTTTAAAAATGTAATTAATTTGAATTATTATAAATAAATACAAAGTATATACGTATTTATTTGGATTCCATGTTCGTATTCTTTTAACGAACTACATAATGTTCAACTAATAAGAAAAACCATACAATAGAAGATTCTGATACACGAAAATTATTTTCGTTTCTTTTTTATATGTAGACACGATGTAAAACGTTTAGATAATACATTAAAAGCGTGTGTAGAAATG
Organism: Centruroides vittatus; assembly: GCF_030686945.1. Taxonomy (NCBI): domain Eukaryota; kingdom Metazoa; phylum Arthropoda; class Arachnida; order Scorpiones; family Buthidae; genus Centruroides; species Centruroides vittatus. The sequence continues at coordinate 401,381 of NW_027122708.1, read as the reverse complement.
CATTTCGGCCATCCTTGATTATAATTCCTTTTCAGTCCTGATTCAATTTATTAGTTTATTACTTCTAATGTACACAGATTAAAAGAATTCTCTCTCTTTTTCTTTTTTTAAATAAAATATTGCTTTTATACTAAATTCTCTCTTATTTCTTTCCATAACTCCTGATGATAATGAATTATCGCCATCCTCATTTCACCAGATCCGAGTAATGCGTATTTTACCTATCTCATACTTATAATTTTACCTCCTTTGTCCGTAAAAATAGTTTAATTTTAATTTTAAAAATATTGATAATCTTACTTTCGAAACGTTCTTAAATTTTTATAGGAGAACTGATTCAATATTTTCTTTAAAGTTCAGCATAAATTCTGTAGAATGCTTTCTTTCTAGTCGCTAACTTTTCTCAAAATCTTTACATATGTTTAGTCTATGTTTCCATATAATAATAATATAACACAAAATATGTAGTTTGAGAGACTGTGTACCGATTCGCTTATCAGATAACAGTTTTGTCAACAATATCTGATTATTCTTTAGTAATAAATCCTATTTTTGGTAAAATTGTATTAAAAATAACTTTTATTTTCTCGAATTTTACACGCAAGTATCATGTTACGGATAATATTTTAAAAGTCTCAAGATTCTAAGAGAATTTTTATTTAGCACTCATAGTTATATAATGCACTTAAATTCACAATAAATTATAGAAAATTAATAAAGTTTTGTAAACGTAAACAGTAGAACATATTCGAGGGATTGTAACAATGTAATTATTAAAGAAGTAATAAAATTTTTATTTCGCGTTGCCTCAGAAAATTTCGATTTTGAAAACCCAACTGTCAATAGAATGATGAATAATTGGAATGCTTGTACTAGGATCAGATTTCCTGCACCTTTAAAATTGGACTTTGCATCTACGAGGTTATGCAAACATTTAATATGTAAACCTGTCATGATTTTGTCATATGTTATTTTACTGTTGTACTTTTAAATAGTAAATGCGTCCTGCCTTATCCGCTTTTTTCCTCCAAAAATCGCCGAACTTTTAATAAATTTGATAAATAATAGTTAAATTTTGTTATAAGCTGATTTGTGATTTTCGAAGCTTCAGCGCAAAGCTTCAGTTTAATAATTAATTCAAAGTTAAGTCAAGTATAAAGATAAATAACGGTTGTTATAATTCATTTCTATTAAATTTTCGTGTATCACTTTTAAAAATAAAAATACCTTGCACTTTTATTTTATAACAAATTAAATCAGTTATTAGTTCCAAATAATTTATGGTAAGTTATCCATAACAAAACATTGTAACAATTAATTTGTTAAAATTATGCCAAAAAATAACACTTGTGGTATAAAGTCTCAATTTGAGAAATGACCTCCAAATAGTTTTTAAAATTGACTACTAATTTTTTGAAGACTTGCCTAATAATTTAGCCTTGAAAAAGTTATTAAGCTATACTTGATAAAATTTGTTAATACGTTAATAATAATAAACTAATCCACATTTTGTGATGACATGCCCACAGTCAGTTATAATTCACCATAATATTGAAAAACTTATTCAAATATTTGATTTATTTGCAATAATTTTAAAACGAAATTTATATAATAAAATGCATTAAAGAAATTTGTTAGAATGTTTTATGAAAATCATCTTTTAGTGTTCATTCAACAATTATATTATGTCTTTACTTTATTAGAAGAAAATTATTAAAAAGTAGGGTAATTAAGTAATATCCATGAAAACTAGAAGTGTATATAAACCGTATGCATGGTTTTTACAGTGTTTTTATGCTGTGTAATATTTAATAAATAAACTAAGCTTATAGCATATGCATGATTAAATAAAAATTAACTTGCAATTGAATAAATTGTTCACTTTTAAAGATATTTTAATTTTTCACAACATAAACACTATAAACACAATATTATTATTAAATAAATCATTACTCTGGAACCACAAAATGTTTCTTTAATTTACATATGTAACACTTTAATTTTAAAAATTCCTGTTCCTGTTATGATAATATATGATTAATATATATATAATAATTCTTAAATTTCATGCAATTTTGTGTTTTGGTGGCCAGTATATTTTCAGAAATATATCTTACAATCTTAAAGTAAGCAAATAAAAAACTCCTAAGAAATACAGATGCAGTTTAAATAGATAATTGTTTATCTGTTTAACTTAGAGATTTATTACTTGATAGCAACAGTATTGACCTTATTTCAGAAAATAACCTACAATAAAGATTTCATTATTGGAAATTTTAAGTTTTCAAAACGTCACCCTCATCTAAGAAGAGGAAAGGAAAAAAAGAGGAATGAATGGCTGTATTGATGTTGTAACTTCTGCATTACAAGAATTTTTTATTGGGATTTTAATTACAGGTTTCATTGGTTGCTACTGGACACATTAATTTTGTGCCAAAACCAGTTCAGTTGACTCTGCAGTTTTAGCAACTACAGATCTTGCAAATTTTATATTTACCAAACGAATATCTTGCATTAGTTCATAGTTATTGTATATAATAAACCTTGTATTAATTAAAAGATATTTAAATTTACAAGTTTTTAATACTATGTTTGGAAATTCTAAATTTAATTATACAGGGCTCTAGTGGTTTTTTTTAAATTGATTTTACTTCAAATTTGTTTTTATATGTGATGGTTTATGAAAAAACTGATTCATTAATTAATAGAGAATAACACATTAACAATATTTTTTTCAATTTCAAAAGCAAAAGAATCCAATTTATTTAAAATTTCAACTAAAATAATAATAATTATATGAAATATTTCCACTTGTGTAATACTTTTAGTGTTAAATACAGTAAATTTTAGTGGAAATGTTGATTATATAGAAATAAATATAAACATATCCTAATTTATATTAGTATCTTTAGAATAAAATGTACTAATATATCTGTGGAATATGTTGTATATATTCCTAAATAGAGAAAACATAAAAAGATCGTTTTGAGATATAATTGAAATGCTCTTCCATGTCGCCTTTGACCTCATAAACAGTTTGTGTACATTAACTGTACGATACAGAACTCATTAGGAGATTAAGAATAAGTGTAATGTTCTTTTTCATTGATGAATTATATTAAAAAGTCAATGCCCGACAATTTATAAATATAAATAGATTATTTTTAATTAATGTTTTTGACATAATACAGAGCAAAGAATCCAAAGAAAGAAAAAAAAAAAAATTAAAGACAATGAAATATAGCTCTATCGTAACTTTGATTCCTATTTAGGGCAAAAAATCTATAAAAGTATATAAAATGTCGCCGTTTGTCCGTCCTAGAAAAGTGAAATGTTGACTAATAAAAATAATTATAAAAAAAACTTTTATCGAGAACAAGTTATATATCAACCTCGGTGTTCTTTTGCTACCTTTGGAGATGAATTATAAAATCCGTAGGAATAAAATTTTAAATTTACATTTAACACATTTAAAAGTTGTTTTACCTGTTTTAGTGGATTTTAAACGGCTTTAAAAATAAGTTCCAAACAACTTATAACTTTAAGCCATATAAAGAGAGACCCGAGCAATTAGTTAAACTCGACATTCTTCTATTAAGCTAGCCTGTTTTGCTAACCCCGTTATATCAATTATTTAATTTACACATAATTCTTCCTTATATTTAAATAAATTACGCTATTCTCTTTTATTTGCAGTTCCTGTTTGCATATAATCAGTTTCTAATTAATCCTGTTTCCTCATTCCTCTTCAATTTTTTTTTCTTCTTTTTTTTAATTTGTCATTTACTGCTTGTTAAATGATATCAAATGTTCAAAAGACATAGGAGGTACCTCCTTACATGAACTAGTCTTAGGCTAACTGCTATTGACATTTAAGAATTATTAAACTGGTTTCAGCATATAATTTACAATCATTTTTCTTTGCTTATTAAAAAAGTGATGATAATTCCGGCATTTTAAAATAAGTTTCATTCAATCGTAAAAAGTTGATTTAGAAAAACGCGTGAATTTGAATAATTATTATAGATCATTTAATATTTATATTAATTTACTGACAGACCAGTCTATAGTTCAAAGTAGATAAGTTCATAATAATATGAAATATTTCTACTTATGCTATACTATTCCTTTTCAAATCAGGCAATTATATAAGCCCTATTAGTGGTCTATAAACAATACTTATGCTTACCACATAACGAGTTTTTTACTGTAATTAAATTTCGACGAGTAATTTGCATCTACAGTTTACATTATCAATTGGGAAAAAAACTGGTTATAGCTGATTAATTATCAATTTATTTTTTTATAATTTAAAATAAATGCTGATATTTAAAAAATTTGTAGGAAATAGATATTTTTACTAATGATGCAATATTTACATGATATAAATATTATTTAAAACGTTGTACATGTAACTGGAAGACAGCATATCTTGTCCATATTCTTTGGATATTTTTTGTTTATAAACAAATCTATCATTTTGACAGCTATCACATTTGTATTCGTAAAATATTTCATAGAGGTTTGTAATATTGACTCTATTTAACAGTGATGAATTACAAGTCTTGTTCTGTGTCATTTTCGCTTTTAATCAAATTAATATTCCTACGTAATTACTTATAATTTCAATTTGTAATAAAAACAATTTTACATGAAATTTTTGTTCTGGTAAATTATAAATTAAATAAAAATAATAGTTTTTCATTTTTAAAAGAAAACGATTAATTGATTAGTATTATTTTTCCTAAATTGCTCTTAGGTCATACACGTTTATACTGTATTTTTATTATGTATTGTGAATAAAGGTCTCAAATGTATAGTTTAATTAATCTTTTTTAGAAATACTGTTAAAGAACAAAATAAACGTAAGGAGTAAAACTCACGAATTAAAAAATACCATTTGTAATCTAATTTATATAAATTTATATTAGTTACTTTTTGACAATAAAAAACACTCTCGTGTTAAAATAGTGTAAAATAATTAATGTAACAAGAATATTTCCCCTGTAACAGGTATTTAACATTATTACAATAAACAGTTTGGTTGATCGATCGATCAATAAAATTGTTTATTAGTAATAAGGTTAGTAATGGAAATTGAGATGACAATTTATTTGCTGTTCAGTTTTTTATTCATAAATATGAAAAATACTTTCTGATAACTATTAATGTCAAAAATATCAACATTAACAAAATAATAAAGGATAAAATAAGTTATACAGTATAATTAAATATATATTTATACTCCTTTACGAAGAGTGCAAGTATGTTACTTAAAAACTCTCAACATTAACGGAATGATAATTTAACTTTTTACTTATTCTAATATATGTAGGATTATATTTGTTATTAGAAAAAGTATATTTAGTGATTATTGTTTTTTTCATTTCCGAATTCATAAACAGTTTCCTTAGTAAAATATTAAACATCTCAACAGATTTTTGCTGAATAATTTCCGAAGAAAAAGTTTAACTCTTACTGATACATGTAGAAATAATCGGGACATGCTGATTACTAACACGTTCTCAACTTACAATATTGTGCTGTGTTTGCAATTACTGTACTTGTATAGATTTATATTAAATTCTCTTCCTTTTAAACCTAACTAGCATCTTTGCTCTTACTTTTTTTTATTGAAATATATATATATATATTGTGAAAATTTACTTTTTATTTCTATGAAATAATAAAATATTTATGACATTCTTTCGAATACAAAAATATTAAAGAAATAATTACAATTTATTCATTAAAAAACTAGGTTTTTATTTAATGGTATCCTGATTTGATCTGTCAATAAGTAACTCCATCTATTTGAATTAACATTCATTGAATATTAAATCCTGTTTATGGCACAATGTAATTTGATAATATAATTAAAAATATTATGAATAAATATTGTGAAACCTATTGTTCAATTTTTATTTTTATTTTTTATGCGTGTAAATAAGTTTATATCGTAATAAAAAATTATCTCTCATCTGCTCTTAATTTGACCAATTTGCGGTCCTTTTGGTAAAATAAATGAGCTGATGCATGACATATTTTAAGAATTATTAAACAGGTCACATGAGGTTTTAATATGAAATTATATAACGAATACTCGCGCTAAGATAATGTGTTTAGAACGAATTATTTGTATAGTTGATCGCCATTCAATTTTACAAATAAGTATCAAGAAATTCAAGGATTCACTTTTCTAAATATAGTATGGTTGCACATAAACGATATGTACTTTATTGCTTATAAAAATCTAATAACTGTCTTGACAATAATCAAATCTTTTGTAAAAATGCTCTGATTATGATTTAATAATCAGGAAACAAGTTGAAATTTAATGCACATTAATCACATCTGGCATATGATAGTTGTTTGTGCAATGAACGAGTTTAGTTCACTTCCTGTTTAGTTTTTGCCAAAGTTTTACTTTCTGTTAGAACGAATATTTGCATATTAGTTTATGTTTATCTTCATCATATGATAACATTTTTTCTTTTCAAATGAATTTACACTCTCATATTTAATAAGTATTAATAATGGCTGTAACTATTACCATTTTATGTAATTAGTTACGGTATTTCGTTCTAAATAAAATAAAATATTTTGATTTTTTTGCTCTTTTCCGCTCTCTAATTTTAACTTTCTTTAAAAATACAAATTTTATCTTAATATATCTTTCATGATTCCGGTATAGATCCGTTATCATTATTAAAAGCCTTTATCTATTTCTCATATATGATTATATTTAAGTTTATAGTGAACGTTTATAAAACAGTATATTGATTATATAATCCAACTAAAGTTTATCTAGTCACCGAATGATAGACTGTATATCTTAATAGATATTTATCAATAATAAAATAAATTTTGCGTGGGTAGATGGAAACGCCTTAGCAACTGTAAGTACTTACAGAAAGGGCGCTCTAATTTAATATTTAAATTGAAATAAGGCTATTGAATGTGACTTTAAACTCGCCTAAATATATTTTAACGATAAATTAAATAAAGTACGTAAAATTCTGAAACTTAAATATAATTTTTTTTAAGAAAATGACAATTTTTGAAGTTGTAATCCGATATTTTAAAACTTTCTGCGTTGCAGCCACTGTGAAGATCTTTCTTCACACTCAGTATGAGGTTCTGTCATACTTGTAATGGGGCTTTATAGTAAAAAAATTGGGTAAAAAATAGTGTACTCAATCAACCCCATCCATAAAATTTCTATAAATTGACTCGAGCTCCGACTTGAATTTGAATACTGATCTATCAAAGCAGCAAGTTTATGCATTTCCATCTTGACATCGGCATAATTCACTACGATAATCATTTCTATTCATTTTACTGGCGTACTGAGATATGCGAAATTTATATGAAATAAAAACTATGAATGGTGTCAAAGTATATATAATTGAGAATATGAGGGAAAGATGATTATTAAAGTAAAAACCATTTTTATTTTTATTTTATTAGGTATTTTTGCCCATTTGCTTAGGTATTTATTAAATTTATAGCAGCTTCCACTCCAAGAAATATTCATAACAGAAAATGAATCATTAGTTAATCTGTGAATATTTTAATATTTAATTTATATTTATGTGCATATTGTGTGAGAGTATAGTTGAAAATTTATTTTTCACTTAACAAAATAGTTTCTATTTTCTAATTAATAAAAACTAAAGTGTTAACTGATTTTTTTATTATAGGTTAGATTTAAATTAATGTTATGTTTATGTCTTATCTAATTTTCAAATAATCTCGATATTCAATTATTTTACATATTCACTTCTGTTGGATTAAAAAAGAATCCTATCATTGAATGAGATTACAAATTTTTTGAGAAATGTCTAAAAAACTTTATATTGCATATAAAAGAGAAAGGTTAATGTTACCTTAGGTAGCAAGATGGCGGCTCGTCTCTAATTCCAGCAAGGAAACAGTGGGACGCACGTTCTAACCTAACCTAGCCTATTCTAATAATTTGGTTGCTAATAATTATGGTAATTTATTAGAATAGGTTAGGTTAGAACGTGCGTCCCACTGTTTCCTTGCTGGAATTAGAGACGAGCCGCCATCTTGGCTACCTAAGGTAACATTAACCAAGAGAAATTATCCAGAGTATATATATATATATATATATATATATATATATATATATACTGTAAACATATTTTGAAATGTGATGGTTTTTTAAATAAAAAGTTTTACATTATTTTATAATTTCATTGCCATTATCTTATTAAAAATGAAATTAATTTTAGAATAATTTGTTTTTGGAAAATGAAAAATTATGTGCATTACAAATTATGAAAATAACAACTAATATAAATTTTCTGTCGAATTAGACAGCTTTTTTCATCCTAATTCCTTCTGAAAGATTTTTTTAAAAATTAACATTTTTTTCAATTTAATGTAAAGGTACAGCAAAAGAAACAATTAGAATTTATGTCAAGACTTGTATCTTATTTAAACATTTCAATTTTTTAAACATAACTTTGATCATGTAATGACACTTGATAACTTTTTTGATTGAATTATCTCAGGTCAAAAAATTAGAAAAAAAAATTGCTTTTAAATACTATAATCTTTGGAATTACTAAATTTTAACAACAAAGATTTAATATTAAGTGAACGTAATTGTATTGTATGATGATGATATTAAATTTCTTCAAGTACACATCTTTGTTTTATTTCCCCAACTGTTATAACATAAAACGGGAAAGCATTGTAATCGAATCAAATTTTACCCTCTGGGTTTATTGCAAATCTCGACGTTTTGAGATCCCTGAACCTTCAAAACGGGGAAAAACTTACCGAGATGTGTTTGTGTTGGCATCTATTTTGTTTAATATCTGGGATAATAATGGGATAAAGATTAAAAAACGAAATTTTGCATGGTGACTTGTATAAAGGGTCATTGATTAATTTTGGAGTAAGGAACTCAAGAGGGTAAGGAGATGAAGGGGGTCATGTGTCATATTTCGAGTGGGGTCGAACTTAATAAAAAATTTTACTCGTTATTGACATTTACAATATTTTTAATAACTCGTTTCTACCCTCAAAATTGAGTTTTTTGCCTTTTTATAATATTAAAAAATAACTTTTATATTATTAATTAACATCTGGTAACAGATGGTACCACACACAAATTTAACTTTGAATTAATGCCATGGTGTTTTTAAAATTATATATAGGCCCAGGGCCGGATTTACATAAGGACATTTGGGGCCGGTGCCCAGGGCCCCCACAAAACTATGTTTAAACATAATTTTTTTTTTTTTTTTCTCTTACTGCGACAGCCTAGTGTGGCCTAATCATAAGGGCCACAGGCAAAGTAAACCAAACCCGGAAAAAAATCTATGAAACATCGGAAAATTTCGGGAAAAAATTTTACATAGGTATTTTTCAATTAAATTAAAATAATTAGTTTTACACAATAAAATATATGTATGTTTACAATAACCTTATTTTTAAATGAAATTTACAACTTCCTGGTTGAAATCTAGTTGAAGGTACAGTATTTTGTGTAAATTTTCTAAATCATGAAATTTGCCTACTCTTAAAGGGCCCCACCGAATTTGTGCTCAGGGCCCCTGGATTGGTAAATTCGGCTCTGTATAGGCCTACATTTTAATGGCGACGATTTTTATCAGAATTCTACAAAATTACTTCTTTTAAGCTTTTATTATTATTTAAATTTTATATTATAGTATAATTGAAAATTAATTGTACAGTGAAACCTCGGTATACGACCTTAATCCGTTCTTGATGTTTGGACTTACACCGAATAGGACGTATACCAAACCAACCTTTTCCATAAGAAGTAATGTAAAAATGATTAATCCGTTCTCAAGTAAAAAATCTCCTCTTGGTATGGTATATTAATGGGGTTGTAAAATAATTGAAACACTGTTTGAGCACATTAATAAAAGAATAAATTTTATTATAGATTTTTAAAGTTATTACAGTAATAATCGCAAATAATTGCTTCTGATACGCTGTCACCAGCACATTGTTTTTCAGTTATCGAAAGCAAAAGCAATTTCTCAACATGATCTAATATCTCCGATCTCTGTTTAGAAATTGATTAAACCCCTTTCGCCACGTTAGCAGATTTAATAATGTCTTTATTTTTCACGATTGTCGATATCGTCGTTCTCGGAATACGGTATGGAACAGCTAAATCTCGAACACGCATGCCACCTTCATATTTCTCAACAATCTTTTTTCAGTTCCATTGTGATTCTAGTCATTTTTTTAGTTTTCTGTTGCTTTTCATTTGCCTTTTTGCAATTCATGATTAATAAAGTTTTACTTACAAATTAAAATCAGAAGAAATTTAACAAAGTTATAGACCGTGGCACCGCGAACGTCTAGTCTGGTCTACTACACCGATAGTGCTACTTGTTCATAGACGGTGCGTATAATTGAATTAAGTCGTATACCGAGTAAAATTTGTTTTGTGCAAACAGGACGTATTCTAAAGCAGACATATACCGAGGTACCACTGTATTTCATAATGATCCACTTAACCTCCTGTTGGAGTGGAGGGAAAATCCAGCAAGATCTCTTGCCAGCTTCTTCAATGTACAAAAAGGATATTCTTAATTTTTAAAAATTAAATAGTGCAACTAGAAGCCATTTTCATATTGATAATAATATTTAATAAATCTGTATCTATATTCATAATAATGAATACAGTCTTAAAAAATATATATAGGATATATAAATCAAATCTCACAAAGGTCTATCTAATGGAAACACTATGGGATTGCTTATAACCTAAGTTTAATTTATAAAAACCAACATTTTCCAATTTCCTTAAACATGTACAGGTTTCTGCACTTTTTTTTCATTTTTAGAGATAAAAATGAACTATGTCTGCTTAAAACATAAGAAAAAGGCTCAAGCAATAAATTTAAATAGATAGGAATGAAATCTATTTCAATTAAAAATTAAAAATGAATATGCTTATTTTAAATAATTTTTATAACAACATGTTTATCAAAAATCAATTTAAAAGTTTATTTATGATCTATATTATAAGATGTAAAGAGATATCTAACTTACAGCATTCTAATCATCTTTGGGTTCTAAACTTTGTTGATAGTGAAGTAATTGTCTCATTTCATTTTATAACCATTTATTAACTTGGAACAATATTATAGAAACAACTGCATAATACCATTCTAAACTCTAGATTTTGAAATATTCTTGTGACAATAATTATTGTCTGATTTTTTAAATAGAAAATGCATAGTTTATATATTAGTTTTCAGTAACAATTAGTTTATTAGTAATACAAAATAATTAAAATCCCAAATATTTTTGAATTGAAAATTTATCTTCACAGACTTGAATTATAATGTTAAAATTTTAATTAGGAAATTTTTTGTTGTTTCTCAAAACAAACGAATTAATTATTTTTGCAATTTAAGTGAAATACAATACAATACAAACTACACAGAATAGACATAAGTCTGTCTTATTTAATGTTGAAACAATCTAATCTAAATCACAAAATTTAAAAATAATATGAAGGATAAAAGACTGAATTTTCTCTTTGAAATTTTCTGAATGTAAAATTTGAAGAGCAAGATTTACTGTTATAATGTCAAAATAAAAAAGTATTAAAGAAGTATTTTAATGAAAATATACTTTGCATTAAATTTTTCTATTAATCTACTGGACTGGACTTAATAACTAAAAAACTGATGTAAATCGAATAAATTTAAAAAGTTTAAATATTATTATTAGTAAATTAATAATAATTTATTAATATTTTTAGTTTGAATAAAAAGTGGTCAAATTTTTTTCACTTTGTTAAGGATTAGGAAAACTTTATAGTTAGGAATTCTAATTAAATTTTCATGATTTTAAATGAATGAATATGAAAGTTTAGACAATTTTATATCTAATTTTCTCCATTTCATGGAAAAATTGCATAACTATTTTTTACATTTTATATGAAATGTCTGAAAAATGTTGATTTGAAATCATTAATATTTTAAATCTCCACATTTCTATTAAAATAGATTTTATAGTTAAATTAAATTAAATGTGCTTAAAATAGTTTTATTTCTCTGTCTTACTCTTACTGTCATTTTAAAAGTATTGAAGTTTCTTGCATTTTTGAAGTTTATATTTAGTTTTGTTGTCAGAACTGAAATATTTTCTATCAATCATCTACAATATTTTAAAATATTTTTTAAAGTTTTATTGTTGAAATTTGCATATTATATTTATGCATCATATTTATATTGTTACTGATAATTTATTTTACATGGATCATTGAGAGGCATGACCTAGATTTTCCTGGGCATGGAGAAAACCGAAAGGCCCATAGTGATTCCTTTCTATGTAAAATTAATGTTATTTTTACTAAATGAAAATAAAATGTTTAAGAATGCTTTTTATTAATAAAGACCCATTCTATGTATTTCATTTGTTCAAAAGACTTAAGGGGCCTGCTCTCCCCCCACATGGCCCTGCTTACATATAAAAATAAATTTTCTTTAGTGTTAAAATTTTTTTAATATTAAAACTTTAATTATTTTAATTATTAATTTATATTGTTAATCATAATTTTATTTTTATATATAGAAATTATTATGATAAAATTTACTGTAAAATTTGGACTAAAAATTTTTATCATTTTTAGGCTTGTAAAGGTTGTGAAATTCAACATTGCATATGTCAAGGTGAAAAGGGATGGCCTGTAAGTTTTTGTCTCATTTCATATTATATTATACTCTACATTACAGAATTAAGCTTTTGTTTTTACATACAACAATTTTAATTATCATTTTACAGTAAAGAGCATTTCAAATATGATAAGGTAGAGTTAAAAATTAACCAAACTTTTAAAGTAAGCTCCTTCTATAACTACAGTATATAATTTCGCCAGCATTCACACTACTTCTCAAAGCTTCCTGAAAGCCAATTTTTGTGTGTTTTTTAAGAGATTTTTGTCATTGTGACTTCTACTTCTACTGCTGATTGAAACTTAAGCTAGCTAGGCCCGTTTTATCCAAAGAATTATTATTCCAAAGAATTCTTTCAATCCCAGCAACTTTAAACATGCAGCCTTTAGTTCTTGGATAAAACGGGCCTATACCCACTGTACAAGTATTTATGACACATATAGAGAGCTAAATTACATACGCACAATAGCTGTACAACAAGGATATCATTTACGGGAGATTAACGCTCTTATTGATAAATTTTGTAATCCAACAAATAAACATCCTACTACCACCAACCAAGACCAAAAGGTAGTTCTCAACTATATTCCTTTCCTACATTCTATCTTTAAGAAAATAGCTCGCAAGAACAATGTTAAAATGATCTATCAACGTAATCCTACGATTTACAGAATTCTACGGAACGATAAGTTGAAACTAAATCAAAACAACACATCAGGAGTATATTCAATCCCATTAACTGACTGCCGTTTTAATTCAGAGTTAGTTTATGTTGGTGCTACCATGAGGTCTTTAAAACAGAGGTTGCAGGAGCATAAATATTCAATTACTAAACACTTGGACAGTACTGTACTGGCAGCCTTTGCAAAAGAACAAGATATCAATATTTATTGGGATAAAGCTTCCATAATTAAGACTGCCACTAACAAACATTTTATTAAATACATTGAAAAACTTGAGATTTACAAGGCGCATAATACCAAAGGTTGCATCAACCATAGAGATGCTGATAGTCTTTCTAGTGCATGGAAATCTTTTTACTACAATTAATTATATTAATACTTTGTTTTATTTTACTGTTTAATTTGTACTATTTTTATGTTACTTTTATTTCATGTTGTTTTTATTTTATTTTTTAAATTTAAATGATGTTATTGCTGGCATTCTATTTTTTGTTCTAATTCTGTTTAAAGAAGCATTCTATTTTATGTTCTATTTTCAATTTAAAGAGTAACTGAAGAGGATTATTAAAAATAGTCGAAAACGTTTTTATTTTAATAAATTTTACTTGTTTGCTGGAAATACCAAGGTGTTTTGTTTTCATTCTGTTTATATTCCAGTAAGTGTTTTATTTTATTAATCTGATGATGATTGCTAAAAGTAATCAAAAATATTAGTTAGTTATTAAATGAACTTCTGGAAGGTTTGAATTTTTTTATTTTAGATTTAAGCATCCAGTTGTAATGTAGTAAAGAGTAAGGTGGTTGGAGATAGTGTTATACTTGGTACTCTTCTTGGTCAGATATTTATTGACTATGAACAACTAATGCACAGGAACATTATCATGCTGAAGGACTCAGTTTTATCTTTTTCTCAAATTGGGTCTCTTATCATATAGTTTCATGCATATGACTGACAATTGCAATATACTTTTACGTATTGGTAGTCTACATTAAATCACAGATATCAAAAAATCAAAAAACACCACTAATATTATCTTCTCTTTTGATTTATCAGCCCTAAACATTATCTATTGTGGTGAACTGAATGATTTCCATGTTGAGGATTGATATTTTATCTGAGGGTCATAGAGTAAACATCATATTTCATTGCCAATGATCACTACTCATTAAATGGGAATCCTGATCTATCAACACTCTACTCACTAAGACGTGAGCTTCATATTTTTTATCTGTTAAATCTGTTGGAACACAATGCTAGCATATATAAGGTATGTTTAAATTGTTGATGAGTACTGAGTACACAGATCAATAAGAAAATCCCAAATTGTTTGCTAGATCATTGATACCAAACATTTTGTTTAATCTCTTTCCTTACTCTTTTTATCATTCTTTACAATAGCAGGTCTCTCAGGATGAGGGTTATCTTCAATTAGTTTCTGAATTTTTAAACCACTTATTCTACTTTATAAACCTGTATTTGTATAAATTACAGTACTTGACAAAGAAATCATATGATTTCTATGCTGTTTATTTCATAGAGCATACTGAAAGTTTTTGTAAATGTTTTAAGTATGAAAATTTTAAGTATGTTATAAATGTTTTAAGTATAAAAATTTTGTATGAAACTTCATACAAAATTTGATGCTTATTTGCTACTCCAGATGCATCACTTCTTATCAAATAACTTTCTCTGATACTTCCTTATTTTCTATATAAATTCATATACCTGTAGTTTCCTGTATCAAATTCATTTTTGCTGTGCTGCTTTTAATGGAGATAGGGATATAAGTGATAGTTACACAATCTTGACTTACAAGAAACTGATACCATCTCTCAGTCTCATATAATGTAAAACATCCAAAAGTTTGGATTTTATTTTTGACTTTACCTCATATTAGAAATATCATTCACTCTATTTTAACATTCTGTTTAAATTATAAATAATGAATAACAAATTATCATAGGGAGTACCTGGATTACCAGGCTTCAAAGGCCATCCTGGACCACCTGGAGAAGCTGGTCTCATTGGACCTCCTGGAAGAATAGGATTAAAAGGATCTATTGGGGATTTTGGAGCACCTGGACCAAAAGGAATCAGAGTATGTTTTTGGTTTTTATAAATATAGATTTCACATATTTAATATAATGATAAATTAATATTTATTTTAAAATTTTAGGTTGAAGATACATTTAAAGATTTAGAAAATAAAATTTTAATTTTTAAATATTGTATTAAATTGAAAAAGAAAAAAACTTTTTTCTATGTATTTTATAATAATAAAATAATCTAAATCTTCAGGTCAGTCAAAATAACAGTAAATATCTGCTTTATTCATAATAACAATTATGATTTTGGAAACAGTTTTTAAAGTACATTTGAAAATTTATAAAACCAAACTATTAAAAACTCATAAAGTAGATAGAAAAATTACATTAATTATATAATTGTTGATTTTAATAATAATAGAATAGAAACTGCTAAATTATAGTTTGTGTCAATTGTGTCTATAACGCAATTTTTAATCAATAACTCAAAATTCATTAGACTTTTTATTTTATACTAATGCCACATAACATGTCTGCAAGCTAATTTATACCTGAATGATATAGCAGGTTAAGATATTAAGTTTTTACCTTATATATATATATAATGTGATACAATAAATATTGCTGAATATTTTTTTGAAAGTATTATTTGTTATTTTAAAGCTGTAGATTTAGAATATGATGACAAAAGTATGTCAAATTTACAATAACTGTGTATGCAGTTCAACAGTTTCACACTTTATAACTTTACTCCAGCACATTAATTTTTATTAATGCTAATGTTTTTAACCTTTTGAATGCATTTGATTTCACAAGTACTATATTTAATTTCATATTTTACAAAAATATATCTTTTTTAGGAAATAAAGGAAAAAATACTTTTTTCTTCTTTATCCAAATATATTAAAAAAAAAATAATAATAATAATAATAATAATAATGATGATTATGATGTTAAGATTTCTTATAAAACCAAAAAAACTGCTAAAATGAGGATATCATATGAAGTTTATTTTAAAAACCATTTTCAATCAAAGTTTGATCATCTTCAGTTCATCAATACAGTATTAGTGAAATCAAATGTTTACAATATTCTCAGAATGAATTTACATAGAGTTCAAGTTTTAAAAATACATACAATTTTGCAATTTAACAATGTCAAAAAATATAAAAATTTTAAATTATAAATTTTATAAAACTCTTTGGTAGAATAATGTACAAAAATTACAAAGTTATAAAACTATTTTTAAACTGTTTTAAATTAAACTAATTGTTACATAAATTTTACAAAGTTGCCAAATCGAAATCTTAAATAAGCTTGCAAGCTTTAAGATTTGTATAATAAAATTGTTAATGATAAAATTATTCTGTATTATCCATTTAGTTCAAAAATAATCAATTTTATTAAAAATAAAAAAAAAAATTATAATCAGTAAGAAAAGTTTGTTTCTGATTAAAAATATGTTCCTAGTGAGATTTTCTACAGAAATATTGCAATTGAAAGGAAATTGCTTTGATTTTCCATGACATTATTCTTTTACTAAAACAGAGAAATAACTTCACAACAAATGAGACTGGAAAGTAACAGTAATAAAAACCACATTCAACTAGTACATAAAGTACCTGAATACATAAAAACCTGGAGGCCATTTAAATTTTTAAATTTGAGAACAAGGGCCATTGTATCAACTTTAAAGAGGATCAATGCCTGTCATATGCTTGGAAAACACTATATGTACAGAACAGAACAATGACGACGCAAGCACATAATGTGATTGCATCATCCTGATAATATACTGGATACATCAGATTTTTAAATATTTTTTTAATGCTTATTTTTTGCTTTTTCTTGTTACATTGCTATTGTGCAATTTTTGTATCTAAGTATTCGAAAAGTTTCGGTTTTTCAAAATACATTAACATTCCAAAATGCTTTTTCCTTTACATAGACCTGAGGAAGATCTCAACTAGATCAAAAACATTTGTCTTTAAACATTTTATCATTATTAAACAGTACTGGAAAAAAAAACTCTAGGTGAATGTGACTTATTACTCTTACTAAAACTTGGTAAGCTACATAAGTCAAGTTAATAAAATAGTTTATAAACATCACACTTAATAGTAAAATTTACATTGCACCATATAAATATATTGATAATAATTGGACTAATTCAGACTATTGATGCAATGCACTTCACTTCCCATTTATGTTCTTAGAATTGTATTGTTGGATATAAAACAAAATTATTATTATTTTATCATATTAAAAGATTGGTTTAATTTTTGGAACCTATATTATATATATATAATTTATTATTTATTATTTTTCATAATTAGGGAGATATGGGAGAACTAGGATTTCCAGGAGCTCCTGGAGCTCATGTAAGTTATTTAACATATTTTAGGAAGTTTATATTAAATTGAAAAAATTGCTCTATCATTAATTATTAAAATTATTTTAAGTTTTAAATTTATTATTTTGTTAGAATATTGCTTTGACCAATTAAATTATTCCTTATATTTTAAGATTAAAAAATGTTATGATGGAATTGCTTTCCATAAAACCTGATAAATTTTCTTTGGTTTAAAGATTTCAAATAACAGTTATGAATTAAATATTTTATTAATTTATGATACAATTAAAATGGAAATTTCATTTATAATTATAAAATATCATATTATCAATATCTACATATTTTAAAATTATAAGAGATTGGGTTATGTGGTACAGGATTATTGTTTTAGATTTAGTGTTAAATATACTGTATATATAATGAATTTAAAAATAAATGGAAAGGATTTTAAAAAGCTCATGAATTTAACTCATGAATTTTGTGGGATTTACAATACTCTGTATAATTGTGAATGTGAAAGATTACCTTTAGATTAGTGAAGCCAACTTAACACTAAGTTTATGTACACATATAACGTTGATATATACAAAAATTTACACAGTTGTTCACAGGAAACATATACAGTCACTTATGAATTATACACGCTCATCCATACAATGAGTTTTATACAATATCTGTCCTTTCGGCCAACCATACACATGCGTCTCTCACAGAAACTAATTCTCGGTTAATGTTCCTTCCCAACAATTGATTGAGACCCAACAAATGTTCCAATCTGCTGGTTAAAATTCCCACCAATGCAAACCAATTACTTCGATACTAGTCAGGTCTTACCTGCCTGTCTAGATACCACTTCTGCTTCACAACACGGTTCATCCGAACATCTGGACACACACACACAGGAAAAAGCGAAAAGATCCATGCAGCAATCTGCAATCCCTTAAACACACTTTCCTTCCCTCTAAAGTGCTGCCAACCTTTATACAACACAAACAAAAAACAAATAAAAACATAGCCCAAAACCCAACTATTACCGCTGAAACGGCATAATTTAAAAAAAAAAAAAAAAAAAAAACATATTCTTTATTTATGAAGTTAACAAAGTTAAATTTAATTTACATATATTAATGCTTTCATACAAAATTAAAAACTGCTATGCTTTATAATAAGTCATACCTTCCACACTATTTCCTGAAGCAGGCCACATAATGTAGCCAAAAATGTTCATTTCATTAAATTTTATTAAACTGTTTTCCAAGAAACAGTGTGGAAGGTGTGACTTATTATTAGTAGGTTTCAGTTCACCGTGTAGAAAATTATAACAATTACAAATGTCAACAAATAGTATTTACTGTTTCTAGGATTTATATTTGATTTTGAACTCATTTTCAATGCATTTAAAATAGTAACAGCTAATGTTTATGAATATAATATTAACATTGGTAAACCTTTCCAGCATTAATATTCATAATCAATTGCACTTTGCCATATTCAGTTACAATTCAGTATAATAACTTATTTGTGTTGCAGCATATTTAATCATTTGTAATCAATTAAACTGTGAGCCTATAATTTTAAACAGTACATTTATTTTGTAAATATTTTAGTATCTTAAATTACAGTTACCAATTCAATATGAAATTTGTCTATCAACAAATACAGTGCAGTGAGTCATTTAAAATTTCAATGTTTTCTGCTATCTGTAAATTCACATAGAATTTAATTTTATTCAGAAATAATCCATTTTATTTTTGTGAAATGTTTTATACTCAATAAGTGAATGCAGTGATTATTACATCATTCATGATACATCTTATACATCAGATAAATCAAAAATGTTTAATTGTTAACTTGAATCATCTAATATAATGTATTTGTCATAAAAAGGTATCAGCAGACAGAAGAATTTTTAAAATATGCAATAAATTTAAATAAATTTAAATTTAAAAATGATACTTAAAATGTAATAATAAAAATTTGAAAGTTTGAATTGATTTGCTGATGATTTATTAATTATACTTTTATAACAGGGTGCTCCAGGAGAGTATGGTCCAGTTGGTGATCCAGGTGTAATTGGTTGCAATGGAACTGATGTGAGGATAAATAAATATATATGTTTTTAATTAGATTAATATGATAGTTTATATAATAAAATTACAAACAATAAATATAAAAAAATGAAGTAAATGATTTAAATTGTACAACTTAAATGTCTTTTCACTACTCATATTCTTATGTGTTCTAGTATAAACTACATTCAAGATTTTTAAATTTATCATAGATCTATAAAACATCATCTTTATAATAGACAGATAGTTTTATCTTCATTTTAATTATTATAGAAATTTTTAAGGTTCATAGATTATTGGAATTTTTTAATTACTGTATATGAAACAATTTAATTTATAGTTGTAACTATTCTATAAGTTTCACAAAATTTAATAAATCATATAGACATATATAAATACACTAAAAAAAAAGCTGTATGTTTAGAAAGAGACATCCATTGTAATGGAATTTTATATGTGTAAGAGTATGAGAGAAAGGACCAATAAAAAATACAAAGCAAAATGATTACAGAGGTCTTCAATATATATTATAGTTATGTTTTAAAAAAATATTATTTTGTAACAAAATGACATATATTGGACATCGATTCTCCATTGAACTCTAATGTGTTATGTGGGAGATATGTTCCAGACCAACATTAAAATTTATCAAACTTACAAGCCAAACATTAGAATTTATAAGTTCTAACAAAAGTTCTAAGAACAGAAGATCAATAAAAATTCCTATTGGTTTATCATTTTAATAGAAACTATTAATTATCTGTATATATACTTAAAATATTTCTTTCGTTAATTTTTAATTCTTTTAAAGTTATTAATTACACCAATTTGACAATTCAATGGTTTAAAACTTTTATCGAGAACAATTTTACCTTTAGAACAATTAAGATATCTTTAATCTAAAATGAAAATAGATTTAAATGGCATGATTTGACAAGAATCTTATTGATGCAGTTAATGTCTTTAAAAGAATTATCTATATCGATACTCTATCAGTTTCTATTAGAAAGACAAATCAATAGAAGTGAATAGAAATTTTTATATTTTCAGTACTAATAAAACAATTTAGTTTAAGAAAAGTTTAATTATATCAATATTATCAATTTGTAGAAATTCACACAAAGATAATTTTCATATTAATTATTGGGTTGTTCGGAAAGTAATTTTCGTTTTTTCCATAGAAAAATAAACGCAATATTCTTATAATAAATAAATATTTTATTGAATTATATATTGACCATTTTGGTGAAATACTTGTTGTCATTGTTTCTGGTAGTAGCATGATTTCACATTCACAAAAATTTTGATCGTTGTTTACAAAAAACTGATCCAAGTGATTTTTGACATTGTCATTTCAAGTAAATGTCTTACAGTTAAAAACAATTTGTATAGATTGGAACAAGTAATAATTGAGTGTGCCCGATCTGGCGAATATGGTTGGTGCGATAACACATCCCATCTAAGCTATAACAGTTTCTGACGAGTTACCAAACTTGTGTGAAATTTGGCATTATTATGGTAAAACACTACCCTTTTTTGTTGATCAATTCTGGCCTTTTCTGTTTGATGATATTACTCAATTTGTTTACTCGATGGCAGTACACTTTCGAATCAATTGTTAAATTGTCTGGTAAAAGCTCAAAAAAAAATTTCTTTAAAATCCAACCATAGAGAGCATCTCTCGTTAATAACATGTGGAACCCATATATCGAGCTTTGAAACGAAACCAATTCGTTTTAAGTAATAATAAACGGTTCAATTTAACAGATTTAATCTCTTAGTGATTTCACGTGTTGTTATATGGCAGGTTGCTTCAATCAGTACCTTTATTTTGTTTTCATTGGCTTCAAATGGCCATCCAGAATGTGGTGTATCTTTGATATTAAAATTGCCAGAACACAATTTTGTAAACCAGTTTTGGCACTGTCTTTCTCTCAACATCTTCTCCAAACATGTACCACAATTTTTTTTTGTTTTAATGGCATTTTGGTTTTTTAGTTATAAAAAAGCAAAATATGCCAAAAATGATGCTTTGGATTTTCCATATTTGATGGGTCACCGAAAAAAACAATTGTACAGAATTAGTGTTACTAACCGTCTGGTTTTCACCCGGACAGTCTGGGAATTGACTCACTGTCCGGGTGAACTATTAATTTTGTCTGGGAATTTCGTAGAAATCTTGTTGGCCTGTTTTTTTTTTTTTTTTTTGCTTCTTCTATGAAGCTAAATTAGCTGCTCTTTCTTTCTTAATTTAGGTTACACACGTTACTCCTACACAAGTCCCTAGTCCTTAACTTTAACTGATTTAGAACCGGCATGCACGTTATTCTTTGCATTGTAAAATGACATTGCACATGCGTCAGGAACTTCTGTTTGAACGAATCTGACCTGCCGTCCGGGTCAGTGATGTTGTAAAGGTGGCAACACTATACAGAATCAAACAAAATTTTTTACAAATAAGCCTTAAAATGTCAGCTGTTGAAGTATATAATGAAAATGTGGTTTAAAATAAAATTGGCTGGTAAAAATACATCTAATTCCTCTAGTAATAAAAAAACGAAATTACTTCCCGAACAACCCAATAATTAAAATTGAAGACAAGTTTGTCAAAACAGGAAATTTTAAATTTTGGTGACCAAGTAGCCTAAAAGAAATGTTCAAGTCATCATGAAATGTATTCCAGAACATGAAAATGAATAAAAAGATGTCTGTTTTGATGGACTTTGTCTTCAATTTTAATTAATTAATATGACAATATTATTTGAATTAAAGTTTTTTATTCATTTTATTGTTTTTATTTAAAATTTTTAATCAAAGAGAACTTTACTATTTCTCTATGAAAAGTTGTTGATGTTTAAATAAAATGATTTATTTAAAATATGTATAAATGGATATCATAATTTCCTGCTTATAATCTACAAATGCAATTTTTCTTGAACAAAAACGTTTATCATTATATTATCCACAGAAGTGTATATGATCAGTAAGATAAATTTTGTTATAAAAAAGTTTGTCATATGATTTGTGCAAGTTTTCATTGTCATTTATTTGCTTCCTTGCCATATTAGTAAAGAAATGATACGATTTGTAAAGACAGTTAATAATAAAAAAAAGTATTCTCAAATCTAGGAAAGAAACAATTCATGTTAAAGCAGTACAATAAAAGTTTAAAATACAATATTATAATATAGAGTCAGTCCCAATTTACAATCTTCATGTCCAAAACTGATATATTAAGAAAATTATTTTTATGTCTGAATAATTGATCACATTTGCTAATGGCATAGTATAACAATTAAATGTTAAATGCAATATTATAATCTGTAATAAATATGCAGACTATATATCAATAACATATAAGTTAATTTGTGTTTAATCATAACTTAGGTTTGCACCATTAACATTCAAAAATTGAAAATGAAACTAACTTTTCTGGAGAGCTGTTCTGTCCAAGATTATCATTTTAATTTCAGATTTACAATAATAAAGCTAAAGTGAGTTAATAATAAATTAAATGAATATAAATTAACAACAAAAATAAAATTCTTTATTCTTTAACTTTACAATATAATAATGCTCAGGAGAACAAGTAATTACCATTCCCACACAATATGCCTGATTAAAATAAATAATAAAACCAATAAATAACAATAGGTACAAAAGTAAAAATAAAATTGTAGACTAAAAAGCATAAAGATAAATAAAACTTTAAAAATGTATAATCGCTTTTTACAAAAGTTCTTAAAAGTTGTAATATCCAGGAGGAGAGCATCCTCTGGTTTATTCATCAAATAAGCAGCTAAATAAAATGAAAATTTTGTAATCTACGTATTTGAATGCATGTGTACAACATATTATAGATATTATGAGAAGAAATGCAAAGACCCACTCCATTTGGTGGTAAAATATTGTTAAAAAGTTATAAAAGTAAATACTATCAAAATATTTTATATGTTCAAAGAAATCAGGAAATTTTAATCTGATACAGGCGACCTCAGTAGAATATATATATAGCAAATTAGCCAGTTTATTAAATAGTAAATATACTTTGTGCAATTTAGTAATAGTAGTTTAACTGTGACGGAGTGACAGTTCACCAAACAGGTGAAATTGATTTCAGGTGAAGATTATAATACTCCCTTCTTATAATTTTTGATTTCTTTGAACTGGTTTTCTTCTTTTGTTTGTTAATCTTTGTATTAGTAAAATATCTTAATTGTATAAATCATAACCTTATTAGAGATTCTGGATTTGTTACCAGAACAAACTTCCTTCATATCAACAGTGAAGATGAGTCTTGCCATTCTTGATTGAAGTGTCAGGGTCAGATGCAATTAATCATTATTGATTTATCTAGTCTAAAATATGTAAAGCTAAACTTAAAATATATTTTGTGATAGTCACGCGAGTGTACAATAGTCCACGAGAGGCAGTACACAAAAAAATAACAACAATTATTTATTTTTTTCATGTGATTAGCAATATACAGGATTCTTTTGGATTCCAACTCTTTTTTCCTCTTTTAATGTTATACAATACCCCAAACTGGGGTGAGGAATCAAGCGAATACAGAACAAAAAAACATGCTCGTGACAAATAAGAAAAGACGGATTTGTAATCTTACGACTAACTTACACTAAATTATAAACTAAAAAGGAAAGGAAGAATAGCAAGAAGTTGTAGTATGATAGAGGAGGTTATAAGGAATACTCGGGTTTTCTGTTTGGTATTGATGCTCTTCTGGTGGGGAACCACTCTAAATCATTTCTTGCTGATCTTTTTCGGATCTCTTCAAAGATTCTCCTTATACAAGGGACGTTGTCTCTCTCTCTCTCTTTATGTTAGCGGGGTCCTTTCTCTTTCTGTAGGCCACTTTCATCTCTCTTTGTCCTTCTAGACGATGAGCAAGAATGTAACTTTCACACGTCTACCTTCACTGAGAGTCTGACCCAAGAATGAACCTTCTTATCATTCTAGTAGCCTCAGGGCCTTCACTTCCCATTGTTAACGTGGTTCGTGGAAAGGGTTACCTCACCCACAAGAAGGAATGTTAATAGAAAATTTGAGAAAACAAAAGGAAGAACAAAGAAGAAAGAATACTTAAAACTAAACTCATCTAATATATACATTAATATGGCATATTGCCACAATTTTAAACAAAGATCAGCTCAATCATATCAAGAAAACTTCTTAACATAACAGAAAGTAAAATGATTTTAAAGCATTTTTTGATGATATAAAAATATTATTGTAGATTATACAGTGGCCTATAATCTGCACCATCAAAGTTTGAAGATTTTTTAACACATTATGCACAGATTATAGGTGGTAAATTTTGATACATATAAAATATGTTATTATACTGTTATAAAATAACATATTTTATATAATTTTTAGTTTATTTAGTTTCAAAATAAATATATTAAAGTTTTATATATATATATATTTATTTATTTATTATATTTTCTCCATATGTTTAATATCAATTTTATTTGTTCAGAAGAATAAATTAGAATTTTTTTCAATTTTATAATGAAATGCCAAAAAAAGTTAGTTAAAACAGTCAAAAACATTTGTTCTTGAAATATTGTATTATATATTAAAAAAAAGGATTAAAGGATAATTGATATATTATATATGCTATTCTAAAAATAAATCAAATATTTTTTAAAATATCTTTTATATTAGTGAATGAAATTTAGAAAATATGCTATTTGCATATTTTAAAATAGTAACTTTTTAGAAAATTAAAAAGTACGGTTAATATATCAGTAGTATACATTTTTTAAATTTATATTTATATTATAAGATATATTACCAATATTACTAAATTAGTGTTTTTACAATGTAATATGTATATATAATAGGGAAGACCAGGATTACCTGGTGTACCTGGCCCTCCTGGACCAAGAGGATTACCTGGAGAACATGGAAATCAAGGTTTTAGGGTATGTGTCAATAAATATTTATTTTACAAATTAATTTATTCTTTCTTTGCTGCCATTATTTTCATTTGGATAGCCCCAGCATAAAGTTTCGGTTGTGTATTAATTCTTTGATTGCATTACAAAGAGACAACCCTTGAGCAGTTAAAACTTTATACTTTAATGAACATTTTTGGCCATGTAAATGGCAATCTTAAGGTTACAAAGGCTGAACTAATATGAAACTCAAATTGTAGAGTACATAAAGAATGGCACTTGCACACAGTTTTCAGAAGAATACAGTTGAATAATGGATCACAGTGTATCAACAGGCTAATTATAACACTTCAGCTTCAACCAAGAGTGAAAATAAATTCCTTTTGGTGGCATACAATGATGACCTGTACTCTCCTATGTGGTTTCAAGCTAGTCAAGGATTCAACCATAGCATAATGTAGGAAACCAATGGTTTATTGTCTGCTTCACAATGAGAAAGGCCAAATCCTTGAGGTCCAAAAATCAGTTGTTTACAAAATACCTATGTTTCATCTTAATTTTAGAGTTGCATTGTCATATGTCAGATATACCTCAAGATTTGGTTATGAGTTTAATGGAGCAGAGAAGGAATGTCAACACTAATAAATATAATATAAGTGGCTATCAACAAATATAAGATGGGATGAGGTCAAGATTCTTAAGAAGGTTCCTAATATATCCAGGAATAGATTTCTGAAGTTCTGCAAATTTATATATAAGCCATTACTGTTGGATTATTAATAAGAAAGATGCCGATACATTTCATCCATTCTGAAAGTTCCTCCTTAAGGAACACATCAATTTGACTTCTTTACTGTTTATTATATACTTTTATTTTCTTATTATTAGTTGTAATTTTTAAAATTAATTTCATTTATCATAATTTTTAATTTTTTTATGTTATTTAATTATATATATAATGTTATGTATTCTAGAATTTGAATTTCATATTAATTCAATTTTTGGAACCTGAGATTGCCATTTACAAAACTGAAAATGTTCATTTAAATATAAAGTTTTAACTGCTCAAAGGTTACTTCTTTGTAATTTATTTAGTGAAGCAGTTGTTTGTTACTTGAAGCTTATTGTAATTGCATATGAATATGAAACTGAATACCTATTTTTTTATTAAAACCTCATTAATTTTTATAATAAGAATGAAACAAGTCTTACTTTCTCATGAGGAAATTCTATTTAATCTTTAATTTACTCTAAATTTAAACACTTACCTAACTAAACACCTACATTAGTGCTTATTATAAAAATTGATATAATTATTTTTAGCTTATGAATAACTTGCTAAATGATCAAAACATGACTAAATTTTTGAAATTGTAAATTATTAAAATAATTAACCAATGATTTTTGCCTAATGTACTGTAAATTTCAGCATATTAGTATAAAGCCATATCAAAATTCTGGTTTAGTCTTATAATTACTATTTTAAAAGTGATTAAAGCCTTCAGACATGAAGCAGACTGGAATTGAAATGTGAATAAGATATATGGTATTTATATTAGACATTTGTTGGAGATCTTTCAGACTTTAAAAGTTGACTTAAATGTTGCAATTTATGTTAGTCAAATGTATTAGTCATTTACTATTATTAAATGACTAATACATTATACATTAAATTATTAAAACTTTAAAAAATTGACATAATTTATAATATAACACAACATATTTAAATAGATAAAAGCAACCAATAATTAAAATATTTAATATTAATAATTAAAAAATTATTAATATTAAAAATTTAGAAATTAAAATCTTTAAATTTTTAATAGCAACTAATTTATTTTTTGATTTTAAAATGATAATTGATTAGTAATTCTATTCAAGGATTAAACATTTATTTGTTGAATAATATATTGTAAATAAAATATTTTTATTTTAGGGAGATCCTGGAGAAGGTGGAATTAACTCAATTGGTGTTAGAGGAGATCGAGGAGAAGATGGTTATCCTGGAGAACGTGTACATTAATTTTTTAAATTTTAAATTTTTTTGAATACCAATAATTGTTTTGATAATAATAATAATAACAACAACAACAACTCTCCCATGGTCACCACCTGGTCATGGTGGGAGAGACCAGTAATTTTACTGATCCATAGGGCAATGCAGGCTGGAACACAAGCTCCTGGTAGAGACACCCATGCCAGCAGTAATGTCTATGGGGAGAAATGAAGCTAAGAGTGACTACACCCACATTCTGTGGAGATATTTATCATGGTAGTAACCAGATCTAAGTTTGATAACGGCTCAGACGTCTCCTGGGTTAACAAGGTCCACATGCGTGGGTTAGGCAGAGGCTCACGTTTGAAAAATATGCCACAGTCTCCTTTGGTTACCAGTGGAGAAAGCAGCGCTGGCCCAAGCATGGCTACTTCAATGCCCTCAACAGATGTGAGGAACCAATCTAGCCTTGGTGTTTCTGTGGCAATGCATCCACAGACCATAAACGCTGGAAAACCATGCCAGTGGGTGAAACGGACAATGGAAATGAACAAGTTTATCATCCATACTTACTACACCATCACAAAACTTGAAACAAACATGACAGCATACAGACAACAACTACACCATAAATTCACAGAACAGTATTTTCATCTCACTGTCACCGAACAATGAGTTGTTGATCAAAAAAGAACAATTATACACAACAACCTTATCTCACAAACAACACTTGAACTCATCAAACAACAGGTTGCTGATCAAATACATCAACAGACAGAAACATCTAACATTAATGAAAATCACATAACCTGTCAGGATAATGTAGCAACAAGCACTGATTACAGCACACACACAACAACTACCACTATTGATACTACAGACACTTCTTCATCCATCACTGATAACATAGACATGGATTTAGTTAATACGCTCTCACTTATATTTCAGGAAACACTCACTAAATATACAGGTACAGATCCCACACAAAGACCACGAATACCAAAAATCAACACGTCAAAGGAAGTAGGAAAAACACTAAATTATGTAAACACTCACTTACTACCACACTACATTCATTCAGTTTCTACACTCTCAGACATTCATATGTTAGTTTATGCTGGGGCAGTCACAGTAGTGACACACCATGGACTGAAAGTACAATCACAGACAGATACACAGAAAACACAATTTATCACAAGCCTGCCTGGCAGAGAAGAATAGAAATACAAATAAATGACATTAGACAGCAATTAGGCAGGCTGACATAATACACTAAAAACAACATAACACCCAAATTAAAGAAACAGCTCAAAAACACTTTCAAGAAAATAAAAACACACACAAAACATGAACATCACAACACACATTACAGAATACATTGATACACTAAAACAAAAACTTGCAGCCAAAGCATGTAGACTCAAACGATACAAAACATGTACACTACGAAAACAACAAAATAAATTATTTACAAACAATGAAAAACTCTTTTACAGACAAATTAGTAACAAAACAAACACTGATACACAGCACAGTGGCACACCAACAGAAGAAGAACTCACAACATATTGGTCTTCTCTTTGGTCCAGTACTGTCACACACAATGCTGATGCAGGCTGGATCAAGGAGGTGAACAAAAACTTGCATAATATACCAACTATGCCCTGTGCTGAAATAAACATACATGACATCCGCTACTCTGTTAACAGAACACACAACTGGAAGACACCTGGTGTAGACAACATTCACAATTTCTGGTATAAAAAGTTTACGTCATTGCACCAGGAACTAGCTAAACATCTAACACACATCATCATCAATCCACAAGACATGCCAAATTTTCTTACTCAGGCATCACCTACATGAAACCTAAAAACAACAATACCACAGACCCCACACAATACAGACCAATTACATGTCTTCCAACACTCTGCAAATTATTGACATCCTGTATCGCAAACAAAATATACAAACATGTTGAAGAACACGACATTCTTACGGAACAACAAAAAGGTTGCTGTAGAAATCACAAGGGATGCAAAGAACAGTTACTCATAGATTCAGTCATTCTACAGCAAGCACACAAACAACACAGAAACATACACATGGCATATATAGACTACAGAAGAGCATTCAACAGTGTTCCACACAGTTGGCTGTAGAATATGTATTCTACACATGTACAAAATACATCCATCACTCATTGCATTCTTCCAAAACACTATGCAACACTGGAGAACAACACTACATCTCAGGGTTCATAACACTTCCATACAAACAAACCAAATTTTTATTAGGTGAGGAATTTTTTAAGGAGATTCCTTGAGTCTTCTCTGGTTCTGCCTAGCCTTGAACCCATTATCCAACATGTTAAACAACACGCAATATGGTTACAATATCAGACATGAAAAAACAACATGTCGTCCATGTACATGAGAGTGACAGTTTATACTGTCACATCTCATGTACATGGACGACATAAAACTTTATGCATCCACACAAAAACAACTTCATCAACTCCTACAAATCACACATTCATACACCAAGGACATATAAATGGAATTTGGCCCAGATAAATGCAAAACACTTCACGTAGAAAAAAGAATCCTGAAGAAAGAAGATTTTGCACTTGGAAATGGAGATGTTATTGAATCTATGGAAGAGGGTGAGTTCTACAAGTATTTAGGATTCCAACAGGCCAAACTAACAGAACATGCACAAGTAAAGCAAAGATTAATTAAAGAATACCAAAGTAGGTTAAATGCTATTCCCAGAACAGAGTTAAATGCAAAAAACACAGTTAAAGCAATAAACATGTATGTCATCCCAGTACTTACATGTTCTTTCGGAGTTATACATTGGACTCACACAGATCTTGAGCAACTCCAAACAAAAACAAGAACAATGCAGCATAAACAACATCATCTTAAATCTGCCATAGAAAGACTAACCCTTCCATGTAAAGATGGTGGATGTGGCCTGATTGATATAGTTAACCCTCACTACAAACAAAAATACAGTCACTGCAAGAGTTTTTCTACAAAAAGCAAGAAACATCACAGTTAAGTAAAGCAGTAACTCTAGCAGACTCGAATAACACACCATTAAATTTACACTCACAGCATATGGATACGACACAACATATAAAAAACATAGACACCGTTAAGCAAATGTGGGCTCAAAAGGCACTCCATGGCAGGCATCCTTATGACCTGGTCCAGAATTTTGTTTACAAAACTGCATCAAACAGCTGGTTAGCTTGGGGATGCCTCTTTGGGGGAGACAGAAGGATTCATGATTGCCATACAGGATCAGGTCATAAATACTAAAAACTACAGAAAACACATACTCAAAGATGCAACACTCACAAATGACACATGCAGAAAATGTCACATCCTGCCAGAAACTATATAAAACATCACTCCTAGTTACAAGCTCTTGGCACAGATAGATTATTTACATAGACATAATCAAGTAGCAAATATAATACATCAAGAGCTTGCAAACAAATACAAATTATTAGACATCCACGAACCATACTACAAATACATTCCACATACAGTATTGGAAAACAACACACACAAAATGTACTATGACAGAGCCATAATCACAGATAAAACAATTTGCCACAACAGACCAGACATCACACTCATTGACAAACACAATAAAATCACATACATTATAGACATATTCATTCCAAACACTCACAATGTACAAAACGCATGCACTGAAAAAGTCAGCAAGTACACAGAACTTGTCCAGGAAATAAGGCATCTGTGGAGGATGGATAGGGTGCTTATTGTACCTGTCGTTCTCTCCTCTACAGGTGTCATACCACACACACTACACAAAAGCCTGGGAACATTACAATTCAATAGAAACACATACATCACATTACAGAAGGCCACTATATTGAATACATGTCATATTGTGAGGAAATTCCTGAATACAGACAAACACACTGATACACTTCTTTAATTTTTGTTTTGGTTACTATGCCTTGACTTTGGTCCGGCATAGTACACAGCCACTGGTGTTAACCAAGTATATCTCACATAATCCAACACAATAATAATAATAATAAATTTGAATTTAATTTTACATAAAATTTAAATTAAATATAAAAATTTAGAAATTTATTAATTATTCTATATAGTACATGTAAGTACAACATAGTGTCAAGTGTTATGTCATATCACTTCCTGACAACTGATATCATGTCATATCATCTGAAATCCCACACCACTAACGTGATTTGAAATGATATTTTTACTAGAAAATACTTTACACAAAGTTTGATGTAGCAATCTAAAATATGATGCAATAAACAAGATAAATGTAGTTGCATTTTAAATGAAACATTTGCTTATAAATTTCATGAGTCCAAATGATTATATATATATAAAAAAACTTTAAAATGGAACTGTTTTCCTGTAGGCCTTGACTGGTGTAGTCATAAAACTAAAGTCAGTTGCTGAGAACTGGTTTAATACTCACATAAAATAATAATACCAATACAATATCCAGCAAAAGGAAGAACTTTACTGCAAACAAATGCTTTTATCCATCTAAAATGGATATCTTCAGGTTTAAGTGGTAGAACTCAAAGTATGCTTAAACCTGAAGATTGTTTTAGATGGATGAAAGCATTTGTTTGCAGTAAATTTCTTTTTCTTTTGTTTGTGTCATTATTTTACTTGAGTATTAACCTAGTTCTCATCAATTGACTTCAGTCTTAATGGCTATGCCAACCAAGGTCTACAGGAGACCAGTTGTGAAACTATGTAGAACATTGAAGAAGTTGAATTAAAATGGACCAATATTTTTTAACATTGTCAAATCAGTATTTTAAAAGATTAGTTTCTAAGTACGATGCCTCCATACAAACAAGTAAAAATATACAAACATTAAACTGATTAAACTGATTAAAGGAGCCAAAATTTTATTAGATTAAATGATTTTTGGGAGACCTCTGTCTCATTGTCATATTCCTAGAACATTTGAATCAGAAATCTGAAAAACAACTTTAACATTCAATGGAACTTCATAGATGTTCTTGTGCAAATTTTCTGATTTGAATGTTCTAGGGATCTGATGATGGGCTAGAGGTAGCCAACTCAGTGGGTCAGAAATCCAGGAGTACTCTCCAATGCAGCACCCTACCTGGCGGGAAATTCAAAAGTATGACAACCATGTATATCAAACCCAAGCTATTTAAACCCCATAACTGATAATCTAAGCTTTTAAACCCATAACCCGGGGGACAGTTAATAATGTAATTAATTAATTTATTGTTTATGTAAAATAAATTGCAAAATATCTTTTCTGAATCCATAAAACCGTTTTTTACATAAACAACAAATAAACTAACTGTGGGGTTTAAAACACTTAGGTTATGGAGTCATGGGGTTTAAAATAACTTGGATTTAATATATATGGCTTTCGTACTTTTGAATTTTTCGCCAGGTAGGGTGCTGCCTTCGAGAGCACTGTTCCAGGAGGTAAAATAAAAAAAACAATGAAAATCTAATATTTTTTACACTGCAAACAGCTTGCAATGCCTTTTGATTGGAGACGATAAAATCATAAAATTCTTTACAGGTGTATTTGAAATTTGTGCACACTTGTATTTCAGATTTTACATATGTTTCATTCAGTCGATTACAACTTTTTGACCAAAGTTCGTTTACTACGCTGAAAAAACGTTCAGCAGTGGCATTTGTGATAGGGATCAATAGAGTGAATGCAACAAGTTTTTTTATTTTTTTGCCAGATTCACCCACACATTTTTCAAAAAAATTGACCCAACACAAGTCTATCTCTTTGGTTTGCTTGCCACAACTTTACAAATTTCTCTTAGTAAACAGTAATCATCATATAATTTATCCTCATTTATAGGCACATTCAGAAAAGAACTCAGATCTTTTAGTTCATTCCAGTCAATTTCTTCGTCCATTGTCAAAATGATCACTTTCTTGTAAATACTCGAGTTATCAAATTCTAGCTGCTATGCCATTCTGTATGTTTTGAGGGTTGAGGGGCAGTAGCAGCTCCAAATTTTTTTTCAATGTGGGTGACGCAAAAAAATTTGGGAGATTTTAACAGCATTCTGGAGTCAGGGATTTTAAAAACTGAGGGTCTTTTTCCGGGAGAGTTGGCAACCATAGCTAGAGGTATCCTGTAAAACATTTAATCTAATAAAATTCTTTATCCTTTAGCTCATTTAATCAATCAGTTTATCATTTGTACATTTTTACTTACTCAATGTTTTAAGTTAACTGTCTTAAAGTTATTAAATTACACCAAAATCATTTATTTTTATTTTAGGGTCCTGTAGGATTAACAGGTTTTACTGGAGAGAAAGGACCAAGAGGCAGTCCTGGATTACAAGTAATTTATTTTTACATTAAATTATGTTATATTTGAAGTAATCGTGACTGCTGTGTTTAATTTTAATTATATAAATATTAAATTGTAACATAAATAATAATATGAAAGATTTTGCAATAATCCTTTTAATATATTTAGAGTTGTCTGTGAATATAAAAGGTTTTAATAAATAAATGAACTTTTATTGAATATTTATGCTCTGAGAACGTAACATTAATCTAACATTTCATAAAGAAAATATTTTTAGAGCTTAAAATACATATAAAACAGTAGAAAAAAAGAGATTAATTTTAAAATTATTTTGTAAATTATAAATATTCATATACATAATTAATAAGATTAAACTGTTTTTACGTATTAGTGGACAGGCATTATTTAGATATTAAACATAGTTTATGTAAATTATGTCAAGAACAACTTTCAGTTTATTGTGTAATTTGTTCATGTCCAGACAGTTAAAAGCTTAGAATACAATTTGGAATTTCTATATTGTCTTACTGTAAATTGAAGGAGGAATTTTACAGGGATCTATTTCAAATGGATCCTATTATGATAGTAAGACTACATAATTTCCTCACCAAATATACTACCCTGCAAGAAGATTAGTGAAGAAACCAATGATATGGTCTGTTTGACAGTTGATAGCTACACCTTATATAATATGGAAAGTTTCTAATTATATTCACAGAGTCAAATTCTAATTTATAGATTTCTTTGTTTGTTGTGACTCTATTAAGAGTTTTTGTAACAGGATTAATTCCTAAATATACTAATAAATGATTTGATATGAATATTACATAATATAACATATAAATAATATTACATATACGTAATTAAATATAAATTCATTTTCATATAGCTTTGGAAAGATAATTTTTGAACTGGTACTAAATTTGCAAGAGTATTTTATTTAGTCAATATTTAAAATTTGTTTTGATGCATATATTTTTAAATATAAGAAATTAGAATTTTACTTGTTAACTAAATAAATGATCATCAAAATTATCTATTCTTTCTTACTAACATTGAAAAATGTAAAAATATTTTTATAATTCAGTTTTATTATAGCAATTTGATTATTTTGATTTATGAAATGAATTTATTAAAATTATATTATGTATAATATTAACAGAATGAAAAAATAAGTACAGATACTTCTAATTTACATAAGCATTCCTTTCCACAAATTTGTATGTAAAGTCAAGTTTTATATAATTCAGAATTTGTTTCTTCATGATAAAATGATTATTATAATAAATTTTCTGATGTGTAAAGCACAATTATACACAACATTATATTATATTTACAGTGGTGACCAAAAAATGTAGCATGGTCCTAGTGCTGATGTTTTCCAATTCAGAGTTTTCAATTTCTTGTTTGATGTCTCCAGAAGTAAAAATATTTGTCCTTTTCTTTTGAAGTTTGCTATCCATTTGCTTAGTGGTAATTCATGGTCATCCAGATCTTTTATCAGTCAATACAAGTCTCAGTTTTTCTAAACATGTAAGGAATTGACTGTAGGCATTTTAACTGGTCTATCCTTTCTGCAATTACACAGAGATTTAAACTTTCATCTCTTAATACTTTAATAACTGATTTTGATTAAAATATTTATTATTTTATTCAAAATAAACTAAATATGTTTATTTAACTTGAATTTGAAGTGAAATTTCAAAATTTATCAGCATTGCTAAATTTTTGTCCAAGCACTATCACACAAACTTCATTACAGAAACATCGTTAAATACAAAATATTTCTTTTCTACTTTGCATTTCAGGACAGAAGAATTATTTCATATGCTATTAATTTGCACTAAATAATGAACACCAATTAATTTTATTTTTAATTTTACATTTTAAATTTTTTATATAAAGTAATAAGGTGTTACTAAACTTTTGATCACAACTATATATAGTATATCATCATCAAAGTTGATATTACTAAATTTATCAAATGAATTAATTATTATTATAATTATAATTATTTTTATAGTAATTTTATTAATATATTTTTATTTACACAAGTTTAAGAACTCCTATGTAAAAATTTTTGTTTTAAATATTAGTCATTACTTAATTTAAGGGTCCAAAAGGATGGATTGGAGAACAAGGACCTCAGGGAGTTGTAGGAGAGAGTATAAAAGGACAAAAAGGTCAAAAAGGTGAACCAGGTCCTATAGGTGATCAGGGTTTGCCTGGAAAATCAGTAGAAGCTGCTGAAGGACAAAAAGAAAGTGTTTTTCCTGAACCAGGACCACCAGGGCCACCAGGACAAACTGTAAATTAATTTCTTATTTAATTCTATCCTCCAAAAATAAATTATTTTGTAAGAACATTTAAAATTTACATTATTAATATTTTCAGGGAAGTACTGGTGAAAAGGGACCAACTGGATTTAGCGGAAAACCAGGTGAACATGTAAGATATATTAAATGGATTTATAAATTGTAAAAATGTTTATTTATAATAGTTTAATAACAACAATTTATACAATTCTTTTTATCTTCATACAATCTAGGGTGCTCCTGGTGCCTCTGGACCGAAAGGAGAAAAAGGAGATCGTGGAGATGCAGGTGCTAGAGTAAGCTCAAATTTCCTAAATTTTACTAATAAATATCATAAACTTTAATTTCTGATAAATTAAATTAAAGGAAGAAAAACTACTGTAAGAGATAAAAAATATAAAAAGTGATTGTTTTACTAATATTTTCTAAGTAATGAAAGTTGTTTTTTACAATCTCCACAAAACTACCTGTATAAAGCAATAAAAATATGTAACACTTACAAATCAGCATGAAGTAGATTTAATTAAATGATAAACAATATTTCCCTCTGTTTTTAATGGTCATCATCAGGTTTACTCTATGTAGAACTAATAGAATGCATGTTTTTTTTAAAAAGAACAAAACTTTAAAAGTTTTGAATGTCATGAAATATGTGCATGCCCAATGACGTGTTTTAAAATGGAAGAAAACGTTTGTTTTTTATTTAATTAAATCTACATGTAGTGACTCCCGTAGAGTGAGATCCATGGGGCACATGAAGAAATTAATGTGAAAGGACCTAAGTATTGACAAATAATGTTTACACTTAACCAAGAGAGCAAAAATTGTTTTTTACATGATATGATGTACAGTCATGAGACTATATGGGTCATATCAATCTGATCGCCTGAATAAGAATGATTTTAGTCTTACAAACTAATGGATTTCCATCCCCTTTTCCTCAATACAATGCTTATATGCGGAAGCCCTGCACAATTCCACGATGACATATTGGATCCCGCAAAGACGACAATAACATATACATAAAAAAACTTATATTCTCATAACTAATCATCCTAATTAGATCCTCAGATGGTCTAATTCAAAAATATATGTATCCCTCGCTGACGGTCCACTGTCCCAGCACAATGGAAACAGATCATTCAATTTCAGATCAAGACATTCCTTCGTCAATGGCGACTATCTCCTGGTTCTGAAGCTCTCTTTTCCTTGTTCCTCTTATTTGTTTCATGTAGCTTATCCGTCCGAACCAAAGTTTTTCAGGCTCAGCTATTGAGCTCTCGCTTTCTATCTTTCCCGAAGAGTCCAAAAGATAAAGTATCTTGATGCGAATGTCCATTCTTTTTATAATTCCCGTTCTCTGAAAGTAGATCACTAACGTGTGACACTATCCCAGACCAATTATAAGGCTCCAAACACAGCAGTCAGGGAAAGGTGACAGCTGGGCAAGGGATGAATGTTTTTGCGACACACTTACAACAATATATGGAAACGCAGTACAAAATAACAGAACAATATATATATATATATATATCTACTAGTGTATAGTAACTTTTCTTTGTATTGATATATATATATCAATACAAAGAAAAGTTACTATACACTAGTTGCATAGCACTATATTACTTCATGCTGATTTATGTATTTTTAATAGTTTTTTAAAAATATTTTTATAATACATATGCACATGCAAAAGATGTTTCAAATAAGTTGATCCAATTTGTGTTGAGCTT
Organism: Centruroides vittatus; assembly: GCF_030686945.1. Taxonomy (NCBI): domain Eukaryota; kingdom Metazoa; phylum Arthropoda; class Arachnida; order Scorpiones; family Buthidae; genus Centruroides; species Centruroides vittatus. The sequence continues at coordinate 363,204 of NW_027122708.1, read as the reverse complement.
TGTCACTATGTTTATGATATTCTTTTCTCCTAATAACAGTTACAATACCAATAAAAATCAATAATCAAACATTTTTATAAAAAATGGGACTCAAATGTATGATCTGATAAACAAGGAAAATTGTTCCCTGCTGCAGATGACAGTTTATTAAAACGTTTTTATTTTTTATAGAACATTTATTAGAACATTTCCCATTAAAAATAAAAATGAAACAGTTGAATAATCAATTTTTATTGTAATGATTATAAAATTGAATATTTAATTCAATATTATAAAAGTTAAAAATAAAACATCTAAAATCACAACAGTTCAAAATAGAAACAAATAAAAATGTTTTCTGTCAAATTTATTAAATTGTTCATTATATATAATTAGACATATTAGAAATAATAATAGTTTACTCTATATGATATGTCAAGATAAAATCGTTTTCTGGCCTTGGTGATTGATAGTCGGATTGGTGTGAAGCACTTTGGCTGGGTTGATATGTTATCCATTTTATGAGAGTTAGGCATCTGTAATGCAGTAGTCATACTTGGTCCAGTGCTGTGTTTGCCACTAGTGGCCAAGGGAGAGTAGCAGATTTTTTTTAGTGCAAGCCTCTGCCTGATCCACAAATGTGAACCTTGTTAACTCAGGTAACATTCAGGCTGGTATTAAGCTGAAAATGTGTCTATCATTTTTTTACCACAAAAATAGATATGCTTATACACCTAAAGCCAGTCATTTATAAATCAGTCACCCTTGACATAGAGAATAGATACTGTTTAGCAGCCACCACTCTGGATCAGCCACTATTTTCTTTATTTCTTTCTATAGACTTTAATTGCATGGATGTCCTTACTGGAAGCTTACACTTCAGTCTGTAATTCATTGGAACTACTGAGCTATTCTCACAATTGATAGTGACTAGCAAGAGAATTATTATTATTATTATTATTATTATTATATAATTATACAAAAAGATATTTAAAAATGGTAAATTATATTATTTAATTAACTTTGATTAATTGAAATCTACTAATATCATTAATCAAAATTTTCTTCAAAGTAAACTAAATTGACTTTATTGCAAAAATTATGATTTCTCTCTTTGTGTGTATGTGTGTGAAGCCTTAGAGTCCAAACTCTTACTAAATGTGCTAAAAATATATTTTAATATCAAAAAGAAATTGTATAAAATAAATGCAGCACAAGCAATGCAAATGTAAACAATGTAAGTCCTGAGTGAGACTTGAGCACACAGGTGTTAGGATCTTAATCAATGCCAGACTGGGAGTTTGAACTTTGACTCTGATGCTTTTAGAAATGACAGAAATCTAGTTGGATCAGGGAAACAGAATGGTTTTAATGAAAGAAAAATGCCGTGTGTTGCAATTAAAATTCCTAAATGTCTGAACAGGAAACATAACAGTCTAATTTATGAGCACAGGTTTTAAAGTTCCATCAACATCTGGTCAGAATTGAGATATGGTGTCAAGTTGAATACAGGTTGTATCATTGGCCAGGTTGAATCCCAACCAATGATAATATCTTTGGATTATTTAGATCCATTGTTCAAGAAGGAGTACACTTTATTAGACTATGTAAGCTTTTAGTTTTTCTGAATAAATGGGTTTCATTTATAAAGGTGCTTTACCTCAATGTGCCCACCATCACCCACATACTGTCCCTTATCCCTCATTCAGCCTGACTTGAGTTTAATTTACTTTCTCCTTTTTTCCCCTTCCAGCAAGCTCATATATATGGCAACAAGAAATATATATATAATTCTTGTATATTAAAAACATTTCAATATAACCATTAAAGACCTCTATTTTTTTTTTTCATATTTACAATGAATGACATTGTAGCTTCCATTAGCAGATTATTGTTGAGTGTTTTTAAGAGTAAACCTGGTTTATAAAGTTAAAGATTATTATTTATTTACATCCATTAAATAATGCTATTTGGCAAGAGATTACTATCCCCAAGAAAACAATTAATATGCCCCATAAAAACAGAAACAATATATGACAAAATAATAATAAAATACATATGTAAATTATTAAAAACTAAAAACGAAATGTAAAATTTATAAAATTTGCATAATATATAAAAATTTAAAATAATAAGATAAAGAGAGAACATGTATATATAATAAAAGAATTACAATGATAAATTATAAAATATTATTTACTCTTAGATATAAAAAAATTAAAAAAAAAAGGACTCCACATTTAAAGCTGCTGTAACAGAATGACCATCTAGATAAAGAAAGATGAAAATTAGGGATTGACAAGAATAATTTTGAGTTGGTAAAGGAGGAACATGGATAAAAGAATTACATGGAGAGAGTAACCCATTAAAATACCTATAAAATAATAGCTGATCAAAATAATTAATGCACACAAAATTTTGGGAATCTATCTTATTTACGCCACCTTATTGAGTCAGAATCAGATAGATAACCTAGTTTGTTAAGCAAAAGATAAAACTGGTTCAAAGTGTGTTTGAAATCTTGTTAAGAAGTGATGGAACTACTGCTGACTATAAGGATAATACAAAGAATTCAGATCTTATAAATGGAATTAATTCATATCATATGTATAATTTGTAACATCTTTAATTTTATGAACTTAATTACAGAGTGTAACAGAAAAACAGAGACAAAAATTGTGTGAGCTAGAAATGCAAAATACTGATTAAGACAATGTCTGATCACATGTGATGCAGTACATCTGTACTAAGTCTTTGTGAGATGTGAAAGGGTTTCTTGTTAGCCTACTAAGGCAAACACCAAGGAAAAAGTTCAATTTATTTTCAAGTGATATAACTATGTACAGGATCGGTAATGGATGCCAGCTCCAGCAGGAACCCAAAACCACGGTCATTGGCTGGATAATTACAAAATATCGTGACATATACAAAGAACTTGAGATTACTTATTACATAAAAACTTCCTTATAACTAATAATCCTTAAAACTAACTTACACTAAAAGAAAGTGGAAAACAGATGATAGGGTCTAGAAGTATCAAAGATGGCAGAAAGAATAGAATAAAGAACCTGGGTTATACGAATGCTTTTCTTTTGTTGTGTGGGATCACGTAAAAACTTCCTTGGGCACAATTCACACTTCCATTCACCTTTCCTCAGTCCAAGAAGGTTTCTATAAATTTCTAGTCCAAGTCTTCGTTCATTCATCTGAGCTCAAAACTCATCAAGTTGATATGTTGATTTCAACACTGTAATGTTGGTCTAAAAAGTTTAGGAGTCTCTTTTTCTCTAAATTGGCTTCACCCATCTCTTGAGTACTCAATAACTCTCCCTATTCTCCTGTTTGTCCTTTCTCTACAAGGACCAGCCAAAAAGTGCTTTTTCTACCCACGTGTGCCATCAGGAAATTTTACATTCATTGTTTTGATGGTTCCAAGAAGTGTTCCTCACCTCCAAGGGAGAAGAATAATTAAGAAGATTAGAAAGTTCTAGAAGGTGGAAAGAACAAAGAACAAAGGAAATATGCTAACGACTATGAGCCAAACTTAAAATATGTTATGGTGTACAGCCACATCCTCAACCAATAGTGGCACCCTCTCCACCTGCATATATTGTTGGCAGAAATGGTAAAATTTTTTGCTGTTATCATTGCCTCGTACAATAGAAACTTTATTATCCATCAGGGATTGGGACTGATGGCTATGAGAATAGACAGATAATAAAATTTTCCAATTAATACACAATCATATATATATCCATACAATCAACCAACTGTTTATTTACTGTACAGTGCAGTATTTATATGTGATGCAGTACCGTAACTAGCATACAGCACAAAAATAAAGGCTTAAATACAGTAAAATTCAGTAAATCTACTCCCCAAAAGGGAATTTAATGCTGGATAAAAGAGTGGTGACTGATGATCAAATGTTCACTGTACAAGGCTAGAAGATATCAGTGTAAAATTGTTCACAGCCTTAAAATCCTAAAGCATACTGTTTCAAAGCCAATCAAGTGGTTTAAGGAGTTTGGTCATGATGAAATTGTCCAGAAAAAGAGAAAATGTACAGTAAGAACTGAGAGAATTCTTCAAGATCATTCAGAATGGTTTGGTATTCCTGAAAAGAAATGCGATTGCTGCAGAAATAAGAAAAATATCAATAGAGGAGTTTATGCCATCACAATAAATTTGTCAAACATCTAAGGCTTTGCATTAAAGTCAACAGAAGCCACACTCAAGATTATTGACTGTTTATTTTTAAGATATGGTGTCATATTTTGTTGTTACAAATTTATTGCTATAGTTAATAAAGTCACAGTAATAACAAAATTTTGTTTTCATTATTTTGCTATAGCCTATATTGTCTTCAGCTTTAAATATTCAATTCTTTTCCAAGAAATCCAAAATGAAAATCTTTCTTTACAATTACAAGAAAGAATCAATACAATGGAACCTCGCTTATCAAGCACCTTGCACAACAAGTATTTTGCATAACGAGCAAAACAAATTGTAAAAATTTGCCTCGCTTAACGAGCGATGTTTCGCATAATGAGTGATGAGGAGAGGGGAAGTCCTGAATTGTGTGCATGTGGCATGCTCCATCAGTCTGTGTTTAGCACTTGTTCTGCTAGCATCTTACTGTCGCTTGTGATCACATATTTTTCAAAACTTGTGTTCACACATATTACTTATAAACATCAACAACCATAGCCCATTATATAATAAACACGCCAAACGATATGCCAAATTCTTGGGTTATTAAATTTAATGACTGATTCCAAATTAAATTTTAGAAATGTCTGAATTAAAAACTAACTATTTATAATTATTAAATTTAATACAAAATGGAAACATAACTGCCTACCTCTAGTCAAATTAATTAATTTCTAATATTTAAATAAAGCCTTTACATAACTCAAGAATTTGGCATATCATTTGGAGTGTTTATCAAACATATTAGGTGTGTTTTTTTTTTTTTGTTTCTGCAAATTGAATTCTCATTCCAGGATGGTTCATTCTGCACTAGAAGAAAAGATGATGATGATTCACGCTCCTTAACAGTGTATATTGTACAATTTTTTTTGAATAAATATTATACATAAAACATTTGTGCATTTTTTCGGCATGGAACGCATTATTGTATTTTACATTAATTTCTATGAGAAAAATTGTTTCGCTTAACAAGTGTTTTACATTATGAGTAAGACTCTGGAATGAATTATGCTTGTTAAGCGAGGTTCCACTGTATTTATACATTAGCTAATGTATTAAATAATTTATTCTTTTCTTAACAAGAATATTTTCTCTATAGTTTGCATGATTTGCAATGCTTGTGAAAAAGAAGAAAATTATAAAAATCAAAATATGTTAATATAATATTTTATTTTATTTTTCAGTTTAAAAAATTTATTACTAGAATTAGTAATGTTTTCTTTTCTGAATTGAAAAGTTAGATCTTTAAATTAGATTTTTTAAAAGTTTATGAATATTAATATAAACAGTTTTTTCAAAATATTTTAAATAAATCTTATAATTGTATTTTCCAGGGAAAACGTGGTAGACAAGGTAAACCTGGATCTTCTGGTGAAAAGGGACAAAAAGGAGAACCTGGATTTACAGGTAGAGATGGAGCACCTGGAGAAAAGGTATTTATACTTATCTAACATAGGAAGAATTAATACTGATATTTTAAATAATGTATATCATTTTGCTTTAAAAATTAAAGCAAAATGATATACATTATTTAAAATATAAATATAGTTTTAAACTTTTATTTAGTAAACTTTTATTTATTAAATATAGTTTTAAACTTTTATAGTTTTAAACTAGTTATTTAAAAATATAGTTTTAAACTTTTTCATTTACATGATTTAAAATTTAATCATATTAGGGACCACCTGGAGAAAATGGTAGACTAGGATTAGCTGGTAGTCAAGGTCCCATTGTAAGTATTAAAACTTTATATCTTTGTTATTTTTACATGCATACTTTATTTATTGAAAATTAAAATTAAATACTGTTTATTTTTATATTTTTATTCAAATATAAGGGTAGAGAGAAGGATACCAAAGGTGCTAAGCATAAAATTTTCAAGAACAAACATGGATTTGTTCTGAAATTTATATATTTAAGAATATAAAATTTTATTATTTATAAATAAAAATTTCAATAAATACTTTATGAAGCAAATAAAACTGTTGGGTAACTGCAAAAGTTTTGTTTGCTATTTCCAGTTCTTTTAGTTTCTGGAAACACTGATGCATCCAATTATAGACTTTTATCAATGATTGTGACAGTATGTAAGGCTGTAGTATTTAACATTTTATTCACCAGTTCCTTAGTCCACAATCCCTCCTTCAAGTATTTTACAATAACAGTTCAACATTTCTAGGTTTATATTTAAACATAACAAAAAACATTAGGTTATATTGTAGTGTCGAGAATTGCCGAAACGAATCCCGAATTGAGTGGGGATAAGAAAAGGATTGAGGACTTCACAATTTAACAGTTAACACAAACTTATTTTAATAAATCTAATGCTTAACCTAATCGGATACACAAAATTTAAACTTAATTACTAACTTAACTAAGGTAAGGTTATAATTTACAATATATTTTACAGAAGAACCCCTTTTATAAACAATATATGACAAACGTTACAATCGGGGTTATCACTCTTTCTCTCACTCTTCCCAATGAACAAGAACACGTGTTAGAATTGACTCGCCTTTCTACTTCTATCCTTCTTGTCTTTCTTATCCTCACGTCGTCTCTTTGTCTATCTCGCCTCCCCTTTGTTCTTTACTTTGGAGACCACCTCACTCCTCTAGTCCAAACGGCGAACACTCGAAGAGCCCCAAAAAAGGAAAAAAAAGTCCCTTTCACACAAAGTCGTGTCCTTTTATATTTTCCCACCATCCGGGCACATAGTCAACACGTGATTCTTAACAGCCAATCAATGCGTACAAAACATACCAGCCTAAAAGGCGGTACGTGATGATGGCGCCACAATAATACAAGGAGAATAACAAACCCCGATATGAACAAAACGAAGCATTGACAGAATATAATAAATTTAGTAGCAGAGCACTACAATATAATTAGGATTATATCAGGTGACCAAAAAAGTTCATGCAGTTTTTGAGGTTAAAATTAAAATATATGTAAAAAACGAATGAAAATATTTTATTCAGTAAATTAAGCACCATCAAAAACTACAACCATTTCCTAATGAGAAACAAGTTTGTAAATACTCCAAAAAAGTCCCAATCTTTAGAAGCCAACTCAATTCTGGTTCCAGCACTGCTCAGTTATGAAAGTGTTGGCTGCACATATGATTGTCCAGTGCCAAAAAAATTGATAGCTCAATGGTGATATGTTTGATGAATATGGAGGATGGGATAGAATTTCCCATCCAAGGCTATGGAATTTGTCCTGAGTCACTTGTGCTGTATGAGGTCATGTGTTGTCGTTAAGGAAAACAATGCCTTTGTGATTAACAAGTGTAGTGCTGCTGTTTCTGCAGCAGCACATCTTAAATCTGTTGCAATTGTGCCAAGTATACATCCACAGTGATTGCTTGACCAAAGGGAAGAAGTTTGTAATGATTGATTCCAGCTGTAGTCCAAGAGACTCACAGAAAAAGTTTTCTTTTGATGGATGTTGAGCTTTGGCATATGTGATAGAGATTCACCAGATGATATCCAATGATGGGAACATTTGGTGTTGTATAGAACCCATTTTTCATCACATATCAACAACTGGTCCAAAAATGGCTTATTATTGTGTCGTGAAAGCAGATCATAAGTCTCTGAAGTTTAGTTATTGGCACTCAGTATACAGGGAACCAATTTGCACACAGCTTTCAGGGTTTTCCTAGGTGATGCAAATATAAACGAATGGTTTCATCGTTGAGATTGAACCTTTTTGCAAGCTCCTGGCACATTTGTCTTGAATCCAACTTTATGACTGTCTTCAATTTATCCTCATCAATGATGCTCAGTCTTCCATCACAAGATGCATCTTCAAGAGACTCATCACCCAATGCAAATTTTCCAAACCACTTTTGGGCTGTGCATTCACTCGCTGTGTTCTCTCCAAATGTTTTACATATGTTCCAGGCTGCTTGCATTGCATTTGTGTCCAGTTTAAACTCATGGAATAAGCACCCTTGAATAACTGCAGATGGAATAACCATCTTTTCTTCACTTTTCACTGTATATCAATGCATACACATACCTGCAACTTTGCTCATATAATTTTTGTTTGTGCATTTTTTTTTCAATATTATTATAACAAAAATCATATGGACAAAGTTGGGTATGCATTGATACACAGTGAAGAATGAAAAAATGTTTTTGGTTGCCTGATAACAGAATTACATACAAGATTCAACTAAAAAATGCTCATTTATGTTTGATGCACTACCTATAGCAACATCAGTACTAGATGTGACAATTGTAAAATACTCATATGATTCAAGTACTAAATATGTTGTTTGAAGTGTCAGATAAAGTTTTTACTTCACTCAATAACAAGTAAACATAATTATATTTTTTAATCAAAGTGTAATTTATTTGTAATTTACAATAAAATAACACATAAAACAATAACATAACAAAAAACAATAAAATATTAATTTCAATTTGTAATTGAAATCAATATTTCATTGAATAAACAAGAGTCTATTGTATTTGTTTAGCTTTGTGTTGTGAAATTAAAGTTGTGCTATATCAGTTCCTAACTATGTACAATGCAATTTAAAATTTTTGAAAATAAATTTGTCACATATTAGTTTTTAAATATTTATTTATTGTTATTTAAACATAATGACTTGAAATATATTTAATATTTAGTGTTTAGATAGTCTAAATAATAATATGCAAATGTACAATGACTATCGATTCTTACATTGTTTCATTTTTGATTAACAAAAAATTTCACTTACGTAAACCTTTAACCAGTGTGTAAAATTAAAAACTTCTAAAACACAAACATTTTCTGAACACCTTCCATGTTCTTCATCAGGTAAACTAGCTGGATTCTGAATCCAGCTAGTTTACCTGATGAAGAACATGGAAGGTGTTCAGAAAATGTTTGTGTTTTAGAAGTTTTTAATTTTACACACTGGTTAAAGGTTTACGTAAGTGAAATTTTTTGTTATACACACCCCAGTGTGAGTGTAGAAGTTATACTAATTTTTGATTAACTTACATAAAAAGAAAAATAAAAGAATCTACAAATTAACAGCAAGCAATTTTTTTTTCTTACAAGTCACTACAACATTCTCATATGCTAGAGTTGAACTCTTACAGTTTTTATTATATACAGATATAATAGTTATAAGATCTAGTATATCATTAAAGAAACAAATATTTTTTCTTAAAATTAAAGTATATTATACACTAAATGAGTATTGTTTCCATGAGTGTTCTATAATAAGGGTAGCAATTTTAAGGCACTCTGGAAGCATTACTGACATTACCTGATGTGCAATTGGACTACAATTGTAATCATTTATATCCTGTATGTTGAGTTTTACAGTAAACAAAAAATTCTATCTGGATAAGTAGCTTTTTTTGTTAATGAGTGTATTCCCCAATATATATCAAAATCTGTATGATATAAATATTAAGGTATTAGTATTAACAAAAGAAAGCAGATCATTTTTAGATTAACTTAGAAGTAAACACTTTTTTCTGTTTTCTTATTCTAAAAACTATAGACATAAACAAACAACATCATTTTTTTACTATGGAGAAAATCTGCAAGAAAAACTTTAATTATTGTAAAATTAATAGTTATTATAAAAACTCAAAAATCAATAATCCAGAAAGTAGAAATTAATTTATCAGAAGAACTAACATTTTCAATCATATTTAACAGTCATAGTCATAGTCTTAGAATTATATGAGCTGTTGATTTTGAAAGTGGGGCAAGTCCATTTTTTGAAAAAAAAATAGTTAAAGCTGATTCTTATTACAAATTAACATAAAATTTATGTTTTTGATCAATTCATAATAAATAACTTTTAATATCAGTGTAAATTTGTTACTAGTAATTTATATCATCTTTGATATCTATTATGAGTTGATTTTGAAAGTGAGGCAAGTCCACTTTTTTGTATATTCCCCAGGATTATTACAAATTAATACAGAAATGTTGAAAACAATGCATTTTTAGTACATAAAATGAAAAGTGAAGACTTCTATTCAACCAAAACCTCTGGAGGAAACAATTTTGAAAAGAACAAAAAATACTGATGGCAAAACTGTCAATTGGTTGAATATTTTCTGGATAAGATTTTCAAGAAATGTGCCATATAAATTGTTCTATAAAACATCAATGAAAAAAGATTTCCAATTTAAAACTCTTGATTTATCACCCAAATGAGTTGGCCAAGTAGTTTCGGAAAAATAGTATTATCATCATTAAATGCAAAAACTAGGCCTATTACTAAAGAAAAATATAAAGATATGATGGATTTATTACCCTATGTACCACCCATTCATCATGAATACTTTAAAAATCTGCACCATCTAAACTAAGAAATATAATTATATGCATGCAACTTATTACTGAATATTTTTTCTTATTTTCTCCACTTTTTTCCTATAAAATTAAATTTATTTTTTGTTTTATTGTAGCTTTCCAAAAGACATATGAAATGTTGAAATAAAATAAATAATCAAATAACAACAAAAAAAATTGAATATTTTATTTATAATTTTATTCCATTTAAAGAAAATCAACGTTTTCAACAAATCATTGCTTTTGAAAGTGAGGCAAGTCCATTGGTGCATACCAAAACTATGATTTTTTTCACCTAACATGGATAATCATTATTGCATATTAAATTTACACAAAATAAGACCACAAAAAATATAAAATAAGTCTATTACTGCTTACGAATATTTTTAAACCTATTGAAATGCAAACCATTAAATATCTAGCAATAACATAAAATGGACTTGCCCCACTTTCAAAATCAACAGCTCATATATAGAACAAAATTTAAAAACATATGATGACTGTTAAATATAGTTAAAAATGTTACCATTTCTAATAAATTAATTTCTACTTGTCTGGGTTATGGTTTTTCAGTATTTTTATAGTAATCTCATCCAGTTTTTTATGTAAATTTTAATTAATAGTTATTATATATTCTATTATTTAGGGCCCTCCAGGAATAACCATTCCTATGGGTGAAGCACTTCCTGGTCCAAGAGGCACTCAAGGAGTGCCAGGAGACAGAGGCGCTCCAGGTGTTCCAGGTAAATTTAAAATATTTAAATAAAATTATTTATTTAAAACTCTTCTTTTAAGAGCAGTTTCTTGATTCCCTTTTTAAATTTCTGACTTAAGTAATTAGTTAAGCATTATAAGTTGGATGCAATGTGTAGGGTAAAAAAATTAGCTAAATATTTTACAGTTGTCTCTAAATCAAAGATATTAAGTATTGAGTGATATAAATTTATCTCTATTAATTTTTTAATTTTTACTTTAGGAATCCCAGGATCTACGGGACCTGTGGGATTTCGTGGTTTGCCAGGCAATCCAGGTCCAGCAGGAGAAGAAGGAGCAATTGGACCTCCAGGATTAATTGTTAGAGGCGACCCAGGAGAAGATGGTTTGTTATTTATTTAATTGTTTAATATTGCTATGTAAAATATATTTTAAAAATTCAGTAAATGTTTATTTTAAATAATATGAATTCATAAAATATTTTCCATAATAAAGTGCTATTCCACTTTACTATTTCCAATTTTACATACTATTTAGTGTGCTGCTACTTTTAATTTTTTTTACACTTTTTCTTTATTGTTTTTAGTGGGGTTATGGGGATCATTCCAGATCATATAAGACTTTATAAAATTAAAAAAAAAAAAACTAAATATAAATATTTTATACCATATAATGTTTTGTTTTATATAGGATTTCCAGGTATACCTGGTCAACGAGGAAAACAAGGACCTCCAGGTTTACAAGGCCCCAGAGGTGAAAAAGGACAACCTGGAATTACAGTATTTGGTCCTCCTGGTAGTGATGGACGTCCTGGAAATGATGGAATTCGTGGCTTACCAGGTGAAAGAGGTGAACCAGGACCACAAGGTAAATAAAGAAATTTAATTTTTTATCTTTTTCCATTGATATCTGTTTCAGAATTTATTCAATTATGAAATCAACAATAAAGATTTTTATTTTCCTCAATTTTCAGTGTAATAAAATTTTGATTGAATGACATTAGAAAATATAAATACAAATTTATAATGAGAATATCTAAAGAATAATAGTATAAGCTTAGGTTAACACATACTTATTATTGATTCTAGTGCAACATAGATTAGCATAATACAAATACAAATAGAAGAAATATGATAAAGTGATAACTTTTTGTATAAACAGACATTGAAAAAAAAGTTTGTTTTTTATAATTGTATTTATTTTATCTGATGCAGTCTTAAAATTGATCTTACTACAGTTTATACTATAATTTGTCTTAGTAATTTAACATAGCTTCAAATATTTTTTAATTAAAAACTTATTGAAACTTAATGATAAAAAAATTGTTAATAAATAAAAATACAGTAAAACCTCAATTTAAAGGACTAACTCAGATAAGGGGGTGTCTGTAAAAGCCAAAAGTCTGTTATATAATAAAGAAGGATTTTCCAAATTCATATGTTAAAAAATTGACAAATTAGTTAGTTCATTTGTTTTTACTTATGTAGATAGTAGATATTTTGTGTAATTAAAATTAAATCTGTATGAGAAGTTTAATTTTACAGAAAAGTTTCTTTTGCATATTATTGCTTATGTACTCACTGTAGTCCTCCGATTGCAATAAACACATATACAATCTAAATCAAAATAAATAAACAAACATTTTTTGGAAAATACATTTAATTATATTTAACTAAACAAATAAATAATGTTCTTAAAAAGAAAACCTAAAAGTTTTAATTTGTCAAAAACACAAAACAAAAATTCTTAATTATTCATCTTATATATTGAGACAATTCCAATTCTGCTCTTAACTTCTAGCATAAAGATAAGGGCAGTGATATCTTGAATTTGACAAAAAAATTAACCTGTTAATTTAATTACATATTAAAAGCATTTTAAAATTAACAGGGTGCTAATTTTTATGTATGAAATATGGATTGGAAATTTTATCCATTAAATCAAAAGTTTGTTAAATTGAGGTTTTACTGTAATTATTAACTTTCAAAAGTATTCTGAAATTTATTAATACTTTTATGATTAAACACTAAATTTTGAAGCGTTTTGTTTTGCTACATATAGTCTGTTGATTTAAAATCAGTGATACACCCTTGAAAAATAATCTAAAAAGTTAGTAAAATTACTGAAAAATAAAAAATATATTGCTAAACAAAGTTAAGATAATAGTATCTTTCTATCAATTTTTAAAAATTTTGCATTTTGACATCCTGATGATGAAAATTTTTTTCTGAAGATCATATTATCTGTTATTTAAACATTATATTTATAATACTGTATATTGCATCTGTGAGATATATATATTTTTAAGGGTGTCTGCTTACACATCTATTCAAGGACAAGAGATCTTTCCAGCATTGCACAAGTGTATGCATGTGGTGCATGTTTGTTCCAGTGCTAAAATGAAAGAAATCAATTTAAGATGTTATTTAGCATAGCACACAAATAATGTCTGACTTTAAAGTGTAAAGACAACATTGCAGAAAGTGATACAAAAAGTGAGCTTTATTTTGTTAGGGAACATGTTCAAAGTGACCATCTTCAGTAGCAATACAAGGATGTAGACAGTTGAGCATAGCATTATGGATAGCATGTTATATGCTATCCATATATATGCTATCTTTCCAGTTTTCCAACATCATGCAGCAATGCTGGGTACACATCATAAGCCAATGCTTTTAGGTGACTCCACAGGAAAAAATCCTGAGAGATCAGTCATGTCTGGGGAATGTGGTGGCCATGGAACAAAGCTGTGTTGTCATATATCTAGTGATTGTAAAACCAATCTGCAAGCCATTGACTCATGTCTGTCTGGAAATGAGCTGGCACACCATTGTGCTGGTACCAAACTTGCTATAGTTGTGTCAATGACATGTCATCAAACCATTTTCCTGCAATCATGTTTGGAAAGTTCAGATATCAGTCACTATTCAGGGTGTCATCTATTTGTAGAACTTGCTCTGCCTAATGACATTTTTTAAAATGAATCAATCTTTTGTCCCTGGATAGATATTTAAGTATTGTTATTTTAGCAGTGGAACAAGCATGTACCACATGCTTGTTCCACTCATGAAATTCTAGAAAGATCTCTTTTGCCCCAAGACAGACATTAAAGTTGGACACCTTGTACTTAGTTTGTTTTGATCAATAATAAATTAATATAAATTATATCACAGTTTTAATAGTTGGTATAATATTAGACAAATTATATATTCATTATATAATTTGTCTAATATTATCATTATATCATTCATATATATATCACATATTCTGCTGTAATTTTCATTGTTTTTCCATTATAGATTTGATTTAATTTGATGCAAGATTTGTTACTATATTTGGTTTACAGAAAGCTTTTTAAGGCACATGCATATAATGTATTTTGTATAAAATTTTTGTTTATGAATTATTTTTTTATATTATATATAAATTTTTTTAATATTTTTATTATAGGTGATAAAGGATTACCTGGAATTGGTGTTGCTCGTAGGGGACCTCCAGGTCCACAAGGTCTTCCGGGATATCCCGGAGATTATGGACCTCCAGGAATACCTGGTACTGATGGACTTTTTGGTTTCCCTGGAGAGCGTGGAGATGATTGTGGATATTGTCCACCTGGAATACCTGGTTTTAAAGGTTCACCAGGAGATGATGGAAGAGATGGTAAAAAATTTATAAAATATCTATTACACATGTTTTTTTTTATTTATTAATAGTTGATATTAAATAAAATAAGATTTTGACTTTTGGTTAATATATTTTTAAAAAAACAACAAACTTTACAAAAACATGCAAGTACTTTTAACATAAAGTACTTTTTTAGTTATTTCTGTCATCTTCAAACATATAGAGTTCAATGGTTTTTTTTAATTCTATATGCCTGAAAAACGGTTTAATTCAAATAGAATCTCAATTCAAATTCAAACATAATAAAGAATTAGTTACAAAAATTAATGTGAATTGCAGTTTTTGGGTGAGCATAAATAAACACATTAGTATTTATATATAAAAATTCAATACTAGAAATGAAATTATCATAAAATACATGGAAATTACATTAAAATAATGATCTGGTGATTTCTATGAACTGAGAATTATTGATGCAAACAATTAATAAATTTGTGAATTATAATAATTTTACATTCTTAGGACCAAATATGCTAGAATAATTTTAATATTGTTGAGGATTAATACAGTACTTTATAAAGAAACAAGTAGTTATCAAGAATGTCCAGGATTGGCTAATTACATGGTTGCATGTAGTTAATGAGTACAGATATTTCCACAAAAAGTACTTATTGATTTTGCACTGCTTGAGGAGTTGTGTGCCAGTACAAAGGGATAAAAATTACATGTTAAAGCGTGGATAGCTTAATTGTCTGTTTATCCTGTCTTATATCTCTTTGGTGTTCTTTGAGACAGCATTCTAGTGTTCCAGTCATGGCACTGATTTAGTATTATGTAGTAATATTGTTCTATATATTTTATTCTGTAGTAATATTGTTCTATATATTTTATTCTGTAGTAATATTGTTCTATATAGCCTCTAAAGATATATAGAACAATATTACTACAAAATACCTGGGGATAAATGCCCTGATAAATGTGCATGGGAATCTGATAATATGCCTGTTGTAAGTCAAGAGTCAAAAAAATCTTTTTGCCAAGAAATATTTGTATACAGTCTTGAAAGTTTGGTTATGGGCACTGGATTGGGCTATCCTGGATGGGGAAATTGTATTGAGTTTGGAATAAATTTCTGCTAACTGAACTTGTAGTTCACAGACTTTAGTGACCATTTGCAAAGGATTGGTTCTAGGCTGGTCTGTAGTCAAGTTGTTCTGGATGATGTAGACAGAGTTGTGAGTAACAGGTCCATTATTTCCCAAATTTTGTCTGCCATGGTAACCAGAGTAGATAGTCCTTCATTACTGGCTTGAAGGTTCTGCTGAGTCTGTAGTGGGAGCCTTTGTAACCAAAGAGAACGAAATATACCATCTCTTATCTTGCTCATAGCTAGTTCTCTCATTCTACGCAGTATCTGGGATGGTTTCTTGTCTCCTAGCTTGAGGTTCAGGGTGAGGAGATGTAATCGCCATTCCTCTGAATCGGTGAAACATTCTATGAGTTTAGTCTTTAGTATGTTGTACATATTTGTTGTAGATGGATACTGGACAATATCATCTACTTGTGTAAGGATATCACTTTCAAGTGCAGCCACAACATAGTGGAATTGAGTTGAGTCAGTCATTATTCCCAAGATGATGAAATGAGACTCTACTTGTGTAAACTATAATGCTGGATTTACCTTCCAAAATGGGGGTGCTTTGAAGGCAACACAATGAATCTCATTGGAGGAAGGCCAAGTATCTTCTGCATTCATTTTTAGTGGGAATGAAATGAATATGTTCTTATCTCTACTGTCAAATGTGTTGCAGATGAAAAATATCATATAGTTCAAAGTTTGGATCACCAGTTGTTGTGGTTGTCTTGGAATTTGTGTTCACTGTTGATGTAGGTAGCACAGATAAAACAAATAATGCTGAGGTAACTAAAACATTTTATTTAACAAAGAATGTTATATATTGCTCAGACCATACATACAAGACTTTTGTCAAGCTGACAACGAATATCCTTTTTTCTCCTTGGCACACACTGACCACTTGCGTCATGTGGTCTTTTTCTTCATATTGACCATTGTTTTCCAACTAGTAAGTAACCTGGGGCATTGCTGGTGCAAGTGCCACATACATGCGTACATACATACATACATACATATATATATTCATACATTTCATCTTCCAAAATACTTAATTGTCAAAATTTCTTAGAACAAAATTACAACTTGCAAATCTACATTCATCAAAGAACAGTTTATTTTAAATCCTCACAATTATCGCAAAACTTTCATTTTATTATTTGTTTAAGTTTAATTTAATACCAACAAAACATGTTTTATGAAAACATGTTGTTTTATTGGTATTCTGATTTATAATATTGAGTGATGCCAACTAATCATTATTGTGTCAGCCTCAATAAGGCTAAAGCATCATTCAAACATATTATGCACTGGTTAAAGGTTCAAGTGAGTCCAATTTTTTGTTATATACACCCTGGTGTGCAGTTCTGATTTATTTTATGAAAACATTAATATTTTTGATTTTCAGGTCTTGCTGGTCCTCCAGGGTTTCAAGGATTACCAGGGCCTCGTGGTAGAAAAGGAGAGCCAGGAAATCCTGGTTTTCAAGGAATTAAAGGATATCAAGTCAGTAAAAACTTTTTATAAAGAAAAATGTTTTCTGTTCTTAATACATAGATTTCAAAGTCCTATATTAAAATGAAGTTTGTATTTCAACAGAAGTAGAAATTGTAGCATTTCATTAAATAAAATACAGTAGACCCGCCTATAACACAGTAGATATGTTCCGTGTTATATGAATCTGTGTTGTATGAGTCACTTAAATACATGAGCCAATCACAGCCCAGCATGTGTGCAGTTTAGGGGCTGCGGCTGTTTGAAAGGTTTTCTTCCATAAAATTAATTGATTTTAAACTAATTTGACTCAACATTTCCAAATCACGTATAATTTTTTAGGAATAATCCATATAAACTATGCTATAAACAAAAAATTGTAGGATTACTTACCAAGTGTGCACCTTTTGATGACACCATTGCTTAAGCTTGTTTTCATCGCGGAGCGGCTCATCAAACAGCAGATGCATGTTTCCTGATCAGCGAATTTTTCACAGAAAAATAACTTAACTTTGGAGACATCATTAATAAAAATATAATTTTTATGGCCGTTGAATAATAAATGTTTTTTAGTAGGTCCAGTGCTCGTTTAAACTCAACGGTTTGTACAATATCCGCTATTGGTCCAGATTTGACCAATCCTGTCATGACACGAGTCGGCGATGACGTTTTACCGTGTTATACGAATACAATCGCAATTTTTTCACCGTGTTATACGAATTCATGTTATACGAACCCGTGTTATAGGGGTCTCCTGTATATATATATATATACATATATATAATTTTCTATGTATATATATATATACATAGAAAACTTTCAGACATATATGTGAGATCCATATCCATAATCCACATATTATTGTTATAGCATTTAGTTGTGTAAATTGCTTTTTAATCATTTGATTCAAATTACATCTGTGTTGGTAGAAAATTACATGCTTTATATGTTTTATTTTGTACATTATAAAATTTCATATAACTTACAATAATAATACAATTTCAGTTTCTTAATAGAATAATCCTGAAAATTTCTTATCAAATAATTTTTCTAAATTTTAACTTATTTTAAAATTTACAATAATTTTTTAGGGAATACCAGGTTTACCAGGGATAGAAGGAAGACCGGGTCAAAAAGGTGAACGTGGTGAATTACAATATCCAGAAGATATACAAGGACCAAAAGGGTCACCTGGTGATCGTGGAGAACCTGGATATGCTGGATTACCCGGCTTTAATGGAAGACCAGGAAATATAGGTTTTATAGGATTTCCTGGAAGAAAGGGTGAACAGGTAAATGTTTAAAATTTTAATGTAGGTTTATATAAAATATTTTTTTTTAATTTAACCTGTCCAATTATTCAATTTAGTTACCAATTTTTACAAATAATTTCAAATAGAAATGAAAGAAATGTTTTTAAATTGCTTTTAAATGTTGAAGTTTTTGTTAGATTTAATGATCAAATTATTTGGTAATTCATTTTTGAAAATAGCCAGATTAAGTCATTAACATATAAAAACTATTCATAAAATCAGAAAAACAAATTTTTAAAAAGTTTATTAATATTACTGAGATTTTAAAAACTAAATTTTAGCATGATTTTTATAAACCTTATACAATTACCTTTTTTTTTTTACATTGAACATCAGGCTTAAATGCAGAATCATGTAACAAAGCAAGACTGTCACTAATCCTGATGCAAAAATTATTCTTAGGACCCCATAATATTTACTCTTTTGTTAAGTTATATATATATAATATATATACAGTGGTGGAATTCAGCTGGTTCGCACTGGTTTGGCAGAACCTGTACCTAATTTTTTGTTGAATTCAGTGAACTGGTTGTCAAAATGGCAGTTGTAATCAGGGTTCTCTTTAAGGTGGGTGCCTGGGAGCCACCTAATGTGGAAATCACAAATTTACATCCTTACTGTTTTTTAATGTTTGTCTGCACAATAGTGTTTCTAAATGCCCATAGTAATGTTCATTCTGTCCACAGGTAAAAATAAATTTGATGGAACTATGCTTATAATATTTATTTATTCATTTCATAAAACTCATTATATCTTTGATGAAATACTACATTTTTATTTACTCACATTTGTTGGTTTTCATTGCAAAGGAAATTAAAAAAGAAATATTTAATAAAATTATTGAAAATAATTCGAAAATATGCTTGATTATTGACAAATCTACAATGATATCCAGCAAACCAGTTATTATACTTCTATTATACTTCTCTTAAAACTTGAGGATTCAATTACATCACCAAAAATTTTAATTAAACTAGTTGAATTGGAAAAACAAGATGAAGAGACAATATGTTCTTCAGTTATGGAAAATTTAAATAATGCTGGGCTTACTAAGAACTACCTAGAAAAAAATTTAATAGGATTTTGCTCCAATGGTGCCAGCATTATGCATGGGAGAAAACCTGGAGTGAGCACTAGGATTTCGAAAGAGTTTCCAAACATAATATGTTCAGCAGAAACAGAAAGGGGTTTATCAATGATGAACATATGTTCAGAGAAGAGAAGTCACCTAACTGTTTCTTAAACACAATGCTATTAGTCTAATTGGCCTACTTGTAAAGGAATGGGATAAATACTACTCCTGCAGTGAAAAGATAGTTAAGGATAAATCAAACAGCTAATGATGCTCGGATAAAAATGAAGAAAATTGCAAGTTAGGACGCTATCTTAAATAACAGTTTTATTGTTTTTTGTCAGATATTATTTAATATTTTTTCATTAATATTTTAAAACTCTTTCTTATAAAATAATCTAGTTTTGTATAACTCTTTTATTGTTCTTATTTAAGTATTAACTGCATGAAATAATAAACTTGCCTTTCTGTATTGATTTTCTTATATTTAAAGCCGTCATTAGGGCAGCAAACCAGTTGTTAAATCATTTGAATCCCACCACTGGTGTATATATATATATACGTATGAACAAATATATAGCCCATAAACATATATTCTATGCCCATAGATCCCTTAACATTTTTAGCCAAATTTGTTAGATAATGTATGTTATATGTCATATGTAATTTTTGCAATACTTTGAAATTCACATACTAATATATTAATTTATTTAATAATAATAATTTGAATGTAAATTGATGCAAAATGTTCATTTTTCATTATACAGTCCAAAATATTTATTTGAAACAATTTGTATTAAATAATATTGGTTAGCAATATTTTGAACAAATAATGGACATAATTTAAATGATTCTAATTGTGCTATTTTAAATGATATTAATTGATATTTTTACTAGGGTCAGAGCTGAGATGTACTGTTTAATATAAAACTAATTTGTTATATAGGGAAAAGTAAGCAAAGTGTGTTTTTTCTCTATAGTTATAATCAGTGGTGATATTCA
Source organism: Centruroides vittatus (assembly GCF_030686945.1). Taxonomy (NCBI): domain Eukaryota; kingdom Metazoa; phylum Arthropoda; class Arachnida; order Scorpiones; family Buthidae; genus Centruroides; species Centruroides vittatus. The sequence continues at coordinate 342,344 of NW_027122708.1, read as the reverse complement.
GCAGGTTCGCACCGGTTCAGCCGAACCCGTTGTTAAAATTTTCAGTTTTCCGAACCTTGTTAAACACACGGAACATTTCTCAGTGGTTTTGTTTTTTTTTTAAATATATTAAAATATATGTATTATACTCTGTAATACTACTAAACTAGAGCCTTATACCCCGTTCGCACCGAGCATTTCAATCTAGATTGTGAGCAAGGTCGGGGACTATGTCTTGGTGCGATCTCTCTCGACCATTTCAATCTCGACCATTTCAATCTCGACCGAAACTAGGTTTAATTGTAATTGATTCAAGAGAGTTCTTGAAACTAGATCCAGTCATAAGAGAGATCCCACAATCTCACGCACATGAGATAATACAAGATGGCTGTGGAACACGTGTTGGGCTATGGACAATGAAATAAAAAGGATATTGTATTTCGAGAGATGATGACATCAGTTTCTATTATCAGCAGTGCCATTTGGGATGAAAAATTTCTTTGCCTAAAAAAAAAATTGTTACCTGGTCTTCGCCCAGGGCTCGTTACGTTCCAAATACGCCACTGATTATTAGATATATCGCAAGAAAAGGTATTGTATTTATTTCTAGCCAAAACTTCCATTTCATTTGTCAGTGATTGTCAGGGAAAAATTTTCTGCTAGCGAATCCTTTGTTAACTATTTTGAATATCACTACTGGCTATAATTGTTCCAGTTAAGATAACTCTAACTAATATGATTATTTACTGAAAAAAATAAATGTATAGATTTGATTTTACAGAAAAACATTTTTAAACGTGTTGATTTAACTAAAATTTAAATTATTGATAATTATCATTCATATGTTATACTATATTTGCATGATACATTGTGATGGTGATTCATTTTATAGCTAATTACATATAATTTTAATATGGTTTATCTTGAATAAATTTTTTTTATATTTTAACACATTTTGATGTTTTGATTCACTCCTGGAACTTTTTGAACATACTTCATAATTATATTTGATATCTTCATATTATTCGTCTCACTCAGATTTTTGAATTTTTATAGATTCCTATTTTTGTATTATTTCCAATACTTATTTGAATAAATTTTTATTTTTCAATTAATTTTATTAGAAGTGCATGAAATTGCTGAAATCAGATGCGCATTTATTTGTGCTAATTAAATATTTAATTTTTCATTAGATAGCATGAAGATGGATGAGAAACTATCAAATTATCTAGCTAAAAATTCTAATAAAGATTTTCAATTCAGAGTTTGATAGTTTATTATTCCATTTAAATATTACAACTAAAAAAGTATTGTTTTGTTATTTATTTTCGTTTATTATTATTTTACTTATTTGTTTTTTTAATATTGTTATCAATAACAATTAAAAAACAAATACAGGGGAAAAGAGTGAATGAAAAATTAGACTAATATTAAAAATCTGAAAACATCTATTTTTGATAAAAATGAATTTTCTTTTGAATACTTTATTTAATTTGTTTCTATTTAATTTTATTATTATTCTTTTTAATTTAAGAGAATAACATAAAATCTATATTTTTGAGATTTTTATTGGCCAGAAAAATTGTGGTTCTTTACTAATTGGTATTATGTACAAAAAGCAATTATTGTATTTTAATGATTGTAATCTGTGTTGGCATATACCCCCCCTGAAAATTTTACAACAAAAATAAAACCTATGCATAATCCGCCTTGCCTTGTACTCTCTGCCATATGGAGTGATGGCTGGTTCATAGACACAAATTTGTAATTGTACTTTAACATTGGCATGTAACCCACTCCATTATATAACCTGCACCTTTAAATTATCTTTTAAACCTTTAATAACCCATGGGTTATTTGTGCACACATTGTGAAGTTCCAGCAAAATAATCATTAACCAATAAAAGAGAACATTACTGAACAAATAACTATGCACAGTGTACAATTAAACAAAGTATTTTTTTTATTGAAATAGATACAGATTCTTATGGATTCCAACTCAATTGCAATGAATGGTAATATGTAATACAGCAGTGACAAGATTATTGATGGACAAATGACAAGAATATGTATATATTGCAACATATATAAGGAATCTGATGACAGGAACACTACAACTAGTACTTACAAACTAACTTAAAGTAAGGGAAGGGGGATGTCAAAAAAGGAAAGTGATAAACAGTAAGATAGGTTATAGGAAAGGATGAAATACCTGGGATGTACAGAACTTTGCACACTTTTGGTGAGAGGCCACATGGAACTTGCTCAGACTGATGGCTTGTTGTCACTTCCCTTTTCTTCTTCTATCTACTCAATACTTGTTGTATCGTCACTACGATAAGTTCACTGATCCTTATCAAACTAGTTCTGCTTCTCCAGTCTAGCTGCTCTCAACAACATGGAGCACCATCTTCTAAGTCCTTCCTCTTCAAGATCCAGTTGAAAGAATGTCCCACTCCTTCTCTTTGTTTTCTGTAATTCCACGAATCAACTCTCACCATCCAAGGGAAAAAAGTAAGAGTAGAAAGTTCTAGAAGTGAGAAGGAACAAAGAACAAAAGGGAAAGATGCTTAAACTATGATTAAATTAATATATACAATGGCATATGGCCACAACATGAAAATACAGTTTATTTTTTACTTTTTCATGCAAAGTATTTCTTGCTTTATACTAGTAACAATAAAAGAATAGAAAGTAATTTTTATTATAGTATTGGTGTAATTTAATTTTAAATAATACTAGTATAAAATTTAATATATACAGTCAAATCTGTTTTTGTGCGGTCTTTTTCTGTGCGATTTTTATTTGTGCGATTTGTTTTGTGCAATTTTTTTTGTGCGGTATATGAAAATTTCAATCAAATTGGAACATAATTGACTCCTGTAAAATTTTTAAAAACTCTATTGGTTGTTTTCTATGACATCAGCAGGTTTTTTTCATTTTTTATTCAGAAAAATTTTTTTCTCATATGTTTATTTCGGTCCCCTCTTATTTTAATAGCATAAAAACCATAAATATTATGTTATATTTGAACAGATGCGGTGTTAGCTCCCCTCCAGCTTTAGACTGCGGGTGTGAAATTTCAACCCTTGTTAAATGAAATAACACTTCCTGCAGCTATATTTATCAAATAAAATCATTATTTAACGATTATTTTTAACTTTTTAATGTTAGATTTGTATTTAAGTGGAAATAATTAATTAATATAAAAATTAATATTCTTAGAGGATTTTTTCCCCCATTAGGTGTTGCAGAAAAAGGCCCAAAAAGTTAAAAAAGCAATTCCTAGTTATTTCGTACGGTTTCGAGTTATTTTCTACGTGAGACTTTTTTTATGCAGTCCCTATTCACCGCATAAAAAAATATTTTTTTAATTGTGTTGCGAAAACTATTTTTTATAGCCACTCGTGAAGTTTCGCGCGATTTTTTTTTATGCATTTTCTTTTATGCGGTCGCTATCCCCCACACAAAAACAGGTTTGACTGTATTTTTTTTTATTAAAATTATTATATTGAAAAATATAATAATAATAATAATAATAATAATATATAATAAATATAGATTAATTAATCTATATTATTTAGTATGATGAGTTTAGTATTCATATTTTGTAGGGAGATTATGGTGATGTTGGTTTTCCTGGAAATGATGGTATTGCAGGAATGAGAGGTTTGCCAGGATTAAAAGGATTGCCTGGTGAAACATCATTTGGCCTCCCTGGCACAAAAGGAATGAAAGGAGTCGCTGGTCCCCCTGGTTTTCCAGGCATAAATGGCTTGCCAGGTATTTTTTTTTTTCAATTAAATATATTTGAAGCTGAACATTAGCGAAGCTTCTGTGAGGCTTACAGAATTGTTTGTTATCAAAATCCTTTTGATAGATTTTGATTAAACTTTGCCATTTTCTATTAATTGAGATGCAGAATCCAAAAATTCAATAAAAAATGGGGGTCCATGACTTCATTTTCGAGATATAAGGTCATTTTACAAGCATGTGCAACAAAGCAATATCACCCAAATCGCGTCACTTTGTTGTGTGATGTTTCACAGTCGCTAGCACATCTTGTGTGGGCTTATAGAATAAAGTTTGCTCTCAAAATTTAATGGATCGATTTTGATAAAAAGTTGCCATTTTCCATTAATTGATACAAGGAATCCAGAAATGTAATATGGGTCCATTTAAGTGTAAGAAATCCAGCAATGAATTGCTTAACTTTCCTGGCAACATTTAAAATTCTGGTGTCACTGTCTGTTATGATATTTCATTAAAAAAAATACTGTTTACATTTTTAATTATTATAAAATGGCAAATATCTTAATTTTGAGAGTATGGATGGGTTTTATAAAAAATTGTAAATGCTAATAACGAGTAAAATCGTCATTAAGTTCAGCCCTACTTGAGATATGACATACGACCACCCTTTATCTCTCCACCCCATTGACCTTAAACCACCAAAGTTTAATAGCATGAATCTTTCTAATACACAGATCTTACTGCAAAATTTCAGAAATTTTCAAAAGCACAGGATAACGTTATTAAGCTTCAAAGAGGGTAAACAAAATCATGCCACACACGTACATTAACATCCATACATACTGAAAAAAACTGAATGTTTTTGCATTTCTTGACATTTCAAGGTCCCCTAAGTCCAAAAATGTGGGGTCATTTTTTGACTGATTGCCATACTTTTCCTCTGTTATATATAACAGAGCTAGGAAAGTAAAAACAGGAGTCCATAACTTTGTTTTCGATATACAAAGGTATTACAGTGACAATGTCCATGTGTGGGGACCCAAATGGGGTCCGAATGGAGGTATTCACATGCTCTTAAAAATCTTGTTTCACAACTCAAAGGGACAAAATTAAAGATCTGGATTAAACAATGAACTTTTTTTCGTAAATTATTTAAAACAATAGAAAAGACTCGAGAAAGAAAAAGTCGAGGAAAACGCAGCTGGAGAGGAGTCGTATTTAGTTGTGGCGTTGACCTCTCCTGCGCCCTCCATCGGGTTTCGAATTGTCACCAGGTGACGATGAGAGACCAATGGAGAGGTGACTTTGGATGAAAAACCTATAAAACCGCGCATTTAAAGGACATTCGGAGTTCTTGATTCTTAGTTCAGAGTACTCTGCTCCTGGAGTTTTGCTGCTGTTCAGTGATGAAAGCATTGACGACGTTTTGGGACTTGTCTTCGACATCCACTCCTGGCAAGTTTCACCCAGACACTTCCTGTCAATGAAAATCATTCCTTCAAGTTGTGCCTCGCACTCCAGGGCCAACGCTCTCCACATCACCTTTGCCGGAGGAGAAACGATCGATAGATCAATTGAACATTTTTGCATGGACTGGTTCACTCTTTGGTTAGGCCTTATGCCAAATTTTAAAAGTAGTTGTAAGTGCCATTTTTATATTTTATAAACAGTTTTAAGATGGAAAACCTGTCTTGGTGAGTCTTTCCACTCCCACACAACTGTGTTGATCACTCGGTTATCGAGATAGCCCCCCCAGTTGGCTAACCTCACACATGCTCTCTGATGTGATGAGCGCACCTAATGGAATTTATGCCTATGGATCAAAAATAAAAATAGTATTACGTGCGCATAATGGAAAATAGGCATGAAAAATGAACAAAATATAAGAACAAAGCAGTCAACAGCAATTGCTTTGTTCTTAGATAGTCTCTCTATAACTGGTCAGTACAAGGATCGTGTCTCCTGTGGCCTGAAGGTACAAGGATAGCTTCTTTTGTGGAGGCAAGTGCAAAGTTCATCTGTTGGCATCCATCAGATACTGTATAGGAATTGCCTGTTCTATGTCTAACAGGTGCAGGGATCACTTCTTTCCTTCTGGCTCCATTTCAGTTCTATCACAATATGACAAAGTCATGTGATCTTCTAGTTAATTACATTATTACATTATTTAAGTAACGTTAGTACATCCAAAAAACATTACTGTATTGTCTAGTATGAAAAGAGATCCATAGGATGACATGGGTGTCCACACTGGGTGACACTAAATGTAGTGATGTTGCTGAGTGCAAATGTAATTTTTGTAATATAAATTAAAATATATTTACATTTTAATGCTTTTCTGCTATTATTTTAAACAAATGTGTCATCTTGAAATTTGAATTCAGTATATTTTTCAGTGTAATGGCTATATACAGTAGCTATAATAGACATTTTTTATATATTTATATTATACTAATTTACTGTAGTCAGCTGTATATTAACTAAATTAAATAAGTAAACTGAAAAATTTTTAATATAAAAAATGAATATTCTAGGTGAAAAAGGTGAACCATACAACTTGCAAGAAGTTAGTAAACTAGAATTGGTTCCAGGACCTCGAGGAATACCAGGAGAAAAAGGAAAATCTGGAGAAGCAGGAGAAGTAGGTATGTATAATGCAAATATATATTTATGAAAGTCTAAATTTAGAATTTATTTATAAATTAACTTAATATGCCTTCATATTTACAAAAGTTATGTTCTTGTAAAATATAATCAATAATTTAAAAATGATTTAGCATTATATTAATCATAATTGAAATAATAAAATTTTGATTCACAAATATGGAATAACTTTTATTTAACATTTAATGTAATGTAAATAACTTTACATGTATTTAATTTAAAACTTAAAAATTTATTATAATTGTTAAGTAAAATTATTATTTTATGAAAACATAAGTAAAACTTTACAATAAGAATGAATATATAGTATTTATGATAATTTATCTTATTCTTATGATGCTATATATCAATAGTTACATGAAGAATTAAACATAATTGAGATTGAAATTGTCATACACTCCTTGAAAAAGAATATATTTAAAATTACAATAAAAGGCAAACCTCACACACTAATTACAGCTTGTTTCATAAATCTTAGCTGGGCTGTAAAAATGCACAGAAGTAGGGACTATGAAGGGAATTTTACTTTGTGAAGGGAATGGATTGCTGACAAAACTTTGACAAGGCAACTGTGCATTACCAAAAATAGACTCTTGAATTTTTTAAAACTTCCAGACCCACAACCGTATACCATGTCAAGCCAAGATATATGAAATTATCTGTAGATTGTTATAAAATTTTATGTAATGTGAACAGGACCATGGAGAGCTTGTATGGGGCTCAAAGATAGATGCTCCTTTAGCTCCTTTTTTAGTTCCTTTAGCATTTTTTTTAATTTTTGAACAAATGAAATACGTGTTATATTTTTTATTAATAAAAACAGTCTTAAAAATTTTATTTTCTTTAAAAATAATGTTGACTTTATAGAAATACACTCATCAAAAGTGAAATTGCAACATTATGAAGGAATAAACAACAACTAACCCGTTATATATAAAGATCAACAACTGCCGAATTATCGGGCTAGCAAATGGCTATAGTAATATAAATAATTTTAAGTGAATTTGGTTCTAGAGTTAGGCGTTAGGCGCCATCTCTTGCTAAATTTAATAATTAGAATTTTAATTAAATAATTTAAATAAATTGTTTATTTATGTATATACGCCTTGCCGGGGTTTGCGATGGCCGGTTGAGTGCCTTCGGGAGGACGTGGGCAATTAATGTGTCCCCAGCCGGCATTGTAATGACCGTCGATGGTCGTACAGTAATCTTATATCAACTGGAAGGGGAGATCGGACCGAAGGTCCGGGTAGCGTAACTGGTAACGTGTCTGCACGGATAGCAGAAGTTGCGGGTTCGAGTCCTGCTTCGGGTCGATTCTTTTCTTCCAGTTAGGCCTAAATTTATTTAAATTATTTAATTAAAATTCTAATTATTAAATTTAGCAAGAGATGGCGCCTAACGCCTAACTCTAGAACCAAATTCACTTAAAATTATTTATATTACTATAGCCATTTGCTAGCCCGATAATTCAGCAGTTGTTGATCTTTATATATAACGGGTTAGTTGTTGTTTATTTATGTATATACGCCTTGCCGGGGTTTGCGATGGCCGGTTGAGTGCCTTTGGGTGGACATGGGCAATTAATATATCCCCAGCCGGCATTGTAATGACCGTCGATGGTCGTACGGTAATCTTATATCAACTGGAAGGGGAGATCAGATCGAAGGTCCGGGTAGCGTAACTGGTAACGTGTCTGCACGGATAGCAGAAGTTGCGGGTTCGAGTCCCGCTTCGGGCCGATTCTTTTCTTCCAGTTAGGCCTAAATTTATTTAAATTATTTAATTAAAATTCTAATTATTAAATTTAGCAAGAGATGGAGCCTAATGCCTAACTCTAGAACCAAATTCACTTAAAATTATTTATATTACTATAGCCATTTGCTAGCCCAATAATTCGGCAGTTGTTGATCATTATGAAGGAATGCATGTAGTGACATGCTAATTGCAGGACCTGTATAAGTGACAGATATGCAAATGATTAAGTTTGCATATGCATTGGTTCATATAGTGCCTAGTTTTGGTCTATAAAGACCAAAGAACTACTTTTTCTATAATGTGTTTTGTTAACCATTCTGACATAAAATAATTAACTATGCTACAGTAGGTCATAAGAAAACATTTTCTTTTCCTAAGTTGAAAATAACTTGTAACTCATAGCTTGTAAGTTATTACTCATACCTCATAAGTCTTAACTGTATTTATACAAGGGTTGATCAAAAAGTAAGGTTACAAGGCCAATATTCCTGGAGTTTCATTTGTTATAGAGAAATGAGAAGTGTGTGGTAATTCTAATACATGCAGTTGGCAACTGTGCAGAGTTTCAGCCACCCGTCACCTACAGCACTAGTTGCAGGTAAACACAAATGGCGACTTGTTTTGAAAATTGGTCTCGCTAAGAAATCCACTCAGTTATTCAATTTCCGTGGGCAAAACATGTAACCACAGCTGAAATTCACTGGCAGCTGGTAGAGGTTTATGGAGAGACTGTAATGTCTCATCAGCATGTCACAGAATGGTGTTGGAAGTTTGCGGCTGGTAGAGAAAACATCACCAATGAAGATCATTGACTACTCTCCCTACAGCCCGGACCTTGCTTCAAGCGACTTTCACCTGATCCAAAACAAAAATGAGTCTTGATCTTTGCAATTACCGTATTTTACGGACTATAAGACGCACCTTAATTTTTAAGCAGTTTTTTAAAAAAAATAACATTTTTACCATTTTTATTATTAGATTGCAAAGCCAGACTAAAAAAAAATTCTTAGTTTATAAAACCAAACTGACCTTTAAAATCCCTGAAAATCATTATCTGAACTTACTTCATCTTCTTTCTCTTTGTCGTCATCGTTGTCCTCTTCATATATAAGATGTTCTTCGCTGCCATCGAGAGCATTACTTATGCCGCACTTCTTGAAAGATTTAACAATAATGTCTTCTCTCACTCTAGACCACGACTGTTTTATCCACTGACACACTTGTTTGATTGTAGGTCGTTTTAAAGCTCCCTTCGGCGTGAATTCATGTTGGGTTTCATCCATCATCCATTTGTTCCATTCCTCTCTCATATACACTTTAAATGATTTATTTATCGAGACATCAAGAGGTTGCAATTGTGAAGTAAGTTCTCCCGGAATAACAGCAAGCTCTGTATTTCCCTGTCTGAATTTCTCTTTCACAGAATTTTTCAAATGACTACTAAACTGATCTAGTACAAGAAGAGAACTCTTCTTCAATAAAGCACCTTTCCTTCTCTCCCACACTCTGTTAATCCATAATTTCATACCAGCCTCATCCATCCAACCCTTGTCATGTACGTGAACAACACACCTGGCGGTATTTCAGAAGGTTTTGGCATTGTTTTGCGCTTGAAAACGATCATTGGATTAAGTTTAGTACCATCAGCACAACATGAAAGGACAACAGTGTAGTGCATTTTTTCATGTCCACTTGTTTTTATATTTACAGTTTTAGCACCTTTCATGGCAACAGTTCTGTTACTCGGCACATCAAATGTCAGAGGAATTTTGTCCATATTCGCTATTTGGCTTAGTTCCACACTGGTTTTCTTACGATGTTGAATAATAAAGCGATGGAATGATAATATTTTCTCTTCATACTCTTGTGGCATCTTCTGAGATATTTTGGTTTTGGTTCGCATGCTAAGTCCATGACGCTTCATAAACCTGTAGCACCAACCAATTCCACCCTTAAAGTCTGTTAAGTTCCACTGTAGCGCTAGCTTACGAGCATGTATTTGAATCATTTTTGTATTAATTCCAATGCCATTTTGACGGTGTCTTTGAATCCATTTCAATATGTCATCTTCTAGTTTTGGCCATTTTGCATTCAGTCCTCTATTTGCACATTTAGTCTTCCTCATTTTTTTCAGTTCTTCTTTACTAGCCCATCAATCGCAAATGGTTTTTTCTGTTGGTGGAAGGCCAAAATGCTGCTCAGCTGCTCTGTTTCCATGTTCTTCTGCATATGCTATTACTTTCAATTCATAGCCCGCGTTATATGAATACCAGTACCTTTTATTTTTTTCCATTATGAAACTAGCTACTAACAAAAATATTGTACTGTTACCGATAACACAAATCACTTTCAATTCAACTTCACTGGCGGAAGCCTCACACTTTCCAGGCTTTTCAAAAGGGAACCTTTTTCCCGTCGAAACTTGCTCCTTTTATACTGGTTGGAGTCCACGACCATCCTCCAATCAGCGCTACGAAGTCTCCGGCCCAACGTACGCTTTTGTTGACCAATCGCCACTCTTTGATTTAAACCCAACGGCCGTTATCCTAACTGTCATTCTAATGGTCACTCTCCAACGGACTCCTCTCCAATGGCTATCGATTTGAATTTACAGAAATACGTTACAAATAAAAAGGCAGGAATCGCCCATCTCACGATTCCGACCATGACAGGTGCACTGCTACTGCCAGTTGAATTCAATGTTACCAGATAGAGATAGGTTTCCTGAAGCATCAAATATATGGCCATTTTTAAGACTGGCAGGAATTTTAAATCAAACACTGGACATTTTAATATTAATTTCAAGTATAAGATGCACCTGAATTTTGGAGGCAATTTTTCAAAGAAAAAAGTGTGTCTTATAGTCCGTAAAATACGGTAATTAAAATTAAGGGAACTAAATTATAAAGGAAAAGGGGAAAAATAAAATTATTTTATATTAAAATCACGCAGTAAAATGGGAGAAAAATTAGTAAATTAAATTTTTTATAAGACAAGATGCAAATAATAAAGGAAATGTTAGTTAAGGTATAAGGTTCATTCAACACCTAACAAAAGATGATGTTGAATTGTATTCATAAACAATCATCTTTCTCGAGAACCAATCTGGTCCAATTTCACCTGGTAACAGAGAAAGACCAATCTGGGACTGAGAAAGGGGATTAATAATCAGTAAAGTAACAATTTGTAAGACCACAAGATATTTAAGCCCAGGCCTCAAGGACACTTTGTTCTTTGCCATGGCATCCTGTGAGGCTATGTCCCTCGCTGGAGTGTTTCCCCCAAGGTTCCATCCTCATTCTTTACTGATGTATCCTCTGAAAGTTATGGACCTTTGTTGATAGAAACTTCAGAAATTCCAATCTGCATTCACCAGACATTGTTTCCTGTTTGAGAACTGGACTTAGAATGCAACCTCCAGTCAACAAATGGAAACCATCTTCATTGCCAGACTTTCTTCTTCTTTTGAAGACTACATGCCGAAAACTACAGGGACTTCAACCCTTCGTGAAAAGTACTATTGATTTTTATTGTAAGTTAATTGTCTAATAAACAGGTTGTGTTGTTTGTAAATGAGGCATCGATCTCTGAGTCAACCACTCCCACATGTCGTTGATTGTTACTGCTCGGCAGTCCAGACAGCAATGGAAATGACAGTAATATATCACTTATAATCATTATTTCGTTTTGAAATTTCTTTCCTCCCCCTCAGCCCCCTCACAACAGGGCTCTGGTATATCTTTTATTCATTATATTGTAATGATGTTCTTGTAACCTTTTGTGTATGGAACACTTAGCAGACCAAATGTACACCAGATCTTTTTGGAACCTATTGTTCCACACCAGAACCTTGTACACCTCTGGAGCTTTACATTTGTCAGCCTTGTACTTAGTTATAGAATCATTTCCCTACAAAAACAATGGAGAAGGAAATGATGTTGCCTAGTTTGAATTACCGAAGGGAAGTGGATGGAAGTTATTTTCATTTCAAGATTCTGATTCTAACAATAATCTAAATTGCTGAACATTTCTTTCAGGACTCCAAAGAATTCAGGTTCTTATGCTTGGGTATCTCCTAATTCATCAATTCCTGAATCTCTCTCTCCAAGTGAACTGTGTAATGGTTGCACAAACAAAAAAACTTGTATTATTCTGAAATTTTTTATGGTGCAGACAGTACATAGTCAATTAAGTTAAAATTTGTTATTTAAAAGATAGGAAAACTGATCTGTCTTCCTTCCTCTAATAGTCAGGTACTTTCTCATTAAAAAATATTAAAACCACGCTTAAGTAGCCTGAGTTTGTTAGTTCTCAGAAAAAACTGATTGGTGTTATTCTGTCAAAATCTGTATAATCAAACAAGCCAACTTAACTATTGTCATAATATTTGTGCTGGATATAGCTTATATCATGCAGGATGTCACTAGAGGGATCATGTGGGACACCACATAGAGATGATGATATGTTTGACATGTAGTACCTATGTTTTGTGTGAAATAAAACAAGCTAAGTAGATCTATCTCTACATATTCTCACTAGTTATTTATCTAACACACTTTGTATTTCCTGGTCAATTAGATAAGGTTACAATACTCTGGTATATAAGGATCTCGCATAATTGATTTTGTCAGCTTTTGTTATGTTCATATTCTTAATCAATCTCCATATGAAACTTGAAAGTTATATTACATTTTGTTATAGTAATCAGGAAATTAATTCTTAATAGTCACAGTTTAACATAGAAATAGTTTATAAGTGTTTTGTCAAGTAACTGTTCCCATTCACCTACTCTTTTGCACCATAATCACAGTGATTTATATCAAATTTGTCTTTCAATTTTTCCTTCATGTAGTTCAATCAGTAATCATACATTAAAAATTTCATACTAAATATTTTCTAAGGTTTTAATTTATCTTCTTTATAACTTCAATTTAATTTTGATAATTTTTATCATAAAATTAAGAAGACATAATGATAAATGTTTATTTTATACTTTTTAAAATATTTTTAAAAGAATAAACATTTTTTAATAACTACACGTAATATATAATGTAAAATATATTAATGATTATATTTTAAATGTTAATAAGTTAGTAAGATGTAAGGTTTATAATCAAACGCTATATTTTATGTAATCTATGAGTAAATTTGATTTCATAAAAAAGATTTTAAATGTTAATATTAGACAATTAATGTCTAGGTCCTACGGGATTGACTGGTAGAGATGGATTACCTGGATTTCCTGGAAGAAAAGGTGAACCTGGAAGACCAGGAAGTTCTATTAGAGGATTAGATGGCTTGAAAGGATATCCTGGTTTGCCTGGAAATCCTGGATTTCCAGGATCACCTGGATCCCATGGTTTGCCTGGTTTAAATGGTTTACCTGGATTGCCAGGAATAAAAGTAAGTTTCACTTTGGAACAATGTTATAACATCATAATTAATGAGACTAAGAAATTTAAAGAAGTTAATAATGATAAAATCCAATTGAGGAGACGACTCGTTCTCTAACATTAATGACTATTTTATTCATGACACACACACATACAGAGTAAAAAGAAAGAAGAAAGAGCTTTGGAAAGCCCGCCAATTGTATATATAGAGCTCGAGCACCCTCTGGTGGCTCAAGCTTTACAATCCTTAACAAATAATAATGTGTAATAAAAGGTACTTTCCGGTTAACAGGACGTCATTGACTATTCAAACAACTATATTTAATGAAAGGGAAACATATTACAGTTATGATCTTCTTTGCTGTTGACTATTGGCTAGATGAATAATGGAGTAGTTGTTGGGCTAGAAGAGTAATTCCGACTAATTTTAGTAAATATGAACTTTTATTTGGCAATTTTTAAATAAATCTAATTTTAAACATAAATTAAATAAATACAAAGAATTTTTTTTTACTTACAACAGATTAACAAAACTTCTCATTTTTTATGACTCATGCATATCATTTAGGTGGCATAAAATTTGAGATGTTGCTTAACATAGCTGAAAAGGCTCCCTGTTTAGAATGTTGTCTTTTCCACATAAATTTGATAAGATAGGACTCTAAGTGATGATGTTGTACTACAGATAGCACACATAGCATTTAAAAACAATATGCGTGATCCTACAAACCAGTTGTCGGTTCTAATTCCCTTCTTTTCACGACACATTCTTATGTGACATCTCCATTTTGGACTTTCTGTTGAACAAAAATACAAAGACATTTGATGTTTATTTCTGCACAACCTTTCAGTATTCAAAATTCCTTGTTTTTGAAATAGAGCAATAGCACCTTCTTTGTCATGAGGAATATCCCATAATGTATATTCCATTTTCAAATAATTTTAAGAAAGCAACTAGAAAAGACAAACACACTCTACAAACAGCAATCACTATGAGAGTATGATAAATTACCACTCTTCTTGCCAATGCGCAAAACTACTTTGCATATTCACATAGATTTGATGACATCACATTGTCAGATTTGTAAAAATTATTTAAAATAATAATAATATTATAAAATCAAAATTATTCATGTAATAAAGGTTTATAAATAGTTACAACAACAGATGTAGTAAAATATAACAAATTTTCATTCATTTGGTGAAAAGATCACATGAATATGCTAATCATTTTGATGAACTTAAGGTAAAGATAGCACACATGTTAAATTCACAATCATGTGGGTGCACCGGGAGGTGGACGGAGTCGTACCTCCTTTTGTCAGCTAACAGGTCGGTGAGACCTGCCCACGGTCAAGATGGCGGTTCGGGGTTGTTATATGTTACGCGTTACGTGAGGGGAGGAAGAGGATGGGTTCGACGATAGAACGGTGGCAATACTCGAATAAATGACATCAAGGGAAAATACAACAACAATTTATTAAGACTAAAAGCTACAGCTACAAATGTGGGCGAGATACCGTCACCTAAGTTTAAGGTATTCGGAGGGAGAGTTCACACGAATTGGGGAGGTCATACCTCTTGGTCCGAGTAGTTCTTGTAACAAGTTCGAGGTATCCTCGGCTCAGGTTCCTTCGGTGACAGCGTCGGTTTCCCTCGGGACAGACACACTGTTTAACGGACACTACGTAACTGACTCCCTTTCTCTCTCTCGTCGCCCTTTTATCTTCTCGGTCACGTTCCTCTCCTTCACCAACCAGCACTATTCGGATTTTGTTCCTCATGATTCACGTTTTCTCCATGGGAACCAAGCAATAAAAATTTTATTGCTAGCGTTTGGTTCCAGCGGGTTCAAATTTTCACAGTCATCTTTCTTAAATTTTTAACTCCTAATAACAGAAATAGTAAGTTTGCTTCTTTTTTATCTTAAAACTACTTATCTGTTGTAACTTAGAAAATTTCACACGAATTCATGATTTTGATCACAAATGCTGACTGGCATCCTGCTAACCAGAAAGTACCATAAAATCTATATCACAGTCTTAGAAATTCTGATTAATTTATTATAAAACAGATATTTTTTGGTAATTGTTAATTGTCTTTATTAAGTTGAATGTGCTTTAAATAAAAACATGTTTATCCTTAGTAAATGTATAATATAACAAAATTTATTATTGTAGAATGTCTAAATATGAAAGTTTCTACTAAAATTGTTAATTTTGCACATCTTTTTCTATGTATTTTTAATCAGAACACTGACTGTTCATATATGTCATCATTAATATGAATTACTCTTTGTTTTAATACTGTGTTTTCTATTTCAGTAAATAAAAGACAATATAAAACTTTTAACTAAACATATATATATTATATAGGGAGATATTGGTGAACCTGGTTATGCCATTTATAAAGGACCTCCAGGAAAAGTAGGTCTTCCTGGATTTAAGGGTGAAAAAGGAAATCTTGGACTCATTGGTCGGCAAGGATATGCTGGTGAACCAGGGCCCGATGGTCCAGATGGAGCACCTGGTAAATGTTTAAACTTTGATCTTAAAATAGATACATTTATTCCCTGTTAAAACTTTACTATTAAGTTTTAACAGGGAATAAATGTATCTATTAATCTATGTTAATGGAAATTTAGATCCAATAGGTTATTTTGGCCCAATATTGGATCTACAGTTAGATCTGGTTGGATATCTTATCATTTAAAATTCAAACCAATAAATCTATGAAAACATGATGAGAAAATCAAAACAAGATATGGGATCTAAGTTAGTGACGAAGCAGTTAACAATTTTATATATTTTTATATGCTTTATATAAAAATACATGAAATACTTCCTTCTGACTCCATTTTAAGACATATTTGACTCTATTTTCTTCATTTTTTAGCCTTCTAAAAGAAAGTCAGTTGTTCAGTAATTAATAAGAACTAGAATTTTTAAACAGTATAATGAACGTGTTGTGTTCTTTACTCTGCAATATATAATATACAACTATATTTAATTAAAGGGAAACATATAGTTATGATCTTTGCTGTTGACTATTTGGCTAGATGAATAATGGAGTAGTTGTTGGGCTAGAAGAGTAACTGATTGAACATCCAGTAAGGTCAGGTGCCTTTATATCCCCCAATCATATACTGTAGTTGATATTTGGCAAGTTTTAGTTCTGGAAACTTTGCTTCTGCTATATTTTGCTCATTTTAAACATTTTATTTATTCAAGGGATGGCAACTTTTGCTACAGTACTCCCCCACCATCTGTGATGAAAATGATGAACTCACACATTGATTATTGTAACTTCAGTTTCATACTAATTAGTCCTGATTATCAGTGCCAAGAATTGAAACAAACTTGTTGACCAGACTCTATCTATATGATTGTTTCTTCCTGTCCAAAGATAGTGGGAGTGATAGAGCCACCAAGCATCATTATCATGGGTGGATCATGATAAAGATGTCTGGTGTGTCTATGCTTCCACACTCTGGGATGCAGTTAGGATGATGGTGGGAGATGAAATTGTCGTCAGAAGAGTTTGTGGATCAGATGGAAGATTATCATCAAACAGAAATGCTGGTTTAAAGCAGTAGATGTTAATATAAGAGCTATTTTATTTTCAGTGGAAATAGTGTTGTAACTTATTAATTCTAAAAGAAAACTAATGAATGATGGCCACAAGTACTTTCATTTAAGTATTTGGAACTTAACTTCTTCATGCTTTTGAAAATTACAGAACTTACAGATAAATTCAAATAGAACACAGAACCTATACAAAATATTAAAAACTTTCGTTATCTTGAAAATCAAAATTTTCACCAAATTGAAGGTTCTTTAAAAAAGGAAATCCCAAGTCTGGGCTATAAGGTGCTTCATCCACCTTATAACCCAGACTTAGCATTTATTTCACACCCCACAGAACCATATTGCCAATATAAGTTCAGTAACAATACTCATGTGAGAACAATACTTGAGAGTTTCTTCAAAGAAAAACACCAGTCATTCTATGTTCACAGGATTGAAAGTTTGCAGCAAAGGTGATGATATCGATTGATATTAAATGATTACCTACAAGATTGAACTTTAATCATAGTTGAGTTAATTGTCAATAAAGTTTTTAAAAATGTATAAATTTCAAATTGGTAGCATTGTGTCATCTTATTCTCATTGTTTTCAATGAATTACATTTGTTGTTTGTTTTTGAGAGCTGTTCTCTTTAACTCATTCAAATCTTGAAAGTTCTCAATTCTTAGAAATATTTGATTCAACTCTTTGATAATTCCAACAAAGACTAATATTTAAGAACATCCTGTGTCTGTATACCCCTTGTCATGTGACTTTTGTTTCTCCAACAAAGTTCAAAATTATTCTTGAAATACAGTTTGTCATGCACTGCAGTAACTATTATATCTTAAGACAACAAATGGAATCTTAAATTTTTTGCTTTATTCAGGTTACGTTTTTCATACCCAAAATCCTCTTTGTCTCTGTGTTGGACAAATTTTTGACTTATTGTAAAATTTAACTTAGAAAATAACTTTGTTTTGAAGAATTTTTTCCTTTTAGGGAGGTTTATTTTATTCAGGTTCCACTTTAGATGGGTTTTTATTATATTATGTTTCAAAAAAGTTATGTAGATTTTTTAAACATAAGTTACCAATAAATTTACAACATTAAAGTTGTTAAAAACATAATAACCACAACTGGTTGTTGTTGCTAGAGCAATCAATTAATACATTAATCAAAAGAAGCAAAATGAAAATGAAAATTGTGTATTGCACAAAGAAACTGTTAATTATACAATGTTCTGCAGTTAACATTATGCTTATTAACATATAACATTGGATGCCATATACTTGAAAACAAGGATTTTTATACTTATTAGGATATGAGCATGTTAAAATTAAAACAAAATACTTAGAAATTAGCTATTAAAAAAATTTATTTATTGCTATTTTTGTTTTAAGTTTATAGAATTTGTTTTTTCCTCATGACAAGGTGTATTAATGGACACAAGGCATTCTTACATCATCTTATTTCCGAATCTTCTATATGCCGAATTCAGAAATAAAGATGATGTAAGAATGCCTTGTGTCATTAATACACCTAGTCGTGAGGAAAAAACAAATAAAAGAAGACACGGTCTTGGAACATTATATTCATAGAATTTGCTTATTATATAAGTGAAAAGTTTGGTGCAAGGCTTTTGATATTCTGCGAGATCAAAACACAGTTTAGATTCCACATAAAAATGTGGATTTCCATTCTGATATATCTGTCACTATTCAAAATGCTGTAAATAAACAAACCCATAGTATAATGATTTTCACAAGCACACACTTGACTGTGAAAATCACACACTTTATATGCTATTCTGTATGCATTATACAAAGATGTGTCCATATCTTTGATCTTTGCATGATAGGAAGATTTGAAAGTAATTTTTGAAATCAGGATGATTTCTATGAAAATCACCTATTTTAATGCCAGTAATGTAAAAAAAATTTTTGTTGGGTAGTGTAATTATAATTTGAAAAACATTGCAATTAGAATTATATATTAAAATACTTTTAATATGGAAAGTTTTAAATTACATGTGCATATTTATGTTATAATGCTTTTGCTGATTAAATACAGTAATAATAATTAATTTATTAAATAAGATAGTATGAAAATATTTTGTTAATTAATATATCTGTTTTAAATTTTACAAAAAACAATTTTAATCATTTATCTCCAAGGTCCACCAGGATTGGCAGGACTTCCTGGCTATAAAGGTATTAAAGGTGAAAGAGGTAGTTCTGCACCTGGAACTATTGGACCACCTGGATTTCCGGGTCCTCCAGGCCTTAATGGTAAGATGAATCAATATATATTAAATATAATAATATGAATATGAATTTTTTTAAACTAATTATATAACATATATTTTAAAGGAATTCCTGGAGATAAAGGTTCTCCTGGTGAATCAGGATTTCCTGGATTGTATGGCTTCAAAGGTGTTAAAGGTGAACAAGGTGAATTTGGTTTCCCAGGAATTCCAGGAAAACAAGGTCCTCTGGGAAGTCCAGGAAAACCAGGAATAATTGGATTACCTGGAATGCCTGGTAAGTTATTAGTTATATATGTTATCTGATATTACTATATTTACTTGCTTATAAGACGATCTTGCATATAGGACAAAGTGTGACTTTAAAGATCAAAATAAAGAAAATTAGATTTATTAATACAATTTAATTTTATTTCGTTTAATCAGAAATAAAATGTCAAATGCACATAAATGCACGCATTGTCTTGCAAAAATTAATGGCATTTTAAACTTTAAGGAAAAATCTTGTAAAATTGACAACGTAATTTGTTCATGTAAAGCCAGCCAATCAGAAACCTTTTTTGCCAATTCTTAACAGTTGAATCCACTCTCCATTCTGTATGTACCAACGATCACACTCCTTTGTTCTTGACGGTGTGTTCACAACTCAGAGCTCACCGATTGCACATCTTTTCTCTTACGTGTCTCTGCCAAAAAGTCTCACACTTATCGGGAACTTGCCCCAAGGTCCTCTTGCTTTGATTGTTTCATTCCCCACACCTGCGGAAGTTGGGGGTGGTTAGGACGTTCTTGAAATCGGTTATTCCGCCCAAAGGAAAAGTGTCAGATAAAGTATTAGAAAAGAAAGTTCTGGAAGGTGGAAGAAACAAAGAACAAAGGGAAGAAATAAAACTATACTTAAATTACTATATACATATATATACATTAATATGGCGTACAGCCACAGTGGCATGAGATATGGCAACACAGACCTAATCACTTTCAAAGTAGGCCCCTCTCACACAGACACACTTGTTCCAGTGATCCTGCCACTGTTGAAAGCAGGTGTGGAATGCTTCCTTTGGAATCTTCCAGAATTGGGCCATTGTATTCAATATGATGTCCTCCCTGCTTGCAAAATGCATCCTTTTGAGGCCTATTGTGAGAGTAGGGAACAACCAAAAGTCACTGGGAGCAAGATCTGGAGAGTAAGGTGATGATAGGAATGTTTTTGTTGGTGAGGAATTGCTGCACAACAAGTGATGTGTGACTTGGTGCATTGTCGTAATGGATAAACCACTGAAACCACTTGATGCTCCAACTTAGCGATGGTTATTCTTTAATCACTTTTAATCAGTTCTTGAACTTTTTCAATGTTTTCTTCACTTTTGGATGTTGAAAGTCTCCTGCTGCATTCGTCATCCTCCAATATCTCCTGTCCATTTTTAAACTGGCCAAACTAGTTGTAAACTGCGGATTTCTTTAGTGCCTCATCACTATAAACTTGCCGCAGGGCAGACAGTGTCTCTGCAACAGTTTTCTCCAATTTGCACATGAACTTGGTGTTTGCACGCTGCTTGAACTGGAACGTTGTGCTGAATGATAAGCAGTCACGTCCAAGACGCTTCAAAAACAACTGTGCAAGTCTAAACTTGCACGAGCATTATCACACTGCAAATAGACCTGCTGAGCTTCCCACCACAGCAAAGCATTACCTTATCTTATATCGCATTTTCTAACTGTAGGTAAATTCCAGAAACTTTTTGACTGCCCCTTGTACAGTAAGACCCCACTTAATGCTGCCTCGCTTAACGCTGATTTGATATAACGCAGTCTGCTCAAAGCCTAAAAAAACAGCTCAAAATGTATGCCGATTTTAATTATTGAGGCATTTCATTGATTCGTACATAATACAATTATTTATGAACACGAACCAATCAGTAAAAGGTGGCAAAAAAGGTGTCCTTTCTTTAAATCTCTGTTTGTTTGGTGCAATTTTGGAAAAAATATAACATCATGGATAGATAAACAATATCGACTTGGCTTGGCAAAAATTAACTGATAAATGAGTGAATAGTGTGTGGAAGAAGTTATGGCTGAAGGTATCCAAGAATTCTCAATGAGAAGAGCCTATCGTTGTATCATTAGGTTGACCAAATTGTCAATCTAATATACACAGCAGGACTAGGAAATGCAGAAGAGCAGGATACTGAGGAGCTACCACAGGTTTCTGGTGAGAGCCTTGCCAACAATGACCTTCAAGAACTGGCACAACAAGGAATTCATGTAGAACTGGAAAATAGAGATTCTGGAAACGAAAAACCCAAAGAATTTCTCTACAGATTTCCTTACTAAAAGTTTTGTAATGATTACCGAAATCGTTGATCAAATTGTAGCGAATGATCCAGATTTTGAAAGGAATGCAAAAGCAAACGAGGCATTTTGGATGCGATCTTAAGAATTTCAGAAGAGCCAGGACCTTCATCACAAAAAATGAAATTTACATTTCTGTGTGCATATGTTAATGTGTTATTTAACATATATTATTATGCAAATTAATATAAAAATAACCTAAAATTAAGGTAAAATTTGTTTATTTTGGTCACGTGTTCACCTATCCCTATTTGCTCTATGTTGAAATGACCTCGTTTAACACTGTTTTGCTTAGCGCTTTGTTGTCTAAGAACGCATCCTCCACGTTAAGTGGGGTCCTACTGTATTTCTTTAAACCAGGCAAAACTTTTTGAGTCTGGAAAAGAAAAATTCCTAGAAAAGACAGGGAACAAAGTCAGAATCCTAAGATCTGCAATGTACTGTGAATTTCAAATAAAGGTTCATAATAAAAACTTTTAAGGATCATATAAAAAGACAGCTAGTGGAAATAGAACAAGAGAAATGGACCTTAACATCCAATGTATATCCAACATTATTTCCCAACTCCCCTCCAAATATTTGACAAGGGAAGTTCTAAAAGAAAGTCACAATCAAAAAAGAGATGATGCTCACTTTAAAATAGAACACTAAATGGGACAACTTTCTTGCTGATTTACACTAAATTTATATTTACAAATATTATAATTCATAATCATAAAATTTTGGATAAATTTATGTAAATATTGCTAATAGAGCTACTGTTATGGGGACCACAGAAAAATATTAAACTCAAAAGTGGCCAAAGGTCAACAGAGATTGAGAAATGCTGCTTTTTATCATATTTGAAAAATATTTTAATCAAATTATCAAAAGTTTTGAGAAAGGTTTGATGAATACAAGTAAGTTAATTTTATGTATTGTTTTTAATTTCTGTTATATAATTTTGTCCATTATTTTTTATTTTACTTCTAGTTGAAAAATTGGCTTAGATGTGTTTATTGGAGGATCACTGGAAATATATAACACTATAATTCATTCACAATTAGAAGTGAATGGGTTTGTCAGCACTTTTGGTTTTTTTGTATCTGCATAATATGTAAATAACAAGATATCCTGTAATGTTTTATAATGACAACATATTGAGATAAAAAAAAGTAAAATGGTTTTACAGCTATTTTTTGATGCAATGGAAAAATTGTCACAAATTATATGCTGTGGTCTGTAATCTACATAATTTACAAATTACAGACAGGAAATTACAGTACAGTAGAGAGATGTTAATCCGAATGAATTGGGGACTGGGGTTGTTCAGATTAGTGATTTGTTCCGATTACCGATTATGTACAAAAAAATATAGTAACCTGTCCGATGTTCAAATTTTTCTCCATCGCGTGTCTCTTCGTGTTGAATTTTTCTCTGTTGCGTGTCACTTCGTGTTGAATTTTTGTCGATTTTAAGCCTAACGAAAATTTTTTAATAATAATAATTGAGGCTATTGTATCGTTAAAAATTATTTCTTTATTTTGTACAAACAAAATAAATGTATTGAAGAATATAAAAACATGAAAACTATACTTTAGAAGTAAATCTAGTATCAAAAACGTTCGATTCAGCACGACACAGTCCGACTGAAAATCGTTCGGGATAAACTGGCGATTCAGATTATCCGGGGTTCAGATTAACGACTTTCTACTGTATATAAATGTTTATGAGAAATTGCAGCAATATCAATTTATTTGAATAACTTATGATATGTTAAGAGATAAAATTCTTATTTAATGTTATAGGTCATGCTCTAATAAAAATTACTACTATTTAAATGTTTAATAATTAATATTTTTAAATACAGTAGAGAGTCGTGTAATCCGAATCAATTGGGGACTGGGGTTGTTCAGATTAGTGATTTGTTCGGATTACCAATTATGTACGAAAAAATATATTAACCGCCTGATTCTCAGCGTGTCTCTCGGTTGAAATTTTTCTCTGTTGCGTGTCGCTTCGTGTTGAATTTTTGTCGATTTTAAGCCTAACAAAAATTTTTATAATAATAATTTGAGGCTATTGTATCGTTAAAAATTATTTCTTTATTTTGTACAAACAAAATAAATGTATTGAAGAATATAAAAACATGAAAACTATACTTTAGAAGTAAATCTAGTATCAAAAACATTCAATTCAGCACGACACAGTCCGACTGAAAATCGTTCGGATAACCGGCGATTCGGATTACCGGGGTTTGGATTAATGACTCTCTACTGTATATAAATAGTTTATTGAAATAATTAAATATCAATTTATATAATTCGTATGTATGAAAAAAAAATTATTATTTAATGTTATTTTCAGGTATGAAAGGTGAAATGGGGGATATGGGTCCTCCTGGAAGAGATGGAATTCCTGGAAGAAATGGATTAGATGGATTACCTGGTAGAAAAGGTAAAAATTATTTTCTGTATTTATAAAATTTTTTAAACTTAAATATTTATTCAAATTTATCATTTGATATTTAAATATTTTATAATTTTACAGGTGAAATTGGTGATAAAGGTTTTCCAGGTTTTCCAGGAAAAAGAGGTTCTCCTGGTTTACCTGGTGAACGTGGAACACCTGGACTACCAGGACTTGTGGGTCTAAAAGGTGATGCTGCAATATTTGGTGGACATGGCGATTCTGGAGATGAAGGGCTACCTGGTATGTAATTTTTTTAAATCAAAAAATTTTATTAAAATTTAGTCTTAGTAAATTCAAGAAACTGAAATGTTATTTTATTAGGACTTGCGGGAAGTACTGGAAGGCCAGGACTTATAGGATTACCTGGTATAAAAGGTGAAAGAGGTGTACCAGGTTTATCAATCATTGGAGAACCAGGTGCACCAGGTCTGTTGGGTCCACAAGGGTATCCAGGAATTCCTGGATCTCCTGGACTAAAAGGAGCAAGTGGTATGATGGGTATTCCAGGTAAGCAAATATTAATTATCAATACCTTTTGTAATCATTAATTTTAATGAAATTATTCTCAATTTTCTTATTTATATCTAATTTTTTATAATTGTATTTTGAGCATTAAATAGTTTTATATATTATATAAAAAAAACTGTTGTGAATAATAAAAATAAAGTTTTCATCAAATTCATTTATACCCAAAAAAGTAAGATTTAAGGTAAGATATACCCAAAAAAGGAAGATTTCAGTTAGTTGAAATGTAATATCTAACTTGAATCAGTTCTGTTTTACAGAAAGTCCCCAATACATTTATTTATCACTTCTTCAAAGATGCTAGGATCTCAAGACATTACTTGACATTGAAATTTGTTGTTTGGTTTTTATAAAAATTGAATGGGAAGTCATCCAATTTCCATTTTTGACATCACTGGATTATAGCTTATTATTGTTCACTTGCACTGGTTTTTTTTTATAGCTGTTTCTGTTGCTAAGGTTTGCAGTCTAACAGCAAAAGTCTGTATATCTTTGTCTTTCTGCTAGTGATGTGTGAAATTTTTGCAGTTAGAAACTATATGGTTCCTATTCAAATTACTGCACCATTAAATTTTAAATGTTTGATGATGATTTACCATTTTTAACAGCAAACTTATCCAGGCATAATATCTGGAATTCCCTTTTTACATTTTGTTACATTTAAATATTGTGTGATGTTCATTGCAAAATGGAGCACATAAAAATACCTATATAAGAAACAATATCTTTATTTCATGATGAACATGGTTCTTTAGATTCCAACTCTTTTTGGTCCACAGATTTAAGGAATTTGTACAGATTTTACAACCAACCACTACTAGGTTCACGACAATTATTGTCAATTGATGTCTTTGGGATTGTGAAATAAAAATGATTAAATCTAAGGCCTTAATCTAATTAAACACTAAATAAGAACAAGAAAGATAGATGTGGAAATGAATAAGAAAGAAGTTCATAGGAAAGTGGGTACCCATTTTTCAACGTAGTCCTAGGTGTGGTGACACTCTTGATCCCAGTTTCTTACACAAAAGAAACAATCTCTATCTTGTCTTTTCTGCAAGAATCTCTTTGGTATTCTCTGTTAGTCTCAATTTTCTCTCTTTGCCATACCTGAACTCAAACTCATGAGAGCTATCACGTCCTCTTGCTTGGACATCCAGCTAAAAAGTGTCAAGTTCTCACCAGCTTTAGCCCTCAGGGCTTCTTTTGTTTTCTTCTATATATGAGTCACCAGCACCCAAGGGGAAAGAGTTAGAAGGAACATTCTAGAAAGGATTGTAGTACTCCGTGACTAAAATGCTTGTACTCTTTATGACGTGTATGTATATATGTATAGATCGATAAATTGTTACGTTTTTGTTCCTTTTTTCTGTGTCGGGTTTTCTTATTGTTACAAGTGGCCATCTATTGTTCCACACCACCTTTTCCTAGGTTGGTGAGAGGAGGTTGGCAATTGGCTAGTTGGTGGGTCATGTGCCTGGGGACAGGGGCTTGGCCCCGGGAATTATAAATAGCGAGAGGAAGGCAGAAGTTGCATTCTGATCCTGGATTTTGGTCAGCAGAGAAGTGTAAGTGACTTGCATTAAAAGAAAGTGTAAAGAAAAATTGTTGAGAATCAAGGTGTAAAACCAGGCGAGTGGGCCGACTGAAGGAGCAAAACTTAATCCATCCCTGTCGAGTTGTGAATACTGGATTTTATGTAAAAGGACTAGAATAAGAGATAAAACGACCATCTGGAGGATCATTTGGAGACATTATTTTTGACAGACAATCGTCTGTCAAAAATAATGTCCTCCAAATGATCCTCTTTCTAATGTCCAATTAGAATGAGGATCATTACGTGCAGTATAAATGTTTCTATGGAATTGTGCAAACATATAATTTTCTATTTCAGAAAAGGAATGAGTTACAGAAAAATTTCAGAAATTGTTAGAAGCTATTCAAATTCAAAAATATTTAAACTTCTCATATTAAATTAGGTTTGGAAGGTCAGAAAGGAAATAGAGGAGACATTGGACCATCTGGTGTTCCAGGATTACAGGGATTACCAGGTATGGTGGGATTAAAAGGCGACTCTGGACCACCTGGATTTTACGGACTAATAGGAATGAGGGTAAAACTTTATATATTTTGTAAAAATTTATTCTTAAAATAATTTCAAACAGAAAAATTGTTAATATCTTTCTAAAGATTATATTTGATTTAACATTGAACTTTAGAAGTTTAAAGACATTTCTGAAATTCAAAAAATTTATCTCCTGAATAAGTTCATTATTCAAAATGGACTTATTTAAAAGATAAATTTTTTTACTTTCAAGGTATTTATCAGATAATTTCACTTTAGAATGAATGATTTTTGTTGTTTGTTCAACAAAAGTGATAACTTAGAGAGAGACCTGCAAGGAATACCAAAAATAGATTTATTGTGGAAATGTTAAATTGTAGCATTTTCATAATAAATATATGAAAATATATTTTAACAGCCCAAGATGAACGATGTTTATTTTGACAAAGCCACTTGACATAAGTAAACAAAATTTTAACCAAAATAACACAAAAAAGTATAGCTCATAAGTATAATAAATCATCATAAACAGATTAAAGCAAATTTTTTATGACAGAGCAGTCAAAAAAAGTCCTCTCTAGAAGTGATTTAAATCTAGAATGCCTCAAATGCTCCAAATGGTCAGAGTCCAAATGTTGGCTCTCAATTGGCTGAAGCCTAGAAGTTTAGAAGGTGTCCAAATGGATAGGAAATTTTATTTCAGTATGAAACGCTGTCTAGAATCTAGCACTTTTTTAGATTTAAACTTTATTCAGATATATTAATGTATTGTATATGCTATTGTTCCTATTCCTTATATTACAGAAAACAAAAATCACATAAACCTAATTTCAAAGAATAAAAAGTTTCAGAACAAAGAGTTATTTTTCCTTGAGAGTAATGTTTATATGGTATTGTGTATATTGTATTATAAAATACAATTTTAGATTGTTATTTATAAGACTTAAGATAAAGACTAAATAGCATCAAGAACATTAATTTATAACATTGTTTTGTATCTTATTAATCTATAAATGTGGTTTATTAAGAACTGTGAATTTGTTATTTCCATTTGAATAAATTAAAGAGGTTGTGAGAATATCTAAATTTCCATATTCATTTTTACTAGTTTAGTGGAAAAGATAAAATTCATTTACCTAATTTCAGATTATTTAATTATAGGGAGATCCTGGAGATATTGGACTTCCTGGATTGCCTGGAGAAAGGGGAGATCCAGGTTTTGCAGGACCGTCAGGTAGAGATGGATTTCCAGGCTTACCAGGGGACAAAGGAGAGCCAGGTCTTAAAGGTAGTGACTTTTTATTTATTAGTCATCAACAAGATTAGTAATATGATTATTACGTAGTGTTGTTGGAACGTATCCTACATTGCATATAGATTGGTGCCTAGTGCTAGACTAGAGCAAAGTTAGTAACTACAGAAAACAAATATTTTGCTTATGTGCTGTTTACATATGTATCTGTGTTAAGAATTCCCTGACTGTGTGACATGTGTTTAGTTTGTCAGCCTTTCATATAGAGATGTATATGCTGTTGTGAAGCTCTAATATTTCAAGTCTGTTGCATAATGTATGTAGTATGGTGCCTGTGCAAGAGTGCTACTGACTACTGGTACAATACATACCTCATCCATTCTGCATAGATGCTTTATTTTGTGGGAAAGTTCTGAATATTTACTCATTTTTTCTGTACGTATTATGTATGTTGTGGATGTTTGTCATAACTACATTTATAATGTAAGGAGATGGAGGGTAAGTGTACCCACCTAGTGAATTTTCCTTGTTAGAAATTAATTTAATAGAGACAAAATATTGAAACACTCGTTAATCACTCACAGTAGTATATGGAATAAACCAATGGTCGCCTAAATATTCGGGCTATAATATGGCTATAATATATACATATATTATATACCACATATATAATATATGTGTTATATGTTTAGTATATGGATTGTAAATTCATGATTTAAAATTCAAACATACATAATAAGAAAATAAAATTTGAGTTTTTACAATAATAAGAAAATAAACACTCACAGCTTCACAGGGGGGGTAAGAGTAAGCAAGTAGATTACTAAATGTGTACAGTAACATAATCAAGTTACAGCAGTGATTAAATAAACATTTAAATTTTCACCAGAAAGATTTTTAAGAGACTTTTAGGCAAGCATAAAACATTTTAGAAGAAAAAATAG
This sequence comes from Centruroides vittatus, assembly GCF_030686945.1. Lineage (NCBI taxonomy): Eukaryota > Metazoa > Arthropoda > Arachnida > Scorpiones > Buthidae > Centruroides > Centruroides vittatus. Next base: position 313,376 of record NW_027122708.1, on the reverse strand, counting down.
ATATTTAGTGCTTTTTAATACACTGTAGATCTTTATTTTAGTATTCTATTCATAAAATACAAATTATTTTTTTGAAGTTTGCAATAAGAATGTGAGATGAATTAAAAATATAAACATTGATTAGCAAGGAGAGTTCATGAGCAATAATTGCATACAAATGCCTCAAAACAATTATAATTTGAACACATCTCATGTTCTCCATTTGAAATGTTTTCTTTAGTAAAATATCAATTATAAAAATTTAAATGATAAAACCATTTAATGATAACCTTCTTTATCATTTAATCAAAGTTTATGTCATAAAAACAAACAAGTCAAGAAATAAATGTGCTCATATATACAGGGTTCCTACACACCTGGAAAGTCATGGAAAATCAGGGATTTTCATTAGTGTTCAGAAAAAGTCATGGAATGCCAGGAAATTTGTTAAAAATTGTCAAAAAATCAAGAAAAGTCAGGGAATTTGCTTCCTTGGCTGCTTTGTTGATTTTTTGCTGACAATATGCTTGACTGAGTGTAGCCATCTATAGGCAGCAAGAAGTAATGTGGTGCAATGCAACTTATGAAAAAGGGTGCAGAATATGTTCAGGACTCAAAATTTCTTCTCCAAAGTTTCCCAAACACACAGTTACACAAAATTTTCCTAAAAATTTACAAAGTACACAAAATGATAAATAATTTAAATGGTATTATTTATCATTTTTCATTTTAATAATTTTGATTGCATAACAAAAACAATTTCTGATTTTTTTTTCAGTTTATTAATATTTTATAAAGTTTAGGAAATTTATTAAGAGATAAATTTAATAAATATATACTTTTGTACATGGATTATATAGAATTTGTTAATGAATAATGAAAAATAATTGTTTTTTTTTCTTTTTTTTAAAGCATTGTAGATTTATGGTTGTGGATTAATAACAGAATTTTAATAAAACATTTTATTTTTAATTTTAATAATTTGACAATTATAAAAAGTATATAACTGTTAATTAGAAAAAATAGCTAATTATAATGTTGGAGAAGCAAAACATATGTGTAAAGTGTGAAGCGCGATAGGAATACACAGACACGTGGATTCAATTAAAACGAATTTAATTTCGCGATTAATAATATATACAAATAAGTTCTTTTTGGATTCCCTCAGTCCAATTTCTCTTATTGTCCGATTGTAACAATAACCCAAGTAGCTTACCTTCTTGGCAACTACTTGCCCGACAATACTAATAAAACCCGCGCGATTCTTAACTAACTTAAACCTAAAAGGATAGAAAAGTATAAAAGTAGGAAGTGAGAAGAATTGATAGGACAGTGGGGTACCCTTGTTCTCGCTGAACTCCGATGCCGGCTGGTGGTTTATTCTCCGTGTCTCTGGGTTCGTCAACGTTTCAAATATCTCTACTATAATTTCCTTTCGGGGTCTCTGATTCGAAAATCCAGATCCTCACCTCACGGCTCTCCATTCGGCCCTCGTAGAATTCCGTCTCACGAGCTCGCCGTTCTCGTCCGTGCTTCTTCTTGTCCGGCCGGGGAAAAAGTGACCCTTCGTGACCCAGATTTTACTCGTCCTCCACTCGAACTCTTTGTTCCACACGACCCCTTGGTGGGTGGGGAGTGGGAAGCCCGCGTTCCCAGAAGCCAGAACAATGGACAAAGGAAGTTAGAAAGAAGGGTTAAGAAGGAGAGAAAATTATTAAAACTAATTAAATCTAAAATACATGTACAAAAATATGGCGTACAGCCACATATGTGCATAGGAAGTCAAATGCTGTTTTATTTTGTCAATGTACCATACTCTAGGGCAACGGTTGGTAACCGGTGGTTCGTGGACCATTGATGGTCCACAAGAAAATTTGAATGCAAACTATTGAGTAACTGTCACATGTAAATACAATTATCATGTAATTTTAGATTGTGATATTGGAGATAGAACAAATTGAAAGCAAAAAAAAAAATTGTTAATTTCTACTTTTGTGGGAGTTGATCCACTGCTCTCAGGTGAAACAAGACAAAGGCAACAAGGCAAAATGAAACAGAACAACAATTTTATCCCGAAGGACGTATAGCACGTCAAGAGTTTCTCGCGTAGTACATTAGAATCCCGACAATAATCTTAAGAGTCCTTCTTTGTTAGAGATTTACACAGTAGAGACAAAGATTTCAAATTTGAACCCTCACCACCCTCTTTCTTTACAGACTTGAAAATTTATCAGATATCTTTGTTCCAATATTAAAGTCTCCCATTGCACCTTTGTTCTATAATCCACTATGATAATTTTTCACTTCCTCTTGCTCAACTATTTGGTAACGGTTTCCTCACTCCCAATCCACACTTCACACACACCACCTTTTTGAAAAACCTCTTTCCCATCAATCCCTTTTTCTGTTTCCTTGGAGACATAACTTGCCAGTCATTCCGTCACGGCTGGAGGAATTCATTAGGCCTAAGACACAAGATAATTATCATGTGACTTCACATCTTGTGATTACTTTTGATCTATTAATTAACACAAGCCTAATAATTTAAAAATAGAGTATTTATAAAATAATATCCCATATTTTTTAAATTTTGGCATATCATTAGTCAATCAGTTATCATGTGATACGACATACTGCAAGCTATCACATGACTGTCAGGTAAATATTGAATTATCATGAAAACTATTCTATTATGAAGTTTATGATGTTATTGATGACTGAAAAATACTTGAAATCCTGTAAAAAAACTGGTGGAACCAGATTGAAAAGTAACGCTCAGTGAAAACAAGCATCATCACAAAACAGGCTTCAAGTTTTACTTTGTTCCTCAGAGTCGTTGCAGCTTGTGGTGTTTTGACCTACCACTTAATTATAGTGTTTGTTGAGAATATATAATACCTGAAGCCATATATCTCACCATGTAAATTTATTTACATCCATATACAAAAATTTTTTTTTACACTCGTCAAGTAAAGGTCAATCGATTACAAGATCATGTGTAGGTACAATACACCCACTCGTCGTTCAGAGAATAGTCGGGAAGAGGGAAAAAGATAATGGTGGATGGCATGCACGTGTTTTTATATCCTCACGCCAGTGCCACCTGGATTTTCAGATGCGATGTTAAGGTTACAATTATTCAGTCACCACACAGCTATAATAATTTGGCTAAACATTAGAGCATCTTTGTGCAATATTAGTGAAGGAACTTTAAGGCACAAAGTAAAGCTTGATCCTTTTGTGACATTGCTTGTTTTCCTGATTTATTATCATAGTGACATTGCTTCATCCAAAACTTCCTGAAGTTGTAATCTTGTGTAATGCTCACTTTATTTACATGTTGAGTCTTACTGTCAAATCTGGTTCCAGAATTTTGGAAAGTTTTCTTTATTTAGATATTTTTGCTGAGTTTTACTTTCAACCTGGTTCCATCAGTATTTTTTAATGAGATATTGTGGACTTGCGAAGATCCTTGTGGTTGAAGATCGCAGGTGTGGGTGTTCGATTACCACAAAAGAATGGAGACGAACGAGAAATACACTTAGAACTAACTTTATGTACAAAAAATTTATATACAATATCAACGTATCTACAAAGTTGGCACATACGTAGCACAAGGCAGTTCACAAAACAAAGGTCCTTCGGTGAGAAGACAAAGAGTTAAACCAATCCAATCGGTTCAAATAAAAAAAACTAATTGCTCCGTGAGGTTATAAACCAGCAACCGATTCACTTGTCTAAATATTATATCGTACTTCCGATTTCTCCCTCGGATGGAAACGGATTACCAAAACCAGGAACTTCTACACACAAAGATAAGGAACACTTGTTCACCCCTATGCACACAGCACTCCAAAAAAATTGTTCTTTCCTCAAACACCAGGAACCAGAATGGGACGTTGCCAGCCCCTCTCACTTTATATAGCGTGCCTACCGCCAACACGTGCTGCCATAACATATATACGATAAAAAAAAAAAATAATAATAATAATAATAATATTTTACAATTTTAAAACATCGCGTGTACAGAAATAGATAAAATAAAAACAAAAATGACAAGAGAATAAACAATAAAATAAAAATATTCCTACAAAATACAAGAACGACACAATATCAATGTAAGTAGTCTGTTGTGTTCAAATTTTGCAGCCTATTGTATAGTCTTGTGCACAATGTGGCATTTCCTGCAGGTGTCATCAGTAAATGCTGTGTGCTTTCTGTAGTCTCCTGCATTTATGATCTGATCTTATAAAATATATTATAATTATAATTTTTTATTAGCAACAATAGTAATAATAAATGCAACTTTTGTGATATTGATATTTTATTATGGTATGTAAAATAAAACATCAATACATTAGAAATTCATAATTAGGAAAAAAAATGAAATATCAGTACTGTATGTAAAATATGCTTATAAATAGCTTACTTTATTTTTATATGAAATATTCAAAAATTGTTGCTGTTATAAAATAGATATCTTTAATAACTCAAATTTTATAATGTATTTTAAAACAGGCTTACCATCATCAGAGGTTAATAAAGGAGAACGGGGTGAACCTGGAGTGAGAGGATTTATTGGTCCTCCAGGTGAGAAAGGAAGTGATGGCTTTACAGGTTTGCCTGGGCTTAAAGGAGAAATTGGTGCACCTGGTATTCCAGGACAGGATGGATTTCCTGGTCAAGATGGATTAAAAGGTAAATTTTTGAATTAACAATTAAAATCCATTTTGGATCTGTCAATGAAATATAATAATCTCAAAAAACATTTTATCAAGTAATAAACTGACTTCTTAAAATTAATAGCATTATAAGAAGAAGCATTAGAAGTCTGTTACAATAAAACATGTAGAATGATTAGGATCAGTAGTATGTTTATGTACAATTACAAGTAAATGATCACAATAATGATTGAGTTAATCAGTCAAGAAAATTTTTAGATTATAAAATTATAATTATAATGCAGTAATTTACAATAATTTAGATTTACTTGCTTTGCTTTTATTTATTATTAAATGCCAAATGATTTAATTATCCAATTTAACTCCAATTTCCTAAATAATCCTAAAAAATAATTTATTTAGATATGCATTCAACAAATGTTTAAAAATTAAAAATTTTTAATTTTATACATCTACTTTACTTGATTCATGTGTTAAACTTTACAAATGTATAGGTTTACCAGGACTTAGGGGACTACCAGGAATTAAAGGTTTACCAGGAATATCAGGTAATTAAACTTTGTTTTTACTTTGATAAAAAAAATAAATGGTTTGCAAGTTAAATATAATGATATAAAACATCAAAATTATATTTAAAACGTACTCATATAGGCAAAACTTTTATATTTCAAAGTATTAAGTTTTAAAGTTAAAAACGAATATTTTATTATCTGAATTTATAATGTATGACTGATATACCCATGATATAGTTAAGAATCTTCTTTTCACAATTATAAGTTCTCAACTTGAAAAAGATTGTCACTTTAACATACATGAGATGATATTGTGTGTTTTTTTTTTTTTTCAAATTTTGCAAATACAAAATAACTGACAACTAATATTGTAATGTAATAAAAATGGTTTTTGTTAATCTTTACCATACAACTAGGTGTACAGATAGACACTGGGCTTTTTTACATCACTCTACTCTGCAATATCTTAGACTCTGATATGCATTTCAGGCGCATGCCCGAGACATGTATCAGTGCCTAAGATATAAAAAAAAGGCATGGTTTCAGAAAAAGGCAAAAAGAAAAATAGCTTTATTTTTTAGTGTTAATTTAAAAATTATTCTGATAAGTTTCTATAGATAGATGATTCAAACTTACTATTTAATTTTTAAATGTACTGTTTTAAAAATCTGTTATCAACTACATTATTCATATTCTGAAAATATTTAAGCTATAAATAAAATTAACTGATATGAGCACTTGTTTTTATTCCAAACTTGAATTGAAAAAGAAAAGTTTATTGCAGTATTTTTTGTTTTGTTTTTTAAAATTTATAGCAACTAAGGCAGAGCGTGGTGATTTTGGTATACCTGGAAGGGATGGACTACCAGGAAGACCTGGAAGAAAAGGAGAAGCAGGTGTTCCTGGTTTACCAGGACCAAATGGACAAAAAGGAATTCCAGGTTTTAGCATTCCAGGATATAAAGGAGAAAGAGGAAATACTGGTGCACCTGGTCTTCCAGGCTTTGATGGTGTATCTGGTATTAAAGGGGAAAAAGGATATCCTGGGTATCCTGGAAATAAAGGAGAACAAGGTGATATTGGTTTTCCTGGACTTTCAATACCTGGATTTCCAGGTTTGGATGGCTTACCGGTTTGTATTTTTTAAAATATAATTTGAAATTCATAAAAATATTTAAAATTAAGAATTAAAATATTGATTGAAAAATTAAGAATTAAAATATTGCTTGAAAAATTAACAATGTAATATATTATTGGGTTGTTCAGAAAGTAATTTCGTTTTTTCCATAGAAAAATAAACGCAATATTCTTATAATAAATAAATATTTTATTGAATTATATATTGACCATTTTGGTCAATATAATTCAATAAATATTTATTTATGTCTTGTCATTGTTTCTGGTAGTAGCATGATTTCACGTTCATAAAAATTTTGATCGTTGTTTACAAAAATCTGATCCAAGTGATTTTTGACATTGTCATTTCAAGTAAATGTCTTACAGTTAAAAAATTTGTATAGACCGGAACAAGTAATAATCTGAGTGTGCCCAATCTGGCGAATATGGTTGGTGTGATTGTTAAAAGTACGACGCGAAAGAAAAACACGTACACATGTTGATCAATTAAAATAAATTTAATTTCGCGTTGGAAATAAATGTTACAAATTCTTTATGGATTCCCGTTGTTCCTCAGTGTTCGTATCATAACCGTACATCCCGAGTACAGTCCCGTTACAAATGCCGCCCAACAATACTACTTAACTAACGCGCGCGAATTTTAACCGGACTTAAACTAATAGGAAGGGATAGAAGAAAAAAAGGGAAGTAAGAAGGATTGTAGGATAGATGGGTACCCAATTCCTTGGCTGTTGTTGGACGCAGATCCTTGTCTCGACTTATAATGCTCGTATGCTCTCTCGTACAAAGACGGTTTCTTAACGTCTTCTTTTAGTGATCGGATTCTCTTCTCGATCTGTTCCTTTTAGCCCTATTCCACAGAGCTTGCCAATTTCTCACTCTCGAGGTTCGCAGCCACACGTCTTTCCTCGTTCGTGTCCGGCCAAAGAATGTCCAGTGGAACGTTCCTTTTCCCTCCAGGCTCGTCGCCATCTATTGTTTTCCCCGACCTCCTGGTGGGCTATGGGTAAGTCTGAGTTCTCGGAAGTTCGAGACAATGGGACAAAGAAAATTGGAAAGAAGGATAGATTTATAGAAATAGAATATAAACTAAACTAAAAGCTATACATAAATAAAGGCGTACAGCCACAAAACTATACATAAATAAAGGCGTACAGCCACATACGCCCCCATCGGAAAGGCTCAAAGTCCGTGATGGAGTTTGTAATAATCAACTCTCTTCTTCCTAAGATTGTACCGATCATCACTTCTGGGAACATCCTGGTGTTCCTCATTCAAATCATGGGCATCTTCCGAGTGCGCACCGCGTCCTTGAAATCCCATGGGTATATTTTCCCTGGGCACCTGTTGTCTTTGGTATTGATGCACGACCTCATCCTCTCCGTCATCATCATCAGTGGGATCAGAGTGACGGTTATCTCTGGGTCGGGCGGTCCTTTGCCCTCGATAAACGGTATGTGAGAAATACGGTTTCAGTCGGTCAAAATGTACTATCAGCTTCTTCCCTTCATTGCCTTCATCCAATTCTGCGGTTACAGGGCCTAATATCTTATTGATGCGAAAAGGGCCTGAATACTTAGGAGAAAATTTACCAAACTTTCTGCCTTTGTGTTTACCTAATACCCATACCCTTTCACCTACATGGAACTCGCACCCCTTCCTTTGCACATTACACCTTTCTCTATTTTTTAAATTGCACTGTCGACTCCGGGAATAAGCCCGGTTACGAACCACAGTTAACCTCTCTATTAACTCCCTACGGTAATCGGAAATGCTGGGATTGAATTGTGTGCCAGTAGGGAAAACCTGGGGCAACCGAGGGTCGAAGCCGAAAAGGAGGAAGGCGGGGGATTTACCCGTAGAGGCATGGTAGCGTTGTTATATGCGAACACCGCTTGAGCTAGGAATTCATCCCACCTCCCATTGTTGCCCCGGGATATTCGAGCTATGATATTACATATGGATTTGTTAAAGCGCTCACATACTGAGTTTGCGCACGGACGATAGGCCGTAGTTACCTTATGCTTAACACGGAGCGTATCGCATAAGTCCTGGAAGGTGGCGGAGGTAAAGTTAGCTCCCCGATCGGTGATGATTGCCTCAGGACAACCATGTCGGCATATCACGCATTCGAATATCGCATCAGCTACGATTTTCGCTGTCTGAGCACTTATGGGAACAGCTTCGGAATACCTGGTGAACACATCTATTATAGACAGGATATAACAATTCCCGCTGGGCGTCATCGTGAGAGGGCCGACAATATCGACTGCAATTTTCTGAAACGGGAAGCTTGCCACTTCCGTTTCTTGAAAAGGCTCTTTCCCCCGATGCATATTAAATCTCTGGCACGTTTTGCAATTTCTCACCATGGATCTTGCGATCGACTGCAAATTCCGTACATGATAATGCCGATCCACGGCACTACATGTTTTATCCACGCCAAGATGCCCTCCCAGACCGGACTCATGGAATTCTCTTTCGACCTCGTAACCCATCCCTTGACCTACACAGATTCGCTTCCACTTATATAACTTATATCATCCCAGCTTCACATGGACCAGAATATCCTCTTCCAACTGATACTCCAGTTGAATTCCCCCCTCGGCGATATCTCCCTGTGAATTCTGATGGGTCCTAGTTATCTTGTTTTAGTTTCTTTAAGAATTCGTCTCCCATCTGTGATGCCACTACCTTTTGATAAAAACCCGTGTTATCCTCATCAGAATAATGGTTGACCAATTCAAGCCTCTCCTCGTGATGTGTTGGGCAAGATAAAAGATCAGCCACCGGGTTTTGTTTACCTTTAACGTGCGCAACAGTTACATCATAATTTGACAACTCCAATGCCCACCTCATCAGCCTGTCATTGTGGTTGTTCATACTTCTCAGGTATGATAGGGGCTTATGGTCCGAATAAACTTTCACCTCATGACCCAGAACTAAAGATTTGAAATGACGGAGGGAAAGAATGATGGCCATACACTCCTTCTCGATAGTAGAGTACCTCAACTCTGGGCCTCTAAACTTCCTGCTAAAATAACCAAGTGGGACCACTCCAGCATCCCGCTGCTGGCCTAAAACAGCGCCTAACCAACTGTCTGAAGCGTCGGTGTATAAGACAAATGGTGAAGAAAAATCCAGATGTGCTAGGAGGGGGGGTTGTATAATACCTCCTTAAATTCGATAAACCCAGCTTGGCATTTATCATCCTAACGGAAAAGTTTTCCCTTTTTAGTCAACTCAGTCATGGGTAAGGCTAGTTTAGAAAAATTGGGAATGAAGTTGCGAAAAAACCCCACCATCCCTAGGAATCCTCGCACTTCCCTAACATTACGAGGGGGTTTACAGTCCCTTATTGCCTCCACGTTACTTGGGTCAGGGTAGATTCCCTCACTGCTAATTACATGACCAAGATATTTAATCTCCTTAACTCCAAATTTGCTTTTCGTGGGATGGAGTTTTAGGTTAGCCGCATGTAGAATTTTTGCAACTTGGTCCAAGAGCTCCAAATGCTCTTCCAAGGAAGGGGAGAACAGAATGATGTCATCCTGAAACACGTAACATTTACTGCCGATAAATGGGGCGAGGAGACGGGACATGCAATACTGAAAAAAACGGCCGCTGTTCTTTCCCCCTTGTGGAATGCGTGTTAACTGGTACTTAGACCAAGGAGTGGTGAAGGCGAATATATGCCTAACTTTCGGGTCCAATGGGATCTGGAAATATCCAGACTTAAGATCAATTACAGAGAAGTACTGGCTACCATGGAAAGTACTAATGATCTCATCCACCCTGGTCAGCGGGAACACCCGAGACTTGGTCACATCATTTATCCTGCGTAGGTCTAATGTCATTCTGATCTCACCAGATGCTTTCTTAACTATGTGGATGGAGGAGTTCCACTCAGAATGACTTTCTTCAATTATGCCTGCCTTTAGGTACGAATCGGTTAACTGTTTGAGATCGGTGAGGTAGCAGTTAGGGATACGATATTGACGCGCATTAATCACTCGGCTAGTGTCGACTTCGGGACTGTGCATAAATAAATCGGTACCCTTTAAATCCTCAACCCCTTTTGCAAACAGGCCAGGGTACTTCTCGAGAATGCGCGTCACCTGATCTAACTCTCCACTCAGAGTCTGGTTGGTATCTATTGGGGTACTGCTTAGACAATCAAAATACATAATCGACGGGCGGACAGCCTGACCCAAGGGTTCCGACTCATCTTTAATGGAGGCACAAGCATCAACGATTAAGGAGGGGATTTGTCTGATAACGTCCATACCTAATATTCCTTGATACTCTAATTGAGGGGGAAACTCCATGCAACATAGGCAAATAGGGATTATCTCATTATTGTAGTCTATGCATGCTCTCATCATTTCCTTACAAGTAGTAATCGTACCGTTAATGCCTCTGATATGGGTAATTTTCCCTTTAGTAACAGCGTGGTAAAGCCTGGCCGGGTTTGCGTCACTGACAAAGGCTGTATCAATTAATGATTTCTCCGCACCCGTGTCAATCAAAAACCTCATCTTCGTGTCGATTAACTTCCCTATGACCAACGGGAGACCCCTTTCAGAATGTGAGAGGACGGTCAGTTTAAACATGAGGTTAGGAACTTGACACTGACCATTATAAAGTTCCTTTGTTAGTTTAAATCACTGCAATTGTGGTTGGGGCATTTACAAGCAAGGTGGTTCGGACTGTTGCAAATGAAACACCTTCGGTTATTGCCGACCGCCTTAGTAGTCTGATTTTTGGCCATCTTGGACACAACCTTGAACAAAGCCTCCAACCCCTTCTCTAGTCTAGCTAACTGATCCTCGTCCCTATGAATAGCTTCAGAATTCATCTCCTGATTCACACAATCAAGTTTAACCTCACTCTGGAAATTGTAACATACAGTTTTAGGATCCCGAGGATTACTACACTCTCTTTCTAGATTGTCTTCCCTCTCAGCATACTCAAAAGCCTGCTCCAGAGTAGCAGGTTCCCTCCGACACACGTGATTCCGGATGCCCAGATCTAAACCCCTAACAAACCTCTCCTTTATGATATCATCCTTAAAAGACATGATATTAGGGTTACTTCTGATGGCCCTAGAGAATATAGTCTTTGTCTTAACTATGTATTCCCTAATCAGCTCCTTTCCACCCTGCCTAATGTTTAACAATTGATCTAGTAGGCTTTCCCTTTTTCTTCACGCTTCTCAAAGCATTTTATCAAATCTTGCTTTATCTCCTCAAACGTTGGTGACGGAGTTTGCTCTAAGAGACAAAGGAAGGTGTTCAGTGGGTCACCTTTCAGCTTCGCTTGTAGCACGGCAATCTTAACCTCATCACCCCAATTAGCTAGCCTGGCCACATTATCCATTGTCCTAAAAAATTGGGCTACATTCACCGTATCATTAGCAGAGTTCGAAAAGGTGGGAATCATGCCTAAAAATCCAGTAACCACCAAAGGAGGGTTCTCACCATGGCTCTCCCTGACTAAACTCGTGTTCGGAGTACCTTTCTCCTCCATATTTACACAATTAATTAATAGCTGATTTTAGTACCGTTATACACCGAGTTAGGCTAACAAGACAAGAATCCTGTCACGGACGCCAATGTTAAAAGTACGATGCGAAAGAAAAACACGTGCACGTGTTGATCAATTAAAATAAATTTAATTTTGCATTGGAAATAAATGTTACATATTCTTTATGGATTCCCGTTGTTCCTCGGTGTTCATATCGTAACCGTAAATCCCGAGTACAGTCCCATTACAAATGCCGCCCAACAATACTACTTAACTAACGCGCGCGAATTTTAACCGGACTTAAACTAATAGGAAGGGATAGAAGAAAAAAAGGGAAGTAAGAAGGATTGTAGGATAGATGGGTACCCAATTCCTTGGCTGTTGTTGGACGCAGATCCTTGTCTTGACTTATAATGCTCATATGCTCTCTCGTACAAAGACGGTTTCTTAACGTTTTCTTCCAGTGATCAGATTCTCTTCTCGACCTGTTCCTTTTAGCTCTATTCCACAGAGCTCGCCAATTTCTCACTCTCGAGGTTCGCAGCCACACGTCTTTCCTCGTTCGTGTCCGGCCAAAGAATGTCCAGTGGAACGTTCCTTTTCCCTCCAGGCTCGTCGCCATCTATTGTTTTCCCCGACCTCCTGGTGGGCTATGGGTAAGTCTGAGTTCTCGGAAGTTCGAGACAATGGGACAAAGAAAATTGGAAAGAAGGATAGATTTATAGAAATAGAATATAAACTAAACTAAAAGCTATACATAAATAAAGGCGTACAGCCACATGATAATACATCCCATCTAAGGCTATAACAGTTTCTGACGAGTTACCAAACTTGTGTGAAATTTGGCATTATTATGGTAAAACACTACACTTTGTTTGTTGATCAATTCTGGCCTTTTCTGTTTGATGATATTACTCAATTTGTTTACTCAGTGGCAGTACACTTTCGAATCAATTGTTAAATTGTCTGGTAAAAGCTCAAAAACAAATTTCTTTAAAATCCCACCATAGAGAGCATCTATAATAACATGTGGAACCATAATGAGCTTTGAAATGAAACCAATTCGTTTTAAGTAATAATAAACGGTTCAATTTAACAGATTTAATCTCTTAGTGATTTCACGTGTTGTTATATGGCAGGTTGCTTCAATCAGTACCTTTATTTTGTTTTCATTGGCTTCAAATGGCCATCCAGAATGTGGTGTATCTTCGATATTAAAATTGCCAGAATGCAATTTTGTAAACCAGTTTTGGCACTGTCTTTCTCTCAACACATCTTCTCCAAACATGTACCACAATTTTTTTCTTGTTTGAACGGCATTTTGGTTTTTTAGTTATAAAAAAGCAAAATATGCCGAAAATGATGCTTTCGATTTTCCAAATTTGATGGGACACTGAAAAAAAACAATTGTACAGAATCAAACAAAATTTTTTACAAATAAGCCTTAAAATGTCAGCTGTCGAAGTATATAATGAAAATGTGGTTTAAAATAAAATTGGATGGCCAAAATACATCTAATTTCTCTAGTAATAAAAAAACAAAATTACTTTCCGAACAACCCAATAGATACTATCTATGTTAAATAAACAGAATTATGAAAAAATGTCTTAGACAATGAATAGAAGCTATGTAATGAATTCTTTCTGGAAAATTTTTTCATATGGAATCAATTATTAATTTTTGATGAGATGTTTTAGAATATAAAGCAATAACGATGTAATTAAATAATATTTCTTAACATTTTAGTCAGAAACCATTTTTTAACAGTTTGAAATTAGAATTCATGATTTTAATTTCAAAATTAAATTAATGAAATCAATTGCTTCATAACTAAACAAAATTCTGTATTCTGGATATTTGATATCTGATTGGATTAGTTATCTAGCCTATCAATCTATGAAAATCTTATCATACTAATTTATATTTTAAGTAGGAACTAATAACTGTTAATCTGAAAATACTATCTGAAAAATTTGTTAATATAATTCACTTAAAATTTATATTGTATTATTTACTTCAAATTATTATTGTCAAGAAAAGTTTAATAAATATCTTAAATAAGAAAGATGATTTTGGAGGATACAAGTAAACATCATATATATCAGCCCATCAATCATAATAATGTAATAAAATAATTACTATAATGTAAAAACTGTGTGATGAAAAATTAGTAGGCCACTTTATACTATAGAATTCAGCTTTTGTACTGTTTTGAATGTTCTTAAAACACTTCCAACTAGAATTTTGATATTACTAGATAAAATATAGAAATTCCAGTGATAGGAGCATCAGTTAATCAGGGCAGCCATTTATTCAGGACAAGTCTTAACTCTTTAAATATGAGAAAAAAATCTTCCAAAATCATCATAATTTGTTCAAAATAAAATTGACTGAAGGGAAATATGTTTGAATGGTTTTGCTATACAAATTCCTCTTGTAGTCCTAAGGGATAAAAACAATTTTGTCTCTAAATACATAGAAAGATGAAATTTTCAGAGCTAAAAGAGTTAAGGACTAAAAACAAATTACAAAAATAATCAGAATTTGTTTAATTGGGCCAGTGATTGCTAGATTGCATGTTCTTATAATGTGTGACATGGAAACCATTACTGAATAAGTCATTGCCAATTCACTCAGTAACAAACACATGTATATTCAAGCAGTATAGCAATTCTGCTAAGCATAACAGGAAACATTCCAAAAATGGAAATATTATGATGTTCTGCCATAGATTCTGATATGTTTTCAAATTGTTGGAATGTTTCTTTTATCATTCTCTCTTTGTCTTTCTTCTTGTTTTGTATGAATTTTGTTGAATTGATAATTTTCCATTGTTTTCCTTTATGAAAACACAATCCCATTTGTCATATACTTTGTGTTCAAGTTTTGTTGATCAGCTGGTCATATATGTGCAGTCTTCCCTGAGACCAGGAAGTGTGAAAGAGGTATCAAAGGTGGGGTGACATCAGTCTTCACCTTTAACAACCAAACTTATCTGCAAAACAGAGGCATTCCAATGGATAGCCCCCTTTCAGGCAACTTATGTGAAATGGTAGTGAGGGCAATAGAAGGCAAAATTTTAAACAAAATTGAGCTGAATATTCTACTATACGTATGCTATGTCGATGACATCTCAATCATATGGAGATATAAAAGTAACATACACAATATATTACAGGAATTCAATAACAATCTGTATGGCCATACATTAAATCTAGAGCAGGAAAGTGACACTGAGACCCACTTCCTCGACCACCACATTCAATTCAAGAATGGCCACATGTTTACCAAGATGTACCTGCCACAAACCTAATCAACACCCTCTTTCATACCATAAGCATCTAATGATTCCTGTATTTATAAGGTAGCAGCATTTAAGGTGCTAATAAAAAGAGCATATATGCATTGCTGTAATATCAAAGACACTATGCAAGAGTTAGAACATATAAAATGTATTGCAGTAGAGCGTGGTTACAGTGGTAAACTAATACTACATTTTTTTAATTTGGTTTTGCTTTTGCTTTTGCTTTATTGAAGTCTCAATTACACATTTTTCATGTGATTTTCTATGAATTTATGATCCCCACTTTAAGTGTGGGGTGAAGGAAAGTGAGGCAAATAGCTGCAGTGACAAAAACCCGTTTATTTATACTAAGTCTTACAATCTAGTGTGTCTTGTCAACTGTAGGCACTGGACTGTAAAATTGATGGCCCAGAGAAGTCAGTTAAGATGCTTCTATGGGGCTGGGAGGTCTGGTGACAAATGGTTAAAACCAGAAGTCTAAGGCAGGATGGTGTCATTAGGGAGGAGGACAAGGCAGATAACTTCACAACAGGAGGCAAAGGAAAGTCTGGTCAGATGATTTCACAGTTGGAAACTGAGAAAAGTCTGCACAGTTAACTTCACAAGGGAAGGCAGGGAAAAGTCTCCCTTTGTCCTTGAGTCCAAGTTTTTAAAAGATTCTCTTCCCCAGACCACTAGCTTTTGATTGGTTGGTTTCCTGTATCTAGGCAGATAACAGATTATTTCGGGCTACCAAAGGTTTAATTCAACACTGTGTTTTAATTCGATCATGGGAAATTAATTGCACCTTGAAACTCCTGCTCATATTTGTTTCAAATTCTTGTAAGTCTGATACATAATCTCAGCACTATATCTCCTTTTAAGGTTATTTAAAACTTAATTTTTTC
Source organism: Centruroides vittatus (assembly GCF_030686945.1). NCBI lineage: Eukaryota > Metazoa > Arthropoda > Arachnida > Scorpiones > Buthidae > Centruroides > Centruroides vittatus. The sequence continues at coordinate 297,349 of NW_027122708.1, read as the reverse complement.
TCTCAATTAATGATTTTATTATTTCTCAATTTTATTTAGGTTTTTCTTCCAGTTTTTACAAGCTTTAGAATCAAAGCCTGATCCCTTGATTTGACTCTTTTGTAATATTTTTAAAGCGTATCGCTCAGGCCTCACACATTATATTATTTTTTATTTGTAAAGTTCCTAAGTAATAAATTCTTAATTTTGTAGGAAACTGGTTTTATTCATGATAATTATAATTTATGATGATTAATTGTTAAAACAAATTTTATGATAATATTCATTTAAACTTTTTGTTTATGAATTAATCAGGGTATAAATGGAGCACCAGGATTAAAAGGTTTTAAAGGTGAAACTGGAGAACCAGGATTTATAGGACTTGCTGGACTAAAAGGAGAAAGAGGAGATGAAGGTCTAAGAGGATTTCCAGGAACAGCTGGACTTATTGGATTAATTGGTATCTTTTTACTTATATTTTTATAAAAATTATTCTAAAAAATATCTTATTTATTCTAATAAACGGTGCCCTCTAATAGTAAGCAGACTGTCTATTGGAGGAAGAAAGTTTACTTTAAACTGAAAAAGTTTCAGTTTAAAGTAAACTTTGCACAGTTGCTCAGTTTACTCAATGTTATCACTCTTATCCAGGCCAGTTTTGACTGTTAGCTACCTGCATGCTATAGATATTTGACCACCCCCATCAATACTGATTGCAAGTAAATTCATAATTGAACCCAACCCACTAGAGCCTACTGGTATGTTTTATGACAATTTCATACAGTTGACAGGGGTTAAAAAAATTCATAAAATATTGCATATATCTTGGTTGCTTGTTGTTCTCTATTATATGTATTTTCTTAGCACAAAGTTGCCATTGAGAACATATCACACAGGAAACACTTTCAGTGGAAAAAGGTTGGTTTATTGGTGTGAACGGATATGCATTTCAGGCTTACCCCTCTTCAGTCCTATTATTACATATTATCAGAAAATTGATTACAGGTTTACAAATTTACAGAATGCATTGAAAAAATTAGGATATGCATACAATGGTTTATACAATAAAACTTAATTACCTGAGATAGTGACAGTTAAACCAACATGACTCATGAGAAGATATAAATGTAATTGAAAAAAGGAGAGGAAATTGGAGCTAAAAATTCTTTTGGCTCCACACTTATACACATTAGGACAGTATAACATGTGCTAAAATAAAAAAGGGGTAAACTTAAATCTAAAGTTAAGTATATATTAAGAGGTGGAATTTTTATAAAATTAATAACCCATTTATTTTAATTTTATTCAAATCAAGTCACCCATAGAAAACAGGTGCCTTATTCAGTTATATTTATATACTGTCATAAAATAGAATTTTGTGGGGAAGTACTCGATCTTTAGAGTATTCCCCGTGCAGGAACAAAACAAAAAGAAACTTCAATGAAATAAATCACACACTCTATGACTCCAATGCAAGGAACTTAAAGTTTATTTTAGTCCTTCCAATCACTACTCTGTCCCTTCACTATAACAGACACTTAAAACAAAAGAAACAACACACACAAAAAAAAACAATCTCGCGACTCTATCGTCTACACGTCTACTCTCCATTCTTTCTTCCAAAAAAGTCCTTCTTCTTCCCTTGAGCATGCGCGATCTCCCTCCCCCTTTCTGTTTTTCTTCCGAAAACGCGGCCCATCCTTTCTTTTCCCTGCGGCCCACCCAAGGATCACGCAATAGAACACGTGATCTTTGGACCACATATCTCCCCTCCTCCCATTAACTTTTACAACAGGAAGCTTTTACGTTATGAGGGCCCGTCCCTCGTTTACACCGTAAACCACCCAAGGGGTTGGTTACGAGCCGGTTAGGCAACAGAACACGTGGTCTTCAGACCACATATCTCCCCTCCTCCCATTAACCTTTACAACAACAACAAACAGAAAATTTTTTTTTCTTTACACTATAAGTAATGTTGGGCTCACGAATATGCTACATTTTGTATCTTTACAAAGTTTAATATCTAATTGTAGTTTCCATGACTCAATGCACGGAAGTCGATTTGGCGCCTTCTCAAGTTGTACCCGCCACTCAAACTATCTTCAGTTTGAGGTATTCTCTCACCTTGATCCTTATAATTCTCATCATTTTCTGGTAGAACAGTTTTCCCTTTGTCTATATGCCCTACGTTCGATTTGTTCCTCCTCTTCGTTATCTTGTATCTCGTCAGCTCTGACTGGTAATTTACGGGGCGTACGGCCTCTCTTTTTTCTAAGATTAGCCAATTTGCTCTCGGGACCAACATACCTCTTGAGTCGGTCAATGTGGACTGTTTGGTCATCCCCATCCTTAAAATTTTGCCACGATATCGAGCTATCTGAGTCTAGACCGATAAACACTCTGCAATATAGGATACCCCACATTATGCTTCCCAAGTTGAAAGAGAAAATAAACTCCTACCTGGAGGCTGGAATCATAGAAGAGAGTAATTCTCCTTGGAACTCTCCCATACACATTGTAAACAAAGACGATGGAGACATTAGATTTACGTTGGACTTACGACGGATAAATGACGTAACCATTAGTCAGGACTTCCCTATGATGAGGGTTGATGATATTCTGACACAATTCAGAGGAAGTAAGGTGTTTTCAGTCCTTGATTTGAGCTCGGGGTACTTTCAGATCCCCATCAAGAAGGAGAAAAGGGAGGTTTTTGCTTTCTCCACGCCCTGGGGGAAATATCAACTGTGTCGCATGCCCCAGGGCGGAAAAAACAGTGGTCGTTACTTCCAGAGTGTGATGAATTGCGTCTTGGCTCATTTCATAGGACATTCATGCTTTGAGGAGAAGCAAGAAGAGAAGGTATGTATCAAGTTAAGCATTTTACTTTGGTGGGGAGGAGGGATATGATCCACTTTTATTCCCTTTGGAACTGTACTTGTGGCATGACTCATCACTGTGAGCGTACACTCGTTACTTTTGTCTTCCTGTGTCCATGTGCTGATTTTATATAACAATTTGCATATCACTTCGCACTTTCGCAGGAAGTCGATTCCAAGAATGGCGTCATAATCAACAAACGTATTTGCTTTGACGCTCCCAAACTTCTGTTTTATGATCTTGCCACCACATGAGAGTTTCATACAAATTACGGGTTCACAAGTTACAGACGGTCCACTTATTCCCTTCACCGATAGGGTTTCGTTGACTATCTCGCAATTATCTCCGTCTAGTAGCATCTTTACTGTGTCAAGATTCATTAACGACCTTTCCGACCCTGTATCGATGAGAAATCGGACCTTCGTTGTCCCAATTGCTCCTCCGCATACCGGTAAACCATTAGTGTTTTGTCTTATGTTCAGGGCCAGCTTACAAACATGGCTGAGCCTGCAATCCTGGCCACTATTGCAAGCCCTTGTTAGTTTAACCGTTGTTTTGTTTTTGTCGGGCAGTTACGTGCAATATGTCCCGGATAACCACAAGCGTAACACACATAGTCTGCTGCTTCTCGAATCTGGTCTTTTCTGTTAATGGTTGTCATTTGACTCATGTTCTCCGAAAGTTCTTCCACCTGTCTTACAAGCTTCTCTACAGTTTCTCTCAAATTGCCTTCCTTGTGTTCACCTGCCCCCTTATTGTTGGTGACATCCTCCTCAGTTTTTGTGGTGGTTTCTGCCATATTAACGTAACATGTGCTCTCTTTACGAAAAAACCTTTGCTCGATCTCATTAGCCTTCTCCGCCAGTTCGGCTGCTTTATCAAACGATACGGGTTGATGGTTCAGTACTTCACGACGTAAACGAATATCTAAGCCCCTAATAAATTGATCCAAAAGTAGTTGTCCTTTGTTAGGTTCAAGATGTGGATTAGCCTCGATCACTTGGTCAACCGCTTCGCATAAGCGAACACGGAACTCCCATAGATCTTCTTCTTTCCGTTGTCTAATACCTGTATATTGTCTTAAAGCCTCTCCGCCGTCCTTCACGCACTGTTGAAATTTTCTAATGATTCTTTCCCTTATTTTATCATAGTCTTCTCCATACATAGTCCGGGCCTCATTAAGAAAAGTTAGAGGTTTCCCTTTTAACCTAGCACTGGCTATTGTAAGGTAATCCGACTTTCTCCATGCGGCTAGCTTAGCAACGTTTTCAAATTGTAAGAAAAATTCTCTAATCGAAATCATGTCTGATGGTGTCCCTGTGAATGTGGGGACCATTCCGAGGTATCCGGCAATTAACGGTGGACACATCGCCGACTGTTCTGCTGAACTAACCTGGGTTTCGGATTCCATTTTCGTTGATCGTGTTTTCACAACCTGAACTACTATAACTTGGTGTGAAAATGGAGTCTTGAGAGCAAATCCTGTCGCGGACGCCAATTATGTGGGGAAGTACTCGATCTTTAGAGTATTCCCCGTGCAGGAACAAAACAAAAAGAAACTTCAATGAAATAAATCACACACTCTATGACTCCAATGCAAGGAACTTAAAGTTTATTTTAGTCCTTCCAATCACTACTCTGTCCCTTCACTATAACAGACACTAAAACAAAAGAAACAACACACACAAAAAAAAACAATCTCGCGACTCTATCGTCTACACGTCTACTCTCCATTCTTTCTTCCAAAAAAGTCCTTCTTCTTCCCTTGAGCATGCGCGATCTCCCTCCCCCTTTCTGTTTTTCTTCCGAAAACGCGGCCCATCCTTTCTTTTCCCTGCGGCCCACCCAAGGATCACGCAATAGAACACGTGATCTTTGGACCACATATCTCCCCTCCTCCCATTAACTTTTACAACAGGAAGCTTTTACGTTATGAGGGCCCGTCCCTCGTTTACACCGTAAACCACCCAAGGGGTTGGTTACGAGCCGGTTAGGCAACAGAACACGTGGTCTTCAGACCACAATTTGCAAATTAAAATGAAATTAATTTAAAGAAATTTTTCTTATTTAGTATATAAATATAATATATATGTATGTGTAAATAAAAATTAATTTAATGTGCATAACAATTAAAACAATGATGTAAGTATTACTTTAAGATTAATGGTACAGGAATAAAAGCCCATTCACAATGAAAATTAAGAATAAACATAAACCTTGTATTTATGTTATTTAAGTGTAACCTTAAACTTAATCATAACACATTAGCATAAATAAAGTTTGGAGCTTGCAAACTTTAAAAGTTTACAAATTCCAAGCTTTTATGCTTTTTGTTATTTAAAACAAGAAACAATTTTAGTGGTTATGAATTCCCACTGATGAATTTTTCTTTGGTTCAATGGATGAATCCCCCATTACCTGTTACTTGCACTTTTAAGTTTTCTGATGCAAAACACCTAACATGTATTCTTCATCAATACTTATATCCATAATCTGCACAGCTATATCATGAGTTGTCAGGTAAACATTAATCTATTTCATTGCCAACCGCTATATTAAAATAATAAATTATATTTGAATTTTATTTTTTAAAGTGCACCATTGACTTCCCTAGGAGTTTGACTACTTGTGGGCATGCATGTACTGCATGCCTATCAGAACCAGCCCATAAGTTGAAATAAAGTGTGTGTATTGAGTGTTGCATTGTTGCTCAAATAACAATAAAGTAAAAAAGTTACCGATTTATTCCATTAATATTTGCTCTTTGATAGTAAGTGCTTTCTAATAAACAATGCAATTGGAAGTTGAAAAAAGTTAGACAGCATGCTGTTTATTAGAATAAATATTCAATTCTTTGTTGTTTGAACCTTAGTTTGTTACAAGGGGGTTAAGTGATATATATTTTTTTTTTATTTACTTGAATTATAATTATTCTATAGGTGATAAGGGTGAAGCAGGAGAGCCAGCAGCTATTAGTGAACCATATAAAATTCGTGGACCACCTGGAGCTCCAGGGCCACAGGGTCCACCTGGACCACAGGGATATATGGGAATACCTGGTACTCTAGGTCAAGATGGATTTCCTGGAATAAAAGGTGCTATCGGTCCACAAGGACCAAATGGACCAATTGGTTTTCCTGGAAGAAAAGGAGAAGCTGGAGATTCTGGAATAAATGGTAAATAAATGTAATTTTTATTCATATAATAAAGAAAATAAAACAATAAATAAATTTTAAATATTTCATATTTTGTTTTGTATTTATAGAAATCTGCTATCTATATTGCTGTATCTTCATACTGATAATCTGATATCCATAAAAAAAAGTCAATTTGAGACCAGGTGTGGGGTTATGAAATAATAGAGATTACCTATCCATTTTTAAATTTGAAATTTATTATGGGATACTTAAACAGCTTTTCCTTTATTATTAAAAAGTTTCTTGCCTGTATTGTTTAATTACAAAAACTACTTAGTTACTTATAACTAATGAACAGACTTATTACACATCCAGCCTATTTAATTAACTTATCCAAAATGCATTTCGGCCTTACTGGCCCTTATAAATTGGATGACATACAAAAACCAGAGTCTATGGTGATAATTGCCAACATTACAATATATGTTAATAGTACAATTATTACAAAATTAATTTAATCAGCATTTTGAATACAATAAAGCTGCAACATGTGTTTAAAGTTTCTACATCTAGTTTTACTGCTTGTTTCCAATTGATTATCACAAAACATCTGATGTTAGCTAACAACCACATGTGATCCACATGTTCACAGAAAAGAATTACATGACTATGGAATACATAACAATAAAATAGAATTAATCTTTTATGTTTAAAAGTCATACCATATATGATTTATTTCCTGTCTGTTATTATCATTAATCTTGTTACTGTTAGTTTTTATTATTTTTGTGTGTTTATATAGTTGGAGTTTATACATATTATTTTCATATTTTACAACTTTTACTTAATAGTAAACTTATTTCACAGCCTTTACTATTGCAATGTTTAGCTACTGCTTTTCTTGTGTTCAAAATTACTAATAACAACATTAGAAAACATGAAAAGTTCTTTGTGTACCACAAGCATATGCTTTAGCCATCACAATTTTTTCTGATATCATAAAAGACATACCAATAAAATGTATGTATATGACATAACTTATGCCTCATCGATAGTTCTCACCCATTTATTTTTTGCATTAACCCATACTTTAAATGTTATTAAGCATAGTTCTCACTTGTGGAAAAATCACGATTAAAAAGAAAGCAGAAAACAGAGAAATTCTATATACATATTGATTCCATTTTCTAAAAATGTAGAATGTCCTTTTTGTGGAAAACAGAAATTCAAATTGTTGGTACCATTGGTTACCGAATTCCAAGATGGATGATAATACAGGAAATAAATTATTTTGTTGATTATATATATCATGCTCAATTTCTTTTCCTTTGTGCATCTTATTATTATTATTTTTTTTTTCCTTTTGAAGCTTATTTTAAAATAAAGCTACTTAAAATTTTTAAATTTAGGTTTGGAAGGTCAAGCAGGAGAATTTGGATTAGCTGGAGAACCTGGCCCTAAGGGAAGGCCTGGACAGTTGGCATCATCAAGAGGCAATGTTTTTTCTTTCCATAGCCAAACAACAGAGATACCAAAATGTCCAGGAGGATCATCTCAATTATGGACTGGATATTCTCTCTTGTATCTTCAAGGAAATGAAAGAGCATTTGGACAAGATCTTGGTAATTCTTTTAAGAAATTCAAAATTTTAATCTGAAAATGCTTGATAATAATATATATTTCACAATATTACATTGCATTATAATTGCACTACATTTCATTCATTTTACATATACATTACATTTCATTAGATTTGCATTTGACTAATTCTAATGTATTTATTCATTGATTAATAATTATTTAAGAAAAAAATTATGAGAGATATAAAGCATTATTATCATTAATAAAATTATATTTTATATCTCTTTGACTAGTTTCAAATGTTTTTACAAACATCTGAAACTGATCATTTTTACATTTTAATTGACTACTCTAGTTTGTGTATTTTCTTCAAACTTATCAAACTTAGAATATAATAATCTTTATAGAATAATAAAAAAAATTTATATAAATTAGATTATTTTTATTGGTAGCTTTTATTAAAAATAAAAATTCAACATCATATTGTGACAATGACAATTAAAAATGTAGTTAATCTATCCCTCAATAACACACTGATTTCTAACTTTTCATAACATTGAATTAAAACTGAAAAATTCTATTCAATTTTATAAAAAAAGATTCGAAAATTAAAAATAATTGTACATTTAGAAGTATTAAGATGAGTATCATCATGCTTTTAATTGACTAAATCCTAATTAATCTTATAAAATGATAAAAGTAAATATTTAATGTTATACAGCAGTGGTTAATCATTACAACATGTTTAGTAAATATATAAAATATATAAAAAAAATACTTGTTTGTCCAAAAGATTAAATAAATTTCCCAAACAGAAATAATTGTCTATTAAATTCCATTTGTAAATATTAAATAGAATATCAAGAGGTTCAAAATTATTTGATATTTAGGATTTATTCATTTGCAATTCTTACAGAAAAGAACTGTCCTAAGTTAATTTTTTTTAAAAAAAAGTAAATTTTTGGAAATTTTTAAAGTTCAAAGTTTAAGGTAATAAAAAATTAAAGATTTATTGGATGAATATATACAGTATGTGTTTAAAAACAAATACAATGTAAATAAACATTGTATTTGTTGTGTTTTGAATGTCAGTAACAATTCAATTGACAAATATATATTAAATATATTGAATAAGAATATTAAAGAACATAATAAACTTCAAATATTTAACACACTTTTTCTTTATGTATATATATTTTAAAACAAAATTTCATGTTTTATATACAGATTGTCTTGAAAATAAATTTGATTGAGTGATTAAATTCATTTAAATAAACTTATTACATAAAATTATTTTATAATAATAGAAAATATTCATCCACAACTGCTGCAAATGATTGGGCTAAATTTAGATATAATGATTATAAATTAGAAATGAATTTGGCACTAGAGGTGTTAGACACCATCTCGTATTAAAATTAATAATTATAATATTTAATTAATTAATTTAGATTAAACTGGAAGAAAAGAATCGGCCCGAAGCAGGACTCGAACCCGCAACTCCCGCCTACCGTGTGGACACATTGCCAGTTACGCTACCCGGACCTTTGGTCCGATCTCCTCTTCCAATATATATAAGTTTAACACATAACCATCGACCATTATTATGGTGCTGACTGGGGACGCAATTGCACCCTCGGCCAGAAACATCCACTCAAGGCACTCAGTCGGCCATCACCCCGTAATAACTGTCAATGGTTATGTGTTAACTTATACCAGTATATATTGGAAGAGGAGATCGGACCAAAGGTCCGGGTAGCGTAACTGGCAATGTGTCCACTCGGTAGGCGGGAGTTGCGGGTTCGAGTCCTGCTTCGGACCGATTCTTTTCTTCCAGTTTAATCTAAATTAATTAATTAAATATTATAATTATTAATTTTAATACGAGATGGTGTCTAACGCCTCTAGTGCCAAATTCATTTCTAATTTATAATCATTATGTCCAAATTTAGCTTGATCATTTGCAGCAGTTGTGGATGTATATTTGCTTAATATCGGGTTTTGTTTGATGTGTATATTTGTATAATAATTGAAAAATATTTGTTTGTTATTTTAATTTTATAATTATCACACAACGAGAATTAATTTAAAACAATTAAAAATTTGTTATTAAAGTATGTAAATTATAAAAATTGATCAGTAAAAATAAAATAATAAATCAAACATGTTTATCTGTAAAGTTATAACTTACATTATATCTATTGAGACTTGTCTCTGTATAGAAACAGGAATCTAGTATCAAGACTGTCAAAATAAAATACTAAAAAAAGTATTTCAAATACAAATACCAAATACTGGCATTTACAAGAATGAACTAGCCAATGTAGTTAATTTTTTGAATTATCAATATACAGTATCTTTAACAGTGGGTGAAATTAAAGGAACATTAACTAGGTCACAAATGTTAGCATTCCTTTAATTTCACTTGCTGTTAAAGATGCATTTATTAATTCAATTAAAATTTATATTTGAAATACTTTTCCCAAATAGCAAATATTCCGTATAAGTCGGAGTATTTGATGAAAATATCAAGAAGCAATAATTGAAGTTAATGTAATTGAAAATTCAGATACTAAGTTCTTTAGTGTAGAAATATTACGTGAATACTTGAAATTATTTCGAATATATAGAAATATTTGTTACAATAGACTTAAAGGTGTTTTGAATGTTTAAAAATATATATTTGATATCTATAATAAATACAAAATAATTTCAAAATTAATTTATTTCCAAATAATTAGAACAATTAAAAAATTTGATTAACTGAGACTTTTCTTAAAAGTTATTATATATTTTTATTATATAATTACTATAAAAAATTGAAATGGTACAAAATTATAACTTTTATGATCAATTTTTAATTTTTTATTAATAAATAAAAAATATTAAATATATGTAATCAACACAATAGTATAAATCTTATTTATGCACATGAATAGTATACTTCTTATGTGAAGAAATGCAATGAAATTTGATAAAAAATAATGTTTGTAATGTTATAAAATTCTCATTTTTCAAATTTGCCACATAAATTTGATTACAGTAAATTTTTTGAGTTTGAGTTTGCTGTCATAAGTTGCTAACTACATCATGTGGGTCTTTGAAAATTTATTTTTTCAGAAAAATTTTATTACTTTTTATTTATTAAATAAGGAATAAACTTTTTATAGAATGAGAAAGAATACAATATGAATAAGAATATACACATTAATATTTCAATAAAAATAACCACAAGGAATAATACTGCCTTTACTAGCAAATAGAAATATATGACAGAAAATTTAAAAAATTCACAAGAACTTTGAATAAATAAAATTTTCTTCTTCAGGTGAATAGAACAAATTTGTTTGAGAGATTCTTTCTACACTCTTTTAAACAAATTTTTTTTTTTTTTTTTTTTATCTGTTCTTTATCAAAGAAACATTTAAATGCACATAAATACAAGTACTTTAAATATTTACTTTACTAAAGTGTGAAAAATATCAATAAATTTAAACTTGTTATTATGTTAATTAACATACATGAGTTTTTTATTTTATAATTAACTCTTAATATTTTAATGATTAAAATTCTAAAATGAATTTGTACCTTAACTTACAATGAAGTTACATACTTTAATTTTGTAAAGTATATTTAAGATGTGATAAATTTTATCTCTAGACCAACCTTATAAAATTGCATACAAAAGTTTGAGGTATTTCATTTAAAATTACAAAAATTAACTTACAAATATTTTTCAATTTTATTAATATAATAACTTCAATAGTTTCAGATAAGAACTAAAAATTAATAAATGTTGTTGTTTCTGATATGATATATACAATAAAAATAAAAATCCTAATTTTATATCATTTTCAATTCTTTATTTTAACTCTTTCCACCCTGTGGATACTAAAACCTTTTTTTTTTTTTTTTTTTTTTTTTTAGCAAATTCTTTATTGGTTTGGCCAAGCCCACAGTGAGATGGTTGGGTGGTGTGGGAAGGGGCCTGACATATCTGGATGGACTATCAGCCAAAAAATTCCTGGGATTCTTTTTGATCTATTCAGATTCAATCCTGGAATCCCAGAACAGTAAGCTTGGCCTTCCAACTGCTTGGCCATCCAACTATCAAATATACAGTAGAGTCCCGTACAACACGCAAATAAAGCAAGCAACAACCCTCAAATTTTGTCTATCAGAGGTATATGTTTTTTCTTCAACTTACAGGCCAAGGTTTAAACTTTCATAAATTGTGTGATAATGCAGGTTTCGATAACGCGATTTCCTATAATGCGTAACTAATTCCCCGCGCCGTACGGGACCCTACTGTATTTGTGATACTTCTGAATAGATACACACAAATACTACCATATTCCCTGGTAATAATCCTGTCTATGTGCAACAAATGGCTAGTCTGCTTTCAACATTTTTAAATTCATTAATTTTTAGAATAAAATAAATAAATAAATGCACACATGCATAAAGAAACTGCATTTAATCTAAGAGTTCTAAAAGTTTAATATTTTTATTGTTTAAATTTCATAAAACATAATTTTTTCACTATAATAATTCAATTTCCTGTTTTACTATAGGTCGAGCTGGAAGTTGTCTTCAACGTTTCAGTACAATGCCATTTTTATTCTGTAACTTAAATAATGTATGTAATTCTGCATCAAGAAATGATTTTAGTTATTGGTTAAGCACTTCTGAACCAATGCCAATGGATATGAAACCAATTACTGGAATAAAGATACGAAAATATATCAGTCGTTGTGTAGTTTGTGAAGCTCCAACTAAGGTAATCAACTTGAAGCTATTACATTATATCAGTTCTACCAAACTTCTTAGTTCTTAAATATTTTATATATATTTTTTAGGTGATTGCAGTTCACAGTCAAACTATGGATATTCCAGATTGTCCAGAAGGATGGAATGGTATTTGGATTGGCTACAGTTTTATCATGGTAAATATATTATCCTAGTGTTTCAATTTTATATTTAATAAATGATAGTAACTTTCTAATTTTTTTCTTCTTCTTAATCAACAAGAATACTGATTCGGGATCAGAGGGAAGTGGACAATCTTTATCATCACCTGGTTCTTGTTTAGAAGAATTTAACACTACACCATTTATAGAATGTCATGGACATGGACGTTGCCAATATTATCACACAGCAACTAGTTTCTGGTTAGCAACTATTGAAAATCGAAACCAGTTCAAGAAACCTGAACCAGATACACTTAAAGCTGGTAATATCCACAATCGTATATCAAGATGTCAAGTGTGTATGAGACAGTATACATCTTATATACCCACTATTAATTTTCCTCCCCGAGTGAACTAGTCTAATTTTTAAGAAGATTCATTCAAGAAAATTCATGAAGTTATAGAAGTTTTGCTGAAATATATATCTGAAGTTTAGAATACGGATAAATATATGTTTGCATAATTAGTGCAAATATATATTTATCTGCATTTGAATAAGTATCAATACTTTTAAAACAAATTAATATAAATAATGATTTTTTTTAAATTAACGGTTATACTGGAAATATTTTCTGTTTAGATTTTGTAAACAGATTTCATATTTCTAAATTAGTTCTAAATTTTTATACCTTTTTTTTGTAAAGCATAACTGTGAGCAGTTAAAAATTATTGTTACTCATTTTTATGGTGTTGATTACTTTGTTAACTCTGTTCAAAAATATGGCATTTCATTTTAAACGCTTCAAATTTTAGCACTATTTTGTATATACATATGCATGTATGTGTTGTTGGTTTCCATGTGCTCATAAATTTCTATGTTAAGTTAAATAAATAATGCTATTTTTTTCTTATAAGGAAAAGTAAATTTGGTTGCAATAATGAATGTAATAATTAGCTTTATTCATTGCATTTCAGTGTATGTAAAGCATTTAAACTTCAATATTATTATTTAAATACGGTACTTAGCTCTGTCACTGCCAGTTGTGAACAGATAACACTGAATTTTGATAACATCTGTTTCATATGATGAAACAAATACTAAAATAATTTAAAGTTGTAAAATTGGATCTTCAATTAATTTAAGCAATAAAAACTATTTTAAAATTATGATGCAATATGCTTTCTTCGAAATTTAATATAGAATATCAAAAAAATCAGAAAAATAATTAACAAAGCTTACATGATAAATTTTCTTGCAAAAATATATTTGATTTAGTTTTGATCTTGCAAATACAGTGATCTATAAAATTATAAGCCATTTTTGATAATATAAAAATTTAGAATTTAGACATTTGGAATACAGAATTTAGGATTGTTTACGTCATATTAATTTAATTATGGTAAATTTGTAAATAAACTCTCCCATATTCAATTTAGATGACCAGTTGATAGATGTCACAAATGTGAATATTGTAACTTGTTTTTAATATGATTAGATGTACAGCTGGAACAGGATCAGCAAGGAAACAGCACACAAAAGGGAATGTGATAAAGTGACACAAGCTGATTCTGCAACTCAAGCAACAATGGTGTTCTCTAAGTGCCAAGTTTGTTAATCCTAATAGCAATTTGGGTACCAGAAAAAACAAATAACTACAATATGGAGTGAGAATATTATTTCAGTGTATATCTACATTTTTTAATTATTTAATAGAAATAAATATATATGGTAAAGTATGAATATTAATAAAAGTATCAAAATTTACAGCAATGATAATGCCAAATAAATTATTACTGATAGTGGAATATGTAGAAATGACATGTTCGTTTCTGACCCTAAATGGGTTAAACCTTTATCACTTCATGAATGATAGATACTATAATTGGAAAACGAAACATACGAGGAGTTTTTAAGTAAGCATAATAAAATGCATAAACTGTATAAATTATGAAATACACGAACATCCACTAATGCTCAACCCCTCCCCTTCCCTTGTCCGATTTGTCATAACTCCCTCCCTCCTTTCCAGTGTGACGTCATTTATGGACAGCCCTTAATGAAAAATAATAAAAAATCGCAAATTAAGTAAAAATCGAACTTCGTAAATTGATAGTTTATGGGAACATCTGAATAATTTTTTTTTAAAATCAACCTATGCTTTAAGTATTTAACTATATTGTTAAATTAAAATGTACTGTATTTTTGAATTTATTATCCGAATTTGAAAAGTTTACTATTTTGAGTTTGGAACAATTTAAAATTTAGAATGTTAGAAAATAGAAGTCTTTTTTTATTTATTTATTTATAAAAATACAGATCAAAAGATGATAGAAATAAAAACAAGTCATTTAACTGTTGTATTTTCTTGTTCTATAAACAAGACATTAAAAAAATTAAAAAAGAAATACATTTCTAAACTTATGTTGATAATCTATTAAAAAACCGTCGGGCACGTAAACATCGTGAATGACGTATTTGTCTTCTAGAATAAATACAGTACATCATTCACGTGTTTAGTAGAATGCTTACTATACTATTTTAATGATCTCTTTCGATCGTTATTGATAGTAATTTCCACCAATTCTACTAGGCACCGTCTGACCAAACGTAAAATGAATAAAGATCATGATAAGAAGAAAGAAAACCAAATTTTTTCAAAGAGCAATTGTCCAGGTAACTTATCAAATAAAAAAAAAATGCGCGATTAATTCAACCGTTCGAAAGTATAATTCTAACAGGGAGATTTTACTATATGAATTTGTGTTACTATTAAAGTCAAGAATCAGATAAAGGGACTCTTAACATTATATAAAAACAGTTTAAAATATTCTTCTATTCCTTTTAATTTAAAGAATATTTTAGAACAATTAAAATATTCGGGTTTCATGGTTGTGTGACGCGTAATTGAATGGAAAACATAATTGAAAATTCACTTTAAAAAATTGAAAAACTTTATTCTCCGCGTGCGGACTTTATGTGAATTTTTAAACATATCCGAATATGTGGGTTTCATCAGGCCCATAATGAGAACGGTTGGATGGTGACGGATATATCGGGTCTTTCTAATGGCTGGGCCTAAACATCCGTGTCAACCCGTGAAAATTTCTAAGCTAAAGCTTAGTTTACGCTGAGCGAATAGCGAAAGTGAAAAACGAGTTTTATTCTCGTAGCGAAATTGATCCATTAACTCAAACGAATCAAATCCCCAGAGTGGCAGGTTACCGTTTTACCGTCTCGGCCATCGGACCGAGACGGTAAAGGCAAAAACAAATAGAGCTTAGTAAATTATAAGACTTTCGAATATTAATTAATTAATGAAATTTAAAATTTAAATCTAACTATTCGAGTCTGCTTTTCTACTTTAGTAACATGTTTATCAAATTTATTAACGTGCTTTAAATAGATATTCGACAAGTTTCAATTGTATTTCGGAAGAGGTCGCTACGATCTATCGAATATGGAAGCGATTTTGGATGATTATGTGTCGTCGGATGATCTTAAGGTAATGATTTAATTTTTATACGGTAAAATAATTTTAGTTGTTATTTATTTAAAAATTACTATAATTCACGTCAAGTATTAATATATAAAAAATGTTAACGTTTCTGTTAGAATTATGAAAACCATCAATATCTACTTTGGTTATCTATTATCGTAAGAGAAAAAGAAACTAATGTTTAATAAATAAATTTCCGTATTTAGTTGAATATAACAAAACTACAACCCGAAAATCAATTTCTAGAAAAATATTTAAGGTAAACATCGATATGAGTCACCATTGATTAGTTTTTTTCCTCTCTAAGCTGAAGTCATGTGAGTTTTCTCACGTGACTTATTTCACTGTTATAGTGTCGGACAATACGAATAAAATTAATAAATCTTAAGCTCATTCATTCGTAAAACATTCAGCATATTTTTATTTAAAGAACTTCAAAGCAAAAATATGAAGGGGAAAAATATTAGAATAAAATAAAAGAAATACCAAAACTTTTCTATATTAAAGCATTTTATATGGTTCAAACAATTTGCATACTTCTAGAGACGATAAATCCAGTATCCAAATGTATTGAGTACATTTCGGTTGGGAGGAAGGCAAATAAGAAGAAAATGGTTCAAAAACAGGCGGTTCCTCGTTTTTTGACATAATGCAGTCCAAAAACAATATGTACAAAAGTCAAATGGTAGATTTGAGTGCTGTGAAGACATTGTTTTGAAGAAAGATTGTAAGATATTCTTAGAAATTTAAATTTAAAAAAGGCAATTTGTACGGTGTCAATAATGGGAACATGCTAAAACCTTTGCCGTTTTTGGTTTTTTCTCCTACTCAACTATTACACTAATTGTTTGTCTTTGAGAACTCCTGTGTGTGAGAAATGGGAGTCTTATTTTATTTGCCTTCTTGTCGACTGATATGTACTTGAACTCTGAATTTAATGTACAAAGGTGATTTAGGGATAGAAAAAGAACGAGTTGTCCAAAAAAAATAGAGGCAATCCTTGACTTATTTCATTTTTTAGTAATAAAAATTATAAATGTTATAGATTTATGTTTGTTTGAAATTTGAATCTATTAAAAAATTGAAATATATCAGAGATCTATGATTTTTATTACAGTATCATAAACATCTGAAACATGACTATATTTTGCATTTTTTAAATACTTGTATGATGACATTAGTGTTTTAGCTATGTTTGCAAATACTAAATAGAAATTGTTTGCTTATTTTAACTATAAAATGATATTTAATGTGAGATATAATTAATGAATATGAAAGAATAACATACAATGTAATTTTTATAAAATTTTAGAATATAAAATTAAATATTTTTCAGTGAAAGTATCAGGTCAGTCCATAAGTCCATGCTCATTTTTATGACCTTGAGAAAAATCTTGTTTTGCTGTTAAAAATGTCAGTGTAATGTGATAATTTTTACACTGAAATGTTAAATTGGATCTCATTCATATAATACTGTTCAGAATTGTGAACATTTCAGTTGTTTATTTTCGTTAAAATGGAAGTAACCTATGAATATAAAAGACATGTTTTATACTTTTTATTTTTAAGTGGTGAGAATGCTACAAATGCAACCAAAAAAATAAATACTGTATGTAATCAAATTGTAATTAGTGCAAGGACTGCACAGAAGTGGTTTGAAAGATTTAGAAACAATGATTTTAGTGTGGAGGACAAGGCTCGTACTGGAAGACCCGTTGACTTTGATGATGATGCTCTCTCTGCATTAGTTGAAGCAGAACCATTTTTAACAGTTGATGAAATTGCGGAACGTTTAAATTCATCCCATGGAACTGTTCATAGACACCTACAACAAATTGGAAAAGTTTCAGGGCTAGGAAAATGGCCACATGAACCACATGAACTGTCAATAGTCAACTGACAACAACATGTAAACATTTGCACGTCTCTTTTATCCCGTATTGCTTTAGAACCTTTTCTTGACAGGCTGGTTACTGGAGACGAAAAATGGATCCTCTATAATAATGTGACGAGAAAAAGACAATGGATGGATCGCAACAAACAGCCAAAACCCACTACAAAAGGTGGGTTGCAAAAATTCTTTTGTCTGTTTGGTGGGATATGTCAGGTGTAATTCACTTTGAGCTGTTAGAACCTAATCAAACAATTACAGCTCAAATGTATTGTGAGCAATTAGTGCGTTTAAATGAAAAATTGAAAAAAAAAATCGACCATTGTTAGTGAACAGAAAGCAAGTTCTCTTGCAGCATGACAATGCCAGACCACACGCTGCAAAAATAACTGTACAGAAACTTGAAAGCTACAACTGGGAAATTTTACCTCATCCGCCATATTTGCCAGATATTGCTCCCAGTGATTATCATCTTTTTTGCAGTTTGCAGAATTTTTTAAAAGGAAAAACTTTTGAGGATGGGAACAATGTAAAAAAGGCTATTTCTGAATATTTTGATTCAAAACCGAAATCATTTTACGAAGACGGGATTAAAAAGCTACCATCAAGATGGCAAGAAATTGTACAAAATAATGGTGAATACATTATAGATTGAAATAAAATTTAATTAAAATTTTTTGCTGATTTTTTTTGTAGATAAAAATATGCATGAACTTATGGACTGACCTGATAATAAAAACTAATAAATTTAGATGAATGTTTAATGAAATGCATTTATATAAAAGTAAACTTGTGAGAAATTTAATACTGTATAAGTAAAGACATTATTTACATAATTGAATACTAAACAGTTGTCATTTGATTACTGATGGTATAAATTCTGAACTAAAATAACATTTTATCTGAATTTTCAGAAAATTAATTTACAAAATGAGATGATACTACCACTACACGTATTTATTCACTTATAAGACGATCCCGCATATAGGACAAGGTGTGACTTTACAGATCAAAATAAAGAAAATTGGAATGATTTCTATTTTATAAACTAAATGTAACAATGTAGTTATCACTTTGCTTGTTTCTTTATTCCATTTTTAATCATTACTAATTATATCTGTGCAAATAATTTGCACATATGAAAAATGAAATATACTGTATAATTAACAAAAATATTTCTGAAAGTTTAAAGAATTTTTATTAATTGTCATTTATTTGTAGTTTGGTTATTGATTGTGCAGGGGATGCATATATCTGGAGAGAGAGGACAGATAAAATTGATTGTGCATAAAATGCATGCATCTTTTGTTGTTGTAACTTGGTAATCATTATTACTAACTTGCAGGGTGACTCATCTGTAAAGAATATTCTAGCACATTCTCAGATATTGCATTTATTGATGTGAATAAGAGACCATATACTGTACATTGGGTGTATTATTAATAATAATGTTTCTATTGAAGATACTAAGTATAGTAATGGATTCAAGAAAGGAAGAACATAGAACTGTTGTGTACTTTTTGACTGCAGAAATAGCAGGACCTTTTGAAATTCATCAACAAATAACTGCAGTGTATGGTGATAATAGCATAACATAGCTGACAGCTTTCATTGACTGGAACAGTCCTTTTCAAAAACAATGCACTTCATTGGCAGACAATACTTGAGCAGGTCATCCAAAAATTGCAACTTTCACTGACTAAACCATAAGATAGATAATCATTTGAAATAACATGTGTCACAAAAATTGAACTCACCCATTTAGTAAACATTAGTCACCTGATTCTATCCACTATATCACAACAAACAGTTTTACTATAGGAAGATCTGCATATGAACAACAAATTAACAGAGGCAGATTAAAAATAATTCTGGGTGCAACTGAAGCAATTTTACAAAACAAAAAAAGAAAAGGGTGGTTCTCTGTCTCATATTTACATGGAATAAATACCTAAATGAAATGGCTACTTTTGAAATACATTTTACAACACATTAACAGATTCCTTTTTACTGACCCTCATACAATGCATCTGACCCAACTGATTATTTTTATTATTATTGGAAAAAAAAAACTATTTTTCTTTCCTTAAAAATGAATTTCTGAGGAAAAAAAATTAATAAAAAGAAATAGATTAGCATCATTGCAGAATCATAAGCTTTCTAAAAAACATTTATCATAAAAAAGTGTGTTGTTTCATTGACCGATATCAGATATCAAAGAATCATTTATATTAACTTTAACAATTGTTAAAGTGTCAGTCTATTTCCAGTAATAATGAATAGTTACTGGTACAGTATACATATGTGTATATAGTTGTATAGTGTTTCTTTAATCTTATGTTATTACTTATAGCCTATCTTTAGATTAAAAAAAGCAGTTTTCTGTTTTTTATGTATTTTTCATATTATTGTAGTTTTTTAGAAAGACATCTATTAGCCTAGCACTAATAAGATGAAAAATATATTTAAAGGAATGGAAATTGTTCCAACACATGTTGACAGGATTGATGGTGAATATTTTGTTTGCATTAAGAAAGAAACTGTTTAGTATGCATCCTATTGTTGTGTACAACATACCGAAACTACAAAATGCATTGGAAGTGTGATCAAGTGGTGTCAGGAACTATGCTAGTGACATAGCATGTTGTGCTGGTTTTTAGATCGGCCAAGTTACAAATGTTATTTTGATACACATTGGCTTTTAAGAAGCCCCAAAGCATAAAGTCATACAGACTTAGATTTGATGGTCAGAATGGTTGTGTTAAAGAGAAACTCTGTCATGCATAAAAATGGTTGGTTGATTAACTGAATCACAGCTGATGTTAGATGACAACATGTTTGTCTTTTATGATGGCTTTGGTGTTGGCCACCAGCAACTCCTGTTACCATGTGCAGAAACTATTTTCTTTTATTTCATAAATATTTTATCTCATTATGCAGTAAATGATAATAAACCAACAGTAAAAGTAGCATATAATAAATGAGTGTAGAAAAAAGTATATGTACCTCCCGTTACAACCATTGATCCAAATACGGGCTCAGCGCGTTTTTTTTTCACATTCCTTTGACACCTGTACCCCACTAGACGCCGTCCACAACTTTTATCATCGTGCGTCCTAAGTAGTCTAGCCCTCAATCCTCTCCTCTGAGACAAAGTAAAGAAGATCTAGCATTAGAGCAACCCAGCACGTAGAGGTTTTAGTTAAAGAATCACAACAAACGAGTGTTCAAACAAAAAAAAGAAAAGATTTTAGATAGATGTATTTTTATTTTTATTTTTGTTATGTCTTTTTTTAGTTTTATTTTATTGTTTTTTTTTTTTTTTAGTTTTGTTTGTTTACTTTGTGTTTTTTGTATATTTTTTTTATTTATTAGGTTTTTTTATTTTCTTTTGGATCCATGTTTATTTATATTTATTTTTTTATTAGAGTTATTTTTTTTTTCATTTTTTTCAGTTTCTGTACTTACTCATAGATTTTATCTTATTGTGATTGGTTATAAGAGTCTTTTTTTTATTTTTTGTTAGTTTTATATTTCAGTTATTAGGTGTTTTTTTTTTTTTTTTTATTAGTAAGATTAAATGTTTCCATATTCGTTTTGATTTTTCTCTCTGTATTCATTATTTTTTCTTGTAGTTTTTCTTTTTCACCAGCAACTCCTGTTACCATGTGCAGAAACTATTTTCTTTTATTTCATAAATATTTTATCTCATTAGTGTACTGACCATGTTTTACAGTTGTCAGACTAATAGATGTCTTATTACAGGGGTCCAGTTTTTGGAATAGACAAACTTCAGTTCTGAATAATCTACAATGTAATCATATACCATATTCACTTGCATATAAGACGATCTCACATATAGGACGAGGTGTGACTTTAAAGATCAAAATAAAGAAAATCAGATTTATTAATACAATTCTAATTTTATTTCGTTTAATCACAAATAAAATATTATCAAATGCATGTATTAAGGCAAATAACCATGTTTTCTTGACCTTTTGTCTATTTGGACTCGCCCTCTGAAGCTTTGTTATAACTCTTCTTATTCACTTCATTCAACAAAGCATTGTCCTCTGATCTGTCCAGTTAATTTGAAATGCAGTATTTCCTGAATGACTTTGCTATCAGCTCCTGAGGAATGCTTTTCCACGCACATGATACCCACATAGCAAAATCGAAAGATTATAGTGCACATGACTGGAAAAAGTTTATTTTTAATGATTCAGAATGGGCAAATATTCATTAAAAATATCAATTTAACAAATATGAAATAACTACATTTA
This sequence comes from Centruroides vittatus, assembly GCF_030686945.1. Classification (NCBI taxonomy): domain Eukaryota; kingdom Metazoa; phylum Arthropoda; class Arachnida; order Scorpiones; family Buthidae; genus Centruroides; species Centruroides vittatus. The sequence continues at coordinate 275,191 of NW_027122708.1, read as the reverse complement.
TAATCATTGCTAAATGACCAGCTATTTTTGGACCATCTCTTTGAAAGCGACATTCACTTTGACCTCGATAGCACCCTGCTATAATGGCAGCACGAACTATACATGGTTCACAAAAATTGTTGCAAAAATGCAAAGAATCCTTCACTCACATGTATAGAACAACCTAGATTTTTGAAGCAGTGAAAAATGATTAAAAATCTCATCTTATATGCAAATAAATATGGTATAATTAATGGCAATATAATTTAAAATTTAAATTTTTTTCCTTCTAAACTAATTCCATTTATTTTAGCAGGTTTTAGGTATTTAGGTATTTTTTTAACCTGAAAAATCTAGATATAAAATTATAATTTTATTTTTTTCAATTGCTTAAATTTCATTTTTTGTAATATAGTACTTTTATTTTTTTATTTAGAAATTTGAAATTAACTACAATGAGCATTTAAACAGAGGTGAAGTAACATCTAAAATTAAATTTGAATATGCATGGTGTCTTACACGAAGTAGATATCCTGCAGATATTAGAAGAGGGGTGATTTTATTAGAAGGTAATATTTATTAAACTGTAAATTTTTTAGAGATATAAAAATCCAGTTTAGTAAAGCAATTTATTTGATAATAAAACAATTAAAATGTTAAAATGTCTTTTTCAAATTAAAATATTTATTACACAACATGATATTTTATAATAATAATTTTTAGTTAGTTTTAATTTTGAACTTTGCATAAATTTATAAAGTTAAATTTCATAATTTTGTCATTTAACTCACTCCACTTCTGTTGCTAATGGCTAAATTGTTTTTACCCCTCAGGCTACAAGGGGAACTTGTATAGCAAAACTAGTCTAACAACTTTTCAATCAGCTGATCTCGTTTTTAACAGATAAGGCCAATTTCATGTTTAAAGAGTTAATGTATGTCTATAAACCAAGAGTTTGCAAGAATAAAAACAAATTACAGTGCTTGAAATATGAGATTAATAAATATAAGGAACTGTATTCAGTTTAGAAGAAGAAACAAGTCAGTTTATAACTTAAAATGTATTACTTAGCATTGCACTGATGATGAAAAATCAAGTTATTGAAAATAACTCTTTACAATATGTATGTCAAATGTTGTGTGAAATGTTTGAATAATTTAAGAAAACTAAGTTAATTTAACATATAAAATTATTATTAAAAATTTTTTAATAATATTGCTTAACATGTTTCAAAGAGAGATTTTTTTTTTTTTTATTCTTTATGTATTATACAACTGTAATATATTCTCTTCTAAAATGTATAAAGAATTTTTTTATTGGTACTGTGTATTTAAAAAATATCTTATTCATCAGTTTATCTGACAAAATATATTCAATAGTTAGGTTATTATTTCATATTTTTAGTTTCAGTCAATCTTGGAATGAATATGATTTTGAATAATTTACCAAACTGCATTTTTGAAAAATAATTTCATAATCTAGGATATTATATAATTATGTTAATTAAGAAAAGATTTCTAATTATATTCAATAATGAAATTTAACACAATACAAACAATGTTTGAGTCCTTTTTCCTATTTATATCCTTTTATTTTAATGTAAGCAAAATATGTATCATATGCTGACAGTGATATTGGGACTCTTCCTGTACCTTTGGTTCTGTCTCTTTTGTTTCAAAATATTTATGTATTTTCGTAGTTCTTGTATCCTCAAGATTGCTTTTGCAGTAATCCTCTTCAATTTGCTAAAAGTCTTTGTTCATTAAATTGTCCAATTGTTTTTTCTTTTCCATTTCTTTGGAATTATTCTTGCATGGTCTACCATGCCCCCTTTACATTCATTACAGAGATTGATGGTCCTGGATTTGATTCAATCCCAGCACGTAACAGTAAACACATTATTAAATTCAGAGATAATCTATTCATAAATATCCACTTCACCAATCAATAATTTTTCGGCCATTTATGGTTTTTCCAATTTGTTAACACACAATAGAGAGGTTTCAAGGTCGCATGTCACGTGATAAAACACACGTTTGCTCCGCCCATTCGCCATTTTTGTGGTAGTTTTCACTCGCTTAGCTTGCGCGTGGTCTGTTATTCAACGTCTTTTTTTAGTTTAAACGTACAAAAATACTGCAGTTCTATTATCATGGATTAAGTTAAAAAAGATTCTTTTCTTGTGGGCTATTCTAGCGGTCTAACAGGACGAGATGCAGCTCTGTACGAAGAGAAAATTTCGTTATTTCAAGGCGATCCATACGAAGCCAGTTTATCAGACTTCGTCGTAGATCAACAGTTGTGGCTGAAAGTAGAATTTGGTGACATTATATACTATTTGGTTTTGACAACAAATTTCTACACCCTGTCACAAATGAAAGCTTATAAATCTTTAGAGGCCCATAACTATTTAACAAGTGGCTGGGTTTCTCCTGATATAAAAGTAAAAGTAATGAATAACAGCGAAGTAATATTGCTTGGAAAGATATGTTTTCTTTTGTTTGTTTAAACTCGTGTTTTTACGTATTTCTTAACTAAGAATTTTTGTCTGAAAGTAAAAGTCTGATTAAAAACAGCTGTGGAAATTTTTTAATTCAAATTGTTTAGTACCTTTATTTTCTAGTTGAAACTAGCATATAATAAGCCTACTTGCTTTTAGTTTTAACGTGTAATGTTTATAAGTTTGCACTAGCTAAAGCCTAAAATTACATTAGTTATTCGTTTATAAATGGACTATACCTAACTAAATTAATATAAGCAAATCAGTAAACTCTTTTAGGTTTTAAAATATAACTTAGTGTTTATTAACGTAAATATTGAAATGAAATGTTTCTGACAAACTCTTGTATTGATATTCACTTTATTCGTAACGAAATTTTTCCGGTTAATTCTCGAGAGCCATGCAGTTTGCCTTCGTCCTGAAAGCTCCTCAGTTTGGGATCCTTGATGACAAATAATGCTGGGAATTTTAAAAAATGATGTTCCTTTGTTCTTGAGTGAACTAGCATTACACCCAATTACACAACAAATCACCATAGTGATATTCGCGACGAAAAAAAACAACACAAGAACTCCAGTTAAAGCGCACGTGAACACACACAAAACGTAAACAAGTCACAAAGAGTCACAAAGATGGCGCTGGACAATTGCGCATGCTCATGACGTCACTCGTGATGTCGACATGAAACCTCTCTATATTCAGGCCATAGGCGTAGCTAGGGCGGGGCAGTGGGGGCGGCCCGCCCCGGGTGACACCCGGTAGGCCTGTACCTAAAAAGGGGGGGGTCAATGGCTCGCCTCCCATGACAGTTTCTTTGCTACGAGGAGACGCCATGAGGGCTCGCACCAGCTAAAAATCTTTCTATGATTTATTCTATAAATCTAAACTCATGTGTCGCAACATCGCATATTCAATATAGCTTTCAAGTTGCTTGAGTGCGACGATATTACAATTCAACAGTGTTTTATAAGAGTTAAAAAGGGTGACACCATGATATCTGCACTGGGTGTCACCCATGCTAGCTACACCACTGATTCAAGCTCCACTAAAAGTTCACCAGTACCTCCAGTGACCAGTATGCACCCCAAGACTACAATTCTATAAATGCTGACATCCAGTTGTGAAATACAGATATCCATATCCAAGTGTAATCTGTACTTGAAAATGTACAGAAGTATAAGTTTGGCATACAAAATGCCAATATAGGGGTATCAGAATATTATGCATAATAGTTAGTGTCTGAAAATCAAGAACTGCCTATATTTGAGAGTTATCTACTTACTTTTGATTACTTTTTTAATGAAAAAAATATTCCAAGCCCCGTGGTTTGATATTTCAAACTAGAATTAATTAATTTATAATCATATTAAAATTTATGTAATTTTTTATAAACTTTTTAATTGTTAAACTCTATATGAAGAGTTGTTAAAAAAATCTTTGAAACATGTAAGCTAAAAATGTACTGTATATATTGATTTTATATTTGTAAATAATTTTGTATGTTTATAGCATATTAATATTTTAGATTTATTTAATAATGGAGATGAACAAGCAAAACGTGATTATCTTTATTATTTAGCTGTTGGTAATACCAAATTAAAGGTAAAATCCCCCTAATTAATTTTTAAAAATTTTACAACTGGTTTTATGTAATTAAAAAATTTTAATTTTATTTTGTTTTTAGGAATATAATAAAGCTTCCAGTTATATCAAAGCCTTTCTTAGTGTGGAACCAACAAATCGGCAAGCTCAGGAATTACAAAAATTAATAAAAGACAGAATGAGAAAAGGTAATTATAGTGAAAGTTTATTAGTTTATTAAAAATATTTGTAAAGTGTTTTGCTTTTTTATCTATTCTTTTTTCCTATAGAAAACATATTAACAATAAAATTGTTACTGAAGGAAAGTTTTACTTTATTCTTGAAATGATTTATAAATTTTTAATGTAAAAATTTTTAAATCCATTTTACATTAATATAACACATAATTAATATAAAATCTATACTTTTGTGATTTAAGGGTTGAAATGGATGATGATGATGATATGAATTATGTTTTAAAGAGATATATGAATATTATTTAAATCAGTAAAGTCATATATACTTTGAATTATAATTCAAACACAGATAAAGCTTCTGATGCATATTACTGAAATCATTAATTACATAATTAGAAAGAACAATAAAAAACCTGTGCAGTGAAAGTTTCAATTTTCAAATGCAATTTCTAAAACATTACAGTGTAAACTAAATTCTTTATAAGTTAATTCAAACTTACATGAAGATACAGTTAACTTCATTAAGTAAATATTGTTATATAACAATTATTATTTCATTAATGAAGAATAACAATATTTTTTTGAATAAAGAAGCATTATGGACAAAAACATACTTTTTAATAGCTAATAATTTACAATATATTAAATTCAATATTAAATTTTTATTTCTGTTCTTTACTAAAATTTTTTGCAAAATCATTTAACATGATAACATCAATTATTTATTCTATATCATAATACTAATCTTAAATTGTTCTTAAATTTATACTGTTAGAAAGTTAAATTTAATTTCATTAGTAAACTAATTTGTAAATTTCATATTTGAAGCAGCATTTAAAAATCTGAAATTAATTTTATTTATTATTGTTACATTTGTATACATTTATTGAATTTTTTTTATTTTCAAAATTATTTATTTATTTTTACTATGTAAATTATTTTATTTTTCTTAACAACAACAATAAACGACAACAAATAATTATTATAAAATATTAATGTGACACATATCAAGTAGTTATTGCTATACATTCATCATAGAAAGAATATTTAAAGTACCATTTGTTTTATTTAATACAGTTTACTTTTATATTTTTAACTAAAAAATAAGATACAAAACATTTTGTGAAATCAGTTATAACTTCTAAACTGTTGACCAAATTGTTAAATGATGATGTGTCATTATTGTGAGTAACCAACATTCAAATTTTATTCATGTATCAAAATTTTACTATGCATAATATAGTTCTAGATTCATTTTGTTTTTTTCATTCATGCTAACCACATTTGACATTTCAGATCCATTTGTGATGTACAAAATTCAAAACTGTCACCATCTGTAGTGTTAATGTACTACATTTTACATTGCTAGATCAATCATAATTTTAAAAATCATAAACATTACCTCTCAATTCCTATAGAAAATTTTTTACTGATTTCAAAAGATGACAATTATGGTAGTAATATAGAGAATATTTTTGAAATACTATGTAAATTATACAAAAGACAATGAACCTTTTCTATGGTACAGTTTTCCTTTACTTAATATTAACAAGATAATGTTTCTATAAATTATATCCTAATTTCAACATGAAATTAGTAACTGATGATTATATATTGGCAAATCCAGTATTTTTGTATATATTATAGCAGAAAGTTTTTTAAGATTATCATCAGTTATTTCTTATCACTAATGGAAGAAAAGATTTTTTATTTTTATTTTGATGTTATTTGCAGTAATAGAATGAATAATTTTAAAAATAGAACTAATAATACAATTCAAACAAAATATGTATCATATGCTGACAGTGATATATATTTTTCATAAGTTGTGTGTGTCTGTATGTGTTTATCTAGTAAATGCATGTTTTGTGATTCCTTGCTTCTCATTATATTTCTAACTAATATCTAATTAATTAAAATTGATTTCTTTATAACAACATTTGTCTTTTTTGTTTTGGTTCTTTAATATCTAAAATAAATATTGTTTACTTTTTGAGAGTCAAACAAGAAAAAATTGATGTTAAACATTCTCTGAACTTCTTGATCTTGGAGTTTTTAATTGTATGAGATATATACACAAATGTCAAATGGAATCTTGTTTTTACTAATTATATCTGATATCCACACTACCTTTTAGATTGATAATAAGTTTTATTACAGATTTAAGTAGGCGTATTGAGTTTTTGATATTAGGATATATTAGTAAACAATAAGGGTAAATAACAGTAGTTTCTCTGGAAAAAATTGCCATTATGTTTTAATTATATAATATATATTATATTGGATGATCATTATTAAAGTACCCCTATTCAACTTGGTGTATAGAGATATTTAGCAGGTTAAATGCAACCAAATTGGTATAGTGATATTTCTGAAGAGGTCATTTTTGTGGAAGTAAAAGAAAATGTTGGTACCAAAACTCAACACTATGGCATCTTTAGCATTACACGCCATATAATCTTAATTCATATGATTTTTGTTGGTTGTGGGAACACTTAAAAAAGTGTTTTCTTTTTGAGGCCATATTGAAATTTAACAGTCTTAAAAAAATTATGTTTGTCATATGCAATATACTACTGAGATCAATTATGATTGACTGCTGAACATGCTGTTCACTGACTTCAGAATGGGGACCACACTGAGCAGTACTTTCTTCATTGCTAAGGTCTCTGTATAATGTGAGTGCCTTGTACAAATAAAATGTTTGTTGCTTGCCAGTTCCAAAAGTGTCTTAATGGTGAGTTTAGGTAGTAATTATTTTTTATTATGGAAATACTTTCCACATATTTCACATCCTGAAATGTCATTATATCAGATTTGGTTGCATTTAGACTGCTAAATACTTCTCTAGACAGCATTGAATATGAGTACTTTAATTATAGTCGCCCAGTATAGTAAAACCTTGTTATTTTGATATCAGATAATTTGAAGTTAAGTCTAGTCCCTGGCCAAGAGAATAGGATTTTGCATATATTTTAGTTTGGATAATTCAAAATATGTGTACAATGAAATTGAAGGTCATTATCTGGTCTGGTGACTTACAAAAATAGTGTTTAATTTAAAATCTTCCATCATATTATGTGTTTATAAGAAAGTTTCCACCCCAAATAGCAGTTTCAGTTTTACCAGTTATACATTGATTTATTGGACGTCCATTCAAGGTCATTCGAACATTGTACACATTGCCAATGAACAGAAAATTTTTATTATTATGGAATAAATCTGTTTGGCGTTTAATTATTTTGGACAGTTTTTGCAAAAATTTGTTGTTTCAATAATTCCAAAGTCCATTAAATACATGTGTGTATTCATGATAGAATGCATACTTATATCTTTAGCTGTTAATAGAGCTTGTTTTATCTGATTACATAATTTTTGTAATCTTGAACTCAAGATGGTGAATTCTGCATAGAACTAGCCATTGATCCTCTAGACCAGGGATGTCCAACCTTTTTGTTTCTCTGGGCCACATTGCAAGAAGTCATGGAGTTTTGGGCCATAAGTATATTATATATACTTGTGGCCCAATCCTTAAATATACAAGTATATTTAAGGATTAACATGTCTAGATTATAGTAATAAGTATTAAAACTTTATCACAAAAAAGGATATTTTAAAAAATTACTTCTATAGACACTTTCAATTTTTACTTGGAAATAGATAAATTCATTTATTATAAAGGAGACAAAAAAAATTTATTTGAAAAACACAAATATTAGTTTTATTTGGGTCTCTAATTAATAAAAAATGACAAAACACCATTTTAAAGTGCATTTTTATTCAACTAATATATTTATAAATAATACTTAGCCCAAAAGTAGTAGCCAATCTGCCAAATGATATTTTTTATGCCAAACTAAAAAAAAGGGTAGCCAAATCTTCTATTTAACCTTTCTCACTACTTTTTATCTTTTGACTTTTCTCTCCTTTCCCTGAATTTGGGTCTATACTTCTTTGAGTCACAATCCAGCTCTATTTAGTATTCCTTCTTCATTCACACATTTCCAAGTATTTGAAAATATTTTCTTTCCACTCAAAAATAAAATATGTATGAACTTTGTTAAACTTATTTTTTGAGTTTATGCCATTGAAATAAATAAATAAAAATTTGTTGGGTTTGTTTACACGTTTATTGGGCCACATGTGGCCTGCGGATCGCGGGTTAGACACCTCTGCTCTAGATAATCTGTGGTAATTCTTTTTGAAGCACTTAAGCTTCTTTAGTACATTATTTTCAGTCTTGCTTTGCATGTAATTAGGTTACATTTTCATTGTTTTCATTAAGTATGTTCCAACTGACAATTTTTTTGAAATAGCTTTAAGTAATAACTTGTAATATTAATGCATTTGTAAATGAACGGCTGAAATTATATAAGATAATGTCATAATTTTAATTTTATTCGAGAATTACAAAAAACTTTAATTCAAAAGTTTGGATAATTCAAATCTAGATAATTGGAAGTCATGATTTTTGGTCCCTTGAGTTTTGAAATAACGAGGTTTTACTGTGTATTTTTACTTTGCAACAAATACAATCAGATGTTATTTTTGATTGAATATTGTGTTTAACTTTGAGTTAACTGAATGTTAAAATCTAAATTAGTAATAGTTTATTGTATGGTAGATGTATGAAAAGATTTTGTTAATTAAATTATTTGTGTAATAATAATTAATAATCATGTTAAGGCTTTTTTCAAATTAAATACAGTTGTCAGTTTTTTATAATTACAATAAATATTAAGTGATTTAATTATGATTTATTTTTTAGAAGGATTAATGGGTATGGCAATTGTAGGAGGTGCAGCTTTAGCACTTGGTGGACTTGTAGGTTTAGGTGTTGCAATGTCAAGAAAATGATTTTGTATAAAATGGTGAAAAGGTAAGTTTTATTTAATTTTTAATTACTGTTGACTAGTGTTTTAATTAGTTTATTGTAAGCAAATCTTATTTCATTATTTGATGTGCTCTCTAATTTTCATAACATAAAAAAATTAATTTATACATTAACACATCATTGTGCATTTAACCTGCTAAATATCTCTATACACCAAGTTGAATAGGGGCACTTTAATAATGATCATCCAATATAATATATATTATATAATTAAAACATAATGGCAATCTTTTCCAGAGATCAATTTATGCATTATTGAAGTATAAAAAAATTAATATTAAAAAGCAGTGTTATTTGTTGTAATGATTGAGTGATTTTTGAAAATCATTATTACTCGATTAATTTGAAAATTTATTATATATTGAATTGAAATAGATATAAGTGAATTGATTATTATACAATCATAGTATACTTTAATAATAATATCTGCAAAAGTTGTTTAAAATATTGAAGAAAAGCAGAGATAAAATTAAAAAGTTTTGTTTTTCTATTCATTGTTTATTTTCATAGTTCTGTAAACACAGAAAAAATTTTTTATAATATGATGATGATCCTGTTAATTTTGTTATAGCAATATGACAGTAAAGAATTTTAAAGATATATATGAAGGTCATTCTAAAAGTAAAGAACATTTGTTTCTCTGGATATTTTTATTTAAGATAATGAAACAAAACTTACTTTACAACACATATGATACCTTAGCTATTTTTCTATGTAGTCACCACACAAATTTAAACATTTGTCAAAACATATCACCAGCTTTTCTATGCTTTCTGCACACTCAATTACTGCCAAGTTCTTGAACCAGTCATTAATGGCCTCCTTCAGTTCATTGTCACTTCCATAGTGATTCCCAGCCAAAAGATCCTTCAATTTTGGGAAAAGATGGTAATCACTCGGAGCCAAGTCCGAGCTATAAGGAGGATGTTCAAAAACTTCCCACTTAAAACTACATACATATATACATACATACATACATACATACATACATATTAAAAGTACTGAGAGCAGTACATTCTGGGTGCCGCATAAGCATAACTCAGTTACATTATGTGAAAAAGTTACATATTGTATTTACAATTTAGCAATCAAGGAGTGACAATATGGAGTATAATAGGAATGGTTACATGATTAATTCTTAATAATAATAACAATAATACAAAGGTTATAAATATACAGTAATGTGGGGTACAAATTCAAATGCAAGTGTTCTAATTCTATACAAATACAAGTATATTACACAGTAAGGTAACAAATATATACATTATGTTTCATTCATTGCTACTACCATAAAGTAGTAAACTATACAGTAGACATGGATACATAGTTAATGCATAATGCCAATAGAAGTGATAAGGTGTACTGCAGTATAAGTACACTACAAATACAGGCATTCACGTGCAAATACAAAACAGTTATTCAAGTACAGTTACAGTGCAGCTGCAAACACAAAGTTTGAGGATGTACTGAAATGAGGTAGGTTGTTGTGTAGACAGTAGACACAGAAGGACGTGGGGAGGGCGGGGTGAGGCAGAGAAGTCAACATAATTCGAGAATAGTATAGTCCATGGGCGAAGGGAGCTAGAAGGCTCTGACTGTGGTTCTTTTACTAGATTTAGAAAGGCATCATAAGTGTCTTCATAATTAAAGACACATTTGCAGTCATTGGGCCACAGGCATCCATGTATCTCAGTGGTGGACTTGAGATGATATCTCTGTAGCTCTAGCATTGAGCAGTCTATGATGTAGTGTCGACTGCTATCCTGAACACCACACAGAGAACAGTTGGAGCTAGGTGCATTGGTGAACCTAGCCAAGTAAGAATTGAATCTGCCGTGGTTAGTCAGAAATTGACTAATGTAGTGGCACAGTTTGTACCACAAGCTATCTACGAAGGACACAATAATAGGGATAAAATCGTGCATGGTATGATTGTCGTTACTATCCCAGTTCTGCTGCCAGGACCTGATGAGGTCCTTCCAAAGCAGGTTCTTGGATGGTTTTAGCTGTCATTTTATTATAGGCTATCAGCAGGTTGGAATCATCCCCCACGGATTTTGCCAGGGAATCGGCCTGCTCGTTATCGGGCATGCCTTGTTGGCCCGTGTCCAATAGATAAAGTAGCAATTTATAGTGTTAATAATGAGATCCTGTATGTCATTGGTGGTGTGGTGGCAGGTTGTAGTCTGCAGCAAGGAAATGAATGAAGCACTGTCAGATATGATGGCCATGGTGTTGTGTTGGCAGTTGGTGACAGACCAAGCCAATGCCATTTTAATGGCAAACAGCTCAGCCTCAGAACGGTACAGTGTTCACCCAGTCTGTACTGCCTAAAGGCAATTTCCTTGTTGTTATGGAAGGCCATGAAACCGCTACCCACTTTAGAGTCTGCTTTAGATCCATCAGTATATATTTTGATATTGGCATATTCAGGCTGGACAAAGTTGATAAGATTAGGAGTAGCCGGGTGCCTGGTGCGAGCATATTCAATGCTGCACTTGAGGTCATTGTTATTGATGTTGTGGTTATCAGTGTAAATGGTTTGGCCCCATTCCACTTAAACTGCTGAAGCAAATTCTTTGTCAATGCAGCAGCATGCAGAGATGCATTATCCTGAAGAAGCACAATGTCTCTGGGCAAAAATCCCCACCGTTTGTTTTGAATGGCGTGGCGTAGTCGGTGAAAATTTACAGACAGATAAACCTCGGTTATCTGTCTGTAAATTTTGATAGGATGGACTTCTTTTGCATTCAAAAACTGTATTACACTACAAACCTCACACTTGGTGGGATCTTTAATTTTGTCACACATTTCAAACTCACACTATAAACAATCATTGTGGTTAGTGTCAGACTGTCGCTAAAAAATGGGAAGTCCATGATATGGAAGTCCATGAGTGGGGGGTGGCTCGTCAGATCAAAATGTTCTTTTCTTTTAGAATGACCCTCGTATTAAATATTTTTAAAATTCCTTAATAACAAAAAACATACGTGAGAGTTAACTAGCTCATTTAAATTTAAACATTTTTTAAAGAGATTATTAAGGAGATAATTTCCTACCTTGCTTAAAGATATATTATTAGAAAGAAAGAAGTTTGAATTGTTTATCTTAAACTGAAGAAACAATAGATTTTTGAAACAACAACTTTTTCAAATATGATGGATTGTTTGTGATTTTTCTCAAATGGTTTTAATCTTTTAAAATTAATTACTAAATTTTGGCTCCTTAATCATTACTAAATTTTACATTTTACTGTATACTATCACATTTAAACATAAATAAATAAATAAATAAAAAATCTAAATCCATTTATCAAATTTGTAGATGTGACAATGATAGGTATATCAGTAATGCTAAATTTAAATATAATTTTATTGTAAATTGCTTATAAGTAGTATTCTAATTTATGTAACACATCTTTAAATCAATGACATCTTAGAATCAAAGAAATAGCATACTTGTTGTTAATTCATTTATTTGAAAAAATTTTATTAAAAATTTAATTAAATTGATAATTATATAGAAATGTTTTAGATTATTTTTATTGCTGATTGCTAGTTACTAGCATAAATATTTCAGATATAAACTTATATTATCATATACAAACTTTTAAATAATCTCAAAGTTGAAAATAGTGTTTAGCACTAATAATGAAACTTTTAATTCATTTGGTACACGGATAGTTAATTGTGTAAACTCATGATATGTTAGATTCGTTTTAAACTTTCAAAAAGTTACAATGCATTTTGTCATGTAATTATTTTATTTATTTGTTATATATTATCAAAATAAATATTAATGTGTAGTTTTGTTTCTAATTTTATTATAGTAAAAATAAAAATTTTATAAGTTTCTATTTTTTTGTGAATAACTTATGCATTTTTTCATGAAATATATCCATTTTTTACTGTCTTGAGATTTATCCAACCATTCTTTTTTCAATAAATCCTAAAAATATTATGATCAATTTTGCTTTTGCTAATTACTCATTTTATCCAGAAAACAGTTTGCTCTGGGTACACTTAAGAAGATGTTTTTTATTTGGAATAATGTGCCATAAAATGCTATGCAAAGCACTTTTATCTGTGTATTGTTTACACCATTGTTTTCTTACTTACTTATCTTGCATTGTAATTACTGATTTTTCTTGCTTAATACGTAAAATAATACTTGTCAAGATATTTGATAAAAAAAAAATTTTATTAGGCTGTCAGAAAGTATTTCTTTTAAATTGAAAAAGTACAGAAATATAAATGATTTCATCAGTTTAACAAAGATATAACTTCAACAAATTTTTCTTCTCAGCTTCATAAAGATATAAGGGTGAATTCTTCTTCTGAGCTTAAAAATTAGTTGGAAATGACAAAAGAAACATTTGATGATCTTTTAATTCTTTTTGCGTTCATATTTGGTTCTTGCTTGGTAAAAGCCTAAAGGCAGGTTAATCGTGTCAAGGTTATCAAAATACTTATTTGAAAATACATAAGTATATTTGTGAAGGATTATTGTTTTGTTTTAATGTTTTGAATAGATTTCTTACATTCCTTTCTCTGTTTTTAATACTTTTTTGTATTTTATTTTTTGTTATACTTATTGAAGTTTATAAATTTATATAGAGAGGTTGCAGCAAAAGTTCAAACATTAAACTTGTATGGCAAGCAGAAGTACATGTTTGACGTTTGAACTCTGAGTAAAACACATCGCGCCACATGTTCCTGTCACACACTGACTCATGGGATATCGAAAAATGGTGGAAACGTTGAACAAAATGAATGTTACCAGCGAGGGTAAATAAACAAATTAAACTATTTTAAAGTATTTATAGGATGTTTAATAACACTAAATAATTATTTTTAATTCAGCGTCGCGTCTCCTACCTTACGATAGGACTACCTCATACTTTTGTTGAGGGAAGTAGTGGCTTATGTAAATCTGAAAGCAGCTCAGGAAATTATTTGTAGAAAATTTACAAACATATTATGCTGTTGATGGTAGAAGATGCTGTGAAAGAACAAACCTACTCCTACAGAATTATGATAAGCTATTATGAACAAAAATATATGTAAATTCTATAGGCATGATCACATCACTTGCAAAAAATTTGAATAATTAAATAATTTCTGGATTAAAATCATCGCATTTCATTACAATATTATTAATAAATGCTTAAATAATCATTATTTTAATAAAATAGTCATAATTTTAACCCCAAACACAAAAATGAAGTTCTACTCACCATGCTAGATGTAGCGAATGCCATTATCAACCTTCTAGAATTGCCAGATGGTGCTTGACATCCAACATTCACATTTTGGGCTGAAAACGTCAGCCGCAACCTCTCTAATCCTCCAATTAGATTTCTTAGGAATTTTTTTTATATTGAATACTTTATCTTGTTTCTTAAATATTGTAAGTTTGATAAAAAAATATTTATTTTACTATAATTATTATAGTAATTAAAAGTTATGGACAACCTGTATGTTAACTTTGTGAGGCTTGCATCATACTACATAAAAGTACATAAGAGACTAGCATCCAGTGTAGTGAGTTGCTTAATGTGCCAAATGAGCTTCCCATTGTGCTTAAATATTAAAACTAAGCCCTGCTATCAAAGTTTTGATAACTTAAATATCTTAAGAAACTTATATTGTAGATATATAATAACCAGTGTGAAAAAATTTGTTTATCATACATTTGTTTTCTTAGCATAAGTGTATATTAGAATATACTATTTTAAATGTTTTTAAAATCTTAAAATTGACTGAATAATTTGATGGATGAATGAAACCCAGTAAGATGACAAACCTGTTGTATAATAATTTTACAGCTATGGTTTTATATTGTTAAAAAAGTTAAGATTATCTATCAGGAATGTAATTCGTATGATTGTTATAAAAAAACATTTTCATGATAAGTAGTATTGTTAATTAAAGTCAGATACACGACCAGATTATAATATGAATATTTTTACACTTATAAAATCCATCTCTCTAGATGTCTTGCAACACTGATTTTTTTAGCACCAGATGCATTGAATAATGTTATGATATATTAATATATCAGTATTAATAGGGGTATGTGTGTGTACATTTACACATAATAAAAAGATTGTTCAGTTAAGATGAAATGAAGCTTTGCACTACAATAATAAAAGTTTGTGTATTAATGTTTACTACTTCATAAGACTGAATGAATGTTGTTTTAAAGTGAAGAACAATATTCCTTTACATTTCTAAAGTACTAATACCGTATATCTCGGCAGATAAGATGACCTTCAGATAAGATGAGGTATAAATTTTCATCAAATTTTTATAGTTTTAGCTTATATCTGTCTTATAAGATGATCCCCAAACTATCAACGACCTATGAATTTAGTTTAGATCAGCAATCATCGTTTGAATAACAACACTGTATAGCATATACGGAATTATGTCCTATTTGTAATTTTTAAAATGAACAAATTTTTCTTTCATCTGGCAGTACTGCCTTGCGATTGTTGCAAGCATTTGCACTGATTCGGCACTCGGGTAATGACCTTGACTATCCACAAAAACATCGTATGGTCTATTCTATTTTGTGCACATACCCTACTCTCTACTAGTAAATAATTTTTTATAATGGTTTTAATTTATATAAATTTCAATCTAATTTTTTGTATCTGTCCTATAAGACGACCCCGGATTTTGGGGACCTTTTTTATGATTCAATTATCGTCTTATCTGCTGAGATATATGATAATAAACAGGCATAACTGATACTCTTGACCTTGTTAAATATTCAAAATTACATTGAAACCACATACATTGACAATATTTTGCTGAAAATACAAAAAAAGTAAAAAAAGGCAAAAGCTCTTCTGTTATTTAATTCTGATATTTAAGATATTCTTAAATTGTTGATTTAACAAATAAGTAATGCTATTTGTTGCACATTCTCAGTTTAACATCAGAAGATGTTTTTGACAATTCTTTTTGCTTTTTTTTCTTGTTTGCATCGTAGTGCTGTGTGTGTTTATGATGAAGGATGAATGGTAAACATTTCTTTAGATGAAACGATGCCATATTAGACATAGTAAATTGTGGTTTGTTGAAAACAACAGATATCTTTACATCAAACCATTAGAATATACTGTATGAAGATTATATAAAATTGAATACATTTAATGTTTTAAAATAAAATATTTAATAGGTTCAAAATCAAAGTGCTTAAACAATGAAATTAAAATTTTCTCATTTCCTCCATTCAAGATGTAAAAAGTATTAGATATATATGGCAAGAATTTATAAGACAATTAATTTAAAGGTTAAAATTAGTAAGTAGGTTACCATTCTACTTGCTGTTAGGCCAAGACTCCATTAGCATAAAAATGAGTGTAAAAACTCTTGCCGTAATTATTTTTAATCGCATGACCATGTTGTTTTACACTAGAGCGGGACATGAAACTGGCATAAAGCAAGTTGAGCAGTGTTCAATTTTCAATGTGAATATACATACATAAAGCTGTACCATCAATCAGTCAGAAGTCAGTGGACTTCTACAATGTCATGACATCAAGCAAAAATTGTGAGAAATGAACACATTCACTCTATTCTATCTCTTGCTTTCACTGTTTTGGTGCTTGTGAAGTTTTTGATTAGTTTTAACATTAGAATAGCTAATGCAAAATGCCTAGAATAAACCTGGAAAGATTTATTGTAACCATCAGAAAATATTCCTGTATCTATGACGAGGCAGTGGACCTCCACTATAATCAAATCGTAAATTCAAATAGGTCATGTGATTAAAAATAATTACAGCAAGGGTTTTTTATGCTAGTGGAGTCTTTGCCTTAGACTGTATATATGTTTAAGAACTGTGTTAATGAGAGGGAACTATATATGTACAGAAAGGCAGTAGTGCAGAACATAATTTTGAGAAAATTAGAAAGAAATATAATATATATCAATTTTTCCAACCTTTTACATCTAGAAATTGGAAGCAAGCCTAAAGACAAAAATTACTGGAAAAATGTTGTTTATAGAATATTGGTGAAACATATTTAATATTGGTATGTTTTTAAACTGTTGTTTTTAATAAAAATAAATTTGATATATTTAAATATCTGAAGTTTTATTTTTCATTATTTCTTAAGTCTATTTAAATTTATTATCTGCAACTGGGTATCAGATTGTGGACCATGCATTGTACTACATTATAAGAGAAACAAACTTTTAAGAAAAAGTAAAATTCAAAAGAGATAAAACTTGGTTAAATGTTTTTTTTTTTTTTTTACTAAGTTGGTGTT
This sequence comes from Centruroides vittatus, assembly GCF_030686945.1. Taxonomy (NCBI): domain Eukaryota; kingdom Metazoa; phylum Arthropoda; class Arachnida; order Scorpiones; family Buthidae; genus Centruroides; species Centruroides vittatus. The sequence continues at coordinate 257,756 of NW_027122708.1, read as the reverse complement.
AGATGAAATTTGTCATGAATAGGATGATGAACCTGAAGTTATTTGTATTTTAGATCTCAAAATGTATTTTTAACTAAAACAATTTTAATTAAAATAGAAATATCTATATTGCCAATGATAACTGCAAATTAAAAACTATAAAAAATCATAATTTGGAAATAATGTTTAAAAATCAAAAAATTTAATCTCTCTTTAAACATATATTAGTTTAATATGTTTAATTTTGTATGATCTTTGAAAGGTCTATTAGTTATTTAAGGTATCTTCATATCAAATATTTTATACAGTATGTTTACCTTTATAAGATTTAGATAAATAACAAAGTATCATCAATATATATGGTTTCAACATAGTTTTTTGTTTTCATCTTATTAAATAACATGATGACTAGTCAAACAATTTGACAAGAAAGTCTAAACTATGAAACAATAGCAAAATTGACAAATTAAATCCTATTCGAATAGGATAGGATTTAATTTGTCAATTTTGTGGTAATGCATATTTTAAAAAATGAAGTTTTTCATGCTAAATGTTATATACTGTTAGTGTTTTAATGATGCATACATTTTTCGACAGTAAAAAAGCTTTTGAAAACAATATTTTCAAATAAACTTATATTTATTTTTTCTTAGATTTTCTTGCTGTATATTAAAATAGTTGGCTCAAATAATTTTATTTAAATGAATTTATAATACTCTAAATGACTAGCCTGTCAGATTATGGCAAAAATGAAAAGGGCTTATCTCATCAAGATGAGAATGAACCAGACTCAAATTATTCAAATATAACTTTAATTAACATGGGGAATGCATTTCAGGTACACACAGACCCCTCATCAGTCCACTGAAGATTAAACATATGGCAGTAAACAATAAATATCTAACATAACATCAGTCTGTAAACAAACACTGTTTACAGACTGATATTATAAATAACAGTGCACTGTGTATACAATTACATAAAATACTAAATTAAAAGTAATTAAAATATTACAATAGTACAATCACAAAGGTAAAAACAATCAATGGTTATAGTCCATCAGAAACTGACAAATTATACTGTTTTCTTTAATTATATAAAACAACATACTATTGATAGAAATAATTTTATCATTAGTTACATTTATGAATTAATTATAATAAATTAAAAATCTGGGTGACTTACTTTACTCAATTTAATATTTCCTTTAGTTGGATTAATACATTAAGTTAATAAAAATAATAATAAAATAAAAAATATCTTTATATATTTATATACTCAGTTTTTCACTAATAAGTTATATACTTTTTCAATAACTATTTATGTATATACATAGTTATCTTTATGTTAAAATAGGCAAACTTCAATTCATATTAACCTGTTATAGTATCAACATTAATACAAACTTGTCAAAACAAATTATTATGTACAGTACAGTACTGTACATATTGATTTACCTGTCTACATTATGTTGCTTGAACTCTATTACTATTTTACAATATTAATAGAACTTTAGATATTACAAATGTAGATGTTACTACAACCTTAAAATCAATGTATTACACTTATATCAAGATGCTTAAGATCAAGATTATCTCATTGTTGCTATAATCTGATAGTTAAATATACATTAAATGAATAGCCTTTGGACTAGAAGCATACCTAATTAAATATTTTTATAGTATTATAAATTGACTAAAGTTTGGGAGGTTTTCAACAATGATAAAATATCTCAGAATTGTTGCTTCTTGTCTTGGTTTTCATATTAATAATTAGTTAATAGGCTAACTGATCTGCATTTCTTCCAGACTTGTAATGACAGCATTATTTAATAAGATTGGTTTGACAAGTCTGGAAGAGAATTGTTATCATAACTGATTTGCCTATTAAAAGGATAAGCTATTTTTGGAAAAATATATTTTAATTATTAAGTATTTTTGTTTGAAAAGTAATGCTATATGCTAACTTCTAAATAGAAAGTTTTAATTCTGTATCTATCTATTAATTTTTGTTTTTAATTATTTCAGATATATATAATTACTGTATATATATAAAAAAAAGACATATAACCAGACAAAATTTATTTTTATCTGGAGCAAGAGAGGAAAGATTTTACTGTTTTGTTGCAGCATTTTGTATAAAATTACATTAAATCTGCCTAACCTGAAAAACTTGTACTTATGAGATACATTTAAGTGTACAAAATTTTCTTCATTAAGCAAATTAAATATTCAGTAAAAATGTTTAAAGCTTTAAAATAAAATTTTGACAGTTGTAAATTTCATTGTTTATTTTGCAGTAATTTTATTATTATTTATAGTTCACTTTTAATAATTGTGTTTGTTATAAATTTAACATTCAACAGATTAAAAGAAATATTAAACTTTGAATAAATAAAATATTCACTTTGTAAGGTGATCTGAACAGTAAATCCATTTTTGTCATAAGATTAAAGAGTAAAATAATAATTAATACTGATGATTTTTATTGAATTACTAGCAGACCCGGCCACGCGTTGCTGTGGCTCAAAATGTATCTATTATAAATGTATAAACGCCTCCCCCGTGGGGGGAATTTCAAAAAATCCCTTCGTAGTGTACATTCTCTTGACGTACCCTATTAAAACGCAATCAAACACACATCTAAAATAGTATAAATAGAAGCCGAGTTCTTCACAGTAAGCCTTAATCCTGTCCCTTTCCCCGCTGGGGAATATCGAAAAATCCCTTTTTAGTGTATATTCTGTTGACGTAACCTATTAAAACGCAATTAAAAACGCAAAAAACCGCATGCAAAATAGTATAAATAGAAGCCGAGTTCTTCACAGTAAGCCTTAATCCTGTCCCTTTCCCCGCTGGGGAATATCGAAAAATCCCTTTTTAGTGTATATTCTGTTGACGTAACCTATTAAAACGCAATTAAAAACGCAAAAAACCGCATGCAAAATAGTATAAATAGAAGCCGAGTTCTTCACAGTAAGCCTTAATCCTGTCCCTTTCCCCGCTGGGGAATATCGAAAAATCCCTTTTTAGTGTATATTCTGTTGACGTAACCTATTAAAACGCAATTAAAAACGCAAAAAACCGCATGCAAAATAGTATAAATAGAAGCCGAGTTCTTCACAGTAAGCCTTAATCCTGTCCCTTTCCCCGCTGGGGAATATCGAAAAATCCCTTTTTAGTGTATATTCTGTTGACGTAACCTATTAAAACGCAATTAAAAACGCAAAAAACCGCATGCAAAATAGTATAAATAGAAGCCGAGTTCTTCACAGTAAGCCTTAATCCTGTCCCTTTCCCCGCTGAGGAATATCGAAAAATCCCTTTTTAGTGTATATTCTGTTGACGTAACCTATTAAAACGCAATTAAAAACGCAAAAAACCGCATGCAAAATAGTATAAATAGAAGCCGAGTTCTTCACAGTAAGCCTTAATCCTGTCCCTTTCCCCGCTGAGGAATATCGAAAAATCCCTTTTTAGTGTATATTCTGTTGACGTAACCTATTAAAACGCAATTAAAAACGCAAAAAACCGCATGCAAAATAGTATAAATAGAAGCCGAGTTCTTCACAGTAAGCCTTAATCCTGTCCCTTTCCCCGCTGAGGAATATCGAAAAATCCCTTTTTAGTGTATATTCTGTTGACGTAACCTATTAAAACGCAATTAAAAACGCAAAAAACCGCATGCAAAATAGTATAAATAGAAGCCGAGTTCTTCACAGTAAGCCTTAATCCTGTCCCTTTCCCCGCTGAGGAATATCGAAAAATCCCTTTTTAGTGTATATTCTGTTGACGTAACCTATTAAAACGCAATTAAAAACGCAAAAAAACCGCATGCAAAATAGTATAAATAGAAGCCGAGTTCTTCACGGTAAGCCTTAATCCCGTCCATCTCCCCCCAGTAGGGGGAATTTAGACGTGTATATTATATACAAACCCTGCGTATTCGAATGCAACGTTGTGTCAAAAATTCAAAAGGAATCGGTAGGAACAAACAAACATTATATTTTATTTATATAGATAGATAGAAAATGATCTGCTTTAGTCCATTCTAACAGAAAAGCATAATGCCTCACAGAAAAGCCAACTTAGGTGTCAGAAGTTAGCGCCATCTGTTGGACATGAAAGCCTTAATCCATATATAAATATATTTTTGAAACGGGGGAAATAGTGGTCTTCACATATGCCACAAACCTTCGCGGGAGTGTATTAAACAACTTCCCAAAGTTTCATGGCAATCGGATAAATAGTGTGGTAATGCATGAAGGACAGACACACAGACACACACATAGACAGACATACATTCGTTTTATATATATAGATATAATGTTACATTGTTGCATACTTATACAGTAATCAATTCCACACTTGAATTTGAAAAATTAAATGATATATTTTAATAAAAACATGCTCTAATCTTACACATTCCAATTTTATTCTTCAGATAAGTAAGTGTAAATGAATCAGTAAATATGAATTATTAATCATATATTTTGTAATTTACAAAATGTATATGTATTTCCGATCCGTATGGAACAGAGAGTTGATCTATTTTGAAATGTGCTAAATGCTAAAGAATTGTCATCAGAACTGTTTCTTGATTACCCTAAGATTGGGACCTACCTATATGATTTTGCGCTCCATGATCTAAAAACATACACATATGATTGTAATGGCGACAGGCCTTCCTTTAAATTTAGGCTTCATGTCGCCAAAGGTAAAAAAGTCCTTTAAAAAACACAAACATCCAGTTAAAACTAGGAGTCGGTGACACACAGACGTCTTACTCTTCAACCATCCAGCCAGTGGGTGTTTCCGCTTTTTTTATCTGCTGGAACAAGCGCTGGAAAATGCAAATTTTAAAGCTGCACCCTGGCGTCGGTATTTTAAAATTTCTTTTTGTCGATTTTTCCGACCGATGGAGAGATTATTATTAATCAAATTGAAGACAAGTCTGCCCAAGAGGGACCACCATTTATTTTGCGCTCCAGACTAAAAACATACACATATGGCGACAGGCCTTCCTTTTTAGGCTTCATGTCGCCAAAGGTAAAAAAGTCCTTTAAAAAACACAAACATCCAGTTAAAACTAGGAGTCGGTGACACACAGACTTCTGTACTTCAATTTATTAATAATAATCTCTCCATCTGTCGGAAAAATCGACAAAAAGAAATTTTAAAATACCGACGCCAGGGTGCAGCTTTAAAATTTGCATTTTCCAGCGCTTGTTCCAGCAGATAAAAAAAGCGGAAACACCCACTGGCTGGATGGTTGAAGAGTAAGACGTCTGTTGTCACCGACTCCTAGTTTTAACTGGATGTTTGTGTTTTTTAAAGGACTTTTTTACCTTTGGCGACATGAAGCCTAGAAAAGGAAGGACCTGTCGCGCATACTTATACAGTAATCAATTCCACACTTGAATTTGAAAAATTAAATGATATATTTTAATAAAAACATGCTCTAATCTTACACATTCCAATTTTATTCTTCAGATAAGTAAGTGTAAATGAATCAGTAAATATGAATTATTAATCATATATTTTGTAATTTACAAAATGTATATGTATTTCATATATTTATGTAACATAGTGTTGATCTATTTTGAAATGTGCTAAATGCTAAAGAATTGTCATCAGAACTGTTTCTTGATTAAATTAATATTTTGAATTATCTATATGATTTTTATGATCTTAAAATTTTTGTTTTTAATTCTGTTTCTTTTTATTCTGTTATTTAATAATCTCTTTGTTCATCACCAAAAGTGTTGAATTATCATAACTTTACAAATAAAGTAGTCATAATTTTTAAATATGTAAACAGTGCACTAATATTTTTTGAGCAACTTTTTTATCATCAAATGTTAAATAGAAGAAACACTGATCTTAAGGAACTTAAATTGAGAAATTGAAGTTTTTAAAGAATTTTCTGTGTTAACATTTGATACTGAGGAGAAACTCTTCAAAAAAAAATATATATATATATATATATATTTGTACTTAAAAAGTTCTATAATAAAATATAGTTATGATGACACAGTTGTGATGATAACCTGTTTTCACAACTTCCTGTTACATAGGCCAACAATAACTTCAAATTGAAGCTAATAAGATTAATTTCAGAGCAGAAATGATTATATGCTCAGAAAAAACCTTTTTAAGCATTCAAACACGAATTTGAATAAATGTCTATTTATAATGAAATTTCCTATAAGCAAAATAATAATACAGTAAAAATAATAAACAGATAAATTTTTCAAGTGGCTAATTATACATAAATGATTAGTTAAACAAAAGAATTAATTTTAATTCTAACAAGCATATTTTATTAATACTTTACTTGATTATCAAATAATTTGAAGTTAAAATTCATTTTAAAGTTGTTATTATTGTCAATATAAATTACTTTCAATATAATCAATTACAAACTCAAATTGTGATTCTCAATTTTGAAAAAAGTAAAAGACTGTCAATAAAGACAATATGAATGTCAGAAAATAAATCAATAAAAAAGTTTTTCTCTGGTACAATTTAGATTTTTAGATTGATGAATCAAACATGATATTCCATTATTTGTAATATCAGAAGTACATGTAAAGTTGTACTTTCATTTCTTATTGATTCTAAAAAAAAATAGAGATCCTGTGTGTTGTAGCAATAAAATCACTCCCTTATTCAGTAAAATTCTTTATATAACATTTAACTAGTTACATTTACATGGAATTTATTTATTAAAAAAAGTTTTAAAAACAAAAATTATTATTATAAGTATAAAATATTTGTAAAATGTTTTAAAAAAAGACAATGCAAGAATTATAAAAATGTATGTAAAGCAGTTATCTTCCATTTGAACCAGGGATGGGGAGTCTGTGGAAAAATACACTACTCCCGACTCGGTATTTTTTTAAAATGACTCTCCATCCCTGGTTTGAACTATGAGAACTACACCAATTTAAGCCGGATTAATTTTGGTCTACTTGATAGACAAGTAGCTAGACCAACTATAGTAGGGCTTCTAATAAATTGTGGTAGGGCCTTACTTGGGACCTGTCATACACACCAGAGAAAGTCTCCCAGAAAACCTTTGAAATATTTTAATAGTATTGAATAATGTACGTACAAAATGATAGATAATGTTTAATTTTGAACATTTTTATAATATATATATATACACTGGACGACAAAAAAAATAACGCACCATGAAGGACTTGTTGGATTTGAATAAAAATTGGTATGTTGCATCATCATAGCTAGATATGTAAATGATTAGCTTTTGGGATCAGGTTCTTGTATTGTATCGCCACCAGAGGGTAGAAAAGTGCTTCCTCTGTCTGGTATAAAGGTGCACGCTGTGACGACTTGTGCATATGTCCTGCATGTGTGTTGATGGTTGTGACTTTGTTGAGTGACAGACATGCCTCTATGACACATTCGACGGCCTTACACTCAGTTAAGTGAGTTTGAGAGAGGTCGCATCGTTGGATTGAGAGGAGGAGAATGGTCATATCGCCGGATTGGCTGCCATCTGAACCATTCTGATGGAACTGTTAGGATGTGTTATGAACAGTGGGGATGTAGGGGAACGCATGAATGGCAAACAGGCTCCGGACGCTATCAACAGACCACCAGGGGGAGGATCATCTCATTGTATGCCAAGCACGGATAGTGCCTACAGCTTCGTCGTCTACCATTCATGTAGCAGTGGCACCTGCATTACAAAACCATGTATCCAGCTGCACCATTTCCAGGCGCTTAGTAGAAGGCGGATCTCCCGACGGCCAGTATGTGTTCTACCATTAACAGCCACCCACCAGCGCCTCCATCTGCAGTGCTGTCTTGCATGACAATCATGGACAGCTACCGATTGGCAGCATATTGTCTTCAGCGATGAATCCCGCTTTTGTTTGGGGGCTCACGATGGCTGTGTGAGGGTATGGTGGCCCGCTGGTCAAGGCATCAAGCCAGCCTATACTGTGGAGCGGCACACGGGCCCAACCCCTGGTGTTATGGTGTGGGGAGCCGTAACATACGACAGTAGGACACCTCTAGTTGTCATGTGTACTACCCTCACAGCCCAACGATATGTGCAATACAACTTCCGGCCACATGTGTTGCCCCTCATGGCAGGGCTTCCGACAGGCATATTCCAGCAGAATAATGCCCAGCCACACACTGCAGCAGTCTCCCAAGCATGCCTACATAACATTGCCACACTTCCTTGGCCTGCACGGTCTCCAGATTTATCATTAATCGAACGTGTGGGACTACCTGGGACACCAGCTGTGACAGCCACGGGATCTGACGCATCTTGAGTCCCAGTTGCATCACACGTGGACAGATATGCCACAGAACATTATATGGAACCTTTATGCCTCCATGCCAAGGCATATCACAGCTTATATCCACACTAGAGGCGGCCCAACGGGATATTAGTGCCTGCACTGTATTGAACATTACTGCACAATAAAGTATGTTTTTGCTTTATGGTTGCAATCATATACCTGTCTAGCTATGACGATGTCACATACCAATTTTTGTTCAAATCCAATAAGTCCTTCCTGGTGCGTTATTTTTTTTTTGTCGTCCAGTGTATATATATTTAAAAATTTGATTGGACAGGATGGCTGTCCTTAAGACTATGGGCCTGTCATCATAGACCATCTTCAGGATTTTTTTTTCTTTCAGAAGAAATTGTGTAGTGTTTGAAATTGATATGCAAAATAATAATATTTTGTTAAATTGGCATGGTTTATATAGGATATACATTCTTCTGTAATAATAAAAGTATCTTTGCTTTGAAAAAGTGTGAGAATTTTTAACAACACCTAGCAAATTTTATTATACTGTAAGTCTATATAGATATACAGTATAATAAAATTGTAGATATATATATATACAAGAGAATTTCTTGTTTTATCAAGGGTGGTGTCATTAAATAATCATTTTAATTTATTTATAATGTTATTTAATCAAATTTGCATAATTCTGTAGTCAATTGTTGATTATTATTTAAAGACTTTATGACAATGGAAATCCCCGATATCAGTTACTGGTATTGAAATATGTATTACATAAAATACAATACATAGAAACACCACTTACCTTTCCAGACAAATATTTTCAGGTATTTTATTTCAAGGTTATTTGGATAATGGTTGTGAATATTAAAAAAAAAGGAAAGAAAAACAGCTTAAACTATTCAAATGAAATACATAACCTTATACTCGATGTTTAGAATTTAATATTATTGTAATTTTAAAACAATGATTTTTTTTTTTATTTGACATTATGTAGCAATTCACTCCAATCAATAAGTAGAGAATATATGTAAATTAGGTTTAAATGGTGTTATATTAATAATTTGACATTCTTGAAGAATATTTGCTTAATATTTTATTATAAAATACACGATTATGTAAAAAAATAAGTTAAGTACAAAAACTTTTGGATGACTTGGGATTTTCGTTGATTATTTTAGTACTCAGGAGATTTAACAGTACCCATGAAAAGAATAACGTTAGATTGGACATGTCTGATTAAGTACAAAAACGGTCTGTCTGCTACAAATCGTGTTATTCCACCCGGACGAGCAACTCTAGATAATAAGATGGAAGTGGTAACTGCAGCCTCCGTTCCTTCCTCGTTTACTTTAATATATGATTTATGATAAACTGCATCTACTGTTAAATCTTTCTTACCAGTGAAACCGGACAAATCGGTAAATACAGGGTTAAACATGCTACGTAAACCCATCTTTTGTAAAATGTTCGATAATTCAAATTCCTGTTCGACTTTAAATTTGGGAATGGTAACCCATAATTCACGATGACTCATGGAATTGATTAAGTTCTTCAGGCGACTTCCCGTGATGGTTTTAACTAGATTATCGAAACCGTTGTAGGGATGTTGTGGTAGTAATAATAGCATGCTCAGTTCATCGCCGGAATAGGGAATTTCTAAAGCTTGGCACTTCATTTCTTCGCTTGCTCCGTAGATAAATGTGCCGTGTGTATTCATCATATCCACTCGATAAATTGTATCGCGATTCATATAGAATCTGGTATTTCTAGTCATTTCTGGATTAAATTGGGTTTTCCAATGTTCCTTAAAATAAATTGCGTTAATTACGACCATTTGCGTTTCGGAAGTTACGGCAGAGGCTGGTATTACGTCGTGAATTTTTCCATTTGTCTTTTCTTCCACCCATTTATTTATTTCCTCGCCTGATATTTTCGGATTTTCAGAGAAATCAATTTTCTTTACTATATTTTTTAACACGTCTTCGCAAAGTTTAATCTCTACTTTTTTGTCTATATATATTCTGTTGGCCATCTTGAAACTAGCATTTTCATTATCGCCACACTGATGGCAAATTTCTATGAACTTATCGAAAAGTTTAGGCAAGAAAAATTTCTTAGTGAAATCTAAACCTAAGACATTTTCTAATTCTTTCGCAGTCTGTCCTCTGGCGCCAATGTAAAGCGAACTGAGAGCGCTCCAAATACTTAGAGGACTGTAGAACAAGTTTGTAGTATCGTTTTCCGAATCAGAATTAAGATTTCTAAACAATTCCAAGCCGAATTCCATATTTCCAATCTCGAAACTCTTCAAGATGTTATCCCAGTTAGGATCAAGTGCATCGTTTTCTTCTATGCACTCGGCGTAAACAGTAGATAATCCAGCGAGAATCAAGAATAGAAGAGAGTTCATCTTATCTGTAATGTGGAAATAAATTTCTATTAAATTCCTAAATTATAACAGCACAAATAATTAAGCTATATTTTACGATTTGTGTTTATAATAGTACTAAAATAACGCATAATTTCATCATCATAAACATACATTGACTCCGCTTGAACGCTTCGATTAACACACTATTTTGTGACACCTTGACCGAATAACGCTATAAATGTCAATAATCATAATCGATTTTCGGAAAGAAGTAATTAGAACAGGTTTATCGATAATGATTCATATCAACGGTCTAATCCGAATCAAAGATAAATATAATTGTAATTATCCCTAGTTATTAAACAATTATTTACTATAAAATGTACAAGAGATTTTATCGTTAACAAGGAATTTTCTACAAGGAAAATGTTATTAATTTATTATAAAATTTTCCTGTTCGGTTTTAAAGTTTTCAATTTAATAAATGACAACATTTTGTTTATCGATTGATCATTTAATCGATTAAATAATCAATTTAATTTAATAACCAGAAAAAGAAACCGATACATAATCGATTTTTAATAAATTCATTCTCCGAAGATTCGGAAAAGATTAGTTTAATGACCAGCAAATGGATATTTAATAATCGATTAATTTTTTTATTACTAATGATAATCGATTTTAAATGGCAATTTCTAAAAATAAATTAGTTCGGTAATTATTAAAAACCGATCTTCAATATTCCGCGTTTAATCGATTAAAATGTAAATTTATTCTGTCAAATTAGTAATTAAAGAAGTTAATTAATTTCGATACCACTATTTAAATTTAAAGTATCAATTAATTACGTGATATTAGCCGCATCGATATCAGCAAATGACCGATTTTCACCAATTTTATGGCGAAAAATTTGGCATATTGGATTTAATAGCGATAAAATTATAAATAATTTTTGTGACACTAAAAAAGAAAAAGAAGTTCTTTCTATTCTAAATCCGAATTTATTTTTATAAAATTTAATAAATTAAAAGGAAAAATCACGTTCGAAGAAGGAAAAACCCGACTTCACAAGAAAACATTTCGCAATTCAATTTGCGCTTCATTATAAAATCTAATATATATATATAAGTTGTTGTTATATTAATATAAGTTTTCTTAAAAACTATAATGGATGATTGTTTAAAAAATTTTAAATAAAGTATTTTTTTTAATAAACTTACCTGTGTTAAATGAACGTTTGCGTGAAAATCAATCTCCTAACAACTTTTATAGTAAAGGTAGATAGGACTTCCACTAATTTCGTACTGAGTTGCCCTCTAGTGCACGAATTGGGAAACACCCAATTGCTCTGCGAATGCAACTGTTCAACTTTTTCTTCCTTCGTGATAAGACGCGTTCTTAACAATTTTCCATTGACGTCACCTTTTAATATTTCGCCATTCTTATTTTTATACATATTCACGGAAAAATTTAATAGTACGGATTAAAGAAAAACTTACACAAGAATAAACGAAAATGTATGAATTTCTTTTAAAATTGCGTGGTAAAATATATTGGCCTCATAATGCATTTATTCATAGACTTTAGTAAACAGAAGTCGCCATATTTCGTTTCCGACATAATATAAAACCGGACGGATGTAAGAAATACAAAGAAAAAAAATTTCTCAGAAATTTTTTTAAAGATGTATAAAATTTTCTGCCGATTCGGCACTATTTCCCCCCCCCCTCTCGAGTGGCTAAAATTATTTAATTCGAACCAAAAGTACTCGTGTTTTATTAAATTTTTACCGGCTGAAATTAAATAAATAAATAACGAAAAATCCGTGAGAGTCTAAAACGGAAAAATTCGAAATCGTTACTGCTTCCAACATCTCGAGAGCGGTCGTTCCGTGATTATTCTGTGACGTCTTTTGGTGTGCACTGGAGCGAAGTGTGACGTCACGGCGAGGACCCAGACATCGATGAGGAGGATCTGACGACGACAAAAGCGTAAAACTTGAACTTCGAAAGATGGCGGAAGTGGATTTTGTCATTTCGTTTAAATCATAGAGATGTTATAGTCAGACAGGTAAGTTAACGGATAGTGTTAGTTTAACGATAGTTTAAATGAATAAATTATAACAAAACAGAACACAATTCTCCTTGTTGATATGGGTGGGGTCAGTTTAAAGTAATAGCGGTTCAAGGACCTTATTGCTGTTGCAGCAAAATGTTATCGGCCGTCATTTAATTAAATAACGTTACGATAAATTCTTCGTGACATAAATACGTACAAATATATCGTTAATAATAATAATAATAATAATGTTAAGAAGACGGGTATTGTGAAACACAAAGTAGAAGTAAAATCTCTGTCCAATGATACTTTTTTTTTCCTGTGAAAGTAATAAATTTTGTATATAAATTAAATTCTATAGATTACATCTTCGATGGCATCGTAACCATTCTTAATTGGTACATTTAACATTTCACCCCATTTCCTCTCCCGAATTCCAAGTGCTATTACAGTAACATTGAAGCAAAATAAAAAAAAAGGAATAAATGTGATAACGTCGGCATCATCACGTGATAACTAAATAAATACACGCGAAAAACTTCTAATTTTGAAGTATAATATATAAAATCGTTTCTAAAAATAAGAATTTTAATTCGTTATGGAAACATTAAACGACTTTTTTTTTCTAAATTTAATAAGCATAAAAATGGCAAACATCTGGATGCCATAAGTATAAAACTCGATAATGATAGTTTTATTTTAATATAAAAACGAGATAAATTAAATTGAAATTTTGCAAAATTACTAATGAACTAATATGTGATTTTTTTGTACAGTAATTGTCTTTAGAAAGTTTAAAAGGGAGGATTAAAAAAATTGATTGTCTGTCTTCAATTATATTCCTGAAGGGAAATGACGTCATTGTGGAATCTGGTAAGGTGACTTTATCATCACGATATAACTGGCTATTGTGAAATTTAATACATAAAATAATATTTAATTAACTACAATTGTGACATCGTTGTTTCTGAAAATGTCAATTTTTTTTTAATATAACGGCAATAAACGTTTAACAAGTATGATTAGTGGCGGCATCTATCGGCGAGATATCTATACAATATTAAAGTGCTACTAACAAACACGTGATAGAGCGGAATAATTTTACGTAAAGTAGATTTAATAATCATTAGTCTATTATATTCGAATCTTGGACCTCGGCCGGTAACAATGACTATAAATGTCGTATTGAATTTATGTTTAGGCAAGAAATGACGTCACGTTTGTTTAGCAGGATATTTGTATGATATCATTTTTAGTTATAATTGGTCATTATTGTGGGTTTCATTACTCTTCAAACTCGTTCGGCTTAAATTAATTACGATATTTGTTAATGCATCCGTAAAGGGTTTTACCATTTATTTTATTGTATGACTTCTATATAGTAGCTTAGGGAATGGAGTTAAACAATTGTAATGTTTCGCGGGTCTTTTCGAAAGGTCGTTGACACGATTATAATCAAAACAATTCTGTTTACAAAATTAACTGGTCAAATGCTCCGAATAACACTTTATTAGTGGCCAAAAAAAATCTTTTTTGGTGTTTTAACATTTCATATCACCATACGTAGGAGGGGTATCCTAACTTACCGGAAGCACTTAAGCTGGTTTCCTTCTCGGGATGACTAAACATCACTTTTTTCATCCTCCCTGCCATCTGTATTGAAAGAAAACAAACTAGGGAGTTTCTCGGTAGCCCACACTTGCCACACTTTGACCTCGATTATTTACAAATTATAATTTTTCTTAATAGGTATGGGGCCCCAGAAAGGGATTGCCTCGAGGTGTTACTCGATTTGTTTTCCTTTAAAGGCATAATAAGCCGAAGTGTAAATTTCCCAGACACCCCTCAGTTCTTTAAAAGAAACGCTCCTGGAATAAGTCTTTAATTTAAAAAAAAAAAAAAAAAAAATAGATTTTTAACTCGGCGATATAAATACAAAGGCTCGTTTGTTGTTGCATACCTGAAAAGAGAACGGTTACGATGACGTCGAGTTATTTTCGCCCACGTGACTAATCCCTGCCAATCAACCGATCGACTAAGGTATTGTCTGGGCAGCATGCTTCGTACCTGGTCGTCGAAGTCCTGACTCCCGATTTAGTTTTATAAAATCCCAAATTCGATACGTTTCCTTAGAATAACATCCGCTGTTTAGTAATTCTAACGAGCGATGGACAAAGTCGCCCGTCGTTGAGTTCCGTATACTAATCAACAGGTGGTTGGTGGGGTTTGACGCCATTCCTGTTTGTGCCGAGAACATTGTGTAAGTAGGACATTTTATTTTAATATGTAACGATTGAGTTATAGCTGTTAAGAAGTTTAAAAGTGTTTTTCTATTCAAATCGGCTTCTATTGAACGTTTTAAATATTAGAGGCATTCAAATGCTTAAGCTTAATTCCCAATAGCTTATCTGCTTATTTTATCTTTACAATGTACGGTCATCGCGGAATTATTCAGTGGTGCTTGAAGTTTGAACTTTTATATAAAAGTTAAAATTCTACATATTATTTCGTTCGGGAAATCCGATTCTTTCTGTTCTGTTTAGAAACGACTAAATTCTGTCGTAATTTTGGTTTATAAAGTTTTTCTCGGACGTTTATTTTCCAGACAATTCGTCGACGATTTGAGACCACTTAACCGGAGTTTATCTGCTTGTTTATAAGAGGATCTGTGTTTATATTAAGATCACTTAATGTTTATAATTAGATTTATCTCTTATCTAATGCAAGCCTCTACATAATTCCGCCGTTTCACATTTATTTATAAAGCGATAATTACACGATATCCTGTTGTGAATTATTTAATGAATTTGTTATTTGCTGTGTTTGAAAATACGAAATCTTTTTTGTTTAGTGCCTTTTCCTATGACGTCGCGGCCGAACCGTCCACTCAAAATCGTCGTTATAGGGGACGGGACAGTGGGCAAAACATGCCTTCTGATTTCCTACACTACAGGAAGTTTCCCCGAAGGAGAATATGTACCAACGGTGTAAATATCCACTTTGTTTTTGTTTTTGTAATATTTGAATGTATTTTGTCTCGTACGTGTTTATATTTATGCATTTTTGTTACTTTAAGATTTGATAATTTTGCTGGAAATATGAACTGTGATGGGTTACAAGTTAGTCTTACTTTATGGGACACAGCAGGGCAAGAAGATTACGAAAAATTACGCCCGCTATCATACCCTGGTGTAAGTTTGTTTACTTGTATAGAAAATATCTAATGGAGATCCTTTAAAAATTAACACGATGTCTTTTTTTCTTATTGACAGACAGATGTGTTTCTTTTGTGTTTCAGCGTAGATAACCGACCATCTTTTAATAATATCGCCGCAAAATGGCAACCAGAAGTTCGACATCACTGTCCAAGGGCACCATACATCCTAGTCGGTAAGCTATAAGCGCATTTAAATATGCTGTTTTCATTTTTTTTTTTTTTTTTTTTTTTTTTATTCAATAAAAGTGTTCTGTGACCGCTCGATAGCAACCAAAACTGATTTAAGGAGCACTTCGGACAATAGCAATCTTATATCGAGAAGCAGCGGTAAGAAAATGGCAGCTAAAATCAAAGCAGCGAAATACGTGGAATGTTCAGCGAAAACTTTGGAAGGTGTTCAAGAGGTAAACGGCATTGTTGGATTATATAAGTGCGTGTGCCACTTATTAACTTATGTATTTATTATTAATGCCGATTTTCTTGTTTTTAGGTTCTAGAAGAAGCCGTCAGGTCAGTCCTTAATCCAAAGTCAAGCTTTAAATGTCAACGGCAGAGATGCTCATTGCTTTAGTATTTGTATATTAGTCTTTATATGTACAGAGCATATTCGATAACGTTTATTGTTACATCAATAAATTGACTTTAATAATGTTTTGTAGTTTTAAATAGAAAATATTCATGTTTTTACCAATATTTATATAAATATTGTATGTAGCAAATGGTGCTGCAATTCGTAATTTAAACGTTTTTAATATGTATACCAAACAAAAGTAATTTATATAGGAAAAAAAATGTTGTGTATAAAATTTGGATTAAATTTTTTAAATAGAAATTTTACATTTTAAATAATAGAATTGTTTCTGTATTATACAATTTATACCAAAATTTCCATTACAAAGCATTAGTTGTCATTTCGTGAGAAAAACCATTGGAAATCATAAATTTTAAAGCTGGAATATTACATAAGACTGACGTTTCAACAACTGTAAAAATAGCATATTGAATTAAAACTTGTACAAAAATTAAAGTTTGGAGTGATGGTAATTCCATGCAACTTATGAAAATTAATACATAAGCATAAAATGCGCCAGAATAAGAGTTTTAACTACCTTGAAGATATCTAATATATACTCTAGAACTTATATATAGTACAGTACATACATAAATAGAATACAAAAATACATCTATATATGCCATTTTAAAAATATATAAGTTTAATAAGCCATATTTCCGTCATTCGAGGAAGAGCCCTTAGGCTATATTTGAATGAAATAGTACGGCGGGCATGCTTTAAACGGTTGAAAGTAAATTGTTAAATATACATTGAAGTCTTGGCTTCGGATAATTTTAACAAAAACGGAATATTTTCTTATGCAGCTTCAATTGATCTCTATAGGATATTTATAAAAGAAATTAAATATATTCATTAGCACTTTTGAAAAGATATTCCCCGAGGGTACGTGTGTGACACGCAGCTGAATAAGCAAACATGGAAGAGGAAATTGCTGACTCAACGTCATCGGTATGTAAACTGTTCTATTGCTTTACCATCCTCATTTGGTGTTCAGAATGGCGGCAGTTTTGAACAGGAAAATGTAATAAAATTTATTCATTTTATTGAGAGTAATTTTACAACTAATTTTAGAAAGTTATAAAATTCTTACAACTAAAATTTCGCATTAATTAAAAGATGACAACTAAGTGGTTGGAGCTTTTAGATTTTACGTTGAAATCATAGAAATAGATTTTTCTAATTTACTTCAATATTATTTTAATATGAACGATTAATTATTAATAATAGAATATTTTAGATATGGTCGATGATGCTTTCCATTTAATTGTCACGCCGATATTTTATCTTGTAAACTTGCATAATTGCCTATAATAGTAATTTATCAAAGCAGCAAAATAATTCATAGGAGACTGTTAAGATAAAATATGTTTAGATGCGATAAAACATTGTAATTTAGCAAAAGAATTTGCTTTAGAATTTATAACTCGTGTCGGTTCGAATTTCATTTTCTGTATGTCTACCAGTTTTTAACGACGAGTTATTTGATGGCTCGTGAAGATACGTGACATTACCAAAAATTGTAAATTAAATATAGAAATTTAACAATTTTCTTTTTGTTTATAACATCATACAAAAAATATAGTGGTATCCCCAATTCCCGTAAATAAGTACCTATTTTAAGACGATAAAAATATGTAAATTCCTAAATTGACCCTTTTTTTTTGGAATTTTCAGGAAATAACTCGTACGAAGTCTTCTGTCCTCAAAATATAAAAATTTAGAATAAAAAACAAAATAATTCGTCTCGATTAAATAGAATATCTCTATCTAAAAGTCATCAAAATTTTTTTTTTTTTCAGTTCAGGCAAACTCCACGACCGAAGTTCGTTTAAGTTGATCCCTTTTCTCATTTAATATAGTATATTAATTTCAAAAAAATAAAATAGTATTTAATCATCAAATCAATGTTAAAATGCAGACTTCGTAATGCCCAAGAATTAATAAAAATAATCACGATTAATGAACGTTCCTTCACAAATCGAAAATTAAATCAAAAGCAATTAAAATTTATAACAGAGAAGAGATAATGAATGTTTATAACAGAGATATTACCTTGTACTTCTACAAGATAACTCTGTTATAAACAAATGCAAACACGGCACGCAAATTATTTAAATCGCTTCGTAACTTCATTTTTTATTTAAATTTCATTTAATAAGTTTATGTTATTAAGTTATCCAATTCTTTTTAAAATTTGATTTGTGGAAGTTTTATATAATGAGATTAAATGATTTGTATTCTGCTGAAAAATAAATATGAAAAATCTAACATTTTATTTAAGAATTTATTCTTTTAAAAGTCATTCCGACAAGGTAAGATCTGATACAATGAAATATAAAATTTAATTAACCCCGTCCGTCAACATTGGGATGAATCGGGCCGAACCCACGACAGGCCCCCCCTTAGTGTCTACAGGACAGAGTTTTAAAATATATACAGTATATACTGTATATCATACAATGGAGGAGTGTCGTGACTTCCGAAGCTGTTGGCTCCTCTTGTTTCATAAGTGACATAAAGGAAATCTTTGTGTTGATACTTTTTAAATGTTTTTTATTGGGAAAACACGGTAATATTAAATTAATTTTAATACTTTTACTTATTTCTAGAGTGGAATCTAATCCTGGTCCTTTATAAACATCTCCGAGAAAAAGTGGAAGACCCCAGGTGAGTCGAAGTACTGTATAGTACAGTACATCAAACAATGCAGTTAGAATTTATACCATATCCAAATTTGCTCGTACTTTGAATATCTACTTTGTACTTATTAAACCGTGTCTTATTTTACACCTTCTCGTATTAAAATTATTTTGATGTTTGACATGTTTATATTTAAATAAATAAATATATGTATAAATTCGAGTTATTTTAAAAACAAAATTATATTGTTTACTGTTCGATTTTCCTTTTATTCGTTCATTTTTATCAGATAAAACAGTTGAATATATTTTCTTAACTGAAAAACATCGATTTGTTTTAAAGAGAACTACTTGTGTAAATCGAAACAGTACAAAGTTTGAAAAATTTGAAGTATATGATATAAACATTTCAAACATTTAATCTCTCAAATGTAAAAATAATAAAGCTACTCTTACAATGTTAATTTAAATGGTTTTTTTTTAAAAGATTTTAAGCCTTTTTCCTCTCTGAGAGCACTAAAAGGCCAAATTTAAATGGGTTGGCCACGTGGAGTCTCCCGGGTTTTTTTCACGTCTGTAAGGAAAGAATATTTAAGCATGACTTATGAATTATGTCATTCTTTAGGTCATAGGTCAACAGAAGTTTAAAGCGATCAATAATATTAATTCTTATTGTTTAGATTTTGCAGTTTAGCGCCAAACTCGATTTACTGCTAATTTTAGTGTCAAACAAATGACTCTATATCGAAGTTTGACTCCAATGAATTAAAACTTCATTTTTAAGTATTTTAAAATAATTTATTTTCCTGTTTCGTTGATTATAAAAATAAAAATTATGTTAAGTGCCATCATTCGTGAGTTCATTAATAAATCTTGGTAAATATAAGTTATTTCAGAAATGTTTGATCAAATTTCACGAGAGAGAAAGTCTGAATACAAAAGTCGAGGGTTGTTTTATGATCTAAAGCTTAATTAGCGAGTTATTAAACATCAGAGTGACATCATTTCCATTTTTTATAAGTCTATGCAATATATCAATAATTACATTCGTTCACTAAACAAATTTCTTTATTAAACAGTCGTTTTATTTATTATTAATTTACAAATAACACTAATTAATCACATAAACGTCGTATCATTTCATTGGAAACATTAGTCATCGCTACATATCCAAGCTGTATAACACAAAATTTCATTTATAGACGAGGCTGGCCTCACTGCTACCGAATGCTGCTTACTGTATCAGTTTTCCCACTGTGCCATCATTCTCAACCATCCCGCTCCCAGAGGGACAGTCCAGCATTCCAATGCCTTGTCCCTTAGTGTATTTTTGGTATGTCTTTGAACAATATTTTATCAACAGTGTAAATGTTCTAAACTTCTTGATTTCTAGAACATAAACGCGTTCGTGTTCTAAGAAATCAATAAAGTAAATTTCAAAAAGAAGCAAAGATTTGCGTTATTCTACTTCTACATTTCGGAGAAGTAGAAACGTCCTTCTGCGATTTTTAATTATTAAACGCTGTCCCTCATTTCAGACCATGTTACAATACTGTTACAATAAATTGTATGCGGGATGTGAAGCAATCGAAGATAGCCTGGCATTAGGAACCTCTAAATGCAATTTCAACGCGTGCCCAATGCAGCCTTGTCAACCATTGTAACAGTGATGGTAAACATAGTCTGAAATGAGGGACATAGTTTAAAAAATTTTTTTAAAATACAGAATTTTATGTTTTTTGGACAAAATTAACAAGAAAATCCATTTTTTACCACATTTTTTTATTGGTGACAAGATTTTTTTTCTTCTTAAGGTAGGAAAAATAGCTTAGTTAATTTTCTATTGTAAACACAGAGTTCCATTTAAAAACTATGTAAATGTGAACATATTTATTGAAAAGGTTTTTGGAATAAGTCATACATTTTAAATTAATTTTATAGTCTGGAAACAAGTGTTACTTTTACATCAGCTTTTTGTTGGCTACATTAAAAAAAAATCAAGGTCAATTCCTATTTACAGTCGGAAATGATAAAATGTGACATATTTTACTTCTACACAATTTTTAGAACTATGTGTTAATACGATTAACACAACATCCCGATTTTTTTGGGGATTTTTCTTTTTTATAACACTTTGTCCCAATTGGAAATTTTTGATACAGTAATTAGTCCGCACCAACATGAACTTCCTGGGCCTTACATTCTTTAGTGATGAGGCACGGTTTAATTTGGAAGGATGTGTGAACTCAAAATAGTCGATTTTGGGCTATTGAGACATGTTTTACTCCAAAAGAATGGGCATATTGCGTACATTGTCGCGGAGATACCTAATGGACTATGTACGGAATACGAAAAGAACATAACATCTACTATTTAGGAAATCCCGCGTGTAATGTTGCGATGGATGGCCCCCAACATGCGATGCCGCGAACTTCTGTATATCTAGCAGCGTGTAAAATGCGTCCAGCACTTGCTGTAACATTATGACACTAACAGATGCCTTCAGGGAACACAATGATGTTAAGTAAATTTTCCTATTTAACGTTCGAAGTATAAGATAATTTTTGAACTTCGGGTTTAGGTCTACTGACTGTAAATATCCTGTATATATATAGTCTCATTTTATTCCTAATAGACCACTTTTAACTTAAGACAATCTTAACAATTTCTTTATACAAAATTATTCACATTCTCTTAAAGTAGGAACCAAACAATCGTAATTAACCTATATCAACAGTGAAAACTGTTATGGCCGAATACTGAGATAGTAAAGGCAGCAATCCAGTGGTTTTCGACCGGGTTACCACGATTCTGGTTGGACTTTTACAAATTTGTATGGGTAGTTTAGGGATTGAATACGTCGGATCAAACTATTCTTGCTTTCTTGCTCCTCTTTACCTAACCATCCCATTATTAGCGTGATTAAATTCACGATGAACATGAAAAATGACTCTTAGTCCCTACGTAATGATAACAATAGTAATAAAGGTTCCAATAAAATTGTAAGTTTAAAAATATTACTTACTTACATATAAAATCATAAATACATTTCACAAAACTGACGTTTCTCAACCTCTAAAGAAACGTAATTTATTATTATATTCGATATTTTACTTTTATTTTTATATATAATCTGAGTCATTTATTTATTTAAATAATAGCTAATGTAATTAAACTTTATTTAAATATTAGAAATAACTGTAAATTTTAGTGTTATCATCACAGTAATAAACGTTCGTCTACAGTTCGCTATTATGAAACTTGATTAAGCAACAAGGCTATAAATAGATAACAAATTTAAATATATTGTGATATTTCCATATCAATCGTGGGTTCAGCCAGGCCCATAATGGAGGAGACCGGGTGGAAGGACGGAACCGGACATATCCGAAAATGCTCAATTGGATTTTATCCCGGTTCCTAGAGAACAGGATGATGTCTTAACCACCTCGGTCATCGCTATTTAGGTGTTTCAAACAGGAAGAAAACCCGAAAAACTTCGCTTGACCAATATATTGGTTTGGCACAAACCCGCGACCAACCATCATTCAGTAATGGGCGAGGCGGTTAAAGCGTCGGCCTAAAGCTCTGGGATCGCGCCTACCTTTGTCCCGGTTATGTAAGGTTCCGACCCTCACTATCCTGTCATCTACATTGTAGGCCTGGCTAAATCTATGACGAATATGGAGAAAAGGCCCTCTTAGTAACCACAGGACGGAAAAAACAAAACAAAAAAAAAACACCTGTGTTCAGTGGTTTTATTCACTCGGCCACTAGTGAGAAAGTCAAAGATACCTTATTGAATGATCAAACATGTAGCTAGGGAAGTGAAAATGTTAGGAAATTAACATGCTTGCCCATCAGTTTACAGGTTGAAAGAGAAAAAGAGAGAACCTATTAATAAAGCTGGCAGAATTTTTTATAATTTTGTGAGTAGAATTTTTAATAAGAAAAGAATTAATAATTGAATTTTTGGTAAATTTTTAATAATTATATTTTTCAATAGAAAATTTTGGAAAATATACTGTTTCAAAGAGCAGACCATTAAATTAACAACAAAATCACAAGTTTAATATTAACTTTGTTAAAATATTATAAAAATCTCCCAACAAATATTTCAACGAGAAGAAAGTTATGAATCATACCAGAATATGATTAATCTATAATTTCTCAATGAAAAAATAATGTATCTGACTCTTTTGGTTTCACTTCCTGAAATAAAACTTTTAAACTAAATAAATTATTAACATCTACGTTAAATTCAAATGAAAATCTAACGCAATATACTTATTTGCGTAAATATGAATAATTTATTATTACTAATTTATCAATGATAAATGATTCATATAGTAACATTCTATCTTTTAAATATCAATATATCCTTAAAGATTCTCTTGGTATCCGGAGGGCGAAGCTATAAAAATAAAGTGGATATTATATTTTGAGTCGTAGATTTAATTTGTTTTTTAAATATGTGAATGACTTTATTTCTGTTCATTTCAATATGTTGACTGCTGAATACTATTAACAATGCCTAAATTTTAAACACAGAAAATTGAATCAGGAGAAAGAAAGGAGGTTACCTTACATGTTTTTGAAAGGCTAGGGGGAAAACATCTTTGTGAGAAAGCGTGTAATACAAAATGCATTTGTAATTTACGTCATTTCCGGCTGCGGAAAAAACAATTGCTCTAAGTGGCATTTTATTGTTACTTTTACAAATAAATTTTACAAGTAACTTCCGTTTGCACAGAAATATAAATATATATATATATATATATAACACTTTTTCCGCCTTGTGGACACATCGAGGACCATACAAATTACCCTAGATCACAGATGGTGAGGAGCAAGGTCTGACCATCTATAAAAAAATTCCAGAGAATCAGCAGGTATAGTTGGGATTTTGATATTTAAAGGAATAAAATATAAATTAAGTTGTTCGCAAAAAATAAACTTAACTTATAATGCAATAAATTCACACACAAAACTGTAACGCAACACAACTAAACAAAAATCAACAAAAACAAAAAAAAAGGGTCTCATTCGGTTCTCCATATATAACTTCATATGAACTACATTAACAAAATTAATTAATACAGTATATCTTCAGGTCTTTTGGAATAAAAAACGTGCAAGAGACTTGACTCACCATATATTGTCAGCGACTTAATATAATTGCACAGATAGAAGATATTTGAATAGGATATTAGTCTAAATATTTACATATAAGCACATTTAATATGGGTAATTTATTACACTAATTTCAAATGAAATCGTGTATGGGGAAAGAAAATTATAATAAATTATTTTCGGATTCTGTAAGAATGGCTTGCAACCGGCTTTTCGCATCGGTTTTCACTAACTGCAACTATGGCACGATCCTATTAGTTTTGTTTCCTAATGACGCATTCAAAGTGTATACGAATCAGTATAGAAATGATCGCATTCAAACGAACATAATGTGTCTACTAAACTCGCACATGCATAATGAGGTTAACTTTTTTTACTTTAATTATTCGAATAAAAGCATCGATTTCACGTAACAAAGAATTTTTTCCTTTTTCCAAGAAGCCACTGCAAAACGCCACGAAGCGAATGTCATTAACTCGAAAGTAGCCGATGAACAGTGAATAGTTTTATATTTTTAAATTAAAATTTAAGTACAAATAGAAATAGTTACATTTTTATGTAATTAATACGTATATAAATTTTCATAGATAATACCTTTACGAAACTTCCGCTAGTTAGACTGGCACCTCGCTATGACGCAAAATTCGTCATCTCAGTCCAAGTTAAGTCGAGTTTGTGGGACTCTCGAATTATAGCATGTATATCACTATTTCCGCTGCTTTCACTATTTATTTAGGCTCACTTTGTATTTCTCGACCAATGAGAACACGAAGTTTTGGATTGTCCATAAATTACGTTTGAATATTTCCTGAAATTTTTACTCCCTCCCCCCATTGTTCCAGTTTCCACACCCCTCTTCGGACGTAAAAAAAAAAAAAAAAAAAAACCCGAACTCCCCTTTAAACTTTTATCACTTTATGAATAATAAATGCATAAACTGTATAAAATTTAATGAAATAAAATGGATGTCCACTGCAGTTCAACCCTCTCCTCCCCCTTGTCTGATACACGTAGATAAACCAAGTCTTTACAGAAAAACATTTCAAAAGTTGCACTTCCCAAATAAATATCGATAAAATGTAATGTTACTTTGATAATAACATGGCAGAAATTTCAATTTTTGAATTTTTCTTATATCTGATGGTTAATCAAAAGAATGTTACAAAATGCACATTATTACCATGTTTAAAATATACTGTATACGGCATTTTTAGGAAATACTGGAGTTAACAGAAATACAACTACAGTATTATATTATACAATATTTCAAACCTGAATAATCTAATATGTTTAAAGTTTTTCCGAAAAAAACTTGTATAAGACCGTTAAATTAAGTGTTGAGACATTACGTTCATTGGTCAAGTAGATAAAACCACTGAATACTGGTCGTGGGTTTGCGCCTCGCCTACGGGCGGGCAACGTGGGGTTTTTCGAGTTTCACGTTTGTAACACCTAAATAAGACCAGTTTCCCTTAGAAAGTCCACCTGGAGGCATCCCCTCAGTAGATCGCCCACATGTCGCATACTAACGAGACAAACAAAACATTATGTAATTATATAAAATTGGTTAAAATTCCCTGAGATTTCCCGATTTTTCCAAGACGAGAACCCTATCATCACTGAAAATTAAAAAAAAAGTATTTTAACTTATTTTTAAGTTTTTGTAAAATTAATGTATACTAAAATTTTGAAGACTAAGTTATCATAATTTTAATTTATGAAAACATATTTAATGCATGAAATAATTTACATAAAATTCTTCATTTTCTAACAATGAAAGTTTATACATTAACTCCATTTCATATTCTGATGACAGACCTTTTATCTTAAGACGAAACTTCATATCTTTCGTTACCTAAAAAATTGAATAATTGATTAATTAATAATTTTACTTTTATACATTTAAATACATTAAAATTGGAGCAATAGAGTAATGTCAAAAATTTTGTTATTGTATTTGTCAATATATGACTGATAATTTGAATATACATTGCCTACAATGAGATTAAATTTTTCATTTTAAATTCTCTTAATTATTTTGTCTTGCAATTAAAAACAGAAGTTTGTCATAATTTCAAGTATTAGATTTTAGTTAAATAAACAGTGAAACTGTTTATGGATAATATCTAGTACAGGGTATTTCAAAAAGAATGCTACCATTTTAGATTATTGCAATTACATTAATTATTATCTGAGAACATTTTCAGTGTTTTAATATACTTTACAAACTGTTCAAATTTCACCATTACAATTTCTCAATGCATGCACCTTGAGTCACACAGCACCCATCCAACCAATATTCAAATTTTTTCTTCATTTGCTACTGCCAATCTCTTGTCACACTTCCCACAACAGTCACAATTCTACAGCTACTGCAGATTATTCTTGTTGTACAATGATGAACGATCCTGACTTTGCAAACTGCAGAACACAAAACTCTATTGTGGAGTTGCCATCTTCTTATATGATGCTTCCCAGAGGTAGTAGACAACAAGACATCCGAATGTAGCTGGGAGATGAAACACAGACAGTTACTCTATCAATTGATGTACTGGATATCACATACTTTTTGGATAATAATTAACATAATTACAGTAATTTAAAATGGTAGCATTCTTTTTGGAAGACCCCGCATTAGTATGTGGCTATTTTAATTTTTCACTACAGATTTTGCAATTTTTTTCCTAAAATTGAAACTGTATGTTATTAGCTTAGAGAAATAACTATTTCACTAAATAAATCACCATAAGACAACCTTTGAGCATCAGTATCTTATAATTTTCTAATAATTGATTTAAAGCAAACAAATTTTTTAAAATTCTTATAATAAAAAGACATTTCTAAAAACATACATTTTTCATCCATGCCAATATAACAGTCAGTTCTAAACTACGGAAAATATTTTTTATCTCCTTACTTTAACAAATATGAAAGACATCTTCATCAATACATTTTAGATGTAAAATTTAATCCAAATACATATGAATACATTTAAATATTGATAACACAGTTCCAAATAATGAAGTAAATGTCAATATTTAGAATTGTATTAGTAAATAAGTTTTGTAAAATGGTTTCAATTTTGTTACTTGGTGAATAAAAACTTTGTATAATGTTTACGAAAGCTTTAGAATAGGAATGTAATACTATAGATCAGACGACATAGAACTAAAATAATATACAAAATCCCATTAATGTTTATGTATTTGTTTTCAAATATGAAGGAAATTGTATTATAACTTTTCAGAAAACCATGTATCATTGATTCAATTATTGGTTACAAGTTTAGTTTACAAAGTATGAATGTGTTTTAAACATCACGTTCAATTCTAAATCCTATTACAGTATATTCAACCCAATCAGATACATTTTTATATTTGTCTCATCAATAATAATCAATTGAAACTGTCTTTTCTTTTGCTTTAGAATATTTTTAAAAAATAATTTTATTTTATTTTTATTATATTTTTATAAATCTGTCATTTGGAGAATAGGGATTGGTATCATTGTGTAACTCAATGTTAAATTATATTTTTATTTTAATTATGTTTATTGCTTTGAATTATTTCTACTATAATGTAAAAAAATCAAAATTCTTATTCACTAATCAGTTTTTCACATCTAATCATCAGTTATAAAAACAAAACTCAAGAATCTTTCATTTAGTAAATATATTTTTTTAATAGTTTCTCTTCATCTAACAATTCCATTTCATGTCATTTTAGTAACATTTGAATTAAGAAGTGTTTACTTTATCAACAATGAAAAAATATTAAAATGTGTTTACATTGAAAGTTTAGCTAATATTTATTTATGTTCATATTATAAACTAGTTTATCAAATAAGTAGTAACAAATAGCAAATATTTTTTCTGTTCTATAATACATCAAGTTGTTATATTTCAAATAAAAATTATTAAATAAACTAAGTTTGAAAAATATTAAATCTCTTCTAATTAAATTATTTTATTAAAGAATATAAATTAAAGGTTTTATTATATTTGCAAAATTTATTAAAAAATTATTTAAATGTTACTTTGAATAAATAACAACAGTTCTTGCAGTGAGAACTGTTCTAATTTATTTAAAAAACCAGTTTATGAGATTTATTATTAAAACAATTATATTTTTTGTTCAAAGTTTGCATACCTAAACAACTCATAATAGCATCAGCTTGGTATTAGTCTTATAAAAAAAATTAGTTATATAAAAAACTGGGCTTGAAAAATCTTTTATTTGAAAATCTTAAATCATTTTGATGATTTTATGGTGTTAAGACATTGAACCAATAATCAGATAAATTAAGACAATCTTATTTCAAAACTTGAGTTTATTTTCGGCAGATGCTTTTAGCATTGTTTTCAGCCATTAAAAAAAAAAAAAAAAAAAAAATACTCACTAAAGTTAAAAATGATAATGTCTGACTGTAATTTCATCAACAATTCAGTCCCAAAGAAATTATACATATCCATTAGACCATCATAATTTATTATAAAAAGATGTTAGTTTAAGTTTCAATAAATGCCATAAAATTAAATTTTCTTCTTCTAGGAAATATCTTCAGCAGTAGCTATCTTAAGGTCATAGTTATCGTTAGGTGTTAATTGATTAAGCTTAGCCTTATTTCATTCAGAAAATTCTTCTATATAATAAATTGAATTAACAAAAGCTTTCAGAAATATAAATTTCATTACCTTTGCTTATGAAATTATTGTAGATCTTCATCATCAAATAAATCATCAAAATCTAAAAACATTAAATTAGAATATATTTAAAAATATATACAAAAAAATTATAGTTAAAATGATTTTAAAATTGCTTAAAATTTAATTATTATTTAACTATAGTAATTATTGTATAATTAATAATAATAAACATTAGTATTTTTCTTTGAAATTTCTTTTGTCTATAAATACACTTTTTTAGATATGCTGGAAAATTTTGTAGCTTCTTTCAAAAGATCTTTTATTTTTTACAATAAATTATAAAATTCTTTTATTACAATATTAAATTTTTGAAAGAATTATATTTTTCAAGTACAATAGTAAAAAACTACAAAATATGTATTTGCAAGTTCATACATGAAATATTTTATTCTATATCTTGAATTATAGGGGTAAAAAATATTAATTATTAATTATAATAATTTCCATATTTATTATTATAAATACATAGATGTTATTGCTTTTAATGGTTATTTTTTTAATTCTTTAGAATGTAAATAATTATTCTTATCCTAATAAAACTTAATTGTTCATGATTCAACCTTTAAAATGAGTATAATTTTAATTTCAATAAATGGAATTTATATTTTGGTAGCATAACAAAATTCATATCCATTTTATAAAATATATCCTAGTGAAACAAAAGATCATGTATCAAATAACTATATGATATTTTAAATAATAATATCATGTAAGATTTCCTATATATTGCCTACGTTCCTATTAAAAAATAATAAATCAGTAAAAAAAGAAGTTTCACTAGTATGCTACTGATTTAAATATTTTATTAGAAAAGTCAATAAATTCTTTTGGTTTGTTATTAATTGTATACAAATTCAATAGAAAATTTTTATTAATTTTGTCTTAAAATCAAAAACAAAATCACTTTCATAACAACTCTTTGGAATATATTGAATTCAATATACATTGTTTTAAATGGAAATAATTATGTAATGTATAATAATAAATATAGCTAATTAATTAATGAAATGCCATATTCTTTGTAGAATATAATCATGTAAAATTTGATATTTAAAAGTTAAAATTCATATTCTGCTTCCAAAAATATTTAGAAAATTTCAACTTTGTTTTTTACATATGTATAAAATAGATCATAGTGTCAGTATTTCTTATCTATTAGCTCAGCATTACACATGCTGCATATAATACTAATTGTAAGGTTTTGTTTTAAGTTGTTTTATGCAAAATTGCACAATGTTTTGCTGGCATCAATAACTGGACACAACAGCTTAATTTAACACTTCTAATTGAGTAATTGCTTTTGAAATATTAATTTAAATGTAATAGAACCTACTGGATCTTAATGACTCTAAGTTTCCATTTAAAATGATTCAGAACAGTAAATTCATTGTTAAAATAGATATATTGGACCATGACTAATGATTTTATATACAATCCTTTAACAATTTTCCAATCACCTGGAATATAACATAGCACAATAGCTATAAACAACAAAATTGAAAAGTATGTTAAAAATAAAATTTATTTTTAAAATAAATTAAATACAAACATTAAAATTTTTTCTGTAAAAATTAAGTGTTTTGTTTAAGAAATAAAAATTTAACAGAAATTTTTTGTCTTCACCTTGAAGACAAAATTTTACAATCACATCTGCTACAGATAATTTTTGACCACATTGTATCCTTCCACTAGAGCCACTGGTTCAAACTTGCATCCAAAACTTATCATATCTGAGCATTTAATAGAGAATCTAGATTATCTTCATTGTCATATTCTGATTTCTTTTCAATTTCATCAGGTAACTGTGCAGAGCATTCTTCAGTAATAACTTACCACATTTCTAGTGTTGTCATCAAAACAGACTGGAATTTCCTTGTCAATTGCCAACCAATTTTAAACTTTTCTCTGACATATCTTCTGTAGTATTATTTATGATCTCCACTTCAAGAGACAACTTTATTTTCAGTTGTTTCCATGGCTGCTTTTAAAAAAACAATCCTTTTAAAATAATTCTTAATTTTCTCAGATACATGATCCTGCAGCATTGCCAAAAGATGCAGTATGTCAAGTAGGAATATTCTTTTAGCAATAGAAGTCATATCAGTTTTTCTTTGACTATCATCTAGTTCTCCTAAAATTCTCACATATGTTTCATTTCTGTAGTATGTCTTATAGTTAGAGATGATTCCTTGGTAACAGGGCTGAATCAGTGATGATGTACTCACAGAAAGAAATATTATTTTAATGTTTTTTTAATGATACATTGTTAACAAATGAATGTGTTGTATAATTATCTACCAACAAAACAGACTTTTGTTTCAAGTTTACATCCCATTTAACTAACTAGTTGTTAAAAATGTGTGGATGACACACATTTGCAATTGAACAGTAATCTACTAGTAAGTAAAACATCTAGGATTTTTACTTTTTTCCAAACACTAGAAGTTTTTTAATTAGGTTTCCATTACTAGTTTTTTGTAGACTTTAAAGAATTAAAAGCTAATGGCTTTCTTTCTTCAGTAACATATCACACAAGGAATTTTTATTAAAAAATTCTTTAATAAAAACTATATAAACAACCGTTCCTTGTGTGATATGTTACTGAAGAAAGAAAGCCACTAGCTTTTAATTCTTTAAAGTCTACTAGAAGTCTTGGTTTCTGTGCATTCTGTACTCAATGTTCTCATTTTCTATATTGGTTGAACCATTCATAAGTTGCAATAAAATCTCACTTTCCCATTTTGGCTAATTCTTGTGCTTTATGATGCATTAGTGACACATTAACAGGTGTTTTTCCCCCATAAACACTAATAAAATAAAGCTTCAAAGTAACTCAACATCACTATCTTTTCCAGTTCAATTTCTGTTGCAAATCATGTTTTAATTTTTCTTGCTTTTAAATATTCACTATTTTTCAAAACCTTGAAGAAAACTGACTTTCAAATTTTTGGCAACTTATCAAAGCATTCTGAAATTTCAAGTTTATCTTTGCGGAATAATTCTTTGTATTTCTTATTTGCTTCTATTATGCTAAGATGTATAGTACAGTACAGTACTTTAACTAAACAGTAATGAAATTCATAGTCTTCCACAACAGCAAACGGCACATAAAAGAATTAAAGTGCCAGAAATTGAAATTTAAACTACAGTACTAAAAAACAGTATTGAGTGCAAAATTAAAATAAATATTTAATGTATTAAGAGGATTCAATTTTATATGATTGGATGATTTAATTTAGATTAATTCTTATGTAGATGCTAATATTTTTATTGGAATGACATGGTTAATAACAGCCAACTGATAAACAGATGATAGTTACACTGTGTATAAACAAAGTGAATTTGAACTTATAATTAATAACATAATAATAAGTAAATTACTGATAACATTACAAAACTTGCTTATTGTAATTTAATTTATGTGTTTTGGAACATGATGATTTTGATATCTGCAATTACAAGAAGAATCTACTATATATTATTATTGTAAAACAGCGTTTCTCAAAGTGGGCGATAATGCCCCCTTATGGGTGGTGAGTAAATCTAGGAGGTGCTGGAGGCAGAGTACTGAACGGCGACCAAAGGCAAAAGTTGGGGTCACTGACACCTGTTCCCTTTCCTCTGTTAAACTGATAAGAGGAAACATTGCACTTAATGGTTTCCAGATGTTGAGAACAATGTACGGTAAGGGTACAAAGTGTGAGATTCATAGGAAAGTTTTCCTAAGAATATTTCCAATCCTTTCTCACACAAGGGAAAATGGGTTAGGGGGCGTTGGGTATAACTTTATGAAACAAAGGGGGCGGTGAATCGAAAAAGTTTGGGAATCACTGTTGTAAATTATTTAAAACTAGCTGCATTACTCAGGCTTTTGAGGGATTGGGAGATTGGTGAGGTTGGATTGGAAGAGGATGATAAAAACAATGGTCTTAGTAACTAAAATGTATATTTATTGACCCAAGTATTTACAATAATGAAACTACAAAAACAAAAAATTGCTCAGGCTTACATTAAGAAGTGATTTAACAATGTTTGTTTGCTAATATCTAATTAGCTCTTGCATGGGCTTTAGAGGGTTTGGGAGGTGAGGCAAAGCATGTATATGGTAAGCAGTGAAACTCCATTGCTTGCCATAATTTGGTTCCTCAATGAATGAGTCTACATAACCATTACTAGTCAGGTTATACTATGTTATATTGACTGTTATTAGTGACATTGAAAATGAACATTTTTTTTATTCAAGAAGTTATTTTTACCAGTAGGATGTTTTATCTCTATTTATTGTATATTTGCAAGCTGTACAACATCTTCAACTCCTGAAAAGTGGTTATATCAATTTCCCAAGGAAAAAGAAAGGTAAATGATTTTGATGTATATATATAGTATATAGTTAAGTTACAATTTATCACAGTGTTGTTAAAATTTAGATAATAGTGATATAAGAAAGTATTCATGAACATTTTTGTACATATAATTAGATCAATCATATTACTACAGTTATATATAGGCATATATATTTTGATCTTAGTTACTAGGCCTGAGATTTTATAAAAATTTGATAATTATTAAAAGTACACCAGAAGTAAAAAATTATAGAATCAAAAACTAACAAGTTCAATATATGTTTCATTGCAAATTTTAACTGATTTAATTGTTTAAGTAAATTACTTACTTATACTGTTAGAGATATGCAACATGTTTTAAATAATTCGTTGTAAAAAGGGCTGGCAGAATTACAATTTAATAAAAAGTAAAAATACATTACAGATGGATACTAGTCCTATCTTCACTGCTTGCCATGTCCAATCACTGGGAACAACTATTTCCATTGCAGAGACAGCCTTTCTTTAGAGGCTCTGCACAAATATGTAAAACAGTTTAAAATGTCTGCAGAATGAAATATTTTTAATTGTGTTGGGACTGTCACCTGTGGACATTTTAAACTGTTTTACATATTTGTGCAGAGGCATAGCCTCTAAAGAAAGGTTATCTCTGCAATGGAAATAGTTGTTCCTGGTGATTGGACAAGGCAAGCAGTGAAGATAGGATTAGTATCTATCTGTAACGTATTTTTACTTTTTATTAAAATGTTATAAATAAATTTGATTATAAATACTAAAAGCTAAAATAATATAAATACTTATGTTTCTTCAAATTATTGAAGTAGTAAGTAGAAAATGCAATCAACAACACAGACTATAAATAAAAATAATGAGAAGAATAATATATAAAATAATTAAAAATATATTGATTGATTGTTCCTAAATAAGGTAATTTTATATACAGATAAAAAAGAACTATCATCTTAATAAATTTGATAAAAGTATATAAAATGTAGATAAAATAACATTTATTGATATAATTTTATATAGGCCTATAAACTATAATCATGTAGTTGATTTTGTTACTTATTCTTTTACAGATGTGATCTTTGAGTAGCAGCATCAAAAAATCATAATTGGTTAATATTCCTAAATTTCAGAATTTTATTTAATTGTAATTTTATTAATTGTATTAAACAAATGTATGCAAGTTTAATTAATAAATGAAATAATAGTTTTAACTGTGCTATCCAGATATGCCTTTCATTTATTTTAGAAAGTGATATAATCACTTTTCTAATGTTGAAGATGTTGTTATACTGTATGCAGCATGCACACATTAAATAATACACCTTCATTAGGATGATATCCATTATAAAATAAACAAAAAATGCCAATAATGGTCAATATAACCTGGTAATCAGCAAATGTCTACACAATCATTACTAGGGGTGCTGCTAGCATCAAACAACCAAATTAACAATGGAATTTCACTGCTAATCATATACACACTTTGGGATGGGGATCACAATAGCCATAACTGTATTGGTATAAGTTTTCTAAGTAACCACAAATACAACATAGAGGCTTCAAAAAAATCCACCATAAATGTATATAATGCCATCTACCACAAGGAAATCACACTTTTTCCAACTTCTAACATGTTTTAATAATTTCTCATTAATTAATTTTTAATGTTAGTTCTCCAAACATAATACCTTCAATATTATAATTTTTTATGGATAATCACTTGTCAAGCAGCTGCTGATTCATACATGGTGTGCCATCTAGCAAACAGAGACAAAAATCCATTAAAGTTTAATTTATATAATGTAGATTTTGAGATCTATGTGTGTGTACACCTTCTCCTAAATTGACAGATTCAAAATGTGATGTTTGGTTAAAATATGTTTAGGCATTTTTCCACAATGCAACAATAAACATCCAAACTGATCATTACAATTTTATTTATATAGATTCACGAGTTCTCCACTTAAAAAAAAATATATAATAATTAAAATTCCAAGAAAAAATAATTTTCTTTAAGAAATATCAACCACAAAAGTGTAATGTTATCATTCCACTGTTTCAAGAAATTTGATAAAACAGAACAACAACAACACTATTTCCATTTTTTCCCCTTTCTCTCAAAAACCTAATAGATCAAAAATACTGCAAAAATTTTAAGCAAAAAAACTGTGCATTGATATTACTAATTGCATTAATGTTACTAAACATTAATTTACACTTTTTTTTTAAAGCTGTGGTGATGATGCAAATCTATTTAAAATAAATTTTCATCATCACTACAGTTAAAAAAAGTTTAAATTGTAAAAGTTACCCATACTGTAAAGTTTTAAAAATAGGTAAACAATCTAGAACTTCAAAAATAAGTCATTATTGACAACATTATTGCTAAGTGAAGAGATTGCAATAGTTAAAATAAAAAAATCATCAAATATAGTCCATATAACATTAGACTAATATTTTGTAATGAATCAGTTTCAAAATTTATAATGATAAACTTTAGAGTTTGAAAAGAAGAAGAATATAAACCAAGGTGTATAAACTATACAATTAAATCTGTTGTTTTTCTAATAGTATGATGATGTTTCTGTTCAAAAAGAGATGGAAACATTTATTTTGTAAATGGGAATAGAATGCAGAATGCAAAAGATGTTTCTCTAGAATGAAATTATTCTAGAGAAATGTTTGTCACCAACTATTTACTTATTTTTCATCTCTTTCAAAAAGCCTGTATTCTTCTCATAATAAAATACAAAACTGTTATGTAAAAAATTCAAAATCATACAACTTTTACTTAATTAAAACAACTATTCACTATACACTTTGTAAAGATACTGGAGTGGCATAGAAACTCACTAGATCTCAACACTATTGAAAATTTGTAACATTAAATAATGTCAGAAAAAAAAAAATTCAATACAGCTTGATCCTCACGCCAAATGTTGAATAGTAGGAAGGAAAACTCACTGAATAGGGCATTATTAAAAGGACTGCTACACCATTGGAGAATCCCATTATAGGGATGAATATGAGATACATTGGAGCTACAACAAAAATGCTTGCTAGCCACCTAGCTGAGCATTGGGATGATGTGGTGAAAGGAAAACGCAGAGAGCCCGCAAAAAAGGTGCTCGAACAGAGCTACAACTCATTATGGGCTCAAACAACATTACTCAGAGGCTGTAGTGACCAGAAACTTGTCTTTATATGGGAATCTCTCCTCACAACAACCTCGGAATTGTGAAACACTCCCACTCTTGACCTGCCCAACATATGGGTTGCCCTGTATAAATGATTAAACAGTGATTTACATCGACTGTCACACTGTTAATGTGGATCTGCATCCATGCATGCACTGCATCACATCATAACATTGAACACAATCAAAGTTTGAAGCTTATTCTTAATGGCTTTTATTCTAAAAGTTTAAAAAATTTTTAATTTAAATAATATGTTCCATCTTACATTAGAACATTTGTGTTCAATTTTAAACTTTCATTTGCCTGAAGATGACAATCATAGATTCATTGAAAGCACTAGCAGTACAAAAAAAGCCATTAATAACACCGTACTCAGTGAATTTTCCTTCCTACTAAAAAAAAAATTTGCACACATTGATCCTATTGCACAAAATGAATTAAAATAGAGAATAACTTGTATCTGATATATCATAGTAATGTTAATGAACAGCAAACAAAAAGTTAATTGCATCAATGCCAAGATGAAGCTAGCCAGCAATAAAAGTTAAAGATGAACTCATATTTTAGAAATCTCAGAACATTAATAAACAATCCAGCAACATTATGCTAATAAGTAAAACCGTCATTAAGTCAGACCCTACTTAAGATATGACACACCTCCCTTTATCTCCCCACCAATTCAACCTTTAACCACCAAAATTTAATAGCATCAATTCCACTAATGCAGAAACCTCCTTGCAAAATTTCAGAAATTTTTGATGAAAAGCACATTAATTATTAAGCTTCAAAGAGGATGAACAAAATCATACCCCAATCACACACACTAACATCCATAAATACAGAAAAAAAACCCTCAAATTTTTTTACAATTACATTCTATTCCCATTTACAAAATAAATGTTTCCATCTCTTTTTGAACAGAATCATCATCATACTATTAGAAAAACAACAGATATAAACCAAAGTGTGTAGTTTATACACCTTGGTTTATATTGCTTCCTCTTTTCAAACTCTAGTTCATCATTATAAATTTTGAAAGTGATTCATTACAAAATATTAGTTCAGTTTCAAGGTCCCGAGTCCAAAATTGTAAAAATCTTGAAGGGTCATTTTTTGACTGATCGCCATATTTTCCCT
Source organism: Centruroides vittatus (assembly GCF_030686945.1). Classification (NCBI taxonomy): domain Eukaryota; kingdom Metazoa; phylum Arthropoda; class Arachnida; order Scorpiones; family Buthidae; genus Centruroides; species Centruroides vittatus. The sequence goes on along the minus strand of NW_027122708.1, from coordinate 220,098 downwards.
CTGTTTTATATAATAGCCAAAAAGTAAAAGTTGCTTTAGAGTTTGTCATAACTATAAAATAATGTTTTCATTTTCAATTTATTTACCATGTACAGTACATTGTATTTATTAATATTTAAATAACAAAAACATTTAAATTTTGAATAATCTATACAAGTTTATGCAGTATTTTTTTGTTAGGCATAAGTTATATACAACACAAGACAATAACTATTGCCTCATTTTTGTACATACTTCTAAGTATTGTCACTTTAAATATCTCTTAAAGTAAAACACAAAGATCCTGTTTCCATGTTGTATGGTGACACGGGAGATGCATTTGAATAAAAAATTAATTTAACCTTGAGGGGCATATCAAGATGAAATGATCACATTTGTTGTTTTAAATAAAATGCTGTATGTGTATTTATACATTGATAGTGACTATTAAAAGGTATACAAAGATCTAAGACCTAAGGGCATTCAAATTCATTGAAGCTCTATACTTGTATCCATACATAAACACACATGTGACAAAGAATTATAACAATATGCTTTAATTAGTTCCAAAGTTCTATATTTTTGTTATTACTATAAACTCAAATTTATAGATTTTTAACAATATAGATTGACACTAACAAACTTAGATTGTGAATCTCAATCTATATTTTACTTGTACTTACCATTAAAAAAATCTGCATGAACTGATTTTTCATTTGCTGCTAAATCCATTAGAAGTCCACTAGATCCACCAGCCTATAAAAGAAATTGAATGAATAAACGTTAATCGGATTATTAATCTTTGCATAGCAATATGCATTAATCTTAACATTATGGTGAAAAAATTTTTAAGATTAATATGTACTATTAAGGTAACAAAAAAATGAACTCATAGTTATATTTAATAAATCCTACACTAGTTATTTCATTAGACAACTGTAAGACCATGCAATAAGATACTTAATAGCATTCAAACCATAAACTGTAGACTGATAAGGGTCACTGAAGGTAGTAAAAAAAATGTTTGTTCACATATTAAGTGTTGCTGATACATACAGGGTGTGAGGATATTTGAGGACAGCTAATTTTCAGTATATTACTGTGGCTGTACGCCATATTTTTGTACATATGAATTTTAGATTTAATTAGTTTTAATAATTTTCTCTCCTTCTTAACCCTTCTTTCTAATTTCCTTTGTCCATTGTTCTGGCTTCTGGGAACGCGGGCTTCCCACTCCCCACCCACCAGGGGGTCGTGTGGAACAAAGAGTTCGAGTGGAGGACGAGTAAAATCTGGGTCATCGAAGAGTCACTTTTTCTCCGGCCGGACACGAGGAAGCACGGACGAGAACGGCGAGCTCGTGAGACGGAATTCTACGAGGGCCGAATAGAGAGCCGTGAGGTGAGGATCCGGACCGTAGAGTCAAAGACACTGACAAGAAATTATCCTAAAAGGTATTTTTACAACGTTGACGAACCCAGAGATACGCAGAATAAACCACCAGCCGGAATCGGAGTTCAGCGAGAACAAGGGTACCCCACTATCCTATCAATTCTTCTCACTTCCTACTTTTATACTTTTCTATCCTTTTAGGTTTAAGTTAGTTAAGAATCGCGCGGGTTTTATTGTTACAATCGGACAACAAGAGAAGTTGGACTGAGGGAATCCACAAAGAACTTATTTGTATATATTATTAATCGCGAAATTAAATTTGTTTTAATTGAATTCACGTGTCTGTGTATTCCTATCGCGCTTCACACTTTACATTGGCGTCCGCGACAGGATTCCCTCCTCGTTGATCCAATTCTCTGTATAGCTGTACTGATTATCAGCCATCGTTGTAAGTTATATGGAGGACAAAGGTACTCCCAGTATGAGTTTGGTGGCAGAAAGCCACAGTGAGAACCCCCCACTCGTGGTTACTGGATTCTTAGGGATGATCCCCACTTTCTCAAATTCGCCTAACGACACGGTAAATATAAATCAACTATTTAGAACCATTGATAATGTGGCTAAGTTAGCCCAATGGGGGGACGAGGTTAAGGTGGCTGCGTTGCAAGCTAAACTAAAAGGTGAACCATTAAACACTTTCTTTTGTTTATTGGAGCAATCGCCTGCACCAACGTTTAAGGAAATTGAGCAAGATCTAATTAAATGTTTCCAGAAGCACGAAGGGAAAGGAAGGGGCTTACTCGATCAATTACTAAATTTGAGGCAAGGAGGAAAGGAATTAGTCAGTGAGTATATCATTAGGACTAAAACCATAATGTCTAGGGCTATCCGGAGTAACCCAAATATCGTGACATTCAAAGATGAGATTATCAAGGAGAGGTTCATCAGGGGATTAGACATAAGTATCCGAAGTCACGTATGTCGCAGGGAACCTGCTACCTTAGAGAAAGCTTTCGAATGCGCTGAAAGGGAGGAAGAGCTAGAAAAGGAATGTAGTAATCCTAGAGACCTCAAAACGGTCTGTTATAACTCCCAAAGCGAAGTGGGTGCTGAATGTACTAGTCCTGAAGTAAACCCTGACAAGACTCCAAAAGATGAGGATCGGTTAGCCAATTTAGAAAAAGGGTTGAAAACCCTGTTCGAAATAGTTTCCAAGATGGCCGAAAACTCGACCCAGACTACTAAGTCGCCTAATATTAACAGCAGACTTTGTTTCGTTTGCAATAGCCCAAATCACTTGGCTAGGAAATGCCCCAAAAGAAATAGTCAGGATTTAAACTAGTCCGGGAACCTGATCAGGGTCAGTGTCGTGTTCCCATCCTCATCTTTAAACTGACCGAATTTTCATGTTCGGAGAGGGGACTCCCATTAATATGTGGCAGGGTAGTGGGGGTAGAGATTAAATTCTTAATTGACTCAGGTGCGGAAAGGTCTTTAGTTGATATAGCGCTGACTCAAAACGCGAAATTGGCTAAGTCCTTCCAGGTTGCAAGAAGGGGTGAGATCACCCATATCAGAGGTATCAACGGCACAATCTCCACATGTAAGGAAGTCCTAAAGGGATCGATAAGCTACAAGGATGAGATAATACCCGCTTCCCTTTGTTGTATGGAATTCCCGGATAGGCTAGAATACCAAGGGATCTTGGGGATGGATGTCATCAACTCAATCCCGTCATTGATAATTGATGGATGTACATTCATCAGTCGTGAAGCTAGAGTATTGAACCATAGTCCTCGCCCATCGATCATGTATTTCGATTGCTTAAGTAGTACTCTGGTTGGCACCGCCATAACTCCAGGAACTACAAAAACGAATGACGAAAATCAGGTGACTCGCGTCCTCGATAAGTATCCCGGTTTGTTTTCGGAGGGGGTCGAAGATTTGAAAGGCACCGATCTTTTTATGCACAGCCCTGAAATAGACACTAACCGGGTAATCAATACCCGTCAATACCGTATTCCGAATTGCTACCTTGCCGAGTTAAAAAAATTGACTGATGCATATCTTAAGGCAGGCATCATAGAGGAAAGCCATTCGGAATGGAATTCCCCCATCCATATTGTGAAGAAAACCTCGGGTGAAATCAGGATGACTTTGGACTTACGTAGGATTAATGACATAACGAAACCACAGGTGTTCCCGCTAAGTAGGGTGGACGAAATACTCACGACCTTCCATGGTAGCAAATACTTTTCCGTAATAGACCTCAAATCCGGTTACTTCCAGATCCCGCTTGACCCCAAGGTTAGGCATATATTTGCATTCACTACCCCTTGGTCCAAATATCAATTAACGCGTATCCCACAAGGGGGGAAGAACAGCGGTCGGTTCTTTCAATATTGTATGTCACGTCTCCTCGCCCCCTTCATCGGAAACAAATGTTATGTATTTCAGGATGATATCATCCTTTTTTCCCCTTCTCTGGAGGAGCATTTAAAACTTCTTGATCAAGTGATAGGGATCTTACATAAGGCAAATCTGAAGCTCCACCCTACCAAAAGCAAATTTTGTGTTAGAGAAATTAAATATTTAGGTCACATCATTAGTAGTGATGGTATATACCCTGACCCAGGCAACGTCGAAGCAATTAAGGAATGTAGAACCCCGCGTAATGTCAAAGAGGTTCGCAGTTTCCTCGGAATGGTCGGTTTTTTCCGCAATTTCATCCCCAATTTTTCCGAGATGGCGCTGCCCATGACTGAACTAACAAAAAAAGGGAAACATTTTGTTTGGGACAGTAATTGTCAGTCCAAGTTTATGAGGTTCAAGGAAGTTTTATCAAACCCCCCCCTTTTGGCACACCCAGATTTCTCTTCTCCATTTGTGCTATATACCGATGCCTCTGATAGTTGGCTAGGTGCCGTTTTGGGACAGCAACGGGATGAAGGCGTGGTCCCACTCGGATATTATAGCAGGAAGTTTAGGGGACCGGAATTGAGGTATTCAACGATCGAGAAGGAGTGCCTTGCGATTATTCTCTCTCTCCGGCACTTCAAATCGATAGTTCTAGGTCACGAAGTTTCTGTATATTCGGATCATAAGCCCTTATCTTACTTGAGGAGTATGAATAATCACAACGACAGATTAATGAGATGGGCCTTAGAATTGACGAATTACGATGTTACGATAGCTCATGTTAGGGGTAAACACAATCCGGTGGCCGACCTTTTGTCACGCCCGATATGTTGCGGAGAGAGACCTAACTTGGTCAACCAGTGTTTAGATGTGCATAGTCCCAGTTTCCACCATAGAGTAGTGGAATCACAAATGGAAGACGATTTTTTAAAAAAAATGAAACTAGGTCTTGCGAAGGCTCAAAGGAACATGCATCAGGGTCTTGCCGGAAAGGGTGTCCAGCCAGAATTCCAGTTGGAAGGAGGTGTGTTGGTCCACATTAAACCGGGAAGATATGGCCTATATAACTGGAAGCGGATATGTGTAGGTCAGAAAATGGGTGAAGAGGTTGTTAGAGCGTTCCATGAGTCGGGCCTTGGGGGGCACTTGGGCATAGAGAAGACTTGTAATACCGTTGACAGGCATTACTACATACGGGGTCTACAATCGGTAGTCCGATCGGTAGTGAGGGTGTGTAGGACATGTCAGAGGTTTAATTTACACAAGGGAAAGGAGCCGTTCCAAGAAACAGAGTTAGCTGGCTTCCCTTTTCAGAAGGTAGCTATAGATATAGTCGGCCCACTCATGGTTACTCCCAGCGGAAATCGGTACATTCTATCTATCATTGACGTTTTCACCAGGTATTCTGAAGCAATTCCTATTAAGGACCAGACTGCAAAGAACGTAGCAGACGCCATATTCCAGCATGTGATATGCCGTTACGGTTGCCCCGAAATTATTATCTCAGACCGGGGGGCTAATTTCACTTCTTCCACGTTTCAGGAATTATGTGGCATACTCCGTATCAAACATAAAATCACTACTGCTTACCGTCCGTGTGCGAACTCGGTTTGTGAGCGGTTTAATAAGTCTATATGTAGTATTATAGCTCGGATCTCCAGAGGAAGTAATGGGAAGTGGGATGAGCATCTTGCTCAGGCAGTGTTTGCTTATAATAACGCCACTCATGCATCCACCGGCGAATCCCCTGCCTTCCTTCTCTTCGGTTTTGACCCCAGGTTACCTCAGGTCTTTCCGACGGGCGTGCCGGCCCACCATAATTTGCATGATTATCGGAGGGAGCTGTTAGAAAAATTGAACACTGTTCGTAACTTGGCTTATTCACGGAGCAGGCAAAACAACTTAAAGAATAGGGAGCGGTGCAATATAAAAAGGAAAGGGCGTGGCTTTAGTGTTGGTGAGAGAGTGTGGCTGTTACGCAAGCACCAGGGTAGGAAGTTCGGAAAATTTTCCCCTAAGTATTCGGGTCCTTTCCGTATTACGAGAATTTTAGGTCCAGTAACCGCAGAGTTGGGTGGTAGTGATGGAAAGAAAAATTGTATTGTGCATTTCGATCGTTTGAAACCATATTATTCATATGCTGTATATAAAGGTCGAAACCATTACCGACCCAACAACAATGATTCCCCGGATATGTCTGATGATGATGGAGGTGATGAGATTGCATTACAGTACAGGAGACAGCCGATGATACCTATCAGGCGGCAAGAAGACGATGCATCACCAGAGAATCCCCTTGAATCGGATGACGAGCATCAAGCTGTTCCCGCAAGCGAGGGTCGATACCACCTTCGGAAAAGGAGAGTAGATTACTACAAACTCCATCATGGACTTTGAGCCTTTCCGATGGGGCGTATGTGGCTGTACGCCATATTTTTGTACATATGAATTTTAGATTTAATTAGTTTTAATAATTTTCTCTCCTTCTTAACCCTTCTTTCTAATTTCCTTTGTCCATTGTTCTGGCTTCTGGGAACGCGGGCTTCCCACTCCCCACCCACCAGGGGGTCGTGTGGAACAAAGAGTTCGAGTGGAGGACGAGTAAAATCTGGGTCATCGAAGAGTCACTTTTTCTCCGGCCGGACACGAGGAAGCACGGACGAGAACGGCGAGCTCGTGAGACGGAATTCTACGAGGGCCGAATAGAGAGCCGTGAGGTGAGGATCCGGACCGTAGAGTCAAAGACACTGACAAGAAATTATCCTAAAAGGTATTTTTACAACGTTGACGAACCCAGAGATACGCAGAATAAACCACCAGCCGGAATCGGAGTTCAGCGAGAACAAGGGTACCCCACTATCCTATCAATTCTTCTCACTTCCTACTTTTATACTTTTCTATCCTTTTAGGTTTAAGTTAGTTAAGAATCGCGCGGGTTTTATTGTTACAATCGGACAACAAGAGAAATTGGACTGAGGGAATCCACAAAGAACTTATTTGTATATATTATTAATCGCGAAATTAAATTTGTTTTAATTGAATTCACGTGTCTGTGTATTCCTATCGCGCTTCACATTTTACATTACACTCTTTAAACCAATTAAAATGTCTCTATTTGTTCAAACCTCCATGAAAAATAAAATGCTAACACAGAAATGAAAAGACATACAGTCATTGTTGCCACATGTGCAGAACTGTGATTTAGAAATTGTCAACTTTCTAATGTTGTAAACTGATGAGAAAAACTTTGACCATAGGAGAAATGACAGATGACTATGTGCAGATCCTTCTGATGTCCCCAGAGTGCACACTAACAAGAGAAACTGGCAGTTTGTAATTACCAATTTCAATGACATTTTGTGAATGTGTTATATTTACTTACACTTAAATGCCACCAAAGTTGCAGGACCCACTATTCAGACAGTCTCAATAAAATTACTATAAGTTTTTCTACAAATATTAATACCAATGCAGAAGAGTGATTCAAGAAGTTGTGGTGTAGTATGATTAGTTAAGGCATCACACATGGAAGTTTTTTTCAGATTTGATACCTGTATATGAGATTTTTTACATTTATAATTTACCATATATACTCATGTAATAGTCAACCCCCTATTTTTGGCCAAAAATCTGAATTTTCCATAGACCCTGTAAAAGTCGACCCTAGTATTTCACAGACAACAAGTCAATATTTACCACAATTTTTTCTATTGAAGGCACTGCAAGTGAATCTAGTTTTTCAGGATAAGTGCTGCTCCTTATAAAAGTTTATATTGTTTACAATGTTGAAAAGCACTGTTTTGGCTCTGCTTTATTATCATGTAATTGCCATGAGGATTTTCTCCAGTTCCATAATTCCACTAAGAACACCATCTACTGTTTGAATTATTGAAATGAATTTCAGAAAATATCTATCTGCAATATTCATGCATTTTGGATCTAAAATAAAATAGTTTCGGTGCTACTGGGTATTGGGGGTAAGAAAAATTTTCACTAAAACAACCTAATGAATAATAAGGAATTATGGCCAGCAACGACAACAGCGGCAGCAGTCATCTTAGTGGAGGCACCATAAACACACGGTTATGTGACATGTTGGTGCCAGGTACAAACCACCAGCACCAACAACACACACACAAATCTACAACTACAGTTTAAAATTTCTCCATTGTTTTACATAATGCCCTCCAGAAAAAAACAACAAATATACAGAAGCATTTAAACTGAAAGTTATTGAAGTTACCAAGAAGACAAATAACTGTGTACCAGCAGGGAAATTTTGTGTTTTGGAGAAACTTGTGAGAGACTGGAGAAAAATATCGAACAAACTTCAGACAATGCCAAAAAGAAAATGTGCTAACAGAGATACCCAAGTGTGGCCACTTGCCAGGGTATCTCTGTTAGCACATTTTCTTTTTTGGAGAAAAAAGGAGAAAAAAATTGCAGAGTGGGTACTTGAAAATCATCAAGATGGAAAGTGTATTACTCATGAAGCCATCTGAATCCATGCACAAAAGCAATCAAAGAAAGATGGAATTTCAATTTTAAAGAAAATGCTGGATGGTGCATTAGGTTCATGAAATGGTATGACTTAGTACTTCTTCAGAGAACTAAGATTGCACAAAAGCTGCCTGCTGATCTAGATGATAAGATAATATAGTTTGTAATCAGAAATTGGCAGAAAGAAAGCTATTAGACCTTACAAAATCATTTTATTTTGTTATTTGTTATTATTGTTAAAATTTGTTATTTAACCTTACAAAATCATTTTAAATACACTTACGTAAGAACCAGATAACCAGAGTGGTTGAAATTAGGGTCGCAAACGTTTTCGTAGCCCCGTCTGGGCTCCTCTTCAGGCTTTGTAGTAATAAATCTGCACCAAACGTTGAATGCGCCGAACGCGGTTCTTTCCAAAAGAATTTATTCGAAATTCAACGTTCGGCGCAGATTTATTACTACAAAGCCTGAAGAGGAGCCCAGACGGGGCTACGAAAACGTTTGCGACCCTAATTTCAACCACTCCGGTTATCTGGTTCTTATGTAAGTGTATTTTTGTATGAATTTCCGTGTGTGTAAGGAAGATTGACAAAATCATTTTATTTTATAATGTCTTAGAGCAATCACATCCACAAATAAAGGGTCCACAATGTACTGTAAACGTCGTCAAATTGTAAACATGTACATTTACAAGTATGTATGTATATACACGTATTCATAAATTTAGATTATTTTTTAATATAGTACAGAAAAAAAAAGTAAAATTTATTTGTTTGTAAGCTTAAAATAGATTCTTATTAACCATATATTATTAAAAATGCATTTATAAATAAAATACAGAACCGGGAATGGTTACCGTATTTTACGGACTATAAGAAGCACTTTTTTCTTCGAAAAATTACCTCCAAAATTCAGGTGCGTCTTATAGGTATTTCTTTTTTAAATTGCTTAAAAATTAAGGTGCATCTTATAGTCCATAGCGTCTTATAGTCTGTAAAATATGGTATTTGTGGTTTAGCCTAGTGACAAGTAAATTCGACTTAAGTCATTTTTCAACTTAAGTTGAACCTGGAACAAATTACCAACGTAAGGTGAGGTGTACCTGTATTATCATTTTAAAATTTATGAACAATTTTTTTGCTGTTTTTAATTACTGAATGTAAAAGTTATTATTCATTATAAAATATTGCAGAATTAAAAAAATTATTTTTCTACAATTTAAAGTTTTTGTCAAAATGAATTAGTGTATATAAACAGCATACAGCATCTTAACGTAGTAGGTGTGGATGCTGTGTATATTAATCCTGTGTGTATCGTCTTTGTAAGCTGAGTAAAGATACTGGTAGATGCTCCAAACAGCAATGGTTAGGGACACTTAGTTTATTTATTCATATGCATTTCGGGTTGGTTTATTTCCCAACCCCTCTTCAGTGCTATTAAGGAAAATACAAAATGCGTTAAGGTTTCCGACAGTATTAAGGATTATGTAAATTGGAAAACAATAAACACAAAAACTTACATATTTAAAGCTGGTGCTCTACGATAAGTAGGTACAATTTTTATAATTATTTTTTCTATATTTTGACATAAAGTTGTGTTACATTCTCTATAACATAAACAGTTTTTGATTTAATACAATTGATAAAAATATATATATTTATTTACAGTTATTCATTTTATATTATTTATATAAAAACTTACAGTAGTAGTGAAAGTGCTATGTTCTTGATGAGAGTGAAGATGGGTAAAGACCAAAGTGGCAGGTGTTTAATGGGACTTGACTGAGAACGGACATGTGTTGTAAGGTTATCCAATAGACACAGGCAATCTAAACAGTGGGGTGTGCTGTAAACGATGTTTAATGGATGGAAGTGTCTTTTATTAGTTGGTACCATTGGGGGTTTATTGTCATACCCTCAGAAATATTAATGAGTTGCTCTTTAGGGTGTTTTCTGATTTCAATGTGTTCTTTAAATTTCCATTTGTAAGGATTTTTCTCAGAATGTAAAATTCTGATATTGTTTCTATTAATTTGACAGTTATTCTCAATTGTGTGGGTGTACCAAGGAGAAGTGTTATGTTTAAGGCGGATAGCAGCTTCATGTTCTTTAATTCTAGTATCTAATATACGGCCAGTTTCACCAATATAAATTTTCGGGTCATGACAGTTGCATTCTAGTTTGTGAACTGTTCCAATACTTTTAAGGATGTCTGTTCTATTGTTGTATTGTTTGTTTATGTTATGATGTATGGAGTTGGATATTTTGTTGGTCAAGGATGGAGCCAAGCTGATGTCTTTTTTAAGGATTTTATTGCATTTGTCAAAGATATTTTTTATATATGGGAAGGGTTTATATAATTTGTCTGGTTTGTGTTTGGTATTATATCTGTGTTTCCAGTATTGTTTTTGCCATGTGTTTAATTTCAATTTGGGATAGTCGTTAAGTAAAAATTTAGTTTCTAGTTCTTTTAATTTGATTTTCCGGTTATCATCATCTGTAGTTCTTGTGTAAATGTTTTTAAGTTCCATGATAAAAATATTCTTTTTTATATTTTCTGGAAGATATGAGTAGAAGTTGATGGTTTTGTTAACATTACAGGGTTTTTTGTATGTTGTGAAGGAAAACTTATTAGGTGTGTTCGTGATTGTTATATCAAGGTAATTAATTTTGTTATTGTTTTCAGTTTCTAAGTCAAATTGGATGTTTTCATTAATATTGTTTGCAATGTTGAGGATAATATTATTGCTTGTTATTTTGTTATTGTATATGAGTAAGTAATCATCTGCATACCTTATTACAAGTTTTATGCCTGGGATATTGTTTATTTTTTCATCTATGTTTTTCATGACTAACTCAGCTAACTTTGGCCCCATCTTTGATCCCATGCTGATGCCATCTATTTGCCTGTAATAGTCATCATTAACTTTAAAATAGTGTGGCTAAATGCCATTTGTGTAATATATAGTTATATTTTATTTTAACTTAGAATATATTTTTCCTTCTCTTTCCTATTCATATTATCTTTACTTCCTGGAACCCTTCCCTGACCGGTGCTTAACGGCTTAACAATAGGTGACCCCATTATGGACAATAGGACTGTACGCAGCCCTCAGGGGTAGAACCAAGACAAAGAGTCACTTTTGAGTCAGAGCTGAAGGAGGAAAGACGAGAACGAGAAAGCTCCCGAATACGTCTTCGAGACCACGTGGGTGAAGACAAAGAGAACTTTATGTGTAGTGAAAGTGTTGACTGTTTTTTTTTTTTCTCGTGATTAAGAAGAGATTCGTCATCTACACCGTTATATGTACCGTTATGTGCACCTCATTGCATTAGCACCAAAATAGTTGGGTACCCATTCCTTTTTTTTTCTTCTCCTATCAGTTATTTTATTGTCATAAATTCTTCTATCATTCTTCATTAGTTGTAATTAATTATAAGTTTAGAATTAAGGTCTATATACGTTTGTAATCGCCCTTTGTAAAATAATTATCTATGTATCGGAATAGTCGTCACGAGACCTGAGGCTTATATCATTATATTTTTGTCGGGTTCCGTACTAATACTACCTGTGTTGGAGATAGAGATATTATAGCTGGCATCCCACAACCCTTCCTGTATCTATATACGCGAATAAAAGATCCTGTTGTAAATATTTATACCAGTTTCTTTGTGTACCACATTCGCGATCTTCACAATAGTTATTCTTGTATGCAAATTGTACCAGGTTAATAAAAGTTTTATCTACATTGTGTTTAATAAGGCTTTCTTCTATTAATTTCCATTTTATGTTTGGATACATGTTTATTACATCTAGGCTAATTAATTTGTCAGTGTTTTCTTATTTTAAAGTTAATGATGACTATTACTGGCAAATAGATGGCATCAGCATGGGATCAAAGATGGGGCCAAAGTTAGCTGAGTTAGTCATGAAAAACATAGATGAAAAAATAAACAATATCCCAGGCATAAAACTTGTAATAAGGTATGCAGATGATTACTTACTCATATACAATAACAAAATAACAAGCAATAATATTATCCTCAACATTGCAAACAATATTAATGAAAACATCCAATTTGACTTAGAAACTGAAAACAATAACAAAATTAATTACCTTGATATAACAATCACGAACACACCTAATAAGTTTTCCTTCACAACATACAAAAAACCCTGTAATGTTAACAAAACCATCAACTTCTACTCATATCTTCCAGAAAATATAAAAAAGAATATTTTTATCATGGAACTTAAAAACATTTACACAAGAACTACAGATGATGATAACCGGAAAATCAAATTAAAAGAACTAGAAACTAAATTTTTACTTAACGACTATCCCAAATTGAAATTAAACACATGGCAAAAACAATACTGGAAACACAGATATAATACCAAACACAAACCAGACAAATTATATAAACCCTTCCCATATATAAAAAATATCTTTGACAAATGCAATAAAATCCTTAAAAAAGACATCAGCTTGGCTCCATCCTTGACCAACAAAATATCCAACTCCATACATCATAACATAAACAAACAATACAACAATAGAACAGACATCCTTAAAAGTATTGGAACAGTTCACAAACTAGAATGCAACTGTCATGACCCGAAAATTTATATTGGTGAAACTGGCCGTATATTAGATACTAGAATTAAAGAACATGAAGCTGCTATCCGCCTTAAACATAACACTTCTCCTTGGTACACCCACACAATTGAGAATAACTGTCAAATTAATAGAAACAATATCAGAATTTTACATTCTGAGAAAAATCCTTACAAATGGAAATTTAAAGAACACATTGAAATCAGAAAACACCCTAAAGAGCAACTCATTAATATTTCTGAGGGTATGACAATAAACCCCCAATGGTACCAACTAATAAAAGACACTTCCATCCATTAAACATCGTTTACAGCACACCCCACTGTTTAGATTGCCTGTGTCTATTGGATAACCTTACAACACATGTCCGTTCTCAGTCAAGTCCCATTAAACACCTGCCACTTTGGTCTTTACCCATCTTCACTCTCATCAAGAACATAGCACTTTCACTACTACTGTAAGTTTTTATATAAATAATATAAAATGAATAACTGTAAATAAATATATATATTTTTATCAATTGTATTAAATCAAAAACTGTTTATGTTATAGAGAATGTAACACAACTTTATGTCAAAATATAGAAAAAATAATTATAAAAATTGTACCTACTTATCGTAGAGCACCAGCTTTAAATATGTAAGTTTTTGTGTTTATTGTTTTCCAATTTACATAATCCTTAATACTGTCGGAAACCTTAACGCATTTTGTATTTTCCTTAATAGCACTGAAGAGGGGTTGGGAAATAAACCAACCCGAAATGCATATGAATAAATAAACTAAGTGTCCCTAACCATTGCTGTTTGGAGCGTCTACCAGTATCTTTACTCGGCTTACAAAGACGATACACACAATATTAGCATACAGCATCTTTGCAATTGGCTATTTATGTATTGTTTTAAAGAGATATCAAAAAATTGCTGTAGCTAACATTTTAAACCTGTCTATTAAAATAAATATCACAAGCCTGACAAAGATGGAATAACTTTTAATTGGCAAGATGGAATATCATCTATAAAAACTTTGTCATGTGTTTGATCACTCCCTCAATTTATCATCAATAAAAACTTTTCAGTTTTTTACAGATAGCTATAATATTTCAATTAAGAAGTCTATAAAAACCTACATTATATTAAATAATACAAAAAATGTGATGATAAAAACTCACATATAGAGACAGAACCCAAAAACAAAAGCCTTCATGTGTGATACCTTAACTGATCATACTGTGCTGTGACTTCATGAATTTTTCTTACATATTGGTATTAATAATTGTAGAAAAACTTTTGTTGTAATTTTCTGGAGAATGCCTGAATAGTGGGTCCTGTGGCTTTGGTAGAGTTTAAGTATAGTAAATACAACGCATCCACAATATTTTATTGAAATTGGTGATTACAAACTGCTGGGTTCACCTTGTAAGTTTCCAGCAACTTTGATGGTTTTAAGTTACAAGCGGTGAGTAATAAATATGTCAGCCACCTCAAATCTTTCTATGGGATCTAAATTAATGTTGCTGGAGACAGTTGTTAAGCCCTGGATAGATGAAGTACTGAAATAGAAAGCTGTATATGTTTCAACAAGTCTCAGCACCTTTTCACAAAACTCAATAATCCAAGAATGGATATCAATCTTTATGATCATGTAACGTCAAACATATGGTCTCCAAAGTTGTCAGATTTAAATCCCATGGACTACAACATTTCAGCATTGTTGAAAGAAAGACTAATCAACATCTTCACAATACAATAGCTTCAATGAAGGCCATTGTTGTCCAGATGATGTCTGAAATGAATAAGGACCATGTAGTGCAGACATGTCAATCATTCAGTCATTAAAGCTGAAGGTGGATTCATAGAATAATCTTCAAAAAGCTTATTAAGGACATATAATAAATACAAGGTGTGGGGGTATTTATTATTCACACATATCTAGAAAATATACTTACAGAATTACTTTTGTGTTACCATAAATATTAAAGTTGTAATGTTTATATAAAAAATGACGATGATTTACTTTTTATAAAATATTAAAGTATCGTGAAAATGTTCAATAAGTATATAAAAATAGTACTTTTATTCTTCTATAACAGTGCCCACCAGCAGATGAGTGGATAAAACCACTTGAGTGCAAGTTTTCTTCATATGTCTAACATCTAAATAGGAACCTGTTTCACATAAGAAGTCCTCTCAGAAGGCAATCCCATAGGTTGCATTGTCTTATTCCTTCAATCCTCTATTACAAAATGATATTTACATATGAATAACTTTAAACAAGAAAACTAGTTTTATTTGCTTATGTTATATATTTTGATAGTAAGTAACATAACATAATAATTGATGTCACTTG
This sequence comes from Centruroides vittatus, assembly GCF_030686945.1. Classification (NCBI taxonomy): domain Eukaryota; kingdom Metazoa; phylum Arthropoda; class Arachnida; order Scorpiones; family Buthidae; genus Centruroides; species Centruroides vittatus. Next base: position 204,845 of record NW_027122708.1, on the reverse strand, counting down.
GCTGTCATATACTAATCATATTCAGTATTCCAGAGTTTTTGAATAGTTGTTCTATTTTTTTGTGTGTATATTCAAATTCAATTAACCTGAAGAAGACTATTCAATACAGTCAAAAACATTTGTTAGAGTATTAAATATTTGTGTGTGTTGTTATTTTGTATGCACAAATGATTCTGGCAAGTATAGACTCAACTTATAGTTATAGGAAAGTCAAAAAAACAAGGGTGTTTAAAAACTTGACAAGTTTACCAGTAAAATACGAAAACACAACTTGAGCGTTCAAATGACAGCTATAATTTTCAACTGTTTTTCCATGTGTTTGTTTCTGCTGTAAAAGAAATTTTTGATAAAGAAGGATTTTCCCAAGACAGCAAAGCCATTCTTGTGTTCACTTATTCCTGAGCACATCCTCCTGATTGCAAGCTTTTTTGTAGAAAAATACTTTCAACTTATCTCCTGAAAAATGTTATATCATCGATTTAACCGAGTGATCAGGGTGTGATCCAAAATTTTAAAACAATCTACAGATGGACTTGTATTGAAAAGCTAGTGAACTGTAATTGTTTCAACCTCAGTTCACTAATACATTAAATTTCAATCTGCATACAATGTTAAAGATACTTCATCTTTAATGTTGTATGCAGGTCATGGAACAGTGTTCACAAGTCTATAATCTATAACAATCTAGCCTGTGAAAAGAATCTTATATTGTTAAAGAAAAAAGTCATGTTTAATTATTTGTATGATGCTGTTATCCTACCAGCATCATACAAAATAATTCTCCAAGCTGCATTTGAACACATTCCAATGACACTGCTCTCAATCTTTCAAAAAATTAAACTGACAAGTGGCTAAATGAGGATGAAAGTGACTGATGTTGAAATCATTGAAAGTATTATGAATCCATAAAGTAAAACATTCTCTATTTAATATAGTCAGCCTTCTGTATTATTATTTTAATTTTATTTTTTTACTTTTTCCATTATATGAGGACTAAAAAGTCATCATAAGTTCAGCCAGGTGGTAAGGGATGGGGCCCGACATAACCAGAATGGACTACTCCCAAAAAATTCTTGGGTTTTTTTACTCTTATAGCTTCTTTCCTGGATCCTCGAGAGCAGTAGACTGACATCTTAACTGCTCAACCATACAGCCATATTATAATATAGAAGGCTGAAGACTGATGGCTTTCTCTTTTCAGCAAATTTTTCTATGGGACATTGAAAATGTGTTTTCTTTTAATATTTACTACAGTGCATTTTTCATATAGTATTATTATTTAAGAGTTTGACTGTATTTATGGGGAAGATTCATTCATGAGAATTCATTGAGCTTGAACCTTTTACAAGGGTACTATATCAAAATTTGACTATATATAGAGAAAGAGAACAATGACAATGCTTTAATAATTTCAAACAAAGTACTGTAATTTTGTGTGGATAATCCATGGTGGCATATAACTGAATGGAATATACTCCTCAGAAAATTGAAAGAATGAAAATAAACCTTTGAATATAACCCACCCTATTGAATACCCTGTGACTCATGGCTGCCTGTTGAAAGCAAGATAATTAATGATATGCAGTTCACAAGTTTGTCAAAGCATTGGCAAACTTGTGGTTACATTGACAAATATTGCTTTTTCTGTTTTCTGTAAATCATTGTACATATACATCAACAATCAAATCCAAATACTTTATAATAATCATATTAATTTCCACATTATTTGGACTACAGTTTGAGTAACTATTATTAATTAATGTAAAATTTTTCTAAAAAGGCAGATGGATAAAAATAATTATCTTGTATTAACACTAATTAATATTTACAATAATTTTTAAATTAAATTTAATAATTATTAAATTTAATTTAAAATTGCAACTAAAGATGACATTATCCTTTTGCTGTATTTTTTAAACTGTAATGCAGAGATCCGTTTTACATTAACTAAACTAACATCTGTGTAAAATTTTATTAAATAACCTTCAATCCGAGCATGTGTTAGCAAACTAGTCAGACCACCCAGTAATTCCATTGCAGCTATATATGAACTGTCCCAATTATGTAATTTAGTGTAAAAATAAATAAATAAAATTAATCACAAAAGAAAACTGCTAAATTTTCTTTGTCCAATAGTAATTATAAAATAAACTTGAAAAAAATTGAACAGAAAATAATTTTATTATTGATATTTTCTGTTTAAAAGATTACAACATTTTGAACAAAGTTAAACACAATTTTGTCATGAGTTTCATGTTTTAATATTTTAATTTTGTAATGCATCATCAATTATTTTTAGAATTTTGTCACAAGTCAACAATTTTTTTCAAACCATTAACGTTCTTTTGTTTTAACCAGGGCTATGGAGTCGTGTAAAAATCTACCGACTCCGACTCCCCATCTGACTCCAACCAAGGGCAGACTTGTTACCAAAATAGACCCAGAAATTCTGATGTCATCATGTGACCTCAGAATAAAAGATTCAATAAATAGAGTTCTAATAAAATAGGATGTAAAAACGTTTTTATTCCAAAGCTAAAAGACACTTCTAAGTAATGACACAGTCATTACTTAGAAGAGTCTTTTAGCTTTGTAGTTATGTATTCGATAATTTTTACTTTCCCGGCTGTTATATATAACAGAGGGAAAGTGTAGCGATAGGTCAAAAAATGATCACTCCTAAACTTTTACATTTTTGGACTCAGGACACCTAGAAATTAGTGATGTAACGAATATTCGGTTACTACCCAGTATTCGGCCGAATACCGAATATTTAAATCACTATTCGGCCGAATACCGAATACCTAAAAACAGGAGTAAGAAATAACAAAAACACAGTAAATTAATCATTTTGGAAACTTTTATTAATGCTAAACATTAAATTATAATTATTAACGTTAATAAGAAATAGCGTCTAACTCTAGTAAATTATTTCATAATTAAAATATTATTATAGCCTTTATCTAGCCCGATATCTTATGGCATTGATGGCATGTAGGTTAGAACGTATCAGGCATTAGTGTTATTGTTTAGTTAATTATGTTATATTCGTATTTCTGTATATTTTAATCTTTTTTACGATATTTTAAAATGATTTACGAAACGTTTTATTGAAACTTGTAGAAAATAATAAAAGTTAACTCACGCCAAAGTTGCATATACTTCTGATAATTAGCACTGAGTTCAGCGTTAACGTAGATTCTTCTTTTTATTGCAAGCACTTTCGACGAAAAATTACGATCGTCGTCTTCAGGCGAATGTGGAAAGAACAAATTTGAAAGAGGCACGTGCCGAACGTTCCAAACCGAATAACGGAAGATTTTCGTTGGCGAATTTTTAAGAAATATAATGTATTCTTTTAGCGTTCGGAACGTTCGGCACGTGCCTCTTTCAAATTTGTTCTTTCCACATTCGCCTGAAGACGACGATCGTAATTTTTCGTCGAAAGTGCTTGCAATAAAAAGAAGAATCTACGTTAACGCTGAACTCAGTGCTAATTATCAGAAGTATATTTATTGAAACTTATCGTATTTAATGAAATAATTATTTATTTCTAGAAGATGAGTAACTATTATAAAATTTATTTTATATATAAAGCAAAGAATGGGCATTTCTCATTATATGCAAAAGATAACATTTGAAATCATGTTAATTTTAAAAATATTGACAAAAACAATAGCAACAAAATATCACAAATAGAAACCCCCCAATAATATACTTGAACTGTTTCACATCTGGGGAGAAACTAGACCATATGTCCCCACTAAAGTATATATCCTTAGGGTACTATTCAGTCTACAAATACATAGTAAAAATAAAATTTTACTGCTTAATTAAAGAGTTAAAAAGATCGATTGCAAATAAAATAACTTATAAGTTATAACTTACATCTAAATACCAACAACTGCCGAATCATATCGGGCTATTTACGGCTATTACATAAATTATAAACCAATTTGGCACTAGAGGTAGACGTTAGGCTCAATCTCATATTAACTTTAATAATTATAATTTAATTAATTAATTTAAATAATTTAGACCTACTGGAAGAAAAAATCGGTGACATCGGGCCAATAGAGAGCAGGGTGCGCGATCCTTGCATAATGAGGTTTGCGCGCTAATTTTTATGTGTGCATTAATCAAGCCGAATAGTTTGGCCGAATATTCGGCCATTTGGCCACGCTTCTGGCCGAATATTCGGTATTCGGCTGAGGCCGAATATACTATTCGTTACATCACTACTAGAAATGTCAAGATATGCAAAAGATTTGTTTATTTTTCTGTATGTATGAATGTTAGACTGTTTGTGTGGGGCACAATTTTGTTCACCCAGTTTGAAGCCTAATAACTTCTGTGGTTTTTAAATCAGAGTCAGATGGTTTAACACTGGAGTTATTAAGTTTCAAAATGGTTGAACTAAATCATGCCCCCCATACACATTCTAACATCTCAGGCAAGTACAGTACAGGAGAATCTAATGATGTGTTCACTTGTTTATAATCGATCAGCGCCGCCGTAACTTATCCGTTACAATTCCCAGACACGCACCTGTTATCAAAGAGTTGACCGTTACGATTTGACCGTTACGAGATTGACGGTTGGCGCTGATCGATTATAAACAAGTGAACACATCATTAGACCCTCCTGTACATCTTGTAACAGGTTTTACTGTATTATTATAAAATGACGAAAAGCTTAATTTTGAGGGTAGAGACAAGTTTTAAGAAGCAAAATTTAATAGCATTAATGTCCCTTTATACACAAGCTACTGTGCCAAATTTAGTTTCTTAAACTTTACCCATTTTGAGATATTGTTTAATATCTCAGAACAGAGAATAAAGAAATTAAACAAATTAGACGCCAACACACATACAAATTTTCTTCCTTTATTTGACATTTTTTGGATTCGAGAGGTCTCCAAATGTGTAGATTTGCAAAAAACTCGGAGGTTCAAATTTGACATGATTACAATACTTTTCCATTTTATATACATAACAAGTTGAGAGGTAAAAAGGGAGTCTGTCAGCAGATTTTTTGACGACTCTGACTAAAACACCAAAACTCCATGACTCTGACTCAACAGCCCTGGTTTTAGCTTGTGATTAGAATTTAAGATCAGCATATAGCTCACAGCTCCTTTCAAGCACAGAAAATTTATGAGTTATTCACATAGAATTATAGTAGATATTTCATATCAATATGTATCTATAGAGATACCAGAGGTCACACTGCATAGCACCAAAATTGCCACTTGGCGATAGTTTTATTAAAATGGTGATAAAAATATAATACCGGTGATACCCTAGTCCACTTATTTCAACATTCAGCGTGAAATTTAATTACAAAGCACACTTCAGGAAAAACACCAGAACATCTAGCTCCCATGCAATGGAAGTCTCATGCACCACAAACCTAGTGATTTCGTGACAAGTTCAGGAAGAAAAGTAGAAAATGACACTTAGAACCAAAGGCCGTTTTCGTGCAATGTTGCCCAGAGTTTTCAGATTGTTTATTGATTTATAAAAAAGCAGAAAATTAGGGAAAATCTGGCAGAAAGTTTGGAGAATTTTTTGGGGTGGCTTTTTTTACTTTGATCTTTTTTTCAGTACACTAAAACAAGAATTTTGACACAACAGAACATGTGAAATACTGTTTAAATATTGAGATCAAATTCAAAATTATTCATTAAAGAATTATTCAAAAATAATTCTTATTGATATCGGAGTGCCAGACATTTAGGTCTCTGATTTGAATGAAACTTTGTGAGTATGTAGCCTTAAATATAAACACCTCTTTCTCCAAATAATAAGATCTGCTTCTCAAGAGTTTCTAAAAATTGGGTCTCTGAAAATTGAATGTTTAGCCTAGAAGTCTTTGGAAATTTCACGTTTTTGAATGCCAATAGCCAAGTGGATAAGACACTAGGCACTGAATATAGACATGGGTTCAAATCTTTGGAATTTTAGTTCAGATTTTCTTTTATGTGTAACATAATTATTTTACCATATCATTAGCATTATTACTATTATTATTATTCTTTACTTTTAAAGCTTATAAAACAAAATTTAAAATTATGATGTCATTTCCTTTTTAGCAAAAAGAAGTCTCTGTAGGTTTAACTCTTACGTTTTTGTAAACAAGAAATAAAGTCATAATTTTTAATCTCTTGTTTTATAAACTTTAAACATTAAGAATAATAATCATTATAATGCTAATGATATGGTAAAATAATAAAATTATGTCATGTATATAAAAAAAGACAAAACTTGACTAAAATTTCAAAGATATGAACTTAACAATATCTTCTAGTTTAATTACCAGTAGAAATGAACACCATTACTAAACCTTTAATTCCGGTAACATAGCATTTAATATAATATCGATTACCACTAGCACACAATTCTTAGACATCAGCATTCATCTCAACAAGGACTGAGTAGAAATGTGTATATTACAAACCCTGGTTCTTGCCATTGTTCATACCAGCAAACTCAGCCGACCCTTACTCATACAAAATTGCAGTCTTCCATACATTAACCAGACGAGCATCTACGCACCATTCCAAATGGGAGGACACAGTGAGGGAGCTTAAACATCTCAAGGACATCGTGATAAGGGATGGATACAGAAGGGACCTAATTTCTGGTTTAGCATGCACCTTCTCCAACCAATAGGCCAGGCACAGCACCTTACTACCCAAAGGACTATCAACAGAACTGGGAATCTGGACCCTAACTCTAGATACACCGTAATAGAATACAACCAACACTTATATACCTTATATAAGAAAATAGCGGATAAAACAGGTACAAAACTGGCTTAGAAAAGGTCCCAATCGATATACATATTAAAAAAATGCAAAGGACAAACCTGATGATCTTAGAGTTCCTGGTGTGTACAGTGTTCTGGTGAGGGACAACAGATTCCAGAGGGATTTGTTGTACATAGGTTCCACCAAACATTTCATTCAAAAAAAGGTCCAGGAACACAAGTTGGAATTGGTAGCAAAAGGCTCACCACTGCCCTATCCACTTACACCACAGACCTGGAAGTGCACGCAGACCTAACTAACACGAGGCTAATAAAACGGTCCTTTCATACTGACCACATTAGGCCCTGGAGGCCCTAGAAATATACAAGGCTGGCCATACAGGCAAGTGCATAAATTTTAAGAATGGTAATATGATATCGTATGCCTGGCAGTACTTATATGAGAACCATGGCAATGCTAACAATTAAACAACTCCTTATTTAGTTATGCGAGATCCTCAAATAATAAGTAAATATGGGTGGCCTTATATGTAACGAGTAAATATATTGAATTTGCGTAAATGCCACCATTAGCTTTAACTTTAGTTTATGTTCCAAATTTTTAAAATTTAATGCATTTAAAAAACATTTGATTCTAAGCATTCCATTTCTGGAATACAATTTGTTTAAGAACCTGAAGCAGATCTTGGGTAAGACCAAAAGCATTAGGTCAATATATTAAAGGTTTAGTACTGGTGTTGGTTTGAACCTGCATCGCCTAGCTCCAGTGCCTAGAGTCTTATCCATTTGGCTATCAGTACTTAGATGTTAAATTTCCAAAGACTTAAACACTCAAGTTAAACACTCAATTTTCAGAGGCCTGACTATTGGAAATGCTTGAGAAGTGGATCCTATTATTTGGACAAGAAACTATTTGTGTTTAATGTTACATACTCACCAAGTATCATTCAAATAGGAGACCTGAACACCTGGCCCCGTTCCTTGTGACAGCATAACATGTTACTTTTGCTTTCCAGATGCCAAACTGATAAGACTACCAGAATCTGCATAAATTAGTAAGAAAAAGTGGTGGTGATAAATAATTTGAAGTGGGGAAAAAATTTTAAACTGGCAAAATGGTGGAGATATTTTTAAATTTTTCAGAGCGACCTGAGATACACACATTGTTATTCCAGCAAACACAAAAAAGTATATGTTCCAAAAAAATAATTATATGTTTTAATGTTTTAAAAATTTTATTTTATTCTATATCTCAGAGCTGTGACCTGAAGATGACCATTACATGATGGCTGAAAATGTTAGTTCAATTAAATAAACATTTTTCTGGAATAACAAGGTATGTGTACCTACAGCAGGGTTTACCAACATAGCCAATATCGATTCCCTAGGGGTCAATGAAAGTTTAAGAGAGGTTGATGAGCAAATTAAATACATATTGTATATGCATATATAATATTTTAATATTGTTTAATGTTTTAGTAATTATAATCATTTAAAAATTCTTGAAAATATTTACTATTATTTTCAAAATTTTACAAATACAAAAAAAAGTATTAAAAAAATAGTATATATTTATTTAAGGGAATCAATGAAAAAAACTTGAAAGGGGTCGATATATGAAAAAGGTTAGGAACCCCAACCTATAAAATATTTTGTTCCAGTTTTGGTTTATATACTCATTGTGCATTACATAAAAGAAAAATTGTGTGAAAAAAATTTGTATATGAATTTAATATGGAATAAACAGCAAAACAAGAGTTTACTTCATCCAAATCCATATATGGTCCAGCTCCTTCAGGAAACATTTCATCTGCAACTACTGTTCCTGGTTTCATCATAGGTATATTTACAAATTCTGAAATAAATTATAACTGTATCACATATTTCAATTATCATCTAAGTCATATAAGTAATACTTACATTATACTTATACTTTAGCTAAAAACAAAAATCTTCAAAATAATTGTTCATAGAGACCATTTATATTTTATTTAAAATAAGTCAAAGTTAATGAATTAATTCAGTAAACAAACTATTCTAAAACTAATCAATGAAAATTTCTATGGACTCTGGATTGATTTGATTATTCATGTGTGATTTCATTTTATTATTAATATTTAACTAGATAGCCCGCAGTTCAATTAATGTTAACACACTTAAAATTAAAACTTTAAAAAGCAGACAAATTTATAAAACAAGCATTACTGAAATTACTAAAATATTTTAAATAAATTTAAATTTGATTATCTTTTGTGTGAAACAACACTAAAACAATTTCTATAGTTATGTGGCAAAAAAAGTAGCAATTAATTAAAAACTTGTAATTAAGAGTTCAAAAAATGCAGGCAAAATTAAATAAATAATTATAAAAACTAAAAGTAAATTAATACTAAATAAATTAAACCAAAAATTAATTAATTAAAACTAAGAATAACAATTAAATTTAAAAATAATTAAATAATAATTAAAATGCTGGCCTTTACGCCAAAATTGAAACCAAAACTAATTAAAATCAAATCAATTGGAAATTAAAACATTTTTATAAACTGTGTAAAAGTTATTTTGAAATTTCAAATAGTAAATCAAATTAATTTTTCAATTTACATTATTTGTGTGTGACTGTGACAGAACATTTTGCTTTTAATATATACACAGATAAAAGTTATTAAAAATAATATAAAAATTAAAACTTAAATTAAATCTGTGTATCTGTAGTCTGTATATAACCAAAGATTATTATTCAAAAATCAAACTTAAAGAATAGTTACTATAGGAACAAACAAATAGCTGTTTCTTCAACTCCAAGTCTGAATCAAAAGTGAAAACTTTTTGTGTCTCCTATCACCTTCCTTCCTCCTTTTCATGAATTCTTGCTGAGTCCATAGAGGAAGTTAATGGGTGGTCTTTTCGAGGAAAGAATTATAAATCCCACAGGAGACCAGGTATGACCTACTTACACGCTGCAGCTTCTTTGTAAAGTGCTAGGTCGTGTTCAGTAATGCAGAACACCTAAGTTAGAATTCTGAATGGCTTAGTGGGCAGAGCAAAGAATGTTCTGAGCATCATCAAACGATTATTCTTATTAGACAACTGGACAAAATAACGGACTAAGTTAAAATTATGATTGCAACAATTGTCGCAAATGAACTGGATGAAGTAACCAATATAATTATTCAAATGGAAGCTGCATCAGATTGTGATGAAATTAATTAGATTATAGTCCAATAATGAATCTAGCATTATTGTTTGATTATTACTAAGACATTGAATAGAATTGGAAGCAAAGCTAGAAAGAAAGAAGCAATCACTGCACTTGTTAGGCATAGAAGAGGCAATCCTTATACCTGTCAGCCATGAATGACATGATCCATGCTCTTGCCAACAGGAAGAGGCAATCCAAGAACAAAGCAATCACAATTAATTGCTTTGTTCTTGTGTTTTGCTTGTTTTTTGCACTTATTTTCCATTAGGGACTCAATGTTTTTATTTTTGACCCCTATGCCTAAATTCCATTAGGTGCACTCACTTGCATCAGAGAGCATGGACATTGTTATTTTAATACCTCTGTATATCAAAAATGAAATCATGGACTCTTATTTTTTACATTTAAACGGACCTTCATCATATTTTTGGATTCCTCATCACAATTAATGGAAAATGGTAAAGTTTTACCAAAATTGGTCCATTAAATTTTGAGAATGAACTCAATTTTATAAGCCCATTGTAGGTGTGCTAGAGACCGTGGAACATCGCAAGATAAAGTTGTGCAATTTGTGCATTATTGTTTTGTTGCATGTGCTCATGCTACAACCTTATATTTTGAAAACAAAGTCATAGACCCCCATTTTTTTATTACATTTTTGGATTTCTCACAATTATTGGAAAATGGCAAAGTTTAATCAAAATAAATCAAACAGATTTTGAGAAGGAACATAATTCTATAAGCCACATAGAAGAGGCTTTGCTAATGCTCCACCTCAATAAACATTTAATAGGAGAAAATGTTAATCATGGATTCATATCATTTGTACAAATTTATTTGATTAACACTTTTCAGTTTTCTGCCAAAAGATGAAAGATGGTCTCACTTGTTCACAGTTTTACATGTTATTCTATGGAGCTGGATAGCTTAGACTTGTCTATAGTCATTGTAAAAAGTATGTTTAGTGAAAAAAATTATCTTATGCACTGCTATGGGGCACACACTAATAATATAAAAGCTATCATCTGTGTGTGTGTGAATTCCTTATAGCTCCTGCAATTTTTGTCCAATCCAGATGAAATTTTGGTTATACTCATTTTACATTCATTATATTTAATACTGTAACTTATAGTTAACTTGTTTTTATTGAAAAAAATTTACTGTACTGTACAGTATAATGGATTAATTTTGCACCACTTTCTTTTATACTACCGAGAACACATCCCTGTGGTAAAATCAGGACAGCCTGTATAATGAATATTGATATCGATGACTTTTATTGTAAACAGTATAGCAGTTAACTGAGGAAGTGTAATGAAGTCTTACTTGTGTAAGTGACTGAGGTAAGTCATACCTAAATCGTTTTATAGTATTGAATGCTATGTAAAGTTCATAGAAACTATCCAAAAAAGAGACATTTCAGCAAAGTTTGGAATTCCCATTAGTAGTTTATCAACCAAAATAAAAAATCACAAATCAATTTTGAAATTAACCAACGATGTAAGACCTACTGTATAGCAAAACATGCTAGAACCTGTGTTTATGTCTATGTAGATGAAGTAGTTTTAATGCTCTTAATAAGTGTGAAGCATATAACAAGGAGAGAACATTGTTTAATTGTTCTATGCAACAAAAATTTTTTAAACGAAAATTTAGTTAAACTTGTAAGTATTTTAACTCATAAATGTAAACTGACTCTAAATTAATATACAGTAGAGAGTCGTTTATCAGAACCCTGGTTATCCGAATCGTCGGTTATCTGAACGCTTTCCAGTCAGACTGTGTCGTACTGAATCAAACTTTTTTAATAAAAATTATAATTGAGAAGTAAATCTAGTAGGTTTTTATATTTTTCAATATATTTATTTTGTTTGTACAAAATAAAGAAATAATTTTTAATGATACAATAGCCTCGATTATTATAATAAAAATTTTCGTTAGGCTTAAAATCGACAAAAATTCAACACAAAGCGACATGCAACGGAGAAAAATTCAACACGAAGCGACACACAACGAAGAAAAATTTCAACATCGGACAGGTTAATATATTTTTTCTTACATAATTGGTTATCCAAACAATCCCAGTCCCCAATTGATTCGGATAAACAACTCTCTACTGTAAATGTAATTTTAATTTTAAGTACATAAAATAACAAAAAAATTACATTAAAATAATACTTTATTTACCAAAAAGTGTAATTTCTGTATAACAAAATTTCCCTGTAACAAATATTTTTCAGGATTAGCAACTTTGTTATGTAGAAGTTTGACTATATTGTTTAAGGTGGTGGTTTATTCTTCAGCACACTATACAATCATTATTTTTGAAATAAGTCTCTACACAAAGATGTGTTGTTCTGTAATCTACCTTTCCATGTTGAACAAAACAGCAGCTGACTAATCACAATACAATCATCTGACAAGCAACGCTACTAACCACCATAATTTACATACTATGAATTATCCATTTGTACTGTACATACAGGTGTAAGCTCCCAACAATGATAATTTTTATTAATACAATAATATTTGGTTGTTTATATATTTGTCTAAACAAATAAAATTCTTAAAAACTTTAGAAAAATATTCTTAATTTTCAATATCAGAACTTCAATGCATTTTCACTAATCTGAATTATTGTATAAAACTGTTTGGATTATTAAGGTTCTGTATGAGGGTCACTCTGAAATTAATATCAGATTAATTCAAGAATATTGCATGAATTGTTGCAGTCAGCTTTTGGCAATGAAGCACAGTATAAAGTCATTCTATTCAGATGGTTTACAGAATTCCATCGGGGTTTGCAATTCTCTACATCAGCAGTAGGTAACCAGTGGTCTGTGGACCATTGATAGTCTGCGAGAAAATTTGGGTGATCCATAAAGAAATTTGGACATTGATGAAGTGAAGGTTATGCAAAGTATTATGAAAGAAATACAAAATGCTTAGTTGCTTTATTTTCATTCATTGGGGGTTTTTATTCGAATCTAAAACCAAATATGAAGTAACTGTTATCAATAAATAATGAACAATAAACAATGATATTGTGAGTGCAATTGTTGTCCTTCATGGAAAAACACTAAGAATCCATAAACTTATTTCAAACAAACAGCAACGAATTTTAGGCTTGCATTAATTTGTTATAATTAAACACACAAGTTTCATATTAATACAGTAAAATTGAACTTTTATGATCATTATTCTACAGATTTTGTATTGTTTAAAAATATTCATGATAGCTTGATTCAAAATTGTGAGTTTAGTGGTCCGTGAGGTCAAAGATTGCAGATTGCTGCTCTACATGATGAAAACCACAGTCAGACCTGCATCAGTAGTAGTCCCAGAAAGGTGTCTGCCATATGATAAATGGTAACTGACAATAATTGATGTACAGTACCTATCAAATAATGCTTACTGTTCTTGGCATCACATCTGCAATTACATACAAGATCAGGCATAGAGAGTTGATATGATAAGAATGGTTAGTTGCTACATAAGTGAAGGAAGAGCTAGTTAGAATCAGTTGGCAAACTTAAAAGTTACTGAATTATGGTAGTCATTGCATCATCTCCAAAATTGTACAATGTGACAAAATGTACTGTACATACTATTTTTCAATGTCCTTACACATCAAGAGGGTATGAGAGTGTATTTTATGCTTGTTTGATGATTCTACACCAACTACTGTGAAATGACAACAAGTAATAAAGAAAGTTATGTATGCTGTATTCTTGAGGAGTACAGGGCTTGTCAAAGCCATCAAGTTAATAAGGCAAAAGACAAAAATGTCTGCCAGAATTGCTTCAGGAAGTGAATGTTAGATCTTTATGCTTTATCACAATAATGCTTATTCTCATAAGTTTATAACAACAATTAAGTTTCTTGCAGAAAATAACATCAAAGTAATGAAACTTACACCTTACTCTCTTGATCCAGCCATATGTGACTCTGGCTATTTTTTAATCTTGAAAAGTTTATGCAGTTGTTGTTTTGCATCAAAAGATGAGATTGATATTGCTATCAAAGAATATTTTCAATGAATGGCTTGAAGCTTTCCACGTTTGTAAAATCCAACTTACATTGCACATTGAACAATGTACATCGAAAAATACATTGTTGCCAGAGGAGACTATTATGAGCACTATTAAAGTTTTATAGTTCTAGTATCTACTGGTTTTTGTACTTAAATTTTCCAGCACTCACAAATTCCAGAGTAGCCCTCTATATAAAGTAAAGCAAGTCAAAAAGAACTACAGACAAATTTGACATATTTTTAAAAATTATTCGATAATTTCTGTTTTTTGGTTGGAACATGATTTAATGAAAAAATAGAAAAAAAATTGGTTCAGATTAGCAAGAATGCAGAGTATTAAGTTCATATTGCTATTTTATCTTGTTTATAATGATATTCAATATGAATATTAAAAAATATTACAATTAAAATGTTAAATATAAATCTCTATGCAATTACAGTAAATAATGCACAAGAAAATCAAACAAAATTAAATTTCAACAATTAACTTATAATGAAAAATTGTCAGTTGTTAAGGTTATAAAAGATAATGCCATTTAATTAATTTTACCATTCAAAATGTGTACCGAAGACAAGTAATACAACACTCGTGCATTCATAGAAATAAATGTGAACAACATCAAATAAAAGAAGGTAATTAGCTAAATAAAAATGTAATATGGTGAAATCCAAAAAGAAAGAAGGATCAAAAAAAAAAAAAACCTATACAATATCATTCTGGAAACAATAAGAAAAGACATACTCGACGATATAATACATTGAAGGAAAGACAGCTGATACAAATAGCTATTCTGATAATGATACCGAAGAGTATAACAACACTCATCAAAAAATATATTAAATATTGATGCTTATAATCATCTGAACTTTAATACTTAATGATGTACAGAGTGTTACATATAAGTACCTATGTTATTTCAAGCCAATATATTAATAACTTACAACTATACAAATCTTTATCATTATAATATAAACTTTAAAACAATAAGATCATGATCGACACAAACTGTTCAAAGGTTTCTATTCATAGTCTGTTTGTTCAATTTGAAATATCTAAAGATTATTAATTATTTACTTAACAATATAAATAATATATTTAGTTATTTGTAAATAGTCAAAATTGCTTGATTTGAGGGTGTTTTGTTAAGTCTTAGATTCATTACTGAATTAACCTGCAATTGTATTTAGGTAAAACTGCAGTTCTGAATGAGGGGTTTGGACCCCTTAGGATGAAACTATGCAGACGAGAGAATATGTGGCGAGACGCGATAAATATCAAACCCTGTCAGATATGTGCGAGAACCGGAAATTCGCTCTCGCCAGCGATATTTCTCGCTTCTCACCTGTGCATGGTTTTCTTTTGAGAGAACTATATCGCTTGCATAGAAAAATATGCACAAGCGAGAAATTTCGCTGGCGTGAGCGAATTTCTGCTTCTCGCACATTTCTGACAGCGTTTGATATTTATCGCGTCTCTCCACTTCTCGCACATATTCTTGGGTAATACCTATTCTTGCTCTCTCGGAAAATTCGCTCGCTCCGTCCCATTCAGAGCTGCATTTGTACCATTATATGGTGACTACAAATTAATACTTTATTTTAAAAATCCGCATTTTACAATAATTTCATTAGTTTATATTATAAAAACATCATATTACCGTGAAATAAACCCTTTAACGAATTTATTCTCCACCAAAAAAAATCTGTACAAATTCAATGAGTAACACAATCCTCCGCTCGTTTTCCGCCGCCATCTGACGGATTTAAATCATTGACGTTAAAAAAAAATAATTTTCTAAATTAAAAATAATATTAAAATATTATTTATAATTGTAAAAAACATTTTTAAAAATTATATTTACTAAACAATTTTTTGATTTATAAAAATACGAAGCGCATCACATGATAAACCGGAAGTAGATTTTCGATATCGGCTGTTCCAAATTGGATTTTTAAATATAAATTTCATATTTTTATTAAACGAAAGAAAATAATCGTTTTAAATATTTTTTAATAATTTTATTATTTATTTAAAAATCTTTATTCGTTAAAACAAGAATAATAATTTAATTAAAAAATTTTTAATGCAAACAACAGTTGGGGGTATTGGCGTATATCCGGTAATATCAAGCCGCAATTCTACTACACATATAAGAGAGAGGGTACAAAGTTGTTCTCCTTCTTGCGCAAATTTATAAGTTAGAAAAAGTTTATGTAGGGAAGATGAAATTATATTGTAGCAAAATGAAATCTTATTTACTATTCGTTCTTGGATGTTTAATATTTGGTAAGTGATTTATTGCGTATAGTTTAAAACTTTAAAATTTTCTAATGTAATTCCGTTCATTCGATAGAACATTTTCGTATATACTTTAATTTAAAAATTCTGCTAATTTTCATGTTTAAAACATAAGCAAATATAAACTTATATATGCGTAATGCTCATGTGACTACGCCATTTAAGATTGACACAGATTACTTTTTACTTGTAACTCAATGTAAATATGGCATTTATTTTTAATTATCCTTATTTAATAGCTTTATTATTTTTATTGTCTAATAAAAAGTTTTAATTTAATAAAAATTCAAAGTTTTTCTGTTTGAATTTTTGTATTGTAAACTTAATGTATGTTGTAATTTGTTATCAGGTTATCATGTGACATGTATTTTTGCTTTTTAAGGTTACAGTTCAAATTAGATTTTGAAATTATCAGATATGTTTTATGGTAAAAAAAATTTCCATCGTATTTTATAATCATAATTTAATCCCAAAACTTTTTTTTCTAATTAGAAATTATGTAGTTTTTTTTTTATTAATTTTTACTGTGGACTACATAATGAAACTGAAAAGAATTCATTTCCTTATTTAAGTGTATTAACTTCTTTTAAATGCAAAACCTACTTTCTAGATCTTTTACTTCAGTATATCTTAATATTCCCTTTTTTTTGAAAAAGGGGTGAAAAGTGCTGTTTTATGTATATCTATATTAAAGTAATGACTTATGCTGTAACTTCTGTTTTATTGCTAAAAGTAAAGAATACTTAGGCCTGGATGAATTTGTTCTAATTTGGCTAATTTCATAATTAAAAGATCAATGTTATCAGTTAAAAAGTTGAAGCATCATTTATCAATATTTAATGAAAACTATCTTTCATTAAATATAACTTATTCAGATGACATCATCTAACTTCCTTTTCCTTGAAGATTTTGATTTTTAAAAATGCTTCCCTTAAATACAAAATGTAGAATAAGTAAAGTTTTTTATTAGTAAAAATGTTTTTTTCAGTTGTATAGAAGCCTTAATGCAATTTTATCCTATATAAAACTTAGCTTTAACTGTCAAGTTGGAATACTAGAATGTCTTTCAATTTTATTTTTTTTTAAATAATAGTTGTAAGTTGAGTCCAAATATCTATGCCACAACCTAAATTTTTCTTAAGAGACTTAAATTATTAGCAAGAGAAACTTGTGCATGTAAAATGCTTTTTGATTTTGAAATTTTGTTAAAATAGTCATTTTATAATAAGTATAAGCTACTTAATTTTATAAACTCATTTGATGATTTGACATGACTTTTTAGTAATTACAGCTTACAGGCATGAGAAACCTAATCAAACTATACATATTTAGGTCAATATACAAATAATCTCAATCTTCTTTACAGGAGAGACCTGGTAAAAGATGGTAGCAACATTTAAAATACAAACAAATTGATTTTTGTATAATTTTATACAATTTTTTCCCCCATAATTACATAATTCAACTTTGGAATAGGTTTTAGTATTCCCGAATTGAGTAAATGATTGTCATCTGCCTATGTAGCATTTGTTTTTATTTCAAATGTATTTAATGGCTGTAAAGTTTGATTTCTCGATTTGAAGATTTAAATAAGTAATCTATCCATTTGATGTGTAATAAATTTCCAATCAAGTCAATTTTGTTAAACCAAATTAAAAGATGCAAGGGAAGAATTAATATAAGTATGGTAGTCCTTATCTAAGATAACATGGACCAATGATGTTTCAGATAATCTATAACAGTAGATTAAATTTTCTTTTTCAAAATTAACATAGAACTACTTATGTAATAGTTTACATTGTGCAATTTAGAGCTTTTTAGAAATATTTTTAATTTTTACTTAACTGTTCCTAGATTTAAATCTTGAATTTTAACTGAAATCATTAAACCAAATTTTTTTTACTTATTGTGAAAAGTTGCCAGAATAAATTCCCTAAAATTTTTGGAATCCCTTTCAAATCCATGCAGTGCAAAGTAAAGATAATGAAATTTCACTTTTTTGTTAAGTACTTCTCTGCATTATCTAAGAAATGCAGAAAAAGTACTTGTCAACAGTGTTAAACTAATCTTGACTTGCATTAGACTAATCCTGTAGTAGTAATCATAAAATTGTGTGCATAAAATTATATATATACTACACATACACGATTATTTTGCACAATAATTTTTTTTTAAAACGTTACTATTTCATTATTTAAAATATTTTTTAATTAAAAAAAATTTATAAAGTTTTTAATGTTTCCACTTTTTTCTGCAAAAGTATGGAATCAATAACATCTCAGTATGGTATAATTTCATGTTATAAGTAAGCTTAAAATCAAATTATATTAAACTTTTATATCTCTGTAGTAAACTTTCTAATGAAGTTTCTTCACTAAATGTGAAGCTTCTAAATTTTTTTCCAATCTCAAAAAGGAAACTGTGTTTAAAATTTAAGCAGCAGTTAATATTTTGAGATTTAATTGTAATTAAATTCAGCTGCAAAGCAACATTACTGTTTGATGGCAGCTATAAAATCTTATGTTGAAAGTAAGATGTTTTTAGTGAGTTACTCTTCTAATTTTTAGAGCCAAGAGATGCTATTGTAATAACTTTGCCAACAGAACTAAATGAATATCATAAGCAATTTCCTGCAGATTTAACTAATGATCCTCCCCAGATATTTTCAAATGGATATTAAGTCTGTCTAGGGTTTCAGATCAATGTAACACCAAAGTTCAGTTCAGAAAATGCTTTTGGTCCTAAAATTTCTGGAATTGCATATTACCAGGAAGGAAACTTTAATACAGTCAAATCTCTGTTTACGAACTTTAATTCATTCCTAAAAGTTGTTTGGAAACTGATTTTTGTTCTCAAACCGAAACAACAAATTTTCCCATAAACAATGCGTGAAATAGATTAATCTGTTCCTGACTCTCAAAACAAAACCTTTTTTCCTATATTTTTTTTTTTAGCTGTTTCATCTGTAAAAATGTCTACAAATGCAATATTATATGTATTATCTATATTTTTTTTAATAGACTATATTTTGCTTTTAATGTCACTGCCAAATCGAAACTATCACTTTTTACAAAATAGTGTTAGACCTATAGAAACTGCCTGAATGAAATATACCCAGATGAATCAAGACTGACAAATACTTTGTGCTTTCCAATGTATTAAGCTTTAATTGCTTTGAAAAAGTAAAAATTTAAAAAAAAATCAATTTTGGTATAAACACTAGTTTTAATTTTATTATTTTTAATTTTAACTGGCTACCTAGTATTAAAAAATAAAACTAAATATTTATTATTGTAATTAATAAATTACTTAATTTGACTTAACCACCTTTTTTTTTAAACAGATTTGTGGATGCCATTTTTATATCATGTATATGTCAATTAACGTGGTTTCTATTAATTTGATTTTAAATTGAATTGTGATGTGTACTGAAAACGAAGTCCTATTTTACCCACAGACATGTTGAAATCTAATCTGAATAACAGCATCATTGATTTGTGTTGTGAAGTCTGACATTGGTGCCACTACTGAATTAGTAGTCCCATCATTGATTGGTCTGGCTGTTGACTTACTTTAACATGGGAAGTATAAGGAGTTGACCATTGGTGGCTAGCTTTGCAAAGTAGCTTGTTTTGGAAACAGTTCTTATGGTAACTGGAGCAAATATGGCATTTCAAAATTTTGTTCATAAACAGACATTCGTAACCTGTAGTTTGACTGTTCTACAAAAAAAGTTTTGTAGGGCCTATTGTAAGGGAACTTTGAATATTTTCTTAAATGTCTTAAATGACTCCTTGCAGTTTAGTCCTTCAAGACTCATGCTAAATTGATTTATAAAACAATAGAATTCTCAAGAATTGCTAACAAGATTAGTGTCAAGATGATTTGTTTGTAGTGGAAGACCTGAAAAAATGTAAAGATCAGAAACTGATTTCACTCTAGGGTTGTGGTTTAATTTTCACCACTGCATAACTAAGACTTTCAGTGAACATTGTAATTAATCAAAAACAAAAAAGTTTTCGAATGTATAGAAAACAGTTTTACATGCTTTATAATTATTAATAGTTGATTTTTATTGTATACCAGAGATGTGAAGAATATATAATTTTTTTAATTAAGTGACTACTCTTTTGTAATATGTAACTTAAAATCAAACTGCTGGATTCTGCTTGTAAGTTCTGTGGATGTGTAGTATTTAGTTTAACTCTACTAAAGCTATGGGATTCACTATTCAGGTGTTCACTAGAAAATTAGGATAAGGTTTTTTCTACAACCACTCAATACCAATACAGAACCAACTTATGAAGTAGTGACATGGCATGATTAGTTAAGGTGTAACATGCAGTGCTTGTTTTTTGGTGTTTGAACCTGATATGCTAAGGTTTACCTTTTTATATAATTTAATCTTTTAAATTTCTCATTTATACAATTTTTAAGGTCATTGTTTGTCATTACCTTCTAAAAATGGAATGATCAAAGTAATGTAGCCTATAACAATGTTATCGCTTTATAAAACCTAAATTTTATTAAATAATAGATGACTTAGTTTAACTATTGCAACCACTTACAAAAATGAAGTTTTTTAATAATAGATTCAAGGGGTGGTCAAATTCTCAAATGACATTCTTCGCAAGAATTGTTCATCTACAAATTTAGTTCTCTTCAAAAAATGTTCATCTTTGTCAGCCTTGTACTGTTTATTTTAATACAGGCTAACCACAATTATTTTTTTGGTAAAATTTTTATCATAACACCATTAGTGAAAATGCTATTAAAATATGATATTCAATTCACAACAAGTTGGATGTACCAGTTTTTTGTGACATGTTAAAATGTGGGTTATTTGAAACTCAAACCATGCATAAGATAATTTTCAAAAATATTAATGATTATTTTTCATCCTGTTAAAACAATATGTAGACTGCAAATGAAATAGTGATGAGTACCGTATTTTACGGACTATAAGATGCACTTTTTTCTTCGAAAAATTGCCTCCAAAATTTAGGTGCATCTTATAGTCCGTAAAATACGGTATGTGCCTGGTGCAACAAATTTGATAAAATACTACTGAAAATGCTGTCATTGTGAATCATATTGCATATATATTGGGTAAAAACAAACTTTAAATTGTAGAAGAAAATATAAAATTTACATAAAAGAATTTAAAAAGTTTTTAATAAATTTTTAATTTTATGCAGTTTATAATTAAATTTTTACATTTTTAATTATGTACACTTTTTTCATATGGGAAAACAAACTCTGCCTTAATTAACCATGCCATGCTACTACTTTGTAAATTGGTCTTCCATATTAGTATTAATGGTTGTAGAAAACTTATCCTAATTCTCAAGTTCCTGAATAGTGGGTCCTGTGGCTTTGGTAGAATTTTAAGTACAAGCAAGTACTATACATCCACAATTTTGTCAAAGCCAGTGATGACAAACAACTGGGTTTCCCTTGTTAGCTAAATCTGCCAGATGTAAAATTTCCCAGAAGAATGCCATATGAAAGTGTTGTATTTTCACAAACTGATCTTTGATTTCACACACTGCAAAATCATAATGGAGATGTGATTTAAAGAAAATAATGGAAATGGAACAAAATGGATGAATCAATATGAATTTCAAAGTTCTATTTTATTTACTATCACCAGTGTTATGAAGTTGTTTTTTTTTTTTTTTTGACCTTTTACATTGTCTATTTGATTTGCTAAGTCATTTTTAATCCTCAATCCATCAACTAATTTAATAATTACATTAGAGAAGTTTCTTATAAAAAAAATTTATATAAAGTCATCTACATATTGTAATATTTTTTCTAATGTAAAACAATCATTAGAAAACTTGAGGCTGTCTGGCCAAATTTTTTTTAAATAAAGAATAAAAGTGGACTTTAAGGAATTTACTTTTAGGAGATTGCATCAGGTAAACGACTTAACTGTTTCCAAATTATCTTTGGATGATTATATCATTTTAATCAAATGAAATGCACTTCCCAAATTTAATTTCACACTAAATTTCTTATTGAATAGGGCCTTCCTAAAGTTGACAAAATAATATACTATCCTACTTCTGAATTTTTGTTGTATACTCTAGTTTTTTAACTTGTACAATTTTAGTTTCCCTTCTCAAATCTACAAGACTTGACTCTCTACTTCCCTTACAAAAACTTGCTAAAAGAGATGTAAATTTTCTTGAGATTAATTGTAAGAAGTTACTAAAAATTTATAATGAAAATGTTTAAATAATATTTAATATATTATGAAAGTGGAATATGTGAAATCTTAGTCTCAACAATAGCTTAAGCTTCCATAACTTCATCTCATTATTTAAATTGCTATGTGAGTTAACACAAAATGAATTATCTATTTAATCAAAAATGTTCTTAAAGGTTAAAATGGATTTAAAATCAAAATTAATATGGAAGCTACCATTTGAATTTGTTTTTGATAAAGAACTAATTAATAATTAGATGCTTCTATGAATTTCCTAAAAGTATTTTAGAAAGACTTAGTACTATAACACTGAATACCATTTATATTGTTACTATATTATCTTTAAGGCTCTTCTAGGTCTTTTCATACATGCAGACCAATTTTCAGATTTGTTTTCAAGTAATAAGCCCTAAGATAGCCTTAAGCAAGGTTTCACTGTAATCTCTTAACAAGCATAATTCATTCCAGAATCTTGCTCATAATGCGAAACCCTTGTTAAATGAAACAATTTTTCCCATATAAATTAATGTAAAATATGATAATGCATTCCATGCTGCAAAAATACTCAAATATTTTATGTATAACATTTATTCAAAGAAAATTACACAATATACATTATAAATGAGTGAATCATTGCTCTTTCTTCTAGTGCAGAATGAACCAACCTGAAATGTGAATTTGATTTGCAGAAAAGAAAAGGTCAGATATGTCTGATATTAAATTTAAGTTTTTAAATTTAATACTAGATGACATAACTGCCTACCTATAGTCAAATTAATTTCTAATATTTAATTATATCCTTTATAGCCCAAGAATCTGGCATATTGTTTGGCATGTTTATTATATAATGGCCTATGGTTGTTGTTTATACGTAATATATGTGATCACAAGTGATGCTAAGATTCTAGTGGGATGAGTGCTAAACACAGACTGATGAAGTATTTGCACAATCTGGAACTTCCCCTCTCCTTGCCACTCATTATGCAAAATGTTGCTTGTTTAAGCAAGGCAATTTCTTACAATTTGTTTTTGCTCATTATGCGAATTATTCATTCAGCGAGGTTCCACTGTATTTAGTTACTATTATGGTAAATAGAAAGATGAAGTGTGCAATTTAGTATTGAGTAATTGAATAACTAATGTTAGTATTGGATACTTAAGGAGACATTGTTTATATAAAATTATAAACTTTTCCTTTCGTTAAAATTGATTTTTTACAAATTTATAAATTTTAAGTTTGTAGAAATGTTCAAAATTTTATTAAATTTTGAACACTATATAAATTAGATGTATATTATTTCACTTTTTCAGAGTGCATATTCTAGTAGAGACAAGGAATTAGAAATTGGAGTATTTACCTACAATGAGGCAATGATACAGGGTGGTAAATTACTTTCCAGATAATTAGTTTGGAATAATTATCAAATGACTCAAGTTATACTATATTGGACTTGGGCTAAACCAAGGGGTTCCCAACTTTTTATGTATCAACCCCTTTTTAAGAATTTTTTTCCATTGGCCCTTTTCAACATTTGTTGCAGCCAGATTGTTAATTTAGCTGCGTTACAATGAGGCATTAGATTAACCATCAGATTGTCGTATTTTAGATTCTTACCACTTGAGGTGCCAAGAGACATTAACTAATATCGTGTTGTTAGTATGTCTGTTCTGCTATAAATATTGGATATTACAACAAAGAAGTGTCAAGATTTATCAATATAGTGGGTTTAAAATTAATTTCAACACCTAATGGAGCTCTATGCAAAACAGCATGGAAATTTGAAGAAACTAAGGATTAGAGAATTTATTAGATAAAATGGTTGGATTCTGGTACATAGTGGATGTCAATCGAATATTAATGCTGTTCAAAATATGATATTCATTGGCTGTATTTATTTTTAAAAAAGTTACCTGGGAATCCTATGGTACATATCATATGCACTGAACTGTATTCTGATGTATTAATGGAAATTTATAAATCCTGTAGACATGGTGGTTGTGACAATGATACAGTATGAAAAACATTTTATATACAAAAACAGCAGTAGAAATTTGTTGCTTTGTCCCACCTGTGAAACCAAATGTAATTATATCTAGGAAATGTATCGTGACCAACAGTTTTTCTAAAGATTTTTATGGAAATGGACAAGTTGATTTTAATTGATTTTACAGTCAGCACCAGCTGGAGAGTATAAATGACTGTTACTATTAAGATAATGCTACTAAAGTCTTACTACTTAGGCTGCTTCAAAGTGGCCATCTAAAGTAACTGTAGAACTGTTTTTAAAATTTTTACAATTTGGAGCTGCAAATATCCTAAGTGTGAAAATGACGAAGTTCACTGCAAAAATCCTTGAATAATTTGTAAATGTGCCAGTGTGAAATTGTGCATGGTAGTCCTTGACAACCACAAATAGTTACTGCTTACTGCATTCATACTATCTTCTAACATGTTGAAAATATGCTTACTCATTAGATCTTGGATGCATGAAAATAATTTGACGAAATGGTCATTTGGGTGCTATTTTGTGGAATGACTAAAATGAGTCATCAGTCATTGGCAGATAGCCTTATTGGATAGTGAGCTTAAAACTGGTGTACAAAATTCTAATTCTTGATTTTGTATTCTTTTGTCTATTGAAACTGAGGAGCTATAAAACATGTGAGTAATGATCAAAAAGTTGTAAAAGGACATGTGAAATGTCCATTAGAAAATACTCTATGATATTGCACACTTCTGATAATTTGGTTTTAGAAACTTTCATTATTTTGTGTGGTTAGAAAAGGTATTTTATCATCTTATCTAACCTGTCCAATGTGTCAAAATGAAACTAGTAGGGTTCATCAATGCAGTTCCTGTTTTTTAAATTAGTTCATTCTTTTTGCGGATTGTCCAAAAGCAATTGATGATTATGGATCAGAGATGTTTTTATATCCAAAAGCTAGTATAATATACAAATTGAAAGAGAAGTGCAGAAAAGTGAAAGGTGCTGCAGAGAGGATGGTTAACAGTGCTGCTAAGGAATCTTCCCTATTAGGTATTGGAAAAAGTATTTTTCTTAATAAAACAAAAATAGGTTGTGGTCATTTAGGTACCAAAAATACGGAAAAATGGTTTCAGAAACCAGTTTACAAAGTAGGGACTAAATCTAGAATAACTAAAAAAAATGGTTGTTACAAATTGAGTCATAGACATGATTTGGTATTTGATCATTATAAAGATCAATCTGAGTGCTATCACCAACCAGTCATTTTGATGACTTCAAAAGTGCTCATGCAAACCTGTGAAAAATTGGTGTCGCTAATAGGCATATGCTTTGAAAAGATCCTTTTGCAGATCTAAACGCCTATTTAGTTTATTTTGTATTAATAACATATTACAGTGGAACCTCTCAATGAGCATAATTTTGTTTCTGAACCTACCCTTTGTTTACTCTTAATGCAAAACACTTAAGAAAAACAAGTATTTTACATTAATTTCTATGGGAAAAAAATGTGTTCCATGCCAGAAAAAAATACTCAAATACCATATTTACTTGTGTATAAGATGAGGGTTTTACTCATTTTTCACTGCTTCAAAAACCTAGGTTCTATATGCATGAGTGAAGGATCCTTTGTGTTTTTGCAATTATTTTTGCGAACAATGTCTAGATCATGCTGCCATTTGTAGCAGAGTGCTATTGAGGTCAAGGTGAATGTTGCTTTTAAAGAGATGATCCAAAAATATCTGGTCACTTAGCAATGATTATAAATGTAGTTATTTCATATTTGTTAAATTGATATTTTTAATGAATATTTGTACATGCTGAATCATTATAATGCATGTGACAGGAAAAAGTTTATTTTTAATCTTTTGGTTTTGCTACATTTGTATCAGGTGCATGGAAAAGCAGTCTTCAAAAGCTGATAGCAAAGTCATTCAGGAAATACTGCATTTCAAATTCACTGGACAGATCAGAGGACTATGCTTTGTGGAGTAAGAGTGAAAAAGAGAATTGTAACAAAGCTTCGGACAGTGAGTCTGAGTAGACAAAAAGGTGATAGCGTCAAGAAAGCATGGTTGTTTGCCTTAATACATGCATTTGATGATAATTTATCTGCAATTAAAAGAAATAAAATTAGAATTCGTTTATTAAATCTAATTTTTTTTATTTTGATCTTTAAAGTCATCTCATCCTATATGAGAGATCATCTTATACGTGAGTAAATATGGTATTTTATGTATAACGTTTATTCAAAGAAAATTATACAATATACATTGTTAAGGAGCGTAAATCATCATCTTTTCTAGCATGGAATGAACCAAGCTGGAATGCAAACTTGATTTGCAGAAAACAAAAATTGCAGATTGTGCACATGCTCTATCATGCTATTATCTAGGACTTCCCCTCTCATCACTTGTTAAGTGAGTCATCTTTTTTAATTTGATTTGCTCGTTAAGTGAGGTTCCACTGTACTTGATACATTTTGGTATTTTATAAATGTTGAAGAAATTTAATGGTTTTAAAATGTTTTTCTGATTTTTGTATTCTAAGTTAGGCAGTTTGACATACTAGTGCAATCTTTGTTGTGATTTTTACAAAAGTAATTCTTAATTATGATAAAGTAAGCTTATATTATAAATGACCAATGAACATTTTTAAATTATTTTTCAAAAGTAATTGACTTGCTGTAAAATTATTATTTTCAAGTTAATGTACACAAGTTTGATTTATACCATGTTTTTTTGTACTTCCTAACATTTTTGTTCCTAATCCTAGTGCAAAATTCATTTTAGTAGACTGATTTCTGGTGCTTTACAAAGTGTCTAGCTGTTATAATAAAGCAGCTAAATTAACAATCCAGTTGGAAAATTATAATAAACAGTGTTTGTTCCCCCTACAGCTCTTCTATCAGAGGGGGCTATTGTAATCTGTGTCTAATGAAATGGATAATGTCAATTAAAAAGTTGTAGCACATAAAAAAATTTTAAAAAGGTGAGTGTGTAATGCACTTTTTTAAAATATCAAATGGTATCCTGAAATAGACCATGGTCTATATCCAATGGTCATATATATATACCATTGGCTATGATCACATTCTTGCTACCCCTTACATATTGTTCACTAGTGCATTGCTAAATAATTGCACATTCAACAATTCCCATATTGCTTTTTTTTATTAAGGTTAGGTTAGCAGTGATTATGAATATGTAAGTGATCCAATTTAGTAGATAATATAAAATGCCACTTAAGTGTTAACCTAATCACCTTATCACTGCTAATCTGAGCCTAAATATTCAACTACTTTTTACATGTGTTATGCAGTGATGCATTGCTACTGCTTGTTATGCAGTAAAGAATGTCACATTTGATGGTCTGTTTTGGAATCCCACTTTATCTTGGAATATGCTGAAAGGTGTGTGTATCTTCATGCTACAATTTTTATAATGCTGTCCTATTTTCATTATACAGTGGAGCCTCTGTATACAACCTGAATCCGTTCCTGATGTTTGAACTTATACCGAATAGGACGTATACCAAACCAACTTTTCCCATAAGAAGTAATGTAAAAATGATTAATCCATTCTCATGTAAAAAAACACCTTGATATGGTATATTAATGGGGTTGTAAAATAATTTAAACACTGAGCAGCACATTAATAATAAAATTTGTTTTATTATTAGATTTTTAAAGTTATTACAGTATATTGTACTATATTATTTAAATCATTAAATCAAAATCAAACTCTCCTTAATACTAATAATCTGTTTAGAAATTTGCAGAAATAAACTGTTTAGAAATAAACTCCTCCTTTTGCAACGTTAGCAGATTTAATGTCTTTATTTTTCACGATTGTCAATATCGTTGTTTTCAGAATATGGTATGCAACAGTTAAATCTCGAGCACCCATGCCACCTTCATATTTCTCAACAATTTTTTTTTTCAGTTCCATTGTGATTTCTAGTCATTTTTAGTTTTCTGTTGCTTTCCATTTGCCTTTTTGCAATTCATGATTAATAAAAATAATAGTTTTGATTTGTTAAATTTCTTCTGATTTTAATTTGTAAAGTTATAAACCGTGGGACTGCGAACATCTAGTCTGGTCTAGTACACCGATAGTGCTACTTGTTCATAGATGGCACACATAATTAAGTTGTATACCGAACAAAAGTCGTATATACCAAGCAAAATTTCGTCCAAACAGGACGTATTCTAAAGCAGACGTATACAGAGGTTCCACTGTATTGCCATAGCTCATTCTGAAAGAGCTTGAAGAGGTCAATTTGAACCATTTTGTTCAACTCATCTCAACATAGTATACCTTGACAAAGGGTCTGCTTGGTTTTTGCTATTAGTGTTTGAAATAATTGACTGAGGGAGACTTCTCTTACCACCTTGAAGTTTAATAAAACACAACTGCTTTTTTAAAATTTTTTAGTTTAGAAGGGCTGAACCAAATATCTAATAGCTTAGAACATAAACATTACAAAAATAGCTGCATATTTATTATTTATAATCTTAAATTTTTGATGCCCTTACAGTAAAATTGATTTTTGATAATTGCTTACCTTTAGGCTTTTTTTAGTTCAGATTTGTATTCAAGATATGAACTGAAGATTTTATGAAAACAAATGTTGTACAAATCACTGCAGAATAGCTAACCCTTGAAGTATCATTCAATAGGATCTATGTTGAATAATCAACCCTACATTCTAACAGTGTCTTCGTTTTGATCTTATTGGACTGCAATTTGAAAAATTGTAGACCTATAAATTCCCACTGTCAGTCTGTCCTTCCTTAACCTCTGAGTTAGTTGAAATCAAAAACCAGATATGGAAACCTTAGGGGTGTGAGGCACTAACTATATATAAACTTCTATATATGATCAGAAATATATATCAGAAGATATATATTTCTGATCATATATAGAACTTCTGCAAACTGGAAGTCATTATTAAAATTCTAATAGTTTTCAGGGGAAAGTTTTGATGACTGGCATGACTGTTAAAGATGAAGTATGATGTTCAGGGACAAGCCACTACTTATTTGAGATGGAGAGTGCACATATTAAATTTAAAACTGTGTAAAAATTGCAGATTGGCATTGTGATGTCACAATAAATTGCTTGTTTGTGAATAGAATTGGCTTTCTAAAAATGGCTAGACAGGCTTGATCTAAAATTTTACATCTTTCATGCAAAGAATCCAATGTTTGTAGAATTTTTTCATCTGAAACTTCCAGTTGGAATTTAATATCATTCAATCTTATTTCAAGTAGTTTTTTTAGCAGGTGCTCTTAATATATTCTTAGGCGATAATCTCTAAACTGTTGGCTAGATTGTACATAAAACAAACTATATTGCTTGTATTGTCCAGCATGTAACTGAAAAAGATTAACTTTTCCTGCTAAATATTTGTTCTCTTGCACTGCCATGTATGATAATGATCTAATCATTGATAAATTAATGACTTCAATTTAAAATTTTTATGGATTATTAAAAAACTTCTTTCATGCATACAAATTTTAATATCCCAGAACAGACTAGGTCAGGAATTTTCTTTTATTATTCAAGATCAATAAAGTGTTAATTATATATTGATTTTTCTGGATATAGTGTCAAAATAATGCAGAAATGATTAGAAAAATGGTAATCTCACTTTAACTAAACAAATTTCTAATGCTAAGAAAACTTGGACTATATTAAATCAAAATTTATCAGATTTAATACAGTTTTTGTTCATTTTTAGTTACTTGAATTAATGCCTTTACAAATATTAAACTATATATAAAAACTTTCCTGTTTTTTAATAACCCTAATGAGAATTTAGAGCATTATAGAAAATGCTGATTGTAGAAATATATTCTCATGAATCTAATCTTGAAAATTTTTAATTTTCATTCAATTTAAAATACACTATTTTTAAGTTTAAAATGTAACTGCTTTGTTTTAAAATAAACAAACTGAACTGCATTTATTAAATGAAAGTAATGTGCTATTTTAAATTTTTTTCTTCAATTTAATTTCAGCTGGACAGACAACAGAGTTAACTGCAAATTCTTCAGCATCCACTGTTGCTGTTACTGAAACTAATTCTAGTACATCTGAAACACCTGTTACAATTCCCCCCAGCAGTAACACCACGACCACCATCATCACTACTACTGCTGCTGCTAATGTAACAACTTCAAGTCCTCCTCCTACTACAGCACTTCCTCCACCTGTTAATGATCCAAGTACAGGCAGCTGGACTGTGTATGGTGTAAATGGCACTAATTGTATAAAATTGGAAGCTGCCATTCAATTTAGGATTAAATATGAACAAATCAGTGGGGTAAGTTAAACATTAAACTATTCTTAGAACTGCTTTTTTCATTTGGTTTTATTGACATAAGTCTTAATTTTTTACTGTTTTTAAAAACTTCTTCAGAAAATAGTTTTAGTTGATCTGATTTAAGTTTAATAGTGTATTCAGTTGATTGCAATAGATTTTTTCCTGTTTTTTTAATAAGCCTTAAGGATTTTTAAGCTATTAGTTGTTGGTTTTCTAATAGCCATTTGATAAACCTAAAGAACTTAAAGGGATTTTTTTGTACAAGACAGAATAGACCTATATTGAAAAATTACTAGATTTTTAATGCCATTTTAAAATCTCAATCTTATACTGGATATTTCAATAAAGCTGATTTTTTAATTGTATTTGTTTTGGTATCAATATCAAATTAATTCTACATATTTTAGAATCTTAGATCTAATTTTCTGAGTTCCTAAAGAGGTAAAATTAAAGTTAGCCATTAATCTTAATTTTATTTTGGTTTTAGGTATCAACTGACAGTTTATTTTTTTTTCTTTCTAAAGTAGCCACACTTAAAGAATTTTTGAAGGTTTCTCAATTGAAACAATGTAAAAACAATTCAGAATTATTTTGGATAAAATTTTAAGAGATTCTAATATTAAACTAATATTGGAAATCAATGACAAGATACTAAGTTCTTTTAAACACATGACATAGTTAATTATACGGTTTTTAGATTGTAAACTTTGACATTCTACAGTCACTTTTTTTTATTTAAACAAATTTATTGTATATAGGTCTATTTTAAGATGACTAATCAAAATCAAATCAGTGAAATTGTCAGTTTTTCATTTAAATAGGTTTTGGATTACCAGATTGTGTGAAGATATTTAAATATCTTTGATTTTAAATATAAATAGTCATTGTATTGTATAGTCAAAGCCTGATATTTACTTTGTATTCAGTATTTTTCTTGGTGACTTAAGCATGATAGGTTTTTCATTTTAAACTGCTAAGTGTCTGACGACAAGACTTATTCCTATAATCGGGAGGGGAAAAATGAAAGGGATCAATGTATAAATATCCCAAATGATCAATAATATAGCATGATTGAATTTGAATTTTAAGTTTCAAATAACAATAGCAAATAACTCAAATTTTAGATTTGTCAATTGAAAATTTAAGGTTAAATACCTGCAATCTTTGCTTAAATGATCACTATGTGGACCAACCCATAAAAATATTCTATAAAGGATAAAAACAATCAACAAAGCTAATTTTTTTTTTCCAGGTAATTTTTTTCATGTTTAAAAAATGATGCTTGTTTAAATAGATATCTAGATGAGGCTAAATCAGCTTTGTTTTTATTAAATGTTTTGAATTTTCCCCCATTGTCTTAATTTTAGGAAATTTTCTAAACATTACCAATTCAGTTTTTAAAGTAGAAATGACTAAATTCTAAAGGAACCATATTGTATATCCACCTTGTTGCTAAGATTTTTTTTGTATTGACTTTATAAGTATTTACTGTTGAAGTTATTGCTTGAATAATTTTACAAACTACTTGTGTTGTGATTTCAGAACTTTCCACTACTTTTGGTAAAGCTTAGGCAACTGGTGAAACATGCACTTTTAAACTTTAACAGTACAGTCAAACCTGTTTTTATGCGGGGGATAGGGACCGCATTAAAAAAAACGCATTAAAAAAAATCTCACGAAACTTCACGAATGGCTGTAAATAATAGTTTTCGCAACACAATTAAAAAAATAATTTTTTTATGCGGTCAACAGGGACCGCATAAAAAAGTCTCACATAGAAAATAACTCAAAACCGTACGAAATAGAATTTATTGACAACAGATGTCAGCACTTGACTGCATCGTCTGGTCTATCGTCTGTTTTACATATTTTTGTCCAGGTGGTGTTTTGTTGACTTAAAAAGTAAATTATTTCATTTTTCGCATATTCATGCAATAATATTACTATAATAAGTGCATTTATGCTATAATAAGTTTATTTAGCTATAATAAGTCAACGTAAGACATGACGAATCGCACGAGACTAGTCGCCAACTATACCGCACAAATTAAAAATTCGCATTAAAAAAATCGCACAAATAAAAATCGCACATAAAAAGAGCGCATAAAAACAGGTTTGACTGTATATACAAATTCATTTTGGTTAGTCTAGTTTTGAATGTTGATCCTTGAAATTTATGTATAATCTTTTTATATAAAGAACTGAGTCAGACGTCTGTGGAGCTATGTTCTATTTTAGCCTTTCTGGAATAAATAATCTCCAGTTGGTAAATACAGAATAAGAACTAAAACTTAAGATTAATTTTATTTTTACACTTTGTGCATTGACTAAGATGATTTGAAATTTTAGTGTTTATTTCAAAGTGGCTGGCTATAGCATCTCCCCTTTAAGGCAAGTGTTTAACTGACAGATGAATAATTTATTGCTTGCTATCAAAACCCATTATCTTGTTTGTAGAGTAAGCAGTTTCAATATTATCATCTTAATGTAGTGCAGTGGTTTCCAACTTTGTTTCTTAACCCTATGGTTCCACTGATAAAATTTGGGTGTTGCAATAGACTTAGCATTTTCAGTTTTATTTAATAGTTTAGTTTTCCACACTTGCTTCTAAATATTCTTTTTCTGAAAGCCATGCAGTCTGGATTTTATTTGTGAAAAATAAAATCTGAATCCAATAGTGAAGAAAGTGTTTAAATCTTTTAGTTGTTTCTGCTACTAAAATGTTACTGCTCCTGTAGTGTAATGCTTTCTAAGAAGACTGACCTGTAAAAAGTAATATAGTACTTTAAAAGTCCTTCTCCTTGTATCTAACTTGATAATTAGGATGAAAAATTTGAAGTCTGATTTTTAAATTTGTTTGACAGCATAAATTGGATATATTTTTACAAGATTAATCACCAAAAATTGCTGTTTTTTTTTTCTTTTGCAACATTTGCAACCTCAACACTTATTCTGTTGGTTTCCAAAATAATTTTTTTTTTAAAAGAATTAGAAATTTAAAGTTTATGCAATTCTAAACTTTAGCAATATTCTTTTTTAGAAAACTTGCATGTCTCAAGTCAAGATTGTGACATCTGTTTCAAATGGCTAGCAATTCAATGATATTTTTATGAATAGTATTTAGAATATTTAAAAGCTTGTGCACTTGCTATTGTTTTAGTCAATAACAAATTGTGACTGAAACAGTTTCAGATAATAGGACTTTATAAAAAAAAGTAACTTAAGTAAAAAACTTGCTGTACATGTAACTTAAGATATTTCAGATAAATACTTTTGACAAGTTTTATAAACAAACTCAATTTATTATCTAAATGACAATCTTTTATTTTTTTACTTATATATATACATTACACCTAATATAGATTTATTTATATATAAAAACTAATTTTTAATTTCAGAATAATGTTACAGCTAAACTTAATTTACCAACAAATGCAACTGTAGAAAATAATACCTGTGACAATGCTTTTATAAAACTAACGTTTGGACAAAATAATACATTTGAAATTTTCTTTAAAAATGAAAGCAATGAAATATCTGCAACAAAGTTTACTTTCAACTATTTCATGGATCCAAGAGACTTCCCAGATGCCAAACAACAATCAGGTAAGTTTTTTTTTATTTCTATAAAATTTTGTTTTATTTAATTAATAATATATTATTAGAGATGGAGTTCGTATCTGCAACAAACCTGACTGAGTTTAAAGCATCTGCAGGCAAATCTTTTCTCTGTAAGATTGAAACAAAAATAGATATGAAAAATGTGGAATTATCTATGCAGGATCTTAGAGTGGAAGCTTTCAGACAGTCAAAAGAAGATAAATTTTCTGAAGGTTTGTATGGATATTTTATTCTCCAGCTAGTTTGTTTCAATTTAATTTTATTGTATAATTTTCACACACTTTGGTTTTTTAGTTTTCCTTCTAGCTCTTTAGTTAGAAAATAGCCTGTCTACAGATTTTTATTAGTTTTTTTTTTCAGAATTTTGTTATTTCTGTACTAAACATTGTTTGTTTTTTTTTTATCTATCCAGCACATCAGATTAAGTATTTCAATGATGAAAAAAGTTAACATAAATTTTATCAAGTTGTTTCAAAAAAAATTTCATACTTGCCTGAACAGAATATTGTAAGCTTTATAATGAACATATACTTTTTACTGTCATTCTGTTTTGGTTTAATATTACAACTTTAATGAATAAAATTTACAAGAACTACAAAATCTGCTTTCAGAACTTCCTCTCTTGTAATAGTCGGGATTGGTTTTTTCCTTCCTACCTCATTTTCCTTTCTTTGCTATCAGTTTTCCCTCAATTTATTCTCATTGGTATGTTTTCTTCTGGGAATCATAATTCTGACTCAACTGGTTCTGCTTCACTGTTTATAAGTATAAACATGTTTTTGCAAGAGCCATGGTAACTTCATTTTTCTTGGTATTTAGTCTCCCATATCTGCCGGTCCTGATGGTACTCCCTTATTCTCCCAATGCTATACAATATATACCATTTTTTCTCCTTTGCATTCCTTGTCATTCCTAGGTCTGATAGTGAACTCTCCCTTAACTATAACATTTTGACCCCCATTTTTATACAAAAGATGTCTTACTAATTTGTATTTTGAACTTTCTTTTTATGTTATAAACAAATGACAGGTTGGATTAGCAAAGATTTTAACAGCTTCCTCAAAGAGGCTCTTTATCTGAAGGTTCATGCTGGAAATTTACTCCTTTAGTTCTTCATGATTTGGAAATTTTTAAAATCAACTTGTGAAATAGTTTTTCCTGTTTACTATTCATTAAATACAGATTGTAGAGAACATTTTTACCCCAAGCTTTATCTAAAAATTTGAATACAGAATTATTATATTAAGCTTTTTACTAACTGTCAGTCTGTTCATGTAAAAAGTTGCAAATCATCTACTTCCCAATTTCCAACCTAGCTAAAACTTTGCACATGTGTATTGTGAACAATACATTTTTAATAGTTTGCAAGCATTTTTAACAATTAGCAAATAATTAAAATTTAACTGATGGCACTAAAACACGTAACCATTAGTTTGTTCCCATGTGTAGAACAGGAAGTAAGACAAAGAATATGGTTATCCTGCCAAATAGCTAAAGTAAATCTTTAATCTTACGTATATATTTTCATTTTCTGAATAAAAAGTAGTGAAAACTACTATCTTACCAGCAATTGTGCAGGCCATGCTGTCATAGTCAAGGTAGCATTCTATCACCAAAGTAATTGATAGGACTAATCACTCACTACAACAAATTGAAATGACTGGTTTAGATTCAAAAGCTTTAAATATCAGAGAACAATATACATGTATCTAAATTTAGTTTAGCATTTAATTTTATAATAGTTCAGTGTTTATATATATTACATACACACACACACACACACACACACACACACACACACACACACACAGTATTGCATATAAGATGAGGTTTTTATTCGTTTTTCACTGTTTCAATAATCTAGGTCGTCCTATACGTGTGAGCGAAAAATTCATTGTTTTTTGCAACAATTTTTTTGTAAATTGCATATTTGCACTTTTTTACCGGATTCTCGTCTTGTGTTTAAAAACAAGTGTTTTTATCTGGGTCGTTTGAATCATTCTTGTGTATTGTCAGGAGTAAAGATGAATAGCAATAGGAAAAGCTCCTGTGCAATTTTGGAATTCAATTTAAAATTACATGGGAGGTTGCTATATGTTTCAATTCATTCCCACATAAAAACAGATGATGATGATTTGGAAATCAGAATTTGGAGAAACTGAAGTGTAATTGACGAAGAGTGAATTCAATTAAGAATTGGCAAAAACGTTCCCAATTGTCCAGCTTTCCATGAACAAATTGTTGTCGATTTTACAAGATTTTTCCAAGCTTAATATGGTTATAAATAAAATGTGCCACAATGAATATGAAGAAAAAAATTAACGTTCCTAACTGCCCAGTAGTTTTTGCAGGACAACGTGTGCATTTATGTGCATTTGATATTATTTCTGATTAAACAATAAAATTAGAATTGTATCAATAAATCTAACTTTATTTTTGATCTTTAAAGTCACACCTTGTCCTGTATGCGAGATTGTCTTATATAAGTGAATAAATGTATCGACAAACTTTTAGAGGAGGTAGATAACATCTAAAGGAATGAGAACTGCATAGGAACCCATAACTGGAAACATCAGGGGAAGTGTTGGAGGTAGATCTGAAAAGGCACAAGACAGTGTTAATGGGAAACATTTATTGGACATAATTAGTACAAATGGCATAGCAGTTCATAATGTTACAACAGGTGCTCAAAGTTTCTACCATCAGACGCGATGAATGCTTGACACCAACAGAGCATTGATTGCCAGACATGTTATAAAACACCTAGTTTCTTTGATTGTAGCAGCAGTGCATATGAGTCTTGCCACAAGATCTATTTCAGACTTCACAGGTGAGTCATACACCATAGCCTTGAGGGCCCCCCACAAAGAAATAAAGGCTTGATAAATCAGGTGAGCGTGGGGGCCAGGGAACTAGTCCACCATGGCCAATCCATCAATGT
Source organism: Centruroides vittatus (assembly GCF_030686945.1). Lineage (NCBI taxonomy): Eukaryota > Metazoa > Arthropoda > Arachnida > Scorpiones > Buthidae > Centruroides > Centruroides vittatus. Next base: position 167,449 of record NW_027122708.1, on the reverse strand, counting down.
GGGAAAGACCTGTTCAAATGCTCACGAACATCCATTCCATAATGGAGAGGTGCCCCATTATGTTGGAACCACATGTCTCACATTTGCTGGAACATCAAGTAAGGCCAGTAGAACCTGTTTCAGAAAGATCAGATAGTTTATGGTGGTCGTGCGGGATGGTACGGCCACCTATTGACTTAGGAACCCAAACCGGAATGATCACTATGCAAATCTCATTTTAGATGTTATGTACAGTACCTCCTCTAAAAGTTTGTCAGTACATTTTTGAGACACACACGGGGGTGTGTGTGTATATAATATATACTAATAGTTCAGCATTATAACTACATTTTTTTATTTTTAAAAATTCTTTTAAAGGAATTTTTTTATTCAGAATATTGTACTTTTATTCAGAATATCTTACTTTTTAGTACATTTTTCTTCAGCTTTCAGTATCTTTGGTATTGTGACCAAAAATACATGAGGTGCTTTTATTTTTGGTCAAAGAATATTTCTAAACAAAGTTCCTTGCATTCTTATTTTTGGTTACACAATACCAAAAATACTGAAAGCTGAAGAAAATTTTTTACTTGATACATTTATCTGAATAAAATACTTTTAAGATGTTTTTTATATATTTTTATTTATAATCAAACCTTGTCATTAGATTTAAGTCATGGCATGTATTAAACAGATTATAGTTACATAAAGAAATTTCAGTGAACTTCATTTTTTAATCTGATTTTATCATTGACTAATTCCAGCTTACCTTGCTTATTGTATAGAAAAAACTATAAATTTTTTAGAATAAGTTTTTTCCTCTCAAATATCTTTCTGCTAGGAATTTAGAAATTCAAAGCTTGGAATTTGGTTTATAATTTTTTTATTTATACATTTTGATTTTATTTTTTGGAATCTAAAAGTAGTTTTAAAGATTTAATGTCCTATTAAAATCATTGAAGTTTCAATTTTAATTATTAGTTATGCCTTTTTAAGGTAAATTTTTGTTTTTTACTTAATACAATGTAATACAGAACTTATTTTTCAAATTCAAATAAAATTGGCTCAATGCTATGAGACTAGACCAATCTTTGGAAACAATGTAGTAAAACTGATTAGAATGTCCAATTCAATACAATCTCTTGCAACACTCTAAAAATTTGGAAAGCTGTTGGAAGGTTTAGCACATTAGCAATAATGCATTAAGAAAATGCAAAACATTTTTTTAATCAAAAGTTAAGAACAGATGTCAACAGATAAGCTATCTTATATATTATATAAAACTAGTTTCAGGAACGTAGCACTGCTGTAAAACAATATTTTGTTAAACCCTTGTTCTTCAAATAAGGCTAGTCTATGCTTCCAACTCCAAAAGGAACTCTTAAATTCAAGGAAATCATATTTTGTAGTAGGACATGAATGGTATCATTTGACCTTTGGCTAATAAAATGATTAAACTCTGTCTGCTGCTGGCAATTGCATTTGAGTAAAAATGGGAACTGATTTCTTTCAAGATACCAGGCACTCACTTTTTATTGCATCAAACTTAAATTGATTTAGGGAAAATAGATTGTTTACTCTATTCACCCAATTAATCTCCCAGAATTTGATTTGATTACAAAATAATTTTTGTAACTTAACTTTACCAATTTTACTTTAAATAATGAATGCTGATTTACAACTAGTCATTATCATAAAAAAATTTTTCCTACTTATTGGCTGACTCTCATTTGTAATGACTGATAGGTAATTCAAAAAAAGATGCTCTATTGAGTCACTAAGTACCTGATCTTGCATATTTTTTTTTTGCTCTTCAATGATTATTTATAAACTTCTAAACTAGCTAAAAGAAAGGATAAAGGGATTTGAAAATTTGAGATTAGTCCCAAAATCGGCCAGTCCAAAGTGGAATTTGCTATTTTTGAAATTATACACTGCACTTGAGGCTTGTTGCACTGACTTAAGACACTAAACTTCTGAAGAGTGTTTGTTTTGTCAAATGTTTGGCAAACATTTTTACCATCAATACATGTAAGGTTGATATGGCACCTTGTACTATTTTATTCAGAATGTTTAAATTTTTAGCTATATATAGCTAAAAATTTAAACAAACATTCTGAATAAAATAGTACAAGGTGCAACACACACACACACACACACACACCCACCCACCCACCCACCCCAATAGGCTAATTTAAGCAAAATTTAAAATTTGTGGCTCAGAATCAACTTAAATATTTGGAGAAGGTAATTGCAAATGATAGTAATTGCTGATTTGAACAAATTTTTTAAAATCAAACTCTCAATGAACACTTTGTTTAGCAATTTTCTGGAACTGGTGCTGAAATATCTAATTCATAATTTTATTATAGTTATAACTTTTTTATTATTTAATCTCTGCAGCCATCTGGTCATTACTTACTGAACTTTGCATCAAATTTGGAAGAACCCTACAAATTTTCTGGGGTAGTCTGTCCCAGATGTCAGACCCCCCCCCATTCTTCATTCTGCTACCCTGTTGTGGGCTTGGCTAAGTCCATAATGGATGATTAAAAGACCCTCTTGTTATCTTAGTATAACAAATTAAAAAATTTTATACACAGGATGGAAAGTAATTTAAAAGAAAAATGAATTTAGAATTTAATTCATATTGTGTGTGTGTAAATGCGTGCACACACTCACTCACTAAAACCTAGTGTGTGTGTGTGTGTATATATATATATATATATCAAATTAGTAAAACCTGTCTATGGCAACCACTCAAAATTACTTCAAAAGTGGTCTTTTAGAGAGGTGATCGGCCAATACAGGTGGTGCTGTAATACTGTATTTCCGTACCTATTTTGTGCACTTCTTGGCCATTTCTACTAAGCAAAACTCTGAGCAAAAATAAGCAAATATTTTTTCAACGATAGAGCTATATTGGTATTGTATTTTATTCTTATCAGATTACTTGATTTACAGGATTTGTCATGATTTTATAAGACAGATTTAATACCAATATTTTAGATACACCTAAGCAGTGTTCACTATATCTTTAGTGTGTGTGTGTAATTATTTTTATATATATATATGTAAAATGTTGGCAAAATCATCTGGAAATTTTGCTACTAGCTTGACTGATCAAAATGTGAGGAATTGACTTTTTCTAACAACTCATAAATTTTAAATCTGAAATTTCCCATTTCCATTAACATAAGCTTTTTCAATTGTCTGAAGTATTATATACTTCATGAAAACTTGGTAGCCTTAAATTTAATTGTAAATTCAGAACTGCTAGTGATTTTACCATAATTTAAAATTGATTTCTTTAATTTCTTCAACAGCAACAGAATGTGCTGGGGATGAGAAGATCAACGACATTGTTCCCATTGCCGTTGGATGTGCCTTGGCAGTCTTGGTAATTATAGTGCTAATTGCTTATTTGGTGGGACGTCAACGAAGTCGTCAGCAAGGCTACCAGTCAGTCTGAAGTGGACGTTTTGATGTACAAAGTTTAATCTAAAGAGGGTGACTGAAAGCATGCAGTGCTCCTTTAAAGCAGAATATTACAGGGTTTACAAACATATATGTTTTATTATAGAAAACAATTAAACTACTACATAGTCCCAGGGCAAGTATCATTTAGATATCTGGTTATTCCAAAAACTGAAAGATCTGGTTCTCTTACTCTAATTTCTTGCTTTACTTAAATTTTAATTTGTATTTAAATTTGACCAAAATATATTTGAATTTAAGAATCTTTTAAAAAAATTTTTATTTCATTTGCCCTTGTAAATTTTTGTGTAAGAACAATAAAATTTAGTTTTGACAGTTTTTTTACTCATCTTGATTTTTCCTATGATTTTATAAATTTGATTTACACAGTATTTTTATCAAAAATTTACATCAAATTCTTTGACTACTATTTACAAATATTACTACTAGATCGAAACACAGTATAAAACAATGAGAACTAGATTACTTACCATTTTACTAAAGTAAATGGTAAGTAATCTAGTTTTCATTGTTTTATACTGTGAATTTCAGTATTTGAGCTTGTATTATTTCCATAACTGCCTTTTTTTTTTTTTACTGGTTATATGCATATTTTAATATTCACTTAATGTGTGATTTTAATTATTATAGTTGGGAGAAATAGAACAAATTAATTCTTTGAATTAAAGATTATTAAATCGGTTTTCAGTTCATAGTGTCCTTAAACAGGTTTGATGAATTTAGGTCAGATTAAATCATTCTGTTCAACTAATATGGAAATCAAATGGCTGTACAAGCAACTTTAAATTAAAAGCTATTGGTGGAAGACTGTTTCAAATTTTGATCCTACCTTAAGACTAACTTCAAAATTTTTTTTTACTGCGAATAAGATTTTTGCGAATACTTTATGTAACGATTCATAAAACTTACGTAACAGGTGTGAGTAATCTGAGAGCTGTGACCATTCTTTAGCTTAAAATATCAAACCTGTTATGATTAAATTTCAGTTTGACGTCAATATAAATGTGATTTTTGAACTATAAATACATCCAGATAACTTCTAAATTTATAGTTTCGTATTTTGATTAGATTAAATCGATCTGGTATTATTTTTCCTATGTACTTGCATTACTATTCTGCAATACTCTTCCGTTTTTATTAAATAACTAAAATCTCTTTCGGATTTTAAATAATACTAAAGAAGTAACTGTAAAACAGATCGGATGTTTTTTAAACAGTTAACATAGTTGACTCCACGATGCTAAATTTACAGCATACTAACATGGAGACAGCCAAACTTGGTGAAAATGTATCCCTAAACACAAACGGCTTGTTCAAATAATAGAACTTTTCTTCAAGCGTTTCCAAAAAACGTGCCTCTAAAAATTAGTGTTTAGTTTAAGTCTGGAAGTTGTGTTTCGGAATAGATAGGCGAGTTGATAAGGTGATATCCCGAAATAACACGGAACTTCAAAGTAAACACTTAATGAAGGGTGAAAGGTCGAGAGGGGTAAGACTTAGACTTTATTTACTTTTTTATAAACATTAACTCCCCACCCTCAAAATTAAGCTTTTGCCATTTTATAGTAAAATAGTTTTTATAACCATCAGATAACAGATGGCGCCACACTTAGTAAAAAAATTCATAAGCAAAAAATAACTGCCGGGAAAGATAAGCAACTCTCGTTGCTCAATAGCGACAGAGTAACTAAATCAACAAGGGCGTCGCCAGCCAATGGGCCGGGGGGGCAAGATGATATAAATTGATAGAGGATATGAATTGTATGTAGGTAAAATAAAAACGATTCATAAATTTTAAGAAGCTTAAGAAGATTATTTTAATTAAAACATAATCTTCTTGGGTTTTTCGCGCGGGAATTATAAATCGGGCAATAAATGACTTAGCATTTAAATTTTTTTCTCATGTCTAGGGAGGGGCAACTGCCCCCTGCCCCCCTCTGGCGACGCCCTTGTAAATCAATATATGCTGTATAAACTTGACTGCTCTAATAAGCAATAATTATAAGCAGCACTGTTTTTAAACTTGCGAAATTAATTTTTAAAAACAAATAGTTGTCGAATACAATTTTCTAAGTTTAACTTTTTCAAAACTTCTTTAGAAACATTCTTTTTGTTGTTGAAATTGTTCCTTTCTTAACGGCAGCTTAGTTCCAATGACTCATTATGTTCTCAAAACTTATACAATTTTTAAATAATACATCTCAAATTTGATCTTATTGAAGCGGTTACAACAATCTTCCAATTTTTTAAGTATAAATTTTAGTATTTATATACAGCTAAAACTTCCTGTTATCTTGTAATATTTCAACGATTAATTTTTTCACCGTATTTTTATGAAAGGTTTCATGTGTACTGCCCTAATAATTCGATCAGTTTCACAGTACATTATTATAATAAATTAGCTAAAACAGCCGTCGACGAGTTTCATGGTTTCAGCACCTGAAGTTGGACTCCTCCCGATAATTGTGGTGTGAAAATGGACGAACTAGCAAGACACTATCTTCCTTGCGAAATCTTTAATGAGTTCTCCATTTAAGTTACTTAAAAACGTTAACGATACAATTAAAGTAAAATGTAATTTTTCGCTGTTTAAAATACTATAAACAAGCGGTATGATGGGAATATCTGAAAGGATGCCTTAACTTGATTCTAGTGCAGCGTTTCTCAAAGTGGGCGATAACGCCCCTTGTGGGCGGTGAGTAAATCTAGGGGGGCGCTGGAGGCAGGGTACTGAACGGTGATCGAAGGTAAAAGTTCCCTTTCCTCTGTCAAACGGATAAGAGGAAACATTGCATTTAATGGTTTCCAGATGTCGAGAACAATGTACGGTAAGGGCACAAAGTGTGAGATTCATAGAAGTTTTCCTAGGATTGGAAATATTCTTTTCTCACACGGGAGGCGTTGGGTATAACTTTATGGAACAAAGGGGGCGGTGGGTCGAAAAAGTTTGAGAATCACTGTTCTAGTGTATATCGGAGTATTTACGTAATAGTCAATATTTGATATGTTTATCATGCAAGTATCCACAGTTCAGAATGATCTATTAGTTCAATCATACTCTTATACCCAGCAAAACTAGAATGGAAAAATTAAACACTTTATTTTATGGAACAATGAAAGCTTAAAGCACTGACAACGAGATTAAGTCAATTTGTTTTAGGAAGAATTTTTTTTAAATATCAGTTCCAACATTTTTGGAATAGATATTTTAAAGAAATTGTTTGTTTATACTTTAATATACCCATATTTTTTTATTTTTCACACATTACATTCTAATTTTTAAAAATTAGAAAAAGGTAGCGTTGGTCCAAAATGCTCTAAGGTTGGAAGAGGGTCGATGGGTCGCAAAGGATTCGTATGTGGGCGATCGGGACTGAGACAGACTACGGTCACAGGAAACAGTTTAGTTGACACGATAAAACAGCTTAAAAAATTTCCGCGATCTTGGAAATTCTAGGTCGGCAGCGGCCTCTGGGTCTTCCTCTCCTTTCCAAGATGGTCCCAAATGGAGTGTCTCTGGTTCGCGAATGAGTTCCTTCGACAACTCTAAGACAACGTCTCGGAGTCGTCGGAGTGTGTGTAATTTATGACTTTTTAGACAAAGAATTTTTTCAGTGTGCATAAGATTTGAACTGCTTGAACCAAGATACACACAGAATGCGAAGTTATTAAAAAGAAAGGAGCAACATCTCAGCTATACATCTGTTAAACAATTCCAGTACCATTGATCTCGAAGCCATTATCGTAGAACCAACGATTGCACCAAGAAAATACGGACTAACCAACTTTTTGGCGCCGATCCCCCCCACACCTATATAAAGCTAAACACTTTCCACAAAATAAAATTTGATTTTTTTAAATCGGCTTTGTTTATGGCAAACTAATCCTTATTGAGGTGTTAGGCACATAAATAAAGTCCTTACTGGGGAAACCCCGTGGTAGATCGCCCTCGTATTGCATAATATTGCAATGTTGAAATTTAGGACAGTAAAATTGCATTTTGGTCAAAATTTGTAGTACTTCCCTGTAAGATAAATTTTAAAGGCGGCAAAACCATGCCTAGTTTATCCGAAAGACTTTTAAAAAAATTCAACGTGATTTCACCAAGAAACATTGCGCCAAAAGTTAATATTTGGCAGAGTTAGAGATTAGACCAGTGATTACCAAACATTCTCTAGCTACCATGGGTTCCCTAAACTTATACCCAACGCCCCCTAACCCATTTTTCCATTTTTCCTCCATTCTTTTTAATAACTTCGCATTCTGTGTGTATCTTGGTTCAAACAGTGGTATGAGAAAGGCTTGAAAATTTTCTTAGAAAAACTTCATGAAATTCACACTTCCGTACATTGTTTACCACATGTGGAAACCATTAAACACAGTTTCTTCTTGCCAGTTTTAAGAGGAAAGGGAAAAGTTCAGTGACCCCAGCCTTTGCCTCCCCTAGATTTACTTACCGCTCACTTTAGAAACCCCTGGATTAGACGAACGATTATAAAAGTATCAATTTCTGAATCTTCTGTATTACTATGTGCATTTTTCAAATATGGATTTTCATCAGAAAACACGAAAACGCCCTTAGCATTTTGCTTCAAACGCAGTCTCTCCGAAAATGTAAGGATTGTCTTATATTTATAGTGTTCTAACTGAAGTGTTTCTGCTTTGATCATCGTCTTTTTGTCAAAACACTATCCTTTTCTGTACACCGATAAAACTTTTGCGTTCGAGAATTTTTTGCATTTCATTTTTACTTTTACCCATTAGCCATGGTACCTGGATTTTCGCGCGACAAGTTTTTTCGGGTAGATCAAGTTTGGTTTTGCCGCTTTTGTCCCTGAATATATATATATATATAATATATTCCATTAACACGTCCATTAGTCTTCCATTATCCTGTTTTTTTTTCATAAAATTATCAGAATGGAAATACCCACGTCAAGAATCTGAGATATGAGAGTGATCAATGTCATTTCTGCATAAATAGTTACTCGTAATCAAACGATCGGTCGTAGTAAAATGGATAAACTGTTAGATTTGGAATTTCGTAAGTTTGTGAAATGTAATAATCAAACAGTACAAAATTTCTTCATTTCAAACAAAACGAGGGCATTTCTAAACTAAATTTTGAAACGTTAAACTTCGTTTTCTGATTCTATTATATCCACAAAGTTAGAGAAATTTTTAGAACAGCCATTATTCAAATTTCGTAATTAAAGTATATAAATAAAAGAAATTCGCAACATTTGATTAGATAACTTGAATAATTGATTAATCAAATCTGTAAAATGGTGTCACTTACGCACAAAGGTTAATTTTTCGCTGTTATCTGGCGAAACAGATACAAATGGCGACTAAAGGAATGATCATATAACGTTAATAATCGTTATGTTCGCATAATTACATCATGTACTTGCATTTACTAGTAACATTTTAATATATTCGTCGATGACTGCAGATGTTTATTGGAATAATGTTGAAATGCGAATCAAGGTTTTATGTAATCATATCGTTTGTGTTGATAAGGAATAAAGGTAATCGAAATGATTGTTGTTAGTGTTAAACGTAATCATTAACTTGCAAATATATTCTGAACATAAAATTAAAAGTATTATAGGCTTATGATTTCATCACATTTTGGCAATTTTGTATTTTGGATTCGTATAAATAATCGGCTTTATATAAATTAAGTTCTGAATTTTGCTTTCATTTTAGCTTACAAATCTCAGTTCAAAAGTTGAACAGAAAATTGAGAAATAATAACCTAATAGAAATTGTTGCAATTGGAATTAAAAATAGAAGCGACATGCTAATATGAATAGTTAATTTATCGAGGAAAACGACTGTAATGTGTTGACTAACCATGTTTCTCCTTACTTGAAATCGTTTATGCAGTCTGTCGAAATGTATAGATGAAAGCGTATTGAAATTCAATAAGTAGCGTTTAGTATTAGAACTGAATAGAGTACTGTGCATTAAATATACAATATATTGAATATATCAAATCAAATTTTTAAAGTTTGATTTGATAATGGAGCTTTATTTACATAATTTTCTGTTTCACGAAGTTTTTAAAGTAGCGAAGACTAGTCGTTTAAAACTATCAGTCGTCATAAAATAAGATTCAATTTTCGACTACTATTCTGATTCCCTTTATCCAATCGTATTACCACGAGATCATCTTAATACTTTACACAAACGATTCGGATTGAATTGTCTTTACTATTGGAAAAACTTGAAGTAAAACTTCAAGATCAGATTCGCCGGAGTCGAAAAAGTTTTGGCGACTCCGCCCAAAAACATCCGACTCCACAACACTGGGCCCGAGCCACCGCATTTGTAAAGTGCCTATTTGATTTTTTGTGCTTAAGATTTGAGACAAATGCACCTTTAGACATGATTAAACTCAGAAATATACTCGTACAACTGTGTATCCACGGCGCAAGTAGCCACATCCACACCAGTACGGGGTGATGTAGATTTGCACGTTTAATTCGTGCCCCCTTAATATCGGTATTCTAGTTATGCTAATGATTACATGATGTAACTAAATAAGATAAAACCAGAATTTTCCACCAAGTACAATTAACTGGCATTAGAATAACGCATTAAAACTAAATATTCAAGTTATTAATAGCAATTAAATTATAATTGATAAGTAATTTTTTAAGTGACAAAATGTCAAAAATTTAAACTAAGAGCAAATGACTAGAATGATTAGTGCTCAACACTCAATATGAAGTCAGTAACGGCGCTAGGATTTTCATTCTAGGAGGGCGGAGATAGAGGCCGGAGGCCGAGCGATCATTGTTTGTGAAGCGGGATGTTATCTGCAAGTTTTATCTTCAAACTAATTTTTAAAATTTAGCAATCGATTTTCGGTTATATGTAAGCAGGAAAACGTGAGAACGTGTAATTATTTGGCGAACAATCAATTCATATTTACCTATACTGACCATTACGGGGATTATTTAGACTCGAATGAATTATTTCAGGATGGGCGAGAAAATTGGCTGACGCCCTCGGCTCCATCTTAGCGCCGTCCATGAAGCGATATTTGATACTAATCGAGGGAAAGATTCAGACATTTTTAGGCTAATGGTGTTAGAACTTTGAAACAGCTGTAACCGAAATTCTAAATCCCAAGAGCGTTTTATTGTAATCAAACTTTGCTTATCTAAAAACATAACGTCAAATTCAAACTAAAAATGAAGCCAGTATAGCCGCATACTGTAATTATGGCTATCGTTGTTAGCAGTTTAAAGTTAAGTCCAAGTGAGATTCAAAAACAACGGTTCAATGAAATCGTTTTCTAATAAAACAATCGACTATTCAATCTGCATCTGATATTAAGGTGATTTATAAATAAAAAGATCATTGAAAAATGTAATTCGACACTAATGATTTGATGGGATAGGCAAGGCAACGCAACGCAATACGGGACGATCTCCAAGGAGGAAACCGCCGGGAGGATTTTCTACATGAAACTGGTCCATATTTAGGTGTTAAACATGTGAAGAAAATCCGGAAAACTTTGTGGATTTACACCTTGCCAAGGAACTAGCCATAACCAGTTAAGTGTTCGGGGATTTTATCCACTCGGTCATTGGCGGGCACAATTTTGACACTTAGTCAATTAATCTTTACAACATAATTAGTTTGTCCACCTCAAAAAATGACGTTGACTTTTTCATTGTGGACAGTAAGACGTAGTAGTCTTTTATCATATAAATTCGGTCGGTTGGCGTGTAATGATCGAATCCTATATCATATATGCTGGGGATTTTTCCCAGGACTGAGAAAACGTAGGGGCTCGTAGTAGTACCTAATCGCATAAATTAGTTTTATAGATTTTTAACTATTTTTTAATAATAACAAAAATAAAAGTATTTTTCAGGTAGGTTTGTGTATTAGGGACGTAAATGTCATTAAATTTTGGTGGTTAAAAGTCGAGGGGTGTCATGTGTTGTATCTCGAATAGCGTCGGACTTAGGCCTTTACTCATGATTAGCATTTACAATATTTTTAAAAAAAAAACTCATCCGTACCCCCAAAATTAAGCTTTTTGCCATTTTATAACAATAAATCTAATTACATAAAATTTTGTCCCGACTGAGTGATTGACTGATTCATCATCGCCCAGAGCAAACCGCTAAACCTAGAGGTGAAATTTGGTACAGTTAGGGTACGTCATGAAAACCCACACTAAGAAGGGATTTTTCGAAATTCCCTCGCGGGGGGAGAGGGGGAGCATTAAAGCTTAACCTGAAGAACGGCTTCTATTGTACTATTTTAGACGCGATTTTTTGTTTTCAACTACGTTTAGTCTTCATTGAGTACTTAGGTGTATTAAATGATAACATTTCAGACACTGTTATAATTTTATATATATCGATTTTTTAACCAAATGTTCGAACCGTTTTAAATTCGCATATTGGTTCGATTATAGAACGATTGTAAACGTTCCAGAAAATTGGTCAAATTGAAAACAGTTCGTTTGATTCTCAGCGGTAGGTGTTATATAACAATTACTATGGTTGTTGAAATACTGAATATAAATGGTGTTTGCTTGCAAAATCCGAGCGGACGAAGTCGCGGGTAACAGCTAGTCTTTCATATAATTAATAATAAAATATTCTAGCAGATTGCATCATAATCAGTTTAAACATTGCTGAGAAAGTTACACAACTCTGCTGAAATTTTTCTATATGAACAGGTCCAATTTTGAGCAAAATAAATAGGATTTGAGTCGGTAATAGTATGGCTATTTCCAAAGTTCCAAAAGGCGCGCTTGCGTGTGGGTAGCTATATTGGGGATACTATAGATTATTAACTATGGAATTTCGGGACTGAGTATATATCTGAACTGAGGGGACCGAGACGAGTTCAACGATACCCTACTTTTGGACCGGAGACGAAAAATAAAAAAGTTATCAAACTTTTTTCCGGCGATCGCGCGATGATAGGGAGTCGCGTCGCTCTCACCGCTAAGTCGGCCTCGCTATCGCGATCGGGAGTTGCGTCGCTTGCCATTAAAATTGCCTTTAGTAGACGTTTCCCCCTTTTTTTTACTTTGTTCAATAACTACCGTGAATCAATAACTAGTGACGTTTAGGTGACATGGCGGCCTGCCGGCGGCTCCCCTCCGGGAGGTCAGTCGAGAGCACGAACAGTCGGAACGGCCGCCACGTTCGCTGCCATAAGTAACATTAACCGAAATGGCGATCGCGCGATGATCGGAAATCGCGTCGCTCTCTCCGCTCTCGTATCGCGTGTTTAACCCTACTGGCGATGACCGTAGTCCAACGTCATGGTTTGCAGACTTTACCGCAAGATGGCAGTACTAGCAACTATGGTGCCGTCTTCATGAGAGCATTAAAAAAGTATGGTAAGTGAAAAAGTATGATTACTTTTTTTATTTTTCGTCTCCGGTCCAAAAATAGGGTACCGTTGAACTCGTCTCGGTCCCCTGAGTTCCAACATATAATCAAAGTCCTGAAATTCCATAGGGGGTAATCTATAGTACACCCGCTATATTTCATGTCAAACATACCTACATGCATTCATAAGAAGTTTTACCCTAAATTCGCTGCCGTATAATTACTTTTAGGCAGACCTCAAAGGAAGACAATGTAACGTCCAGTTTGTGACGTCACAAGCAGACTAGCCGGACATGGGACTTCGGAGTAACCTGTCTCTTACTCCCCTCTCTCTCTAGATAAAAAATAAAAGTTAAAAAATATTTGACATGACGGTTCATCAAGGCTCGGTACAGTGCAGCAAAACGCGATTATGAAACGCATGTACTCTACACAGGAGACCCTGAGAGAGTGCACTGCATGCAAGTGGCTTTGTTTACTTCTTACCGAAACAACATGGCACATACGCATGCAGTAGAGATTATTATAGTGTATTATTGTTGCAATGAATAAAATGTTTCTTTTATTTACAATATTTTTTCCTTCAATTTGTGTGTCCTCCTTTTCATTGTAAAAAAGTTGGTCACCTTCTATACATATAAAAAACACTTGAGTACGCAGAACTGATCATCGTTCATTAAAAAACACTGTGCATTTGTATATTATTCATAAAAAATGGATCTCTGGATATAAATTTTAATTCTTTATATTAAACTAACTTTAAGTTCATTTGAGTTTTGTGCTTATTTTCGTTATTACATAATTTCTCAATCTACTTAAGCATTTGTGACGTAATTTAAATGAAACTATTTTTTTTCTTTTCTCAGCTTTCCGCTCAATATTTGGGAGATTCTTGTGAAATTTAAAAAAATAACCACGAAAATTTAATTCTGTACCACATTAACAATTTTTCTTTTAAAATTATATATATATATATATATAATACAGTATACTGTATAATTTATTTACTTAATCGAATTCTACAAACTCAAATCTCAATACATTGTATTATTTAAATCGTCATTAAATCTAGCATATATGGAATAAAACGAATAAATATTTACGAAACCAGAAGCAATTTATCAAATTTGCTACCAAAGCTTAGAGATAAAAGGCAGCGGTATCAATTAGGTTAAAAGTTCACTGGATACTTGTTCAGATAATTTTGTTCAATTGTTGTTCGTATTTGAAAATTTAATGCAACACTAAGTTAAATGTTTCACTTGCAAAAATAAATCGAGAGAGTAGGACAATCACATTATCTCATTAATAATGCTTTATCAAAACTGGTTATTTTTACCAAAGCAGTGAACTTTGATCTACTCTTATTAACAGTTCATATGAAATTTACTAAAGTTGAAAATGATTTTAAAACAAATCAATCTCTTCAATACAAATAATTATTTAAAAAATTAACTTTTTTTATGCAGTTATATCAAAATCATACCAAACAATAATACCGTAGTTTTAAAAATTGAAAGTATTCCTTGCAAATACTTTTTTAAATATTTAATATGCAGTGGCGTGCCGGACATTTGATGATAGGGAAGCTGCGTTTCTGTAAGAAGCCGACTTTTAGGGACAATCAGTTAATTGCGCGTCAGTGATGGTCTCGGGTCCATTCTTACGTGCGTGGTGACGGAAGAGACAAAGACGACAAGTATCTGACAAAATACACTATATACAAAATAGTTTGCTTTAGGACAATCAGCTATTCCGACTTCCTGAGCGTCGCTGTGGTTCTTTAATCGTCGATCGAAGGTGGCCGTGGCCCCGGGACAGTGGCGTTGACAAGTCTGTAAAGCACGGGAAGACTTCATCTGTTGGAGTCGGGGACACGGTCTAAATCCGAAGTGGCACGGGTTACAGGTTGGCATAACAGACGAGAAATTTTTTTTTTTCTTTTTTTGCGCGTTGACACACGGCGTTTTGATTATTCGGAACGTTAACCGAGTGCGAGATGTCCTCGATTGTCGGGGATTATATCAATCTCCGTTCTTTCTTTCGTCCTTTTGATTGGTCATTCTTCCTCAACCACGCTTCCCGAGTGGTCGGTCCCTGGTTACTAAGCGTAACGCGACTTCTACCTGGAGCGCGAGAAAGATCAAAATCGAAGATGAATTCGATCTTCCACCGATCATAGGACGACTTCCTTCCGCGATTTATGGTTTCTGCCTGGCAGTTTGATATAAACAATGGATATCCGACTACAAAGGATTTTTTCCTGTGTTTTTTTAAACTAATAAATTTTTCTCTAAATTAACCGTTTTTTCGCGTCTTTCGTGACGGGTCAGACCTGTCCGGTACATGACATTTCCATAAAAGTTTTAAACAAATACTGGAAATGACAAAAATAAACAATTTATGTATTTTAGTTCTAAAATACATATAATACATACATAATACAAATTGATATGATACAAACAATGATAGAAAAACTTGTTTTTTTAATTTCTTATAAACTAACTCTATTCGGCGATTTTTTCTGTAAAGTCGTTAATTACTTTATCATAAAAGTCGCTGGTCGTCGACTCCATCAACGTATTTGAAAGCTTTTTCTATTGAAATCAACGCTAGCGACGACAATTTTTCCTCTGACTGAGTGTTCCCAGCCAATGTATGAATTTGATTCGTGGTTGAAAAACTGCGCTCAACAGACCCACTGGTAGATGGTACCGTAAATATTAATAATATTAAATCATAATTCTTTTAGTACGTCTTTGTTCGGATCGACATTAATTATAATATGTTTTATGTCTAAGAGTTACTTATCAATATAGTCCGGACTTGGCCGGATGGCCGAGCGGTCAAGGTGGCAGCCTACCGCTCTGGGGGACCCGGGATCGAATAATCCACAGGAATTTTTCGGGTGGTGGTCCGTTCGGATATGTCGGGCCCCGTCCCTCACCACCCGGTCGCCCAATTGTGGGCCTGGCCGAACCCATAATGGACCTTCTAAAAGAGGCCCTCTTAGTGCCCACAGGGCGGAGAGTTAAAATATATATATATAATATATATATATATATAGTCCGGACACGAATATAAATATTGCGATTCACTACGTAATTTAGATAAATCAAAAATTTCCCATAAAATTTACTTAATTTAAAGAATTAAAACACGCTTGGAAAAATTGTTTTTCATAATATTAAAATTATTAATATCTAAGTGATAAAAATTCTAAAAATTTTATGTCTGAAAATCTGTCAATATAATTACAGTATAATTAAAAGAAAATTATAATTAAATATAACTTTGCAAAAAACGTACATAAAAATAACATTGAATATTCTTTACTTTTTAAATCTTAAAACAATTCATTTAATCAAAAAGCTCCCGACCAGTGGCTAAGGGGTAGAATCGTTGGAAGCATTATGGTGTGTAGCATCCACCGGCTAAACCGCCAAAGGTTGGTGCTCTGTAAAGCGCGTGCGCCAATGCCCATAAATGGGCTGCTTTACACCATTCAAATATTTTCGCCTTGGAAGCTGACAATACAGCGCTTCCATTGAGAATATGCGTACACGAATTTAGATTCGAATATACAATAGCGATCTTATCGTTGTTTTTTACATATATTTTATTACAGATATTTTATTATTATTACTATTACAGTATTATTATTATTATACCGCATTATGTATTTTATTACAGATTTCATATAGAAGTCTGTAATAAAATACATAAAATTAATATTTTATTATAACCGTATTAATTAATTCAAAGAACGTTCAAATATGAAAATAATTGCAGAATATGAATTTACATTTTAGAAAATACAAGCGCTTCCAATGACGGCACGCCACTGTTAATATGAAATCTTTAATTAAAGCTACAAAACAAAAACTAAACTTCAGTTCATTTTCAATAATTTTTATAGTTTATTTTTTAAACAGTGTTCTCTTTTAAACTTATCACTGTATAAAAAAATGAAAGCATGAAATATAGATTTTGAACTTGCAAAAAGGTTTGTTGCACATCTTTTAAATCATATAAAACAGTCTGTTTGATCAATTCCTTTCTATCATTTAGTTATCTTCAATCATAATAGAAGCATTGAATTGTCACCATGCACAGTTTGTCAAAGGTATATTTGATTTTTGAAACTTTCAGGTTCCATTGATGCCATTTAATTCTCAAATTTTGAAAAGAATTTCAAAAATCTTTATTCCTTTCACAAGTGAATTTTGTAAAGTTAAGAAAGAAGACATGAATAGCATTTTTGAAAATATTTAGAGGTTTTATTCAGTACGAATGCAATTCAAAATTCTAACCACCATGACATCAAACTGGCGAATCAAATTCTAATCAAATGGTATTTAATGTAATTTAATTGCATTAAATACCATTAAATAATAATACATTTAATATTGTATCAGTCTTCATTCATACAACTTTTTAATAAATTATGATGCATAAATATATATATATATATATATATATATATATTATATATATATGCATACAAATAGATAAAACAACAAACATTATTAAGTGCAAAATAATTCAAAATTTTATTAATATAAACCTGTATATTTATAACTACATATATCTAATTTTCAAATATTTTTACAATGCATCTTTTCTTAATCGAGTAATTAAAACAAATTTTACAATCAGCTTAACTTATCCAACATTTCAATCAATCATAAGAAAATGATCACAGATTCTCAATTGTGCATAAAATAGCAACAATTACAGAAAAAAAATATCATAAAAATTGAGAGCTATCATCACAGATTTTGGCACTTCAATTATCACAGGAAATGGAAGGAATGTATATTGTATATCATTAGTTTTTATAGTATACAGTGCATAAATTTTCAAGGAATCAGTGGAAAATCTAGTTCAAACATTTTTATATGAAATTGTAAATACACTTTTAATATTGTAACTTATATATTGTAAAATTTACATTATTTTTAAATGCATTAATATAAATTTTTTACATAAAATAATTTCATATATTTATTTGTATCACTTAAACTGGGAGAGAGTATTATATTTCTAAGATTATATGTGCATATATGTGCAAATATACATACATGCAAACTAACATATACATACAGTATATATTAGTTTATATATGTGTAAATTTTAATTTATATATTTAAAACTGAGACATTTCTTTGAAATTCATTGTTTTTAAAGAATTATATTTTATTTATATCACAATTATTTAAAATTTATAATATATCAAAAAAAATTTATATCATTACCCTTTAAAAATACTTAAAATTGTTACAGATATTATTAAGTAAAATGTAAAAATTATTTCAGAAGCATAACAACTATAAATATATTTGGTAAAAAATTTCCATTAATTTCAATTTTCTGTAATATAATACTGTAATGATATTCCACCGTTAAAATTACAGAATAGATTTAGCCATCATAAAGTATATACATATGAATAATAATAAATTTTTAAAATAGTTATTATAATTTAAAATATTAAAGGAGAACAATCTTAGAATTGTTATATTTCATAATGACAAATATATCTTAAGCTGCCAAAAATTATTATTACATTTGTTTATAAAGATATGTGACCATATGTGTCATTAAAACTATTTAGAGTTTATTTTTTTTAACTATACAGGATGTTTCAAAAAAATAAAAATCGATAATTAAATGAAATACTTTTAACAATATCAATTTTCAAATACTTTGATGAGAAATAATAAATAATAAAAATTATATTTGGTATTAAAAAAATAATATAGAAATATATTGTAAATGTTTACTTACTTATTTTTTATCACTGACAAGTTAAACAATTTTCCTTTTTATTTAAAGTTATATAGAAATTGTATGCTCATTTTAAAATGTTTAGACATTCAATAGGAACCTTTTCATTTAGTACATTTTCCATAATATGGGTAATGTAATTATCTATTCATTCTGCATGTAATAGTAAAAACAATTTTAATTTAATACAAATTTTTTCTGAATTTACTTAAAATTTTGTAAACTGTGAACATAAATGTAATTATAAGTTTTTACAATTAGTTTTTAAGATTTGAGTTTCTAAACAGTTACATAAGACAATATTTCCATAGATGCACATAAAAATATAATCAAGAAATATATTATAATTTATTTCCATTGTTATATAATAATAAAAATAATATCAAATGTAAAAATATTAATATTTTCACTTTTCATATGACTTAGTTCCAATTAATCTTAAGTACTTTGCAACTAATTTCAATTGTCAAATTTACCAATTTTCACAAAACAGTCCTCTGTCAGGACTAAGTTTTAATTTTATAAAATATACTAAGTGTTAAAACAAGATGACAAACAGAATGATATTAATAAAATAATTCAAATTCAACAACTGCATGAATCTAAAGTTTACATAAAAATAATATTTTAATCAATCATTAATTTTATTTTATCTCTGAAGAAACTATAAAGTAATTCTTAAATTTGTGAACAAGACACCTTTAAAATGAATAAAATTTTAAAAATTTCTTTAGTTATTAATCACACATAATATTTATGAATTATAACTGCATGACTCAATAAAGTCTAAATTCCACATTCCATCTTTTAATAAAATATAGAATTTTTCAAATTGATATCATCGTAAATTCCATTCCATATAATAAAAAAATTTAATATTTTGAATATTGATGCATTTTGAAATTAGAAATTAAATTCTCTTAGCACAAAAATAAGACTTTTTTTTTAGTTTTTTATAAGAACTATATGTAATAATAAAACAAATAAGTATTAGAATGAAATTGTAATTTAAACCTTAACCCACATATAAACTTAATTTGAGCATGTGTATATATATAGTTCAATTACCCACTAGTAAAAATATTTGTTAAATGATGATGATGATAATTAATATATCAAGTTTAACCATATAGTAAGTATATATATCTGAATGCCATAAAATATTATAGATAACGAAATATAACAATAAAATGAGTCATTGCTATTGTTCAAAAAATTCATTTCTTTCCAACTTATGCAAGATATTTATTTGCAGTATTTGTTCCAATCATAATTTGTATTTCTGCTATAAAATATTATTGTTTCTTCTGCATAAATCTGAAAATACAAGAATAAATATATGGATATCCAAAGTTTAATCTCTAAAAGAGTATTGTAAACATTACTAATTAAATAACCTATTTCTTTCTGAAAATTCCATATGCTAATGATCATTTTATTTCAAAAAGTTATTGTTTACGTAGAGGCTGTCTAAGTTACGTTTAGTTTAATTAAAATCGATATTAAACTTATAAGAAATAAATTTCAAATTACTTCATTCAATTTAAATGTTAATCAATTTTGTAATATATTTTGTTTAATTTGAAAATTGAATAATTTTAAATTTTAATTATCACAAATAAATTCAAGTAAGAAAATTTTACAATTATTAATATGATAGATAAAATGTGATAAAGCCTATTCAACTTATCAAAAATTAATAGCTTATCATCACTTACATAATAATCTTTGATATTTTTATATTAAATTTTTATACATGTGCATCAGACTTATTACAATTAAAGAATATATTGATAACAGATAAAGGTCATTTTGTTTTGCTTTTCACTAATCTAAATATTAATTGATAAGATTACAAATAATTAAATCAAATCTTAACAACTCTATACTGATTAAATTTATCAGTATCTGTAATTGTGAAAACCTTTAAAATGGCAGTGATATATTGTTTTATGGATAAAAATAATTGTTTTATCATCATCTCAAGATTCATAAATCAATTGAAAACTAAATTGGAGCTTTTTTCAGCTTAGTCTAAGTGAATCCATCTTAAAAACTTAGTTGAAATAAATCAATATTAGCAATTAGAATATATACTGGTTCCAATTAAAAAATAAAAATCAAAAACAATAAAAATTAAAAAAAAAATTTTGAAAAACTCAATATAAACACAGATATCCAATACATTTTTATAAATAAAATATATTTACTTAAAAGTTTTAATTATTATTATTATTAACAATATCTATATAAAAAGTAATGATATTTTAAATAACTTGTTTAGCTATAACTAATTAGCTTAATAAATTATTATTATTATTAATTTTTTTGTAATCATTAGGTAACATTTTTTTAAAAAAAACTGCATTTAAGATTATTCAAGAGATTTTCATCATTTAATAAAATTCCTTGAATAATTTAATTTTAAAAAATTTTCATCAATAAAGGAACCAAAATAAAATTTTGAAATACAGAAAACGATATTAAAAATTTCTTTGATAAACTCTCCTCTCTCTTAGTTCTGGTTATGAAATGGTGTATTCTTTTATTTACAGAAATAATAATAATTCAGAATCAATAAGAAACCTTTGTTGGGTGATCTATCATTTTCTATGATTGATGTTTGTCTTCTATTTCTAAACCTTTATATGGATTTCATATGTAATTCATTGTTGCGAAAATGTATTAAATACTATCAATACTACATCAAAATTATTGTTATAGAACTGTATAAAATGCAATAAAGTACAATTTATTAGTAAACGTTTGATTACATATATCATTTAGATATTATATTCTTTAATATTGTTTTAGTCTTTATACCATTATCACATAAAATTACAATTCAAGCAGAAAGAAAGCTAAAGACATCATAAATGACATTTGAAAATAAATCTTATAGCAACTATTATTATTAGCAACTATTATTATTAGCAAATATCTTTGACAAGATTTCTACATCCTGCCATATAAAAATGTTAATTCTACAACTATCTAATTACTTAAGGCATGAAAATATTTCTTGCATATTTAGTTTTGAAACATCCTGCATATTATAACATTATAATATTGGAATGAATTACATGAAACTTAAACATTAGTAAATTTTTAAAATTTGCATTAATGGGAAATCAATTCTCACACATCATTTTGATTGTCAATATTTGTAATTTGTGATATTAATTCTATCATAACATTTACCTGAGATGCAGAAATCAATTGGTATTCCAATATATAGGAATTCATATAAACTTCAAAACAAAGAAAATTTCATTTCTAACTGAAAATGCACATAACATAATGGAAGCAATTTTGAACAATTTATACAATTTCTTCATTATGCATAAAAATTAAAATGAATATAATTTTGGTATAACAAGCTCCCAAATTTATACCAATTTTTCCAACTTAACTAAATCCAAAATATATATATATATATATATAAATATTTCAATTGATAATATCCAAGCTGCCAATAAAACTAAGTAATATATTTAAAAAATTTTACTTCAATGGCAGAAATTCCTTTAAATACATACAAATTCATCTTTAAAAAAATCACGATAAGAATTATAGTAATGCATCATATATTTGCAATACTTTCATACTGAAACAAATACTGCATGTATAAATTAAAATATTGCATATATCATATATGGATTCATTAGAGGAAAAAAAAAGCTTTTTTGCCTTTTTCTTAGAATGTCTTATATACTACTTTCAATTTCTAGCTATGCTAATATTCAATAATATTTAAACAATAACAACATTATTTTTATTGCTTAAATATACATTTCTGCAGCTTAACTGTAGAAAATACAAACAACTAAAAATACTTCCCTATGTGCACAACAGTTTCATTGGCATTGACGAAGTACCTTTATAATATGTAGTATTTGACATTTATGGCATTTTAATGACTAGATGGGATGATATGGCAGGTAAATTATTGTAATTGTGCATAGCTGTTATGTTGTGCTTTGTTCGGCAACTCTTGCTCGACATTCTTCTCTTAGTCTTCTAATTAATGAAGATGAAAATGATCCAGTTTCAGTAAATATAGCCTGAAAAATAATTTTTATACAAATATTAATATTAATATATTTAAATAAGTATTTTGTTATTTTGCTTTTAATTTGATAAAAAATTGATACTTTAAGATTTTTCACAAATGATTGGCTGTAAGATTAATTGTTACTTAAAGCAAACAACAAATATATTTATCATCATCTTTAACTGAATCTATTTCAAACAAAAGATATGATAATTTTCATGATATAATTCAGCTTCTAATCCTCTTCAAAATTTTAGAGAGAATCTGAGGTTGTAAGGCTAAATTTTGAAAACATTTATCTTAATTAAAAATATTTCCATCCTGGCTTCTAAAAAGCATTAAGTGTTTTGATTGTACCATATATAACAATAAAATGAAACCTAGCTAAAAAGTGATACGTATGGTATTTTTTAAATTATTGGGGTGTTACTGACTTTCTAGAACAGGGAGAAACAGTTGCTGCTGAGTAATATACTGTAGTCCTGATGAACATCCATCATGCAATAAACAACTAGTTCTCAGGATTTCAGACTAAAGATATGACCCTTCTCCACAATACTGTACATCCAAATGCAGCACATGCAACAGTAGCTATGTTGGAACACTTTTGTTAGGAAATAATGCATTGCCCTCCATATCACACTGATTTGTCACCAGCACCACATTCAGTATATATTTTGACTCTTTAGCAAAAATGCATGAAGTGAAATTGCATGCAATGAGGGATACATGTACTGTACTGTACATATAAATATGATTTATATTGTAACATATATGTTTTAAATAATTTACTGAGGAATAAGATTATTTTTGCATTGTAAAGATATGGAAAACAGATTTATACGATTTATTTACTAATTTCATCATCAGAAATACATTTTTAATAAAATGAAATGCAATCTAATTTTCAATCAATTTAATTAGTCAAGTGTTGTAAATCTGAATTTTATTTCATTTCATATAAAAAGTTGTTATAATGATTAAATTATCCCATTTGCATTTGAGATATGTCAACATCATGTATCCTAAATTCCTTATAGTTTTTTGTCAATAATAAAGGACACCCAATTCTGTTATTACTTGGATTTTTACATGATTTTGATTTAACATGGCCTGAAAAAATTCAATTTTCTTTTTACACAGTTCGTTTCAATTTAACAAATTTCAACAAATTTGTCTTTTTAAAAATTTCCATTTTATTTTAATTTTAAAATGAATATTTATTTCTTGTTCCAGAAAATTGCTTTTTATATGAAAATTCATAGGCTTTTTTTAAGGCTGCTACATATGCTCAAGTAATTTTAAGATTTGACTGTTTTTTTTACAATTTATTTGAATGTGTGAATTGAAAAATCAGTCTTTTATTTCAGCTCTATGCTGCAATTGAAGCAGTCAGAAAAAATTCAATTCAAAGTTTAACAATTTCTATTTATGATTACATTTCTTCTAAGTTATTTCAATGTAGGGCCCACCAGTGGCCAATGGATATTGGTTCACAGGTTCACATCCAACCAACAGCTGGTCACAGAGTTTTTTGTTTTCAGATGTCTAAATATTTAATAGAGGCCATTTTTCTGGAAAAATCCCTGTGCAATCTACCAAGGAAGGATGCCTCCCAACATGTTGCATTGATTATTTCAATCCAAACCAATCTTTTCAATACAGAATAGTTTTTGTATACCATTTGGTTTTAAAAGCTAGAAGTATTTTCATGTTTAATTGAGAAAGTTAAAAAATAAAATTTTTGATAATATCAATAGCCAAAAAGTCATACTATTCAATAAATTAACTTACCTTAAAGAACATCTCCCAAAGTATAATATATAAACTTATAAAAATTGAATAAACCAAAAGAAAAATATTTTGATCAACTCCTACATTACAAATTTATAATGGTTTAATTCCCCCAAAGAACACCAGAAACAGATCTTGCTTACATCAACCTGATTAAATCTATAACTGTGTTCCTCCTCCTACAGGATTTCCACCTGTCTATCTTGTTGAGAAATACAGTAGAGTGTTGTTTATCCAAATCAATTGGGGACTGGGATTGTTTGGATAACTGATTATGTACAAAAAAATATATTAACCTATCCCACGTTGAAATTTTTCTCTATTGCGTGTCACTTTGCGTTGAATTTTCATCGATTTTAAGCCGAATGAAAAGTTTTATAATAATAATCGTGGCTATTATATCGTTATAAATTATTTCTTTATTTTGTACAAACATAATATATTGAAAAATATAAAAACAAAAAAAAAAAAAAAAAAATTATATTTTGGAAGTTAATCTAGTATCAAAAACATTCAATTCAGCATGACACAGTCCGACTGGAACGCTTTCAGTTGATCGGCTTTCAGATAAATGATGCTCTACTGTATCTAATATAGGCAATACAAATTTTAAAACATTTTATAAAAGAATTTAATATAACTAATTATACACTTTTATTGTGTATTTAAAAATATTTTATTATATTTATTGTTGAGTTTATATTTTACAAAATTCTTTTATGTATTATTATTAAGTTTTTATTGTTTTAAAACAACTGTGTATTTTTATATTTTTTGCCATGTTTGTATGCTCTTTCTAGTTCATTTTCTTTTTACCTTTTTATTTAATAGGATTATTATTCATTTGGTGTCAGCAATCATCGCTTATGGCAGTGGTTCCCAAACTTTTTTGATTCTTGATGCCCTTGCTAAATCCAGATTTTCCTTATGTCAAATTCTAACAAGTACAATTTGTGAAATAGCAAAATAGTCAGTATCTTTTTAATTAAAGAATTAGGATGTTAAGTAAAAAATAAATAAAACATGTAATCAAACAAATTCAATTAATTATAATTAGTGGGATGGATGAGCCTGTTGATCACCACACATTTTCTCAAATCTTGGAATCAAACTGGACACAGCCACTCTCATTTCCTTCTCCACATTGATTTTCATGTAATGCTTAGTTTTTATCACAACGACAAACTCAGCTTTGCACAAATAGGAAGTTGCAAATGGAATTAAGATTCTCTGAGCTGAGAAGGGATATTCATCTTTTACTGATATCCAAAGTAATTCAATTAACTCCATGCTGCTAAATTTTGTTTTCAATGTATTGTTGCAAGAGAACTCAATAAGATTCTCTTCATCTGCAGCAGTAAATTCAGATGGAGCACTGGCATTAAATGGATCTTGAATCCATGCAAATTTATCAATATCATTTTGAAAATATTTCTCAAACCAGGTGATAAGCTGTGATAAATGTTCTTCAAAAATAGAGTTCATACCTCGAGAGAAATCAACTCCATTGGAAGTCAAACACTGTTGCAATAAGGGAAAACATCCTTTCCTTCATCTTCATTTATTTTTCTTTTCCATAGTTTTAATTTTTTTTATAAAAGCTGAAATTTTCTCAATTGACTTTAAAAGGTGCATGTTACTTTCCTGCAGGGAGAGATTCAGAGCATTCAGATTTTCAAAAATATCACATACGTATGCTAGTTTTACCAAAAAATCTTCAATCATCATATTTTCGGCATATTTGTGGTCTTCTTTTTTTAAGAAAAATATAAATTTCCTGTTGCAGTTCAAACAAATGAGACAAAACATTACCTTGAGAGAGCCATTGCTCTCTAGTGGTAATGTTTTGTACTTTCTTGAAGTGCTATAGTACAACAAAGACATGTGCTCAGATCCCACATCCTCACATAGTTTTTTGAAAATTCTTCCCTTCAATGGCCATTTTTATAAAGTTTACTACATGTACTACATATCCTGGTTCAATGCAGGACTCAGATATTTTGATGCATGTGCTTCCCTGTGAATAATGCAATGGGTCCACAGTGCATCAGTCTTTGCTTCGAAAGAGTGCTTGCAATCCGCCATAACATCCAGACATAGAATGAGTACCATCAGTAAAGATACCAAATGCATTTGGTCCACTCCAAATTATTTTTGGAAATAAAAATATCAAGGATCTCGAACAAGTCATGAGCCTTAGCACCAGCAGTGATACTTTTACAGAAGAGAAAGTATTCTACAATGTTATTATTATTATTATCTATAAACTGTACATAGCAAATCAAGTGAGCATCATTATCATCATCAGTGTCCTCATCCAGCTGCAACCCAAATTCCTTTCCTTTTATTTTTTCGGTAACTGAACATTGGAGGTCCTTTGCTATGTGCTGTATTCTGCAACTGATAGTGTTATTGGACAAAGGCACTTTTGAAAGCTGCTACCCAGCAGACTCACCAATCATAATGTTCACCATATCTACAGAAGCCGGTAGAATGAGTTTTTCTGCAATGGTATGAGGCTTTTTACATTTTGTGATTCTATATGCCACCTTTATTACTGACTTAATGATTTGCATCAGGTCTGCTAGATGTCACATCTTATCACATTGAATTGAAAGTGGAAGTAAAATTATGAAAATTTTACAATATTTTGCAGCACCCCTGTGAGGAAGCTGCGGCTCCCTAGGGTATTATGGCACACACTTTGGGAACCGCTGGCTTATGGCATAGTCTTTGTAATTTTGCAATAAATAAATTTGCTAATTTACAATTGCCCCTCTTCTGACTTATTAACTAAAATTGGAATACAGTAGTCTCCAAAGTTTGAGGCACTACCATCTTTAAACCAAAGTACACATACTCAACCAGAACATATAAAAATTACAATTTGGGTAATTCAAATCAAGTATGTAATGAGACACCATACACCGAAACTATAAGCATACCAAGGTTTAACATCAGCTTACAATTTATTGCATTGTGATATGATATGGTTGCCAGATAATTCCGGATATGGTTGTTACTTGCCCCCATTATACAAAACATCATGTATTTTGAAGTGCATTATTATTATTGTTGTGTTAATTACTTAATGTTGTGTTTATTATTACAAAGTAAACATGACATTATTTAACACCTTTACTTACTACTGTTTTCCATCATATATTGATACATATTCCATGTATTTCAAATTTTCCATAGTTTGAGGTTGCCTCATTCCCAATCAACTCAAACCATTGAAACTACTCTATTTTGTTTGAACACATCCTATTATATTAATTGGTTTATTGTATTATTTTTTTACTGGTTTTTCAAGTACTGTCCATATGGACAAATGGAATCAATCTTCCATTTCAGTATCTTTTTTTATATGGTTCTTTTAGACAGATTTTTTTTTTTTTCAGAAATGTATCTACAGTGTAAACACAGAATTATGTGTATATACAATATATTTGTTTTTTCTTAAAATAAAACTATTAAAAAACATAAAATTTGTTTTCCCCCCTTTCTTTTCTCTGTAAACCTTCCAAGTTTGAAATTCTCATGTTTAAAATAATTTTAAACACGTTCAAATTCCAGTTTTGAATTTTATACTGGTCAATAGCCTGACAAAGACAAAGTTTTGGTCAAAAACGTTAGTTTTTATCTAAAGCTATTCGTACTGGGATATAAAAAAGGTTTTTAGTGTGTTGATTTATCCTTCCCAGGGATTGTGCAAGAAGTTGGTTTTTTTTTTTTTTTTTTGAAATTCTCATACTTATTTGGAAGGTTTACAGAGAAAAGACAGAATTTCAGCACCTCTTATCCATATAAAATTTGTTTATTTTAGATTCTAACAGAATGTTTATAAAATTTCAAAGAAAATGTTAACAAAACATATACAAAATATTTTACGTAAAAATTTAATTTCAGTTGTTGTTAGGTATTAATTATTATTAATTTAATTACTAAATATTAAATAATTTTTGAGAACTATATTAGTTGATTTTGTTACCTGCATAAAAGAATGGCACTCTATCACAACTGATTCTTGAGTTATGCCTTTGAAAACTTCTGCTATTTCAGAAAAATTTCGTGCCTTCAAGATCTTTTCTTTATTTTTGATTATCATTGTAATACCAACCCGGAATAATATCTTTGAACCTTCATAAAACAGACAATCCCAAATCCTAAGAACAGTCTAATGAAAGAAGAAATATTATGTAATTTTATGTTATATTTATTTAATTTGCAATGAAGAAATAAAATCTTGAAAGGAAACTTGTATTTAGAATCTTTATGGTTAAATTTTAAAAATATCTTTAAAATAATTACTAATAAAACTAAAATTACATTTAATAATAAAAAACACAATATTTAAATTTTTAAATAATAATTCAGAAAATCACTTGCTTAACATATTCAGTGCCAAGGATGTCTTGGAAAGTCTTACACTGCCTCACCCAATATACTGAGGACACTCATGTGAGTCCTCAAAATTTGATTATATTAATCACTTATAAACAAAGGATAAAATTTCCCTAAGAACGTTTATTTTTATTGTTTATTGTACACTTCAAAGAATATATTTCATCTATTGGTTTTATATTAGTATTCTGTACATTCTTAGTTTCTATATATTGGGGTGCTCATAGATGTCCAAGCATCATGCTATATTTCATTTTGCATAACAGCAAAAATTCCTTTGACACTTTACATACATATAATTAAACAAAAAATTAAAAAATTAACTTTTTTGGCATATCAATAGTGAAATTGGTAGTGACTGTATTAACCAAGTTTAATGTTTAAAAATTTTAAATAGGTTTTTTACATTTTAATTTTTGGATGACTGACTAAAAAAACAGAGTTTTGTTTTCATATTGCAATTAATAAAACAAAATTAACAATTAAAGAATGAATGCATTATTATAGATACACATGGTTGCTAATGTGTTTAAGTGTTTTTAATAAGTAAAAAACAAAACTTACTTCAATTGGTAGAACTTCAGCATATAAACATATAAACCATTTTGTAATAACAATAGCCCATGCAACATTGTGTAATTTCATGTGATTATAAACATCAGGTACTTTTATTCTATAAAAAAATTAATAGTTTTATTACACAAGTAGCAAATATAATTTAATAGTTTTACAGTATAAAAAAGAAAGAAAGATGAAATGAAATGTTCTTATATTAAAATAATATAAATTCTTTAGAATTCAAAGTTATTCAAATATAAACACCAACTGAAACCCAATGCATAGCAAATAAACCTCCACAACTGCCGTAAATAATTAGGCTATAATATTCTTAATTAATATTTCCAAATTATAATCAGATTATTTACAGCAGTTGTGGGTGTCTATTTTCAAAGTTATTAAATGACAAAATGTTTTTAACTTTTAATGATGATTTGTAATTGATCAAAAATAAAGTATGATGCTTCATATAAGTACACTTATTGTATAACAAATATGCTGAAATCATTTAGATCCAATAGAGATTTTATAAAAAATTTACAAGTTATTCTATTTCAGATAATGATTTAATTTTCTTAAGTAATAAACTTATTACTGTTTTGCAATAAATTAATAAATTATTTTATGATAATTTTAAGTTTTAGTCATTCACATTGGATTAGTATTAATGGATTATGCAAAGATAAAACTCAAATCAAAATACTTATATCTTCAGGAGTCGTGCAGCATAGTGCCAAAATCACCACTTGGAAATATTTTTATTAAAGTGGTGATAAAAAATATAATACTGGCAATAACAAGTGGCGATAAAAATCCTAATCAACTTGTTTCAACATTCAGTATGAAACTGAATCACAAATCACACTTCAGGGAAAACAGCAAAATGGGAGTCCTATACACTACACATCTAGTGATTTCATGACATCAACAGTTCAGGCAGAAAACAAGGAAGTGATGATGAGAACTGAAGGCAGTTTTATGCAATTCTGCCCAGCATTTCCAGATTGGGGATTCTTTATTGACAGACAGAAAATTTGGGATGTCTCTTTTCAACTTTGATCTTTTTCAGTAGACTAAAACAAAAATTTTGACATGATAGAACTTGTGAAATACTGTTTAAACACTGTGATCAAATGTGTTATTCATTAAAAAATTATCCCAAAATGATTCCTATAGCTAACAAGAAGAGTACTGAACATTTGGGTCTCCAATTCTCCAATTTAAACAAAACTTGGTGAGCAAGTAGCCTTAAACAAACAGTTCTTGTCCAAATAATAGGACCCACTTCTCAAGTATTTTCCAAGAATCCAAGAACCTCTGAAAATTTAGTGTTTAGCTTTTAAGTCTTTGAAAGTTTTATGTCTCCAAGTGGTGATAGCTGAGTGGATAAAATGCTCCGCACTGGAGCTAGATGATGTATGTTCGATCTTTGGAAGTTTATTTCTGTTTTGTTTGTTTTTATATAACATTATTATTTTACCATATCATTATTATTATTATTATTCCTCATGTTTAAAGCATATAAAACAAGAAATTTAAAATTGTGACATCATTTCCTGTTTAGTGAAAACAAGCCTTTGTAGATTTAACTCTTTTATGTCATTAAATAAAACTTTTATTTCATCATATTTATTTTCACATAATTTCATTCATGATTACATACTATGTCCTCACAAGCGAATAAGCTTCAGACATTACTGCACATGGATGAAAAAGACAAATGATATGAAAATAGGATAGCATAGTCACAGCATTTTATTTTTTTAATTGTTAATATTATGGACAATTTTCTCATGCGCTTATGTTTGTTACATGTCAAATATCACAATACCACCATGTCTTAAAATAAATATGAAGAAATAAAAATTTTATTTAACAATGTAAGAGAGTTAATCTACAGAGACTTTTTTTATTATTTTATAGCTATGTATTTTTTGGCTAATTAATTTCAGGTATTTTTTACCCTTCTTCAGTTGGAGCATTACATTTGAATAATACAACTGAAGGAGGGTAAAAAAAACCCAAAATGTACATATTACAGTTTAAAGTTACTATAAAGTAAAAAGAAAAAAACAAGTTAAGAAATCATGGTATGATAAGTTCAAATTAATAGCCAAAAAATGCACAGCTATAAAAGAATAAAATCCTAAAAAGAAAAAAGACTAGAAGCTATAAGAGTGAAAACTACAAGACTTGTTTTTGCTAAATGAGAAATGATGTCACAATTTTTAATCTTGTTTTATAAGCTTTAAATGTGAGGAATAATAATAGTAATACTAATGCTAATGATGCAGTAAAATGATAAAGTTACACATTAAAAAACAAAACTAAACTAAAATTTCAAAGGTTCGAATCTATATCATCTAGCTCTAGTGCATAGTATCCTATCCACTCAGTTATCACTGCTCAGAGATATGGAAATTTCAAAGACTTATTAACTAAACACTAAATTTTCAGAGGCATGTTTTTGGAAAATGCTTGAGAAGTGGGTCCTATTATTTGGACAAGGAGCTATTTGTGTTTAAGACTACATGCTCACTAGATTTCATTTGAATCAGAGACTCAAATGTATGATCCTCTCATTGTAAGTGATAGTTTAATATGTTACTTTTGCTTTCCAGACACCAAACTGATAAGGCTACCAGCATCTGCATTAATAAGTAAGAAAAACTGTTGGTGATAAGTAATTTGAAGTGGTGTAAACAATTTAAAAGTGGCAAATGGTTGGCTATATTTTTAAATTTTCCAGAGCAAACCCTGACATTACTTACTAAGTATATAGCAATTACAGAAAATTTAATAATAAATCCAAATATAATGAATACATATTACCATATATCATATATTATATGTTATATTTTATAACATTATTCTGCATACTTTCTTTATCCCTATTTCATCCTCTTTTTTAAAAATAGAAATTTTTGGTACAATCCTAACTTAATTACACATTTTAGTGAGTTTTAGTTCTAGACTCCAACCAAATGCTGAATACTATTGGGCTAGATATGGCTAAATACTAAATAAATTATGCAACCAATTTGGCACTAGAGGGAAGCGTTAGATGCCATCTCTTATTAAATTTAATAATTATAATATTTAATTAATTAATTTAAATAATTTAGAACCACTGGAAGAAAAAAATTGGCCCAAAGCGGGACTTGAACCCACAACTCCTGCTTACTGTGCAGATGCATTGCCAGTTACACTATCCAGACCTCCAGTCCGATCTCCTCTTCCTGCACATACAAGCTAACGTTATAACCATCAACGGTTATTACAACATCAGTTGGGGACACATCAAGTGCCCACGTCCTGTAAACATCTTCCAAGGCACTCACAACTGGCCATTGCAAACCCTGGCAAGGCATATATAAATAACATCGCTAGACCCGATATACTATAGTATATTGGGTCTAGCGATGTTATTTATATAGCGTTTTAGTTCCAATTATTCTCTAATAGCATAGTGTGAGGATTAGTTGGTTCATCATTTTCTGTTTTTAGATCATTTTATTATAGTATAAATAAATTCCTTATTTGTTAAAAGTAAATTCTTTATTATTTCTAAAACACATTCAAATAGGTTATATTCTAGTTTTTTATTTATTTTGATACATAAATTTATAAAACTAATACAAAAAACAGATATTTTTATAACTGCCCTTTCTAAAATATGTAAAAATGAAGAAAAATGAAATCAAATGAAGAATTTCAAAGCTGCTGATGAAGAATTCACATCTCAATTCACATCTTGACATCTTCAATGCCATCTGGCAACATTGAAGGTGTGTCAAAGATGATTTATAAAGGGAGTCAAAAATAATGTATTACATAAGTATATTATCATTACTTTATGACCATTTTCATCCATTATTTAAGTACATTTATTTAACACTTGAATTTTTTCTAGTAAATACTGTATTTTAAACTAAATTCTTTGACTCTTCTTTTTTTGTTTCTATTAGAAATTTTAAAAACAAAAAAAAAACTTTATCAAATAACTTTTATGGAGGAAATATACTGTCTTTTGGCATTAAATTTATTTTCTTGACAAATTGAATACATGCAAGTATTTTCAACATCTCAAAATGCCATCCTTGGGTGAACAAAAAACACATGAAATTTGAATAGTGATTTAAAAAAATTCTTTACCTTGACAGAACTTAAGAACACATTCTAAACATAAATGCATAGTTACTGCTAGAATTTGAATGTCTGTGATAAAAGTTTTGATTTAAATTTAAAATAAATATGGAAGATATTCACAACATATATAAAATGTGGTTAAATCAAATAAATAAAATACAAAAATGGATAACTAAATTAAAATATAGTACGGGTTTATTTGTTCTTATCCATCCCACTCTACAGGACACTAACAGTATAGAATTAAGTAAAATAAACATAACAAAATTTAATTAAAAACTAATAAGAATAAAAAAATTAAGGTTTTAAGTTTTGGTAAAGTGTTAGCCATTCGTATCCTATTTGCCATCACATGTCAAATATAGGATACCAATGTCAGTATATAAATTTTTTCAGACAAAATTCATACTATATTTGGATTTAAATCTTTAATAATTTAGTCTTCTAATTTTATTTTTATGTCATTTAAACAATTTTCATTTTCTGATAATTTTGTAAAACTTATTAAATTTTTATTCAACAACAATTTTAAATAGTTCATATCATTGCAAACCACATAAAATAAAGTTCACAAAAATATTAATTGTAACAATATTAACTATTATTAGTAATTAATACCATAATGAAATTTAAATTGGAATTAATAAATTTTGTCTAATATATTACACAAAATATATTGATAATTTGTTTTTTTTTATCTCTACAACTAAGCCAAATTATTTTTTTACAGTTTAAAATTCAAATTCATTTAAATCTCAAAATTAATTAACAAGTTTAAAATTTTATTATTATAAATAATATTTAATTTAAAAATGGCAAATTACTTACTTAACTAATTCAGAAAAAACTTCTAAATCTGTTCTTAAACCCATCATTTCTTTGGTATAATAGTCTGGCAAAATGTTTTCAACTAATATCCTTAATAACCAAAATGTTATTTCTTCATCTTCTGTTATAAGCAAAAGTATTCCAGCTATGTAATTTAAACCCTATTTAAAAAAAAAAAATAATAATAATAATAAAGTATTTATTATTATAAACAAATATTTTCAATCATCACGAAAATATAAATATCCTATCAAAGCACAAACACACAAAATTGAAGCTGGGATAATAGTACTTAATACAGTGTCTTCCAAAAAGAATACTGTCATTTTTAATTGCTGTAATTGTGTTAATTATTATCTGAGAACATTATAATAGACAGTTTTTCAATGTTTTAATGTACAAGTTTCACATTTGTCCATTACAGTTTTTCAATGTGTGTGCACTTCATGTCACCCAACCAATACTCAAATTCTTCCTATACTTGCTACAGCATATCCATTGTCACTCCTCCCAGAGCAGCCAAAGCTCCTGCAGATTACTCATATTGCACAATGATAAGTGATTCTCACTTTGCATACTGCAGAACACAATGCCTTCTATATTGTGGAGTTGTCATTTTTGTTTACAGTGCTTCCTAGAGGTAGTATAACAAGATGTTTATCTTGTTATACTATATATCTTATATACAGATGGGAAATGAAACTTAGGCAGTTACTCTGTCAATTGGTGTACATCACATACTTCTTGAATAATAATTAACATAATTATAGTAATTTAAAATGGTAGAATTCATTTTAAAAAATCCTGTATTTACTAAGCATATCAAAGACCGGTAGAGATAGTCTAAATTCTTATATACTAATAATTTAATAACATGTATATTACAAAATAAAATCATTGTCATATTTAAAGTTATTTACAATATACTCAAAAAATAATGTTATTTTCTTTTATTTATCTATGTTGGATAGATAAAATCTATTTCATTTGCTAACAAAAATAATAGTTTAATAAAAGATAAGTGTTTTTCAAGCTATAAAATATCATTTTAATACATAAAAATAAGATTTTATTTAGAATTAACTCAGTTTTTTACAATATAAATGTGTTATATAACAACACAATGATTCGAACACAAGAAACCAAGATGTTGCATTTTTTATAAGTATTTATTTGCTAATTTCAAAAATTCATGGTCAAGTAACAAACTGAATGGCCAGATTGGAGATGAAAATAATATTCACTAATAGATAATTTTGAGAATAATTAAATAAATTATTTTCAAACATCCTGAGAAAATATCAGCTTAGAGCATGATTTGAATTTATAACTTTCACAGGCATAAAGTTAGGTTCATTTCCTGTTGTGTTAAGTGTGATTAACACTGGATGCAAATAGCACAAGATGTTAAGTGAAGAGAGCTATCAAAGAAATGTGAGCATACATAATCTTGCAAAGCCAGTTAAAAATTTTCATGTCAGCCAAAGGAAGTAGCAACAGCTAGGGCACATTGGCAAATACAAGTATGACTCAGCAGGGAAAAAAATGGACCTAATAATTAAAAAGATCCATATTGAAATAAAATAGTGGTATATAATTTAATTTTGGTCGCCTATACAACACAGTAAACAAAAAGAAAAATGTTAATGTGGTAACTGCAATATATATATCAAATTTTTTGAATTGTCATCTATTGGTAAAAGTGCGAAACTACAAATCACAACCATGCTTACCACTGATTGCAACATGAATGAAATTTACTTTACTCACTTCATTTGATCTGTTTGCTTTCTTTGGTTTCATGCCATTTGCATCCAGGGTAAATCAAGCTTTTTCCAAATATTTTCACATCTTCAAATCTAAATCACCCAAATCTTTTAAACATCAATCTGGTTTTAACATATAATCATAAAAGATTATTTCTAACATAACAAAAAGAAAATTCAAATGCCTAATATCCTCAATGTTGATTAAATAATGACAATACAAAGCCTACAGTTTTGTTTTATTTTATTCTATGTATTCAAGTTCTATTGTTAAACAGGGGAAGGAAATCTCATCATACATGTGACATTTCCTACTTTAATTGTAAAAAATAAATATATTCTATCAATTTCATGGCTGGATAGCCAAGTGATTAAGATGGTTGCTTACTGCTCTGGGAACCCAAGATAAAATCCAGATGGGTCAAAAAACACCAAAAATTTTTCAGTGCATCCATCTAAATATATTGGGCCCCATCCCTTACTATCTGGCTACCCCATTGTGGATTTGATAAAAAGGCTGTCTTAGTGCCCAGAGGGCAAGGAATAAAAATGTAATAGAATATAGCTGAATCACAATATATTAATTGGATATCCACCTAGAAGATTAATACAAGAATAATTGGACAGTTAAATTGGTTTTGTTGAAATTGCAAATTTAAATTTTAAACTAAGCTTATCTTTCATCTAAGTATTTCTAAATTATTTGTTATTCTAATCTAAAAAATGATCTAATTATTATATTTATTGTGAGATGATAACAACTCTAGCAATTTCTGATAACAAAATTTATTTAGCCATTAATTTCTGCATTATCACCACCCAGTTAAAATTTAATCTAAGTTTCTTATTTGTTTAACTATCTATAAATAAGTTTTCCAATGTTCATATACTGATATTTTAGGGAATAGTGTTAGATCATAATTTGTTGTGTTAATTTCATTTGATTTTACTATGGCAGACATTGTTCTACTGCAGAAGGTAATCATGATACATACTGTATGACACTGTCTACATCAGTGTTTCCCAACCTTTTTTGTGCTATGCCCCACCTAAGCCTTTCTAAAGTTCTTATGCCCCCCAACATATACATTGAACTCTTTTGGAAGGTCTCTCATTGTCGTGTTCGTTGAAGTTTTTCTTGCACTTAATTGCCACACTGTTTTATTGTAACCACAATAAAACCCAATCCTTTCATCAGTCTTTTGCACTTTCCAGTCATTGCCAAACGTGACCTGGAACACCACAACTCATGTCTGCCCACCTCGAGGTCTGGGCAAAGAATGTCCTTTCTCCTCTTTCACCGGCCTCAGGGCTTTGTTCATCTATTTGTTCTCAGTGGTTCCCAGAATTGTTAATCCCACCCCAAGGGAAAAGGGTTATAACGGGAAGTTCTAGAAGAAAAGGGAAACAAAGAACAAATAAAATTAAAACTAACTTAAATCAATATTTACAATAAATATGGCATACAGGCAGCTATACAGTTAACTTAAACTCTAGATGAGTCCATTTTCGAATTGCCCCCCTTAACAATCAAATTGCCCGTCTGTGGGGGCATGGGCCCCACGTTGGGAAACACTGGTCTACATAAATAATTCCTTACCTGACAATAACCAACATTTTGATTTTGATGAGCAAATGCAACAAGTACATTAAACAAGAGCTGTCTTTTACCATCAGGACTATTTTTAAAATAAATGTTATCAGGAAAAGTTCTTGGTATATCTAACAAAAAATGAAGTTTAATTATAATATATTAAAATCATCATAATAATTTAGTTTCTGGTTAATAGATAAAATTATTTTACAGTATTATTAAAAAGTTGTTTACCATTTAAATTATGAAGATAATAACTAAATGGAATAAATCACTAATTTTTTAAAAAAGCAATTGAAAGTTATAAAAAAGTTATAAAAAAAGCAATTATAAAGAATACTAATAAAAAAAATAAAATGTTTGCTAATTAGTGAACTAAATTTTATTTCTAGAAATTTATAATATTCATAACATTTTGTTATAATTATTATACATTTGATATATAAAAATAAATCAGGGTCTTAAAATTAAAGAAATTTTAAGCATAAACTTCATTCTGTTTAAATAATGTTAAAGATTTATAACTGTTATTTTTAATAGATCTTTCATAATGTTACAATTTAATGAATTACTATATTATGAGATTTGTTTTATTTTTCTTAAAAATGTTTTTCTTGATATGAAATGTTACGATAAATCTTTGAAATGTGTGTTTTGAAAATGATACAAAAACAATTACTAAACTAAAACCATTAAACAATTGTATTCAAAAATCTTTAGATTATTTCATAAAAACCTTTAAAATATTTATAAAATACTGTCACTTTTTTAAATAATAAGTTTTAAGATAATCTTACCTAATTCAATAGTATCAATAAGTTCTGAATTTTTTGGGCCTGAAAGTAATGAAGAATATAAATCTGGAGTTTGATCTTTAAGCTCTTGTCCTCCACTTACAGCCATCCAAATCTATCATTCAAATATTTTTTAGTAAATTTTAAAATATATTCAAACATACAAAACTATAATCAAACTATATATTTTCACCTAAGGTGGTTAAATTGTCATAAAAAATATAAATAAATAAATAAATAAATAAATAAATTTAATATTTTACAATTACCCTACCAATTATTATAATAAAAATTCATTAAGTTCAATAAAAACTATTTAATAATAATGTGAAAATATTAAAATATATTTTTTTAACTTCAGTTTAGTTTAAAAAAGGGTGAATGTTTACTATATAATAATAAAAGAGGTTATAAATATTTCTAGTGTAAATACACTCGTTTTATTATTATTAATTATTATTATTTATTTAGATGATAAAATTAGAGTGTTTATACTCTCATTTTATTAGCTACTATAAATTTTACTTGACAAATCATTTTTTACATGTTATTTAAGGTACTCAAAATATAGCTTTAAATAAAACTGAGAGACCAGGTTTCTGGTATGCCCTTATCTCACTAGATGGACAAGAATCAGTAAGATCTCTAGAAGTCAGTCCTGACACCAGTTAGGATTAAAATTGGTTGTGTCCCAACTCACAATTCTATCTAATTTCTTCGAGTGGCTAAAGAAATAATCTCAAGTGAATGGAATTTGAAAAGAATCATCATATATGATTTGTGCATGTTCGTGGGCTGACAATGGGGTTAGGCCAGGGGTGGCCAACATATGGCCCGCATAATGGGTTTATCCGGCCACAATTAATTTTTCAAAATTAACTACTTAACTTCCAATAATTGGTGGAATGGATTTGCAATACTTCTTCATGTTTTGAAAAAATTCCATTGTAGAGATTTACAACTTTTGCATTCCTCTGTTATAAATTTACACTATTTGAAGAACAAAAGACCCCCACACTCACTGAAACTCATCTGCCATTCCGCCATGTCACTCTGTTTATGCTGACCTGTGACGCACGGCACTGCCTGCCTAACAACCTTTTTTTTTTGCTCGTACATTTCTTTACATCGTAAAATGACATTGCGCATGTATCAGGAACTTGTTATTTAACATGTTTTAATATTTCGTCCGGCCTGTGAAAGAATTTTTCTTTCCAATCCAGCTCGGGGGCAAAAACTGTTGGCCACCCCTGGGTTAGGCCTTGAATTAACTGACAGATACAGTACATTAGGAATATATCTATTTATTAAATGAGCTTATAACTATCTTACATACTGATACATGGAGATTATGATATAAAGGAATGATTAAATTTAACAATCAAATGTGTGGATATCTACTTCTAAACCTCTACTAAAGTTTATGCCAACAAGAGAGAGTTTACATAAAATGATGAAGAATAATGTGATTTTATCATTATAAAGTCATATTATTTTATGAGGAACTGAGTATCGTAATCTCGAAAACAAAAGGAAGTTCCCATTTACTTAATTTGTAGATAAAATCTCTATCAAAATTTAATATTTTAAAG
Source organism: Centruroides vittatus (assembly GCF_030686945.1). Classification (NCBI taxonomy): domain Eukaryota; kingdom Metazoa; phylum Arthropoda; class Arachnida; order Scorpiones; family Buthidae; genus Centruroides; species Centruroides vittatus. The sequence goes on along the minus strand of NW_027122708.1, from coordinate 127,269 downwards.
TAAATTTGTTAAATAAAAAATATTCTCCCAACTTCAGATTTTCACAAAACTACTCTCAATATTTTTACAGTTTTAAAGTGGTGATCTTCAAGAAGTTTTAGATTAAATGATTAAATTAAATTTATTTGTTTTAAATGAGACTTCAATAAAGTATAACTTTATGAATTAACTGATTATATAAATAACAGAAGAAAAAACAGCAACATTTCCTGTTAGTTAAGACTTGTTTGTATTTATTATTATTTATTATTTTAAATATCTTTCCTGTGAATCAGATGCAATAATCTATACCAAATTAAAAATTAATTCAGAATAAAAAATATTAAAATTGTGATCTCCAACTAGTATTCAGTAATAAACAAGCTGCATTTTGTTAATCTAAGTAAAAGTTTTAATACAAATATTTGTACTAGTTGATACAAAGTTTAAATACAGGCTTATATAGCTATCATCAGGCTTTGGAACAAAAAGCATTCAAATTTAAAGTTTATTTACTTAAATTTTGTTAGCTTAATAACTAGTTAAAAACAATTTTTAACTAGCTATTAAGATGTAGATTGTTTAGAACTAATAATGTAAATTTATTAGTTTAAACACAAATTTGCAAGTTGCAACAATAATTAAATATACAGTAAAATGTTGGTTCAGGAAACACTTGAAGTTAGCAGACAAAATGTCTGCATATCAATAGAAGTATTAATATATTTCTATCTTGATTAAGTGAACACTGACTTCTGTGAACAACAGAAAAATTTCCTATTCTTAATAAGAACTTTTTTCATGCTTTATAAAATTTGAATGAGAATTTTTTTTTCATTTTTTGATTATTTTCACTCTGTGGACACGGAAAGAGCCTTTTAATTATGGGATTTACCAGGAATGGAGTGGCTGATTGGTGAGTGACAGGGTCTGACATGTCCAGCACAGCATACCTCTCTAAAAAATTTCTATGATTTTTCAACCGCCCAGATTTGATCTAGGTGCCCCAGAGTGGTAGGCTGATGTCTGAGGCAGTTTAAGGCATCTTACGTTATTTATTAGAAATTATTGAATGTACAGTACATGTATGTATAATGATACTTACTGTTCCTCTGTGTTTCCGAGGGATTCCCTTTCTCACATATCGTTTTACTGAAATAAATTAAAATTTATTGTTGAACTATTATTTTAAAATATAATTTTTAAGAAATTTACTCATAAAAAAATAATTAGCAATTAATTATTTATATAATTAGTATTTGTAATAATTTATTTGCATTGTTGTTTTTTGTATTTGTGGTAATAAACAAATATGTAAACAATTCCAAAATATTGTACATTATAAATAAAAATATAAGAATAAAATATAGAAAGAAATATAAATCTGCTTCAATGGAAAAAATACTGACAGACAAATGTTTAACAATTTTATTGCCATTAATCAAAAAAACTATATGATGTGTAATCAACATTTCTATCTACACTATTTTATCCAAATAAGAAACTGTCACTTTTAACAATAGAAAAATAAAACTTTGATCAAAATTTTATGTGTGTGCAATGGATATAAAACATCAGGTTTAACAGAAAAATAAAGCACATAACTATCAAGATATAACTTTTAAATGAAACTTTAAACTTTACATCACCAACCTATTAAATAATATGAAATTGAAAATGATTGCTTATGCAAATGACATTAAATTATTAAATCCAAATCCTTCTGTTTTACAATTTGATCTAAATATAGTATCCTCAGCATTTTCCAAATCTAACTTAAAAATTAATATTCAAAAAACAATAATAATGTGTTACTCATTGATCCAAAATTCAAATCTTCCTGCATTTAACATTAACACTCATGGTTTAAGATACTTAAACACGTATACCTAGGAATGATATTTGATAATAATTGACATTTAAACATCCCATAGACAAGATAAATTCTTCGCAATTCACTGTGGGATATTATGGCAATTCTGCAAAACAATTTCCTCTAAAATAGTTCTAAGAAATATTTTCTTTGCAAATTTTCAATCTATTATAGATTACTGTTTGCCCATATGATCAGGTCAATGACTGCAGCTTTGCATCTTAATAAAGTTAATAAAGAAATTCAGAGTCTACTTCCTGTTAAATAAATTTCATAATTTGCCATATACTAAAAATCTTGACATTGTTCTTCAGATAAGGCTTACCTGAACTTAAAGAATAAAATATTTTGACCATATTTTGTGTTCTAAGTATTTTAACAGTTTAATACATAACTGCTGGTTCAAATTATGAACATCCCCTAGAAGAACATATAATATATCATGTATGTACACTCCCAATTACCACCTATCTATATCCCATAGATTTTATTTTTGCCTTAATGCTGAGCATGAACAGCTATTACATTATGATTTTCTGCATTATAAGAAAAATGTGTCAATGCATTCTTTACAAAACTTATTTATTTAATATTGTAGCATGAGTAATTTATAATTCCTAATAATTTAATATATCTATATGTAAAAATAATTACAAACTATAATTTTAAAAATTTTAAACATTGTATAATTTTATCAGTTTCATTTATATTTTATTGTAAATTGCAGGTATATAGTTGGAAGGGGTGTGTTTATTGTATAGGGGTGGAAATCTACTGTTTTAAGACACTTCCAATTATATGTATAATAAATAAATAAAATGAAAATTTATTACTCAACCAACTACATACAACCTTGTACAGCAGCAAATATGTTTATTAAAATAAGGTTTTCAGTCATCTTTAGCAAACCTGTTGAAGGTCATTATTCAAAAATCAAACTCTACAAAAGCTAACAGAAAATAGAGCAAAAAACATTGGAACACTGAACAAGGTTTAAATACAAAAATTAAAATTATTTTACAATCTGTTACACTGTAGTGACATGCAGAAAAAGTTTTTTAATTTTTATTTTTTTGTACTCAAACCTTATTCAGTGTTCCAATGTTTTTTTCTTCTATTTTCTGTCAGGTTTCGTGAAGTGTTAGATTTTTTGAATAGCAAACTTGATGAAGGTAAATAAAAATGACAGAAAACATTTGTTTAATAAACACATTTGCTGTACAAGGTTGTATGTAGTTGATTGAGTGATCTACTGAAGCAGTTACTTTAAGGATTAAAATTTATTTTTAAATGATAATTTAAATATTAAATACATTCTTTCAAATTTCCTTATTAAATTTCAAGCAGAACCATTGTTATGAAATCTAATAAGTATGATACGCTTTCTTAAATTAAGATATTTTTTCTTAATAATTAAATTTTAAACTTGTTTTGTAATTTCAAGTATTATTTGTATACTTGAAAATTATTTTGAATATTTATTTGATCATTCTATGTAAAAAATAATGAAGAGCCTGGATTACTTGCAAACAAACAAATCCAAACTGCAAGATTTCTATTAGGCAATATTTAAGTTATACATAAATATCTCAATAACTTCAAAGTTAAATAGTTTTTAATTTAATAAATAATTTATAAAAATTATAAAGATCAGCTCAGCATAAGACTCAAAGTCAAGCTTCTATGAACTAGAGGTATTATACTATCTTTATATTAACTGAGTTATTTGTTACAAAAGTAAGAACTTAAATATTAACATATAGGTTTTGTTTCTTCATACTGGGTAGAGCAAACTGGACATAGATGATAACTGTTCCCTAACTGTCCCATATTTTAAATCAAATCAGAAATTTTATGGTTCAGTATATTTAAGTCTCTTTCTGAATTGACTAAATTCAAAATTATTTCATATTATTATATTAAAAAATCATCTAATTACTGAAGTTATATAAAATGACTATTCTGTCTATTGCCGTTAAAAAATTTGTTAATTTCTTTGTAAATTAAAAATAGCTCAACATAATGATTTTATAATATGACAGAAAAATTATGTAATTTTTTATTATGAGAACTGAATACCTTTATATCCTTTTTTTACATTTTTCTTTGCATCTAATAAATCTTCCCATTTCTTTGCTCTTCTTGCAAGAATACTTAAATAACTTGCCATAAAGTCTTCATATGTAGAATGATCAAAATCATCTGGTCTTTCAAACCCATATGGATCAATACTGTAATAGAAAATATACTAAATTAATTTTAAATAACAATTATTATTCACATTTTACAAAATATATTGTAAACAATAATATAATTAATTTTCAATAAATTAAGAAGACAAATAAAATACAATATGATTTGTTTAAAATGTTTTGTTTAGACACACACCTCACTTAACATCATTTCATTATAACATTATGAAAAGACACAAGAATATTTGTAATCATTTACAGTTATTATCGTTGAATTTTCTTTATAACCAGTAAAATTGATTTTATGAGATGTAAAGTAAATGCTGGAGGTTGCAAACACAAACCAATTAGATCATCATTAACCAATTTATATTTTGTTATTATTTAGCCTATGGTAAAAATGGTAAAATTGGTTTCATTATATGTCTTGTTACTTAATGTCACAGTTACAAAGAACCTATCAACAATGTTAAGTGAACATTAAGAGAACATTGTATGTGCAAAAACACACTTACGTAAGAACCAGATAACCAGAGTGGTTGATATTAGGGTCGCTAACGTTTTCGTAGCCCCGTTTGGGCTCTTCTTCAGGCTTTGTAGTAATAAATATAAGCTGTATGTTGAATTTCGAATATATTTTCCTTTTCGAAAGAACAGTGTTTCGAATTCTGCCACGTGTAAACGTTCCAACATATTTTTAAATGAAACGATCGCCGGTTTGTGCACCGTGCATGCGCTTTGAAACGATGTTGATGTTAACTTTTTTAAAAGTTATCTTCTAGCAGGATCTGCCATGTTGCTGAAAGGGCCAATTCTTCTTTAAAATTGATGCACGTGGTATTACATCCTGCTCTGTATATTTCCATAGCTTCCAATAATTTGAGATATTCCGGATGGTTGGTAGTGAGGATAATGCAGGTTGAGCTAAAGTCCACCGTGACTTCTTGATCGGTGGCATATGTTGAGAGAGCTGTTGTAAGCCTTTTGTGTAATATGTCTGCCTTATGTTCTTTAATTCTTATCCCCATTGTATGTTTGGTGGAGCCAATGTAAACCATATCTCTGTTAAATCTGTGGTCTCTGAGGGGGATGGTGTATATTCCCGGTAGTCTGACTGGGTTCGAAGGATCTTTTCCATTACGGAGTATTTGGAAAATGGTCTAGCATCTTCTGTAGGCTATACGGACTTGACGTCTTTTGGTTATTGTAGCATATAACGATTTTAACCGTGGGTTAAAAGTAATAGGAATCCTTTCAGTACTGTCTTCTTGAATATTTAAGTGCCTCTCCGATGGATTGTTACATGGTTCCTGGCTATTTCTGTACTGTCTACATAATCCACTTACAAGGTTGGTGTATTCGTGGTCCACTGCTATTTCGTTTATACGTTTGATCTCCTGATTCAGTGCCTGGTGAGAGGAGGAGTGCGTAAAGACCCTCTTAACCAAAGCTCTGAAGGCCACTATTTTATACTGAAATGGGTCACAGGATCCTATCGGAATATACATGGAGGCAGTACCAGTTTTGCGATACACCAAAGTGTGTATGTTCAGCCCTTCAAAAGCGATATCTATATCCAAGAAATGGATTTTAGAGTTACTATGTTGCTCCACCTCAATTACCAGACCGTATGGATTTTTGTTCATCGCTTTAATAAATTGATCTATATTTGGTTCCGTCCTCCAAAGGATGATGACGTCATCAATGTATCATTTATAGAGCAGCATATTGGGTAGGAAGGTAAGAAGAGTGATGTTTTCTAATTGTCTGACTACCATTTCGCAAAGATCCCCCGACACCAGGCTTCCCATGGGAACACCCTTACTTTGCATGTAAATAATCCCATTGACCCAATAACTCCAACATTGTATGTGTGCGTGTGAAAAAATATATATATATATATATATATATATATAAGCGAAAAAAATGACCATAAAGTGAAATTTGTGTCATGGCTTTCGTGATATTTGACCACGACACATTGTGGTGATTAAGAAAAGCCATAACGCGTTCTGAATGTTAGCTGATGCAACCACAAATACAAAGGATAGGTTGTAACTTGTCAACGGGCACATTGCAAACACTTGCAGAGTTTGTATTGTGTTCATTCTTGACCAGTGCTACCATTTCTAAGGTAATTACCCTTTTCTAGAGTAATTTCAACCTCTCAGTAATGTACAAATAAACATCGTACTAAACCCGATAACATTAAGCCAATACATCGCCAACTGCTGTAAATAATCAGGCTAACTTTTGGATATAAATGATTAAAGATTAGAAATAAATTTGGCACTTGAGGTAGGCATTAGGTGCCATCTCTTATTAAAATTAATAATTATAATAATTTAAATAATTTAGATTAAACTGGACTGAGTGCCTTGAGTGGATGTTTCTGGCCATGGGCACAGTGTCCCCAGTCGGCACTGTAATAGCCGTTGATGGTTATGTCTTATATATGCTGGAAGAGGAGATTGGACCGAAGGTCCGGGTAGCGTAACTGGCAACGCAACTGCACGGTAAGCAGGAGTTGTGGGTTCGAGTCCTGCTTTGGGCCGATTCTTTTCTTCCAGTTTAATCTAATTTATTTAAATTATTATAATTATTAATTTTAATAAGAGATGGAGCCTAACGCCTATCTCAAGTGCCAAATTTATTTCTAATCTTTAATCATTTATATCCAAAAGTTAGCCCGATTATTTATGGCAGTTGGTGATGTATTGGCTCTCAATAATGTTTCGGGTAGTCTTATATTTGGGGTAAATCTAGGGTAAAACTACCCTGTGTTCTGATGTTATTACTCATCGCTCCACAAGTTTTGCTGGAAAAAGTTTTAGCATGAAACCATTCTGTTTTTTCCCTACAACTGGAAGGTTTTAGGATAGGACAACAAGAGCTAAAGAAATAATGCAGATTGATGCTAGGTACAGTACAGTGATACCTCGGTTTTCGTCAATAATCCGTTTGAAAACAATCAACAAAAATAACTCTTCAACATTCTTGATTCTCATAAAAAAAGACTGATTTATTAATAAAAGTTCCTGACAAAGTAATCAGTTTTAGTAAATTAGTTGTTAGAAAACATTGAAATCTCTAGCACCGCAACAGATTCTCATGAATAATTAAATGTTGAAAAGTAACCACGTCACATTTCTGTATGTGATGAATAATTTTATTATGTACTTATATAAGATGATAGAAGATAAATAAATCATAATGAAAAAGAAAGTTTTATTTTCTTATCGTCACCTCGTTATTAGTTAACATCCAGAACATGTGGGTGGCTTTTAACCATAATAAATCTGTCGCACAGTGGTTTTTAACTTTAGCAGTTGATTTTTATTTCATCATGTAGCCTATAGTATATCAAGCACCTACAAGTATATGTAGTTAGACCTTTAGCACTTTTTAGCAAAACAAAAGAAACAAATGTGTATTTTTCTCCATACATTTTATTTCTTTAAAATGTTTTTAAGTATGAAAATTAAAAATTGTAAATATAAATGTTTTGAGGCTAGAATCCATATTTTAAAGTTACAAACCACTGTGCATCGTATGATCCTCTATCATGGTTGCATCTGCTAATGTTAAGAACACATTATGGCTTTTCTTAATCACCACAATGCATCATGGTCAAATATCATGAAAGCCTTGACACAAATTTCGCATTGTGGCTGTTTTGAATTAGCAACAACATGTTGTGGTCATTTTTTTCGCTCAATGAGTGATTTCAGTCTTTGAGCCTAACATACATATATATATACATACACACACACATATATATATATATAAACTCAATAACTTTATTCTTTAAGAAAAAAATAAAACTCAAGATCTTAATTCCACTGCTTACAAATTCTACACACAAGTCATAAGGATACATGAAATTTGTAAAAACATCTAGATTAGTGGTTTTTTAATCTGGTTTTCACAATACATAATTATTTGGTACAAAACTCCAGATGTAAGATTCCCTGATCCCAAATAAAATTTATTTAAAGTTTGGATAAATTTTTAGGTATCAGGTGTCTCTTTCATACACAACAGTAAGCCAGTTAGGATGCTTGCTTCAAGAAAGCTATTACCCTAGATTAATTTTATTTAAAATATTCAATTAATATTTAACTGGCTATCAAAAGCTCATTCTAAAATTAAGAGATAGAATCATAACACAGTTACTTTCAAAAATGCATTAGTTTCAAGTCAAAAACAACTGCATCATTATTGATAAAACAAATATAAAATGAGTCTACATAATTATAGTATTTTTTCTAAAAATAAAATTGTTATTTTATAGATTTAAAATCTGTTATAAAAATTTTATGAATTTTTTGTATACATCTTGTAATATTACATTTATTCTTAATTTTAATGATCAAATAAAAATTTAGTAATTTAATTTTATTGTTCAATGATATATTCAATCCTTACATATAGCCTATACTCAGCTTACCAAATCAATTGTGGCATCAGTTTCAGTCAATCACAGATAATACAAACTGTTAATTCCATCCATTCAAAACATTAATTCCATATTTTCTACAACAAAATTTTTTCTTTAACTGAGATAATATGTAGTAATCTTTCTTTCTAACAAAAAACAAAAATCATTTCAATAATGAATAGGAAATCCCGATGCATATAATGCGATTTTTAAGGCGATCGTTGGTTACTTCAATAGGAAATCAAATATTTTTAATGGTAAAATATAAATGCTGCTATTTAGTTTGTAATACCTCAGTGTGTTTATAAAAAAATAAAAAAAACTAGAACACCATTACAGTGCAACAAACATACTTTTCAGTATTTTTTAAATATATCTAATCTAATAAACTTTTACAAGAGAATAAAAGTATGATGGTAGGTAAGTAGTTCCTACCTAACACTTTCCATTCCTTGGTATTCATAATCAAACATCTTTACTACACCAGATACATGTAAAGCTATCCACCAACCAAAGCTGAATATAATCGGGCGAGAAATGGCTATAATATTAATAATTAATAGACAATTTGGCAATAGAGGTAGACGTTAGGCGCCATCTCTTAATTTAGAATTACTGGAAGAAAAGAATCGGCCCGAAGCGGGACTCGAACCCACAACTACTGCTATCCGTGCAGACACGTTACCAGATATGCTAGCCAGACCTTCGGCCCAATCTCCTCTTCAAGCATATACGTGGTATGATCCAAAAGTTTGGGGACTGCAGTAATCTATGACAACAAAAGCATGTATTTGAAGTTACAGCATATGAAATGGATTCTATCAAACCACCTCTACGTCTTCAGGTTAATTTCACCCATGTCATGTGATTAAACCACGAGTGCTGCTGTTTTTTTCCGGAGATAGTTACCTTTGTTCTGTGACGTAATAAAAGTGGAGTTTCAAGAACAACCTCCAACATTAAATTTTGTCAGCGTTTAGGTAAAACACCTAGGAAGACTTTAAAATTGCTAAGAAAGGTGTACGGTGATTCTACCATGGCAAAGTCGAAATGTTGGAGGTTGTTCTTGAAACTCCACTTTTATTACGTCACAGAACAAAGGTAACTATCTCCAGAAAAAAACAGCAGTGTTCACGGTTTAATCACATGACATGGGTGTAATTAACCTGAACACGTAGAGGTGGTTTGGTAGAATCCATTTTATACACTGTAACTTCAAAATACATGCTTTTGTTGTCATAGATTACTGCAGTCCCTGAACTTTTGATCATACCACGTATAAGCTATAACCATTGACGGTTATTACAAAGCCGGCTGGGGACGAATTCATCGTCCACAACATGCAACCCAAGGCACTCAACCAGCCATCGCAAACCCCAGCAAGGCGTATATAAATAATCAAACATCTTTACTACACCCGATACATGTAAAGCTATCCACCAACCAAAGCCGAATATAATTGGGTGAGAAATGGCTATAATAATAATAATTAATTATGAATATTATAGCCATTTCTATATTATATATTCTATATTATAGCCATTTCTCACCCAATTATATTCGGCTTTGGTTGGTGGATAGCTTGGTATTCATTTTCACGAAATGGAAAATTTCATATTTCCCTAAATATTCATAAAGTGAAAATACCTTATTGTTAAAAATGTTGCTAAACAGTTTTCAATGACTGCCCCACAATCAAGTTTCAATTAAATTTTAATTTATAGTAGTACAGCACTTATTTTAATAATAGTGATATGAAGTTACCAAAAGAAAAAAATTAAATTTTAAAAAAATCAGTTGTAAATTCATATTAAATATAATCAGAAATTTATTATTCTTACTCAATTATAGTGCACAATATATTGTGTGCAAATAAATTAAATGCAAACTAGTTGTATATTATTGTGACATTGTTACGATGCTGGGTTGAAATTTTTAATCATATTTTAATTTTAAAAAATCATTAACTTTCAGTCCATATCAGAAATTTGTTTTGAATAAATTGGCATTTTTGGCTCTTAAGCTTTCCCTATCTGGTTTCTTATTTTCATCTAACTTCATTCTCAAGATTAAGGATAGCCAGACAGATGACATGGAAATTTGAGTCTGCAATTTGAAAATTGTAACTCAATAACCGAACTTAGGCTTTAAAGTCTATAAAAAAAAAATTAAAAAGCTAGTATCTTTTATCTACTTTGGTTTAGTAAATTTTGAACGACTTATGTATAAACTTTTAAGCTGGGAAAAAAATTGCTGATTTAAAATTACATTTGACAGCTGTCAGGTTTTTGTAAATCTTGTATAAGTACTTTGTATACCACAAGTTGGGAAATATAATGGTAGATCACGACTTTTAATTTATGATGGATACACTTCATTTTAAGCTGGCCAGGCATAATATATACCAGGGGTAAATTACATGACAAGAATCATAAATATCACCCATCAGAAATGCACAAGAGTTACATCCTCTATTATAACAGTATACAGGGTGGGCCAGTGAAAACGAAACGGCAGAGTGTTCGTGTTCATCCAAGCAAAGCGCTCGGACAGGTTGATTTTACTTTCGACGGGACATCTTTTGCAATAAAGTTTTTGCGATTCTGAATACAACAGACAACAAAAAATTTTAAAAACTCATTTATTTTGTATTAACTAAACAAACATTTATTTCAAAAAAAATGTTTGTTGTCTGTTGTATTCAGAATCGCAAAAACTTTATTGCAAAAGATGTCCCCTCGAGAGTAAATCGACCTGTCCGAGCGCTTTGCTTGGACGAACACGAACACTCTGCCGTTTCGTTTTCGCTGGCCCACCCTGTATACATTGTTCTAGTACTAATGTTCTGTTCTGGTTTATATATATATATAAAGTAAAGTACTGTTCTAATTTTAACTATATTTATAGTTAAAATACTATAGTTATATCACTATTATGTTAGGTTAAAAAATGCCTTTCTTACATACCTACTGAATGTAAGCTATCTAAAAAATCTTTGAGAAAATAGTTTAATTATATATCAGTTCCCTTTTTTTTAATCTAAATACATTATTGATATTTCTTCTCTATTACTACTAGTAGAAAGTTTGTGGGCTTGTAGTTGTAATTTTAAACTGTTAGTGTCCTAACAGTTTAAAATTCAGATCATACAAACATATCCTTGTCTTTTCATGGTTAAGTTGCAAGTTACACTTACAATTTATTAACTTATACATATGTAATATTTTTTATTAGTATTATTGTGTACCAAGTTTTGTTTTTATTAAAAAAAAATTGTTTACTTATACAAGAGCCAGAGCAAAGTCTAAAAGAGATGCAGTTTAAACATACATTTTTACTATAGTATAAAATTTAGAAAAACAATTCTTAAATCAACTTGTGTATGAAACCTAAAAGTTGTAACTACTTTTTGGAGATCAACCTGAAAAATACAGTTTATTTTCTAATGACAAAGTACTTTTGACTCAAGATTACTGTCATTCAAGTTTGTCATCAGTTGCAGTTAGGCACCTGAGGATGAGCTTGACCAGATCAAAAGTACTTAGGCATTAGATGATGAACTGTTTTCTCAGATTGGTCTCCAAAAAGTAGTTTTTTAATTTAGAAATGCTTTTCTTTTTTTTTAAATTCCATTTATAAAATGGGCTGTAAATTTTTTATACGTTATGATTCACTTTTAACTTTTTAAGTTAATATATAACTTCTTGCTGATAAACTTCATTCTAATATCCAATACAACAAGTAAACATTTTTAAAATATTGTGTTTCAACAGATTCTGGAATAGTTATGCATCAAGACATTTCATATGTTAAAACATTAAATAAATCAAAGTAGCATTATTTTTGTCCCAATCCTAAATAATACAAGCAATGCAAATATTTGTTTAACACATTTACAATTAACATTTATATTATGCAAACTAAAATTAATTTCATATGATTTTAGAAATTAATACTAGAACTTAGAGCTAAATTATCTTATATTGTGTAAATGTAACTAATATAAAAAAAGATAACATTAGCTTTAACTAAAAATAATTTAAAGTACACAATATTAAATCATTTCTATTATTAATGCTAATTATGATCACATAAATATGATCATAAAATATAAACCATGTTAAAGTTAGTAAGTAGACAAGTATTCTCTCTCATTTTTTATATAACATACATCAGGCAAGAATATAAATATTTTTCTTAATACACTAGACTGGATGATCCTGTATTTCTGGGGACTCTCCCTAGTTTTGTACATTTTTAATATTCGATTGTAGAATCAATCTTTGAATAGAGTAATTTTATTTACACATCAACATATCATCATCAATTTACAGATCCATAAATATATAAATTTTAAAAAATAACTAAAAATTCAATCAGTTTTAAACCTAAATTTCACTGATTCTGAAATTTGTCCCCAGTTGGATTGTAAATGATATGGTCAGACTGACTAGACTCTTGCTAATCTGGCCATACCTTGCACAAAGAGATGTCAGATTAGTGAGTATGCTGTATTACTGTATGTGTACAGGCCTAAAATCTGCCTAAAGAAAACAAATGACATGACGTATGCTCTCATTCTTGTGAAATTATATACAATGATAATAATTATAAATAATTATTTATTAAATGTAATGTTATAAGTTTATTGTATATATGCAGTGGTGATATTCGAAGTAGTTAACAAAGGGTTCGCTAGCAGAAAATTTTTCCCTGACAATCACTGACAAACGAAATGGAAGTTTTGGCTAGAAATAAATACAATACCTTTTCTTGCGATATATCTAATAATCAGTGGCATATTTGGAACGTAACAAGCCTTGGGCGAAGACCAGGTAACAATAGTATATTAATGCTGTAGATCTTTTTTTTATTTTTAGGCAGAGAAATTTTTCACCCCGAATGGCACTCCTGATAATAGACAGATGTCATCATCTCTCGAAATACAATATCTTTTTTATTTCGCTGTCCATAGCCCGACACGTGTTCCACAGCCCCCTTGTATTATTTTGTGCGCGTGAGATTGTGGGATCTCTCTTATGACTGGATCTAGTTTCAAAAACTCTCTTGAATCGATCGCAATTAAACCTCGTTTCGGTCGAAATTGAAACAGTCGAGAGAGATCGCACCAAGACATAGTCTCCGACCTTGCTCACAATCTAGATTGAAATGTTCGGTGCAAACGGGGTATAAGGCTCTAGTTTAGTAGTATTACAGAGTATAATACGTATATTTTAATATATTTAAAAAAAAAAAAAACAAAACCACTGAGAAATGTTCAATGTGTTTAACAAGGTTCGGAAAACTGAAAATTTTAACAACGGATTTGGCCAAACCTGTGCGAACCCGCTGAATATCACCACTGTATATATGTACACAGTTGCCAAACAACAGTATTTTGTATGCTCCATCAGTGGACAGGCTGCTTTTCCCTTGTCAGTGTTTTTAAATAATTTGATATTATCACAAACACTTTATTTAATGAGCCTAATATCAATATATATATATGCTAAAGACATTGTACATATTTTATTACAAATGACTGGATCAAACCACAAAGATGTTCCAAGATTCATTCAATTGGAAAAGAACCAAGAATGGTATTTTTATATATATTTTGGTATAGGTATGAGAATCTTAACTCAATAAGAAGTAGAACTCACTGTGTGCAGCATTTGTGCACACAGTGAGTTCTACTTATTGATATTACTTGGAATGAATAGCATACTGGACTATAATCTTAACTCAAATATGATAATTTTAAATGGCAGATATAAACTGTATGTTCAGGTCTGGTGGTTAAATCAATCATGGCCAACTCATCAGCAGAAGGAAACAAGTTACTTTTACAATTATATCAAATTATTGAGCAGTGCTATGACTTCTCTGCCTAAAATGAAGAAACATCTGATTCATCACCTAAAAATATACAGAATGTGTTATGAACTTTCTCATGAAAAGAGACCAGATAGTTCTTTGAGATTTGTGGAATTTCACAAAGATTTTTCATATTGTAAAATAGTAAGGCTGACAGTTTTGCCACACAGGCACATTGCTGTGTAGCAAAAGGAAAAGATATTCAATATGATAAAAAAAAGTAAGACAGAGATAGGAAATAAATCACAATCAGAAAAATCACTGTCCTTAATAACTGCAGTGAAAGTCAATAAACTGACCGATAGCAACTGTCACAAGTACACTGTAACGAAAGAAATTATTAACAAAGCAAAACATTGCACAAAAGCATAACAGAAGGCAATATCATGCAATATCACGACTCACACACATCAAAACAGAAGACATAATAAATCCGAGTGTGGAATTTACAACTTGTCTCTTAAAACATTTGACCTTTTTTAAATTGCGACGTTAAAGAGTACGAAGCTATTACCATACTCTCGACAGTGTTTATAGCAATAGCATTACACGATATCACATGCAGAGATAAATACCTTTAATAAACAAAATTTAATTCTAACATACGTATTTGCAACATCAATGTTAATAAAGAATTTTTTTTTGCTTTTTATGCCGTTGACACTTCTCTATCGATGTTCCAGCTATTCCTCATTCTAAAGGTCGCCAAGTACATACATAAAAAAACAAAAAAAAAAAAAAAAAAAAAGATACGCCGAATAATCGAGAGTCCGGATTAGCAAGAGCATACCGTAATATTTTTTACGTTAAAAAAATAAACACGAACTTAAATATTTGATTTATTTAAGAAATTATTCTACTTCTCAATAACACAATAATGTAATATTTATGTGAATACTTTCTCTCAACAATAAACAAACTTCTTTTAAGAATATTTAATTAAAGCATTGTTTTCAAAAACCATATTTATTTATGAAATTAACATGTAAGCACTTTTAATGGCATATTTTAATTCTTTCCTTATACCATTACGTTAACAAAGAAATCAATTGACGAAAGTTTACATGTGTACTGTACAGGAAGTATATTAATTAAATACGGTACTTCCCGCATCAACAAAAATAGACAGGCATTTGTCACACAAATTCCTTTTTATTAATAATAATAATATCAACACGATTTAATCAAGTGTAAAATCCGCGTAAATGCCTATTAATTTTCATTAATAAAATTTCATTTAATTTAAACGATCCAGATTGTTAAATTTATCATCATAAAGATCTGACGCTTGAAACAGACGGTAATAATAAGAATTTTATGGATTATTTCAAAATTTATTTCTCTGATAATTATTTATTTATAATTATTATTATACGAAAAGTCACTTTTAATAATACGTTGAATTGTAATAGAATAAAAGGGGCGTTTACTCCCGCTTCGATATAAAAACTGCAAAGTACCCGTGCTTAAATACACTTACATTTTAACGACAATGGTGTAAAATGAGAAAAGTTTTTCGCGTAAGACATTTTAATCGGTTATTCAAAATTTATTTTATATCGATGATTAATTAAATAGTTTTATTTAGTTTCTTACCTCAAGCGGCGTTCTTGAGCCATCGCTATTTTACTTTAGTACAACGAACGACCGCAAGATGGTATCGATTTGAATAAATTTTCGCCGACTTTTATGATTATTTTGTTTAAAAAAAAAATATGGTTTATTTTTTATATTACCCCGTAATAATTGGAGTAAGAGAAAGCAAAAATTATCGTAGCAAAATGTAATTTAAGTATTACGACTATTGTCGACAGTTTATTATTAATGCAAACTTTGAAATTATATTTTGAAAATTTGTTATATGCCCGCCTTCCTGTTTGAATTGAATATTTAATATTTAAAATTGAGATTAAAAATTTTAAATGAAAATTTCAATTTAGTTAAAATCTGTAACTCGTATATAACAGAAAGCATTCATATACTTCAATGTATTTCATATAAAAAATTTAAAAAAAAAAATGAAAAACAAGGAGGATAAACCAACAATAATTCAAGTAAAAGTTCCATCAATTTTTATTTTCAATAATATCTTTTTTGAAGTCTTTCCGTCCTGTAGACACATAGAGAGCCTTTTTAGAAATCCCATTATGGATTCAGACAGACGCACGACGGAGCAGTTGAATAGTGAAGGATGGGCCCGACGTAGCCGGACGGACTACACCCGAAAAAATCCTGGCGTTTTTCGACTGGTCTAGATTTGATCCCAAATCTCCAGAGCAGTAGGTTGCATCTTTGGTATTAACTACGGCCATCCGGCTGTAGTTAGTAGTCGTGTAAACCAAAAATCCGGAATAACTTCTTCCTTTTTTATTTTTTAGTTTATTTTTTGCACACACACCCTGAAAAGAAATTTTCTAAACGTGCAGATTTTCTATTGCACTAAGAGTTGCTTATTCGATTCTGAATGTTTTTATAGAGCATTCGACTTTTAGAAATGGGATTGGATTGATGGAATAAAGCAATGCAACATTTAGGCGATGCTTCCAGAGAAGACTCGATGGAAAAATGATCCTTATTTTGGTTTTAGACACATAAAGAAAGCACGGAAAATTTCACGTGACTAGTCCGTTGGCGAAGCGCTAAACCGCGACCAACTAATGCTCACAGGGCGGAAAGAGTTTTAGTTTTAATTAAAATTCCATATTGGATCTCAGAAAGCGTCAGACTATCGCTTCGGCAATCCAGTCGATATATAGATCTCCAAGAACTTTTTATGGTTTGTTGGTCTCGGGTCCTGGTCCTCACGTGGCTCCGAGTGGGTTCGCGCCTCGCCAGGACGGGCTGGCCACGTGGAGTTTTCCAGGTTTTCTCCACGTCTGTAACGCCTGAATAGGCGCCAGTTACCCATAAAAAGACCTCTCGAAAGGCATTCTCCCTAGGCAGATCGCCCAAGTGTTGTGTTGCCGTAACTTAATAAACAAACAAAACAGCATCTCATAATAAGCTTGGATAACCCATGATGACATGAAAAAACGGCTGTTTTTGTGCCCACAGCGTGGAAAGTTTGATGTGTATGAATATGTTTGTGTGAACATACATATGCAATCATCTTATGAAAAGGTATACTATTAGAATAAAATTTTGAATTTGTTTGGAAGAAAATTTATATCTTATCATTCTAAATTGTTATCTTCAGAAGTTTCAAGATAATCTGCAGATAAATGATGATAAACTGTTTTGCATATTACTGCATGAAAAATATGTGATAATGAATGACATTTATCAGTTAAATATATTCTAAATTAAATATTTCTGAATATTTGTATTATTCTTCAGTTTTAATTTTTAAAGACAATCGCAAGACCGAGCGGTCAAGGTGACAGCCTATCGTTCTGGGGGACCCGGATTCGAATCCGGACGTCTGTAAAAGGACATCTGAATTTTGTCGGGCCCTGTCCTTCACCATTTGGCCGCCCCATTGTAGGCCTGGTCGAACCCCTAATGAGCTTGCTAAAAGAGGCCCTCTTAGTGCCCACAAGCTGAAAAAAGTTTTAAAAAAGTTTTAATTTTTATATATTAACATAAATTTAAAAGACCAGATTATAAGTTTAATGTTTGATTATTGAATAAATATTAGAAGCTTTATTTATCATTATGAATGAATATATGTAAAGTTAATATGATGTAGAAATTAAATTCATATTTCTTCAATTTCTTTGCTTTCAAATTAGGGTAGATCGAAGATATTTCTGTTTTGAAAAACTGGTGTTGCAAACATGACAAAACTACTTAATAAAACGGAGATTCCAGAAAATAAAAATCCAGGTTCGAAAGATCCAGTTTGATCATATAACCATCCTGAAATAAATTAAAATATAATTATTTTAAAATGAAATTAATTTCTTAAAGTGAAAAAATAGTTTAAGAAAGCAATTAAAAATGTATAAAAAAGAAATCCTATCCTAATTTATGCCAACCGAAAATTAATTTAAACGAAAGCTTTGAAGTAGAAATTTAAATTAAGAATTTTAAATTTTCCCATTGAAAATGCTTCTGAATTGTTATTTTTATTTTTTAGTTTTAATTCTTTCTGCCATATGGGTACTAACAGAACCATTTTTTTAACTCAAAATTTTTTCAATTTAGGCCATCCAGCCAGTATCTATCACGCGTTAAGGTGCCAGATATATCACGGCCGGATGGCCGAGCGGTCAAGGTTAGCAGCCTGCCGCCCTGGGGGACCCGAGATCGAATCCGGACGGGTCGAAAAATCCCCAGGAATTTTTCGGGGGTGGTCCGTCCCCGTCGGTCCCCGTCCCTCATCACCCGGCCGCCCCATTGTGGGCCTGGCCGAACCCATAATGGGCTTGCTATAGGAGGCCCTCTTAGTGCCCACTGGACAGAAAGTTACAAAAAAAAAGGTGGCAGGTATGTTAAAGAGTCTGGGTGGACAGTTTAATTTTTTTTTTTTTTTAACTCTTTCCGCCCTGTGGGCACTAAGAGGGCCTCTTTTAGTAGGCCCATTATGGGTTCGGCCAGGCCCACAATGGGGCAACCGGGTGGTGAGGGACGGGGCCCGACATATCCGAACGGACCACTCCCCGAAAAATTCCTGGGGATTATTCGACCCGTTCGGATTCGATCCCGGGTCCCCCAGAGCGGTAGGCTGCCACCTTTACCGCTCGGCCATCCGGCCGTCAGACAGTTTAATTTAGACATGTTACTATAACTATGTGTTAAAGTGCTGCCAAAGTCCTTAGAAAAAAGCAATATAAAGATTATATAGAAATGCAAAACATGTAACAAGGACTTTAAGTTAAATAGGACACTTTAATATTTGAAAATAAAACAGTAGATTAATGCAGAGATAACATTGGATTCAGCGCGTTATGAAAATAAAACCTCAAATATGAAAACATTTACTAAAAAGTTATTAATTCAGCATTCATGTCATTGTTCTGGAACAGAGATATTATGTACTGTAAATATTTTATCATAAAATGTTTTTTTTATCCTGTTTACTAATTAGATTTTTTTTTAATTTTTAAAAATATCTTTACTTCACTAATTATATATCATTTAAAAATGTTAACTTGAATTATAGTTAATTACACTAAATATAAATCTTCAATATTATTTATATACAATAGCAAAACAATTTCTAACCAAATACTGTATTTTACTAATGCAATTAATTTCCAATGCTTATCATCGCGAATATGATATAATATTCTGTCATTTTTTAAGATGAACCATTGTGCTTAACATTTGATTATTCTATTTTCGTTATCAGTGGCACAAAATGAGTAACTCATGTCCCATTTGCTATTCTGTCACGTTTCTCAAAGTCAGTTACCAAGTTTTACTTCTGGACTATACAAGACCAAAATCAAAACTACTTTTCCAAGGTCTGACACTTTAATGGCTAACATAATAATCTGGGATGACCCAATGCGCTTTCAGCCCAGCATATACAGTAGGAAAGAACTCCAAAGTTTTCCTCCCTCGAGTCTCTTCTAACCACCTACTATTCCATATTTTAATTAATTCATTTCTAATTTGCTGAAGAGCTAATCCACCGTTCGTAAGCCAATCAAATGCTATGGCAGTAACGCGTTACATCGGCATGCCTCTAAATTATTGATAATTATTATCAGTTGACAAGTATCACTTCTACTAACAAATTAAGTATTTAATTTTTGTATACGCTGTCTTATTAAATAATTCAGTTTAAAACTGTAGATAAATTTAGAACTTACTTAAAACACATTTTAAAATGTTTTAAAACAATATTTGAAATTAAATTAGAATTTTAATTAAAATCCAAATTAATTTTTTTTATTCTCAAGCTGCAAGCAATTTTGATGTTTTATTCTAATTTTTATTTACAGTATTTTGAAGTGTTTGTCATTTCAAAATACTGTAAATAAAAATTCAGAATGAAATTCATCAAAATGTATTCATGTTTGTCATTTTTGAACTAAATAATAAATAAGATTCTTTTTATTTTCTAGTTTTTATTAAACTAATGGATTTATGAAATATTGACAAATTCATCACATTTGATTTTTTTCCTTATTTTGACTCTACATCTAATGGGCACAAAAAGAACTTTTTTCTAGTCATCAATTGAAATCAATCAGAGTTCACAAAATGTGACAATGTGCCATAACGGCTGTAGGACAAAAGCATTTGTTATCGATCAAATGTAAGAATATTACACATTGTCCATGTTCCTTCATGATTTCAATATATAAACTGCGAAAACATTAAAGTTATTCGTCAAATTTTCTTAACTAAATTAAGAGCTTATATATTTTTTAAATTACTGCCATAAACATTTTAAATAACGCCAATGAAATTACAACTCTCGTTTCAAAGAAGAAAAACAAAAATCATGTTTAAATTTGAATTTAAATATCCGATTGGCGTAGAACAGAATCGTTTCTTTAAACATCGTTCGAAACATCGAATTTCGTTATTCTGCTTTCGTTCGAAAGAAGAACAACATCATCATGAACGATCGTAGGGAAACGGAAAAGAAAAAACGCGATCTCACTCCCTCCGTGTTAGAGGAAGATTCCTCTCGAGTGAAGAGACTGACTCCCGCGGATCGAAAACTGCTTCGGAATATAAACGACGTCGTTAACGCCGCCAGCAGAAAAATTAGAAACGACATTCTAAGAAAACGTATAGGAAAGAAGAGAATTGGAAAACACGGAACATCTAGGAAGCGATCGAAGGCAAGAAAGGTCGGAAGAAGACGATCAAAATCGAAAAGGATGAGAGGGAGTAAAGAAAGAGGACGATCTAAGAGGAGAAAGGGACGAAGCGGAAGATCTCGAAGAAGGGGTAGTCGCGGCAGAAAGAAAATAGGGAGTCAGTAGAACGGCAATCTTCACCAATATATCCGAGAACTGGAAATGGAATTGCTAGATTAATGTTAATCTAGTAATCAAACGGCTCTTTTCAGAGCCACGTTTCTATTGGTAAAGAGTAGCCAAATTTATTTTAATAAACAACAATTAGTGCTTTATATGTCATACATTCAATTTTACTTTAAATTTTGAATCGTTCGGAACGTTTCGAATATAGTACAAGTTCGAACTGTTTAGCCTCCAGTGAAGATTGGCTTTTTCACTACTTAATACTTTAATTTTTATATAAATCTCAAATAATCTTTTTACTAATTAAACTTGTCTCGTGGATATATAATTACAAGTTAAAGAGTTATGGCGTGTTTCAGCAACAATTTTTATTTTCTCGGCTGTTAGGCCCTATATATAACAGAGGGAACGTATGGCGATCTGTAAAAAATGGTTCCCAAGATTTTTACATTTTTGGACTTATGATATATTGAAACGTCGACAGATAAAAAAAATTGAGAGTAATTTTAATTAAACTAATTTAATTAATTTAAGCTTAATAATTTTTGTGTTTTTGTCGAAAATTTTTGAAATTTCGCAGGGAGGTTTGTTATTAGCGGATTGATACTACTATATTTTGGTGGTTAAAGGTCGAGGGGGTGGGAAGATAACGGGGTTGTGTGTATCTCCAGTAGGGTCGGACTTAATGACGAGTTTACTCGTTATTAGCATTTACAATTTTTTTTTTTTTTTTTTTTTTTCTTTTATAAAACTCATCCCTACCTTCAAACTTAAGATTTTTAGATTTTTGTCATTTTATAATAGTTAAAAATATAAAAAGTTTTTAAATAAAATATGATAACAGATGGCGCTATCAAAATTTTAAATGTCGCCCAGAAAGTTGAGCAACTCGTTACTGGTTTGTTATATAATTAATTTAATGTATGTTTAAATTGCAAATAATTAAATTATATTTTTATAATGAACATATAGATAACATTTATTTCATTCTAAATTTTATTATATTAATATAATGTTACTTTTATTAAATATTTATACCTGTTATTGGTATACCAAAAAATGACGCTATTCCTTGAAAGAAAAGGACAAATCCAAAAGAATCTGTTAATTTTTCTAATCCAAAAAGGTCAACAAGAATAATGGGTAACAACGAAATATAGGCCCCTGTGTTGTAGTTGTGAATTAATTTTATTTTAAAACAAAAATTTAGAACAGAATTTTGCAAACTTACCATAAAATAAACCAAAAATTGCTGAAAAGATAATCATTTGAATGTAATTAAAGTAAAAGGTGCTAAGACTTATAGAAAACCCACAAACAGCTAATGATCCAATGTATAACCAAAGTCGGTTCTGTCCGCATTTGTCTGAAATATATCCAAAAATTATCCTTCCTAACGTGTTAAATATTCCAATGACAGATATAAGATAGCTTGCTTCTCTTTTAGTTGCTATGTTTTTATGTGTAATTTTTTCAACTGTGTAGATCGATACCGTTTCAATTCCCAGAAAAGTTAAAAAATTTGAAAAAATGTAAATAATAAAAATAGAATCTTGAAATATGTTAAAATTAAAATATCCTGAAAATTCGTTTCGTTGTTTATTGGGTACTTCGTTTATAATTAATATCTGTAAAACAAATAAATAATATTTATGCACAGTCCATTAATTTATAACTAATTAACAAATAAAAATGTTTAAATAAAATTGTATCGGGAATTAATAATGATAATAAATAATATTTAATTTATGAGTATTGTAATATAGATTTTAACAATTGGTTCTTGTACCTCGAAATTTTCTTTATCGTGAATGAGAGATGGGTCGCTGAAATAATTATTTGATATTTTTGAATTATTTAAAATGGAAAACGAAGAATATTCACTCAGTATTGGAAGAGATATCGATTTTCTTGGTAAAATTAAATTAATCTGTTTATCATTGTTGTGAACTGAATGAACTGAACCGAATTTCCAATTACTCTTTTTTACGCGTGAAATCGGGCTCAAAAGTGTTCCAAATATATATCCACTAAACAGAAATCCAGAAGCAAAAAACATCGCTCCTTTCCATCCGTAAACGTTAATTAAAAACTGTAAAACTGGAGCAAGAATAAAAGTTCCAATTCCAGATCCACATGCAGCCAAGCCAGTTGCAAAAGATCGGTTTTCGTTAAAATGATGATTTACAGAAATTATTGCAGCAAAATACATAAGCCCAATTCCTGCACCTGTAAACAAAAATTGTGTTATAATAGGTTTTTCTTTAACTAAATAATTGCATATAATGAATTAAAAATATATAAATGCAACTGATTGAGATTATACAGTATATGTTATTATTATTATACAAAATTTTAATTCATTTGCAATAACTATTAATAATGAATATTTTATATATAATAAAATCATTCATTTATATTTCTGTAAGAATCCAAAGTTGTGAAGCAATCAGAAAATAATCTGCACTGAAATATAAAATACATATTATACTTTCAAAACAGTACATAAAATAAACTTAAAATATTTTAAATAATTTCGAAATTTGAATGGTGTTGACTCCAGACATTTTTCTCCGGGGAGATTTTTTGTAGAAATGTTATCTTATAAAAGATTAGTGTGGGGCCCCCTGTTGGTGGGGGTCCAAGGCAAGTGTCCTTTTAGCTCATTGGATAACGCGCCCCTGAAAATTTACTTGGGATTCATGTATCGTTTGTCCAATTGCATTTACTCTATGTACAAGGTATTTTGGAGAGGTTTTGCTGAGAGGTCGGGAGGATTTTTTTGTGCCTGAGGTTTCCTTTACGTGTCTAATACCTAAATAGAGCCCAATTTCCCACAGAAAGTCTCCCGGGAGGTGTCCTTCTTGGCAGATTGTCCATGCATCGCGTTTTAAGAAGCCGATTATGGGTTAGCGGCCTTCTTAGTGCCCACAGGGCAGAAAGAGTTTTAAAAAAATCAGTTCTACTTGATTTTGAATAATCGTGCAAGCTTATTAATAAAAGTTACCTGTACATAATCCAACAGTTAAGTATAAATATGTTATATTAAAAGCTAAAGAGCCAAGTGCATATCCAGCAGATGATACCAAAGATCCTAATATGCACACAAATCGGCAACCATATTTATTTGTCAGAACTCCAGCTAATGGTCCTAAAATTATGTTAAAATTATATTTATTATACGAAAAATTTAAAGTTGATTGAATTTACTATAAAATATGAATTTACCGACAAAATTAAGCATTCCGCTCATAGTTGATGGAATCCAAGCTGTTTCACCGCTATTATATCCGTTATTGTGAATAATTTCGGAATAAAATATACCAAAAGTATAAACTATTCCATCGGAAATTATATGAATCATAAAAGCTGCAAAAACAATTATCCAATTGCATCCTTGTTCTAATTTTTCAGTTTCCAGAACTTTGCGAACTTTGTCTTTTAGATTCTGAAAGCTGTGATGACGAATTTTTCAAAATTTAGTTTAATTTTCACATTGTAATTAGTTTAATAGTATTTAAAAATTGTAGAAAATTATGAATACTTCCAATAAAAGTAAAAGGAAAAAAGAAGTATACCACTTGAATTCCACGTTCATTATTATTTCTAAGGACAAAATATTTCTTAGCAATATTTATTTTTAATAAATCAATAAGTAAACTTTGCAATAAATAGATTAAAAACCATTGTTAAGCATTCATTATTTAATATTCAAGAAATTATAAATAAAAATAGATATTCATTTTTTTTTTTTTTTTTAGGGACAGATGGATTCACTGAAGGGATGTAGCTGCTTTCTAGCCCACTCCATTAGCACAAGGCCTAACAGTGCCCGAATGGATAAAACCACCTAACACTGGATCGCGGATTCGCGCCTCATCAACGGGCTGGAACTGTGGAGCTTTCTGGGTTTTTTCACGTGTTTAACATCTAAATACGGGCCAGTTTCCCGTAAAAGTAATTCGAGAGGCATTCCTTGGTATATCATCCACATATTGCGTTGCTGTACCTCACCAGACCAAACGACACACACACATACACACACACACACACACACATACACACACACACACACACACACACACACATACACACACACACATACACACACACACACACACACACACATACACACACACACACACACACATACACACGCAAAAATTAAAGTTTATTTGTTCAAACTTTAAAACGTTATTTTAAAAAACATTTATGATAGTAAATATGGTTTATCGGACCATTCACAATACAATCACCTTGCACATGTTAATAAAAGGCATTTATAAGTTTTCAAATATTTTTCATTTTTGAGTTATTCCCAACGAGCTAGAATATACTACATAGAGTGGCTATAGCGATGCCGTGATGGAAAAAAATTGAATACAGGTCCGCCATTTTCCTTTTAGTCAAGAGGGCGTGGCATTTGTATTGTATAAAGGCAACGAGCTAGAATATTCTAACTCGTTGTGTAAAAGTGTGCAAAGGGAAGGAGGAGTTTTTTAACCCTTAACTAAGATGATGCAAATCAAAATGACTATACTTAGCTTTTTTTTTTTTAATTTTTAAAGTAAATAACAAGACATTTCTTTCTTTAACCCTTTATTTAAACGTTTTTAAACAAGACAACATATTCTGTAACGATAAGTTAAATTAATTCCTAAACATTCTTAATTATACTTTCCCGCTGTTATATATACATAATAAGCATTGGAATCGTGTCAAATTTGACCCTCAGTCTTTTGTAAATCTTCACGTTTTGAGACCTCCTGAACCCAAAAGTAAAAAAAAAAAAAAAAAGAAAGAAATATTCCGTGCATGTGTGTGTTGGCGTCTATAAGAAACGAAATTTGACATGATAACTTGTGTATAAGAAGCATTGATGCTCTTTATTAATATTAATATTATTATAGCTCCTTAATATTAAAGGAGTGGCGAGATAGAGAGTTGTCATGTGCCATATCGTGGAAGAGATCGGACTTAATGAAGATGTTATTCGTTACTAACATTTACAATTTTTTTTCTAAACTTCGTTAGTCTGATCTCATTTTCTTTATAATAATTAAATAAAATCTAAAAAATAGCTAAATTCGAGACGAAACAATCTAGATCACTGGGACTCTTGGATTTCAATTATATTTTACTAGTTGCCTGGAAATTTAGCGTGTTTATCAATGTTTGATATTATTATTATACAGGATGTGATCAAAAAGTTAGTAGACTTGAACTACAAGTAGCGTCAGAATCTTTGCCGTGTAGTGTGGCACTGTCATCTTCTTGCTGTAGATGCTAGAGTTCCGCAGCGATTCATCCGTTAGTGTACGAGCAGGTCTAACGACTGCGTGATTTTTGTGATTTTCGATTATAAAATTTGTGACGTTAAAGAACAAAGAACGTTCTCGTTACGAACGAAACTTTCGTTGACTACTCTCGTTTACTGAAAAGTTGGTGCGAGCTACCTTTGAGCAATGCCGGCCCGAGCAAACTCAGCTCCCTAGGCAAATGACTTTCACGTCGCCTCATTTAAAAAAATATCGCAACAATATAAAACACCAATGTAAAATAGAGTATCTAATTTTTATTAAAATACGTAATAAAACAGCATAGTACCTATATAAATATATTTTCTTATTTAAAAAAAATCTGCTGTCACTAACGACACGTCGTTACACTTTTTTTTTTTTTATAAAACGATATTATTTTTCTATTGTTTTTACAATTTCTCTCTTTAAAAGTTTTAATTACTAGTTTACAACTAATGTACAATAAACCAAGGGAAAATTAAACATACGAGTATGTTATTATAAGCTTTATTTATTTGAAGCATATAGTTATATTACAATTACATAAATTTCATTATCATTGCCTTGCCGCCCCCGAATTCAAGCGCCCTAGGCCATCGCCTAGTTCGCCTATATGAACGAGCCGGCCCTGCCTTTGAGTCTAGACGACTATCGAATATATACTCAAATTACTATTTTATTGAAACGTAGGCAAGATTATTTGTTTCGTTTTAAAACTATATTGTTTGATATTATTTATAGCAAATATAATGTCTGTATAATTAAGAAGTATGTCAAAACAAAAGCATCTGAGATGTAAAAACATTTCGCCAAGTAAAAATTTATGACAATTTAGACGACGGTCAAAATTTTTCTTAACAGTTTTCCCTTGGTTAAGATAAGCTTGGCGCTTAGAGGCGAAATGTAGAAAACAATAATATAGGTAAAAATCTTGTGGGTACCGCTAATTAATGTTTAAGATCTGGACTCATAGGTATAAAGGAAACGTTTTTGAAATTCTTTTACAAAATCTAATAACAAAAAAGTATACAAAATATATCAATAAAAAGTTAGAAGATAGAAAAATCATAAAGAAAATTAAAGTTTATATTTCAAATTTAATAAAAATCTAAAAGTCAATTTTATCAAAATTAAGATTTTATAAAGATATCAGCAATCAGTTGTATAAAACTGTCATTATTAATATTTTAAATAAGTCAATAAAATTCTAAGAATTTTAATTAGTCCTGTTGATTAAAAACTTTTCATTTTATTGATTATTAAAACATTTATTTTTAAAATAGTATAATTTTATTTATAGAAACATAAATGTGACGTTATTAAAAGTTATTTATTTATTTATTTATTTCAAAAATTGAATTTTGTATTTCATAATTATAAGAATACTTTTTGTTTTAATTTTAAAAATGCAACAATTTTATTATTGTACCAATATTTGTACATAGAACATAAAGTATAAGTATTTGTACATATACAATATGTCTAATTCATACGAACAGCACATTGATCATAAATTCGATGTTGACGAACACTTACATTCAAAATGGTAGTGAAATTTTACACATTTCATGACACTGTACAAATGATTTTTGCAAACTGACATTGCAAGCTCTTAAAACAACAGATAAATATGCGAAACTCAAGCAAAATTATTCTTTTAATTAGGTTAACAATGGATTAATGAATATTCGAATAAAAATTACTATACTATATTTGAATGATGTAAATTAATTAGGTAACAAAATGTATTTTTTCCATAAGAACTGATAGTTCTTTTAACTAGTAAAATTTCGTGATTCACTTTAATCGTTGCCAATAATTTAAAACCCCAAAATTTATTTCATAATTGATAATACTTTTTATTAACAGAAAATACCTACTTGGTTTCATATTATTTTTATATGTACTTTTATTTTTAAATAAAGTTTTAAGTATGATGTTTTCACTTCAAATCAGAACATAAAATACTTTATTTACATGATATACGTTGCAATGTATGTATTTGTATTTTAATTTATATGAATCTAGTGAGAAAGCTTTTGTTGTTTTTGGCTAAGTATTGTTATCATACTGTAAAAGTTTAAAATATCTACTTTTCAATTATATCACTATTAAGAGAATGTTTTCGCTATTTCTCCATTCTGAACAAATTCTTCTTGACTGCTTTTCTGACTATATCTGGCTTGACATCGTTTTATAAATGGTATTCCAAATAACATCAAGCCACTCACTGCAATCATAGCTCCTGAAACATGATATCCTGGATCATAAGAACCCGTCCAGTCATACAGCCAACCTATAAATTATTTTTAGAAAATTACTTAAAGTTAGAAATAAAAAAATAAAGTATAATCAAAAGAATAATAAAATTTCATTCTATTATATCAAATTAAAACTACTTACCTGTAATTGGTGGACCTACGAGACAAGCAATACCTTCAAAGACAAGTAGAAGGCCAAAAGCATTTGTTAATTTATCTAAACCGAGTAGATCGACAAGAATGACAGATGTAAGACTAACGTAAGCACCTGTACAAATGGAGATAAATTAAAATGATTTAAAAAATATTTTATGAATATTTAATCAACGATCTTTTATAAACATACCCGCTGTTGCTCCAAAAACGATTGAATAAACGGCCATTGATTTATAATCGGTACACAGAAAACTCAAGGACGTTGAAAGACCGCAGATTGTTAAGCATGAATTATAAAGCCAAAGTCGATTCACCCAAGGTTTATCCGATAGATAACCAAGAAGTACACGTCCTAATGTATTTGCAATACCAATTATTGATAAGAGAAAACTGGCATCTTCATTTCCGGCAATTCCAGTTTCTAGAGCTCTGTCTTTACTATATACATATGGAACGTTAAAACCGATGTTTGTAAAAAAATTAGAAAATCCAAACATGAGAAATATTATATTTTTCATTAAATGAAAATCCATCATTTCTTTAAAAGTATCTTGCATTTCTTTGGAGCATCCAAATAATTTTGTTAATGTAGATTTTGCAATTTCGGTTGTTTCTTGTTTGGGAATGGAAATAATTTGCGAATGATATAAATTAGGATTAGAACGATATTCTGGTATATTGAGTAAACTTCCGCTATAAAAAATATCTTTGCGATATAAGGGTCCAATATGAGGACTTTCGCCATTGCATTGTAGGTTTTTGTTACTTCCGGTTTCTTTGTGTGGAGTTGAATCACTCATTCTTCGACGTTCGGATACACATTCTTCTTTCGCTATTTGCATCAATAGAGGATGATTTGGCATCAAATCTGACATGGAATGACTTGGAAATGAAATAGCTCTTATTCTTCTTACTTCTAAATTTGTTTTATCTCCTTTGAAAATTCCATTTTCCAACGAAAGGTGTGGATTTTCTTTCATAATCAATACTGATTTCATCGGTTGTTTTTGTTTTTTACTTTTCATTTCCAGAGGTCTAAAAAGACCTCCAAATATACAACAATTAAGAACAATCCCGGTTACAATTAGCATAGCACCTTTCCATCCATAACGATCTACTAAAAATTCAACGAAAGGAGCTAAAGCAAAAGTGCCAATTCCGGATCCACAAACGGCAATTCCAGTAGCAAAAGCTCTCTTTTTTTCAAAATAACAGGTAACACAAACAATTGCTGGTAAATACATCAAGCCGAATCCAGCACCTAAAAATACATAAATATAAGAATTATATAAATTATTAAAATTCTAAATAGGTCTTCAACATTCAACCTTGGTGTATTTACTGACCTGTACAAAGTCCAATTGTAAAGTATAGATAGATAACATTTGGAGCAAATATGCTCAACAACAGGCCAAAAGAAGCTAAAATTGATCCTATTATCGTTACTCTTCTGCATCCATACCTATTGGTTAGCCCGCTAGCAATTGGACCTATAAAATGTTTATTGTTTATATATTATTTTAGACAAGTAAAAAGATCATCATCTAGAATACATTATCATTCTAATTCTATCGTGTTTGTTATATTATCAAGATAAACTTTACTTCTCATTTAGGTTAAAAAAACAGTAATAAATTATGTAACTTATTTTATATCTTTAATATTTTATTTTAAATTTTATATCATAAACAATAATCGTTAAAATTATTAAATTTATATGATTTGTTTTGTCATTAAAGTATATAAGAATTATCACTTTTATTAATAAATATATGAAAAAATATAAATATCTAAATAGCAGTTGTATATATAAATTACATAAAATATTTTATTTATAATTTTAAATTTTAAAAATTTATAAAATGTTTAGATTCATTAATTTAACGTGGTAAGCATTAAATTAATACAGTATAATAAATGATAAAATAATATACGTTAAATATTATACGAAATGAAAATATTTACCAATGCAGAAAGTCGTGCCAACCATAATTGACGTTACCCAAGCTGTTGTTCCTTTAGAATCGTTGAAATACTTCAGAAATTCAGTGTAAAATATTCCGAAAGTATAAGTGACTCCATCAGCAATTACGTGAATCATAAATGACGAAAACACTACAATCCAACCCCAACCTCCATCCGGAGGAACGAATTCGTCTTCACAAGAAGTATCCTCGTTTGTTCCACTTTTTTCTGATTTTTTACCACTCATTTTTATGGCAGATGTCTTGTTTATTTTTCTTTATTTCTTTATTTTATCTTTAAAAATGTGATTAAATTAAAAAGTGATGCAAAAGAATTTAAAATATTCTCTTCACTATCTTCGAAATTTCCACATTGTTCCCTAACAATAAAAATAAACACGAATTAGATTTTTAAATATAATTAAAAATATAATCTAATTCAAGTACTTAACCTTACTTCCAGAAAATCTTAGTACTGTATATCAAAACTTTCGGGAATTTATCAATGTGCTGCCGTATGTGATATCTTAATAAGAAAGATTATTTGTGACCTGACATGGTCTATTTATAATCGACATTTATATAAATATATGGTCCCTTAGATTGTTAAATTGCTGAGATTGACCAATAGTATTGAAGGTTACATTGTTACTATCCAATCAATACAATAATAACGAAAATGCGACGATAAGACGGAAGTTACATTTTGATTTTGAATAAAAATTTAAAAAGAAAAAGTATTTCAAGAATTTCTCTAAATTCTCTTAAACCTGTTTAATATCAAAAGATAAATAAACATTTAAAAAATATTTATCTTTAAATTCAACTAATAATTCTAGTTTAAAAAATTACATAACTTTTGATAAAACTTTAAAAATTATTTTATAAATTATAAAACATTAAAAACGAGAATTTTTAAATATATTCTTTAATAAAACAATAACTATTTCCATGTTTTTTGTTCCATAATATAAAACAACACCTTTATTTTATATTATTTTTAATTATTTGGAATAATCTTGATACATAGATTAACTATTTAATTCAAAAATATTGTATTCCACAAAATAAAATTAAAATATAATTTTAAAAAAACTCAATATTTAAATACTATTTACTGAATTATAAATAATACCATTTTTTAGTTAAATTATATCCACTAATACAGCGCATTTACTTTAATTTTTAAAATTATATAAAATTTATATAATATCTGACTTAATTTATTACATTAAAAGTTTTAAAACAAATACTTTTATATTAATGTTCATAAATCACATTAATATATTACATGATTTATATTAATGTTTTCTATTGAATATATATAAAAATTTCTAATTTAATCTTTAAAAATGTTTTTTCAATAATGTAAATAATGTTAAGACAATGCTTTATAAAGTAAGTAAACAAATTTATATGTAATATTTTACAATTTAATACATTGTAAAATGCTTAAAAAGATGATAAAATCACAAAGGAATTGTCAAGTTTTATTAGCAATTTATTTTAAAAGGTTAATATTAACAATAAATTATTATACTATACATTTTAATTGCATCTTGAAATTTAAATTATCGCAAAAAATGACTTATTATTGCATTTTTATAGTTTTCGAATAAAATTCAAAATATTATCTGAATAAAATAATATTTAGTTTAATATAGAAGTTATGTTTTAAAATATCTGTTAAATTACGAATTAATTTCAAAAAAATCGATAAAGCAGATATTTTTAATATGCGTTAAAAGATGATCTTAAATCTAAATTCTTACTGCTATTTATCAGTATTTTGAACAATTCGTCATGGCAAAGTCTAAGATATAAAAATGTTTGTGAATATCGTGATAAGTGTTACTCGGGGCCTGCTAAACCTCAAGGTGAAGTAACTTGTCATCACTTTCTAAACATACAGTACAAGGTGTAACGATATGACCTTTCGGCATACCATAAATGATTTATTAATTCTTAATGTAACAGAATTCTTTGAGTATAAACACAGCTGCTTCTAACAATCTTTAACTTTGATTAAAAGCTCCATTATCTTTCTAAGATAACGATTCATTCTTTAACAATCATATTGTAAACTATTTCACTAAATGATATTTGGTAAAGCATTTTAAAGTGAAATTTTTTCTTATTCTTCATTTGTTTTCTCTTCTGTAAATTATCAGGGTGATTGAAATTATTAAAAATCGATCTAATTGACTATTTATTTACCATCTTGTGTTATTAATTTGATTATTAATTTATTTCTTAATATTAAAATGTAGTACAAGGATTTTTTTAAGGAAAAAACAAGGGGATTACTTATCCATCTTCACCAATATCGTATTGATCTTATCTAAATATTTATTAATTAATTCATTAGTTATTTTTAAATACAAGGCCAAAAGTTTTTTTGAAATATTAAGATTTATCATTTGTTATTATTCATCTTAAAGCTTTAAATATAATTATTTAAAATATTAAACTGCGTTATTACTTTTTTTAATGTTAACTATATACATGTAAAGAGAGAAAAACTGAAATCAGTATCCGAAATAATTTTCTCAAATTGTTTGATTTTAAAGCTGTAGGCCTATTTATTCAAAAGATTTTGTGAAATTTACGAATTTACTTCAAAATATATCACTGATATTTACTAAATAAATAGTAACTAGAGAAATTTAGATTGTTCGACTGATAAGTGATGAAAAGTAAATTAATAATTAATGTATCTAAATGTATCTAGATAATGTCATGTTCTTCCGCATAAGACGTAATGATATTTTACACTTAATTCTTTTCATTCTTCGAATAGTGAAGCGAAAACTATTTATATATCTATAATAAAACTATTTAACGTTTTCCCTGTAATAGTTTTAAAAAATAACTTGATTTTAAGGGTAAATGCATAGCATTTTAAAATATCGAGAATCATAAGAATGTTCTAAACAAGGTTGATAACCTTACAATTAATTAAAATTATATTATCAGAGGTTATGATCTTTTATCAATTAACACTAAGTTTATAACCTTCATTATATATACAATTTACCATTTAAACAGCATTCATTCATTAGTTAAATGAAAGAAATAATTTATTAACACATTACATGTAAATATGTTATTTTAATATACACCATTAACGCTTTGTAATAATTTTTAAATCTACGTAATGAACTTATAAAATATTTAAATTAGTTTATTTAAAATTAAATTATAAATAATATATAAAATATCGTTAAAAAGTCTGCTCAGAGATGTTGGTATGAAGAATTAAAGAGACTAAATTTATCAGATTTTAATATATATTATTGAAGTAGCTCTACTTAAATCGTTCTATTAAACCAATTTAAATTTAATTATAATAATCTATAAATATACATAACTTATAAATAGATCGTATATAGGTTATATTTAAATGTGCATGTAAACTTAAGGATATAGATCCTAATTAATTGCTCAATAAGTCGTCGAAGAATGCTTTAAGTATCAAAATCTCAAAAATAATTAATGCTAAATTTAAAAAAAAAAATAATTAAAAATAATCTGAATATTATACATATTCAAACAAAAAGGAATTTGGAATAAGATATATTAAATATAAATTTTATTTACTGTTATAACTTTAATATAAAATCTGAATAATGATACATTTTCAGAATCATGTAAAAATTACATGCCTGAATATGTACACTTATTAAAATTTTGTATTTCAATGCATATTTTTATACTCAAATTAATAACAATCATTTTAAAATAAAATGTATAATATATGTTTATGTATTATTCAATAAAAACTTTGAAAATTATATAAATTTACAAATTTCCAAAAAAATTAAAATTATAAACAGGTCTTGTAATGGGTATTTTAAACTCTATAACATACATTTACAGCACATTGTTTTTCATGCTGTCTTACCTGAATCTGCGTCACATCAGTCTAGCACAAATTGATCTGAATTAATTGGAGTTTCCGCTAATGTTATAATTTGGTAAGGCCAGAGTGCCTTTGACTTATATTTCCGGTCTTAGCTGATTGATATAGGGTCGAAAGGCAAGAGTGCAGATCACAATACTGATTTCTATTTAGTATCATTATGAGAATTCTTATTTGTAGTTAATTTAAAGCTTATCAAATTGTAATTTTCGTTTAAAAAATTAATCATTTACTTTAAAAACTATTATTTAGAAAAGTTTATATTGTTCTTTCTTGGTTTTTAAATTTTATTTTGTATGAGGACGAGAAATTAATAACAAATTTAAATGATTATTTTTTGTTTTTAGTTTGAAAAAATTTATAAAATACATTTTATAATTACAATATCTAGCTTGTGCTCTTAAAAATTTTTTTCTTATTACTTTATTGAATTAACTTATATTTAAATGCGAAACTTAATTAATCATTTTGGAATGTAATAATTAAACTTCAAATAAAAATTTATGCTTTATTGTTATTATTAACATTTATTTAAACTTACCCTAGTAAATACATTTAGGTTATAAATAAATCTAAGTTCAATTATATTCTAAATTTTAACATACTTTCTCATAATGCTTATTTATTACAATATAGATTTAATTCATCAAAAATGTCTTATGTCACATATGATGTTAAACTGTATGTGTTTATAAGTTACATATATTACGTATGAACGACGTTTTCTAATTTTAGCGATAAATAAATAATGTTTTTTTAATATTTATTTTAATTTTCTCAACATTTAAGCACATTTATATGCCATGGTATTGAAAAGATCGCCATTTAAAAGACATGAATTGAAATCTTACTTTTAAGACTATTCATTATCAGACAAGATCCCCTGCTCATAATATTATATTTTAGAATATTACTTGCCATTGATTCTGAGGAAAAATATAAGTAACTAATCTTTTATTGAATACGAATGATCTGATAGGAATTGGGTTCGAATATCTATCAAATTTTTATTAATATGATAATAAAATAACCCTTTGCTGTTTTTTATATCTAAAAGAAGCTATTATTTAATCGTAAAAATCTTACGTATTTTAAAAGGAACTTATGAAGGGCATTTTTAAACAATATTTAAATTATTTTTGTACATTTTTTTAAAATCTACTTTAATTCAAAAAAAAAATAGTTTCTACATACTTTTTAAAAGTTTATATTTCAGTAATAAATGAACCATTTCAGGTCAAAAAGGCACTGAAGAAATGTGTGCGTGATGTCATTCTCGTAACTACAGATGATGATAATCTGGATGATGTCATTAAATTATAGTTTCCTAACAGTATTTTGTAATAGCATGATCCCAAAATTACGTAACGCTACACGTGGTTTGTTTGAGGAGGATAAATTAATTCATTTAATGATTAATAGGTTAAATATAAATAAATAAGATAAATTTTCTCTGGGAACGATTTTTATTAATTTACTTTGATTATTATTATTATTTTTAACTCTCTTCCCTGTGGGCATTAAGAGGGCCTTTTATAGCAAGTCCATTATGGGTTCACCAGGCTCATAATGGGGAGGCAGGGTGTGAGAGATAGGACTCAACATTGATTATTTTTATTAAAAAAAAAAAAGAATAAAATATTGAAAATTTAATTTTTAATTTTTTTACTAACAATATTTTTATATAATAATAATAATAATAGGAAATAATAGTAATAATGATAAATTGTAAAGATTTATTATTTAACGAGATAGGAGTTTAATGGTAAGAGAATTTAAAATTAATTCATTAAATTCTGTTAGTTTTATTTTTATTTATTTATTTAATTTTATTTTTATTACGTAACTATATGCTAAAATTAGATCATGTTACAATAGTATATTTACATGAATTTTATAAAAATTGTAAATAAATAATTTTAAAAATGCTATTTAAATTTAAACAGTTAAAATAATTAATTGGTTTATAATTAATTGCAGATTTGGAAAGTATAACAAAAATTAAACACTGATAACTTTTATAATTATTAAATATGGAAAAACAAAATTTGTATATGTTTCGTCCGAAGCTTGTTTCGCGACAACGTCATTTGAAAAAAGGAATCGGAAATTTGCATTTTGCACCTTTCTTAAATGCTTCTAATAAATGGATGTTAGAACGATTCATTGCTGAAGATATCAAAGATAATGAAATACAAGGTTTAGACAAGGCACTTGTAATTTCCGATATGGTCAATTTGATACGAATGATTCAATCGACTAATCCGCTTCACTATCAAGAAGAAGTGTGAGTAGGTTGTTTGTAATATAAATTTTAATATTACCTTTGTCTAATCTTTCTTATTATTACTCGCTTCTTTATTTTTTGCAAAAAATATTAATATAAATGGTAAGTCGTTTTACCATTTAAAAATGCTCGGCATTGGCAGAGTGGATAAAACCACTGAACACTGGGTTTGTATCTCATCAATGAGCTTGTTAGGTGGAGTTTTCAGGGATTTTTCCGTGTCTAACACCTAAACAGAGGCAGTTTCCCACAGAAAGTTCTCCCGGAAGACACGTTACCCTTGACAGATCTGTGTCTTATTTCATTAATCCAATCCATTTAACTCGTAAGACTTGAATAAAGTTTTTGTTTTGTTTAATTATTTTTATTCATTCTTTACATAATAAAATACAGAAAGTAGAAATTTTTAAAACTATATATGAAAAACAACATTACGTAAATGATCTCCATTTTTGCTTCACAAGCATGAACTTTTTATACAGAATTTTCATAACAGTTCAAAATTTCAGCAATTTCTTCCCAAATGTTGTCTTTAAGTTGCTGGATGGTTATGGCTTATTGACGTATTTCAGGTGCTTCCTCTAATTTCCCAAAATAATCTACTCTGTCAAATCGGGCGAGCGTACAGTGCGTATGCTCTCTGCGTTAGAACAATGGAGCAATAATTTTAGAAATATATTTCAAAGATTTTTAAGCGTTGCTTCGTCGTTAATGTTTCGGTAATAAATTTCCAGAAAACATTTTCAAAAGCTGAAAGAAAATTTTAAAATATATAATAGCAAAAAGTTACGTTTTTAAATGGTAATGCATCATGTGGTATATTATAAAAAAGTTTATTTTTATATAGACAATATTTTAATTATTTTTGTATATTTTTATTCACTTAAATATTCTTATGTACTTCTTTTTAAATTTATTTTTAATAAAATCTTTTTAATTTATTGCAATCCCTTTAAATTAAATTAAAAAGGAGTGGAGTTTTGAAGTAACACTGTTAATTTTTAAATAAATTTTTAAAAATTATGAATTTTTATAGCTATGTTAATCTATAAATTAATACATATATTAATTGTGAAAATTCAGGATGAAACACTTTCAACAGTTTCGTGTTATTGATGCCCTGAAACCAGAGGAATTAGAAGTTCAAGCAAATCTGATTAATGGAGAACTTAAATTAGCAAAACCTCGGAATCGTGCAAAGAATATCAAGAAAAAGTGGCAAACATATCCCAAAGACCAAAATTCTAAACCAAAAAATGTTATTAACTTGAGAATTAATGAATTGGCCAAACCTTTATCTCGTAAAACTATATCCTACGAACGAAAAGATCTCAAAGTATCCACAGATCAAGCTGTGTCATCTCCTCGTGTAATCGAGTTATCCAAACCTCAAACTAGAAGTCAGATTAGAAGTTTACATCGTAAGGATGATTCGACTTTACTATCCAAGAAATCTAAAGCTAAAACGAAGTTAGAAACAACGAAATATTCTAAAATACCAAAAGAAATCAATAAATCCTTCAATATTACAGAAAGAATTAAATCAGCAGAAAAAATGTCATCAACTAAAGATATAAAATCTAAAGCGAAACTTAACACGAACAAAGATTTTTCATTCAGAAATTCAAAAGCAGCTAAAGATAAAAAGTCAAAAAAAGAATTAACGAAATATTCTAATATTAAAACTACCAAAAAGATAACAGGAAAAAAACAGTTTCAAAAACAACAATTAGAGAAAAGAGAAATATCTATTTCAAGTAATGCTGAAAATATTTCAAACAAAAATTTTTCAGAAAGAAATAACACAGATAAGAAACCAAAGATAAATAAACCCGTTCAAGTAGATTCTAAAGATGAGAAACAAGAACATCTTAAAAATATTCTCAGTTCAAAACTAAAAACAAATAAAAAATCTAAGATATGCTCATCAAAAAGACTTCTTACACTGCACGAGGAAAAAGATAAGGAGGATGAAATGAATTTAATATATAACTAAATCACATTATTAATCACAGACACCGGTAATTTCATTATATAATTACTTTTCGTTATAAAAATTGTGATTCATTAAAAATAAATATTTAAATTCAAATTTTTTACAATGGTTTTTCTAAACGTATTCCGAAAATTTAAATAAATTATGAAATATAACAATTCATTATAACCCAGCTCCTATTTTCAACTAAATACAAACAACACTAAGGCGTTGTTTGAATTTAATATGAAATATATTGGAATATATTGAATAATACGAACTTCCGATCTAGTTTTTCCGAATAAAATCTACGGTTTATCTATATTATTTTAGCTTATAGAAAATGTCCACAAATCTTTATCAACATCAAAATTTTAAAGTGTAAAATATATACTGTATATATACTCGCATATTCTGAAATAACTGTGAGCTTGTGAGTGATAAAACGTTAAAATATAACTGTGATCAATAGTGAAGGTAAGAAAAGAATGTAAAAGAAAGTGAAATAACGAATTAGGCCTATTTTCTTTGCTGCTGTTAAACTACAGTAGAACGTTCAAACTTACATTCATCCCTATACCACTGTGGATAAAGAGTAAACTTTTAGATATTGAATATAAACTGTACATTTGCATAAGCACGTTTATCACATTCATATCCTTTTCCACATTCTTTGCTATTTTTATTTACTGCATTTATTTACAAAGGTACTGCATTACATGAAAGTAAGATCAGGCCTGGGGGGGTCTAAAGTGCAATGTCTTCCTGTGCCTACAAAGTTAAAAACTGAGGAGTTTTCGTAAACTTATATTTTTCTTAATAACAAAAATTTGTAGACAAATAAAAAATACTTTGAAGTTATTATTCATCTCGGTCTAGTAAGTTAAAATTAGTCCGGATTATATTGAAGTTTGATTTATCGCTTAAGTATTTAATATTTACGTTCGTAAACAGATGTCGCTACTTGCTCATATATTTCTGAAAACGTTTATTTTTCATATATTTAAATAAATATAAATTTCCGAAAGAGAAAATCGAGTTGGATCAGAAGCAAAGATTGACCTACTGTTGACTGTTTAAAATAGTTAACTGAATTTTTCTTGCGGTCTTAAATGAGCGTTTGTGTCATAAACTGAAGGAAAACGCAAACTATTAGTTCAGGCATGCTGTTTACAGTCACTGTACTTCACTGTACTATCGCTAAAACCAATATAAGTGAAGGAACAATTGCCCACTTCGGATAACGCACGTGTTCTATCTAGGGTTTCTCATTTCCTGGACTTTTGCTTGTCCCGGGATTCCGAGATAAAAGTGAACTGTTTCCCGGGATCCCGGGATAGAATTAATTATTTTTAAGATATATAAAATATCTTGAAATCAAATGATATAATTACTTTTCATTTTAAGCTTCTTGTGATCCGTAAGGTGGAACTCTACTACAAAAACAGTACTTCTCACTGAGGAGCGTGCCTCCTCCTAGCAATTTTTTTGCTTTGTTTGTTGTAATATCAGTTAGGCATGCACTCATTATTGTATAACTGTTAGGGTCGTGGAATGATTCTTAAATTGGAAAATTGTAAGATAATGTAAATAATTATACGTTCCCCTATGATTAATAAAGTGATTAATAAAGATTACTTTTCATTTTAAAGTAATTTAATACGTTCTGCAACCTCCAAAATCATATTAATAATGCTGTGTAAGATATATATTAAAAATTACCTTTGAATTACCTTTGAAATTACGTAGCAATTTTCACAAATAGAAAAAAATTATTAAAGTTTGCGGAAACTGCATACAACAAAAATGCCTTTGAATTGAGTTGAAAATTTAAAGAATAAAATGAACTTAGATCAAACTTCTAAGTTAGAAGGTAATTTTCAATATTTAAAATAAAACATAATACAAAATATTATTGTAAATTTTTATAATAAGATTTTAAAAAGCAAAGATGGTCAATACTCCGATCACTCAATCTGATTCTTATTTTATTAATGAAAAGTCCCGCTACCGAGAATGCCCTTTCCGATTCAATTGATGTGGGTGGAATCGTATTTAATGCATTTAAGAGAAGACAGATGTTATGTGTTTTTTCACCCATAGCCTGGAAGATTTCTAGTTTTTTTTTAGATTGCAGTACTTATTTTGCTCTCTAGTATTCTCGATTTGTCTATCTCGGATGCTTTAATAGAAACATCAAGCTTATAACCCGATAATTCGGCAGTTCGTTTGTCTTTAATAATCAGGTTTATGAAGAAAAACGTCATACTTGCAGACTTCGTATTCGTTTGTATCCTTGCGCAATTTGAACAACCTGGCGTTACGCAGTTATCGAAGCTACTGGGCATAGTTAAAAATTAAGACAGCATAAGCACAATTATTCCAGATATTACAGGTTCTGACAAGTAAAGAATTTTCAGAGTCCTGTCACAAATAGGCTACATATTGATTATTGACAATCTGTGACATACCATAACGAGGAAAAATTTTAAAAAAACTAATAAGTAGGTTTAAAATTAATAAATACAAATGTATCCTGACAGTTTATGAGTTAATTATACTTTCTATTGGCAAAATTTCCAGAACCTTAACACAAAATAAGAAAAAACTGAACTTTTTAGAAATTTGCAGGATTTCCCGGGATGAGAAGAATTTCCCGGATTAAAAAAACAACCGAGATCCGGGGATCCCGTTCGGCCCACTGCACCCGAAATTTTTTAGGTACATTTTCATTTATTTTGGTAAAGTATGTCGTAAAAATTATTCTCGTTTCACTCGATACACTTTAATGTCGTAATGACGTAATTGGTGACATAATTTGTAACTGACCAATCAAAAAAGTTTGGACATGGTCTACCAATTTGATTGTTTTAGTTTCAAAGATTTTTGTAATGAAGTGATGTTGTTAGTGATAAAGAATGAGTACCTTTCATCAGGCGGATGAAAAAGACACGTAATCCCTCTTTTCAAAAGAATGTCAGCCATTTTTAGTGACTGAGGCCAAGCCTAATGTCAAAGTGAAAGGGGTTAATTTATTCTTTATTTCTATAAAGAATAAATTAACTCCTTCCACTTTCGGTATACTTTCTAATTACAGGTATATAACACAGACATAAGTCTATCTATATTTCTTTTGCTAATGTAATAATTTAAATGTTTCAACCTCTAATTATATTCATAATTATTTCATCGACTTTAAATTTATGTAAAAAAATAAATTTATATTTTTACTAACCCAGCATCTGATCATGGCATCAAATACTAAGAAAAAAAATAATAGAAGAAAAGAGAAGCAATATCTTTTGGCCAGAAAAATATTTCGTAATTGAAACATGCAATAATATTATCTGCCTTATTTGTCATGATAAAATTGTGCATTTTCAGAGTTTATTACAATGAATAGAAGATTTTCCTGTAAACCTTGAAAAATATAGTATATTATGTGAAGTTTTGTTAAAAGATTTTCTGTCTTCAGAAAAATAGAAACTGAATTAAAATTGTTTAGTGATCCATTTTCATTTAATTATGTGGAAGAACCATGTGCGAATACCAGCTAGAACTCATTGAACTTCAAAGCTTCAAACTTTGAAAACTTATCATAGAAAACATTCCCTTCTTGAATTTTATAAAGAATTTTATTCTTTCAATGAATTTGATGAAATTGTCAATTTATCTAGAAAACTGTTATGCATGTGGGGTGGTACATACTGTTGTTAACAATTCTTTTCGTGCATGAAAAACATCAAAACTGCTGAAAGAGGTGGAGTGATTCTCATTTAATTAACTAGCATTCTTAGAATTAAGATTAGTACCATAAAAGCAGATATTGACAATATTATAAATGAAAGACAATGCCAAAAGTCGCATTAAATTTATTTTTATTTTGTGTGAGTATAATTTCGTGTTTTATTGTAAATAATACAATATTTTTTGTAATTATATATATTTGTTATTAAAATTTGATATTCACATTTTGAACTTTTTAAAAGCATATTACGACTCACGACTTAAAATAAAAATGATCTTTTCGTTAAATTATTAAATATTACATTAATTTAGACACTTCAAAACAATTATGGTCTCCTGAACCTCACAGGAATTTACTTAGGAATGAAATCAAAGTAAATTTCCTTCCTAAGTAAATTCCCAATGTTCCTTGATTTCTGCTAGTTGTGATCATGTAATCATTCCAGACAATATCTTGCAAAATTTGACTAAATATTTTACAAAATAATCTAAAATAAATCTATCGATTTTTAAAATATAATCATAAATATTTTAGTTCTTAAAATAAGTTACAAAAACAAGATTTCGTTTGAAAATTTTTATTATAAAAATGCACGTATGACAGAAAGTGTTTATTTTAATTTACAGGCATGTTTATTTTAATCCAGTATTAATATTTTCTTTATTTGCTTCGGACAAAGCACATAATAACTCAAATAGAAGATTTGCGGCTGTCAATGCTGTGTTTCCTGAAGGATCATATGGTGGAGAAACCTGATAAAATTATAAAAAAATTCACTTTAAATAATATTTAATATACAAATATAAACATCCAAACCCAATAGTTACGTATTAAAGTCAATCAATTTCTCTGGATTATATCGTGCTAACACCTGTTTCTAATGCTAAATTACTTAGCATTTAATTAATATTTAATTTACGTTCTAAAAATTTTATAATTTGTTCATTTCTTAAATGAATTTAATATAAAGATATTTCTTATTTGTTTAAAAATTATTCGGTTTTACTGTTATTTCTTTTAAATAATGCTCGAATATTGTTATTTTTGAGAGATTAAAGCTTTAAAACATGGAAAAATATATGAAAAATTTGTTTCACCATTAAATAGAAAAATTAGAAACTTAAGTTTTTGGCTTATTTAATTTGAACTTTGTTTTTAAAGTGCAGTCTAGTGATTCCCTCTTAATGGAAGGACCCGTGTTACAAGCTTTTTAGCCTTTGACACAGGTGTAACAGTTTTTACATTATATATTATATTTCATATTTACATTATCCTTTTATTCGTGTTTCGTATTTTAAGTTATACAGTTTACGTATTTCATTCGTAAAGGTTCATATGTAAATCAATTACAACCTATCCACTTAACAGGAAAATGAGATCTTTCCAGCACTGCCGGGTGAATGCAGGTAGTGCATCTACTCGTGTGGTTGTTCCAGTGCTATAATAACCGAAGGGAATCAATTTAAGTAGATTTGAGATAACATAAAAATAATGTCTGACCGTAAAGGATAAAGACAACGTCGCAGAAATTGATACAAAAAATAAGCTTTATTTTGTTAGAGAACATGTTCAAAACGTCCTCTTTCAGCGACAATGCAAAGATGAAGACGGGCGAGCTTTGGCGATATGGATGGCACGTAGCATTGCTGGTGTCACCAATCTGTCGTAAGCATCTTTCCAGTTCGCCAATTTCACGAGGTGCTGCTGAGTATATATCATACACTGATGCTTTTGAGTGACCCCACAGAAAAAACCCAGGGGAGTCAAGTTTGAGGAACGTGGTGCCTTGTCGTCCCATTCAACGGTTGCCAAACCGCTCTGCGAGCCACTGACTCACGTCTGTCGGGAATGAGCTATAGTTGCGTTAATGGCGAGTCATCGAGCCATTCTTCCATCATCGTGTTTAGGATGTATAGATTTC
This sequence comes from Centruroides vittatus, assembly GCF_030686945.1. Classification (NCBI taxonomy): domain Eukaryota; kingdom Metazoa; phylum Arthropoda; class Arachnida; order Scorpiones; family Buthidae; genus Centruroides; species Centruroides vittatus. The sequence continues at coordinate 82,486 of NW_027122708.1, read as the reverse complement.
TGTCATTGATCAGATGCTGTCAATAAATACTAAAACAAAAAGTGCTCACACCAAATTCCATACAAGAAGTTTAGGGTAAAACGAACTTGGTGTCCGTATATTGTATGTTGCGTGAATCGTATAGCACACTCTGCTCAGTGATACACATTATGACGGTTATAACTGCATTCGAGGAAAACAGTGTCTCGTCAGCCCATAAACTGCAAGTTACTGAAGGAGATGTGGTTTGTCATACTGAACATTTAACATCGTGTTGCACCACTCAAATCTCTGTGCGGTATTCCCCGCATGTTGCGCTGGTTGCATGTCATCGCGACGTGATATCCAGTATATTTGTATTCACTGCAGTCCACAACCTAACCTAACTCAACCAATGCTAGAAAGATTTCTTTTGCCCTTGGATAGATGTTTAAGTGAACACTCTGTATATTTGTAACATGAAATATTACAACTATTCGAAAGACAAAATTATTATTTTTTTATTTTTAGAAGAAACAATTTTCATAATTATCGACGAATTTATGTGTAATTGTATCATTTCTACCTTTTTTCCTTGGTCCTATTCAAACTGAATTTGGATCACACAGATAATCCAGATATTATATATAGGTAACTTAATTCAAATCGTTTTATTTTGGACTGCTCACATTATTGAATGCTAATATAAAATTATCTGTCAATTAAGACACTTTAAAATTAATCTCGTTTTAAAGTCTATGTGGAACAAGTATTTTCTACACATAACATAACTTTTTTTATGAATTCTGTAGAAAAATTATTAAAACTTTTATTAAATATAAGTTTCAGATTTACCTCAACTAAATCACCACCGACGATATTTAACCCATAACTTCCTCGAATAATTTCTAACATTTGTGAAGGAGTTAATCCCGCTATTTCAGGAGTACCTAGGTTTAAATAACTTGTATTAATTAACCGTTATCAAATCTATTACTTCTTATAACATAAAACATATTTTTTAATATAACATTAGAATTTATTCCTTAATATAAAAGATTATATTAAGAATATTTTAACATATACTGTATAGTTTATAACTTATTCGTTTATTTTGTTTTAAATTTTGGCTGTACAGTACAGTAGCGTTATTTGGAAGTATGATTATAGCCCCCCATTGCAATAAACCCCTTTAAAAACCGACAAATAAATAATAAAGGAAACTCACAATAAAAAAAACAAGTAAAAACATTAAAATTCATTAGATTAAATTTGACAAAGGGAAACAAGTTTTTACAATGTTTTTAAAGACACGAAATTCTAGGAACAGTCGAATTTCTACAAAATTTAAAATATTTGGAGAACGGAAAATGAAAGATCGCCAGAGAAACAACAAGAGAAGTTAAACAACTTTTTTTACGCGAATTAAAAAAAAAAAAACATAAAAAGATATAAAATTAGGATTCAAAACGTCATTAAAATATTTGTAGAGCTTGGATTGAAATAGCGCATACGGTCGATCATGAGAAGGAAACTAAGGCGCACACACACGTTACAATTGTCATTACGAGGTAAATAACCTACTTTATTGATTGACAGATAAATTTTACTAAGAGCGTCTTGAATCTTTTGTAAATTACTTAGGAAGTCATCATCCATATTGAAAGACTATAATCAATTATAATTGTATATTAATAAAAAATAATGAACTTAAAACTTTGTTGTAAGATACTGTTTTGAAATTACTCCATAGTAACTCTCTTAACATACAAATTTTTAAATATATATTGATATGTAAAATTAAAATTAAAATAATCTACGCGTGAATCAAATTTAAATGTCATTATATTCATTATCATAATAATTTTAACAAATCATCCTAAAGAGCAGTTTGAATTTAAGTATTTTAAAAATTTAATTAATGCATTGGTTTGCAGATAAAGATTTACCGTGTAACAAAAAAATACTGCAAAATATTGTAAAGAAATTTCGAACTTACTGCCTAGAAAACACTCACTTTCCCAATTAACAAAAAAGAATAAAAGAACTTAAATTTATATTTCATTTTAATCCAAAATATTATTACAGATATCAAATGAATTCTATTCAATAATTAATAATCTCTATTAAGTTATTTTATATACATTATATTTTAGTTTATTCAAATCAGATCAATAATATAATCAATAAAATGATTAAGAACTTTAAAACAATAAGACAGTAATTTGAAGAAAACTAATACAAGATTCAGAAAAATCAAGTTATTAACTTAAATTCATATATTTAATATGTAAATATGTTTAAGGTCATCACTTAAGTATATAACTCGATAACCTGATTGAATTTATTTTAAATACATTTTATGATATTATAACGAACATTTAAATTATTAATAGAAATAAAGTTATAGTTTATAAAATATATATATATATATATATATTATATATATATTTCTTGAAAAACCTATTACTTATTTTATTACAGCCTTGAAACTTAGTACAGTATTAGCTTCAGCTTTACAGTATATCTATTTTTGTAGTAATTTAATACTTAGTTTGTGTTATTTCTTTGAGCTTTTGCTTAACAGTGACAAATACGTCTACGTTTAGTCTACGTTTTGAGTCTGTGATTATAATATTATATCACCTGAAATAATTTATTTTCTTTGACTGAACTTTCTAATTTTTCCCCCTTGTTTTTTCACATTTGTCATTGAAAATTGATTGTTTTCTTGAATAAGATCTTGGTACAAATGAACCAATATTAAATTAAACGTATAACTATTTACAATTTTTTGTAAATTCTTCATCTAGTCTTAAATGTTTTTATATTAACGAACGAGCGCAGATGAATTTTCTCTCTTAATCATTTAAGCTCCATCTAAAATTAGGCTAAAATATACGGGAGAAACGGAGTGATTCTTAGATATTTAAATAAAATAAATGCTCTCCGCCTCAAATTAGTAGTGTTTTGTCCCTCTACACCATACTTTTCCTGTTAGCAACAGAGTTGTGCCGCAACTGCTTTCGGGGGAATATTTTTGAATTGAAATAACACGACTTCTGATTTTTATCGGAAGTTCGTATATTGTTAATCGGGGTCTCCTGCCACTAATATTTTCATATCTTGTCTCGGCTTTCATCTTTCTAACTCCGTTGTTGAGATTAAGAAAAGACGGACAGAGAGACGACAGTGAGCATTTATATGTCTACAATTTTTTCAAACTGTAGTCCAATAAATAAATACGATAAGAATAGTTGGTTAATTTTTAACTTTAGTGAAAAGCGTTATTTGAATACGACGATAAAATTTAAAATTTGAAAATAAAAATATAATAGGCCTACTGATCATTTTCTGCTATCTCATTTCAGTGCCCTCTGTGCATTCACCTGGAACCTAAGCACCCGCTGCACCTGCCTAGTTACGGCATTGTGTGCGAGAGTACATTTTAAAAATTCAAGGGTTGCGGGCAGAAGAAAAAGTTAAAACTAACTCTCTGTTCTGATGATATAGACTTTGGATCAACATTAATTTTATTTCGATCAAAAAATAGTAGCATGAAAGTTTATGAATGTTAAAAACTTGGAATTAAGTTAAAAATTTTAGAAGAAAATTTAATGAGGCTGTTATAACTTTCTGGTTTTTAAAAATTTACCTGTTCCGGGAGCGTAAGCCGGATCCAATGCATCAATGTCGAGACTTATATAAACAGGTCCTTTACCAATTTGATCTCTAACCTCTCTCATAAGAGGAACAAGAGATTTTTGCCAACATTCTTCAATTTGAACAACTCTAAATTTCTGAAACAATAACTATTATTAATTAGAAGTATAATAAATAATAAATTATTCATTTTTTACTTGTTTTCTTGGCCATTCGAAGTCATCAACAGCATAAGTAGTTCCTCTTAGACCAATCTGTACTACTCTTTTACAGTCTAATAATTCTTCTTCTACTGCTCGTCTAAATGTCGTTCCATGAGCTATTTTACAATTTAACATGGTATCATTTATATCAGCATGAGCGTCAACATGAATTAATCCTACAGGACCATAACGTTCCTTTTATTTAAATATTAAATTAGAATATTGTTATTAATAAATCATTAATAATAATTTTTAAAATTTACCTTAATTGCTTGTAATATAGGATACGTTATAGTATGATCGCCTCCAATAGTTAATGGTCTGCAACCAGTGGATACTACTTTTAACATTGCCTTCTTGATATCTTTCACGGCCTGTTTCAGATCATATATTGTAACTGATATATCACCAATATCAGCAATTTGGAGGTTTTGAAATGGTATCACACCTATGATAGATTAAGAATTTTAATATAAATTTATATGCAATAAATATAACTAGAAACTTTTATTATAATGAAGCATACATATAATAAAAATGTCTTTAATTTTGAATAAATTTCAATATACATAATTATAACTGTTGCTACCTGTTGCTGCATTACATATCCGAAGCAGAGCCGATTCTGCTCTAACTGCTCGAGGTCCAAATCTACAACCTGATCGATACGATACTCCCGAATCTAATGGAATTCCAACAAAACATACATCTAATCCTAAAATTTAAAAAAATGAATATATATATAAATATATACAACTTTACGTCAAAGGAAATTCTTATAGTATTCAAATACTTAAAAAGATCTTTATTCTTTCAAACGAATTCGAGTGGTGAGAAACGATTCTTTGAAGTTATATTAACTTGTTCTTTTGGTTAAAAAATAAATTAAAAAAGCGCAAATTTGTCATTTTTTTAGTGAGAAACGAGAATTTTAAAAAGTTTTTATAAACATATCTATTTTTTAGAATATTTTAATCTTAATGTTGCAAGTTTTTAATGATACATTAAAAACTTGTAACATTATATATGTTATAAAGCAACATCAATATTTAACAGGAGCAAAATCTTTATTCTCCTGTTAAATATGGATCCTGTTAAATATAAATCCTGTTTACGCTCGGTTTATGCTCTCTACTCATCAGTTATTTAAACATGACTGATTCAGAATTCAAAAATAATTTTTAAAATATCGTTTAAGGTATTTGAAATTTACTTTACTGAAATTTTTATTATTAATTATTTCAAAATATATATTATTTTCTATTATACAATTTGAATAAAACTATAATCGAAGTATTGTTTTTTATACTCTTAAATCGTTAAGAAAAAATCGCTTACTGGAGAAATATTATTAATAAATATTCTACAAATATAGTACGTAAAATATAGACACTGATAAATATAAATGAAGTAAATTTTATATTTCAGATCAAGCAGATAACAAAATAGCAATCATTTAATCGGAGTGGAGTTTAAAAAATATCATTTATGTAATACTATAAATAAGTATAGATGTAAGTGTAAATCCAATAATATAAATAGCATTATAAAAAATATCTATTCATCATTTTACATCAAAATATTCTTTGATGAAAAATAATTTTCTAATTGTAATGACTTTTCTAAATTCTTTTTTCCATTTATCATTGAAAGTTGATTACTTTCTTGAATAAGATCTTAGTAAAAATGTACCAATATTTAAATATATAACTACAATATTTGGAAATACTTTTTTTTGTATTTTAAGAGTAGTGAATTATAATTACCTTCTGTCGAAGTCTGTAAAGGTAATCTCATAAAAGTAGATATGCCTCCAGCACGTGTCAACTCATTACCCGAAATTGGGTAGTTACGAACAGAGGATAAACAACGACAAATAAGATCTGAGTCGGGCTTAGTTTTTAAAAAATTGAACAGAATTCTTTCGATTGCCATATTTCTCTTAAAACGGTCTTTATACTGTAAACAATAATCCGATAAAAGCAGTGTACATGTATTTGATATTGGCTACTGTAAACGTATACAAAGTGAATGATTGCGCTTGCGTGCTAAATTAGAGAATATAATCCTATAGCAATTAATACTGTTTGAACTAAAACACTACACTCATGACACCTTATAAATTTGCAGCCGTGTTTATTCGGTACAAACGAACGTTTTCGAGTCGTGTTTAATCGGATCCTTCTTCAGGAAATATCCGAAGAAGGTCGTTAAACACGACCGAAAACGTTCGTTTGTACCGAATAAACACGGCTGCAAATTTATAAGGTGTCATGAGTGTAGTGTTTTAATAAGATATGCAGTCTACGATGAGTTACTGTTTGAACTTATCTTACAAAATATATTTGAATTTCTGTTAATTTAAATTAATTGAAGTACTTACTATAATATCATTAATTTAAAGTAATTAATTACTATAAATTAACTACATTAAATTAATGAATTTAAATGACTTAATCAACAATCCAGTTTTATTTGTAATCTACTAAATTTTTAAAACAATCATTATTTAAGTAAAAAAATGTGAATTCACACACACTAACATTTTTTTAGACGATGTCATTTAAAATTTCTTTTTATACAGATCAATATTGTTGATACAAAATCAGTTATGTATAATCTCATCTCCGGGCTCCTGGCCTTATGATAATTTTTCCGGGTTGCATAGATTTTTAAGCATCAGTAAATAAAACGAGCAATTATTTATTGCGACATCGTCATAATGCCGGGCTTTAATTTTTAATCACATTCTAAATTTATTCAATTTAAAATATATATTCTGATCTCAAATTTGTAGTGTCGTGCCTCTGTACATCATACTTTTCCTGATAACAACAGAATCGTGAGGTCATCTATATAACTCCATTCAGGGGAGAATTTTCGAATTGGAATTCACCTGACTTCCGGTATATACCGGAAGTTACTGTATAGTTAATCGGGGCTTCCTGTCACTAAAATTTCCATATCTTGTCTTGACTTTCATCTATCTAACACCGTTCTTGAGATTAAGAACAGGCAGACAAGCGGACGACGATGGGAATTTGGGAATTTATAGGTCTATTTAGGTCTACATTTTTTTTTTTTTTTTTTCAAATTGCAGCCCGATAATCAAATTTTCGAAAGTATTTTATTCCATTTCACAGTTGTTTCTTTTTTTCCTGCATGTACTGTACAGTACGTATACAATACTCTTAAAATTTTGATGGTGTCATCTGTTATCATATTTTATTAGAAAACTTTTTATATTTTTAACTATTATAAAATGGCAAAAACCTTAATTTTGAGAGTAAGGACTAGGGTTTATACAAAAACCGACTTTTTAAAACACCGGTTTTTCGAATCTCAACTTTTCTATGAAATCGGTTAAAACCGGTTTTCGAATTTTTACCCCAAATAAGTTGTAAATAAGAGATGTTTACAACTTATTTAAAAATTTTTTAATTTATTTAATATTTATAACATTTCAAAAATATAACAAAATATAATCGACCAACGTCTACACAAAACAAAACAAACAAAAAAAAATGCTAGGATATTACATTAAAATATAAAATTTACTCCATAGAAAACCATTAAAAAAACGAATAACAATGAATGCCTGCAAAATATTATTTTATTTCTTATTTTTCCTAAGAAAATATGATTTTAGAAAGCAAAGAACGTCTATAAATCTATTGCTCAACCGTGTCTTTATTTTACACAAAATTGCCAGAAACAGAAAAAATTCTCTCGCTGCTGAGCAGGGTTTAATCGTCTTTAAAGCATTAAATAATAAATCAAAATTTTTCGTTATTCTGTAATACTAAACTATTTGTTTAGTGTCCTAGGGCTGGACGAAGTCATTTTTTCAAATTTTTGAAGATATTTATGTAATCAATCTCGCGCGACCCGATTCTGGGGCTGTATTCGCGAAGGGTCGCTTTTATAAGTATGGTTCCTTTGACTTTTTTGCTCCTATGGATAGCTCTACAGCTCTGATAAGGTCCTAACCGTCTGATTCAGAACTTGAATTGAGCCGAATTTTAGGCGTAGGTGGATTTTTTGTTTTGTCGTTAGTTTTATGAAGCAGTATTTAACAATATTGAAAGCAGTATGAAGCAGTATTTAACAATATTCCCGTTTTATGCCTTTAGACGATTTTGTTTGAAAATGTTGATGTTTTTAATCAAATAATTAATTAAGTTTTATGTTTTAGGTATAGGCTCAAAAACCGGTTTTTTTACTTGGAAAACCCAGTTTTCAAATTATACAAATTTCTTCAAAACGCCGGTTTTGAGAAACCGGCGTTTTGAAGAAATTTTAAAAAATGGTTTTGTCGGGTTTAAAAACCTACTATGGTTTGTCGGGTTTTAAAAACCGACAAACCATAGTAGGGACGAATTTTATTTAAAAAAATAATAAAAATAAATGCTAATACAATTAAACACGTCATTAAGTCCGACCCTATTGGAGATACACACAACCCCTCGTTATCTCCCCACCCCTCGACCTTTAACCACCAAAATTTAGTAGCGTCAATCTCCCTAATAAACAAACCTACCTGCAAAATTTCAAAAGTTTTCGACAAAAAGCACAGGAGTTATTAAGCTTCAAAGAGGGTGAACAAAATCATACACACTAACATCCATATATGCAAAAATTACGCCCGAATTTTTTTTTGCATCTTTCGACGTTTCAATATATCATAAGTCCAAAAATGTAAAAATCTTGAGGACCATTTTTTGACCGATTGCCATACTTTTCCTCTGTTAGGCTATATATAACAGCCGGGAAAGTAAAAATTGTTGCTGAAACACGATAGAACTCTTCAACTTGTATTTATCTGTCGCAGGGATATGATAAAAGTGGGGATTTGGTCAAATCCCTAAGGGAGATGATCAATTTACTGAAGATGTTAAAATAAAGGTTCGATATTGACAATTAAATGAAGTGATTTGATCAAATCTCTAAACTGGTTTCGTGAGATGACAAAAAACGAATCAACAAAGTAAGAAGTACTTATATGAAAAGATAGAGATAACGCCAAGTTTATTTATTTTTATTGAAACACGTTGTAGATTTGTGGCACCTGGAGTTACAGAGGACGTTAATTTTTTACAGGCACATCTATTTGTTTTACACTGTACCATGGGTTTTTCACAAGAACATTTCTTAAACCCTTGACCTCCGAATAAAGATTATTTTCCAGCAATTTCTCGCAAACTTAGCTTTATCACAGTTGCACAAATCATTACATCACGATAATCGCGCGCATTTATATTTTTCCTTATCATGCCACACTCGCTCAAACACGTCCTGATAGTTTCACTGAACTGTTATTCACACACAAATTCGGTTTGAGTCTGATTTTGTCCTGTATTCAAAGCTATTATTTTGATAATCGTACAAATTACAAAGAAAATAAAATATAAATGAGCGCGATTTCGTGACGTAATGATTTGTGCAACTGCGTGCGCCAGAGGTCGCCGGCAACTAGCCTGTTGAAAGGATGAGGGGACGGGTAACTAGCGCAAGCAGTGCTATGCAAGTCCTGACTTTTTTATTTTATGTTTTCACTAAAATAGTACAGGGATTTGACCAAATCCCCACTTTTATCATATCCCTGCGACATATCCACCAGACAACTTTAATTAGTAAAGATTATTTGAGATTTATATAAAAATTAAAGTATTAAGTAGTCGAAAAGCTAATCTGCACTGGAGGCTAAACAGTTCGAATTTGTACATTCGAAACGTTCCGAACGATTCAAAATTTAAAGTAAAATTGAATGTATGACATATAAAGCACTAATTGTTGTTTATTAAAATAAATTTGGCTACTCTTTACCAATAGAAACGTGGCTCTGAAAAGAGCCGTTTGATTACTAGATTAACATTAATCTAGCAATTCCATTTCCGGTTCTCGGATATATTGGTGAAGATTACCGTTCTACTGACTCCCTATTTTCTTTCTGCCGCGACTACCCCTTCTTCGAGATCTTCCGCTTCGTCCCTTTCTCCTCTTAGATCGTCCTCTTTCTTTACTCCCTCTCATCCTTTTCGATTTTGATCGTCTTCTTCCGACCTTTCTTGCCTTCGATCGCTTCCTAGATGTTCCGTGTTTTCCAATTCTCTTCTTTCCTATACGTTTTCTTAGAATGTCGTTTCTTATTTTTCTGCTGGCGGCGTTAACGACGTCGTTTATATTCCGAAGCAGTTTTCGATCCGCGGGAGTCAGTCTCTTCACTCGAGAGGAATCTTCCTCTAACACGGAGGGAGTGAGATCGCGTTTTTTCTTTTCCGTTTCCCTACGATCGTTCATGATGATGTTGTTCTTCTTTCGAACGAAAGCAGAATAACGGAATTCGATGTTTCGAACGATGTTTAAGGAAACGATTCTGTTCTACGCCAATCGGATATTTAAATTCAAATTTAAACATGATTTTTGTTTTTCTTCTTCGAAACGAGAGTTGTAATTTCATTGGCGTTATTTAAAATGTTTATGGCAGCAATTTTAGAAAAAATATAATCTCTTAAGTTAGTTAAAAAATTTTACGAATAACTTTAATGTTTTCGCAGTTTATATGTTGAAAGCATGAAAAAAAAAAAAAAAAACATGGACAAGGTGTAATATTATTACATTTGATCGATAACAAATGCTTTTGTCCTACAGCCGTTATGTACTGTCACATTTTGTGAACTTTGTTGATTTCAAAAGTTAATTCTCCATTATAATGAAATTTTTTCTGATTTTTTTATTTTATAGGTTATTTAAATAAAAATCTTTCTGGATACAAAAGATTTACTCTGTTAAAATTTAATAATGATTTTAATCAATTTTCTGCGTTTTTGACTGCGTTTTAGTAGGATACGCCCTGAGAATGCACACTAAGAAGGGATTTTTGGAAATTATCCCCGCGGTGCAGAGGGACAGGGTTAAGTATTATTTTAAAGAACTCGGCTTTACTGTACTATTTTAGATGCGGTTTTTTAAGTTTTTGCAGAAAATCGAACATATTTTCAGGCCATGTAAAAATTCTTTAATTAATCTCGGAAGGGGCGACCTAATTCTTGCACCCGATGAAAACGGGTAAGATCGGCTATAATGTAATAATCTTAATCTTCGCTATCGTTACTTTTTCCCGAGCAACGCCGGGCTCATCTGCTAGTAAATAGATAACGAATATCAGTCAAATCGACAGCTAGCAGCCGTTTTGACATATGCCTTTCCTTAACTTGTCATTGTATTGTCTCCACTTCAACGTATATGAATTTAGTAAAAATAGAGCAAAAAATAATGAACGCAAAAGTAGGCAAATGCAAATATTTCCTAAGCAACTCTCTCTATCACACACAGAATGTAAAAGTAGTCCAATATTACTTAAACAACTCTCTATCTATCACACATAGCACACGTTCCGCACCGGATATATACCCAGTTCATGCAAATGCTAATTTTTAATTCGAATCCCTATTGTCACAACATAATCCTTTTCAATGATAATAAGTAACTATAATTGCTGTAAAAAACAATAATTCTCTTGCCTGATTTACTTTTTAAACACAAAAAACTGAACTAGTATAAATGCAAAAATATTATACTGATAGATATATATGATTCACTGATTTAAACACAGCACAGCCACTTGCTACTTCTCGAGACAAACTAACGTTAAAATCAAATATTGTCAATAATTTAAGCTCAAAGCAGAACTACACGTGCAATTGTCTTTTATGATAATTGCCGCTCAGCTTTTAGGAGCAGTCGCGTGGTATATTACAAACAAAAACAATAGCTTTGCGCTGTCACGTCAAAAGCCTTTTGGCGAGCACAGGCCAACAATGCATCTGCACCATATAAACCGAAATCAAAGGGTACCGAAAGCACTTAGGCAGAGGCGTGCGATAAATCATAAATCGTATACATCAATATCGGAATAACATAGACCAATATAATATAGAAAAGCGTTGCGTAAAAATTTTTAATTATTGAATGGTTCAAATATTTTGATTTCGCTGCTTATGCCGTCCCCTTGCGTTGCCGCTTCTCTGCATCATAGCACGGCACGGCCCTGAACATCTCATAAAACTAAAACTATAACATAGAAACTATTAGCGAATACATAGGTTAAATAATATTACTTTTTAGGATGGGTACACAACAGTATAGAGTACGTCCCTTAAAAAAAGTACGTTGTAAAGCATTATTGTTTTCTATTAGTAATCACATACGTTCAACGTGCGTACTTTTTAAGAGACGTATAATACATTATCTTATTGATGTAATCAAGTTACATCGGACGTCGAAACTGGTCAACCAACGTCATTGCATAAATAAGTGCAAGTGCCACACGAGCGCCAAGTGTAACGTCCATTTTGTACAAAATGTCGAATGATACTGAAATGTTAATATGTGAACTCGATAAGAGATCATTGTGGGATATTGCACACTAACATTACAAAATGAAAAGAAAAAAAACTCAGCGTAGATTGATATATGTTCAGGATAATAATTCATCGAAGGAATTTTTAGACATTCTGAAATAAGGGAAAAAAAACTTTTAAGAATATTCTGTAAGACGCTTAAATAATAAAGCTGGTAAGATTTGCTCGATTTTCCCGGCACTCAAAGGGGATTAAAGAAACCATTAGGGAGTCCGATAGTTTTCAATTATACTATAATATAAAATTTAAGTAATAAAAACATAAAAGGAGTAATTTTGTTAAATTATGATAAAAATCTCCATTTAAAAAATATTTAAGTTTAAGATACTGTATACTACGATACTAGCTCAAAGTTAAAATAATTATATGATGCCATCTGTTGTGAGATGTTATTAAAAAGATAACTTTACATTATTAGAATGGAGAAAAAAACTTAATTTTGCTGATAGGGACGTTTTTAAAAACATTGTAAATGCTAATAAAGAATAAACTTTTCATTAAGTATCTCCCTGCCTCGAGTTCCTTACTCCAAAATCAAATAGCATCAATGCCCCTTAGATACAAGTTACCATGCAAAATTTCGTTTCTTCTTGTCCCCCAGCCTTATAGTGAGATATCAAATTTGTTGAGAGTTCATTAAGTTTTAATAGCTTTATTAATTTGTCAAATTTTAAATGAAATTTAAGGAATACTGAATTTCCTATTTTTTAAAATTAATTTTATTATCTAATTTTAAAACAACCACCATTTTTTCAACTATTGTGTATGTATATATATATATCAACTTTTCATTTTTCTATTGAGACTATTGTCTATGATTTTATACAAAATAAAGTATTATACAGTAAAAATATAACATATGGTTTACAAAAGTAATTCATTCTTTTCCTATTTTCAGATTTCTAAGTAAAAATTATTAAACATTTACTAAAAAATCTTTAATATTGATAAATTTTTACATATGTTTTTCTATAGAAAAATAGCAAACAGTTCAATTATTATTTATATACAGTATAATTATGGTTTATTATCTTCTAATTTTTTAATAATTAATGAGAGTCCATGTCTTAAAGATTGATCTAATCCAACACCTCGTTTCTTTTCAATTATCTGAACTTGCTTTAATAAAATAGGGATCAAATCTGTAGAAAGCTTAGGAAATTGTCCAGATAAATCCTGCATCAGTTTAAAGACACGATTTGTCTTCCATGGTAGATTATGTTGTAAAAATGTTTCTAGAGAAGGTAACAAAAAATCAGTCCTGAAATCTAAACCAAGTTCATTTTCACAAGTTTTAATCATTTTTAAAATGAATTCCATTAATTGTTGATCTGTGAAATTATCTTCATTTAATAGCAATTGATCCAAAAATGATGGTAGTAACTTTGATATTAAATTCTTTTTCTGTGTGAAATTTATGTAATTAAAAAGTTCAGTAAGAAAAAGAATACTTAAAGAAAAATGTTGATAAGAACTGCCTCCTCTTTTAATAAAATGATCTCTTATAACTTCAATTACAAAGATCATAAATTCACTTGCAACTGTAGAAGGTAACTGTATTAAAGTTTTAAGCAAAGGATGAATCTTTGCAGTAAGATTTGTTTTATCACGTTTTATTAAAAATCGAGGCAAATATTGGATGATAATATCCTTTAATTTCCTCTGTATATAAGGATCGGTAGAAAAATTCATCTTTGTTAAGCCTCGTACAAATGATGCCATATGTTCTTCAATAGATCCAAGTAGAACAGAAGGTACTTCTTTATTTTTGACATAAATCACATGTGGAAGTATGACAGTATCTATTAAAGTTGGTAATATGCAATCTGGTTTTGACTTTACATATAAAACTGGGGCACAATGTTCAACAAGAGAACTACATAAATTATAAATATGAGAAATCATTTCTCTAGAAATATTAGTAGGAGTCTTTAACAAAGCTGTCAATGATAAAACAAAATCTTGTAAAGCATAGTGTAAAATATTTTTCAATGCTAATTTTTCTTCTGTTGAAAAATTGGGAAATTTGCAACAAAAGTGAATAAATAACTCATCATGCTTTTCCCCATGATAATCAATTTGCTTTAAAAAGTTAGATGGTTGTGGCAACAAAGTTAATAACTGAGTAAATTCTTGCATTTTTTTTGATGGTGGGATAATACATAAGCAACAACGGAACCATGATCTGATAACAATATTACATTGAACTGTAGCAAAAGAACCTAAAATTTCTTTCTCTTTTAAGATTATGCATAAATAATCACATATCATATCTGCATTAATTTTGAAATTTGATCCAAAATAGTTAAATAATTCTGAAAAGTTAAGTTTACTATTTAAAACAGGTATTTTCAGCAAAATCGAAAAGTAAGTTAAAGTAGAGGTAATCAATGCAGTCTGAGGTAAAGGTGAAGGAGTAATTGCATGTCCATAAAGAAATGGAAGCACATATTCACATATCATACTAAAAATTTTAATATAATGATCATGAATGGATGATTGAATTTCATTAAATATTATATTTGGACATTTGTTTATTTGGAAAATCAAGTAAAGTTTTTTCAATACAATTTCAATTGTTGATAATAATGGCCCAAGACTATTCCCTTTACATTTAGATAAAAGAATATCTAAACCTTTTTCAAAAAGTAGATATTCAGATAGTGTCAATGAGTCACTATTATGTATTACATTTTGAACACCTTCAAAATATGTATTAATGAGTAACATAAGTGAATGCTGATTTTCATTTTGGCTGAAATTAATACAAACTTGATTAAAATGATCACTTATATTGTTTGTTAAAGGTGAGATGTCGATATTTCTTCCCTGATATATTGCCATCAAAGTGAATATGGCCTTCCAAGAAATCATTTCTTTATTAATTCCCATACTACCCTTGCGAATTATGACTGCTAAATCACACAATTTCGAACCAATATCCGATAAATCTGTAGTGTCGGCAAGAACAAGAAATAATGTAAAACAATTAAAAATTCCTATTTCTGAGAGTTCTTTCATCCGACGAGAATGAAATTTGCTATATACTCTACCTTTAATTTGTCGCCAATAATTATTCTTATCACTACCAATTTTGCTTAATTGTAAACTTAGAAGACGTAAAAATATTTGAAATATTGTATCCGACATTTTTATTTTATCTTTATTATTTACTATTTCTTTAATTTCTTCTAACCACAGCTGACTTGATTTTTTTGTAAAAGCCATTGATTGAATACCAAACTTTAATTGAAAAGACTCATTAATTTTCTTCAAAAAATAATCAATTATAGGTAGGATAATGTCTATATTTGTTTCCCAACTGCTACACATTATGTGACAACAATGAAGAATGCAACGTATTTGTGCATCATCATTTTTTTCTAAATGAGCAGATAATGATAAGTTTATTAAACTTTGAATACTAGAATAATTTCTTTGAATTTTAATATCTGAAATATAATTACCAATAGAATCATATTTATATAAAGATGCAATATGTGTTAATAACCACATACAAAATCCAATAGGATTAGTACTCTTAAATGATTCAGGTTCTAAAATAAATAATTCTAGAAGAATATCATCATTGTCCACATTAGGTAAAGATGGTGATAATATTCTTTGAAACAAATAATGAATGTGGTTCCAAAAGCATTTGTTTTCTTGTTTTTGTCTATAATCCAATAAATGAATTATCATAATCCATATTTCATAGATACAGGTGCATGTAAACGGTGTTACAGTTTGATAATCAGATGGCAATAAATTATTATGACAATTTACAGCTACAAAACATAGATCCCATAGTAGTAGTAAAATTACCTGAGAAAAAAAATCTTCACATCCAGGTATTAAAGGTCTCGAATAATCAACCAGTAGGTTGAGCTCATTCTTTGTCACAACAGTATCTATAACATACAATAATTCAACGGCCGACCACCAAATATCCAAATATAAATGAAAAAGATGATATGCCGAAGTAGATGCATTGCCATTCTGAGATACTCCCAAACAAATGACGTGTTTAGGTAAATCACTGATTCGGCCAAGAAACATCAACAATCCTCTCCACTCTTTTAAAAGAACTGTCAACAAACCCAGAAGATTGAAAGTTGTGGATGATGATAAATATTTGTATTTATGACTAGTCAAATTAATAACAAAAGCTTTTACATGATGTAAAAAAGGGAAGAAATTCTTTCTGATATGAAAACATTCAGATGAATTTATACCAAATAAGGAATTTTTAGAAACTTGCTGAGTAATAGCCTGCATCATAGATATGTATTTTTTAGCCATTGAGACGATTGATTCCAAATGATTCACGATAGATGATTTGACTATTGTCATTCCAAATACTTCACAACATTCATCATCATTACTGTAATCGTATAATTCGCTCCTTAATAATCTATTAAAATAACCGCTTTTTAAATAACCATCTTCGTTCAAATCGCAATTCGTCACATTTACAGTTCCTTTGCAAGAGAAATAGCGAAATGTTCTCGGAGTGCATTCTTCCAACGGAGGCGATGATGGAGGCGTAAGAGCTGAAGAATCACTCGTTAATCCCTCCATTTTTACGAATTTTCCAAATATCTGTATATATTATTTTAAGCACATTTTAACTTATCTTTACGAATCGCAAAACACATGTCACCAAGAGTCGCCATTGTCGATTTTTACCGCCAACGTTTCTTATTGGTCGAGTTTAATCATCTCCCGTAGATTTCGATTCGTGTGATTTTAATAAATTAAAAATATCACATGTAAATAATTACTTAATAATAATAGTTATAATAAATAAATTTTAAGATAATGCTAAAAAAAGTTTTTAAATTACGCCATCTGGTGTGATACTCGTTAAATTTCCACTGAACAAACGTAAGAAATGTGATATTTGCTGATAAATATTTCGCCGAATTAAAAATTATTTGATCAAATAAACAAAAGTTTATTTTTGTTATAAAATAGCTTATATGTTTGTGAATTAAAATGTTCTGTCAAATTTACCGTAAAATATGCAAAATTTAAATCAGATACAGTACAGTACTAATTTGAGGTGGAGAGCATATACAGTATTTTAAACGAAATAAATTTAAAATATTATTAAAAATTACAGCCCGGCATTGTGACGATGTCACAATAAACAATTGCTCGTTAATATCGTATTTAATAAACGTGAAAAAATCTACGTATCATTTAAACATTTTAATCCAAACAAAAACATCTGAGATTAAAAAATTATGACAATTTAGATGACAGTCAAATTTTTTTCATAAGGGGTGAACAACAGCTGGGCGACAGTTATCGGCAGCCTGATAGTGAGGGACGGGCCTGACATATGCAGACGGATCACCAACGAAAAGACATACCCGGACGGACTTGATTCCGGGTCCCAGAGTGACCCGTCCGGACTTGATTCCGGGTCCCAGAGTGGTGGTTGCTGCCTTGACCGCTCGGCCATCCGGCCGTCAATGTAAAAATGGTTAATATTTATGAGTTATAAGGTATGACTTATAACTCAAATTATCAGTTAATTCCATAGGGTGCAATCTATACAACTTTCGAACTTTTATACTCTTGTATTAATGTATAATGTAATGTATTTTTAATTTTATGTAATTGTTCTCCGTTTTTATGTATATTTGTTAATTTTGGAGGGTAGATATCAACTGTTCTTCAAAACTTTTCTATTTGGAGGGTAGATATCAACTGTTCTTCAAAACTTTTCTATTTACTTGTAAAAATAAATAAATTACGTAACGTGTATAAATATGTTTGTTAACTATAAAATGGGGTATTTTTTTAACTCGTTTAACTATTAATAATCGTGTTTCAATATCCATGATTATTTTTGTAATTAATCAAATGGTGTCATAATACTGTGCATCAGATTTTGAAAATACAGTACCAAACCATCAATTTTTCTTATTTTGATTTGCATTTCAACAGATTTAAAAGTATTCTTAAGTGCTGATAAGTTTATTATTATGTTTTTAAGATCTTAGACATATAAAAATAATCACACAATAAAATTGTATAAGCATTTTCCAAGTAAAACAGTTTTTGTTGATCGCACGTAGACTAAAATTTCGATAATTTATTTTTGAAATTTGTTTAATTTAATATAATTAAAATTGATTACTATTTAAGAAGTGCTATTGCGATTATTGTATTTGTGCTACGATTATGTGATTCAGCACGATTTTTACAGAAGATATGTTTGATATGAACCAATCACATTCAATATAATATATAACTCATAATTTATGTACAGTACAGTACTTTGCGTTGCAGTTTTATTCAAACAACAGTGGCCAATATTTCTTATTTTCCATGTTAGTTGACCCCTTTGCTAAATTTCTGGCTGCATTACTGGGTAGTATTGACTCTAACTTAGAAATTGACAGAAAAATTGAAATATTACATAAAATTAAAAATACAATACAGTGGGTGACGGGTTAACGAACATAATGCATTCCAAGGACTTTGTTCGTTAATCGATTATCGATTTACCACAGGTTTTTATGGGAATTTGATTCGCTCTGGGGACGTAGCAAGCAAGTATATATGTAATAATAAAAATACATATATACACAGTCTTGCATTTTTATTAGATGTTTTTTTTCCGTTTGTGGGAGTTAAAGAATCTGTCCAACGTCGATTGCTTCTCTTTTCTTCAAGATTTTTCAGAAGCAATTAATAGCATTGTAATTGCAGCAATCTCCAAGCCTATTAACCTCATTTTGGTCTGGATGCCCATTGTTCTGACATCCACCCACTTCCTCAAAAGATCTTTAATTGCTTGAGACTTCTTGATATATCTTCCATAGCTAAGACTGTTTACTGTAGACCTGTTCAAGCCATACTGCTTAGCAACATCAGACATCTGCCCACTCTCTACCTTGGCTATTATCTCTTGCTTGGTTTCTACGGTGAACACAGTTCTTGACACTCCACTCTTTTTATGCTCCATAATATTATCAGTTTCTTTTTTAAATAATAAGTTCAGAAAAGCACTTACAAAAATTCAGAGAACAGAAATCAACTAGCACACAAAAAATTTAAATGCAAGGCCAGAATGAAATTTGAAATTAAAACATTAACGAATATCCAATGGGACAGTTAAACCTTTGCCTTTCGTAAATAAAAACCAATGCAAAACTTAAGGAGTATCTGCCCGACAGTGTCGTGAACACTATAAAAAATTATTTGTGAAAAAGATAAACAAAAAGCTGGAATTACAAGGGAGAGTTTCAAATTCGGAAGAATACTATCTGATTGGTATTGGGTTCAGCATCAATGCTGACGTCTCCAGAGCTCCAAAAAGTTTCGAATTGTTACCTGGAGACAAGAGAAGACCAATCAGTATTCACTATTTTATGTTGCTTCTTTTTTTGTATGTTCTGTGTTCATTATCCAAACATAAAAATCTTTCGCAAAAGTGTTCGTTATCCGAACTGTTCGTTAACTGATCACCCACTGTATTATTATTCTGCCCAGGGCTAGATTTAACAATCAGAGGCCTGTGGACAAATTTAAAGGGGGGCCCCATTGTGAGTAGGCAAATTTGATCATTTAGAAAATTTACACAAAATACTGTACTTTCAACTAGATATCAACTAGGAAGTTGTAAATTTCATTTAAAAATAAGGTTATTGTAAACATACATATGTTTTATTGTGTAAAACTAATTATTTTAATTTAATTGAAAAATACCTATGTAAAATTTTTTCCCGAAATTTTCTGATGTTTCATAGGTTTTTTCCCTGGTTTGGTTTTCTCTGCTGTGGCCCTCATGATTAGGCCGCACTACGCTGTCGCAGTAATAGAAAAAAAGTTATGTTTAAACATAGTTTT
The DNA here is from genome assembly GCF_030686945.1 of Centruroides vittatus. NCBI lineage: Eukaryota > Metazoa > Arthropoda > Arachnida > Scorpiones > Buthidae > Centruroides > Centruroides vittatus. Next base: position 62,373 of record NW_027122708.1, on the reverse strand, counting down.
GTGGGGGCCCTGGGCAGTGGCCCCAAATGCCCTTATGTAAATCTAGCCCTCATTCTACCTAAGACTAAATTCTTACATCACAATCACATTGTTTAACTAATATCTTGCATGAATAAGTTTTGTGAAGATTTTATTTTATATATATCTGTTCACCTACACCTACATTTAAACATTTAAAATAAGAGTTTTATTTATACAATTCTGATGATGAAATTGAATATATTTCATTTTATCTACTTCAAAGATGCTTGTTCCAATGAAATGACGGCAGTAGCAAGTTCATTGGCTTTGTTTACTCCAAACATAAATGTCTCTTTCCAATTGTCAACTAAAAAAATACAAAATATTCAAAAATAAATAATGTTTAATCATTCCTAATATATAAAATGTAAATTAATAATTAAAAATAATACTTACTTCCATTAGATTTAGCTATTTCTTTCATTTTGTCTAAATAATCAGAAAATTCTTTTAATTTCTCTTTCATAACTATTTGGTCATCTAATTCTTGTTTTAAAATTGCTTTCTTTTGTTGATTCTAAGAAATTAATAATAATAATAATAACATATATGTTATTATTTAATTATTATTATGATTATCTCTTATAGTAATATGAAAATGCAAAATCTACTTGAATTATTTTCTGTTTTAATGTTTCAATTTCTTGTGAGAGATGGTTATGTTCTTCAACAGAATGAGAGTTCTGATGAACAGAATCTTCTGGTAAAATTACATTTTCAGGAATATGAAGAACATTTGCCATTAAATATACCTATATAAATAAAATATAAGAAGAAAAGAAGATAAAATTATTTTTAATAACTGAAACTCAAAAGAATCCCATTGCAACATGATATTAAAATTTTCTCAAATTGTCATTACATAAATACACTTAAACAGATTAAAAAAAAGCTTAAAAATTAAACAGAATGAGTGTCACTGTGGTGAATTTACTATACAACTATATAATAATTTGTAAATAATAATTTGTTATGTAATTTATAATAAATAATTGTACTAAATTATAAATCAGACCTAATATTAAAGAAGCAAAATCAATATGAAATTATTTATTGTGACATCACCACAATGCTGGGCTGCAATTTTTAATCATATTTTAAATTTATTTAATTTAAAATATATTCTCTCCACCTCAAATTAGTAGTGGCTTGCCCCTGTACATCATACTTTTCCTTTAACAATAGTCTGCTGGTCATCTACCAGTAATGCCTTTTGGGGTGAAATTTTTGAATTGAAATAACATGACATTGTTTGAATTGAAATAACATAAGGTTTCCATATCTAGTCTTGTCTTTCATCTAACTCTGTTCCCAAGATTAAGAAAAGATAGGACAGATGGAATTTATAGGTCTACAATTTTTTCAAATTGCAGACCAATCATTATAATCAACATTCTTATAAATTATTTTTTTATAATAAATGTTTATGATTGAAAAAAGTAAAAATTCCAAACCTCCATCAAAATAAACAGAGTCCCACTAGTCCGAACATCACTAATCTGAACATGTTTCAGTTGGTGGAGAGGAAACTTTTCAGCTCGCAAAATATATATTTTTTGTATTTTCCAGTTGAATTTAAATGGTATTAATGGTACGAAAAAAATTTAGAGTACCAAAAAAAAAAAAAAAAAAAATTGTATTTTATTGTAATACTGTACAATATTAATAAGTCAGTGTTTGACATGGCCTATTAAAACAGCAGATCTGTACAGTACTTACACAAAAAAACAAACAAAAGTCATTGATGGTGTTGGAACTATATAAACTGAACATTTTACTGCTTGCTTCTGCATTATTTCAATTATTCGGCTAATCCGAACAGGGCTCGATCCCAATTAGTTTGGACTAGCGAGACTACTGTATATATAGTTTTTAATCCATTAATAGATAATATTTATGTTCATTTAAAACTTTCATTTCAAATGTTTAGTTTGACCAAATATATATCATCAAGAAATATTTAAATAGATATTTTGAAAATAAAGTATATATATTACATACAGTAAAATGTTATTTCGACATCAGATAATTCGAAGTCAAGTCTAGTTCCTGGCTGAGAGAATAGGATTTTGCATATATTTTAGTTCAGATAAATCGAAATACGTGTACAAGGAAATTCAAAGTCATTATCTAGTCTGGTAAACCTGCACAAATATCATTTAATCTGAAATCTCGCATCATATTACATGTTTATAAAGAAAATTTTCATGCCCATGTAGTATTTTCAGTTTTGGTTTTACCAATTATAAATTGTTCATTTATTGGACATCTGTTCAAGATCATCATACAGCATTGTCAATGCAGGGAGAATCTTTATTTTTTATAAAAAAAATCTGTTTGGCATTTAATTATTTTGGGCATTTTTCACAGAAATCTATTGTTTCAATAATTCCAAAGATTAAATAAATGTCTTCATATTTACAATAGAATGCATACTTACAGCTTTAGCTGTTAATAGTTTGTTTTCATCACATCACACGATTTTCGTAATCTCAAACTTAAGACAGTCATTTCTTTTTAGAACTAACCATTGGTCCTCTAGACAAAATTTGCAAGCAATTCTTATTGAAGCATTTAAGCTTCTTGTGTGTTATTTTCAGATCTTACTTTGAATGAAGTTTGGTTACATTTTCATTGTTTTTATTAAGTATACACCAACTGACAGTTTATCCAAAATAACTAAAATTACTAACTAATAACTCATAGTATTAATGCATTTGTAATCAAATGGATGAAATTATATAAGATAACTCTTGAATAAAATTATGACATTAAAAAAGATTCAGATAATTTGAACCCAGATAATTCAAAATTGTGTTATTTTGGTCCCTTAAGTTTCGAAATGAGATTTAACTGTTAGTTTTTCAACAAACCAAATCTTTTTAAAATACATTTTACAATACATAACTATTCAGCAAATTCTTAAAAAACTATTTCTTCAATTTTTCTAGAAAAGTATTCTTCTAAAAGATGAATTATTTGATTCCAAAAATGCTTAAGCAATTACAAAGAGACAATTTTAAAGGAAAATTGAAAGAATTCAGAGTTAAGTAAAATAAATAATTTAAAACAAAAACAAAACTAGTTACAAGACTTATATGAAAGAAGGACTCAGGACTGTTCATTCATAATGAAATATAATCAAAATTAGATTGTATGAAAACCAATTCCGACTATTAAATTTGAAATTTACATATATGTTATGGACTAAGCAATTAATATGGGCATTATAAACAATGCCCAGTCATTACGAATAATGACAAAACATTATCAGGCATTGTAATAAATTTCATGTTCTTTATCGTGATTTATCATATTGACTGGTCAATATGAATACTGCTAACATCTGTCAGGCAAAATGATGATGATAATGATACTTTGAAAAATGATCATTCAACAAAATATTACATTTTTTTACACCATATACCAAAATGACATTCCGAAAGTTTCATTTAAGTTGATTTTTATAACAAAATAACATTAATTATTAACAAAATGATTTAACAAAAAATATTAATACAGTTAAAAACTGGAATATTTTTTAAAAGTATTATTAAGTGAAATTTTCACAAATTTTGTTGAATGTGCAAAGTAATTGCCAAAGTTACTAAATAGAATCATTATTAAAATAAATTATGTAGTGTATGTTGATTAAGAAAAAGTTTAATGTAATAAATATACCTACATTAATATAAACCTCATAATATGAACAAGATTTTCTTAAAATACTTTGAAATAATTCATAAAAATAATTTGTAATGAAAAAAGTGGACTTTTTTGAAAATCAAATTGCCCAAAAGGTAATGTAGCTTTATGCTGGTTAATTTAATAAATTTAAAATCAATATTTATCAGGCTGTGCAGCCATTTTAGTCATTATTCATAATGGCCAGGCATTATGAATAATGACTTATTAATCACTTGGCCCATAACATATATATAAACTTTTGTTAAAAAGTTCAGATATAGAAAAGTTCTTTAGTGTTCATGTTAAGATAAAATTCATCAAAATCATAATTCCTGTATTAAATATCATTATTTTGTCAAAAATATAAATAATTCAATATTTACAATTTGAAAACATTATAAATTCTATCATAATAATGGAAATTGTTATGCATTTTATTTGATATAATAATGGAATAGTATATATATTTTATTAAAATATTTTACTTTATAAAAGGAAGTTTGTTTATTGTTGTAAACACTGTTTATAAAGTTTACTTTATAAACAAAGTCAAATGGGCTTAATTCATGCTTCAAACGAGACAGACAGATCCTTCTCAGAGCTGTAGAACATACCCAAAAGGAGTAAAAAAGTCAAAAGAAACCATACCTCTACAAACAACCCTTGGCGAGATACACCCCCAAAATCAGGTCGCACAAGATCACAAGTAGCGTCACTCCACTCAGACCATTGTGTTTAGTCACTTAACCCACACAACCATGCCGGCTTCAAGTAGCCAACTCGACTGTTCGTGGAGTACTCGATGATATATATAGCTTTAGGGGCTGGGGGACTTGACCCCATCCGGGCACCGAGGTTCAAGCAATAGCAAGCTCCAAAGTACACAACTACATGCAGAGCATCGGTCAAGGCACGCCATCGCTCACCTCGACAACACAGAGAACAGAGAATAGGCAGTATACCGATACACATTAAAAACAGACCTTTGGAGGCAAATATCTCGCAAAGGGTCGCACATACAGGTACGGTTCCTTTGACTTTCCTTCAATGTACAATTCTTGGAAGTGCGAAACCCCTCATTCAGAGCTGGAATCTTACCATAGAACGGATTATGTTGTATTATTCATCGAATATAGATATAAAATTATTGAGATAATTATGAAATAATTAGATGTTTCAAAGAACACGATAATTACTCATTAACAACTACATAACATTAACCCATTTATTTTTCTTGTCATATTCTTAAATTAATTAAAAAAAAACAAAATCTGCTTACTTCTAATTTATCAAGAGCTTTATTTAAGTATTCTGTCAGACGTTGGTGAATAGACTCTGATCCGACTTTAATCTCTTCTTCTGTCATTACATCGCCATACTAGTTATAATTCAAACAGATTAATATTTAATTCGTATTCAAAAATGTTTCAGTTCTTACAAAGCATTACCTTCTGCGAGAGATGTTCTTGAACTTCGCTCAGCGAATTCCGAGTGTAATCATAAATCGCATTATACACTAGAAAAAAAGAAATGAACGTATATTAATATGTGCGTGTATTTCTGAGGAGATATTACCTCACAACTTACTGCCATCAGTAAATGCCCTGGTAGGAAAGCCAAAAAACTGGGCTTCGTATTCTGCTTCGTTAAACTCTTCAATTACCGATCTCGAAAGACTACAGTTCGATAGATCTTCCATTTTGAATCAAAATTTCCGCCTTTTTGTCTTCAGTGTTGCCAAATCGTAAAACTTTTTTGAAATTGATTTTAATTTTACGCTATTTTATATTCTGACTTTTTTTACATTTTTTCGTCTGTTTAATTAATTGACTTATATACAAAATTGTAATTCAGAAAATATCAATATTTATCAATAAAATATAATTATGTCGGTAGAATGGAAGCAATTATTTTTAAAAAGGAGTCACATGATAAGAATTTTTATCCGTAATTTAACAAGTTTATCTTAAAATATACTTTTTTTTAAATGCAAGTTTAATAAAATAAAAAAAAACGGCCGAATAGCCGAGCAGTTAACTAATCCTACCTGAGCGGTGTCAAATTACCGCTCTGGAACTCAAGAAATTTCGGGGGTTAATATCAAACTTTCGATTTTTATGTGGAAACCATTTTAGATAATTTTTTTATTTTGTCATTTTTATTAAAAGGTAATTATTTCATATTTGTAATTTAATTATTAATCGATTATTGTTTTGTATACATACACTAAAGGTTTCATGGATTGGCAACCTGTTTCATTTACGAAACTTATCATGATGATAGCTTCGGAGAGGAAGATTTAAATTACTTAAAAACGTTTTGTTTAACTCGTAGAAAAATATATAGCGAAATGTAAGAACATATTTAATAATAGGTAGCTAAGTTTGGCGTCAAAATAATAATGTATTAATAATTAATTTTAAATCACGTGAAGTTTTTAGGGGCTGTCCATAAATGTCAGGCCGGTTAGGGGAATACATGAGGGTGTGTTCAGAGTGTGACGATACGTTTTACATTTATAATTAATTAGTATCATAGTGCTTTTTTAAACCAGAAGATGGTAGTCAAGATCTTGATTCTGACAACATTGAAATGGACTTGAATGACAATATAACAATCACTCGGCCCACCAGTGGCCAAGGGGTTTCGTTCTCTGAAAACTGGGAGTTCGGTTGTGGGTTCGCACCTCACCAAGACAGGCTGGCCATGTGGAGTTTTCCGAGTTTTCTCCACGTTTATAACACCTGAATAGGGGCCAGTTTCTCTTACAAGACCTCCTGGAAGGCATTTTCCCTCGCATAACATTGCGCCCCAGAGAAGGCAACGGGAAACCACTCTGGCTGTAACTTTCCCTTGAAACACCTCGGCATATTACTAACTTACTAACCTACGCCAGGTGTCGCCGACATCAGGAATCTGATATGGCATACACAGAATTTCCCTTTGGTTGATAAGCTCTTGACTTATGAACTTGATCTCAACTTTCCCGTGCTCGGAATTTGACGAAAATTTATTTCACACTTTAAAAATAAAATAGTCCATAAAACAAAAAGCGATTTATAATATAAATAAATTTACATTTTAAAAAGTTGCAATATAAAATCGTAAAGTTCCCATTCTATGGCAGGAAAACTTTAGTTTCTCACAAAAAATGACAAGTACAACTATGCTGCTATATTAAAAAATTGTAAAAAATACTCCGTCCCAAATATCTTAAATGTGTTTGAAAGATCAGTTGGTTGATTATGTTTCTTGGCAAATTGCTAGACTAATTTAGACTTCTGGAATTTCACAAAAGTAAACTTTTAAGAAATGTGTAAGTCGAATAAATAGCTTGTGACTTATTGTTTTTAGCTGTACATATGATGTAACACAATCTGTACACCAACGGTAGTAATTGGGACTCATCATATTCATTATATTGGACTAGAGTATTATTCCAAGGAGAGTTTTTCTCTAACTTCAAAGCCAAGTTCACACATGCAGCTGCCACAAGAGACGGAGAACAGGGTGCAAGATCATATTTAACAATTGTAGTCGCCATTAAATATTTTGCTACAGAGTGTGTTCTGGTATCAACATTACCAATGTTGTAGTATATCCTCAAGAAATACAATGGAAGAGGTCTTACTACAGAAATGTCAAAAACACTTGACATCCAAATTTCCATTGCTAAAATTTGTTCTTTTCTACAGCATTTATTTGTAATGTCTTCCAAACAACATAGTTGTATGGGCCATTGTTCTTCATATTTTGATGCAATGAACATGGCAGTGGCATGAATTTGACAAATATTTATAATTTTATTTACAGAAATGTTCCCGTTAACCTTGAAATGCTATCCGATTCGGCAATTTTAAGTGATAGAATTTTAATTAAATCTCTTTCCTGTCACTCTAATTTACATTACCTTATATCAGTCGTTCTCAACCTGAGGGTAGAATGACTCTCTCACAGGTTCCTAAGACCATCGGAAAACAGATATTTACGATGGTCTTAGGAACTGAGACCTCGCTCCTCTATCCATTTCCAGGAAGATCCACCCACATGCAGGTACTCCCACATACGAGTACCCAGCATAATGAGATCATCGCTCCAACCGTACCACATACACCCTGTACAAATACAGATGTATGTGACAGGGTTGGCACCATAATGTACTTATGCAGACCAGTCACACATGTGTTGAAAGCAGCAGTATTGGAGGTAAAACAACACTTCATGAATTATAAGGGGCCGTCCATAAATTACGTAAGGGCGATTTCGGCCATTCTAGACCCCCACCCACCCCTGTGTAAGAAACCGTAATATTTTCTTTGATTCCCCCCTCCTTTTTCCTATCTTATGTAATATTTAGGCATGATTTAAAAATAAAAGATTTTAACAAAACAAATTTTTTTTATGAAACCCTAAAAATCTTAGGTCCAAAATATATAATTATTAATTAGTTAATTAATATGTACTATTATTTATAAAGACTTTATGTGAACAAATTTAAAAATATAAAAATTTAGTAAATTCAAATGAACGATTTATTTTAAGAACTTTATTTTTTAATTACCAACAATCTTTTCGTTATTATCATCATTAATCAACATCATAATATTCATTTTTATATTAATTTTAATTTTCACAAAAGGACGCAAAAAACTTTGACAGATCGACTAGCTACTACACGTGTAAACAGAAACGTCATACAAAACAAAACGAGAGAGAAACCACCATACTGCCTTTCTTCCCATGATAAAAAATGTGTAGAACTTGAGTCTGCTACTGTTGTTATTCTATCATGTCACACGAGATGGCATTGGTACAACGAGCGTTCTTAACAGAAACCGTCAAATTGAAGCCAAATTCAAAACTCCACCACTCAACGAGATCAAAAAATAAGAATATTACGTAAGACGAGATCCATTAACCCCCTACCCCTGAGTAAGAAATCGTAAGAAATCCTTGACCCCACCTACCCCAAAATACCTTACATAATTTATGGACGGCCCCTAATTACTGGGTAAATGTAAAATCATATAGTGTAAAATCATCAACTAATTCAACAAGAAAAAAATATTTGTACCATGGGAACTTAATCTGAATGCTGATCAGTCTTTTTATATTCAGCTGTAGTTGATGTGAATACTGCCCCCTTGTGATAGTAACAGGTATGTAAAAAAAAAAACAACACAGAGAATGGTAAACTGTAGGAAACTTTAATGAACTGTATTGACTGAACTATGCCATGTATCATCTTTTGTATTATTAAAGCTATTGTTGTATATTATTTTCATTAGCAAACCATTAAATGACAATGACAATGGATTGTGTAGAGAAGAACGTTAAGAAAAAAATATACTGAGGATTTTTTAGTGTGGTTTTACCTCGGTAATTAGAGCAGAAATTGAGAAACCGCAATGTGTTATTTGTTGTGAAGTTCTATCAGTTGAATCTATGAAGCCGAACAAACTAAAATGCCATTTAGATAGCAAGCATCTGAGCTTTGCCGGCGAGGATACCAACTATTTTAAAGCAAAGCTGGTGGACTCAAGAAAGCTAGACTTGGCACTGGTGGCAAGTACCACAAACAAAGTGTAGCAGCCGTTGAAGCTTCATATTTGGTGGCAATCAGAATCACCAGAGCTATGAAATCTCACACCATTGCTGAGGATTTACTGTTGCTAGCAGCCAAAGACTGAGTTATGATCAGAGATGAATTTGTTACGAAATTTGTGCAATTTCCTTATCTAACGACACTGTCTGCAGAAGAATAGATGACATGTCTGCTGATATTCTTGATCAGGTAATCCAGGAAATTAAATCTGTTCCACTTCCAATATTTAGTATCCAGCTTGATGAATCTATAGATGTTGCAAACTGTTCCCAGTTACTGGTTTACATGAGGTATATTAATGATGGCGAATTTAAAGGTGAGTTTATTTTTGCAAACCTCTTGAAACGACAACTACCTCACATGATGTATTTGACACAGTTCATTTCTGAAAGAGCATAAGATCTCTTGGGAAAAGGTTTGTGGTGTTGGCACAGATGGTGCTCCAGCTATGCTATGATGTCGATCTGGATTTCAACGTTTGGTACTGAATGAGTCACCAAAAGTCATCGGAACTCACTGTATGATTCATCAGCAAATATTAGCAACGAAGACACTGCCATAAGAGTTACAAGAAGTAATGAAAAGTGTCATAAGTTCTGTCAGTTTTGTAAAAGCAAGCACTTTGAACAGTCAACTGTTTTCGTAACCGTGCAACGAGTTGGATGCACTGAACAATGCTCTGCTATTTCACACTGAAGTGAGGTGGTTGTCGAGAGGAAAAGTTTTAAAACGTGTTTTTGAGCTTTGTGGTGAATTTAAAATGTTTTTTAATCAGAAAGCAAGACCACAGTTCAAAGCTCTTTTCAGTGATAAAAGTGAACTACAGAAAATAGCTTACTTGGTTGACATCTTGAATGAGTTAAATTAATCACTACAAGGACCAAATGCAACATGCCTCGATTTGTCTAAAAAGATTCGATCATTCCAAATGAAACTTCAACTTTGGCAAAAAAAATTGGATGAAAATAAAATTTACATGTTGCCTACCTTATCTGCTTTCTTTGAGGAACATGACATTGAACCAGACAAAAGGATTACAATGATAATTTCTGTGAAAGAACATATGCACATGCTTGTAGACAAACTTTCGACGTACCTTTTCCAAATCTACCTGACACCCCATTTGCACTTGTCGGAAGCTCATTCACAGTCAAAGTTGAAGAACAATGTCAATTACAAAATTTTGGATCAAGTGTTTGCAGTCATATCCTGTTCTGTCTGAGACTGTGTCATGCCTTCTTATTCCATTTCCAACAACATATCTTTGTGAAACAGGGTTTTCCAGCTTGTTGGTTATCAAGTCTAAATACAGAAGTAGACTTGTGAAAGATGATGTTCATTCTGCTCTTGCAAACACTGCCCCAAGAATTTCTGATCTGATGAGAAAGAAGCAATCTGAACCTTCGCACTGACGTTGGCTTTTTACGCATATTGTTGCAAAATGTAGCAATGTAGTTTACTGTTGTTATATTAAGACTGTTACCCATGCTACACCATGCTTCAAGACAAAATTTCATTTATTTATAATTACAAATAAATATTTCACAATATATAATTACATATTGTTTTTGTGATTAATCACTATGCTTTAATTATGTTCAATTTGTAACAATGAAAATACATCCTGCATATCAGATATTTACATTACAATTCATAACACTAGCAAAATTACAGTTATAAAGTAGCAACGAAAACAATTTTATTGTTGGAGGTCACCACAACATGAACTGTATTAAAGGGTCGCAGCATTAGGCAGGTTGAGAACCACTGTCTTATATAGTACAGTATTCTAACATGTTTACCTTGCTTTTCCATCCAGGATTTATTTAAAACTGGGATTTGTTTTTAACAGCACTTTTGTTCTTTGGGGTTTATTTGATTATCATATTTAACTGAGGAAAGATGATAATTGATGAAAATATATTTTGAAAATTTGCAAAATAATTACAAATATTCTTGGAGTATCTCTACTATTACAAGCGTATGTAAAGAAATGGTTCCTTTATCTAGTATTGTATGTGATTAAAACTATTATTGCAAATATGTTAGGCTACAGTATTAATGACTATTGTTAAGGAAAAGAAAGAAAAAATATTTTGAGATTTCCTCTGTCAGAGTAATCAGGTAATAAAACAAAAGCACAAATCACTTCAATAAAACTCAATGGGATAGAAATATTGTAATATAGAATACAATTATTCTGGCTTAATTCAGATTTATAGTTATTATTTTATACCAGTAATTTAATTCACTTAAATCAGTTGATTATAAAGAACTTTTACGTTACATTTGTAAACTGAAAAATAATTTATAACAAAAATGTATTAAAAAACATTAGAATGCATATTACGATTCTAAATAAGCTTCTAGATAATCTGATTTTCTTATATTTTAATATTTTCAGTTTTGGTATTGTCATATTTTTTAATAATAAAAAATTATTATATTTTCAGATTTCAAGCATGATTTAGTAAATTTTACTGAAATATGAGCATCTTGCAGTTTTTTAAGAAGAAAAAAAATGAAGTATCAGAGTTTTCATGTACTTCTAGTAATACTAACTCATCAAAAAGTTCCTGCTATTTTGTTGCACATAAATATTCACCTACAGTAGAACACGATGATGATGATGGATTAAGAGAAGCAATGACATTAAGTCTTAGTTCTCGACTAAAGTTAAAACGAATGAGGAGTTCTGAAGCAATTAATGTATCAAAAGAGAAGAAAATATATAATGAGACAGAAAAAGAAACCTGCTTAGTATCCGAAGAAAATAAAATTTTTGCAAATAATTTATTAAACAAAAACATGTGCAAATCTGAAAATGTTACTGAAGAAAATATTTCAATGGGAAAACATTCAGAATTAGAAAACTCTCCTGTGAATAAAAATGATAATCATGAAATGAATAACGTACCTTATTATTTGAAAAATTTTAAATATATTTTGGATTGTGTGTTTCAAAATGAAGATTTTGCTAGACTTTTTAATGAAGAAGATCAAATTATCATACAAAAATTTAAAAGTTTATCAGGTAAGACTTATTTGGATAATTTAATAAGAATAGCTTTTTATTATCATCCTACAGAAAAATATATATAAATCATTAAGATTTTAATAAATATTTTATACAAATGGGGGGGGTGCTCAGATCATCACTGTGGTTGGTGACTTTTTTCCTCACTACATCCAATTTTGATATAATTGTTAATAATTGGAAACTGTGTAATATTTTCAACTAAAATGAAGAATCTCAAGCTAATCCTACTATTATTATTATTCTCCGGAATTGAATTGAATCCAGGACTGTTGCAGAAAACACCAATGAAGAGAGGTAGACCATCAATAAATCGTCTAAAGCAATCAACTAACAACGCAATATCATCGGAATTAGAGACTAACCTTATCACAGACTATACCGAAATAAGAAGAACAAAGTTATCAACTCAGACAGGTGAGAAATCTAATTTAAACCCTTCGACAGAGCTAACAACTACGGAAACAACAGACATTTCAACTACAGACCTATGGTTGAAAATTGTAGAACTTAATACTATCAGTAATGAAAGAATAGAGAAACAATTTTCATTTATGCAAGAGGAAATTAACGTAGTTCATAGTGAAGTAATTAACTTTAAAAAACAATTGCAATTTATTAACAAAAGAAATGAAAAGATTGAATTAGAATTAACCAAATTGCATAATGATAAAGAACTGATGCAATTTAAGATAGATACTTTGAATAATGCAATAAATAATAATAAATTAATAATATGTAATTATGCAAACAAATTAACAGATGTAAATCACAAAGAATTATTGAATTTCTTGACGCATTTTCTAAAGATTACATGCAATGAAAATGAAGACATAAAATCTATCTATAGTATACCTAATTCTAAAATTAATATTAAATGTTTAACTCTGAAATCAGAACAACTGAGAAATAATATTTTAATGACATTTAATAGATTGAAACAAAATAAATTACTGGGAGCGTGGCAACTTGTAAATATGACAGCCGATTTAGTTAAAAACTCACGTAATAGAAGAAAATCACTATTACCATATTATATTGATTTAAAAAAATGAGAAGTTCAACTCAAATTATGAGATGATTATCTGCTAATAAATCAGCAAAAAATTACATACAGTTTTATGCAAAATCAATTAGTATATTCTGATGATTTTTTAGAATATACCCTACAAGAAAATTTAATAAATCAGAGATCATAATAAAAACAAAAGAAAATAATGAAACAAATAAGAATGGAAACCAGGGAAATGTACAACTAAAAATAACAAACTGGACTGTCAAGGATTAATAAGGAAAACTACTAGTAACGACTTCTTAAATTTATTAAGAAATACTGATATACTGGATATTACAGAAACCAGGATGACCTCTCCAATCAAAGATTTAATTAAAAATAAAGAAGAATACAAAATTATATTGAGAATAGCACAAAAACCAGATGGCCCAGGATGTCCATATGAAGGACTAAGTTTGATACTAAAAAGAAATATTGGAGAAATAAAATTTATTCAGTAAACCACTGATTATATAACAGTATTATTACAAATTACTAATCCAGATACAAAGTTTCTAGAAAAAAAATTGATAATAATCATGCTGGTCTGTATACCACTGGAACAACTACAGACTTTAAATGATATTTTTAAAGATTTTGAAAAATGGAAAAATATTACCCCATATGTTCTAATGATAGGAGATTTGAATGCTCGAATAGCACATAAAATGGACTTGGAATATAGGGGACCAAATATGCTAATTCAAAACACACGAGAGTCTAAGGATAAAAAACATAACAAATTAGGAATCCAATTACTAGATTATACTTACCAACTACAGTTATATATATTGAATGGAAGAATAAAAAACGATTATCCATCAGAAATAACTTGTATAACTAATTCTGGATGTTCAGTAATCGATTTAACAATATGCTCTGAATTATTGGCAGATCTATGTACGGATATACAAGTTTTAAACTGTGACTTATCGGATCATTTTTCTGTAAGAACTTCTATTGAAGTGGCAAAAAATCAAGTTTACAAGTATAAACCCGTACCCTACCAAGTAACTTACTATAACTATCAACAATATCGATTACAAATTAGTGAAAGAATTAAATACATACTAAATAGTGGACTAGAAGATGGAATCGACAAATATTTGCAATTGGAAAATTCAATAAAACAATTTATAAAAATACGTAAAATAATACAAAATCTCATATATTTAAAAAGCCTTGGTTCAACTTCGACTGTTATATTTTAAAAATTAAGAAGAACAAAACCTTATCACTATTCAGAAAATTCTATACAAACGATTCATTTAATCACTACAAAAAACTAAAATCTACATACTTTAATCTACTAAAATCCAAAAAGATAAAAGATATAGTTTCATATCACCTACCTATGAAAACTATTTAAAACTGAAAGAACAGTCCCAGAATATGCCATAAGAGCAGAAACGAACAGACTATTCCCTTTTTTCTGATCAAATTCTACTACAGATTAATAAATATCAATGATGACAATATAAGATTTATACATCAAATTATGTGTACCCAAATCAATGATTCAAATTCAAAAACAAACACATGGCAATACAAATTTAATATTATAAAATACTTCAATCATTTGGTGTCTCAAGCAGAATATTTGATTATTCAGATAATAATTGGAAACACAGCTATACACTAATGATGGAATCAGCCTTATCACAGTCTATTATAAAAGATCAAAATTTAATAATGAAATTGATTTATCACCCTTGGTACTTGGAAACTTTAAATATACCTACAGATTTGAACATCTTATCTGCTAATATAAACATGAATATTAAATGTTTACTAATTCAAATCAGACTTAACAAATTTTCTTTATTTATCAATAATACTTATATAGATTTTTCTGAAGACTTCTGTTATTGGTGCAAATCCAGGAACTTTTCATTACTTCATTTGTTTAAGGACTGTTGCATTAGAAAAATATCGTAAAAAATATCAAATCATTGAAATAATCCACACGAACCAAGACTTAAACTACAGAGCTAGGATAGGTAACCTAACAATAAGCAATATGTTTAAAATAAATAATTTTTTATTCAAATCACAAATGAACTAAAACGATATTGAATTAATTGAAAATTATTGTTGATTCATTACTTTATTATCTAAATTTACTATGTAAATGTAATATGTAGGGATAATAATTTATTTATATGTTCATATTTGTTATCAAAAAATTGTATAATTTACTGTTGTGTTGATAGATTTGGCTAACAAAATAATGTATAAACTATATTTATAAACTTAAAGATATTTATAATACTAACCTGCTGTAACAAGGTTTTCCTTAATACAAATATTGATTGATTGATATTTTATACAAATCAAAAATGCTATGTTATATCAACAAGTGATATGTTTTTAATTCATAAACTGTTTAATAAAAATTATTAAAATGGAACAGATATAACAATATGTAAAAAGTTTCTTCTTCTAGTTATGAAACTAGTGATCTTTATTATGTCTCTCTTAATTATCCACAATAAATGGAGACCAAGATTAAAACACTAGTTAAAATAAGCAAATGAAGTGGTGTGTTTTAACCTTGGTCTCTGTTTGTTGTGGATAATTAAGAGAGATGTGATAATCATCACTAATCTCATGATTGAAAGTGATGTGTTTGTCAGATGATGATATAGAGCAAGCATATAGACATCCATGATGATTGGAGTACATTTATTGTAAAAAAAAAAATTATTTCTGCTGAAGTTTATTATTATATGATGATTTATTAATCATATGATAAAACAGTAACACATTCTATATATGAATATTCAGTATATTCATATGTACTGTACATTACAGATGTTATAAAAATAAACCGTTTATAACTAAAATGTTATTTTAACTATAAAAAATATTTAAAACTTCGTAATTCAAGGATTAGTCTGAAAGTTCTGGATGTGGAAAATGTATTGGGTATACAGCACATCAACAACATTGTGTATGTAAATTCAATTACTTAACATGATATCAAGAGATCACAAATTGTTCATTCTGTCATTGCCTGCAAGCACATAAAATGGAAGTGGTGCCATTTTGACTTGAAGAAACAATGGAGATGACTCATGAGAATTTTTGGGTGATGATGATTTATGATTTTAAATCTAGTTTGTCCAAGTCAATGTCTCTCTCATGATTCCTTACCATTTACTGTTTTATGAATCTATAGGCATGCAAAAACACTTCTCAGTTAAGGTCCACTCCACTGTATTTCCATAAATCTTTCTCTAACAGAAGAAACTGTCATTTTCTTTGTTCTCACTTTCCAGACACTTGTCCATCACAGACAAGTTTTTTTGTGGTTCAGTAAACTTTGGCATGGCAGAATGAGCCTGAAAGATAAAGCTTGAAGTAGGAACTGTATCTGGGTTATAAATTATCTGGGGGTCATAGTCAGGAAGGATCCCCAAATAACTTACAGGAAGATTAAGGACACCTTGCAAATTGAATCAGTAGCAGTGTATGAAATTATTCATGCACACACACACTTGCCTAAGGAATTTTTCACATCACTGAGTGCCAGATTCTCATTGAAGAGCAAAAAGACTCTTGTGAAATGGTGTTGTGAAATGATTGAAAAATTTGCAAATGGAAAATCAAAATGTTTCTGAAATGTCATTACTGGAGATGGAACATTTGTCTATCAGTAAGACAGAAACAAAGCAGCAAACTCAAATTTGGATTTTTCTAATGAGGAAATTTCTCTGAAGGTTAAGCATCCAAGAAGTGTTGGTCAGCAAATTGTGACCATGTTGTTTGGAAAAACTGGACATATTTGCACCATTCCACTCGTGGGGGGAAAAGGCTGTTACTGCTGACTGGTGCACCACTATTTACTTAACCAAGGTCTTTGAGATGATTTGCAAGAGGTGACCAAAGACCAGACTGTGAAGTCTTCATCATCATGAAAACACATCTGCCCAAATGGCCATGAAGATCATTGAGTTTCTGAATGAATCAAAATTACAACTGGAGTATGATCTATCCTTTAGTCTTGATCTGGCAACTTACAACTTCTTTTTCTTTTCAAAACTGAAGGAGGGCCTCTGTGAACACCATTTGGGTTGCTGGAAGTTGCTGTAAATGCCTAGAGATTGGTTGGTGACAACTGAAGAAGAATGGTCTTTGTGTTTCCAGTAATGGTTTGACCAGAAGAACAATTGCATTCAGCACCATGGAGACTACTTTGAGAAATTTTGAACAATGTGATAAGTTTTATGCAAAACTTTTCGCTTTTCGTGTATCCAGAAACATTCTGGTGACCTTTAAAATTATTACAATTATACAATTATTAATATTATAATGAAATACTATATTAGCATTTAGAAATTTTTATTGTTTTAGTGCTTTTATGAAATTTATTAATAATTTATAATCAGCATTATTTATTCTCATAATTCATTTACAGATCCAGAACAGAAATTATTTGTTCGACTATTTCAAAGAAAGAATAAGTGGTTTCGTTCTAGTAAATTAGATTATTCAGAAATTGCAACTAACATTAAAGCAGTTTTACATAATTTGTACATAAATAATTTTTTGTTAGATGGTAAGTATTTTTATTCTGAAAATTTATAATAATAAAAATAATAAAATAATTTTTAAAAATGCTAAATTATTTCATAATAAGGATACTGTTTCTAGATTATGCAGTTTTAAAATTTTAAAATAATTTTTATTTTTAGTAAATACCATATTTACTCGCATATAAGACGAGGTTTTTATTCATTTATCACAGCTTCAAATTCCTAGGTCATCCTATAAGCATGAGCATAAATTATTTGCGTTTTTGCAATAATTTTTGTGAACATTTTGTGTGTATTTGCATTTTTTACCAGATGCTTACCCTCTTGTATTTAAGAACATAAGTATTTTATCTGGGTCCTTGTATATTGTCAGGAGTAAAGATGAATAGCAATAGGAAAAATAGCTTTTGAATTGAATTCCAGATTGAAATTCCAAAATCACACAGAAGCCCGATATAAGTTTGAATTCATTCCCAAGTGAAAACATGATTCGGAAATCAGAATTCAGAGAAACTCGTAAGTGTAATCGATGGAGAGTGGATTCGACTGTTAAGAATAGGAAATAAAAGGTTCCTGATTGTCCAGCTTTACATGAACAAATTATGCTGTTGATTTTACGAGATTTTTCCTTGGTTTGAAATGCCAGTAATTTTTGTGGGACAATGTTGTGCATTTACATGTCTTTGAAGTTTTATTTGTGATTAAACGAAATAAATTTAAATTGCATTAATAAATCTAATTTTCTTTATTTTGAACTTTAAAATGACACCTCGTCCTATATGCGAGGTCATCTTATATGCGAGTAAATACGGTATTTAAAATATATATTCTCCACATCAAATTAGTAGTGTCTTTCTCTGAACATCATACTTTTCCTGTAAGCAATTGTGTCATGCTGGTCATCTGTCTAACCCTTTTCAGGGGGAAATTTTTGAATTGAAATAATGTGATTTTGCATTGGACATTTGTATATAGTTAATGGGGTCTCCTGCTCTTAAGCTTTCCATATCTGGTCTCATCTTTCATCTATCTAACTTTATTCTCAAGATTAAGGAAGGACAGACGGATGACAGTGGAAATTTTTTCAAATTGCAGCCTAAAAACAAAAAAGAAGGTTATCTAGTTATGTGATGGTCTAAATGACTACAAATAATTATAAGTCATGTAATGATCAAATCAACAGATAGAATAAACATGATATGATTCAAAAACAAACTCAGCAAACTCATAACACAAAATTAAAAAAAGAAAAAAAATGCATTTTTTGCTTGAAAAGGAACAGCTAGATATTGTAAGTACAATGAGAGATGTGCAGCTGCAAAAATAAAAAATGCATGGTCATTTGGACCAATGTGCAACCTCAAGGGTTTCAGAAGTAATTTCAATACAAATATGAACATTTCTGATAACTAGTTATCAGTGTGTAATAAATGAATAGAATATTATTTGAGTTATTTAACTTTTTAATTTATTCTTAAGCTGAAATCAATAATTCAGAATCATATAAAATGTTAATACAGTATATTGTTTAATTATTTCAGTTAAAAATATTGATGATGTAGAATGTTCATTGAACTTATTAACAATCCCTGAATTGAGAACGCTCTGTAAAATGTTCCAAATAAAACTTTTTCAAAAAGGAAAAAAAGAAATGATAGCCACATTGATTAAACAAGGAAGACAAAATAGATCAATTTGTTCATTTGGAGATATTACTAATGTACTTCTAAAAAGGTATTTATACTTTTGACAATATTATAAATTAATGTATACAAATAAGCAAGTAATTACTGTATTTACTCTAAGATGCATCTTAATTTGTATGTACATATGTACCGATGGACTTTTTAATAGACAACTTGAGACAAATTTAAGTCAGCAGAAATGTTCAGTATTTATTACAAGTAAAGTAAGTTATATAATGGGAACTGGCTTCACAGTCAGTCATTTAAGTGGTCATCTCTCTGTAACAGCCAATTTTTGAAAGTACTGATATTTTTCTTCTATTGATTTCAATGAGAATGTTTGGCGATTGAACGTTTGAATGCTTAAGGCAGCCAGCTGTCAGCAATATGCTGCCATTTTTTAAGTTAAACTAGGTAGCTGGTTAATTCAAACTGAAAAGAATAATTACATTTAAAAATAATAATAATTAAAACTCTGGCCTTTACACCAAAATCAAAACCAAGTTTGTTGAAGAAGAATTATCCATTCACATTTTTGTGTGAGAGTTTAATGCTTTTTCAGAAAATTAGTCTTTCTTACAGAATAAGATTTAATTGTTCAGATTTTTTAATGCAGAAATTCTAAAAATATGTCTTTAAAGTTAAATTAGTTACAATTATGTATAATCTAATAATTAAAAGTAATAAAGTAGTGCATCGATTATCCGACCCTCGATTAACCGACCGCATATAAGACGAGGTTTTTATTCATTTATCACAGCTTCAAATTCCTAGGTCATCCTATAAGCATGAGCATAAATTATTTGCGTTTTTGCAATAATTTTTGTGAACATTTTGTGTGTATTTGCATTTTTTACCAGATGCTTACCCTCTTGTATTTAAGAACATAAGTATTTTATCTGGGTCCTTGTATATTGTCAGGAGTAAAGATGAATAGCAATAGGAAAAATAGCTTTTGAATTGAATTCCAGATTGAAATTCCAAAATCACACAGAAGCCCGATATAAGTTTGAATTCATTCCCAAGTGAAAACATGATTCGGAAATCAGAATTCAGAGAAACTCATAAGTGTAATCGATGGAGAGTGGATTCGACTGTTAAGAATAGGCAATAAAAGGTTCCTGATTGTCCAGCTTTACATGAACAAATTATGCTGTTGATTTTATGTTGATTGTTAGTCGGCAAATTTAAATGTCTGCTAGTGATGTGGCGCTACAATATTTGGTTATGTCTTGGCTACTTTAATATTATTTTTGTTAAATTTTTGCATGTTTTAGCTGGCAGCACTCTCGACCATGAAAGAGAGGCTAGTATTTAAACCAAGCTTAATACACTATACTAATAATGTATATTTTCATACTTTTCAGTTATCCGACCAACCCCAGTCCCCAATTGAGTCGGATAATTGATGCTCTACTGTAATAAGTAAATTTTTATTTCATACAAATTTATTTATTATAATCTGAATTTTAATAAAAATTATTTGGTATATTAAATAATAATTGTAAACTTTGTTTTATTACTAAATGATCTTTGAAATTCATGTTATTAGATCATATTAGTTTGAAATAATTATTAGATAGCAAATTTTTTTAGAGCTAAAAGTATTGCTGGAGATTGTTACAAACTTTATCCTGAAGCTAGAGAAGTTTTCATTCGTGTGATGATATTGTTCTCCTTAACAAGTTTAATTGAAAATGAAGATGAACCTGGTGGCGGCTTACAGCAACAATTGTAAGTAATTAAGCAATGTAATATAAAAAAATTGACACGTTAGAAAGTTGAAAAATTTTGACATTGAGTAAATAATCCAGAAAAACATTATAAAATCATGATAAAGTTAGTGGTAAAAGTAATTTCTTAATTAGCAGTTTGTAATTTTACAGTCCATTAAAGAATATAGAATGATTGATATAGATAGAGAATAAAACCAGTTTTTTCCTTATCTAAATTTATCTTACAAAGATTTATAATATGAGAACAGTAAATTTAAAATATAAAGACAAAAATAAATTAGACATATAATGTTAGAATGTTACAGTTTCAAACTTTTAAATATGCTTAGTCAAATTATTCTTTACCCTTCAACATACACTCAGAATCATTGAATATTATACAACATATACACCTTATTGCTAAGAATCATCTTTACTACTTTAACATTTTCAACCTGATCAACAGGCCATCATCAGGTTATCAGTTTACAGGAACATTTACAATCATTCTATAATAGAACCAATATGCAATAAGAAATTCAAATTTAAAACAGTTTGAACATTTGGTTAAACATCAAAATATAAAATATAAATAATATAACTAATCCATTAAATACATAAACTGAACAAATCAAAATAGAGTAGAACAAAATAAAATAAAATACAAATACAAATATAACATAAGATATACAATTGCATCAACCACGTGCTATGCATCAGATTTTATTAGCCATTATTGATCATATATTTCTAAGCCTGTGGCATCCTTGTAGTTTAAACATTTGCCAGTCAGGCTGGATTTATAAATTTCAAACTTTTCAAAACTTACGGTGCGTTTGGAAATTCTAACTGGTAATACAGCGGTAGTGGTACCTGATGTCATCGGTCATAGCTGGTTATTCCAGGGGCGTGACGCATTTCTAAACAGACTGGTCATTTCGTGGTGAACATGGCAGTGCATTCAAATCGAGAAGAGACAATTTTATTAATTCTATCAATGCTCTTGAATATCGATTTGGAGGCATATGAGGATGACGATTTGGCAAGTTCAAGTTGATCAGAAGGTGAAAATGAACTTACAGAAGTTGGATGACTATCGCAGAAAACTCCGAAAGTGGAAGGCTACGTGGAGGAAATCGTTTTGCGATTTTCCACACAAACATTTAAAAGCCATTTTAGAATGACTCCGGAAACAGTTAATGTCGTTGAAAACATGGTAAGTTTATCAAATATATTAATTTTGGTAAAAATTCAGAATAGGCGGGAATTAATTTGTTCTCTGTTTTATCGCTTGACCTTTATTTTACTTTCTATTTAAAAACATTAATAATTATTAATGTTTTTAAATAGGAAGGTAAAATAAACTGTTTTATTTCCATTGTATTAATTAATACAATATTCTATAATGAAAATAAATTGTTTTAGATTTCAGAAAAACTCATAAACAAGTGCAGCCGTGGTCGTCAGACATTAGAGGAAACAACTTTTAATGACCTTGTGGCTAACTGTAACTCCGGAATCATACAGGTAATCAATTTTGTTTTTAAGTGTTATAAAAATAGATGTTTATAGATGTATTTTATGGTAGGATTGCTCCAATAACAGTAGGAATGTTAATGTCATTTTAGATTTTAAGAGACATTTGCTTTGATAAGTGATTCATAAAATTTTACAATTGCATTAAAAACTTTTTTGATATTTAATTTTTCTATTTTTAAGATCATCTTTTAGTTTGATGTCATCCATTCCATTGATAAGTGAATCAAGAAAAATGCTTTGTTAAGCCAGTTTTTTATTAATAGATAAATATTATTTTTACTTTCAGATCTGTAAGTGATCATTTTAATGTGTCTAAAGCCACATTATGGTTTACATGTAAGAAAGTTTGGGAGGCAATTTCCAGTTTGTCTGGCCAGTTAATACGTTTTCCATCAGGTGATGAACTTGAAGCTAATGCTTCGTCCTTCAAAAAAGCATGAGGCTTTCCTGGTGTGATTGGCTGCATTGATGGATCACACATACCAATCAAGGCACCAATAAATCATCCAGAATCATATATAAACAGAAAAAATTTTCATTCACTGTTACTCCAAGCTGTAGTGGATTCTAGGTTTGTAAATCATTCCTTTTGTTTCAGTTTAAATTTAGATTTTAAATTTAATTTCATTGACTTAACTATATCATTAGGTGCAGGTTTATAGACTGCTATGCAGGGGAAGTTGGAAGTGTCCATGATGCTCGTGTATTTCAATGTTTAAATTGGGGAGAAGTTTGAGTACTCTGGTTCCACCAAAATACCATCTTTTAGGTGACTCTGCATATCCCCTACAAGAACAGTTAATAACTCCATTCAGAGATAATGGACATTTAAGTCCACAGCAGCTAAATTTTAATCTAAAACACAGTAGAACGAGCCTTTGGTTTATTGAAAGGACGTTTCAGCAGTGGCGTGCCGTCATTGGAAGCGATGGAAGCGCCGATTCCACCTTTCAATGACCTTCCCTTGAATTTTATAAAATATAAATTTTCATATTTTAACGTACTTTGAATTAATTAAAATTAATATTTTATTATAACTGCATTATGTATCTTTTACAAATTTCTATACTACATGTGAAAAAAACGATAAGATTGCTATTGTATATTCGAATAATTCGGTGGCGGAAGGAATGTCGAAACCGGGTCAGTTTCCAATCAGCCAGATTATATAGGCATTAGCACATGCGGTTTACAGTGCACCAACCTCACCCGGTTTAGCTGGTAGAAGCGACACACTCGTAAAGAGTACAGCTTTATATCCCGGAGCGGTTGTGGGCTGTTATCCGCCTGCCTGTCAACTTCCAAGCAGCCAGATTATAGGCATTGGCGCATGCGCTTTACATAGCACAAACTTCACGGTTTAGCTGGTAGAAGCGACACACGCGTGAAGAGTACGCGACTTTATATCCTGGAGCGGTTCTGGGCTGTTAGCCGCCTGCCTGCTAGATGTTCGGCCGATTATGTGAATCATGAGCAGACTAGATCAACAGCGGGCAACCCGCCGCGGGCCAGCTACGGCTGGCGAAAAGTTTCTATCCGGCCCGCGAGATCTTTAATAGATTATTAAATTGGAAAAATAACTAATTAATAGTTATTTTTCCAATTCTTTGTAATTTTTCGAAAACGATAAGAGAAATAAATGTAGTAATTAACTTTTTATTTATTTATTTCATATTTGCAGACTAAAAAAATTACGAGTCACAAGAAAGCGTCAATTAACTACTACGGCGCGGAAAAAAACGTAAAATTTATTCTGGCCCATGTTATAAAAAGGGTTGCCCACCCTAGACTAGATTTATAACAACCCAACCGATAGGAGTTTACTGGCACGTTTTTATGATAGTTCTGTATAGTTGACAGGAGTTTAAAAAAACTCCATTAAAATATTTGATATATTTATTCTGCGTTTATTCCACTCTCCCATCTTATATTACTTACGGATTTCAATGTTAAACCGGTGATATTACGATTTAGTATGTCCCATCTGTAAGGGGATGCAGAAAAAACGTGTACAATTCTAGTACAGTGTTAAAAATTAACTGTTACTTTGGCAGCATCATTTACAACCAAATTTAATGAATGAGACGTACAGTACATACAATGGTACAAAAAAAAAGCTCTAGAATTTATTTTCCTTAAATTTACGATTTATATATCCGTTGTCATAAAAATTTGTCTTTCCACTGTTTTCCCAAGACTACAGATATTCAGGTAGAAAGTAACTGGTTTCGACTTATTTCTACTTAAGAAGTGACTAAATAATTAAGAGATTAGGGAATGGGGACATAAATAAAACCCTGTTGAAAGAGCCAGAATTTTACTTCAACAAAAGCTTAACAGAACCAATCACTCGCTCAGTACAGTGGGAAACTGATTTCCGTGTACACCTGGTATTAAAACGAATTAGTTAGAAAACGAATGACTATTAAGTTTAACATAGTTAGATTTTTACAGCTACGGTGAGAAACGTTTAAAATTTACAACAGCCCTGTGGCGTCCTTTGAGATATACTAGTGATGCGACAAAAGAGGCATTTGACATTGACCGGTATCGGCACCCTCGGGATTTGGCACGCACACACTCACTACACACCTACCTGGACCGTCACTAGTTCCATCCATTAGCTACTCGTATCAAGATATTTGACTAAGTGGATTGTTTTAAGATTTAAAAAGTAAAGAATATTTTATGTTATTTTTATGTACGTTTCTTTACAAAGCTATATTTTAATTATAATTTTATTTAAAAGTATATTAATACAATCGAACAATACATTGTACCAGGTATGTATATCCACCGCACATTTTATTTCACCGAGTAAGTTTTTATAATTTATTTTTAATTTTAGCCCTTATATCGTGGCTAGCGATTCAGAATGTAATTGTGATATTAAAAATACATTTAGAGAAGTCTACAGTTTTTACTGGCTTATCGAACAAATGAATACGAATGGACCCTAGACCAGTGATTCTTAACAGGGGGCCGCGGCCCCTGGGGGTCCATAAGAAGTTTGCCGGGGGCCGCCAAATTATGCAAAATTTCCTTCAGAATATAATAAAAAGAAAATTGATGTATAATCCGAATATCGTATTGAAAAGTGAAATAAGAAAGATAAAGTTTTCCTATTTAGTTTTTATTTATTTATTTTGTATTTCTTCCTACATACAACTTTGTTAGTACAGAAGAAATAAATGTAAATATGCTACTTACACCGCAGTATTTACTTCTTTTATTCCAAAGCAATTTTAAGAAACTATTAATGCTTGGAATTTTAAAAATAATTAGGAAAAATAGTAGGCTTTTGAAAATTTAAATATTTTTGCAAAAGTTATGCAAAATCCTTACGACAAGTGGGCGTTTTAGTTTTAGTTTAGTTTTAGCATCGACATTGGATCGATTTATCGACATGTTTCTTATTTTATTTTCTGTTAAAAATTAATGAGTTTTCATGTTTAATTGTGAAGTTTGAATGTTATTTAAATAGATAATGAAATAATAAAGTTATGATTTACATTTATTATATAAAAAATAAAGCAATAATAAAAAAATCAATTTATTATAGATAAATTATCAAATTATCAAATATAAATTATTATTAAAAAATGGGGGTCACAAAAAAATTATGAAATATTTGGTGGGCCGCGAGTATAAAAAGGTTAAGAACCACTGCCCTAGACCATCACTGACGTGCAATTAACTGATTGGCTGGAAGTCGGCTTCTTACAGAAACACAGCTTCCCTGTCATCAAATGTCATGGCACGCCACAGAAGTTTGAGATATGTCGATATGGGCAACCCTTATCTCATATCAATGTTTATTATGGCCTGCTGCATTTTACATAATATTTGTCTAATCTATGATGGAGATTTAGACGACAAAACTGTAATTGTAAATGACAACCCTAGTGAATCTGTATCAGATACAAGTAGTACATGTGCTCAAGCACAAAATAAAAGAAATATTTTAATGAAAATGTTGTAAAAATCTGTTTACAACATACAGTATTGGTGTTTATTGTTATTTTGGTATGTTGTAAACTGATTATTAAAAAATAATTAACAGTAACAAATCTGAAATAAAAAATTATAAAATAATGTTGTTGTTGTTAGCTGCCTTGAGTAATACATACATTGCCACTGTTTTTTCAAATGAGTCTCATCTAATTGGTAAAAAATTTTTTGTGTTTAAAGCATAATGCAGAGAGAGAAGATTTTGTCAACATTTAATAGAATTTTTATTTTACAACCAAACTCTTTGAAACACCTAACAGCTCTTTGTGGAATTTCATATTATCCTCATGCTGTTTCCTCCTTAATTCTAATAGTTCAGCATGTCACTGTTGTCTTTCTTCCCTAGATTTTTCCTTTAGTTCTTTGTATTCGTCAAACCATTCTGACTTCCGCTTACGCTTTTGTGGGAGTTTGGGAAGAGAAGAGACAGTTGATGTTGATGACTCAATCCTGATGTTTCCCGAATCTTCCGAATTGCTTTCCACCATGTCTACATAAAGATAATTATATATCGTAATGTGACATTCAGACAAATCACTTACTCAAAACCTGTAAAGTTGAAGAGGAACTCTCAAAAGTAACAGGTGGTTCAATATCTGGCCGCTGTCCGAGAATCTCATCCATTATGGAAAAAAATTTCCAGTGGCTTCTTCCTCGGCCAGTTTGCTTGTTCCCATCTTTAATTTTCCTATAAGTTTTCTTTAAATTTCTCCATTTTTCATCACATCGATTACCTGTGACAAGGTAATTATTTTCTTTCAATGTTTGTGAAATTAAACTCCACACCTGAAAGATATAAATTTTAGGTCAGAGAGTTATAATTTTTTTCATTTTGGTTTTTATGTTAAATTTTAGCTCCTAACACAGAATTTAATAATTAAATACTTATATTTTAAGAATGACTGACTATTTTCATTAAAAGTTTTGAACTATAATAGGTTGAGGATTAAAATGTTTGTTTAGAAGACAGTTAAACTCTTGTCTTGCATAGTTTTTAAAAAGTTTTCCTCTACTTATGGGTGATTTCATGCCAAGCATCAGTTATTACATTTTTAATGATTCCACTGATGTATATTACTTTTCATTCTTACATAAATAAAAAAAAAACCCTTTTTAGACTTGAAATGTACATAGACTGTTTGTGTTGCATTGCTCTATTGTACTGTACAGTACTTGATATTAGCCAGCAATATTGTAGTACTGGTCATGATAAATTAATATTTTTCTCTCTGCTCTATACTGTTCTGATAGAATTTTTTTAATAACCAAGGTTTTTTTTAATCAATATCTTATATGAAAAACCATATGGATTAATTGTTAAACAATTAAGTGTTAGACATTATGAGTGAGGACTTCTAATGAATAAGTAATTCCTTTAACTACTCGAAAAAGAATAAATAAATATTTACATACCTTCTTGCTTGGCCAACAAATATTGGAAAATTTATTTTCATGCTCTTTATACAGTGAAATCAGTAACTTTACAGCATTTGTTGACCAATGACCATGCTGTCCTGTCTGTCTCCCCATCTGTTAAGGCTGAATTTTGTGACGAAATTGTTTTTTGAACATTTTGTTGATCGCTTTGTGGGGCAGATACATGTTCCGAAACAAAATGCTGTTTTATTTCATCCAAAGTTATAAAATCTCGGCTTTAATCTCCACAATGATACACTGTGTCTGCCATTTTGTAATTTAATAGAACCACTAAAACCTCTTTGACACCTGGTAACTTTGGTAAGTACCGCAGGACAACTGGTGACATCATAACAGTGATTTCTAAATGCGGTTAGTTATTTAGGTCACATTTTCTAAACGCCTTGGTAACTACTGGCAGTTACCAGTGTTACCGGTTACAATTTCCAAACGCGCCCTTAATGTCAGAGACAGTGAAAACACCAGTGTAACAATTCTGGCCTCAGCCCATTCAACTATTGAACCATCTGTTTGCACCAGCCTGGATAGTGCTGTAGAATAGTCCCTTGTTTATTTCGTACATGTGTTTCTTAAGCCTTTTGTTGAGGTTTCTAGTGGTGACACCCTTTGTTCAAACCTAATTGATCATTTTTATATGGTATCTTGTATACTCCAGATTGTTGTTCCTTCTTGATCATATCCTTGTCATTCCTAAGCAAGTTATACACTGTGGGAGCCCTTTTGTATAGTAATCATGTGTTCTTATAATCTGCAATTTCTTTCATAATATTTGAATGTTGTAGTTTGGAACAAAAGTTATTGAAGAATTAATAAGTTCTTACACTGATCCTAGCAAAAGGAAAACAAAGAAAGATATGAACAACAAGGTAACTAAGTTCACGTACAACAGAAACATGTCAAATATTATGAAAGAAATTGCAGGTTACAAGAATACAAGATTACTATACAAAAGGGCTCCCACAATGTATAACTTGCTTAGGAATGACAAGGATATGATCAAGAAGGAACAACAATCTGGGGTATACAAGATACCATATAAAAATGATCAATTAGGTTTGAACAAAGAGTATGTGGGTGTCACCACCAGAAACCTCAACAAAAGGCTTAAGGAACACATTTACAACATAAACAAGGGACTATTCTACAGCACTATCCAGGGTGGCTCAAACAGATGGTTCAGTAGTTGAATGGGCTGAGGCCAGAATTGTTACACCGGTGCATTCACTGTCTCTGACATTAAGTTTTGAAAAGTTTGAAATTTATAAATCCAGCCTGACTGGCAAATGTTTAAACTACAAGGATGCCACAGGCTTAGAAATATATGATCAATAATGGCTAATAAAATCTGATGCATAGCACGTGGTTGATGCAATTGTATATCTTATGTTATATTTGTATTTGTATTTTATTTTATTTTGTTCTACTCTATTTTGATTTGTTCAGTTTATGTATTTAATGGATTAGTTATATTATTTATATTTTATATTTTGATGTTTAACCAAATGTTCAAACTGTTTTAAATTTGAATTTCTTATTACATGTTGGTTCTATTATAGAATGATTGTAAATGTTCCTGTAAACTGATAACATGATGATGGCCTGTTGATCAGGTTGAAAACATTAGTTAAAGTAGTAAAAATGGTTCTTAGCAATAAGGTGTATATGTTGTATAATATTCTTTACCTATTTGGAAAATTCATCATATATTTAGTGCAAAAAATAGAAATAGTTTTATCATCATCATCAATCTTTATTAGTATAAAGGGTGGGAGCCCTGTTACTCAGGGGCTAAGTAATTACAATTATCAAAAAGAAAATCTACATTTTACAAACAATAAATTGAAAATTTACATCAATAAATATTTTCTTGAAAGTTCTTAGATCTTATCTATTGTTTGGTAGTTACATCTTCCTTCACAATTTTAAATTACAGTTATACAAGTTGTACAGCTGCTCCTTCGTTGAGAGTTTATTTAGGTTTTCTCTAAAGTCTTGAGTTGAACTTTGCTGTATTATATAAGATATTTCAAATAACTTTTGTATTTGAGTAAACTTCTCACAGTCTGTATAATATTGAAAAGTTGCTGGAGTCACATCAATAACAATTTTTATTTAAAAAGTTTACATATTTATTTCCAATGAATAATGAACTTTTATTTAAGCACAATTGAGTTATTGATCTTTTAACATTTATTTTCAGTGGGTAGTTTGTATATGGTTGTAGCAAAGAAATTTTTAGTATTTTTGGATACCATGAGTGATATTTGGATTGATATAAGCTGTTTTGATCTTTGTTTATACTTTGTGATATTGCAAAAAATCAAAACTAGAAATAATTTTATTATAAATTATATTGAAAATAGCTTTTACAGATTCAGAAACCTAATGCATGATTTCTTTCATATTTAATACATAAACTGACAATGTCTACTAGAATATGCTATTTAGACTAATCACTTATTTTACTGATAACTGTTGTTGCTAGCATTTATATGTAGGTAGATCCGAAAAAAAGGTTACAAGCAGCAGCATTTGAAAAGTAATTAATGTGGAAGGAATATTTTTTCTCCAGAGTGGAGACAGATGGTACTAGTTGTCTTACAGTGGTTGTGCAGGTAGGTAGTGTAAGTTCGCTGATGCGTCAGAGTGATTGAAATTGCAAGACATTTAGAAAAGTGGTCTCTCTTGGAGGTGTGAGCTGTGATTCGTTTCCTATGGGCATCTGATGCAAATGCCCTGGCATGTTGAGTGATGGTGTCATCCTCTTGCATGACAATGCCAGGCCTCATACTGCTTGTGAAACTCAACAATTGCCGCACAAAAGTTCAAGTGGAAAGTCTGGAGCCACCCTCCATACAGCCCAGATTTGGCACCCAATGACTATTTCCTTTTTCTGAAAATGAAGGAACCAAGGAACAAGGTTCTCTTCAGCGATGTGAAAACAGCTGCCAAGAACTGGCTCAATGGGCAGGGACATGATTTCTATCAAGCCGGTTTATACAAGTTGTCCTGTGTTCAGATAAATGCCTAAATAGATTTGGTGATTATATGGAAAAGATTAATTCAAAAAAAAATAACTGAATATATGGAAAAGTGATTGGCAAGTATGCCTCTGAATTCCCTTTTGTATTTTCTGTCTATTATTAATAAATAATTTTTTATTACCTTTGTAACCTGTTTTTTGGATCCACTCTCATACATATATGCTACATTACTGTCATTATGCATATCTTCTTAGCATTACATTAACATTAATATATATATATATATATTTTGTATTTTGTAATATAAGCAACCAGAAAATTATGAATAATTTTCTAGTTGGAAAAAATTTGTCTATTCAAATTTACAAAACATTTGCTTAGAATAAATGGTTTTAATCATAAAATTAGATTTTAAAAATTAAATAACTGTTTATATAAGTATATAAAAGCATATATATATATATAAATATATATAATTTTTTTTAAACAGATATACATTACTCATGGTTAATACAGGTAAAATTGTATTTCCTGCTTATAAAATAAGTCAGAAAACAACTCTCTTCCAAACTAGAAATGATCTCATCATGTAAGTAAATACTTATGAATATTGAAAAAAATTTTTTATATGTAATATAGATTATATTAATACCTTTTGATTAATACATATTTTAATAATAATTTCATTTTATTGTTTAATGGATTGTAAATACTTTTAATAACTTTTAACAATAATTAATACATATGTAACAATTTAATTATTTTCAAAAAGTGTGTCATGCATTAATTCATGATTAATCAACTAATTGTATATCTTACAGTGAAAGTGGATTGTACAGTGAATGCAATCTATTGCTAGTGAATTTAAAGTTTCTCTAAAATAATCAGTGAATGTGGAACAAATTTATTTTAAAATAATAAATCTATATTCACTAGTGATTGTTTACTCTTTCTAGTATGTTTGTTTATTAATCTTTACAAGCTGAAGTTGTGAAAAGTAAATTTAAAATAAAATGAAAAAATCTTTTAATTAACATTCTTATTTATTGCAGCAAGTCAAAGAGTTATGACATTTAGAAGTGCCATTCTTCTTGCATTTACATTTCATAGTCTGGCATTTCAAATTGCAAGAACATTTAAAAAAGCCTTATTCTGTACCTCAAGATTGGGCAGATGCAGTCATTATTAAAGTAACAGTTTTGTCTAAGGAACTTTACATTCAGTGATCAATTTTTCAGGGCAAGCCAAAACTAGATCTTGTAAATGCTGTAGTACAGATTCACTGATTACTTTAGTAAAGGTGTACATTTGCTACTACTACAGAAAAACCCAAAGGTCTCACTTTCATTTGAATGACTCTTGTATAAACATAATGGCATTATCATCAATTAATTTACAATGGGTAATCAAATTATTAGGGACAAGTAAAAAAAAATACAGATTTTTTTAAAATAAGTAATACAAGTTTTTCTAACTTTTTAATCAGTATTTTTGTTTGTTTTATGTGAAAAACAGAAAAATTTATGTTTTGTAATTCTACCTATTGATGGTCAGTGAATGTAATGTACATTCACTGACCATCCACTTTCACTGTAACATTTATAACATAATTATTTGAATTTTTATCATATATATTAAAAACATAAAGCTTTTCAAATATATGCTTTTTGTGTAACCATTGTGCAATTTTTTTTTTGTTGTGATTTGTTCCGTATTTTTCTTTAGAATATATAAAAAAAAAGAAAGTATGTAATAATTAGAGAATGGATTTTAAGGTGCAAAAGTATGGTTGGAAACAGGAGAAAAAAGGCTCTGAAAAAGTATACAAAAAGGTGGGAAAAAAGATATTAATAATATGCTTATTCAGGTCTAAACCAATTACATGAACATTCTTTATCCAATACTATAGCAAATATTGTAAAGTAAACATATTTATGAGGTAGACATGACGTTTACTGGGTTTTAACCAACTTGTAATACTGGATTTCACACAACATTTCTATATTTTTGAAAGTAAGTCACCTGCACTTTGAGCTTAGGAGAGTCCTTGTATGTGGAGAAACTGCTCAACATCAACTGAAGCACCTCTTGTAAGCATTTGGAAAGGGAGTTCAAAGTTACAAAGGTTTCCATATCTGGACTGTTACTCAAATTTAATTCAAATTTAGCTTTAGCAATCTCTCAAAGTTGCCCCTTAGTCATCAACTTTTTCCACTGTTCCTCCTTCTCCATACCTTCTTTCAAACTCTGACTCACAACAGACAAATACTTGTAGCCATGTATTGTGAAAAGTTCCAAGTCAAACTTTGTCATTGAGCAATTGTTGAGACTTCTTGATAGCTGCTGCATCTGTTAAATCTAGGGCACATATGATTTTTTTCAAAGTTTTTGCACAAGACTACTTATCCAAGTACCTCACCTGGTTATGACATGGAATTGTGGTAGGTGGAGTCCAGTGACTTCTTGGTATAACTTGATGACTGGTGGTTTTTACAAGAATCTTCTTCAAAGCAGCAATGAAATCATTTATTCTAAGTTAAAAGTTTAAGATCACTGTCTTTTGGCATTAATTAATAAAGTTTTGACAAGTAAAGCACAAAAATGAATGCAAAGTATCTTACAAGCACTTTCAACATGTATAGAATATCATCTTCAAGGTGAAATGAAAACAAATTTTAGAATGTTGTTATAAATTTTAACATTATAAATTTTAACACAAATTTTAACACAAATTAACATTAATGTTAATTTGTACTAATTGGAACACACATGTTAAATTTAAATGGTGAGACATTAAACTTGCACATTCAATTAATGAACAAACTATAATTGAAAATTATTGGCAGCTTGGATTTTATTTTTTAAAAATTATTAAATAGTTAAACCTATATTTTTGGGAGCTCTAGAGTGGACTTATTACATGGCTTCAATTTCTTAATAAATAATGTTTTCCAGATAAATAAACAGTTCTGGTCCTCACATTGTAAGAGGATGGAAGATTCATTCCACATGGGTGTAAAATAATGATTGAGAACCCTTCTAGATGGTTCTGTGTAAATTTGATAGCACACCATTTAAATTTAACATGTGCATTCCAATTAGTACAAATTAATGTTAATGTTAAAATTTATAACAACATTCTAAAATTTATTTTTTGTTTTGCCTGAAGAAGACATTCTTTACATGTTGAAAGTGCTTGCAAGATATTTTGTGTTTATTTTTGTGCTTTACCTGTCAAAACTTTATTAATGCTGAAAGACAGTGATCTTAAACTTTATCTGATAAAAATCTGGTGTGACAAAATAATAATTTCTTTTATAAGTCATTTACCATACTGTATTTGTCCCTGATATTTTCACAAACATGGTGTAATACATGTACATGGTTGGGGTTGCAGTACATGACCTTCAGTTGTTGGAAAGCTGAAAGCATATACACAGTGTATACAGTAGTGTGCTTGATTGCTCATCACAATCTGACTTTTTTGCATTGTATTGAATGTCATGGCCACATGTTCCCTGTATGTTCCCTGGCCACAGCTTCGTGCAGGAATGAATGAATGAATGCATTGCTGTGCAGGCATTTGTCTTCTTGAGTTGGTATATCTTAAAAAGCATGGGTTTCACCCATTCACCAGATAATGGAAACACCAACATATTCAATATATATCTTTGCAACTCATTGGTAGTTTTATGTAACATGAATCCCACTTCATGCTTGCTGATCACCTCTCTTATTTTCCTGAAAAAATTCTTATAAATTGGCTTTATGTAATTCTAAGGGTGCTCTCATCCAGTATTGACCTGTGCATGTACAGTACTTCTTGTGGAATGATTTGAATGCAAAATTGTTACCTTGTGGACTGAAATTCCTGATTAGATTAATGCCATGGTAAGATCTGCACTGAACTTCTTCAATGACTGCTGCTTTTCCAATTCTGAGTGAAGGCATATATAAAGGTAGTTTGCTTAGGTTTTGACTTGTGAAGTTTGATATTCTTTGCATGCTTGCTGTGCTGGTTTATTCTATCTTTTTGATGCTTCTCACTGATTGCAATATTTACATCTCAGATATCACATTAAAGAATGAAACTATCAGTTTCAATGAATTGCACCCTGAATTCTTCTGAAAGAGTGTACTACTTTCCCTTTTTAACCTTTGGTACATTTTTATTGTGAACAATGGATTTTGGTTCAGACTGGTACAACATTAACACAACCAACTATATAAAGCAACTATCCATCACAGAGTTCAAGACCAGAATCAAATGTTCTCTGTTTCTGAGCCTTCTAGGCACAGACTTCATAGAACTGGCTAATAGACTGCTACTGTTTGTCAAAGTTTGTATTTTCTCTCACAGGTTTTGCTACATTATCTTGGGAATTATTTGGGGTTACAATGGTGGTAAATATATCATTTTACAGCTTTTTATTAGCTCTACAAAATAAGTGTATGGGATTTTATGTAGCTGCTCAAGAGTGAAAATAATTTATTTTATTTATTTATTTTTTGTCCAGTCTTTTAAACCTTTTCTCACTTTTCTTTATTAAAAAAGGTACTAAAGCTTCAAAGAGGAGAGCAAAGGGAAAAAATATGCTAATCTCACAAAAAGGTGCAAAAAGATTAAACAAAGTGTGTTCATTTTACTTTATTTCAGGCCCCAAAATACATATCTTGAACTATCTGTATAAAAACAGCTATATTTTTGGAAAAGTGCTGCACTTTAAAATCCTTTCTCTAGTATATAATAATTGTTACATCAATTGAAATCAGTTTGAATGCAGCTTTATAATTGATTTTACTTTTAGCTATTATTAATTTTTTGTCAATAATCTCTTGAAAAGACAAATATAAAATATTCTATTATTTATCACCAAATCATGATTGTATGCTAAATGTCACCAGTTCCAAATAATCAGTTTTAATTAACTATGTTATGACTATATTGATTTGTTTATAGTTGATGTATAATATAAATATGTTTTATATTTCTTCTTTGAAATCGTGTTTTGTTGATTGTTGGACTATGAACCCAAAGTTGAGTTTTAATTAAACACTTGGCGTTATTTCCATCTCTATTTAGTTGATACGTGCCATTTGCACGTTTCGGGCATAGAGCCCCTCATCAGTCAACTAAACAATACAACAATTAAAATATTATACAAAGTATTTTACCAAACAAAAATAAAAATAATACAAGGTATGGTTCTTACCATTATCATATTTGATCTGCTATGCATACAAGGTTTAAACACTGACGACACATGTATCTTATTTTTTATAAACTGAGTAATCTCTTTTACACACAATAATATTTATATCTAGTATAAAAACAATGTATAAGAGTATAAGTGATATATAATAAGATATTTTTAAAAAATGTAAAAATTCCCTAAAAACACTGACCAGAAGTAGATTAACAGGTTACTTGTTGTACTGTACATAATCTTTTGCTTATTTTACGATATCCAGTTATCACAATATCTAGATGTAGACTATAGCTATATTCATATTACGGAGTATAATAAGTGATTTTCCACAAGGACGTAAAAGTTCGTTTTCATTAGTGTCTTATGGCTGTTTTGGCTTCGTTTTCTGCGCTGTGGCATAGTACAAATTTGCATACTTTCAGGGTTATTATAGATGGTTAACAGCGATGTAATTTCTTGCAATAATCACAACTTATATTAATACATACAGTGTGTTTTACAATATTTTTAACCAGTTTTCATTTATTTTTACGCTTAGATTTTTATTAATGCAATTTTTGGCGGTTAGGATTGAAACACTTTCTTTAAATTTTCTGTTATACATATTCTTTTCCTTGTATAGGATTTGAACGTTATTTTTGTCTATGTTGCAGTCGTTAAGTAAACAGTGATCGTGGAAAACGGAGTTTAGTCTATGGTATTTGAGGTCTGCAATGTGTTCTTTTAATCTTATGCCTAGTTTTCGTTTGGTCTCTCCTACGTAGAAATTAGTTGTGTTGCAGGTGCATGGTATCTTATACACTACATTTCTTGTTCTGTTGGGTTTTGTGGGTCTTAATCTATTTTGTAATTTTTCGTATTTTGGAGCCAGCTTTATGTTCATTTTTTGTAGATCTTTGTTGATGTCTTCATATAGTCCCTTTATATATGGAAAGCTGATATATTTTATATCTGTATTTGGCTTCTTTGCTTTATTGTTATTTATGTTACTGTTTATCTTATTTTCCCAGTGATTAATTAAACTGTTGGGGTAACCATTGAGAACGAATTTCTTTTTTAATTCTTTTGTATGGGTATGTATGTCTGTCGGGTTGCTGGTTCTAGTGATGATCTATATATACTCCATTTTGAAGATGTTTTGTTTTATATATGAAGGGATATTAGAGTCGTATCTGATTGTTACATCTATGGAGCATGGTTTTTTATAAGGTTTAAATTCTAGGCTGTAATCGTTCCTTTTAATTGTAACATCTAAGTAATTTATACTCTTATTGGTTTTGTTCTCTTCTTCAACAGTAAACTGTAGGCCTATTTCTTCGTTTATGTTGTTTATGATGGTTTCTATGTTATTAATCATAGTTTCTTGGTCATCATATATTATTAAAATGTCGTCTACGTAGCGTTTGTAAAATTTAATTCCCTGTATCTTGCTGATTTCTTCGTCTATATCGATCATTACTAATTCTGCTAATTTAGGTCCAACTACTGAGCCCATGCTAATCCCATCGTTTTGAGTGTAATATTCGCTTTCCATTTCAAAGTAGTTGCTTCTGTACGAAAAGTTTAATAAGTCTATCATTTCTTGTTCTGCGTTAAGTTGTTTTAATTTCATTTCCACAATGTCCCATGTCATTGAGGGGTACATATTGATAATGTCTAAGCTGGCTATTTTAAAGGTATTTTGTATTGTTACATTTTTTATATCTGTTAAAAGTTCTTCTGTACTGTATATTGAAAATCTTGAATTTTGGTAGGCTTTCAGTTTTTCTTTTAAAAATTTTTCGAGGTTGTATAGCGGAGTGAATTTAAAGTCTATAATGGGTCTCACTTTTTCGTTTGGTTTGTGAGTTTTAAGTTGGATGTTGAATTTGGGCGTACGATCATTGTCATTATTCAAAATAAATTCGGTTTCTCTTTTTGTCAGTTTTTCCGTCTTCTGTAAAAGTGTGATTCTACTCTTTAGTTCTTTGATTATAATCTCTTTTGGATCTATTGGGAGTTTTCGAAAACGATTATCATTTACCAGTTCTTGTTTTTTGCCTTTTACCCAATCATTATCCACGAGAATAATCTGCTTAGATTTATCTGCTTTGATTATCTGTAATTTGTTATTAATTAAGAAGTTTTTTGCTTTACTAATTTTATCTCTATATTTATAATATTCCTTATTCTTTATAACTGTTTTGCCTTTTTCTTTTTTTATGTATTTCTTTATCTTATTACTTAGAGTCGCTTTTGCAATTTGTGCTTCCATTTCTGGTAAATTATTACAAACTCAATCTAGATTTGGGATTATTGTTAACACCTCCCATCTATTAGGGCCGTTAAAATCCAGACCTTTACTTATAGTGTCCAATATATCGTCAGGGACTGTTACTTGAGTTTTGTTTATGATTAGAGATTGTGCCCAATCATTTTTTTCGGCATTAGTTGGATAATCGAACCTTTTTTCAAGTTTTTTATACTTATTAAATTCATAAGATCGTAAATCTTGTATCTGGTCTCTTCTAGTTTTTGGTTCGTATCTAGCATTTTTATCCCTAGATTTTTTAAGTTCACGCTTTAGTCGTCTTAATTTAATGTATTTGTACTTAATAGCCGATCGCAATATTTTGAGATTGAAATATTTCCTATTCCTTGTAGTGATTGCTTCTGCAATGGATTTAGGGGGAGAGAGTGTTCTTAAAGGTCTATTCTCTCTTAGGTGTGCTTTAAGGAAGTCTAAATCAATAAGGATTTTTTGGATCTCACCTTGTATCTTCTCAATCATGTTACTCCAATGAGATGGCTGTATTATTTTCTTGATGGAATTCGCCGTTTCTGTAATTGAAATTTTCTATTTCTTCTTTGAAACCGTGTTTTGTTGATTGTTGGACTATGAACCCAAAATTGAGTTTTAATTAAACACTTGGCTTTATTTCCATCTTTATTTAGTTGATACGTGCCATTTGCACGTTTCGGGCATAGAGCCCCTCATCAGTCAACTAAACAATACAACAATTAAAATATTATACAAAGTATTTTACCAAACAAAAATAAAAAATAAAAATAATACAATCTTATGTCACTGGTCTTTAGTAGTAGTATATTTTTGTTTATAGCACTGTTCTAATGATAAGTGAGTAAACATGGTTATTAAATTATTAACTAATTATAGATTTAATGTTGAGTTAATGATGATGGTTTATTCACAACTGATATATGAACTTTAATAAAGTTAGTTTCAGTGCAACTAGAATACTTACCTATGATAAATTGCTGTTTTGGCTCATTTTCATACTTTATGTTGCTACTGATGTAAGGATGTTTCAACATGCTGGGACACTTAAACCATTTTTTAGCAGGAAATGATTTATATGCCATAAATCATTTACAATAAATAAACAATACATTACAATAAATAATTTTTCCATCTGTTTTAAATGTCTAAGATCCAAATTCCTGTACATACTTTCTTAGCAATTCAACATTATAGTTTCTGCTGTTTTACTCATATTGTTAGTTGAACTGAACTTGATCTAATAGAATCTTTTCTGGTATGCTCCATGCATGAAATTTGACTACTTTACTCATAGGAAATTATTTCCCTAATATTTAATTGAACTGTGAGGATCCAGAAGTGGTGGTTTTTTTTTTTTTATATATATTTATATATAATTTTAAAGACAA
Organism: Centruroides vittatus; assembly: GCF_030686945.1. Taxonomy (NCBI): domain Eukaryota; kingdom Metazoa; phylum Arthropoda; class Arachnida; order Scorpiones; family Buthidae; genus Centruroides; species Centruroides vittatus. The sequence goes on along the minus strand of NW_027122708.1, from coordinate 22,181 downwards.
GATAGTCTAGAAACTTCCCCTTTTACTGTCTGTTTCCCACCAGACTTAACTGTCAGCAAGTCCTCCCCCTTACAATGACCCGTGAAATTATTGCAATTTGGTGAGAAAGTTGACACTTAACTTTTGTCTAAAGGGGAAATTTAAACAATCGAAGGAAATACGAAACCTTTGAATCGACTTTGTTTACCTTTCATTGGCCAGCTATGACACTTTTGACATGTCATCGCTACCAAACAAACAGTCACATGGTCAGATTCCCACACTAAATTTCTTTATGATGTGAGTGCATCGATCTTCGGAAGTTACGCTGGAATAGATTTAACTTGTGACTTTTGTCTCCCTTAACATCCCATCCGGATATGCCACCCAGACTAGATCCATGATCGGTTTGCGCCCGTTGAACAAACAGGAATCCAGAACCATCGAGTTATGAGGTATTATACTCTAGATTATAAACTCTCTCTCTCGGTTGAATATAGCTTAAGCCAGTGGTTCTCAATCTGTGGTTCGTGGAACACGGGGGCTCTGTGAAGCCACTTCAAGTGTTCTGTGAAAAAACAAATGTACAATTAACAATTGTTGTAAAAGAAAATCAATATAATGTAAAATAATTTTTGTATGGGAATGTAATGAGCAAACACCAATGTCGTCATCTACTAGACTGAGTGCACTTGATTTCAAAAAGATTGCCACCCCTGTTTTAAAGTTTATGTATTGTAAGTGTTCCATGGAAAAAATGTGAAAATTTAGTGTTCCCCAATTTCAAAAAGATTGAGAACCACTAGCCTAAGCTAACATTCGTATATAGCCTAGATCATTGATCCCATTGATAGTGGCTCCAATACGTGTGCTTGGGAATGCATTCAACTAATTGTAATCTGTATATAATGTATCCTATGCTTTATTTTTGCATATTAAATTCTTTAGTTAACTTGTCCCACTGTCTTTGGTCGGAGAATGGGCAACTTATAAAAATATCAACTTATCAACTGCTCTCCCCATTTGTCAAATAGTCCTCCTATTTCACCTTTAATTACAAATCATGAGTTAGGACATGATAAATTCAATCCTAACTGGTGTCAGTCCTGACAGGAGAGGGATATTTTAGGAGTTTCCCACCTCCGACCTTAAACAAACAGAAAAAGCCATCCAGTGACAATTGAGCGGTCTTTTCCAGACCGTTGCCAATCAAAGGGAGTTTAAACCGATATCCATTGACCCCCTGGCTTCTCACAGAACATTATATTTAAACAATTTTTTGAAAGATTTAAATTAATGTAAATATAAAATATAATACATGGCCGACGGTAATACATTTAATTCTTGTATAAACATATAAAAAAAACAATGTTTAACAAATTACTTTGCTTTTCGTTTATTCATCCGTCGTTCACTACCAGTTGACAAGTCCACATTTCCACAAATACGGAGGCGACCTTTCTTTGTAGGCTGCTGCTGCCGTAACAAAAAGGAGTTCATTTTTACCTATTTTACATTTTGTTACAGTGGAAAAAGAAGACAAAGAAAGGTCGCCTCCGTATTTGTGGAAATGTGAACTTGTCAACTGGTAGCGAACGGCGGATGAATAAACAAAAAACAAAGTAATTTGTTAAACGTTGCTTTTTTATATATTTATACAAAGATTTAAATTAACATTTTATTAAATTAATAAATATAACATTTACAATAGTTTTAATCTAATTAATTCAAAGAATTTTGAGAATTTGAAAAAAATGAAAGTTTCCATGGCAATGCAAAATATGTACAGTACCTAGTGGAATTATAAAAGAATGCAAGTTAGACAATTCAAATTTTTACTCTCATTTGTAATTGGATTTTGGAGTAATATTTCTCACACTTGCAATCATGCAAACAACTTATAAAATTTATAAAGCACTGTTTTAGTCCTGAAAATAGTTAAATCTGCAAAATGTGCAGTAAAAGTCATAAACCTATATTTTTATTTGCGTTTTTAAAAATATGCATTATTGGACAACCTTAATTTGATTTACTTGGACCAAAATTATGTTTATATCAAGGTTTTATTATAACATTATAGCATTTAAGCAAAAAAGCATGCACATGCATGTAAATCTAGTCCTTATAAATCAATATTTTTAAAAAATATGAATTTATTTCCTTAGGTATGTAAATGCAAAACATCTTGAAAGTGAAATTCTTCAAAAAATGGAAAATAAGAAGTTTGAAGATGCTTTTCAATTGTTTAATAAAGCAAAAGAAGATTACAATCACTATAGTTCTCAAATGAAGAATGAAAGGTATTTAACTGATAAAAATCATATATCATGAGAAATACATATAGATAACTTTAATCTTCTAATGTACAGTACATCAGAAGATAATTTTTAAAAAATTACTAAATTGAGAAATAATAATAATAGTTTTATATAAAGTTAAATTGTAAATTTTAAGTTAAAAAAAAAATTTGAAAATTATTAAAGGTGAATAAAATACGTGAATTAGAAACTTTTAAACAGAGTTATATATTTTGATTTTATTCTCTCAAGATTATTATACCACTGATAAAAGTTTCAAGTACCTATTGATTTTAGATTAAAAAGAAAGATGTAATAGAAAAAACTTTTGATTTCACGATATCAGATGAAATGTAAACATTACTTTTAGATATTTAACTTATTTTCACAAAAATATCATTTTCAAAATTACATAATTTTCTATCTTGGTGCATAAACTTCATACTAAAATATATTTTTATTTTTATTTTTATTTTTTTTATTTTTTTTTTTGTAACTCTTTCCGCCCTGTGGGCACTAAGAGGGCCTCTTATAGCAAGCCCATTATGGATTCGGCCAGGACCACAATGGGGCGGCCGGGTGGTGAGGGACGGGCGACCCGACATATTCCGGGGATTACACGACCCGTCCGGATTCGATCCCGGGTCCCCCAGGGCGGCAGGCTGCTAACCTTGACCGCTCGGCCATCCGGCCGCTATAATATATTTTTAAGTTTACTAAAATAATAATTTGTTGTTAACTTTTTCATTGCATCATAATTTTGTTCTTGCATTATTTCTGATAATTGAGTATTTTAAAATTCTAAATTAGCTTATTTGTCAAATCTTTTTTAAAATTCATCTTTGTGATTTAAATGTAATTTAGGAAAATATTGTATTATTTTCATTAATCCAAGTAAACAAATTTTTTAAAAATAAGTTTTTTTAATATATTTTTTTTATTTATTTAAGCATACTGGTTTCACTCATGATGCGAGGAATACAAACATACAAATAATCATTACAAATACAATAAAAACCACAATAATACTGTAATTAATGAATTATTACAGAAAAACAGAATAGACACACAAATATAATACAAATTTTACAAAACCAACACTAAGTAATAATATTTTAAACAAAATAACATTTTTTTGTAAAAAGGGGCTGGCGGAAATTACAATTTAATAAAGTAAAAATTGCATTACAAATACTAGTTGTATCTTCCTTGCTCGCCATGTTTCAATGGTTGTTCCATCACCTGGAACAACCATTCTCCATTGCAGAGATAATGTTTCTTTGTAGGTGTATGGCGAGCAAGGAAGATACGACTAGTATTTGTAATGCAATTTTTATTTTATTAAAATAACAACATAATCAAAATTGTAGGGAGAACTATTCAAAAAAATAAAGATTGATAAAAATATGAGGGTTATTGATAACCCCCATACCTCAGAAGCATATAACAAGGACAAAGTAACAATTGAATAAAAAATCCTTAGAGAATCACTCATATTACATAATTTAGCCAATCTACATATCTGAATAACTATGTCAGTTTTAATAAAAGCATTCCTTTTAGAATCTGAATGTGGGATTTATATTTTCCATTACACTTAAATATGACCCAGATATTTATATTGCGAAACTACTTGTATTACATCATTTCTAAATCACCATTTATCATACTTAGAAAGTTTACCTCCATTACGAAAAACAACGACTTTAGATTTTATGAGATTCAAACTCATATTATTTTCTAATAAATACTTATCTAAAATATTAATAAATCCCTGTAAATCTCTAATGGAATTGGCAATCAAAACTGTATAATCTGCATATGCCAATATTTTAACACTAGTACCATTTGCATCGATACCTTCATAATCAGAATTATTTAACCATTCAATTAAGTCATTTAAATATAAACTAAACAAAACAGGACTCAAAACACAACCTTGTCTAACACCTGTAGCTGTGAAGAAAAGCCTGGAGCAAAAATGCCCTATTTGATTCTAACATTTCATTCTCTATATAATTCAGCAAGAAAAGAAACAAATTTAAAACTCAAACCATATTTAAAAATTTTTCTTCACATTGAGTTCCCATCTACAGTATCGAAAGCTGAAGAGAAATCCATAAAGAAAGCATATACTTTATGCCTTTTTCCCATTAGCGTCTTAGTGATGAGAGTATGCAAAATAAAAACATTATCTATAGTAGAATATTTTTCTTGAAAACCAGTCTGATTCTCAAATAAGATATCATTTAAATTTAACCAGGTTATAACCTATAATGCAGTATACTACAAAAAATTTTTGACACACAGTTTAGCAAGGAAATTCCTCTATAATTACTAGGATTTGATTTAGAGCCATTTTTATACACTGGACACAAAAGGGTACTCCCCCAATCCTTTGGCACTACCCCAGTTATCAAGATTCTATCAAAACTTTTAAATAATATTGGATAAACAGAATCCATCTTCCAAAATTCTGAGGGGATACCATCGATGCCAGGCACAGAACCAACTTTTACTTTACTTAAAACATAACTCAACTCAAATTCTGTAATATCCTCACCCGAAGTGTCATCAGACCAAGATAAACACACATTAAAAACTGACAAGTCTACAGTATAAGGAAGTAAAGAACCATGTATATTCATCCAAAGAAATATTCACTCTACTATTATTATTTCTAATTTTACACAAATTCCAAAACTATTTATTAGTTTTGCAGAAAATATCTGAATTCTCGGCCATATACAAAAACTTTTTCTTCTTGGCTAAACAGATTTTCTTAACCAAACTATGAAATAAAACAAATATTTTATGATGTAATTCCAATCCACTTTTCTTAAAAACTTGCCAAGCTCTATTTCTAATCATTAAACAATAATAATAACCAATTATTAATATTGATATGATCTTTTGGTTTAAAATTCATATTATAGCAATTAGCAATCTTGACAATTAACTTAATTATGTGTGATAAGGAAACAGACATACTTCCCAACAAATGTTTCTCAAGATCACACACAAAACTGTTCATAATCTCGTAATTCCAAAAAATCCTTTCATAAAAAATGCCATTATTATTCACTTGAGATTGCAATGGATTGTCTAAACATAGTACTAAAGGAAAATGGTCCAACAAACAACAATCATCAACAAAAAAAGACTTAACACAACCCCAAACACAAGGGGTTATTAAACCAAAATATTGTTTTGGTTTAATAACCGAAGATCCCAAACTAGAAACAAATGTATATTCACCTGCTTCATCACCTAACATTCTTCCATTTAACATTATTAAATTTTTATTGAGGCAGTATTGAAGCATCTTTTGACCTCTACTATTCACGATAGTATTCTTGGATATCCTACTTCTCTTAGCAAGATAAATACCAAAAGCATCACTGGTGTAGTCAGGGATAACATTTCCTTCACCCACCCGCACATTAAAATCACCAAAAATAATCAAGTTAGAATCTTCATTAAAGTGAAAATTAATTAAAATCTCAAAAATTTTCTGCCTACTTTGCTCATGCATATAAACAAAACATATCAAAAATTTACCCATGGGAAATATAATATCAATCAAAACTAAAAATTTATCTCTATAAATTACTTTATAAGAAAAACTTACTTTTATAAATAACAACCATCCATCCTTAAATCTACCCCTATTACAATCCCTAAAAGCATCACCAATAATACAATTATAATCTGATAAGACCTCCAAATTACTTTTATTAGTATTAGAAAAATAGCAGGTTTCAGATAAAAAAATTACATCAAATTGCAATACATACTTCCAAAATGAATTTGGCTTATTTTTAATACCAGCGCAATTCCAAGCCATGATAGAGGCAGACTGGGCCAGTGATTGCTATGTAGAGATAGGAATAATTTTACCCAATTCCTCATCAAATCCGTATTTTAATCTATCAATAATTACTTTATCATAAGTTAAACGAATATTATGAGCACCTTCAGATTTCTTTTGTCTTCCAAACATCCTTAACTTATACCTAATGTCCCTTAATCATTGTGAAAAGTCATTGTTACGAATACATTCAAATTACGAAACTCAAAAACTGCTTTTTTAAACAATAATTTATCATTAAAAGAACTAACCTGACAAATTATTATTCTAGGCTTATCTCCAAATTTTTTACCTACTCATCTAGCATCTACATATTGCAACAGAAGTAAATTCAACTTATTTGTAGCAAAAGATTTAACTGCCTCCAAGGTGTCTATTGCTGATTCTCCAGCCCCTTCCTCCAAACTGTGTATAACTATATTACTAATTCTACATTGATTATTCATATAATCCATCTCTTGTTCCATATTCGACACTTTCTTGTGGACACTATCAATAAGAGAAGAACTCCCCTCCTCCAACCCAACTGAACCCACCCTTGCCTCAAAATCAACAAGTGCCTCATCCACATTCTTAATCCATTTTGTAAGATGTTCTGGTCACCTTATAAAATCCTTCACTTTACTATTAAGAGCTACATGCATACGCAATGCAATAATAAATGAACACCTTCCGCTACATCAAAGCTCTGATTTTGTAATAATACTACAACATCCTCATCTTGACTGGGACCACCCATTCTAGGTCTACTTGGTGTTCTCTCCAGAACAGTCGGAGAAAATGTCTTCCTCTTTACTCCTTGAGACATAATAAACAGAAGGGCTTGCCTAAAAACAGAAGAAAAATTAATTATCATGTCGAAACAGTAGATAGTCTTCCCTAAAAATAAGTTCAATATATTGACTGTCATTGGTTTTATAATGTATATAATAGTGACTATCATCTTATTTTATGGGATTAATTGAATAAGGTTGTTGGACAAGGATTATTGAATAAGATTTATTGACTGTTTAAATAGACATTTAATAGAGATGAAAATCTGATAATAAATGTATGAAAACAAAGTTTAGAAAAATTGAAAAATTTTAAATAACAACTGTTTAATGTTGAAATAATATACTGTAATAATAAGAATAATGTTGTTGTAATAAGGAAAAGAATAAAGTACAGTAAGATCCCACTTAATGCTTGGGATATGTTCTCATAAGTTAGAATGTTAAATGAAACAGTGCTGAACAGACCATTTAACATGTATAGGCATGGATTAAAACACAGACATAAGTATAACAATATTGAACTTTTATTCATGGTGCATGAAAAAGTAGTTCTGATCTCTGGCACTAGTGTATCACCATTTTCATAAAATGGAATCTTTTAAAACAGATTGTAACATTTGTTTTAATGTGTAAAAATCTGTTTTGTTGCCTGTGCTTTTTTTATGTCACAAAAGATTACATGTTATGAATAGAAAAATAAGAATGGATTTAGATGGAAAATGTTGATACTCTTCATTCAAAGTTAACATGTTTGCATTATTTTAAAAAAATCCAGCAATGAGTTTCTTAACTTTTCTGGCAATATTTAAAACTGTGTGGGGCACCATCTGTTAAGAGATTTTATTTAAAAATCTTTTTATATAATTAATTAATTATAAAATGACAAAAATTTAAATTTGAGGTAGGGATGAGTTTTATAAAAAAATTGTAAATGTTAACAAGTAAAATCTTCATTAAGTCCAACCCTACTCAAGATATGACACATGACCCCCCCTCTATCTTTTTCTGTAAACATTTTTTTGAATTAATATTTACTGAATCATATTTTTCAGAGATATTGAATTGCCGACATTCTTGCGAAATTTCACACCCGGTCATGTATATATTCGATGTTTAACTCATGGTGTTGATATTCTTCAAAGACTTCGAAAATATAAAGAAGCAGTTACACTTTTAGAAGATTTGTTGACTCAAAAAGTATTTTTATTCTTAATATTAATATTTTTGTTTGTTTAAAATTATTTACATTTTTGTTCTTTTCATATATAGACTTATAGGCAAGATTGTAGGGGTTATTGGTGGGATAGATTAGCTCTTAATTTAGACCAGCATTTGAAACAGCCTGAAAAGGTAAAAATAATTTATTAACAAGACTAATTAAAATTAAAAAAATAATCAAATAATGAATAATTTTATATGAAATTCATATGTTTGATTTTACTTTTGATATGAATTGTTTACTTTAATTATAATGTTTAAAAAATTTAATTTGACTAAAGATTATAAAATCATTTTCATTTCCTTCTATATCACTGTGAACTGATTTCCATTAAATCAAGTTGAATATAGTAAATTTGAAAATGAATTAGAATTATCTTTAAACAAATTAATTGATTAATTATAAAAGACAAAGATCTAAATAACACTAAAAATTCTAAGTTTTAAAAATGCCAAGTTTCAGAGCCTTAAACAAGCATGTACACAATGATTGTTGGTAGAATATGCTTGACTTCATAGTCATAGTGTATCGTATACAATACATAAATATTATATGAAGCAACACTATCAGAAATTTAAGTTCTTAATACATATAAATATAGTGACCACTCATTATACTCTCTGTAGTACAAAGAACATAGCTACATTATTTGCATGTTATTCTTCTACTGTAAAATCAACTGATTCATGCCAAACTATTTTATACTCTATACAAAAAAGTGGGCTACTTTTTGGTTCCCAAGCAAGTACAAAAAAAAATTACCAGATCATGGAATTAAAAATTTTATAAACAGTACTGATTCTGGGTAGCTGTATCAGCTAGAAGTGCTTTTGTGGGAGATGACTTTACAACAAAAAATATGCTCAGGATTCAACAGGTGTCATTTTGTGTAAACCAGTAAAATCACCTACAAGGGCCATGTGGATAAAAAAATTATCAAATGCATATCTTTCTTGAAATAATATTCCACGATGTTACCAATCCACTATTTTCCATCATTCAAGCAAGCTATTTACTGACTAGAGCTTAAGTCTGGCAGTTTGACCTTCAGCTGTGTTTGATCATCAGTAAAAATTCTTATAGTAAATTGAAATAGTATTATCTCCTCTAAGACCTTTCCATCATAGGAATTCCTTAAATAGTACAACTATTGACAGCTTAGCTCTCGACTCATGGATACAAGCAAGTCCTTAAAGCATAAGCTTCAAACCATCATGACAGTATGAATCATAACTACTATAAATGTTGCATTCCTCCTTTATAATTTTCAATATAAGCATTAAGCTAAATATGATAAAGAAACTATTTCTAATAGCCTAAAATGAAACAAAACATAGTTATTCTAAAAATCAAACTTTTTTGAAAATTAATCAAAATTCTTGTAAATTTTTTGCTTAATATTGGATGAGCATAGCTCAGCAAACATGCACATTCAAGGGTCTTTTAATTGAATTACTTAGCTCATTATCTGGTTGTCATTAACAGACTAAGTTGCATTACATAGTATTCAAATTTTTATTCACATCAAAACATTTACCCTTAAACATCATCATCATCAGACATTACCATATTTTTGCCCTTAGCACAGGGTAAAAATATAAAGGGCAGAAAATTAAAATCATATATTTTGATAGAAGGAAAAATGCTCTTTCTAATGAAGTATAAAAGAAAAAGTTTAAGATACCCCACATGGCAATATTTGTCTCTGAATGTTGGTAAAAGTTGAGTTTTGAAAATTTTTTGTACTTTTCAGTGGGCATATTTCTAAAACTATAACAGCTATAAGCTTGAAATTTTATTCAAATAATTACCCTCTTATACAGTTTAAAAACCCAAAGTTTGGCTTTAAAAGAGTGTTTAACAGGCAATTGAAATGATGCTTTGGTTTCACGAGAATTAATTTTACTCAAACTTTGATGAAGATTTGTGAATAGAGTACTTTTTATTAGAAGTTTTTGTTAGCATATCTGAATTTTCCACTTGAAACTGTCTTATGCTAATATGCTTTAATTGCTTTTAGTCAATGAACCATTGGACAACAAAGTTGGTTGTTTAATCACTGAACATGTAGAGGTGACATAAGGTGTCTTCACATTTGGGCTTATATCTCAGGAACCATGCAACATATGGGGGCTAATGTTTTGCATGGTTTGATTTGAGGTCCTTAGCTACCTCTGTGCTAAATTTCATTGAAATCTGGGGAAGTCAAGCTAGAGACCTTGACCACTTGCTGCTGACACTGTGAATGGCAAGTATTATTGAAAGCCATTGAATGGTATCAATGTACCAAATACAGTTGACAGCTAAAGAAAATTACTATCTCACACAGATCTGCATTAAGATGACATTATGGGTTCAAATTTGATGTGATGCATAACCCATACTAGATCAATCAAATATCAACATTAACCCGGAAATATGCTTTGAGTAACTTTGTTCATTCCAAATTTTAATAAATTTCTCGAACTAATTTATCTTAAATAAATAATTTTTTTGGCTACAATGAACTCAATAATACATTCAATTCTGTATATATTTTTGTTTAAATTTTTTCTGTTATCACAACAACCAGTCAGATGATCTTCATTTGCACATGGAAGCTGAGAATTAGACATGCATAGAAAAGAAAAGAAGAAATATCATCTGCAAGAAGGAATGTGGAAGAATTCAAAATTTGATGATATTTGATTGCATTTCTTCTGTATTGAAGAACATGTTAAAATTGAATGTGAAAAAAACCAATTTTATTTTGAACTGTGACAGTAGTAGTTGTGTGCTAATTAGATTTTTCATCTTTATATTAAAATTAATAATTTTGGTTTGATTTGGTTTAATTTTGGTTTGAATGCATTATTTCCCTCCATAATGTTGAGAAATTTTAATGATAATGAATTAACAATGATATTAAAGGACAAATTATAGCATTATTGAAATATAATCATTTCAATGAGAATAATACCTTGTAAATTTGATATCCATCATAAAACTGTTTCAAATTGGATATGTCAGTGGCAAGAACACAATTTACAATACAAAAAATATTCAGTGGACCAAGAGAAATGTCTTTGAGAAGTTAACATTGATATTTGATTGATCTAGTTTGGGTTATGCATTACATCAAATTTGATTCCATGACATCATCATAATGCCAACCAGCGAGAGGTGAATATTTACTTTTGCTGTCAACTGCATAATAATGAACAAAATAATATTTGTACAAATGCAACATGGAAAATGTAATAATAATTCACATCATCGTTTGGTCCTATATTTTACTGTGGAGGGACACCCTTTCTTGATAGCTAAATACCAGCTTTGTTCTTTATCCTGCACAGAGTATAATTTGAACTATATAATTGAACAGAAAGTTCTTGCACTTTTTGGAACTTTCTAGAATAACTTTTTCTGGAACATTCTAGAATGTTCCATGGTAGTATATAAACAGGTCAGGGTACATGCTATAAGAAAATACCAAATCCAGTTCTCTCACTCTCCTTTACCATGACCAACTAACATCTGCTAACCAAAGAGCAAGTTTGCCTGCTCGTTTATGACTATCATTCCAACAAAAAAACAGCCAATTCTATCACTAACATCAATGCTGCATTAGGCCCAGACACTGTCGCCAGAACTGCATACAATTTGTATGAATGCTTCAAAAGTGGAGATCCCTAACTCAAGAAGATCATGCTCTCTGTCTTCTGGGATTCTAAAGGAATTATCATGTTCAAGCTGCTGCCGCAAAATACAACCATCAATTTCAACTTTCTACTGCAAACAACTTGATGTCTGCAGCAGAAACTGGCAGAGACCCACCCAGAACACCAGAACACCATCCTGCTGCATGACAATGCATGGCCACATATGTCTAGGCAGACTCGCCAGAAGCTACTGGACCTGAACTGGGAGGTCTTGCTCCATCCGCTGTATAGCCCTGACATTGCATCTTCCGATTACCACCTGTTTGCTGCTCTCGACCGTCACCTGGCTGGCAAGGAGTTCAACAATGAAGTCAACTTGAAGGCTAGCCTGACCAACTTCTTCAAGTCACAGCCGCCAGAGTTTTATCAAGACGGCATCTATTCCTTGCATAAGCGTTGGCAGGAAGTGGTCAACAACAATGGTGATTACATTGATGATTGAAGTCAATTCTGTGCATAAAATTTTCTTGGCTAAACAAAATGCATCCAAAAGTGCAAGAACTTTCTGTTCAATCAGATAATTACATGGTTGTTCAGATAAAGACAAATACATATGCTTTTAAAAAATTTTATGCTATATTTGGTACATATGTTTATGTTAAAATGTAGAGTATATATTTATTTTAAAAATTTGTCACATTTTTAAGAAGCAAGCAAAATATGAATTCTTTTTGTTTTTGTCTGGAACATCTTTTGGAAAATGAATGAAATTTGTTTAGATTAACCTGAGTTTGGGTTAATGAGAGCCCACTATACAGCCTATATAGAAAATTTTAGATAAACCTCATCGGCTTTTCTGTTAAAATTACATATTCATCACACACCTTTTTGATTTTTTATTCAATCAAAGCAAAATTTCCTGGAATGCATTTTGGCCTGTTCAAAAGCCTCTCTTCAGCCAGGTAACTTATAAATACATTTGACATTATTGTGTTATAAATAAACATCTATAAAAGAATCTGACAAAGTAAAAAATACAATATTCATAAAAATATTGTACCATAATGTCAAATGTATATATAAGTTACCTAGTTGAAGAGAGCCTTTTGAACAGGTTGAAATACATTCTGGGAAATTTTACATTAATTGGATAAAAAAATCGAAAAGGTGCATGATGAATCTGTAATTATAATGAAAAAGCCAATGAGGTTCATAGTTATTTATTGCAAATTAATTGATGATACAGACCAGAAGCTTATATTAAGCTAGAATTTTAGACCTTTTTTATTTTATAAAAGTTTGTAACTTAAAGGATTAATAATTGATAAGAAATTTTTAATTACATACTAGAAGGGAGACTATCCGATTTTCTTTTGAACAATTGGTTTGAGGTTGATTTTTTGAATAATATTTATAATCGTTAATATATCATCTAAACTAAATTAATGATCATAGTTATTTTAAATTTCAACAGAGTATTTCTGTAATAGAAAAAGGTCTAAATGATAAATTTGTGAAATATGGTCATCGTTTGAATTTATATAACAGAGCTAAACGTTTGAATGATACTCTACCTAAAAGACATAATTGTTTGCTAAATAATTATGAAATGAATATAAGAGAGATTCCAAAGGTAAAAATTAATTTTACAAAAATTTGCATATTTATTTACGTACTGAATTGCATTTAATTAAATTTTTATAGCTTGTTATAAAAGGTCGTTTATTACCACGGATGATACCTGGAAGAAAACATTTGTTTATTTCTTCTACCTCATCTGATTCTCTTAGCGAAGGGGATATGGCAGTACTTTCAGTTGAAGACTTAGCTCTTGAATATTATCGTAATCAAGGATACACACAGGGTATGAAATTAATTTAAAATATTTAGAATTGTTATATGATGACTTTATTGTGAAGTAATTTTTTTTATAATTCTGTTAATTATATTTTCATTTCTAGGTATCCACGGAGAAGGTCCAACATTTGTCAGTCTGTTTTGCTTATATTTTTGGACTGAGATTTATGAATGTGATATTCCAGATGTATTTCTTTGCCCTCATCAAACACATCCACTAGATTTAAATTCAGATGCCTTTTTTCAAAGCAGAAAATTAGAAATTGAAAAACACTTAGAAAAATTAAAACAGTTATCTATTGAAGTAAGTATAAAGTTTTTAATTTTAAAGAAAACTTGAACTTGTTTATAACACAACGCTATAAGCCCCTTAGTGCCATTTTGATCTAATGTAACTTTTCCACAATCTTGGAAAGAAGTTTGTTTCAATGTGATTTAAAAACAGGTGGTAGACTATCATCAACAAATTATAGACCTTAATAAAATACTTAAAAAAACCAATGGAGTCAGATAATCAGTCTTTACCCAATTGTACTAAAAAAAAAAAATTATAGACCTGTTGCTTTGGTTAATGGTGAGACTGGATTGAGGAAAATAAATAGTACAAAAAGTATGCTGTTAGTCAGTGGGTCTAATAATTTAGTAAGGTAATGTAGTATCACATTATAAATACCTAGGAATTTATTTTACATCTGAAGGTTCATTTTTCTTCATTTGGACAAAGTTAGCATTGTGGCAAGATCAAATATTTCAAATGTGATTAATTTACTAGTAAGAATGAAGATTTTTTTCTATCAATAGCTATCTTTATCATTTTGACACACTTGTTAAATCAAGTTTTGGGTTATTTATTTCCTGTCTAGGAGGGAACAGGAATAGCTTTGCTTGATAATTTGGATAAAGTACAGTTATAGTTTTTTTAATGCATATTTTATTTAAATCATTGTTTCTGGACCTCAAAATAGAGTTGAACTTGGAAGACTTTCTCTTTTATTTGGTTTTTCTATAAATTTATTGTGCTTTTGGATTCATCATCTCAATCTCTCTGAAAGTTACATTGATGAGATTGGTATCTAGAAAGTTGATTGTTGTTAAAACAGATTATACAGAATTTGTTACTTTTTTGAGTTTTCCTCTCAACTATCCCAGTTGGCAAACTTCTTTCTCCAAGATATACTGCTAGTACTAAATGATATTTTATGGACTAGAGGTGTCAATTACATTTCAAAGAAATTGTCTAGTTACTCTGTGTATATAAACTTTCTTACACTTGGGTTTAAACTTTAAAATAAAGTCACTAGTCATGAATCTTCATCTAAATAAATTTTTAATAATCTTAAATGGAGAAAAAATAATAATTTAAACAATTCCCCTTGTTGTTACTGCTGAATGTATGTGAAAAGTATAAAAGACCACTTCTTTAATGCATGTGTTATGTTCACAAATTTATTATATTTAATATATTTAATGCTGTTTTGTTTCAGTTTTCTCTATCATGATTTATTTGTGTAATACTACATTATACAAGTGTATAAATTTTTTGTATTGTCTTTGACTTTATGTTAAAAGGTATATTGCTATATCAATAAAATTATAATAATATAATACAACAATATTATAAAAACAATTTCATCATGTTTTAAATTTATTTATTAAAAATTTGATGTCCATAAATTTATTCAAAAATTTCTCCACAAATTCAAAATTTAAATTTTATGTTAAAATAAATTTTCTCTTAAAGCAATCATTTGTTTTTTCTCTGCAATAAAATGTGGTTTTTGAAATATTTCTTATTTGAAAATTGAATAACAAAGACAGATTAAAAAGTTTGATATTTCAAAATTAAAAAATCTGTGTATTATTTCCAGTTAAATGATTAAAAGCAATAATACAACTTAAATTTGCAGTTATAAACAATTGTAATCTAAATTTAAATGATTTTAACCTTTCCAGTGAAGAATAATAATTAAAATCGGTATCTTTTTCAACAAAATACAAATAAAATACTTTAAAATGTTTACTTTTAAAACTACATCAAATTTTTCTTCAAAAATGTTCTTTTTGATAGCTACCATATATTTCTGCGGATAAGACGACCTTAAGATAAGATGAGGTATAAATTTTCAGCAAAGTTTTATAGTTTTAGCATATATCTGTCCTATAAGACGACCCCCAAACTATCAGTGGCCTATGAATTTAGTTTAGATCAGCGATCATCATCTGGATAATAATACTGTATAGCGTATACAGAATTATGTCCTATTTGTAATTTTTCGAATAAACAAATTTTATTTTCTGCCTTGCTATTATTGCAAACATTTGCACTGATTTGGGCATTCAGGTAATGACCTTGACTATTCACAAAAATGTATGGGCTGTTCTATTTTGTGGACCTGCCCTACTCTCTACTAGTAAATAATTATGGTTTGTCTGTTTTTTATAATGGTTTTAATTTATATAAATTTCAATCTACTTTTTTGTATCTGTCCTATAAGACTATCCCGGATTTTGGGGGCCTTTTTTATGATTCAACTATCATCTTATCTGCAGAAATATATGGTATATTAATCTTGTGCCTAGAGAGCATAATTATTTTCATTGAAAAAAAAATGATCTCATTAATTCACATAAAATTGTATCAACTGTAAAATTGAAAATTTTTCCTTTATTAAGAACTGAAAAGTTAGCTAATTGGTTTTTAAATTTTATTATCATAAAAGTATTTTGCAAATGATAGAATTCCATTGCAAATTATTTACCATGATAAGTTATATTTTCACTGTGATTATTGTTCAATGAAAATATCATTATATAAAGTTGATGAACTAAAATAATATAATTTCAAAATTATATAACATCATTAAAAATTAAAATGTAAAATAAGTTGAAAAATAATGAAAATATTTTCTAATGATTATATATAAATTTTATTTTGAAAGAGAAATGTTATTAAATGTTTGGTTATTTTATCAAAAAAATAAGTTTTTAATTAATAATAATTATTAATAAATATCCTATTTTTCTATAGTCTGTAGCTTTTTTCATATTGTAGTTGTGCTGTTTACTAGAGAGCATTTACCATTACTTAACATTACTATTAGCCCTTACACCGATTTGGGTATACAATTCCTATTGTATACAATTATACAATTCTTATTGTAGATACTTACTGTTAGAATTCAACTGTTCTTTGAGAATTGGGTGCAACTATTGTTTTAGAGTGACTATTAATGGGAATACACTAACTTTTTCACTTTATTTTTACTTCAGTAACAATGTAACATAACATTTTATTTCAACATATAAGAGTGACAATGCTAAATAGACTTTGCAGTTTGTCAGCTTAAAAAAACCTTATCTTCCTTCAATAGACAGTGCATTGTCTATAACTCTTTTCATATTGGAGCTGTTATTAGAATAAATATGGTAATTATTAATTTTTACTAAATAACAGTTTGATTTGACCCATTTTTTATGGATATATTTTAGGAAGTAATAGAATTTGGAAGAATTAACTGGAATAAGCATAAAGATAAAATGTGTCTAATCCAGTGGGATAAATTTATTGACTGGGAGCAAGTAGAAGTATGTTATTAATGTTCTTAGTTTTATACAATATATATATATATATATATAATACGCAATTATGGATAATGGGAAAACTTTTTCATTTTTTTAGAGTCTGATTAGATGTCTTGGTAATAATCTTCTAGTTGGAATTTGTAAACGATTAGCTGAGAATTTTCGACACTGTCGAAGTGGAGCACCTGATCTTGTTGTTTGGAATCAAGATGAATTGAAAATCAAGGTGAATGAATATTTCTGAATATATTATTAAGTACAATATATTAAATAATATATAGTAGTAACATGGAATTCTGTCTCATCTCAAAAAAAAAAAAAAAAAGATTAAAATTACAAAAAAGGTTAAATTCAAAACACAAAAATTAAAAATAATTTAAAAATTGAACAGAACAGTTAATTTTGACACTTGATTCATCCACTTAATTTTTACTTTTTATTTCTACTATCCTGGTTTTACAGAATATAATATCCAAAAATTAAACCTTTTGCCTTTTTATAATAAGTAATAATATAAAAATGATTTTTACTTTTTCTTACACACAATGAAGTGGTATAATAAGACAATAGACTATCAATACATCCACTTTTTTAAATATTATATTTTACATTTATATCCAAGACATGTTTTGGGTATAAACCCCTCTTCTGTTGGCTAAAAATATGCAATTGTAAATACTAAAATATTATTAAAATGCTCTTAAAATTTACATGTCTTGATGTACTGTACATTCTTTCCTTCTTTTAAAATTACATTAATTTTAATCTTTACAATTTCCTACAAATCTTAATTATTAAGTTAACTATTTTTACAGCAGTTTTTATATTTAATATTAGAATTTTGTTTTATACCTTTATAAGCAGTTTAGTAAATTTTAACAAACACAACAATTACATTATGTTGAATCAACAATTCTACACTAAAAATTTCCATTTTTCATTTTTGACATTTACATATTAGCTTTTACATTAGTGTTTACATTTTATTAAAAATAATTTTAATTGTTTTTAATAAAGTCTCATAACAGATGATGTCACAATTTTAACTCTGATTTGTATCTTAGTGTTTTTTAAACTTAAATATTTTTTAAATACAGAAATTTATCATAATTCAATAAAGTATTTCTTTTAAGCTTTTATTGTTATTTATGTTTTCTATCAGTATAATTGAAAATTATAGGACTTTGTGGTTCCTGTAACATGTTCAAATGTTGGAAAAGCTGAACAAGAGTTTTTGCCAGCTTTTTATATAATTTAATTATCCAATAAAATTAGTCTAATTCAATTATTTATAAAAAAAAATCAATTCTTTTAAACAAAGAATTGTATTATTTATGAAGAAATGTAATCATTTGAAAATTTTAGTAGAATTGGAAAATACAGTCGACTCTCTTTAAAATGAACTAAGCAAATTCTTGCACTAAAGCGAATTTTGTTGTCCTAGCACACTAACATTGTCATAACATTAATTTTCACAAGATAAAGTGAACAAAAATTTTAACAGAATTGTTTAAACCAAACTGTATATTACCTTTACAACCCCCAAGAAATAACCCTATTTCCAATAATGGTTGCTTTTTACACTTTTCAATGTGAACAATAAAAAGTGGTACTGTAATAAATGTTCTATTTTGAATGGAATAGATTTCCTTCTTATAGTAAGAATGCCTAACCCTTTAAACAGATATGGTCCTGTAAAAAAGTTTGCATATTGGGAAATGCATACAGTGATGCCTAACAGATTTGTGCCAAATTTGACTCTTTTTTTATTCTTTTGGTGCCAGAAAATATTTTATATTTTTCCAAACAATTTTTGACAGAAAAAAACCATGGATTTCTTTTAGTTTTGTTTAACCATTCTGATATACTACTCTACACTTCAAGGGTTAATATCAAGTTCTCACAGATTATATGTTAATATCTTTTCAGCCAGTGATGCATATACCTGTAATTCATGCTCATGCTTCTAGACATTGTTTTTATATATCCCATATTTTGTCTATTTCTTGAAACTACATATAGTATGTAATATCAATTATTTTAGTGAGAGTAACTGATTTTTCTATTTATAGATTTTTCTTTAATATCTGCTTGATTACCATTGTGAGATTTTTCTTAATATTTATTTTTAGTTTGTTGAAGTGAAGGGACCTGGAGATCAGCTATCTTCAAAACAAATTTTATGGTTGGACTATTTGTTATCATTAAATGCTGATGCAGAAGTATGCTATATACAAGGTATATTTTAGCATAAATTAATATGAACTTAAGTTTAATTTTTAATTTAGATTAAAAATTTATTAAATCAAAAAAGGATTTTATCGACTTTTTTATTTATGAACAAATAATTTAGCTAAATTTTGAAAATTTTGCAATTTTGCAACATTCTACAGCATTCAATGAAATTTCTCTTTAATGAATTATCTTAATTTTCAGATACAATGAAAAGATTTTTATTCTTAAATATAAAGATATTTGGTAGAAAGATTTTACACAAATTTTTTTAAAAAACTGCATCAGTTACTCTGTTAATTTGAATCGTTTAAATATTCATGCACAGTCATAATAAGCAATATTTGAAATTCTTGAAATATTAAATGACCAGGAATTTAAGAAAACTATATTGCTTTGCTTAATTCAGAAAAATTGATTTAATAGTACTGTCTGTTATTCAAAATAGTTGTTTATTAATTATTTGTATTCAAGATTTATTCTCAGTTTATAAGTAGAGTTCTGAGAATTTAAGTTTTGTCCATAAAAAAATTGAACTTTTAAAAGTAGGAAAAATATCTAGAACCAGGTTAAATTATTATATTTATTACTAAATCAAAACTATATTTTAAATGAAGTAAAATATGTTTTGAGTTAAAGTATTGCTTTTTCTTTTTTTTTTTTTTTTTAGCTATAAATTCCAGGAAACTGAGTTGAAGAAAATTGTGTATGTATGCATTGTATAAAGGAATAATTTTTTTGTATGAAATAAAAATATATATTTATATAACTTAATTCATTGTAAAAACAGTTCTTTTTAACAACAAAATTAGTTGTAATTTTAGAATTTAAAAATGCTCCTTTAAGTGTTGTACATTAACACTTTATAGCAGTTGAGTTCTGAAATTATAAAAATTTAAAAGAAACCAAGTTAGAAGAATGAAGAAATTTTTAATATAGTTAAAAGGAATCATTTTGAGAAACTATTTGTATATTCTCTCAGAAAGTTATAAGAAATATTCTTAAGATTCTTTTAAATTTATTACATTTGAGCATTTTTAATCCAGTACCTTTGAGGCATGAGAAATTACAGATTTTGCTGTACTATAAGTGAAATTTGATGTTTTTTTATTCAATGGTAACTTTCAAATTAATAAAATTTATTATTTTAACAACAGATTTTACTAATTCATCCAATTTTGCACTTGAATGTAAGAAATAATGCCAAATATTACATTAAAAAATTTCAAAAAGAAATTTAACATAGACCTAAAACTTTACTTTTAAAATGGATATGATATAAACTTTGGAAAATTGATGAACTTCTATATTAAAAGATACAATCAAATAACAATATAAAACATGAGGAGCAAAAATACAGAATAATCATATGTTAACAATGATAGGAGTTTGAGAGGCACAATTTTGTTTACCCTCTTTGAAGCTTAATAACTCCTGTGCTTTTTGTCGAAAACTTTTGAAATTTGTCAGATGGTTTGTTTAGGGGATTGATGCTATTAAATTTTGGTGGTTAAAGGTCGAGGGGTGGGGAGATAATGGGGATAGTGTGTATCTCTGGTAGGGTCGGACTTAATGACGATTTTACTTGTTATTGGTATTTTAAAATTTTTATAAAACTCATTCCTACCCTCAAAATTAGGCTTTTTTTCATTTTATAATAGTTAAAAATATAACAAAGTTTTTTAAATAAAATATGATAACAGATGGTGCTACCAAAAATTTAATATGTTGCGGGGAAAGTTGAGCAGTTGCTGGTTTATTTTTTATTTTTGATTCTGTTCATATCATTAAATGTATTCACAATAATTGGAAAACAAAAAGATCTGAAAATAAATGCATTAAATTTCCTGATATTGATGATGATTAAAAAACAGTTTAAATATTTGGAAATAATGTATGAACTGGAAAACAATCTTTAGTGAAATACGGACATTTATATTTAACTAAAGTATTATATCCATCGATTGATGATGATAAAAATCAAAATGTTAATTTAACATTAAGAATATTTAACGAAAAAGATATTTCTGCTTTGAGATGTATTGCAAATAAAAATCCTAGTATTTCCAGGATATGAAAACAATTGCACTTTTCTGCATATCTTTATAATCTGGTGTAAAATTGTTAATGTTGGTAATGCTTTTAATGCCTAAAGATTTAATGATAAATTCAGAGAACCAATTAAAAAAACAAATACAGTAGAACTTCTATTATCCAGACTAATTGGGGATGAAGGTAGTCTGGATAAGGAAACATCCGGATAATCGAAAAAGTAATAATTGACAATTGTGGGAACGCCGGGAGGTAGGACGGAGTCGGACCTCCTTTTTTTCGGCGAACAGGTCGGCAAGACCCACCTCACTGTCAAGGATGGCAAAATTTTTATGATATCCCGACTCGTCGGGATTGGGTAATTAATGTCAGGTCGAGTGGAGGAAGTGTGTGGGTTCGTCGATAAGGTTAAGGCGATATTCGAAATAACGAGCCAGGATAAAACAGATAACGATTTATTTGGATAGATAACCTAATACAGAGAATCTACGCATCCCGTCCCTAATCGCGTGGGGAGAGAGTTCACAAATGTTGGGGGAATCATACCTCGTCTTCTGATGTATCGACAACAATCGTAGGACGGATCGGTCGGTGAAAGGAGGGTCGGTCGTTCTTCGGCTCTGGCGGTGGGCGGAAGGATCGGGCTTGGCGGCTCGTGGTCGGCGTCTTCGGGTT